>NC_140801.1:24791314-26156690 GCF_037176805.1 Vigna unguiculata
ATTAATTTGGTCACGAGTTTTGTGACTAATTTGTGACTAAATTATTTTGGTGATTTTTTCAGTCACAATTTACAACTAAATTATTTAGATAAAGGTATGACTAAATTGCATTTTTCTAATAGTGTAATATGATAATCAAATATGAATTTTTATAATTCAAAACTACATAAAATTCTTCGGAAGAGAAAAAATATTTCTTTCGTAATTCATATATCTTTCAACTTCTTACCAAATGTACATATTCACAAGCATAAGCTTACAGCAGTAAATTCCCATTAAGATTTCACTAAGCAATAAATTCTCACTACCACTTATTTTTCTCTATAATTGACTCCCTTGTACCTACTACTATCATTATGGTTTATGAAGCTTCAAAACACAAAAAACTTGTTCTAAACCCTTTTAAAAGACATCTTAAACATCTAAATAAAAGGAAATACGAAAATCGAATTAAGCGATTTTTCAACTCAACCACTTACATTGTACCCCCCCATCAATGTTTCTTCTAAATAACACTAATTTATAATGCTAAATTGTTATCTTGAAATTGGGCGCATGTCTTCAATAGAAATAACATTAATTAGATGATATACATAATCTTAAGTGCAGACATTTGTACTGTACGTTAAATCTTTTTTTTTAGAAAACTTAAAATTACACAAATAATTATGTAGTGTGGATAGAAGGTTTACATGACATTTTGAAATGTGGTTTAGCCTCTGAACAGGGTGCTCTCTAGTCTCTCAGACTAGGTTCGAAGGCTAGCCAGCCAAATTTAGAATGTAAAGTCTTTAATACTCTTGTTTCACATCTGATACTTACATTCAGAAACTTACGCCAAAAAAATCGGATACCAGATTTTGTTTGACATCTGATAGTTATAATCAGAAAAAAAAAAACGGATACCACTGCTAAATTGAATATCATTCGAATAATTAAACCAATAAAAAATTAATTTATTAACTTTCTTTACAATCAATTTATTTATTATAATTTTATCTCAAAATCTTTCATATGTGATGAAAGATCATTTATAGTGTCATACATAGTCATTATCTAAAACAAATATTACTAATGGGAAAAAGAAAAACAATCACAGTTAAGTCAAACATTAAGTTATTTGGACTTATTCTCCTAGTAGACCTCTACTATTAATACACATCAGCTTATATATTATTTTTACTTAGTAGGTACATCGATAATATGAAAATTCTAATATTGCTTCGTAAAACAAATGGTTGGAGAGAGAACGATGAATAAAATCATAACTTGAAAATACAATACCTTTGTTTCAATATTTCATTTACATACAGTTTAAAGACACAACATAGTTTCTGGATTCGCTGTGGATCCTTCTAGACATATTAGTACGTGTCCGGGACAGTTAAAACTTTAGCAATGTTTTGTTCTGTTTTCACTTTTCATTGATGATTGGTTGAGGAAACTGATTATTTGGCCTACCAATAGATTCTCCGAAGCATTAAAATTTGATTATCCCAACTAAATTACATGATACGTGTGTGTATACATAATTTTTCAGTCGTATCAATTAATATGAACATTAATTGCATTTTCTTTTCACCGATAGATTAGCTTTTAGTTGAGAATGTGCATGTGCGTAATCTTTGACGAAAATGGTTTAAATTTTCTTTTCTCATTTGAAAAGAAAAAAAAAGAAAGAAGCAGGGCATGTTTATTTGTTGCACATCGCTATCTATCTTAAAATTCCAAATACTAATAATGAATATCCTTGTGATCATTTTCACTTAGTTATGGGTTAAAATTCATTCCGTTGATTTTATATCATATGTTTTCACCGGTATCCATTTTAACTTTCCAAGCAAACTGAATTTTTTTATTGGCACACGTTACCCCACCAACGACAAACTTGTTTGCTTTCTTCTCCGAAATGTTTTGGAAGCAAAGATGCGTTGATTCACCGAAGTTGTCAACTTTTTGGTAAATGAATGAATGGAAAATAAACAAATGAGGCTTGACTTCTATGCCTTAACTTTTTGAAAACTTCAAAGTTCTCGAAATTAAGACATCCAAACACGTCTTCGTAGTCGTCAATAATTACACACTTGTATCAACCATGGAAAGGGGAAAGGAAACAACTCAACATTCAAGAAAACGGAACCAATTTTCTTAAAGAAGGACATTTCTTTGATTATTTAATAATGAAAAAGGAAATAAAATTAGGAATGATGTAAGACTTAGTAAACGTGTGAACCTTCCAAACGTGTCCATAAGTCCATCAGGGACGCGTAGTTTTAACACTATATATACCCTCTTAATTCCTTTCCAAAATCATTGTGCTCATTTCTTCATTTTTTTTTTCTCATTACAAACACAAAACCCATTTTTCTCACAAGAAAAGATATCTCTATTTGCCAAACTACACCCATTACAAAGAACCATGTCTTTCTCCAACAAATTGCCTTTGTTCCTTTTACTTTCTTCCCTCTTCATGAATGCATCTTTGGGTGAGTACATCAATACATCATGATACTTTTCATGCCTTGTTCAATTTTCTTAATACTAAGTTTCCTATTAAATGTTATTTATTCAATTATGTTTAAAGAATTTGGATATAAATAGTATGAATTTCTTATATATGAAATAAGTTGAGATGTTATTGATATGGAATGTTTCATCAAAAACTCTATCATTAATAATATCAGATATTGATTGTCTATGTGAGAATTGTTTTTAGTTGTGCGAGTGTTTGACCTAAAATGTTATGAATTGGCAGGAGAGATGGCATGTGAGGAGCTTCCAAAGGAAGTGTGTGCATTCTCAGTGGCTTCATCGGGGAAGAGGTGTTTATTGGAGACAGAGAAGGCGGCGGACGGTGGTGTGGAGTACCAGTGCCGGACGTCGGAAGTGGTGGTGGAAAGGATGGCGGAGTACATAGAGACAGACCAATGTGTGGAGGCATGTGGGGTTGATAGGAACTCTGTTGGTATTTCATCTGATGCTTTCTTTGAGCCTCAATTCACCGCCAAACTTTGCTCTTCACAATGTTACCAAAACTGCTCCAACATTATTGACCTTTTCTTCAACTTGGCAGCTGGAGAGGGTAACAATTCTTCATTTCTCACCATCACATCTTTTTCTCCAATTAACCATACTATAATGTTTATTTCACATCACTTTTTATGTAACTTTCTAATATCAAATATCAAATCACTACAACTGTCACATAATACTACTCACTAAGAAACCAATTTTTTAACACTAATGCATTCATTTTCTAGTAGTAGACTCGGTTTCAAGTAGTGTAAAGACAGTTATGTAAAGTAATCTTACAAGACATTAGAAGTAATTTTTAAATATATACGGAACGGAAAGGGTATGTATGATACAAAAAAAAAAAAAAAAATTGTAATCTTTAAAAATCAGTCTTTTAAATTGTGACATAATATTACTGAATTAAGGAAAACAGTTTTTAAGCATATTGCATTAACTTCTTGTAGTTTAACTCGTTTTCAAAGAAGGTCTGGTAAAAAAAGTTTTGTAAAATAATTGTACACGACATAAATAGAAAGTAATTAGAATAATTTCAATTTCCAAAGCATGATCATAATTAACTGGGTTGGTAGTCATTCGTTTTTTAGCTTCGGTTGCAGAATTGACCCATTATAAAATTAGTGGTCGTGGTCATCATTAGGTACCATCTTAGAATAAAAAAAAAAGTGTAGTTTGTGAATAACTTTTCCTAGGTGGAACATTTCCTAACAAGAATAGTGTTGCCTCTTCTTAAAGACATTTTGCGTTTTATTGTATGCGTTGTGGTTGTGTTTTCTTAACTATTACAAAAAAGGCACCTCAACAAAGGAAAAAAAAATGCTTGTTATTACCTTTTCTTAAACATATGGCAATTCTCATTCATATTATTCTGCTTTTTGTCTTTTGCTTTCACCATTCACTACGAAAACCTTAGTATACCAAATGCCTAGAACATTTTAACTTCAAATCTAATCAAGGTATATTTTTCTTATAAAAAAATTAAAATAAAAAATTGTGTTTTCTTGTTGTGGCAAAAGTTTTGGAATTTTCATTAACGACAATAGATTCTATACTTAAAAGGGTTAATTTAGTTTTTTTTAACTATTTTAAAAAGTTTGTTTCAGTTTTAAATTAAATTATAAAATATGAAAATTATGTAAATTATGTTTTTCAATAAATATATTTAGATTATATTATAGTTTAATGTGTAATTCTATTTGTCACTTAGAAAACACTTTAAATATCATTTGTTAGAAAATAATGTTTTATAAAACATTTATAAAGTTCCCCAACTGAAAATTTAATAATTTAATTTAAAAAGGATATACTTTTTCTTGTAATAATTTTTTAAAAAAAATTTAATCCATGATTGATTGATTAATTTTTATAATGATTATTTTTTTTTCTAGGTGATATCAAAATGTTAATATTAGTTTTGTCTTTGTTAGAGGAATTAACTAAGGTTGTTTTGATGTTATTCAGGGGTGTTTTTGCCAGAACTGTGTGAGAAGCAAAAGACGAACCCTCGTCGTGCCATGGTTGAGCTTGTGAGCTCAGGAGCTGCACCTGGACCTGTTTCTGATGTGTCAGAGGACATTGTGGCAGCACCTGCCCCTTCTCCTCTCTAATTTATTTCGTCCGTTGAAATTCCACTTTCCTTCGCATAGATGGTGTGAATTGGAAGAGCCATTATTACTATTATTTTATTATTAATATTAATATTGTGTTACTATGTTAGAAGAGGAATATGGCTTCATTTGTATGAGTCGTGTTACGGTTATTGTAATAATAATCAAAAGTGATTTGGGCACGGTGTTGATAGGTTTAAGTGATGTTGATGATTTCCATGTCTCTCAAATTTTGGAATTGGATTTGTTTCTGCCCTTCGGCATAACTCACTACTGATACAACGAGTGATGTTAACAAAATATTCTTTGCCACATTTCTTTCCATTATTTTAAAACTAGATCTATATCAATCAAAGAGTACTGATTCAAAATTTATTATGTCCATCGCAGTTAAATTGTAATCAATTTTCAATACCTGATTCTGTATTTTAAGCTATTAGTAAACAATGATGTAACATTTTCTCATTCAATAAAATGATCAACTCACTATTTTAGGAATACAGAGGTCTTGTTATATAAGAACGAAGAAGTGAGAAAAGAAAAAAAATGAGTAGTCACTGTAACAGAAAAAAGCTAATAGAAAAGATATGGCTAAGCAAAAGAAAATATCACAACAGCTGTAGTACTAACTGATTTACAATAATCCCATCTCTAATATCTTAGTGTTCGATGCTACTTTTACACGGTATTAGTTGTTTGACGTTTTTTAATATCATAATTTTTTTTACATCCCATCCATATTTATGATAACCTTAAATTATCACATTGATATTTATGATAAATCTCATGAATTGATTGTTACTTAGCATAATTAAATTAAATTTGTTGTATTTATAAGTAAGTTAAAAAATTGTTTACAAAAAGATTAAAATACTGTATCTAAGAAGGTCAAATTATGTGCATAAAAAGGTCATCAAAATATATTGGTCACTATTTTATTTTTACTATTGATATAGTCATTAAAATATATTGGTTAAATGTTTTTAATTTTTCTCATCAATTTAGTTATAGAAAATCGTTTCAATTAAAATAAATAAAAGTTATCTATTAGCGACCGAAAAATAATCGTCTGCACATGATTAAATTTGTGACTAAATTAGTGATTACATTTTTTAAAATTTAATAATTTTTTTTTTCACATTAGCCACCAAAAAGAGTCACTTTTTTTTCCGATGAATCAGTAACCAAAATTTCGATGGCTAAATTAGTCTCTATAGTAAAAAGTGACCAACCATTTAATGATAAATTAATGACTAAAATTTTGGTAGTTATTTAGCGATCAAATTTCAATTCAGTCACTAATTGGTTTATCACTAGGATTTTTGCAACTATATATTTTGGGTGACTATCTTTTAAATATATACAAGAAGAACGTGAGGAAAAGCTTTTAATATTAAAAAGACATAAAGATATGAAAATCATATAATTAATGAATAATTTATATAATTAAATTTAATTATGTAAATGATTCGGTTTATCTTATCTTTTATTTTATTTTATCTTGTGTTATGTTTTGATATTTTGGATTCTTTTGTATATTTTTTTTGTTTTTAACTTTTATCTTTTAAGGCCTATAAAAACCAAGGTCTAAACCAATTGTGATCACCTTTGGAGTCATTAATAGAGTTATTTTATTAAACAGAGGAGTCTCTTGATTCTTGGCTTAACCCTTAAGTTTTTTATCAAAGACAGGAATCTTATGGATTCTTATCAAAGAGTGACCTATTTGTGGCAAATCTTTCTTCCACTTATCAATCTACTAGATCATGACGTCTTTCTATCTTTATCTTATCCTGCATTCTTTATTAATTGTTTCTTTACAGAACAAATATTCAAAGTCAGAAAATATCGTCATCTTTTCGATAAGGATCGTATCGTAATTTCTCTTAACAATTTTCATAAAGGTTAAAATACCTTTTTAGTCCTAATTTTCGTCAAATTTTATCAAAATAGTCCAAATTTTGTCAAAATAGTCCTAATTTTGGTTTTGTGCTTAAATAGGTCCCAATTTTTGTCAATTTTTGTTCAATTTGGTCATTTTTTGCTAACATCATTTAAATCATTAACGACCATAACAGTGATGGGTCACGTGTCACTTCGTAATTATTTTATTTTATTTTTTATTTATTTTTTAATTTTATTTTTTAATTATTTTAAATGGACACGTGTCAACCTAGCAATGTGCAACGTGTCAGAGTCAATATTTTATATTCAATTTGATCATATATTTGTTATTTTTATTTAATTTAGTCCCAATTTTGTTTAAAATTGACCAATTTTGTTTAAAATTGGTCAATTTTGTCCATGTCGAAGATGAGATTAAATTTAATTTTTATATAAAAGTTATAATGATGTGAATTGTAATATATCATTTAAAAATATTTAATAAAAATTTGAATTTTAATATAAAAATTAAATGTTTTCAATTTAGAGAGAGACAAAATTGATTCATATTAACAAAATTAGGACTAAATTGAACAAAAATAATGAATATAGGGACCAAATTGAATATAAAACATTAACTCTGATATATGGCACGTTGCTGGATTGACATGTGAACATTTTAAAATAATTCTAAAAATTCAAAAAAAATTCAAAAATTAAAAAAACAAAAAAACCACGAAGTGACATGTGACCGATCTGATGAAGGATTGACCCCAACCAAGGATGAAGGCACATGCTTAAGAAGACTAAGCATGTTTAGAAAGGAAGTTCACTAATCCTTCATCCCTTTCATTTATGTTTGTTATTTTTGATTCCCTAAGTTGACTTAGTTGAATCAACTTTAGTTGACTTGTTGACCTTTGACTAGGTTTGACTTGTTGACTATAGTTGACTTGACTTATTTGCTTTGTAGGTTAATTAGGAGTAAGAAAGCAATGCTAGGTGGCGCATGGTGATTTGGGAGCATAAATGATGTGGAGGAGAGAGTAAAGCAAAGCCATAAAGCATAAAGTAAAAGGCATGAAGCAAGTGTACCTATGTACCTTTGGTCTCCTTTGTTTTTAGCACACTTTGCCCACTTTTTGGAGACATATGAGACACATTCTTTGTCTCCTTTTGTTCTAGAACGAAATTAGCCTTGCACACACCATAGTTAGCTCTTTTGTCTCTCATTTTTGTAACCTTATTTGGCCTAGTTTCTAGAAGCTAGGGTTAGGTTTTTGTAGAGACATCCTTAGGTATCTTTTATTTTCTTAGAGACCCCTAAACTCTTCTATATAAGGGGTGCTCCTAGACATCTAAAAGGGTTGAACATTTTGAAGTAAAAACACTCTTGTGTCTCAACCATTTGTGAGAGTTTCCTCCCTTGGGAGTGAAACTTTTAAGCCTTATCTTGCGTAGCAAGTGGCGGCACACATCCACTCATCTTCAAGGTTGCCATGGCTTCTAGCCTAGCCTTGTAGTGGCGTGCTTTTCACATTTTTACCATTTCTTTCCTTTCCATTTTATGTTTTCTTCTTCCTTTAATTGTTCTTGGTTTTCTATGGTTTATGTGCTTTCCATTTCCTTTTTGTTTTGAATCAATCCATTATCTTCTTCTCTTGAGTTTTGTGAAAGGAACCTTCACATCTAGATAGCTTGCTATCTTAATGTCCAGTGGGGATTTCACTTAGCTTTCTTAATCAACTCACACCATATTCAATAATCTTAAAAGAAGACAAGATAATCCTTCATCATTTGGTATCTAGAGCCTAGGTTATCTTGAATATGGTGTTTTTCATGTGCTAACCTTGTCTTGTTGTAGCTATCTTTGTATGGTTCAAATCCACTTCCATTGCACACAAAAACAATGCTGGCAGAAACTGTTCACGATTTTAAAAGATTAAACTGCACCTGCTCAGTGATCCAAAAATTATGTTTTTGATGTCAAAAGAAAGCTCTGTTAGTCTAGTTTCTAACAAAAAAAGAACCAATGCATTTGGAGTTTTGTGGAGAGAGTTATGATTGAAATAGTGAGCAAAGGTCAGAGCTGCCGAGATTACCGCGAATCAACGTTTTTCAGGTTATGTTGGGCAGTTTTGGCTACTGTTTTTGTTACTCTTCTTACTTCTAAATATGGTTGGATAACATGTCTTTGGATGCTTAGTCTTTGAGCCTCAAATCCATGAGTTTAAATGCATGATAGCTACATGTTTGTGTCTTTGTGTATGTCATGTTGAGTCTTTAAATGTGTCCAACTTTTGCTTGAGTCATATGTCATATGCTTCTTTGAGTTGTCTTATTCTTGTTTCTAAGTATTTGAGCTATTGCATGAGATCTATGCCTTTTGTTGTAGCATGCTCCTTGAAATTGATTTTGACCTAATTTTTAAGGAACTAAGTGTTCAAGACACCCTAAAATATCCTTCTCATCATCTTAAGTACCTAGTTTTGAAAAGAAAAATAATTTTCATGACCAAAAACAGTTTGGCCGAGAGCTAATGTGTTGCTTGGTGAATCCATTTGGCCATTTTTACTAGGTGTTATGCTACCAAATTTTATACTTGGATTTTGGGTGATATTGGCAAATTAGTTCCATGCTTTAACTTGGTTATGATCTTTCTTGGTGTATGCATAATTTGAGGTATAATCTTGGCTTGTTCAAATGCTTTCCATAGAGTCTTTAAAAGTGTTTTTCATTGCTTTAGTCTTGTTCAAGTTTTGTCTTTAAAACAAAATTTCCTTAGAAGTTAAACTTTCTTGTTTTTGTCCTTTTCTTGCTTGTCACTAGGTGTTCTTTGTTGTGTCTTAGTAGTTTTCTTTTCTTGAAACTCTTGGGATGTTGTGGCCGAATCACTTGTCTTGCATTTGAAAGGTTTTGAACAAGTTTTTAAAAGTGTTTGCTTCACTCCTTTGGTGGATTTTGAGTGTTAGCCTTGCCTTGTTACTTTGGGAGAGTGATCTAAACACTTCGGTTACATTTTGGGTTGGAATTGGTCTTGGTTTTCATGTTGTCTAACCCCTAATTCATTTATTTTGTTTTGGCTTTGAGTGTTTTATTGTAGGAATCATGGCAAGTTCATCAAATGCACCTACTCCAAACAAAAACAATACATTGATGAGATTGCTTCGGGATTTGGAGTTGTCTAGGATGGAGTCCTTTGAACAATTGAGAAAGGACAAGGAGCAAAGTGACCTAAGAATCCAAGAGCACATTCAAAGGCTTGAAGCTAGGGAGCAAGAAAGAAAGGCTAGGAAAAGAAGGCATTCTAGGCACAACCCATCACAAGAGAAGCAAACTCCAAAGATTCCTAAGTTCAAAGGAGAAAATGACCCAAACATCTACATTGAGTGGGAACAAAAAGTGGACCAAATTTTTACCATTCATGTAGTTAGTCATCAAAAGCAAGTAGATTTGGTAGTCTTAGAGTTTGAGGATTATGCCATGACTTGGTGGCATCAATTATGTATGGACAATATTAACCAAGAGTCACTCGCGACTTCTTGGAGGGACCTTAAAAATTTGATGCGCGCTAGATTTGTTCCTTCCTACTATAGGAGGGAGACTCTTTTGAAGCTCCAAAGGCTTCAACAAGGGTCCATGTGTGTGGATGAATATTACAAGTTAATGGAGTCTATGCTTCTAAAAGTAGGACTCCAATTTGAAAGTGAAGAGGAAAAGGTAGCTAGATTTGTGGGTGGGTTAAGGAGGGACATACAAGATTTAGTAGAGTTATATGAGTACTCCTCTCTTGACAAAGTTTTACATTTGGCCATCAAAGTTGAAACTCAATTGCAAAAGAAAAAAGAGGCCAAGAGGAGTGGTTCATACAATGACTACTATTCTAGTACTTGGAAAGATAAAGAAAGAAAACATGATAAATCACCACTCAAGAGTTCCAAAGACCCACCTCCTAGGACTAATTCGTCTAGGCCTTCTAATGAAACTCCTAATTCTTCTCAAGGTACAAGGACAAGTTCTATAAAATGTTTTAAGTGTTTGGGATATGGGCACATAGCTTCAAATTGTCCCACCAAAAGAACCATGGCCTTAAACCTTAAAAAAGAAGTAGAGAGTGAACATTCTTTTCCCCCTTCCCCCAAAAGTACTTCTTCCTACACTTCTTCTTCAAGTGAAAGGATTAAACCCCTTGAAGGTGGATTGTTAATGATAAGGCACCAACTAAGACAAGTTTCCAAGGAACTTGACCCTTCTCAAAGACAAAACCTTTTTCATTCAAGGTGTCATATCAAAGACAAACTATGTCCCCTCCTCATAGATAATGGAAGTTGTGTAAATGTGGCTAGCACAAGGGTTGTGGACAAGCTTGGCTTGAAAACTATCCCTCATGCCAAGCCCTACAAGCTATCATGGCTTAATAAAGAAGACATTAAAGTAACTCAACAAGTCCTCATTAACTTTTCAATTGGAAATTTTAAAGATGAGGTGTTATGTGATGTTGTGCCTATGGACGAAACTCATATTTTGTTAGGTAGGCCATGGCAATTTGATAGAAAAGTCTTTTATGATGGCCATGCTAACACCTATGCTTTCTCCTTCCAAGGCAAGAAGTTCACACTCCTACCTCTCTCACCCAATCAAGCAAATGAGGACCAAAATAAAGTGAAAGATAAGAGAAAAGATGAAAAAGAAAAAGAGCAAGTTACCTCCAAAGTGTTACTTGCCTCTAAAAAAATATTTTCAAAGCAAGATGGACATCACCATTCTTTCTTCTCTTGCAAGGCTCAAAAGGAAGACCCAATGCGCAAGCATGAGAAGAATAGTGGTCTAGAAAAGAGGGATGGCCTAACCAAAGCTAGGGGTAGTACCCTTAGAAAAGATGGAACAAGAGCTCATAAAAGGGAGGCGCAAAACCTCCCCCAAATCAAGTCAAGCTCCATCTACAAAGGCTTAAAGAATTTGTGGTCAAATTCTCTTCAAGAAGGGGAGGATGATGAAGGATTGACCCCAACCAAGGATGAAGGCACATGCTTAAGAAGACTAAGCATGTTTAGAAAGGAAGTTCACTAATCCTTCATCCCTTTCATTTATGTTTGTTATTTTTGATTCCCTAAGTTGACTTAGTTGAATCAACTTTAGTTGACTTGTTGACCTTTGACTAGGTTTGACTTGTTGACTATAGTTGACTTGACTTAAGCCAACATGCTAATCTATGTTTATTTGCTTTGTAGGTTAATTAGGAGTAAGAAAGCAATGCTAGGTGGCGCATGGTGATTTGGGAGCATAAATGATGTGGAGGAGAGAGTAAAGCAAAGCCATAAAGCATAAAGTAAAAGGCATGAAGCAAGTGTACCTATGTACCTTTGGTCTCCTTTGTTTTTAGCACACTTTGCCCACTTTTTGGAGACATATGAGACATATTCTTTGTCTCCTTTTGTTCTAGAACGAAATTAGCCTTGCACACACCATAGTTAGCTCTTTTGTCTCTCATTTTTGTAACCTTATTTGGCCTAGTTTCTAGAAGCTAGGGTTAGGTTTTTGTAGAGACATCCTTAGGTATCTTTTATTTTCTTAGAGACCCCTAAACTCTTCTATATAAGGGGTGCTCCTAGACATCTAAAAGGGTTGAACATTTTGAAGTAAAAACACTCTTGTGTCTCAACCATTTGTGAGAGTTTCCTCCCTTGGGAGTGAAACTTTTAAGCCTTATCTTGCGTAGCAAGTGGCGGCACACATCCACTCATCTTCAAGGTTGCCATGGCTTCTAGCCTAGCCTTGTAGTGACGTGCTTTTCACATTTTTACCATTTCTTTCCTTTCCATTTTATGTTTTCTTCTTCCTTTAATTGTTCTTGGTTTTCTATGGTTTATGTGCTTTCCATTTCCTTTTTGTTTTGAATCAATCCATTATCTTCTTCTCTTGAGTTTTGTGAAAGGAACCTTCACATCTAGATAGCTTGCTATCTTAATGTCCAGTGGGGATTTCACTTAGCTTTCTTAATCAACTCACACCATATTCAATAATCTTAAAAAGGAACAAGATAATCCTTCATCACGATCACTGTTCATGGTCGTTCATGATTTAAACGATGTTAACAAAAATGATCAAATTGAATAAAATTAACGAAAATTAGGATCTATTTGAGCACAAAAACAAAATTAGGACTGATTTGACTAAACTTGATGAAAATTAGGACCAAAACGATATTTTAACCTTTCATAAATTTAACTCAAAGAATGAATGTGATATATAATTGTAATTCAACAATTGAATTGATAAAACATGTACATTATATACACTAAATAATAAATAGGTAATGTAAATGTGAAATAGGTTAAAAAATTTAGTAGTTTGAAAATTCAAGTAAAAAATAGCGTAAGCCAATCCTTTTATAGAGCCTGATTTTTGATATAGGGAACTATTTTATTTTATTTTTTTGGATAGTTTTCTTTTAACTCTCACACTTGATATTTTCACCTACGAGTTGATTGTGTTATATTGACACTAAAAAATTAACACTCAATGGGTCAAAAATTGAATAGTGTATTCCTCTTTTGCCCTCGTAGTAAAAAAAGTAAAAGTAACGAAGTAAAACAGAAAAAAAATGGTTATTGTGTATTTGTGTATTTATCAAAGCACAGAGCACACCTCCTGTACCCCCTAATTCAATCCAATATCATTTTCATTCAAAACTATTTAATCCATAAATCCATATATCCATGTTTTATGTCAACTGCGAAAGTCGAGTTTCGCAACATCTTTTTCTTTTTTTTATTGAAATTGGTCATTACGGATGTCGACATCCGTTTCAGTCGCATGTATTGCGGATGTCAACATCCGTTTCATATATTTTGATTGGTTTTCCTGCATTACGAATGTCGACATCAACGTGGGATCCTTTAACTCTATTTACGACCATTAAAGAAAATTAACAAAATAAGACGTTCATGTAAATGGGCCAGCCGTGTTTTGGAATTTGGATGTGAGCATATGACTGCTTTTATGGCTCTAATGTGTAGTTCCTATGGCTTGACAGGAAATAAATGGAAGCCACAATTGCAATGCCTTTGGAAAGAAAATCCTCTAGTTTTTAAGTGTTTGTTTTGGCGCAGGAACTTCTTCTAAGGGGAAACATGTTGAGCTTCTGTCTTTGCTTGCCAACCTCTCTGCAAATATAAAAGTTTTGTTTTAATGACTGATTTGGTGCTTTGAGTCCGCTTTCATTAGTTCTGTTTTAAATGTTTGATGAATCAATTAATGTGTGAGAGAGAGGAAGTGGTTTCTAAACTCAAATTATGAATGATTGAAATACCATGAAATAATTTAAGGGGATCGCTAAATCAGTATATTTACTAGTCTTTCTACCCGTGCAACGCACGGGGTTTTTTTACATGTAATATTTGTGGTAATAACAATGGGTTTTTGGATATTTAATAATCTACATGATGAGAATCTAATATTTTTAAAAGATGTTGAAGTGTATAAATAGAATAGATCAATTTAGAATGTAATTAAAGTGGTATGTCAAGTTAATATTTGATTTCATTTAATGTTTTTTGTCTATTCTGTTATCTTCAACAACCAACAACAAAAATATGACTAATACATGATATCGCTGTCGTTAGGCGATCAAATTACCACTACTTTAGCAACTTCAGTATTGCCAGTTAGTAGTGAACAAAATAGTTAGGGTTAAGATAACCCTGAGTCGTCTCACAACGAATACGGAATTGATCTCAAATATTTGATTCTTAAAAATGCAATTAAAACTAGCAATTATAAAAATAGGGGGGTTTTGATATGCAAAGAAAATGACACGGAAGATTGTAAACACAGTAATAGTAAATAGGTCAATTCCGCTGCTTTTTCTAAATAAGATTCTTCATTGGTTATCTATAGATTATTGTTAAATTAATTATTGTTGTTGTTTTACAAATCAATCAATGTAAAGACTCAATTCATTTGTTGGCATCCTCACTTTTAATCAAAGTACAGTCTCAATTAGAAGTGAGAATTGTTAGATTGTCCATAGTAAATTCAATCAAAGTACAGTCTCAATTAATTTTACTATGCCTAATCATGTCTATTCCTTTGTTTCTTTACCAAATAGAAAACTTAATTAATCAAAGTAAAGTCTTGACTAATTCTAGTTAAAGTAATTACCTCTAATCAAATTAAAGTCTCAATTATTGGCAAAAACTTATTTAATCAAACGAAAGTTTCTAAACAAAATCAAAGTAAAGTCTCAATTTAATTTAAAAACCTTTTAACTCATATGATTAGCATCCATGTAGATTTAAAATCATTATTTTCTATTCGATTAAGAAGCAAAGGACATAGATAAACAAAAACCACAACAATAATCAAAATAACAAAACATATAAATTCATCTAACCTCAGAATCCATTTAAGAAATTACAGTGGAATCAACCCTAAAAGCTTAGCCCTCCATGGCTTTGATGAAATACATGATGATATGAAGGAAAGAAAATAAAACAAAGAATGAGAGATGTGGTGGAGATGGTATCTGCCAAAACCAGAGAGTTCTAAGTGTCTAAGCTGTAGGCTGTAAATTGTCAGTCCCCCCGCTTTTGCTCCCTTAAGTCTCTTTATATAGGCTTCCACTGGACTTTGGGCTTTATCTGTCAGTTGCTAAAATCTTTTATTTTTATTTAATTAATTAGCAACTTAATTCCTGTCCAATTTCCAATTCTGCCCCTCTCATTTAACCATATTTGCAGTTTTGACCAGAGTTGACTGCTGACTTTGACCAGTTAACCAGAGTTGATCAGTTGACCAATTTAACTGTCCTATCAGATGCTGACACGTGGCGCAGAGTACTCTCTCTCTCCAGAATTAGGGTTTCTGCCCCTTCCTCCTTCCTCCCTTGGCTGCGCGGCTGACGGCAATGGCGGCTGCTCCGGTGGGCGCGGTGGTTGCAGGTGCGCGAACTATGGCGGCCGGAGGCGCACTGCGGTGGCTGCTGTGTGCTCGCTGCTGCAGCGGTGGCTGTGCAAACGGTGGAGGCGAGAAGTTGCGCTGCTGCGATGTGAAGGTTGTTGTGCTGTTGATGGTGGCGGAACTGGTGCAGCCATGGCTGCTGCGTGAGGTGCAGAGAACATGAAGATCTCGCGGTGGCCGTGAATCTGAAGGTGGATTCGAGCTGGTGCAGGTGCGGACGGAAATGGTTGCGCGTCGCTGCAGGTGCGGAGGCGAGAAGATGGTGTGTGCTGCAGAATCGTGGTGGTCGCGGACGAAGATAGTGGTGCGGGAACTCATGCGCGGTGGCTGACGGCGCTGTTGCGTGAAGGAAGAGATGCGACTGCGGTGGCCGGTGAAGATGGAGGCTGCGCGAATGGAGGAAGATGGTGGCGCTGTCACGGTGTTGATGGTACGTTGTGGTGGCCGGAAAACAAGCTTCATGGTGGCTGACGGAGATGGCGGCGGCGGCTGCCGTGGAGGGTGGAAGGGAAATTAGGGTTAGGGTTTCATGTGTGAGATGGAGGAGATGATGACGTGGCAAGATCTGAGTGGTCAATTTGGTGAGTGGAGGATTATGACACGTGGCAGCTTATGATTGGCTAATCTTAAAAGGTGGGGATTGCCACATGGCATGATCTGGTTTAGTGGAGTTTAAGTGGTAGGAGGGGTGCAACTTAGTGAAAACTGGGGGTGCAGAACAGGTTTTTGGTGGTCCACTTTAAAAGGAGTGTGCAAGTAAAAACTGGGGGTGCATTTAGCTCCTGATTTATTCTTTTTCAGAATTTCTTGATTTTGGACTTATTTTGTAACTTTGAATATTTTAAAATCACACTATTAATTGACCAAAAATAAATTCCAGCTGCATTAACAAACGTTAGAATATCCAATAATATTTTATGCAACTAAAATCAATTTTTATGCCACTTTTACCAAACTTACTCAATAAATCCAATAATCACAAATCCTAATTAAATCAATCTTTAAGCACAGAAAATTCAATTAAATCCCCAAATTTAAATATTAAATGAGGGCAAAAATTTGAAGTGTATAAATAGAATAGATCAATTTAGAATGTAATCAAAGTGGTATGTAAAGTTAATATTTGATTTCATTTAATGTTTTTTGTCTATTCTGTTATCTTCAACAACCAACAACAAAAATATGACTAATACACTACTTTGTTAAAATAAGAATAAAAAAAGAATAAATTACATACCTAGAATG
This sequence comes from Vigna unguiculata, assembly GCF_037176805.1. Lineage (NCBI taxonomy): Eukaryota > Viridiplantae > Streptophyta > Magnoliopsida > Fabales > Fabaceae > Vigna > Vigna unguiculata. The sequence continues at coordinate 24,808,045 of NC_140801.1, forward strand.
TCTCATTTGGTAATCAACTACATAAATTCCTTTTGTACACAAATTCCTTTTGTACACAACGACTTCTTTGTTCAACCTTTTTTGTACCATGATTTTCCTGCATGGCAGAGCATAACATAAATAAGTTGATATATATTTATAACAGCTTTGAAATGAAAAAAAATTAGAAATGACATACCTATAATTTATTCTTTTTCAAAGAGTTTCAAAAATTTCTTTGTACACACGTTTTTAGTTGTGTTTGTTACCTTTCCATCTTCATCCAATATAAGTATTTTCAATCCTCTTTTGGTTTTGACTCTAGAAATAACAACATATAGTTGGCCATGTGTGAATACATGTTGTGGAAGATAAAGGCTGACTCTAGAAAGTGTTTGTCCTTGACTTTTGTTAATCGTCATTGCAAAGCATAACGATATCGGAAACTGTCTTCTTTGAAATTTGAAAGGCAACCCTGAATCAGATGACACTAAATCCATTCTTGGTATAAAAATCCTGTCACCAATGTTTTTTCAAGTAATTACAGTTGCAGAGATTACATTCTTGCCTAAATGGTTCACTTGCAATCTTGTGCCATTGCATAGACCTTTCGCTTGATCAATGTTTCTCAAGAGCATAATTGGAACACCTGTTTTCAACTTCAGTTTATGATTTGGTATCCCTGAACATTTGATATCATTTAAAAATTCAGATGTAAACCATTCAGATTGGACTTCATCTTGTTCATCAGATTGGCAAGGTGTATCTGAACTTAAATAAGTCACCTCTTCACCACCGATTAAAGACAACATGAAATCATTTACTTGCTCTACAGAATCATTTGTTGGGCACAAAATTGCTCCATCATCAAAATAATTAGGCTTCAGCATGTTAACCACAAATTGAGGATAGAGAAATTCAACCAATGCCAACAAAGGTAAATCTGTATTTGTAATCAGCAACTGTTCTGGAATTTCAACTATGCACTCATCATTCTCATTTAGATCCATTTTTCCGTCTCCAATCTTCAATATCCAATCAGCAAATTCTTGAATCTCATTGGTTGTTTGAGTATTTGATGTAGTACTTAATCTCATGTTCTTGGATAACTTTAGCACTTTACAACAATTCCATAACTCTGAATAGTTTATTGCTGATTTTATGATATCAAACCTAGATCCTTTTTTGATAACTAGTAGAATTTGTCTAAAGTCACCTCCCAACACAAATGCTTTGCCACCAAATGGTTTGTCATTATTGGCATCATCAACATTTCGCATAATATCTCTTAGTGTTATATCAAATGCCTCAAAGCACATTCTATTCATCATTGGTGCTTCATCCCAGATAATCAAACTGGTTGCCATAAGAAGTTTTGCTCTGAGACTACCTTGTGCTATGTTGCAAGTTGATTCATCATTAATTAACAGTGGGATGCAAAAAGTAGAGTGTGATGTTTTTCCACCAGGAAGTAATAAAGAAGCAATTCCACTTGATGCTACGTTCAAAACAATCATGCCCTAGCTTCTTAGAGCAGCTGACAATGTCTTCCACATAAAAGTCTTCCCTGTACCACCATAGCCATATAAGAAAAATAATCCTCCCTTCTTTGAAAGAACTGCTGTCATGATATCCTGATATACATGAATTTGTTCATCATTCAGTGCTTTAAACAAACTGTCATGTTCTTTCGCCATCTCTTGTTTATTATATTGGAGCTCATCAACAATAAATCTATTATGGAATGTATATACATCTGAAAGATCAAGTTGAGGTAATGAAGGATAATCTTTCAAACTTCAACCATTTGACATTAGCATTTGCTGTATTTCTAACAAACTATTTTTTGTAATTCAGCAGTCTGAATTTCAAGATCTGCATGAAGTAAATAATACAATTAAAATTTATATCTATAGCAAATTAAATAAAAAACAATATAAAATACCTGGCAAGTTCATCTCCTTTCTTTTTTGGTACAAAATTCCATCACATAAGATACTCCAAGTAGAATTCCAAACTATATCTGGTTTAGAAATTGTATTCATCGACAACAAAGTAACAAATAATCTTCTAAGTTGATACCTAGAAGCAAATTCACTTGCTTCTTTTATTGCGTCAATATATTCTTTGTCGTCAGCCAACAATCCCAAAACATAGCAAGCTTCTTGGTATGTTTCATAATATTTTCCATCAATTGTCTTAATGCTTTTATAATCAATACAACCTTTTTGAATGGTCAGTAATATCCTCAAATAATAAAGTTCTCCAGAACCAGGAGGAATATAAGTAAGTCTACCAATGTTGTAGCCTTTCTTCCTTGGTTTCCATTCTTTTTCTTTGGCAAACCACACAAATTTGCTTGGAAATTCTGAATAAGTCATTTCTTTTCCTTCCTCATAAACTTTGTTAGCCTCAAACTAAGCTAGAAACATTGTGTTAGCATTTTCGTATCTGTTGAAGACCACATTAATATCATCATCATCTTTAAACAAAGCTGATTGTTGGCCAGGAAGATGAAATGTCAATCGCTGAACAGGAGGCCATCTGTGATGGATGTCAAAAGCAAATATTCTCCAAGCGGCTTCACATGGTGATAGATACCTACAATCGTAATACCTTTTGATCTCATCAATAATGGTTGATTTTTTAGACTATGTAGAGTTGTTGCTTATTTTAAGAGTAGCTCTGTCAGGACCTTTGTTCACATATTTGAACAAATATTTTATTGAATTGGTCTTGTTGCAATACTCTGTATTGATGTGTGCTTGATACCTCATTAGAAGTGGTGGATTGTAAGGAACAACACTTCTATTGTCCAGCTTAATTCCATTCTTCTCAACAAATCTACCATTATCAAGTCTTCTATAGCATGGATATCCTTCTTCATCAATTGAAGTCGAAGATGTGAATTTTTTAGGATAAAATTTAGAACATCTTCCTTCCTTCATGCAAGGTGAATTATATCTTGCAGGTCCGCATGGTCCATGAATCATGTAACTTGAGACAACTTTTTCCAATTTGGGGTACAAATTCGCATTGGGCAATTCAGTTGATATTACTTTATCAATATCAGTTGAATTCTTCAATTTGCTTTCTCCATCTAACCATAAAAGTATATGTGCATGAGGTAAACCTCTTTTTTGGAATTCTACTGTGTACATTCTTGCATATATAAATAAATAATAAAAAAAGTTGTCAGAATTTAATTTAATAAACATTTATATAATGTATATTACTTCATATATAACATACATGCAGTGGTTTTACCAAAGAAGTCTTTTTTTTTAAAAAATCTGTCATCATTTCATCCAGCTTCATTTTGAACACTCTACATACAATATCGGGTCTATCTGAAGCTGATAACCCTTTCGCTAAGACAAATTCTCTTATTTCACTCCAATTCACATTGCATGTTATAGTAATGAACAAATCAGGATATCCAAATTTTTTACAAACTGTCATAGCATCTTGACAATTGTTGAACATGTATCTGGTACCACCTGTGAATGAAGCAGGCAAGATAATACGTCTTCCAATTAAAGAAGGATCTGTCTCTCCTCTATTAACAGCCTCTTGTAATCCATTAAGAATATCACAGCGAATTAACTTCTGATTAGCTATGATGAAAGACAACCTTTGTGCTTCAACCATTGTATAGCAATCAACCAGAAATTGTTGGAACAATCTGCATGCATTCACAATATTTCCTGCTTCTACAGATCTTTGTTGTATTCTAAATGCAATAAATTTTCGCAAAGAAATTCTAATTCTTACCCTGGATTTAGTTCTTGAATGAGATTCTCTTATTGGGATATCCTCTTGATAACCATCTTCTCCATATGGAAACATGAGAGGATATTGCAGTGGAATGAAAGCTGTGTGAGTTTCATGCAGTCTTATTAATTCACCAGAACATTTTTTTACCACTATATCTCTGCCTATATCCATATTTCCAAAATCACCAACTATTAGGGCAACTATTTCATCACATGAAGGTGTGTTGTAGACTCTAGGGTCTTTGTTTCTGCCTCTAAATAGTCTTAGCGTGAAATCTAATTCCATATGTTCCAGTGACAAATCTCTTACTCTTCTAAAAGATTTCGCAAGAACATTGTGATTGTCAATCATTTGAATCAAATCAGCAACCAATGATTCATCTATAACAGATTCCTTGGTGTTTGACCTAAAACATAATAAAGAGAATACATGTCAATAGATGTATTTAAATATTTCATATAACCAAATTAGTTCATATATTCACTGACCTGAAATGCTTCACTCTGTTACTCATTTCATTTTCGGTATCATATATGTACAGCTGTGCAAACTTTGGCTTTGATCCATGTTCTGGCAATAAACTGCCAATACGGTGATAGTTCTGTCCATTAAGAATAAATTGTGGTGGAGCAGAACTATTGTTCATTGAATTATCTATCTTACCACCAATTGAAGTAAATGAAAACATGCTATTGTATACTCTTATGTTTTGTAGAAATGATTTGCTTCTCTGATCTTCACCAATTAACAAACCTTCAAGAAGATTAGGTGGTCTTTTTAATAGTGGAATTTGCACTTTTCCCTTTTGACAACACAATGAGAATTGAACTTCCTTTGAGGTGTTACATTTTTATGCTTTTTCTTCATACCAAAGTTTAGCTTTACAGTATTAACATTCGAAACAAGGTTCTCCAATATTGAGAAGTTTTGAACATCATTAAAAATCATTAGCATGAAATGCATATATTTTTATCTGCAGTTATATACAATTCTGTGTGAGATTATGTACCTTGTAACTCTCCTTTGCAATACAATTCATTTGTAGTTGTAGTACTTGTAGTATGTCCTTCAATATTAGTAAAATGAAAAATAATTCATGATTTCAAAGAAATTTTTATTGACATCAATAAGTTGAATATCTGAATTACCATCATATGTTATCATTGCTGAATCATCATTTGTTGTGTCTGAACAATTATGTTGTGTTGTTGTTTCATCATCAAGATTGAATCTGTTTTGAAGTGATTGTATGACTTGAAAAGGATATTTGACAACTTTATTTTTAGAGACAGAATGCGAATCATTTACAACCTCAGATCTGGCACCTATGAAAAAGAGCAGAAAACAATTGTCTTACCTTCATTGGCATTGTGAGTATGAATATTGTTATATATGAATAAAAACCTACTTACCTGCACTGGAATTGTAATTATTTTGTCCATAATTTCTCTGACTGTTATTGTTAAAAACTGTAGTCATTCAAAAACATTGATATAAATTTAAAATTCGTCAGTTTCATCCAATTACAATAGGTATATAAGAAATTAAGATGAATGTAGAAATATACCGAAAGGACTATTGTATGTTAAAGAAGAAGCTGCAGATTGTGAAGTGATACAGTTATTTTGGAGTTGTTGTTGAACTAAAGTACTTGAACAACTTGATATATTGTTGTCAGGTACTGCATTGAAATGAAGCTTTGTTTAAAGTGAGACTGAATTAATATTATTCAAAAACAATGTTGAAATAAAGTACTGGAAGAACTTGAAAATTGACCAATTTATCTGTGAAATATTGAATTCATATTCTGAAGGTTGTTGTTGTTGTTGTCAACATTTGAAAAAGGATTATTGTAGAAGCATTGTAATTAAAAAAATAAACAACAATACTTCAGTGATTCATTTAACAACAATCTATAAAGAGATAGCTTAAAAAAAGAATACTTACTAATATCCAACTGTTGTAATGGCTTCCTGTGTATATTTTTCTGAAATGATTATGCATCTGTGTTGTCAAGTTACAATCCAAAACATACATTTACAAATATAATTATAAAAAGAAATCCTGAGATTTTGTTACTTTGAGAAGAATGGTTTGCAAATTTAGTTTTCTTTCTTGCATTCTCTTCTTTGTCATCTGCAACATAAAAAAAAGACACAAACATAGAAATGCATGATTTGTAAATAAATTTTTGATGAAGAATTTGGGAAGATAAATGCTTTAAGTAAGATGTTAGTCACTTACATGAATCTTGATTACTTCTTGCATTGAACCTTTGTTGTAGCACCAGCTTCCTTCTCAGCCTTGCATTTTTACAATCGTTTTGCTCCATTATAGTACCAAAATAATATGGAATACTTTGAAAAGTTACAATGGAAGAAGCAAAAACAAAGATAAGTTGATTCAATGGATGCAAAAGTGTTTACTGTTTTATTACTATATTCGTGAATGTCTTTGTTAAACTTTTTGGTGTATATTGTACCTCTAATCACAATTGTGGAAACAGAAATATTTGTAATTATAATAGAAAGCACTTGTAAAAGTACAAAAAGTTTTTAGCAGTAGACAAAGATTAAAAATAGAAAGAGCATGCAGTGCTGAGTGTTAATAGATCATAATCATTCATATATATAGCACTTCTTTCAGAGTTGATTTGTTCTTGCAACTAACAAAACATTTGCTTTTTATGTAGGTACAATAAGACGTCTTTTTTATGCACTACTATATATAGTACAACAAAGAGGACTATTTCATAGGAAGTATATGCAATTTTAACCTCATTAGGTATGAAAATGATAACATACAATCAATTACTGATTTGTCACTTTGTAGTCGCCAATATATAGAAAGAGAAAACGAAAAGTCATTACTGTTGCCAATATATAGAAAGAGAAAAGGATAAGTCATTACTGTTGGCAGAGTCCGTACTTACTGGACAACGTGCATCATAATTAATGCAATTACTTGTGAATATAAAAATGAATAAAAAGTACGAATTAAAATAATATGGTTGAAATAATAAAATAAATAAATAATTAAAATAAATAATTTCAGATTTGTGAACTGATTTTTTTGATTTTTTTACATAAAATCAAATATCTTAAAATATTTCAGATGTCGTAGAAAACAGAAAGTGGCCATGAGAAGAGAATATAAAGATTTGTGAAAATGTTAAAGAAAGAATCGAAAAACATTAAAAATAAGAACAAATAACGACATGAACAAAGTTGAGATGTAGTCGTAATGTTATTATACAGTTCATTTATGCAACAACAAATAATGACTTCTTTATGGTAATTTCAAGCCTGTAAACAACAAAAACCAACAACGAACGAAAGAGTCACTTAGAGCAAACTAAATATAGAAACAAAATTTACCTGTTTCCTTCACAAACATGAAATGTATTCGTAAACTTTAAATAACAGTTCATTTCTTAAGCGACAAAGCCTGAGTTCTTTGTTCTTTAAAACACATGCATGGTTGTACTCTTCATTTCAAACATTTAAACACCTGAAACATAAGATCAAGCCAAGACCTGTTCGCTTGAGAAAGCCAACAAAAATAAGATGTCGACAAAAGAAAAATAAGATGAACGGAAAATCTCAGATGCATGTTTTCTACTCTTCAGTTCAAGCCTGTAAACAAAAGAAACATAAGATGAACGGAAGATCAAGGTAAATATAAAAATAAAACTACCTGTTTGATTGAGAAAGCTAAAAAAAAAATATAAAGCATCTCCATACTCGATTTTTTGCGGTTTAAAATAGATGGATTTGGTTGTACTCTTCATTTCAAGCATTTAAACACCTGAAACATAAGATCAAGCCAAGAATCACTTAGATCTCAGTAAAAAACATAAAGAACCATACCTTTTCGCTTGAGAAAGCAAAAAAAAAAAGGATCTCCACAAAAGAAACAAAAGATGAACGAAAAATCTCAGATGCATGTGTTTCTAGTCTTCAGTTCAAGCTTGTAAAGAAAAGAAACATAAGATGAACGAAAGGTCAAAGTAAATATAAAAAGAAAAATACCTGTTTGATTGAGAAAGCTAAAAAAAATATAAAGCATCTCCATACTCGGTTTTTTGCGGTTTTAAAACAGATGGATGTGGTTGTACTCTTCATTTCAAGCATTTAAACACATGAAACATAAGATCAAGCCAAGAATCACTTAGATCTCAGTAAAAAACATAAAGAACCATGCCTGTTCGCTTGAGAAAGCACAAAAAAAGATCTCCACAAAAGAAACAAAAGATGAACGAAAAATCTCAGATGCATGTGTTTGTACTCTTCAGTTCAAGCCTGTAAACAAAAGAAACATAAGATGAACAGAAGATCAAAGTAAATATAAAAAGAAAAATACATGTTTGATTGAGAAAGCTAAAAAAAAAATATAAAGCATCTCCATACTCGGTTTTTTGCGGTTTAAAACAGATGGATGTGGTTGTACTCTTCATTTCAAGCATTTAAACACCTGAAACATAAGATCAAGCCAAGAATCACTTAGATCTCAGTAAAAAACATAATGAACCATACTTGTTCGCTTGAGAAAGCAAAAAAAATAAAGATCTCCACAAAAGAAACATAAGATGAACGGAAAATCTCAGATGCATGTGTTTGTACTATTCAGTTCAAGCCTGTAAACAAAAGAAACATAAGATAAACGGAAGATCAAAGTAAATATAAAAATAAAAATACCTATTTGATTGAGAAAGCTCAGAAAAAAATATAAAGCATCTCCATACTCAATTTTTTGCGGTTTAAAACAGATTGTCCCCCTCCCTTTTCATGTTCTGTTTGCAAGCTCATATTCTGTGAACTTAGGTGGCAATGTTCATACTTTTGGATTTTGGGTTGAGCTCATTGATCCCCTCATTCCTTTCAATTTCCTTTGATTGCTCCATTGTTTTTACACTACACATGCAGTAAGTACCATTTCAGAGAGTTAGTTATAGCAAATTAGACATGATTTTGTTAGCTACATATTGTTTTAGCACAGTCCCATCAACAACACCAGGATGCCCCACAACAGATTTGTCTCCTTTCATATGGATCATTCCATGTGGAATTCGAGATTGTGAAGTAGGAAGCACTAAGGAGTTGGTAAGAGAGGGTGTTACACATAAATCCTTGCTTCAAGAATTCTCACAACCATTTCAGCTTGAATACAGTTACCAAAGCATTTCTTCCCCCATGTTGTATGAAAGGAAATGAAGTTCTCTTACCAATTGTCTCTGAAATATCATCTCTTTTGCAGTAGAACACACTTGTACGTACTTTCCCTTATTTTACCAATTTCTTGGGATGAATATTTGATAAAAATTATAAAATTATTGAGATTGTGGCTCATGTATCTTCTTCAGGATGGCGTTTGGTTTGGTGTATGTTGTTCCAAGCAAGTACAAATTTGCAGATTTATGACAAAATTATCATTGGATTAGACACTTGTAAAAAAATTATCATTTACCAAAGACTGGAATTAAACATAATTTCTTGTATTATTTCTTCATAAACAGTCATCACAATCATCAAAAAAACCCAACAATGTAATGAATAGTTCTTTTTATCTTGCTTTTGATACAAATATTATTTATGGTTGTTTTATTCTGATCCTTGCTAATTTGATGGCTGCTACAAAATTTCAGAAATGGAAATTTCAGGGTGTTGTTGGAATTTTTAGGGCTTTTGAAAATATGAGAGATATGAGATATATGAGAGATATATGTGATATGTTATACGGAGGAACATGTTTTTGTATTTTATTGATATACCCTATATATAGAGGAAAATATAACAAATATCAAGTATAAAATATTTAGAATATCTCACTCCTAATCTAAAATAATAACTAATTTCTAAAACTGAAACATATCTCTAAAACTAAAATATTTTCTAAAAACTAATTTAAATAAAAAAAGATATTAAGTAATATTCTCAACATTCCTCCTTGCTTAATATCTGTTTATTTAAATTTTATATCTTCATATTTGATTCTCCATCTTTTGATGCTTGATTTTCTCCTCTTTTTGTGCTTGCAATATTTGTTTTTCTCTTTCTTCCATGACATCACATCTTTCTTCAATTTGGCACCATCCTTCATATTTCTTCTTATATTGGCATCATCTTCTTTTTCTTTATTCGGTGTGGATTTCATTAGAGTGGCATTGGACCTTTTGTGAATATTAAAATGTGAACATCCATCTACTTTCTTCACTTGGACATCTACTTTCTTCCAGAGATATTTATCTTCTAATTTTGATCCTTCTTTCATGCTCACTTTCTTTGTAACAAATTCCTCCTTCATAAAATCCACCGCAAATCTTTTGTCTTTCATGGGGACTTTGAATACTATGTTGTTAGCATTTTTGACCACACATACTTTATTTTCAAAGGAGACCTTAACCTTTCTCTAACAATTGAGCAACACTTAACAGATTATGGGTAATCTCAGGAACATATAAGACATCAAGAATCAATTTGATACCTGAATGAGTTTTAAGTGAAACTGTTCCTGTACCTTTCACAGCAAGTTGTTCTCCATTCACAATTCTTACCTTGGAAATATTGGATTTATTGAGCTCCTTGAAAATTTCTCTATCATGAGTCATGTGGTTTATGCAACCACTATCTATAATCCAATCTTTTGTAGATTCGTTGGTTGTGACACATGATGTTGTAAAAAGTAGATCCTCCTCTGATTTATCCTCATCTGATTTATTCTCCACAATTTGAACATCTTCTTGAGAATCTTTAGATTTGCATACCTTTTCCACATGTCCCAATTGACCGCATTTGTGACATTTGACATTTGGCCTCCACCAACACCAGTTGCGTTGATGACATTTTCTCTTGCAATGGGGACAAGATGGAAAAACCTGTGTGTTGTTGTATTTGCTCCTTCTATTTTTCTTGACTATGAGAGCATTATCTTCCGTGTAATTTAAATTACCTTCAACCGCCTCATGATCTTCTCTCATCAATCTTCGTTGTTCTTGTGCTTGCAAGGCATGTATCACCTCTGTAAAGGTGATTGTAGACAAATCTTTTGTGTTTTCTAAGGAAGCAATAAATGCCTCATATCTTTCTGGCACCGTCACCAGAATTTTCTCAACGAGTCTGGAATTTGAAAACTCCTTTCCCAACAATTTTATCTTGTTGGCAATACCCAACAATTTGTTTGAGTATTCTTTAATCGTCTCCGACTCTTTCATTCTTTGCATCTCAAACTCCCTTATCAAGTTCAAAACTTTCATGCCTCGAATCTTCTCGTTCCCTTCATATTCTGCTTTCAAGTATTCCCAAATTTCTTTGGGAGACTTTAGAGTCATGATCCTGGTCATAATCATTTGTGAAACACCTGCAAACAAGCATGATTTTGCCTTTGCCTTTTTTGTTTTCTTTTCTTTATGCGCTTTCATTTGAGCCGCGGTGAGATTTTCAGATAAGGGAACATCATCCTCCTCCACAACTTCCCATAGATCTAGCCCCTCTAGATATGTTTGCATCCTTACCGCCCATAGATCATAGCTTTCGCCATCAAAGAGTGGAATAGCGACGTATGACATATTTCCTTCCATTCTATCGACAGTAAGAATAATGGCTCTTGATACCAGTTGTTGGGATTTTTAGGACTTTTGAAAATATGAGAGATATGAGATATATGAGAGATATATGTGATATGTTATACGGAGGAACATGTTTTTGTATTTTATTGATATACCCTATATATAGAGCAAAATATAACAAATATCAAGTATAAAATATTTAGAATATCTCACTCCTAATCTAAAATAATAACTAATTTCTAAAACTAAAACATATCTCTAAAACTGAAATATTTTCTAAAAACTAATTTAAATAAAAAAAAATATTAAGTAATATTCTCAACACATGATCTATTTTGTTTATCATCAAGTCAACTCGAAAAGAATGCCTTAATTGGTAGCGAGTTGATAGATCACGTATATCATCATATTAGGATCATGAAGATTGTAATATATGAGTTTGTAATTTTGCCAATTTCCGTTAGTATTTATATCTACGAAAGTATCGAATTCTTCGTCATCATTAATTGATTTTTGGAACGAAGGAGCATTTGATTAAACAACACATTATCTATCTTTTAATGGTAACTTATTAGTTAAATAGATTGTTAGACGCGTTACTAAGTAAAGTGCAAAAGTTAACTCAGCATGATACAAAATTCATGACTTCACTGAAAAGATACATTCAACTATTATTTGATACCTTTTCAATTGCCAGTTTATATACGTTTTATGTAAATGCTACAAATACCAAAAAAACAAAATACTCTCACCGTCGGTTTTTTTTTTTTTCACATTGATTCACTACAAGAATGTTGGAAACGTCGAATCAGTATAGAACGCAAAAGGGGTCAACTTCACCCACATAAATCTGACTATAATAATAAAATTTAATCAAAATAAAAAATATTTATCCCAACCAGCTTTATTAAAATAATGTTCTTTATAATTTTAATGTGGCGTCAGTTTGGCTGACGAATAAGAGGTAAAACACGAGCGAAAGTGAGGGCACTTGGAACAACGAGACTTCTGCAAGAAATAACAAGACTTGAGCGAGCTTTGACTTTTTTTGTGAGTTTGAGGAACAACTCCTTTCCATGTGAACAATTCTAGAGTAGTTCAAAAAAGAGCTTGGATGTATTATGCGTGACTTGGATGTTTATTTTGGACTTGTATTATGTTTAATTAGATAGTAACAATATCTCATTATTTAATGTTTGCAAATTCAATTCTAAACGAGTTAAATGAAATCAACTGGCACTGAAACAAATTCTGGATATATTTGAAATAGATTTTCATTTTCAAAATAATAGACATTTGCATGCCCTAAGCTAACACTACATCACTGCTAATGCGTCTAATATTAAATAATATTCTCCGTTTGCCTCATATCATGCATGAACTTCACTCATGAATGTAATTAAAATATTTTATTATATTCATATCTTGAGTGTGCTAAGCCGATACAACAAAAATTAATTATTTTAGTTTTTTATGCATTTACATCGGTCAAGCCAACGATAATTAATAAGCAACAATAAATATCCATTTCAGCGATAAAAAATACTTAGCATCAGGTTATTGGCATGGTCCACGTCACCGTTACGAGACACAATGCCATTTGTTTGTTAGAGTCGGCTTTGCACTTTTGTCATCCGATTTTCGTCGACTCAAAATACCAACATTCTTGTATTGGAAGTTCAGGGATCATGATATTTAAGAAATCTACCCTTTTTCTGTTTATGCTTCATTTGGTTGATTGAAATATTTAGATCATATGTGAAAAAATCTTCCACAATCCATTTGGTTTATTAGAATATTTAGATGATAGGTAATTTTTTTCTAAATCTATATAATAATAAAACTCCCCTACTGGTAGTCAGAAACAATGGTTGACAATGACAACGCTTGGAGAGTTTCTTGCAGAATTTATTGTCCCATCAAATTCTCTAATTACACTGAGTTAATAGTTATATTCTTACCGTAGAAATGTTTAAAGCTAAAAATTAAACACGTGTAAAAGTAATTCAAGTTAAATTAACTGTCAAACTAATTTCTCCCTACGAATATAAAAAAATATAAATAAATCAGTCACTTTATAGGTTAAAATAATTTATATTAAAATAAAAAGATAAAAATTTAAAGAAGTTATAATAAAACTTGTATAAATTAATTTATGTTTAATTTAATTTAAATTTATAAAAAGATATTCCTTTTAAAGAAATTTGTCCATATAAACCAAAACTATATTATACAAAAGTTAATCAATTTCCACATGGAGAACAGTAGAGTGCATTCTAATTCACCAGTTTTGGTCTGGACAGAGATATAACAGTAGAGTGCATTCCAATTAGTAATATGCAGAAACATGGAAATAAAATATAAATTAGAATTAAAATAATTTTTATATTAGATAAAGAATTATTTCAAGAATTGAATAAATGAAAAAGTTATATTTCAAAATAAGGTTACATATGTTTTTTCTTCTCAACTGAAATTTTAAATTATTTTTTTAACTAAATATTTTTAAGTTTATTTAACGATTTAAAAATATTTCAATTAACAATGAAGCAAAAATACATAAAATATTGTAAACAATTCAAATGTTATTATAAAACACATTTAAAAACGTTAAATAAACTTACATCTGTTAATTTAAATGACTAAATTCATGTATTTATAATGTTAAGATACTAAATTAGGACCAAGATTTCGTAAAGAAATTAATTCTATCTTTCACTAAGAAGTAAAGCATATTTAACTCGTTAAAATATAGCATGAATGAATGAATTTTTAATTCTTTATTTCACTGTAACATAAAGTATAACTATTGATAAGATGCTAACTTAGTTATTTTATTTTATTTTATTTTTTATTTTAGTATATTTATTTTCATTATTTATTTCTAAAGTATAAAAAAATATACTAAAAGATATTATGATTAATTTATTTTGTTTCATTTAATATTTATTAATATTATTTTATTATAATATAAAAAAATATTAGTGAAATATTAACAATATAATTAATAAAAGTTTATAAATGTTTATAATTTATTCTACTATTTAAATTGTGTGAACGTAAATATTAATAAAACATAATTTCTTAAACTCTTTTACTTGATCAATATTTATAAATATTTTATCAAATTTTAGGTGTTGTATATATGATTATGAAAAAAAACGTAGTAAGTATATGTTTCTTTTCTTCATAAAACCACTTATCCTATTGAGGAAATTATTAAATTAATCTCTTTTTTCCTTTACTTTGTTTTTTTGTTTAAGCTTTCACCGTCTATATATCCATACATAACGAGATAGAATGTGGAAGTTTGTCTGTCGTCAAATATTTGAATAATATTGTTTTATGAGAAACTAGTTTTACACGGGTAGTTTTTTTCTCTATTAAAATTAATATAATTATTATTTTATTTAATAAATAATTAAATAATTATATTTAGAATTGACATTGTCTTTAAAATAAATTTTGTTTGTGAGAACGTAGAAAATGGTATTTAAGAATTGATAATTCTTTAAAATAGTGAGACTCCATTATTTTAATATATATTAAAATATTTAAGTATATATAAAAATTTTGTAAACGTATTTTATTACTTTAAAACATATTATCTTTCTAGAAATCATTTTTCAAGAAATTCTTTGCCTACTCTAAGTTTTCTCACCCTCCAATCATTTGTTTGAAGATTTGAGATCATTAGAGTGATCTTTGTGGAGATTTCTTTAAGTTCAACCGATTAATTTCTCAATTTGAGTAAGTTATTTTTTTACTCTCTTTCTTGGTCCAACTTGTTTAATCTTTCCATGTGAACCCTCCTTTGCTTGCATGTGTCCTTTTTGTCATCAATATGAGTCCTTGCTAATTAGTGATCATAATGGTATGACCTGATCATTCTTATGATGTTTGTATGTGTAGATAGAAAAATCTATGGATCTAAAGGAGTCATGGTGTTTTTAAAGCTATTAGAGTTGTTTAAGAGGTAAGGGAAGCTAATATGTGTTGTTAAACTTTGCTTATATTTGTTGATTGAATAATGTATGATTGGTATTGTAGAGTTTGAATTAGCCTAAGTTTTTGATGAATGTGTGAGTTGTGTTAAAAGCTAATATCATGTATTGTTTGCTGTTTATTTGTGATCACGTGATTTTTCCCTTGGTGTTAAATTGGGGTTTTGAATGTGTGATTGAATAAGTAGTGATTGAGCAATTGGCCAATTGGTACTGTTTTGAAAATGTTTTCAATGTTGTTTTGAACTAAGTAAAGAATGGAAAGTACCAATTTGTGAAATTAAACAATCAAAATTCTCCCTATCATGATCATTCTGTCATGGCACATTGGATGCCACTTCACATTTTCAAGGTTGGAAGCGTTTTTCGCTCTAAGGCAGTGGGTGAGCCAGTGCTCCATTGGCGAGACCAAATTTAGGGAAGGATAACGATAGAATGCCCCCTTTTTTTGACCCCGAAGTTACCCGCCTACGTGGCAGTTATTATTTTAATAATTTTAAACCAAACGACAATTGGAGGCAGCGGCAAAGGAAAGTTAGCGTGATGTGCACGCGCTTTGAATTGGATAGAGTTTTTAAAAAAACACATTCGGTTGCGCGTTTTCCCTCGTTTCTTCCTGT
The DNA here is from genome assembly GCF_037176805.1 of Vigna unguiculata. Classification (NCBI taxonomy): domain Eukaryota; kingdom Viridiplantae; phylum Streptophyta; class Magnoliopsida; order Fabales; family Fabaceae; genus Vigna; species Vigna unguiculata. The sequence continues at coordinate 24,823,989 of NC_140801.1, forward strand.
CAACTTTCTTCTTGGAGCAGAGACGCACAAGCAAGCACAGAGGCATTTGAATCGCAAGACATTCTCTTCCCCAAAAGGCTATCGTTCCATAAAGGTTGGTGTTGTGGGTCGCAGTGGAAGCGGATAACGGAGTTGTGGAGAATGGTTTGGGTTGTTGGAGGCGGCGGGTTCCGCGGAAAGTGGTGGGTACCGTTCGATTCATTGGTTGGGCGCTCTCTTGTTGGCGTAGTTGTTGGTTGATTAAAGGCCATTCACAGATTGAAATAGGGTTTCGACACAATCGAATGGTCATCCAAATAATTCCATCCCCATGAATCATCACCAAACTACCTAAATAAGTAATTGGAATTCCAGATTGAATGAAAAACCAACTTTTCTGGTTCCATAATCAAGTGTCCTTTAGTGATTCCATATCTGCCTTTTTACGTTGAACTTTTTGTACATGCAGTACTGCAACTGATTTTACACTGTATTACTACGTGAAATAGGGTTTCGACACAATCGAATGGCCATCCAAATAATTCCATCATCATGAATCATCACCAAACTACTTAAATAAGTAATTGGAATTCAAGATTGAATTAAAAACCAACTTTTCTGGTTCGATAATCAAGTGTCCTTTTGTGATTCCATAACTGTCTTTTTATGTTGAACTTTTTGTACTGCCAGTACTGGAACTGATTTTACACTGTATTATTACTTGAAATAGGGTTTGGACAGAATCGAATGACCATCCAAATAATTCCATCACCATGAATCATCACCAAACTACCTAAATAAGTAATTGAAATTCCAGATTGAATGAAAAACCAACTTTTCTGGTTCCATAATCAAGTGTCCTTTTGTGATTCCATACCTGCCTTTTTACGTTCAACTTTTTGTACATGCAGTACTGCAACTGATTTTACACTGTATTATTACGTGAAATAGGGTTTGGACACAATCGAATGGCCATACAAATAATTCTATCACCATGAATCATCACCAAACTACTTAAATAAGTAATTAGAATTCAAGATTGAATTAAAAACCAACTTTTCTGGTTTGATAATCAAGTGTCCTTTTGTGATTTCATAACTGCCTTTTTACGTTGAACTTTTTGTACTGCCAGTACTGGAACTGATTTTACACTGTATTATTACTTGAAATAGGGTTTGGACACAATCGAATGACCATCCAAATAATTCCATCACCATGAATTGTAACATCCCTAGGGAATATTACTTAAAATAAATATTAAAATAAATAATTTCATTAAATAATCATCTCGATAAAAATTCCCAACGCGGGAAAGTTTCACTTCATTAAATTATCGCGCCAAAAGTCATAACTGATTCATAATTCATTACAAGTTCCCAAAATTGACATTAAAAACATAATTACAATTTAATAAAAATCCTAGCACTACTCCCATGCTAGCCCCTCACTCCGCCATCTGAGCATCCTCAACACCACCTGTATCAACATCTGCTCCCGTGTAACGGATTACACGATCATCGCCACACACAAACAAGCAAGGGTGAGCTGAGAAAATAAAATAATAAGCATATAATACAAAATAGTTCATTCACCCATCTTACACATTATCTATGAATCTTGGCCAAGACCCTAACCCCAAGACTTAACAGTCTTCAATTCACACAATTGGTTAGCCTTGGACTCGGGAATCTGATGCTCACACGAACCTACCCGCTCGTGGTCCTGCCTCTACGAACCTCCCCGCTCGTAGTCCTGCTCTACGGACCTACCCGCCCGTAGTCCAACACATGTGATCCACCAGCCCCCGTACCTCCCCGCACGTGGCATCTCTCAACGTGAGCACGGAACATACGAACCTCCCCGCTCGTATCCCCACGTGAGAGTAACTTGATATGAACCTCCCCGCTCATATCATCACATGTCACACCATCCATGAACCTACCCGCTCATGGCACAGCATCTCCCGATCCAAGCAAAGCATCATTGTCAATTAAAACATCACACACAACTCATAACCTGCCACGCAGGCGCCTGGCGCACCACCCAGTACTGCCTGGCGAAACAGGTCCAGACCGCCTGGCGGTTCACGTCTCACCGCCAGGCGCCAGCGCACCTCCAGCGCCACTGGATTCCACACACCGCCTGGCGGAGTACTTCCTTGCCGCCAGGCGCCCCACACTGCATGGACCTCTGTACTGGTTTCTATCGCCTGGCGCACGCTCCCGTGCCGCCAGGCGCTATACCAGTGACTACACACTGGATGATATTCTTACCTAGGTCAGTATGCACGAATTTACCCCACTAACAACACAAAGTTAAGCATGTTTCCTTAGTAGTTAACTCCAAATGAAGAATTAGTGACACCCCACTCTTTTTACATTACTATAATTCCCATTCTAAGTCACCCTAGTCATGATTTGACATTCAAACAACCTTAATATCACCTCTTATTAGAATCTGTTTAGTTAACACTCTATTCACTTAATTCAGTGCCCTCACTCTGGAAGTCCTTAACACCAACTGTTATTACCACTCCATTACACTACCTTGCCCCATTCATCCATGGTAGTTCAGCTTACTCAACTACTTGTACCTCTAAATTCCCAATCCATATTTCCCAGCGACATACCCTAGTGAAATACGCATATTTCAGTTTTCCCTTAGCCTGCTTCCCCACACCTTAACGCCACTCCTACCCTTAATATCATTAAGTCACACTCATCTCGACTCTCATAATTGATCAACCCATATATTCTTACCACAACCAATGATTATAGATCCCACATCCCTAGCTTCCTATTTTAATTATCTTTCCATGTCCATTTCATTCGCAACTCATTCGCAGTCTAGTTCTTCCCTCCGACAACCTCGCCAATTCTCCCAACATCCCTGTGACGTTGGTACCGCCTGGCGGCCAATGAGAATCCGCCGGGCGGCGCATCAGACTATGGGTACAGACCCAACTTTCTGCACTCGTGAACCTTTTCCCACACTCGCAAATTTAGTTCTCGTATACAATAGGATTTCGTGCTAACACATTCCCAGATTTTCTAGTCCTCAATACTTACACACCCATCAAACAATGATATTACCCATTCTATTAGGGATTCTCCGTGCCCAACCCACTATATATAATCATAAATATATAATACCAATCATATCATCACATAGAACAATATATCCAACATACCATTCGAAAGAAAACTTCAACATACCACGAAAAACACGAAATTATATCAGAAACAGTATCATACAGCCTGCACCAAACGCAAACCAACAGAAACACGCAACACTGTTGCACCGCCTGGCGGATATTCATCCCTGCCAGGCGGTTTAAGCCATCAGAGACCAATTCCACACACAAACTGATGAACCGCCTGGCGGCACATGCATGCCCGCCAGGCGGTTTCTGGGCAGAACCCAGAAAACGCGAAACACAACGTATAACCAGTAGAGAATTCACGCGCATATGATCGCACAAGGCACGAAATGATATACACGATAAATAGCATGCAAAAACAACTCCCCTTACCTGGGATTCCTTGCTAAACTCGAATTGTTGTGCTTCTCTCTTCACCAAAACTTCTCTAGTCTTGACTTTCCACTCCAACTCTTTCAATTTCAGCCTCAATGCCTCACCTTATCAGCCCTAATCCTCTGGAAATACCCCTCTTATGATAACCACGACCCTAATTGCTATATTCCCCCCTCTTTTAACCTTTTCTTCCACTCTCACCCTTACTTAATTGCCCCTTTAGTTGCTTATACGAAATTAAAATTAAAAATTAAAAATTAATATTAAGGTTAACCAATTTGCTTAATTAACCTTCTATTTTTCAGCCCTTAGATTACCCCTCCCTCTTGGATGCTAGGTTTCTAGTCTTTCCACATTCATGCACCAGAAAATTTGGCAAAAAGAAAAGTAATTTAGTTCTCAACAAGGTTTGAACCCCTTTCCATGCACATACCAAGCCAAAGCCACACCACTCAACCAATCCTTATTTCATGCTAAAACCCACAATTGTAAGAGCTTATCAACTTCCACACGAGTTCAATATATAAGCACATAAAAACACATAATTTAAATAACATCCAATTGGCACACATAGGACTCGAACCCAAGTCCTCACACACAATAAAGTACTCTCAACCACTTGAGCTAGTACTCTTTCATGTCACAATTCATCGCATTTATTGCTTTAAATATTCTCGCTACCCGTTCTAATTAAATAATTAATTAAATAATTATTTAATTTTCCCGGATCTTACATTACACCCCCCTTTTTAAGATTTTCGTCCTCGAAAATAAGACTTACCAGAGAATAAGTGTGGATAGGATTGCTTCATGCGATCCTCCATCTCCCAAGTCATCTCCTGAGTAGTCTCATTCCACAGCACCTTCACAGTCTTAATTTCCTTTCCCCTCAGCTGCTTCACCTGTGAGTCCAGAATTCGCACTGGTCCAGTGCTCACCGTCAAATCCTCCCGAATCTGTATGTCATCCGACTCCAGTATGTGTGACGGATCTGCAACATATTTCCTCAACTGAGAAACGTGAAACACATTATGCAGATTCGTCAGGTGTGGTGGTAGGGCTATCTCATAAGCTGCAACCCCAATTCTCCTCAGAATCTGATAAGGCCCAACAAACCTCGGTGTTAACTTCCTCGATTTGATGGCCCTCCCAATACCAGCCGTCGGTGTCACCCTGAGGAACACATGGTCTCCAGCCTCAAACTCGAGAGGTCGTCTCCTCTTGTCCGCATAGGACTTTTGTCTGCTCTGTGTAGCCCTCATTCTCTCCTGGATCGCCCTAACCTTCTCAGAGGTTTGCTGTAAAAACTCCGGACCCAACACCAATGATTCTCCATCCTGGTTCCAACACAGTGGCGTCCTACACCGCCGTCCATACAATGCTTCATACGGAGCCATACCGATGCTGGTGTGATAGCTGTTGTTGTATGTGAACTCCACTAAGGGAAGCATCTCACTCCAACTACCCATGTGGTCTAATACACAAGCCCTCAATAGATCCTCCAAAGACTGAATGGTACGCTCCGACTGCCCATCAGTTTGAGGATGGTATGCAGAACTCATCCTCAACTGAGTCCCCAACGCTGCCTGCAATGACTGCCAGAAGCGAGATGTGAATCTCGGGTCTCTATCTGACACTATGCTGGCCGGCACACCATGCAATCTGACCACTTCCTTCACGTACAACTCGGCCAATCTATCCATTGACCACTTCTGATTAATAGCAAGGAAGTGGGCACACTTTGTCAATCTGTCTACAATTACCCAGATAGAGTCGTGCCCCTTCACAGACTTCGGCAAGTGAGTGACGAAGTCCATGGCAATACTATCCCATTTCCACTGAGGGATGTCCAATGACTCAAGTGTACCCCCTGGTCGCTGGTGTTCAATCTTGGCCTTCTGACATACCAAGCATGATGCCACGAAGTCAGCAATGTCGGTCTTCATCCCGTTCCACCAAAAGGACTGTTTCAGGTCGTGATACATCTTAGTCATACCTGGGTGTATGCTAAGACGGCTTTTATGGCCCTCCTCTAGAATCTGCTTCCTCAACCTCCAATCCCCAGGCACACAGATTCGATCTCTGAACCTCAGAATACCATCTGTCCCAATGCGGTAGTCTTTCCCCTTCTCAGTCCCTATCCAACTCACAAATTGCTGTAACTCAGCATCATTCTTCTGTCCATCCCTGATAACCCCCAGTACATCACTAGTCACGGTAAGCACTCCACATTGGATGCAATCTTCACTCAGCTGCATACCCAGATTCATATCCCGGAGCTTCTCAATTAATTCCAATTCCTTCACCATCATAGCTGAGATGTGCATCCGTTTCCGACTCAAGGCGTCTGCAACTACATTAGCCTTACCAGGATGGTAAAGCAACTCAAAATCATAGTCCTTGAGATATTCCATCCAGCGCCGCTGTCTCATATTTAGCTCCTTCTGGTCGAACAGGTATTTCAGGCTTTTATGATCACTGAACACCTGAAATTGGGAGCCATACAAGTAGTGTCTCCATGTCTTAAGAGCGAACACTACAGCAGCCAACTCCAGATCGTGGGTAGGGTAGTTTTTCTCGTGCACCTTCAACTGTCTAGAGGCATAAGCCACCGGCCTCTTCTCCTGCATTAATACACAACCCAGACCCTGATAGGATGCATCGCAGTATACCTCAAACATCTTGCTGGTATCTGGAATAATCAGAATCGGAGCGGTAGTCAACCTCCTTTTCATCTCTTCAAAGCACTCGTCACACTTGTCAGTCCACGAGAAGGGTTGATCCTTCCTAGTGAGTTGAGTTAATGGACTCACCATCTTGGAAAACCCTTCCACGAACCTCCTGTAATACCCAGCCAATCCCAAGAAGCTTCTGACTTCTGTTACCGTTTGAGGTCTCTCCCACTTCAACACTGTCTCAATTTTACTCGGGTCCACTGATATACCACGTGAAGAAATTACGTGCCCCAGGAATTGCACCTCGTCCAACCAAAATTCACACTTGGACAGTTTACCGTACAGCTGATGCTCCCTCAATACCTCCAGCACAGTTCTCAGATGATCAGCATGCTCCTCTTTAGTCCGTGAGTAGATGAGTATGTCATCTATAAATACCACCACGAATTTGTCCAGGTACGGTCTAAAGATGCGGTTCATATAATCCATGAAGACAGCTGGGGCATTCGTCACTCCAAAGGGCATCACGACATACTCGTAATGTCCATATCTCGATCTAAACGCTGTCTTCTGGACGTCTTCTGGCTTGACTAAGATCTGATGATAGCCAGACCTCAAGTCAATCTTGGAGAATACTCCTGCCCCTCTGAGCTGATCAAGCAAATCGTCGATTCTAGGCAGCGGGTATTTGTTCTTTATCGTCAACTTGTTCAACTGACGATAATCGACGCACAGTCGAGAACTACCATCTTTCTTCTTTACTAATAACACCGGGGCTCCCCACGGTGATGCGCTGGGTCGGATGAATTTCTTCTCTAGCAGATCTTCTATCTGACTCTTCAACTCTGCTAATTCAGCTGGTGCCATTCTGTATGGCGCTGCCGACACTGGACCCGCTCCAGGGATTAGATCAATTGAGAAATCTATATCCCGGCTGGGTGGTAACTCGGGTATCTCGTCTGGAAATACGTCGGCATATTCATCCACCACCGGTATCTTACTGATCTGCTCTTCTGTACTCATCTTCTTCTCTTGGGCCACTATCACGAAGCAAGTCGACCCATTCTCCATCTCTTTCACTGCCTCTCCAGATGTCACTAACTTTATCCCTTCTGTTTCTGGGAACACAATTCTGCGCCGTCCACAATCAAGCACCACGTGGTTGATAGACAGCCAGTCCATTCCCAGTATAACCTCCAATCCCTCCAAGGGCAAGCAGACTAGATTCACCTTGAAGCGTCTGCCCTCCACCTCCATCAAGCATCCAACACAGGCTATGTTTGTTGAAACCTGTCCAGATGCGGGTGTCGAGACTATCAACTCGCATCCGAGGTCACGAGTAGACAACCCCAATTTCTTCACACAGTCATGGGATATGAAGGAGTGCGAAGCTCCTGAGTCAAACAACACTAGCACACTGTTACCATAAAGCAAGCAATGGTCTAGAATCAGGTTACCTGACCGGGTGGCCTCTGTGCTGGTCATGGCGAAAACCCGGCCTGCAGCTCTCGGCCTGTCTGAAGATGATGGCTGAGGTCGTGATGTTGGCGCAGTCTTCCTATTAGGACACCTATCAGCAAAGTGTCCTGGCTGATCACATGCATAGCACTTACGAGTGCTCATACCACTGCCTCCGCTGCGGGCGGGTCTAGTACAATTCCTCTGCAGATGTTCACCCCCGCAGTTATAGCATCTGGGTTTCCATGAAGACGCGGTGGGTCTACTGTAGGGCTTCTTCTGGAATCTGCCCTCAGTAATATTCCTCTGTGTACGGTTCACCTGACTGGGTCCTTTCTCCAGCTGCTCCACACTCTTGGCCTGCTCCACCAAGACAGGGAACTCTCGCACCCTCAGTGGCACGATGAAACGCCTCAGTTCATGCCTGAGACCGCCCTCAAACTTCCTACAGCGCCATTCTTCTGTCACCGTCTGAGAGTAGAACCTCGAGAGGTACTCGAACCTCTCCACATAATCCTGCACTGACAAACTTCCCTGCTGCAGGGTGAGAAACTCCGCCTCGCGCTCATGTTTAGCGCTATCCGGAAAGTACTTCTCCAAAAATCTCGCCCTGAAGCTAGTCCAAGTCACTTCTTCGGCTCGGTTTGTCATCTGCTGCTGCATACCTATCCACCAGTACTCAGCCTCGGTCACCAGTAGAAAGGTGGCGAAGTTAAGTTTCTGGGCCTCCGAGCACTCTATCACCCTGAATATCTTCTCGCACTCTCGGAGCCATGCATCCGCCTCATCTGGGGTGGCTTTCCCAGTGAATTTAGCTGGCTTATGGCGCATGAAGTCCTCCATCGTCACTGGCCTGACCGGTGGAATCATAGCTCGCGGTGGTGCTGCCACAGGCTGCATCGCATCCACCATCCTATGGATTGCATTAGCAATCTCATCAGCGCCAGCGGTATTTCTACGCCTTCTGTTCGCCATTGCCTGTGCACGCCACATAGTTCAGCTGTTAAAATCAAACAGCTAAGGATTAAATCATGCTCTATTAATTCTAGCAACTAACACACATCAATCAATTTCACACAACAAACGTAAGCTCACTCCCCAATTTGCCCCAAAAGCATCAAAACGTTTGCTCTGATACCAAATGTAACATCCCTAGGGAATATTACTTAAAATAAATATTAAAATAAATAATTTCATTAAATAATCATCTCGATAAAAATTCCCAACGTGGGAAAGTTTCACTTCATTAAATTATCGCGCCAAAAGTCATAACTGATTCATAATTCATTACAAGTTCCCAAAATTGACATTAAAAACATAATTACAATTTAATAAAAATCCTAGCACTACTCCCATGCTAGCCCCTCACTCCGCCATCTGAGCATCCTCAGCACCACCTGTATCAACATCTGCTCCCGTGTAACGGATTACACGATCATCGCCACACACAAACAAGCAAGGGTGAGCTGAGAAAATAAAATAATAAGCATATAATACAAAATAGTTCATTCACCCATCTTACACATTATCTATGAATCTTGGCCAAGACCCTAACCCCAAGACTTAACAGTCTTCAATTCACACAATTGGTTAGCCTTGGACTCGGGAATCTGATGCTCACACGAACCTACCCGCTCGTGGTCCTGCCTCTACGAACCTCCCCGCTCGTAGTCCTGCTCTACGGACCTACCCGCCCGTAGTCCAACACATGTGATCCACCAGCCCCCGTACCTCCCCGCACGTGGCATCTCTCAACGTGAGCACGGAACATACGAACCTCCCCGCTCGTATCCCCACGTGAGAGTAACTTGATATGAACCTCCCCGCTCATATCATCACATGTCACACCATCCATGAACCTACCCGCTCATGGCACAGCATCTCCCGATCCAAGCAAAGCATCATTGTCAATTAAAACATCACACACAACTCATAACCTGCCACGCAGGCGCCTGGCGCACCACCCAGTACTGCCTGGCGAAACAGGTCCAGACCGCCTGGCGGTTCACGTCTCACCGCCAGGCGCCAGCGCACCTCCAGCGCCACTGGATTCCACACACCGCCTGGCGGAGTACTTCCTTGCCGCCAGGCGCCCCACATTGCAGGGACCTCTGTACTGGTTTCTATCGCCTGGCGCACGCTCCCGTGCCGCCAGGCGCTATACCAGTGACTACACACTGGATGATATTCTTACCTAGGTCAGTATGCACGAATTTACCCCACTAACAACACAAAGTTAAGCATGTTTCCTTAGTAGTTAACTCCAAATGAAGAATTAGTGACACCCCACTCTTTTTACATTACTATAATTCCCATTCTAAGTCACCCTAGTCATGATTTGACATTCAAACAACCTTAATATCACCTCTTATTAGAATCTGTTTAGTTAACACTCTATTCACTTAATTCAGTGCCCTCACTCTGGAAGTCCTTAACACCAACTGTTATTACCACTCCATTACACTACCTTGCCCCATTCATCCATGGTAGTTCAGCTTACTCAACTACTTGTACCTCTAAATTCCCAATCCATATTTCCCAGCGACATACCCTAGTGAAATACGCATATTTCAGTTTTCCCTTAGCCTGCTTCCCCACACCTTAACGCCACTCCTACCCTTAATATCATTAAGTCACACTCATCTCGACTCTCATAATTGATCAACCCATATATTCTTACCACAACCAATGATTATAGATCCCACATCCCTAGCTTCCTATTTTAATTATCTTTCCATGTCCATTTCATTCGCAACTCATTCGCAGTCTAGTTCTTCCCTCCGACAACCTCGCCAATTCTCCCAACATCCCTGTGACGTTGGTACCGCCTGGCGGCCAATGAGAATCCGCCGGGCGGCGCATCAGACTATGGGTACAGACCCAACTTTCTGCACTCGTGAACCTTTTCCCACACTCGCAAATTTAGTTCTCGTATACAATAGGATTTCGTGCTAACACATTCCCAGATTTTCTAGTCCTCAATACTTACACACCCATCAAACAATGATATTACCCATTCTATTAGGGATTCTCCGTGCCCAACCCACTATATATAATCATAAATATATAATACCAATCATATCATCACATAGAACAATATATCCAACATACCATTCGAAAGAAAACTTCAACATACCACGAAAAACACGAAATTATATCAGAAACAGTATCATACAGCCTGCACCAAACGCAAACCAACAGAAACACGCAACACTGTTGCACCGCCTGGCGGATATTCATCCCTGCCAGGCGGTTTAAGCCATCAGAGACCAATTCCACACACAAACTGATGAACCGCCTGGCGGCACATGCATGCCCGCCAGGCGGTTTCTGGGCAGAACCCAGAAAACGCGAAACACAACGTATAACCAGTAGAGAATTCACGCGCATATGATCGCACAAGGCACGAAATGATATACACGATAAATAGCATGCAAAAACAACTCCCCTTACCTGGGATTCCTTGCTAAACTCGAATTGTTGTGCTTCTCTCTTCACCAAAACTTCTCTAGTCTTGACTTTCCACTCCAACTCTTTCAATTTCAGCCTCAATGCCTCACCTTATCAGCCCTAATCCTCTGGAAATACCCCTCTTATGATAACCACGACCCTAATTGCTATATTCCCCCCTCTTTTAACCTTTTCTTCCACTCTCACCCTTACTTAATTGCCCCTTTAGTTGCTTATACGAAATTAAAATTAAAAATTAAAAATTAATATTAAGGTTAACCAATTTGCTTAATTAACCTTCTATTTTTCAGCCCTTAGATTACCCCTCCCTCTTGGATGCTAGGTTTCTAGTCTTTCCACATTCATGCACCAGAAAATTTGGCAAAAAGAAAAGTAATTTAGTTCTCAACAAGGTTTGAACCCCTTTCCATGCACATACCAAGCCAAAGCCACACCACTCAACCAATCCTTATTTCATGCTAAAACCCACAATTGTAAGAGCTTATCAACTTCCACACGAGTTCAATATATAAGCACATAAAAACACATAATTTAAATAACATCCAATTGGCACACATAGGACTCGAACCCAAGTCCTCACACACAATAAAGTACTCTCAACCACTTGAGCTAGTACTCTTTCATGTCACAATTCATCGCATTTATTGCTTTAAATATTCTCGCTACCCGTTCTAATTAAATAATTAATTAAATAATTATTTAATTTTCCCGGATCTTACATGAATCATCACCAAACTACCTAAATAAGTAATTGAAATTCCAGATTGAATGAAAAACCAACTTTTCTGGTTCCATAATCAAGTGTCCTTTTGTGATTCCATACCTACCTTTTTACGTTCAACTTTCTGTACATGCAGTACTGCAACTGATTTTACACTGTATTATTACGTGAAATAGGGTTTGGACACAATCGAATGGCCATACAAATAATTCTATCACCATGAATCATCACCAAACTACTTAAATAAGTAATTAGAATTCAAGATTGAATTAAAAACCAACTTTTCTGGTTTGATAATCAAGTGTCCTTTTGTGATTTCATAACTGCCTTTTTACGTTGAACTTTTTGTACTGCCAGTACTGGAACTGATTTTACACTGAATTATTACGTGAAATAGGGTTTGGACACAATCGAATGGCCATCCAAATAATTCCATCACCATGAATCATCACCAAACTACTTAAATAAGTAATTGGAATTCAAGATTCAATTAAAAACCAACTTTTCTGGTTTGATAATCAAGTGTCCTTTTGTGATTCCATAACTACCTTTTTACGTTGAACTTTTTGTACTGCCAGTACTGCAACTGATTTTACACTCAATTATTACGTGAAATAGGGTTTGGACAAATCTAATGGCCATCCAAATAATTCCATCACCATGAATCATCACCAAACTACTTAAATAAGTAATTGGAATTCAAGATTGAATTAAAAACCAACTTTTTTGCTTCCATAATCAAGTGTCCTTTTATGATTCCATAACTGCCTTTTTACGTTGAACTTTTTGTACATGGAGTACTGCAACTGATTTTACACTGTATTATTACGTGAAATAGGGTTTGGACACAATCGAATGGCCATCCAAATAATTCCATCATCATGAATCATCACCAAAGTACTTAAATAAGTAATTGGAATTCAAGATTCAATTAAAAACCAACTTTTCTGGTTCGATAATCAAGTGTCCTTTTGTGATTTCATAACTGCCGTTTTACGTTGAACTTTTTGTACTGCCAGTACTGCAACTGATTTTACACTGAATTATTACGTGAAACAGGGTTTCGACACAATCGAATGGCCATCCAAATAATTCCATCACCATAATCCCACAACACAACAATTCTTAAAATTCAATAACTGTCTTTATGAGATATGGATTTTGAACCACAGACTTACACAATTTACTTACTAAATAAATGCACTACATAACACCACAAACACTTTAGAAAAGTCATTATTTATTAATTGCACCATAACACAATAGAAACACAACAAATAGAATTGTACACAACTTAATGTTTCGTAGGTTTCAATTACATGTCTATGTTCTTATAATTAAACAAATGAAAATGATATTTCATTTCCATCAAACAAAACAAAATACATACATATTGCTCATACTCCAACAACTATTTCGGTATCCTTTTCTTCTTCCGACTATAAACTGCGAACGGAGTTTGGATTACACGGCTTTTGAACCGTAACCGTGGATCATTCCTCATACGCACGTACATATCCTTGTTCATTGCATTTTTGTCTTCTGCAGCTTCACTTGGAACATCCACTTCATTCAAATTCATAGGAGAAACAAATTCATCTTTACTTCTATTTTCCCTCTCAGTCAAAGTTGATTTCAATTTAGCAATCGCTCCACCAAGTTCACGAATATCATGTTCTTGCTACTCAATTACACCCATAAGCTTCTCCTTCTTTTTCGTTCCGGAAAAACATCACAAAAATAGTGGTTTCATTTGGGGAAGAACATCATAAAAATAGGGGTTTGTAATCGGATAGTAAAACATACCAGAGCACCCTTTGATTTGCAGAAGAAGAACACTTCAAATTAAGGCTTCCAATTTTCCGCACGAAGCTATGGCAGCAATCCGCACTCTCGCTGCACTCTCGCCTTTAGTTTAAACCGCAAAGGAAAGTTATGTTTTTCTAACTTTTCCTTTTTCCTCTCTTGCGCGTGTATCAGAACCTCACCAGTCACTCCAGCTTCTCTCACGCGTTTCTGCTCCCGTTTGGTTAAAAATTATTAAAATAATAACTGCCACGTAGGCGGGTAACTTTGGGGTCAAAAAAAGGGGGCATTCTATCATTATCCTTTAGGGAACTCACTACTTTATGTCGTTGGACGCCACCTCGTGCCACTAGGCATAATTCTTAAAATTTATTCCAGAGGGGTTCCAGGAACCACTACAAAAAAATTCGTTAAATACGGCGGTTATTTGGGGTATAAAATGATGGTTTTGACTGCCATATTTTGCGCATATGGCGGATACGGGTACCGCCATATATCCTGCCGCCACAATGAATAATATGACGATCTTGGACGAAACGCCGCAACACCCGCCATTAAATGTATTGTGCAAATAATGGCAGTTCGAACCGCCGTATTTTGTGCGCAAATAATGACAGTGAAAACCGTCTTAATTTGTTTATTTTTAAAGAATTATCATGCGAAATACAACACCTAGAAATGCCATTATTTACATTGTATGAATGCGTTATACGACGTCTCAACTGTCATAATTTGAATGTGATTTTTTTATATTATTTTTATGTAACCTGCTTTCCATTATTATTGAACCTGTTTTGCATAAAATTAAAAAAAATCATAGAGAACATCTTGATCATTAATACTTTCATTCATAAATCATATTTCATATTAAAAAAGTTGATATCATGAAACACCATCCAAAAGTTTTCACATTGAAAACAAAAGCAAAAAAAAATCTAAAACATTATTATAATACATTTTGCTAAATTTCTAGAGCTATGTTCTTATAGCTATATTCCTAACTTGTCTTTTCTGCCTCGCTTGATCTTCTTATACCAATAGGTGATGGAGCACCACTTCCAACATCGAGTACCTGGAATAATAAAAACTTATAACTTATTAAAATTCACATGTGTATTATAATAAACTTATGTAATTTGTTAAATAAACTATTAATTTTTACCGCATTAACCGAAGTATGTACCAAACCAGCAACCATAGCAATAAAATGAGCAGGAACGTCATCTCTAGAAGCAATGTAGGCAACCAATGTTTGCATTTGGTTTTTGAGAGTTGTGAGCTCATTTTCCATCTTTAAAAACTTCTCATCCGTATTTATTGATGTTGCACTACATGAAGCAAAATTCATACTATTTAACCTTGTAGTGGACTGCTTAAATGAAAGAGTGGGACAAGCTCCATGTGACAATCCTCTGACCCGACCTGGATGCTCCTTACCAAATATGAGACCAATTGGATCATTTGGAGATATATTTGATGCAATATCTGGGTTATTCAAATAAGCAAGAATCGGGGAATGCAATAACAGAATACAAAAATTAGAGTTCCCAATTGATATTTTCAATCTCAGCAAAATGCAATAGAGCACACTATAATTAACCCAATAACAGAGCACACTATAATTAACCCAATAATCAGAGGAAAGTGCAAACCAACCAAAAAGGAAAGCGTAACAGAAGGAAAGAATTGGAATGACCTTGTCCGTGCCTATAATGGCTTTGCCAAAAATGAGGAAATGCAAAGTGAATGCTCGTGGCGACTTGGTTCCCAATCAGTGTGGCGAAGGAAGTCACGATCTTCGGCGACTTGATAATCTCCACTTGCAGCGCCGAGTTACGAGATCCACAATGAAGAAATAGATAGCAAGAACAGTGTGGTGGTGTTGGAAAGGTGGAGTACCAAAGCGTTGCTGGGTCGCAATCTGAGTGCGAAGTCGCGACGAAGTTTTATCTTCACATGGTGGTGCGACGAGGAGGGTGGAAACGGCGAGGAGTGTGGAAACCGTTAGAGCTTGGGGTTTTAGGGTTTGTCTTCACATGAGTTAGTTTTATCTCTTGTTTACCTATTTGTCTTATTAAAATTCAGTTTAAGGTGTAATAAAAAGAGAATTAAATGAGAAGTAAATGAAAAAGAGTATTATGGAGGGAAAGATGGTGCCAATGGAAAAGACGGAGTAATGTATAATGGGAGTATAATGGCGTTTACAAATGCCATATTTTGCATACAAAATGTGGCAGTTATAGAACTGTCATATTATGAAGCAAATTATGGCGGTTTTTCATAACCGCCATATTAAAACTGCCATATTTACTTCAATTTTTTGTAGTGAACCCTGACGCTAGATGCAAGTTTTGCCCGCTAGGCGCCAAACCCATATGAATTTGGCGCTTGGTGCACCATTTTGCTATTGGGCGCCATTTCTGTTTTGTGTATTTTGTAAGATATTTTTTATGGTTTTCTCTATTATTGGTTATCATATGAATATTCTTGGTTTGTAAAGTGAAACAATGGTATGAATTGATGAACTATATTGTATATCTAGGGAGGAAACCTTATTGAATGTGTGATTTTAAGGTGTGCATTAAGGAAATAACTATTCCATTGTATGAAGTTATCTTGAACTCTACTAATCATTCATACTCATGTAGAGGAGAATGATAAGGTGGTGAGAGTGGTAGGAAGTCATGTCATGAGAATGACTCTAGGGTTCTATGACTATGGATTATCCTTGTGTGTGGTAGCTCGGGTGGGCAAGTTGTTCCACTCCTGCAAGTGCATAACTTCATTTGTTCTATTCAGTTGCACTTATCTCGATAAATTGAGTCTACAAGAGTTTGGTTGTATGCATGTTTTTATGTGATAATTGAATGACTTATTGTAGATGTATGTTATCTCTTTTTTAGCTAGCTTTTCCTGTTGGGTGTTTTGTGATTGTTGTGTTTGTCTTCTTCTCTTTGCAGTGATCACCTTATTGGTGTGAGCTGATGAAGATGCAGGTGCAAGGACACGTCTATGGATGAGGAACTAGCTCTCTAAGTCATGGAGCGATATTAGGTCATGTTACATATAATTTTGGAATAGAATCGTAACTTAAAATGTATATGTTTTATATTATTAGTCTTATCTTTCAGATGATTATAATATTATACTATATACCTTGGATTATCTACTTTTGACTATTAATTGTGAAATATCTTATTTTAGTAGGATTATGCAATTAAAATAGGATGTTACATTCCTATGTTCAATCTGATGTTGTTGAGGCCTATTGTCGAGATTGCGATCTTGACCGAGAGAATGTCATACTGTTGTTGTTTTTAACATTCTTTAGACTATTTTACTGCATCACTGTAGTTTTGGCATACACGTGTGCATATAAAGTTTTAACATTAGTCCACAAGGAAATAATGGTAAAAGTTTGAGAACTGGGAAGGAATTAAGGATTGCGAAAACAGTTTTTGAAAGTTTTGTAGCTTTGGAATAGAATTGATTTTGGGATCTTCACAACAACCTTCAATTTTGAGATTAACTGCATTGTATTTAGTAGTTAGCAACAATGGCTATAATGAGGGTGTAAAGTTGTTACAACTTTTGCTATGAGATGGAGATAGAATTGGTCACTTAAATAGCTATGGTTGCCGCATGTTAATATGTGCCTCATTTTGCAATGCTTCACACCCAATTCCTTTCCTTGTGAAATGTAATGTGTTATCTATCTATCTATTTCTTCAATGCAGTTTTCTAATGTTCCAAATTTCATTTTTATTTCATGAATTTCATTTGGAATATGTATTATAAACATTATTGTCAAAGTTTTAGCTATCTATCTTGTAATTTTTATGTTGACATTTGTTTATACATTCATGATATATATATATATATATATATATATATATATATATATATATATATATATATATATATATATATATATATGTATGTATGTATGTATATGTATGTATATGTATATGTATGTATATGTATATACATGTATATATATGTATATACATATGTATATATGTATGTATATGTATATGTATATATGTATGTATATATGTATGTATATGTATATACATGTATGTATATGTATATACATGTATATACATATACATACATATACATACATATATACATATATATATATATATATATATATATATATATATATATATGTATATGTATGTGTATGTACATGTACATACATATATATATATATATATATATATATATATATATATATATATATATATATATATATATATATTCTAAACATAACAAGCAACATTGAATTTTTTTTCTTATAAATTTGATGTAATCTATAAAGTAATTGAATCTATGATTTTTGTTCAATTATTTTTTTAGATTTAAATATGTTTTTAGTCCTTGAATTTGAATAAGAAATTGAAATTCGTCCCTATATGAAATCTTGGTACATTTTGGTCCAAAAATTTTAAAAATGAATGAATATAATTTTTTTTAGCTCAATTACGATAATTTTTTCTTTTGACATGACACACGTGACATTAAAGCGAGAACGTGTCATAAAAACTTAAATACTAACATAAGATGTGTTTTACTTGTAAAAAAATTTAATGTATTTAGGTTAGAAAAACTTTTCATTCATTTTTAACTTTTAAGGATCAAAGTGTATTAAAGTTTTAGATATAAATAAATTTTAATTTCGCATTAAAGTCCTTGGACTACAAATATATTTAACATTTTTTATTAGTAAATATAACTACTACCGAACAACCGAACAGGTGTTGCAAAAGTGGTTAATTTTGCAAAATAGGTCAACTTGCAATACAATGGAAGATGACCAATCCGACTCACATTTTGCCGACCTAGACCTAAACAAACTGGATTGGCCCGCCTTGCCACCTTTATCTCATTTTCTGAAATACGTATGAATCTTCAATTTTATACTTAAAATCTGTTATTCGTAAAGTCAAAGTGCACCTAAAAACTTACCGCATGAGAAGTGAGTTGAAGAAACAAACAGAAAATTCCGGAAGATAGATAATAGCATAAAATGACATTTCCCTGCTTAAATATCACATAACTGATGTCTAACTAAGAAAACGCAACAACATAATAGAAGGAGTAAAGCAGTCTTACATACCCTTGTTAATCAGTATTTTGTAGTTATCGGATTGATTCCCCTGTTCATTGCATTCTTTCCAATTGCAGCATAGGAAACCCCTTGCAATGGCGCGTAGTTGCTGCTACTTCCAATAAACATTTGGTTTGTACATTGATCAAAGCTCAACAAAGGTGGTGGCACATTCTTGTTCTTTTTGCTTGAGGGTTTCTTGAAGACTTTTGTAGATTCTTCCGTAGCAGTGACCCTTTTAACGTAAGCACGGAGCATTGATCCTTGGTAAGGGTTTTTCTTATTCCCGTTGTAGGTCTTGCAACTCTGGCGTCTCTTGGTTCCATTCCAATGATTCTTAATAGTATTTTCAGTCCTTCCAGGTAGCCTCTTAGCAATCTCTGACCACCTATTTCCAAATTCCTGGTGGGCTTTGATCAGAATCATGTCTTCCTCCAGGCTCCACGACTCCTTCTGCAAAATTACTTCATACCAAATTAAAAATACTGAAGATAGACCAAGCTCATTATTTACTTTACTTATTCATCAATCAGGCACACAGGGACGGATCCAAGATTTGTCAGAAGACCAAGTTTATATATAAACTTTCATTTCAATAGGTTTTCTATATTAATACATCAATGACTTTTTTAAATCATTAAGAGAAATTATATATATATTAAAAATAAAAAATATATTTAAGAAAAAAAAAATTAAAATCACACATTTAGGTCATCAGTTTCGCATATATCATGATGATAAATTTAATTTTTATTAAAAAATATTATATTTAGCTTATCTAAATA
This sequence comes from Vigna unguiculata, assembly GCF_037176805.1. Lineage (NCBI taxonomy): Eukaryota > Viridiplantae > Streptophyta > Magnoliopsida > Fabales > Fabaceae > Vigna > Vigna unguiculata. The sequence goes on from NC_140801.1 coordinate 24,843,532, forward strand.
ATTATGTCAAAAAAAAAAGTTTATCTTTTATTAAAAAAATATGTTTTCCAGTTATGTTGCGACAATAATGCATTTAAATAATAACAAATCTTTAATGTAATTCAACTACACTATTTGATTCTCCAATTGGGACTCATGCACTGCATGTTTATTGTTATAGATAATGTCTAAAAATCAGGAAAAATATAAATAATTTAGAGTAAATTTGTTAGCATATTTCAAATTTTGTGTACTGTTCATGATTTAGCTTACTACATTCGTAAAATGTAATAACTATTTCATTATATATTAATTATAATCAAGTTTATCAATGATAAAGTCCATAAAAAAAAATAACATATCTCTCTAAAATTAAAAGAAATGTCTTTTTTTTTTTTGCAATGAAAAATATTTATCAAAAACTAAGTATTATGTAAAATATAAAAGTAGTAAACGAGAAAAAACTCTGAAAATAAAATAATGAATTAGAAAATAAAAATAATATTAAAAATCAATTATATTCAAATATCTGGTCTATAAAGTGAAATAAATAACTATCTCTATAAGAAAGTCTGTAAAAGAAATAACATATCTCTCTAAAGTTAAAAGAATTGTCTTTAATTTCACAATGAAAAATATTTATAAAAAAAATAAGTATTTTATAAAAGTTAAAGAAAAATGAACAATTAAATAATATTTCCTAATTATATATATATATATATATATATATATATATATATATATATATATATATATATATATATGTATGTGTGTATTATAAAATAAAATTATAAATAATCAACCTTATCTTAGGAAGGATAAATCATTTATTAATTATAAAAAAACTGAAATGGTACGGAAAACAGACACTTATTAGAAATTATTAATTATCTTAAAAAAATTAATAAGAAATTATATAAATGCAACTTTAATTAAATATAGTTTTATTTTTATTATTATCATATTTATGTATAATTTATTACATAAATTTTATGTGTTATTTGTTTAAATATAAGTTTAAACTTGAATAGCATAAATATGATTAACACCAAAAGTTGTATATTCATAAGAATGGAAAGAAGAAAAACCCTAATGTTTGGGCGGAGATGATTGTGCCATCTTTCTCGACATTGCTTTCCAACTCTGCCGCACATCAACTTTGCAATTTCTGACCATTTCTTGGGTCCAAATCGATTCACCAACTCCACAAGAGCACTACAAAACCAAGAAATTTGGATTAATTAAAAAAATAATAATTAATTAGAATATAAGCAAATCACCAATAGTTTAAAAATACAATCGGCTAGTTGAGTTTATTTTTTTATGAAAAACACAGCCGTGAAAAACAAAATAAAAGTTAATGACAAATTTTACATATAATTGTTTAAATTATTTGATAATTTTGTGTACTAAATTATGTGACTAATTACTCAATTTTTTGACGATGGAAAAATGAGAAAAATAAAAGAAAATGATGTTATTTATATACCTGTCTTCTTCGGGAGTCCACTGCCCTTTGATTATATTATGAGTAGCATTGTTGGTATTCTTTTCCACCTCTACCATCCTTATATCAGTGTCCCTGTGAAATTCACTCATACCAAATCCATAGTGATTAGAGAGACAGAAAGGAGATGGTGACTTGGGAGAAGAGGGTTCAAAAGGATGAACCGTGGTTTTCTGAGAAAAGTCCCATATGACTTTGCCTTTATGGTGATCATACAAAGTTTCAATTTTGTTGTTGTTCTTTGGTGCTAACATCACAGGCTGGTGACTGTTAATGCTAACAAAAGACCCATCACCCACAGAAGGGGTTGGTATCCCGTTCCCATACATGGGGGTTACGATGGGGTTGGAATCGTCCATCACAAACGGAGGGTTCACGATTTGTTCTTCAAAATGCTGGAAAGCATGGTTAGGGTTAAACGTCATGGGTTCAGATGGTGGAATCAAAATGGAGCTTTGGGATGGAAACATGTTTTCAGTGTGTGGATTCAAGTAGGGGATTTTCGGACAAATACTCCAAAGGTACTGTGGCCCTTCAAACCATGGATCCAACTCCATGTTAAAATGCTCACAACAATTCACTGGGTTAGGAAAAACAGAGTGAAAGAGACAAACTTGTATGTGATGCTCATATACTACAGGATTCTTACAGTTATAAGTACTGTTGGACTTAGAATTCTATAGTGAAGAAAAATGTGGAAAATAGCGATTCATGTCTATGTTTTCTACGGTCGTGATTCATAGTTACTGTGTCGGTTCGTGTTCCACTCTTTCCTATGTTAGCAAGAAAATGGGACTTTATTCAACTTGTTTTAAAATTTTGACTCACAAACATAAATTTATAACCACATTGTTAACATGGAAGGATAACCATAATTTTAATTTGTTTCTATCTAATAACTAGGCTTTATTAATTATTTTTACAAATTAAAATAAGTCACATTCAAATTAGTTAAGACCATACAGGTACATACATCAATGATTTATTAAATATATCATCTAATTGTTGTTAACACTTTGTAACTCCTCATTATTTTTCATTAAAAGTTATGTGTGGATCTCAATAATCCTAGAAAGATAAGTTTTATAAATATAAGCGTGAGTCAAGTTGAAATCGATGTTAAGTAGGCTATATATATAAAAAAAAACATTAATCATATTTAATCATATTGTTGGTTGGATCTAAGCTAAGTAAGAAACACAGATTTTTTAAAAATACATTTTAATGTCGGTTTAGAAGTTTATTCCGCTAAAAAAGTGGAGGCCTAATTAAGTTTTAAGTTCATCGACTAATTTAAGTATTGATATTAAACATAAAACTACACGATAATAACCATCAGATTATATTATAATATTCCTCAAATGTTCTCATTGAAAGTCTCTCAATATACCAAGTTCATAAAACAAAAAAGAGGGAATGTATGCAATACAAAATAAACTATTCCTAAGAAAGTGAAGTCTTCCACACCTACTCTACTTTTGAGCTTCGTTATTGTTAGGTTCCTTACCTGCAATATCTTATGCTTCTGTCTACACTTACGATCATGAAAAATAAACACAGAGTAAGCTAGAATTGATTCACAACTTATCAATTTTAAATAAAAAGAAATATACTTAACAATTAAAGAATACAATACAATGTTTTGATCCATACTATACAAACATATATCAAAATTTTATAGACTCAGACCTCCAAAGAATCGGTGACCGGTGTATGGACTTGTACCATGAAGGGGTGGGTAAAAAATCTAATTTTCTTGATCCGATCTACTTTTTCTCTGATCCAATCCATTTAAGATCTATTTTGTTAAAAATCTAATCCATATAAAATCTATTTTATTGGATCTGGATTTTAATCTGATCTACATTTTATACATTTTATGGATTGGATATTCATTCTCTAAATCCACATTTTCAAATATGGATAAATCCACAAAATCAAATTCAAATCTAAATTTTTAATTTAAATTTTTAATTGAGCTAGGTTGAAGGTCAAGATGGACTACCCAAATTTGGTCGTATTCAGTCGAGTCATCGTGACCCAAATTTGTTCGTATTCGGCGAAGTCAGCCTTGTACAAAATTTGGCCGTATTAGGCCAAATTCAGTCGAGTCGGTCCCGGTCAAAATTTGGCTTTGTCAGTCCTGAACCAAAATTTTTCTGTATTCGGCCGAGTCGACCCTGACCCAAATTTGACCACATTGGGCTGAGTCAGCCTTGACAAAATTTGACCATATTTAGCCTAGTCGGCTCCGACTGAAATTCGGTCGAGCCAACCTTGAATAAAAAATTTGGCATAGTCGGCCTTGGCCCAAATTTGGCAGTACTCGGGTGAGTTAGTCCCAAAAAAAAATTGGCCGTTCCGACTAACATAGTCCCAAACAAAATTTGGAAGTATTTAGCCGAGTCGGCCATGAATGAAATTCAACTGAATTCAATTAAGTCATCTCTAGTCGAAATTTGGCCGAGTTGGTCCTAGCCCAAATTTGGCCGTATTTGGTTGTATTCGGCTGATTTGGCCGCGATCGAAATTTGGATGTATCCACCTGTGTCTACCTTGACCTAAATTGGGTTGAATCAGACGAGTCAACCCCTACCAAAATTTGGCTGAGTCGGCCTTAGCCCAAATTTAGTCGTATTGGGCTGAGTCGGCCCTAAACGAAGTTTTGTCGTTTCGGCAAAGCCGACCGCGACCAAAATTTGGTGCTATTTAGTTAAGTGGTCCCCAGTTAAAATTTGGCCGTATTAGGCCGAGTCGACCTTGACCTAACTTTGGCCGTATTTAGTCGTGTTGACCTTAACCGAAATTTGGCCGAGTTGGCCTTTGTCCAAATTTGGCCGTATTCGACCGAGTCGTTCTCATGTTGAAATTTGACCAAGTTGGCCCCAACTAAAATTCTGCCAAATTCGATTCAGCCCTAAGGGCACATATTTTAGAAAATTTAATTTAAATTTCTTTTACAAAAAATGGATTCTGAATTTTGAACTTGATCCAAATATTTGGAACTAGATTTAAATCTTGATCCAAATATTTGGATCTGGATTTAAAAAAATTCAAACTAGTTTTGCTGAAAAAATAGATTTGGATTGAAAATTTGATCCAATTATTTTGATCTAAAATGGATGTAGATTGAATCATTAAAAATCCAATCCATGATTACCTCTAACCATGAGATCATGCACATACCATTGATAAATTGCTTCTACCCCTCAAAAGCCATAACATAATGTGTATGGACTACTCCCCGACCCACATTACATAGTAAGGTAAATTCAATCTCTCTTGAGTATGACTACTGTATGACCCGGGAAAATTAATTAATTAATAAATGCGGGAAGAAGGCGTCTTTATATCATTAATTGTTGTTTAATGTGACATGGAAAGGTGCTAGCTCATGTGGTTGAGAGTACTTTGATTGTATGAGAGGACTTGGGTTCGAGTCCTATGTATGCCAATTATGTGTTGTTGTTTTATGATTTATTTTTAATAATATGTAAGAGTGTGGAATTTGAAATGTAAACTTATGTTGATTGTCTATATCACCAAATGTGGTTTGACATAGGGGTATGCTTTGTTCTTGTGAGTGGAAGGTCACGGGTTCAAACCTTGGTAGATAAAACTTAACCTTTATTTTTATTAAATTTTGATCACACATTCCAGGTTAGGGGTGCTAAACTTTGGTTTCTCTTGATTAAGATTCGTGTCGTATGTGCTGTGGTCCAGAATTTGGCTGATTGGGATTGTAGGTAAAGTCATGTTATGCAATTTTGTTTTGTGAATTGAACGAGGGTTTTTGGGCACTGTTAAATTGTGTTATACTCACGCTGCGTCTTGAGGGTCCAAATTGTGTTTGCAAATGCATTTTATGGTTTGATTGATGAATTATAGGTAAAGACTATGAATGTATCGCAAATTGATAAGGATTGGGTGTTTCTGTGGCACGAGCAGTGGCGAAACTCTGCATGTTTTGCCCAAGCGACTCCTTCTCGCCTAGGCGAGAGTTGCAGGGTCTCTTGGTCGGGTGTGAGTTTGCCTTTCTCGCCTAGGCGACCCGGCATCAGTGTTGAGCGACTTACTTCTCGCTCAGGCGAGAGGCACCCGCCTAAGCGAGGTCGCGAAGGAGCTTGGTAACTTTGAGCGTGATATCTCGCCTTGGCGAGTAGTTTTGAGTTTTGAGCGAGGGACACTCTCGCCTAGGCGAGAGTGGCTCGCCTGAGCGAGTCCTCGAAGTGCAGTGGAGTTGTTTTTGTAGAAACCTCGTCTAGGCGAGGTCTATGTGTTATTTGAGCGAAGGTGTGACTCGCCTAAGCGAGATGACGTGACTATGTTGTTGTTTTGAGCTCGCCCAAGCGAGGCGGACTAGCCTAAGCGAGACTGAGGGTCTAGCTTGGGCGAGAGTCCCTAGCTTAAGTGAGTATGTGTGAAATTTCAGGTTGTGTGTGTGTTTGTACGTGCGAATTGCTGCTTTTATCCTACGTATATGATGTTTATGCATATGTGTGGTGTTTGGGCTTGAAGGACTAAGTCCAGTAGGGGTCTGGGATGTGCTCGATGGTTGGACACATGATGGGCATGGAACTGGTTGAGTTCCCGTCGGCTACTAATGGGTGAGAAGTCCATAGTATGGTGATTATGTGCGTGCCAGGGTCCAAGTTATAAGACTTGGATGTTTATACTACAGGCGAGGAGTCTGTAGGGAAGGACTATGAGCGGGATAGGCTCATAGGGTTGGACCACAAATGTGTTAGTTTCGTGGGAGCACAGGGAAGTCCCAAGACCTAGTTCATGCATATGACTCATGAAGGAATATGAGGTCATGGTTGGGTGATTTGGAAATTATGAGTTTTGTACTTATGTTGTTTTGGGTTGGGAAGCATGTTTATTTCACATATATCTGTTTATGTTTTATTGTGCATAGCTCACCATATCTGTGTGTGTGTGGCGATGATCAGATATCTTGTTATCCGGGAGCAGATGATGTGACATGTGGGCCAGGAGATGCATAGACTCGGAGCGAGGGCTAGCATGGGATATTTTGTATATACATATAGTATATGTTTATGATTTTGTTCTGAGAACCTCATGTAAACTTGGCGGGAGCCATTGCTTTTAATTCAGTTTCATGAAATTCTGGACTCCTGGTTTTTATGACTTTATATATATTAAAGTTTTAAATTTCCCGTGTTTTGGGAAGTGGTTTATATTAAATGCGGACTTTATTTTAATTCGATTTTTATTTATTTATTATCAGTAATATTCCTTAGGGATGTTACAACTACTATCGACACTCTAGATATGAACCTACCTCAACTATCTCAACTAATTATCTTCATCTATAAGATTTCAATAACTAGTAAAGTTAAGATAATCTCATGTCAGTCCTTGTTGTCTACACACCAGACTAAAACACATGTGGTAGTTTTCCTCCTTAAGAACAAATACTATATATAAACATCAATTATACATGTCTTTTCAGGCATAAACATCATTGAATGTAAACTATGTATAAATATAAACTTTTGGAATAGATTTTCTTAGCAAGCCCATCTACTCGCTTAACGTGTGACCTCTAGGAGGGTTCTTGCCCAACAACTAGAATGTTCTCCTAGCACAATGATCACTAGAGAAAAATGCAAAGAAATGCACCCAATGATCAAGTCTCCCCTAACTTTTTGCCAAACTCAAATTTGGCTTTTACTCAATGAGAGTCTGTTGGTCTAGTGAATAGGATTGCTCAAGGAGTCTGCATACTGCATACACATGAATCTGCAACTTACAAATGGTATTTTTATGGTTCCAAAGAGTATCAAAGTCCTTAATTGATTCAACCTATTGTAGTTTAGCTTATACCAACTCAATGGAAACCACAAATGTCATTTCACATATCAAAACCAGATTTCACATATCATAAAATCAATACCCCATTCAAAATCCCTAAATCCACAATCCTTAATTTCATAACATCAAGCAAAAAAGTCAATCAATTAAAAAAAACAACTATAGCCCAAATTTGCAACAAACCAACTATAGCTAAAATTTTTGAATTAATTTGCAAGAAGTAGAGTTTTAGCTTCCCTCACCTGTTGTAGAAACCCCCTTTTGGCCTCATAATGGCTCTTAAACTCTATATCTTGCATGAAGCTCTAGAAATACAAAGAGAGAGAGAGATAGAGAGAGAGAGAGAGCTCATATTAAGGATCTAAGCAAACCTTTAGATTTACATCAAATCAAAGATTGCTAAGGAGCATTTAAGTGCACATGCATGGCCATGAACATCACATGTGATGACGGATTATCTTGTTCCATCTTAAGATTATTGAATATGGTGTGAGTTGATTAAGAAAGCTAAGTGAAATCCCCACTGGACATTAAGATAGCAAGCTATCTAGATGTGAAGGTTCCTTTCACAAAGCTCAAGAGAAGAAGATGATGGATTGATTCAAAACAAAAAGGAAATGGAAGGCACATAAACCATAGAAAACCAAGAACAATTAAAGGAAGAAGAAAACATAAAATGGAAAGGAAAGGAATGGTAAAAATGTGAGAAGCACGCCACTACAAGGCTAGGCTAGAAGCAATGGCAACCTTGAAGATGAGTGGATGTGTGCCGCCACTTGCTATGCAAGATAAGGCTTAAAAGTTTCACTCCCAAGGGAGGAAACTCTCACATATGGTTGAGACACAAGAGTGTTTTTACTTCAAAATGTTCAACCCTTTTACATGTCTAGGAGCACCCCTTATATAGAAGAGTTTAGGGGCCTCTAAGCAAATAAAAGATACCTAAGGATGTCTCTACAAAAACCTAACCCTAGCTTCTAGAAACTAGGTCAAATAAGGTTACAAAAATGAGAGACAAAAGAGCTAACTATGGTGTGTGCAAGGCTAATTTCGTTCTAGGACAAAAGGAGACCAAGAATGTGTCTCATATGTCTCTAGAAAGTGGCCATAGTGTGCTAAAAACAAAGGAGACCAAAGGTACATAGGTACACTTGCTTTATGCCTTTTTCTTTATGCTTTATGCCTTTGCTTTACTCTCTCCTCCACATCATTTATGCTCCCCAATCACCATGCGCCACCTAGCATTGCTTTCTTACTCCTAATTAACCTACAAAGCAAATAAACATAGATTAGCATGTTGGCTTAAGTCAAGTCAACTATAGTCAACAAGTCAAACCTAGTCAAAGGTCAACAAGTCAACTAAAGTTGATTCAACTAAGCCAACTTAGGGAATCAAAAAATAACAAACACAAATCAAAGGGATGAAGGATTAGTGAACTTCCTTTCTAAACATGCTTAGTCTTCTTAAGCATGTGCCTCCATCCTTGGTTGGGGTTAATCCTTCATCATCCTCCCCTTCTTGGAGAGAATTCAACCACGAATTCTTTAAGCTTTTGTGAATGGAACTTGACTTGATTTGGGGGAGGATTTGCGCCTCCCTTTTATGAGCTTTTGTTCCATCCTTTCTAAGGGTATTACCCCTCGCTTTGGTTAGGCCATCTTTATTTTCTAGACTACTCTTCCTCTTTTGCTTATGCTTTGGGCCTTCCTTTTTGGCTTGGGAAGAGAAGGAAGAGTGATGCACATCTTGCATTGGAAGAATTTTTTTGTAGGCAAGTAACACCTTGGTGAAAGCTTGCCCCTTTTCTTTTTCTTCTTTATCTTTTCTTATTTTATTTCTATCCTTATTAACTTCTTGAGGTGATAGAGGTAGTAAAGTTGTCTTTTTCCCATTTTTGAAGAAAATGTATTGGTTGGTATGACCATCATGTAAAGTTTGTTTATCAAATTGCCATGGCCTACCTAGTAAGATATGTGTGACTTCCATGGGGACAACATCACATAGCACCTCATCTTTGTAGCTTCCTATAGAGAAGTTAATTAGGACTTGTTTATTGACATCTATTTCTCCCTCTTTACTTATCCAAGCAAGCTTGTAGGGCTTAGCATGAGGAATGGTCTCTAAGCTAAGCTTTTCCACCAACCTTGTGCTAGCTACATTGGTACTACTTCCTCCATCAATAATTAGAGAGCAAACCCATTTGTTAATTTTGCATCTAGATTGAAAAATGTTTTCTCTTTGAGTTGGCTCAAGCTCACTTTGATCTTGACCTATCATGCGCCTTAATAACATAGGGTCTTTCTCAAAAAATTTAGTTTTACTAGAGGAAAAAGATTCTTTTAAAAGAGAATGGGGAGATGAGTGTTCACTTTCAACATCATTACTCTTCTTTAAGATCATGGTCCTTTTGGTTGGGCAATTTAAAGCAATGTGATTATAACCCAAACATTTAAAACATTTAATGGAACTTGATCTTTGAGAAGTGGAATGGTGAATGTGATCACTTGGTGACTTACTTTTACTTGGTGGTTCTTGATGAGAGTTAGAAGGGAACTTATCATGTTTCTTTTTATCCTTTCCCTTCCATGAGTGACTAAAGTAGTGATTGGGTGAGTAACTCTTCCTTGCCCTTCTTTTTCTTTTCAATTGAATTTCAATCCCAAGGGCAAGTGTGAAAACATTTTCAAGAGTGGAGTACTCATACAACTCTACTTGGTCTTGTATGTCTCTCCTAAGACCACTCACAAATCTTTTTATTTTATCTTTGTTAGTCTCTTTTATTTCAACCCTACGCATTTGAGACTCTAATTCTTTAAAGTACTCACTCACACTCATAGAACCTTGGTGAAGCCTTTGGAGCTTCAAAAGAAGTTCCTTCCTATAGGAGGGAGGAACAAATCTAGCGCGCATAAGAGTTTTAATGTCCATCCAAGAAGCCGCGGGTGGCCCTTGGTCATAATTCTTACAAACTTTATGCCACCAAGTATTGGCATACTCCAAAAATCCTAAAACTACTAGATCAACTTGTGTTTGATCCTTTACATGATTTTCATTGAAAATTTGATCAACTTTAGCTTCCCAATCAAGGAAGACTTTGGGATCACTTCCTCCATAGAACTTAGGAATCTTTGGAGTTTGCTTCTCTTGTGATGGGTTGCGCCTAGAATGCCCTCTTATCCTAGCCTCTCTTTCTTGCTCTTTAGCTTCAAGCCTTTGAATGTGCTCTTGGATTCTTAGGTCACTTTGCTCCTTGTCTTTTCTTAATTGTTCAAAGGCCTCCTTCCTAGACAACTCCAAATCCCGAAGCAATCTCATCAATGTATTGTTTTTGTTTAGTGTAGGTGCATTTGATGAACTTGCCATGATTCCTACAACAAAAACACTCAAATCCGAGACAAAATAAATGGATTAGAGGTTAGACAACATGAAAACCGAGACCAAATCCAACCCAAAATGTAACCCAAGTGTTTAGATCACTCTCCCAAAGTAACAAGGCAAGGCTAGCACTCAAAATCCACCAAAGGAGTGAAGCAAACACTTTTAAAAACTTGTTCAAAACCTTTCAAATGCAAGACAAGTGATTCAGCCACAACATCCCAAGAGTTTCAAGAAAAGAAAACTACTAAGACAAAACAAAGAACACCTAGTGACAAGCAAGAAAAGCACAAAAACAAGGAAAGCTAAACTCTAAAGAAGAAAAGTTTGAGACAAAACTTTTAACAAGACTAAAACAAGAAAAGCACATTTTAAAGACTCTATGGAAAGCACTTGACAAGCATCTTCAAGTCTTAAATCATGCATACACCAAGAAAGATCATAACCAAGTTAAAGCATGGAACTAATTTGCCAATATCACCCACTTCTCAAGCATGAAACTAGTTGCATAACACTTAGTGAAAAACACACTTTTAGTTCACCAATGAGCAAGATTGCTCTCGGTTTTTAGACAATATTTGGTGCAAAAATTTTCTTCTTTTCACAACTAGTTTCATAAAATGGTGAGAAAGAGTTTTAGGTGGCTTGAACACTTAGTTCCTCAAGTTTTAGGCCAAAATCAATTTCATGGAGCATACATCAAGCAAGACATAAAGTGAAAGCAAGATTCAAATACTTGGAAAAACAAGAATAAGAAAACTTCAAGCTAACATATGACATATGACTCAAGCAAAAGTTAGGCACATTTAAAGACTCAAACATGTAGCTATCATGCATTTAAACTTTTGGAAATGAAGTTCAATGATTAAGCACACAAAGACATGTTATCTAACAACATTTAGGAGTAAGAAGAGTAACAAAAACAGTAGCCAAAACTGCCCAACATAACCTGAAAAACGTTGATTCGCGGTGATCTCGGCAGCTCTGACCTTTTCTCACTATTTCAATCATAACTCTCTCCACAGAACTCCAAATGCATTGGTTCTTTTTTTGTTAAAAACTAGACTAACAGAGCTTTCTTTGGACATCAAGAACGTAATTTTTGGACCACTGAGCAGGTGCAGTTTAATCTTTTAAAATCGTGAACAGTTTCTGCCAGCATTGTTTTTATGTGGACCATTCAAAGATAGCTATACAAGACAAGGTTAGAACATGAAAACACCATATTCAAGGACAACCAAAGCTCTAGATACCAAATGATGAAGGATTATCTTGTTCCTTTTTAAGATTATTGAATATGGTGTGAGTTGATTAAGAAAGCTAAGTGAAATCCCCACTGGACATTAAGATAGCAAGCTATCTAGATGTGAAGGTTCCTTTCACAAAGCTCAAGAGAAGAAGATGATGGATTGATTCCAAACAAAATGGAAATGGAAAGCACATAAACCATAGAAAACCAAGAATGATTAAAGGAAGAAGAAAACATAAAATGGAAAGGAAAGAAATGGTAAAAATGTGAGAAGCACGCCACTACAAGGCTAGGCTAGAAGCCATGGCAACCTTGAAGATGAGTGGATGTGTGCCGCCACTTGCTATGCAAGATAAGGCTTAAAAGTTTCCCTCCCAAGGGAGGAAACTCTCACAAATGGTTGAGACACAAGAGTGTTTTTACTTCAAAATCTTCAACCCTTTTACATGTCTAGGAGCACCCCTTATGTAGAAGAGTTTAGGGGCCTCTAAGCAAATAAAAGATACCTAAGGATGTCTCTACAAAAACCTAACCCTAGCTTCTAGAAACTAGGTCAAATAAGGTTACAAAAATGAGAGACAAAAGAGCCAACTATGGTGTGTGCAAGGCTAATTTCGTTCTAGCACAAAAGGAGACAAAGAATGTGTCTCATATGTCTCTAGAAAGTGGCCATAGTGTGCTAAAAACAAAGGAGACCAAAGGTACATAGGTACACTTGCTTTATGCCTTTTTCTTTATGCTTTATGCCTTTGCTTTACTCTCTCCTCCACATCATTTATGCTCCCCAATCACCATGCGCCACCTAGCATTGCTTTCTTACTCCTAATTAACCTACAAAGCAAATAAACATAGATTAGCATGTTGGCTTAAGTCAAGTCAACTATAGTCAACAAGTCAAACCTAGTCAAAGGTCAACAAGTCAACTAAAGTTGATTCAACTAAGCCAACTTAGGGAATCAAAAAATAACAAACACAAATCAAAGGGATGAAGGATTAGTGAACTTCCTTTCTAAACATGCTTAGTCTTCTTAAGCATGTGCCTCCATCCTTGGTTGGGGTTAATCCTTCATCAACATGTATCTTGATCAATGTTGACTCATGAAAAATAGTATAAAAAAACTTACTCTATTGGAGAATTTGATCGGTTAGAAATGTTGCTCTTGACGTTAGAAGCACTATGATGTGCTAAGATCTAGACATAGATAAAAGATGGGGTCAAAAATCTAGAGAGAGGGTTGAGGAGTTCTAGAGGAAAGGTTTCTAGAGAGATAGAGGTTTTTATAAAAATGAACTTGTTTATAATAAAATACTTTTTATACTTAACTTTCTTTTAATATTAAAATATTCAATTGTTCATTGTATAAAACCTTTTTTCTACTCTTAACCATTTTTAGGGTTTCACATTCTCCATAACAAAAATTTCGTCCCAAAAAATTTACTCATCAAGAAAGAGACGAGGGTGGTCTCTCCTCATGGCGTCCTCTACTTCCCAACTGGAATCCCCAGTCCTAGCATTCAGATCATTGATGACTCCCTATTTTGTTGTGTTTTTCATTGTTAATAACACTTCTTTTGGGTCTAGTTTAGTTTTTATTTTCTTGTTTTTTTTGACAAATGTGGGTTTTAAGTAAATTTCCTTGTTTTTACAAATTTGTGTTAATATTGTATTTTTAGATATAATTTTTGTTTAATTTTGATTATGGTTAATTTCTAGCTTTGTAAATAATAAAATTTAGATTCAATTATTAATTCTAGTGTAAATTTTAGTTTCTGATGTAGTTAATTTTTCTCTAGTCATGGTAATTAGCTTATGTCATTTTAAGTTCATATTTTTATGTGCAATTAAATTTTCTAATTGGTTCTTTTAAGTGTTGTTAGTGCTTTTGGAGTTTACTTGAGAGAGTCCAGCTTGGCTTCTTTTTGGTGGTGTGAAAGTTGTGCAATGAAGAAATGGGTCCAGTTATAAAAGTTGTTGAAGGAAACTTATTTGAGAAGTTGTGAACGATTTGTGCATTCTCACTATCAACCAAAGTACATTCTCAATTAAAAGTGAGAATTTTTTAGATATTCATGGTAAATTCAGTCAAAGTATACTTTCAATTCATGGTCTAATCATGTCTATTATTTTATCTCTTTATCAAGTAAAAAACTAACTAATCAAAGTACAATCTTGATTAATTCTTGTTAAAGTTTTTATCTTCAATTAAAGTATAGTCTTAATTATTATCAAAAACACATTCAATCATATGAAAGTTTCTAACTTTAATCAATGTATAGTCTAAATTAAAATTAAAAACTTTTTCACTCATATGATTAATAAGCATTTACATTAAAACATCATGCTAAGCTACAATGTAGAATAATTTCTTTTACTTGATTTAGAGAGAAAAGACATAGATAAATATAAATCACAATAATAATCAAAAGAACAAACAAATTTATTCCATCTAACCTCAGAATTCAGTTAAGAAATTACAACAAACCCAATCTTAGAGGCTTAGCACTCCATGAATTGTAAAATTACCATAAAAATAGAAGAAAATAAAGTGGAGGACGTGAAAGAAGAGGGAAAGGACGGAATTAGTTCCCCTAAAGGGTTCCTAAGCTCCCTTAATAAATTTTCCTAAGTTTCTTTATATAGAAATTGGATTGGGCTTTGTTTCTGACCATTTTGGTCCTGAAATCTCCTTTCTGAAATCTTCTTCGATCATCTTATAAATAAATCTAATATCTTCAAGATAAATTTGGTTGTTATGGAGATTTAAAAATATTTTAGAGGATCTTGCTAGATTTTAAAAGATTTTGCAGTAATTATCTTTTCATATTTATGGTATAATTAAATACGATATTTATTTAAAAATATCAAATAAAATAAATAAAGATATATTTGCCAAAATTATCTTTTATCATAAATATTTTTACATCATCAAAGTCTTTTTGTAGAAAAATAAGAGAAAACTACAAGGTTCAATTTTTGTTACTTGTTTCTTTTTTGGCTTAACTAATTTCAATTTGGCTCAGTCAAATTGGTTTTTCAGCCATCACTATTTCTTTACTTTTTCATGCTTTTCTTGCATTCTTCATGCAAATTTTGACTTGATTTATTATAGCTTAGCTAATCCAAGAGTTTAAACTTAGTTTCAGCCGCATCAAAAACACATTAGAATATCCAAAGAACATTTATGCAACTAAAAATTATTTTTAACATATTTGTATATTTCGATCTCATTTAGCTATCTTAGAAAAAATCTTAATTAAAAGAACATATTTTAAGCACAAAAATCAATTAAGAAACCAAAATTAAAGGTTAAAATGAGGTTTAGTTTTGATTGAGTGTTATGTCTTCTAAAGTATTTACAAGTAATTGGTCAGGTTGTGGGTTGTGTACTAGTGAAGTGTGTACACGTGAAGTATGTTCAGATGGAGGATTAATGGAGGCTAAATAATATATAATGGTTTGTATGGTCATATGTACATGATTATTTAAAGGTTGGTTATCACTAGTAGATATACAAGTGGTAAAAAATAATTTACAAGGGTGGGGAAATGGGTGGATACACTGGCCCACCATTATTACCAACAAAGTTGACACTTGCAGAACCATGTTCCTTTTGGATTGTCGGGTAGAACCAACTGATGGAGAAATTCTTGCTTTCTTTGCCTTATTGGTGATGGGTAACTTCCTCCTATTACAAGTTTTTACAGGAACTTCAACTTATTCTTGAACTGGTGCCTCAACAGTGGTTGCAGCTTCTTCTTGAGGACTTGCTCTATCAGGTTTTGAGTTGTTCCTGGTAATTGAACTCTACCTTTGTTGTTGTTATTTGGGGTGCAGTGAGTTTTCAGTTAGGGGTGTTGGGAGGCATTGCTTCTTTCAGTTAGAGTTGACCCGATGGGGAAAACTTCTAAAACCTTCAATTCCTCCAGCTAACCTTCTTTTCCTTTAGAAGAGTTGCTTCTTCCAATAGATACACTGTCCTCTCTGATTCCTTTTGCACATGTTGCTTGTGTTGTGGGGTTAGCCTAATATTGGGAGCATGAAATGGGAATGGTGTTTAAGTTAATGTTTGATGGCTGTAGCATCTGTTACATGTCTTATTCTTCTAAATTTGTAATACTAGCTGATTGGGAGTGTAACACCCCATTCAATTAAGTACGTGAAATTAAAGGAATGTCACAATAAAGATAACATAAAAACGCGGTCTGGGATTAACTCCATCCAACCCATGGCACACCACGATGCCCAAAAGAAACTAGAGGAAAAGTTAACCAGAGTGTATAAAACCAAGGACGAACAGATACATGGGTCGCAACCCTAAATGAACTCATGCAGAAATAACAACTAGTCTACGCGGACTATGCAGCAGAATCTCCACTTCCTTACTGACCTCTGGAACTTCGCCCATCTGCTCCCATCAATTAAATTGATGATCATCGCAAGAAGAACAGCCACATACAATACAACCATACAAACAAGCGGGTAAGCTAGAGCCAACACATATTCAGCACACAATCAAGTACACTATCATCATCCCATATCCATATAACAACCAAGCATGTTATGACTCTTCATTCAATACACTACGACTCGACTCGACTCATCCAGATACGTATAACTTAGTCGGATTCAGCAGATGCTTGCACTTGTGGTGGATACCCCTGCTCGACCCTGAGCTGCTCATCTCCGAGCTATGTGTTACAAGTGTTACGATGAATCAAATCTCCCTCACCACAAGGTTAGCCCTTAATGAATTTCGGGCCTCCTACTACTCTCACCACAGGGGTCAGTCCGCTCTAAGTGAGACTAACTGGCCCTTTAGAGTGTCAGGATGCAGTCCTTACCTTGAATCCTTACCTAGTTATACAGATGGGGCACCACCATGGACACCCACTAACAGGGGCCATGGAATTACGTCCCGACCACTAAAGCGCGACCCCGGAGGTCCCACCTAGAGACCCCAAGGAATTTACACGCTGACACGGACCAACATTCATAATTCAGCAATAAGATAATATTAAATCATAATTACAATTCCATATCAACCCTTGAGATTAATTCCTCATACGCATCATATTTCGAATCCATACCTCTGATCATCACCACCCTATGAGTCTAGGGCCTCATCTCATATTAATACCATGTTCCTTTAGTTCCACACCACTCATTCATTTCACATGCCAAGTTCCCACAATACCCATTATTCATCATTTATGAATCATGTCATGCATATATATATATATATATATATCAATTCGTTAGGCATATAAACATACATATGTACATATATTTCATCATGGCAGTCATACCCAAGCAATTCCAATCATAAGAGAGCAAACACCCTACCAACCACCACACTGCCTCGTCCAAATCCCTCGCTCAGGCTGAAGGGTCTCGCTCAGGCGAGACATGCTCGCTCAGGCGAGCTCCCTTCGCCTAGGCGAGGCTCGAAAAGGGCATCAGAAAGCATTGCGGGATCTCGCTTAGGCGAGACCCCTCTCGCCTGGGCAAGATGCTTGCTCGCTCAAGATTTTGAGCGGGTCGTCTGAGCGACCTCTCGCGCAAACTGGCTTGGGCGAATCCCTGTTTGTCTCGCCTAGGCGAGACTGGCTCGCTTGGGTGAGATTAACAGGTCTCGCCACTGTTTCATCTGCAACAGCCATATTTTTCAAACCAACCAAGCATACAAAGCATTCAATCACACCAAATCGAAGGATTTATCCATACAATCACTAACTAACTCAAGAACAGCCAAAACAACACCAAAAGACTGGAACCCTAACTTCCCGTACTTGGAAAAAGGCTAACACAACTTCGACACCGGACCTCGGAGCACAGCAGCTCGAGTGATGAACTTGCAGAACTGGCGGAATAGCGTAACAGTGGAAGAAAACGGGGTTAATTTGATTCTAAACGGCGAAATGCGAAGAACAGCTTTTAGAAACAATCACAGTAGGGTCAGAATCACTTACGTGGAGTAGAACTCACTACTTGAGCTTTTAGGCGGACTGGTTCGAGGTGGGGAGTAAACCCTAGCAGAGCTCTAGCGGTACGAAGGTGAAGGAGGTGGCTGCGAAACTGTGAATGAAGAGAGTGTGAGAGTCAGGGCAGACCTAGTGACTTTATCTATTGGGCCGGCCTTAGGCCCACTTACAAGGACAACCCACTAACTTTAGGGCAGAAAATAGTAAGCCAAAATTAATGGGTCTTACATTCTCCCCAACAAGAAAATTTTCGACCTCGAAAATAAAGACTCACCAGGTAAACAAATGTGGATGTGATTTTCTCATGTCCTCCTCTAACTCCCAAGTCGAGTCACCCGTACTCCGATCCTAGATGACTTTAACAAGACTAACGGTCTTTCCTCGACGTTCCTCGACCTTGCTATCCTCAAGAGCGATGGGTGGTACTTCCACGGTGAGGTCTTCCCTGATGTGTATATCCTCAGCCTCCAACACGTGGGCCGGGTCGAATACATACTTCCTTAGTTGTGACACATGAAACACCGGATGAAGGTTCGCCAACTGCGGGGGCAAAGCTATCTCATAAGCCACCGGCCCAATTCCCCTCGTGATCTGATACGGCCCAATTCCTTGAGCGGAGAGCCCTTCCCACGCCCGTGGTTCGGGTCACCCTCAAGAACACGTGATCACCTTCTGCCTACTCTGAGAAGCCTGCATCCTATTTCTCACCATCCTCACCTTCTCGGTGATCTGCTCTAACAACTCTGGTCCAACCAACACTGCCTCTCCATCTTGATACCAGCAAAGAGGAGTCCTACACGTCCTGCCATAAAGAGCCGCGTATGGCGCCATGCCAATGCTTGCATGAAAACTGTTGTTGTAGGTAAACTCTATCAAAGGCAATACTTCATCCCAAGCTCCCAGGTGGTCCAGTATGCATGTCCTCAACAAATCCTCTAACGACTGGATCGTCCTCTCAGACTGACCATCGGTCTAAGGGTGGTAAGCTGAACTCATGGTGAGCTTGCTACCCATAGCACTTTGTAATGTCTGCCAAAACCGGGATGTGAACCGCGGGTCTCTATCGGAAACTATGCTCGAGGGCACCCCATGAAGTCTTACTATCTCCTTAATGTATAACTGGGCCAGCTTGGCCATAGACATTCTCAAGTTCATCGCCAAGAAGTGTGCGCTCTTGGTCAGTCGATTTACTATCACCCAGATGGTGTCATGTCCTCTAAAAGTTCGTGGCAAATGGGTCACAAAGTCCATCGAGATGCTGTCCCACTTCCACACCGGCACTTCCAATGACTGTAGAATGCCACCGGGTCTCTGATGCTCCACCTTCGCCTTCTGACACGTTAAACAAGCTGATACAAACTGAGCCACATCTTTCTTCATTCCTTGCCACCAAAAAGTTTTCTTGAGGTCCTGGTACATCTTAGTCATGCCCGGGTGCAGACTAAGATGACTCTTATGTCCCTCCTCAAGAATTAACTGTTTTACCCCCGCATCATCGGGTATACATACTCTGCCCCAAAATCTCAGTATGCCATCATCACTCAAGGCAAAGTCCCTAGCCTCATCTGACCCAAGCTGTTCTCTGACCCTGTTTAGACTAGCATCCAACAACTGCCTCTCCCTGATCGAGTCCAAGAAGTCACTAGATATAGTAAGGGTACTACACCTAATGGACTCGGATCCCAACTCCACCTGTATCCTCATGTCTCTGAATTTCTCTAGTAGTTCTACCTCCTTCATCATGAGATGTGCCGTATGTACTGTCTTCCTGCTCAAGGCGTCTGCCACTACATTCGCCTTCCCTGGGTGGTATAGGAGCTCGAAGTCATAGTCCTTCAGGAACTCCATCCACCTCCTCTGCCTCATGTTCAGCTCCTTCTGGTCAAACAAGTACTTTAAACTCTTGTGGTCGCTAAACACCTGAAACTGAGCACCATAAAGATAATGCCTCCAGATCTTCAAGGCAAATACTATCGCTACCAACTCAAGGTCATGAGTGGGGTAATTACGCTCATGCACCTTAAGCTGTCGTGAAGCATACGCCACTGCCTTCTTTTCTTGCATCAAGACACAGCCAAGTCCGAGATGAGACGCGTCGTAGTAGACTTCAAACGGTTTCCCCACGTCCGGAATTACCAATATAGGAGCGCTCGTCAATCTCCTCTTTAGCTCTTGAAAGCTCTTCTCACACTTGTCCGTCCAAGTGAAAGGTTGGTCCTTCTGAGTAAGTAAAGTCAGAGGCACAACTATCTTGGAGAATCCCTCTATGAATCTCCTATAGTAGCCCGCTAACCCCACAAAGCTCCTGATCTCTGTGGCCGATTTAGGACTTTCCCACTTAACCACTGCCTCGACCTTTGCCGGGTCTACTACAATCCCTTGGGCGGATATCACATGCCCTAAAAACTGAACTTCATCCATCCAGAACTCACACTTGGATAACTTGGCATACAGTTGCTTCTCTCTCAAAACACCAAGCACCAACCTCAGGTGGTCTGCATGTTCTTCCTGAGTCCTGGATGATGAAGGATTGACCCCAACCAAGGATGAAGGCACATGCTTAAGAAGACTAAGCATGTTTAGAAAGGAAGTTCACTAATCCTTCATCCCTTTCATTTGTGTTTGTTATTTTTGATTCCCTAAGTTGACTTAGTTGAATCAACTTTAGTTGACTTGTTGACCTTTGACTAGGTTTGACTTGTTGACTATAGTTGACTTGACTTAAGCCAACATGCTAATCTATGTTTATTTGCTTTGTAGGTTAATTAGGAGTAAGAAAGCAATGCTAGGTGGCGCATGGTGATTGGGGAGCATAAATGATGTGGATGAGAGAGTAAAGCAAAGGCATAAAGCATAAAGTAAAAGGCATAAAACAAGTGTACCTATGTACCTTTGGTCTCCTTTGTTTTTAGCACACTTTGGCTATTTTTTGGAGACATATGAGACACATTCTTTGTCTCCTTTTGTGCTAGAACGAAATTAGCCTTGCACACACCATAGTTAGCTCTTTTGTCTCTCATTTTTGTAACCTTATTTGACCTAGTTTCTAGAAGCTAAGGTTAGGTTTTTGTAGAGACATCCTTAGGTATCTTTTATTTGCTTAGAGGCCCCTAAACTCTTCTATATAAGGGGTGCTCCTAGACATGTAAAAGGGTTGAACATTTTGAAGTAAAAACACTCTTGTGTCTCAACCATTTGTGAGAGTTTCCTCCCTTGGGAGTGAATACTTTTAAGCCTTATCTTGCATAGCAAGTGGCGGCACACATCCACTCATCTTCAAGGTTGCCATGGCTTCTAGCCTAGTCTTGTAGTGGCGTGCTTCTCACATTTTTACCATTTCTTTCCTTTCCATTTTATGTTTTCTTCTTCCTTTAATTCATCTTCTTCTCTTGAGCTTTGTGAAAGGAACCTTCACATCTAGATAGCTTGCTATCTTAATGTCCAGTGGGGATTTCATTTAGCTTTCTTAATCAACTCACACCATATTCAATAATCTTAAAAAGGAACAAGATAATAGAGCCTAGGTTATCTTGAATATGGTGTTTTTCATGTGCTAACCTTGTCTTGTTGTAGCTATCTTTGTATGGTTCAAATCCATTTCCATTGCACACAAAAACAATGCTGGCAGAAACTGTTCACGATTTTAAAAGATTAAACTGCACCTGCTCAGTGATCCAAAAATTACGTTCTTTATATCAAAAGAAAGCTCTGTGAGTCTAGTTTCCAACAAAAAAAGAATTAACGCATTTGGAGTTCTGTGGAGAGAGTTATGATCAAATGAGTGAACAAAGGTCAGAGCTGCCGAGAATACGAAAAACAACGTTTTCAGGTTATGTTGTGGCAATTTTGGCTTAGGTTTTGTGACTCTTTTGCTCCTAAATGTGGTTGGATAACATGTCTTTTGATGCTTAGTCTTTGAGCCTCAAATCCATGAGTTTAAATGCATGATAGCTACATGTTTGTGTCTTTGTGTATCTCATGTTGAGTCTTTAAATGTGCCTAACTTTTGCTTGAGTCATATGTCATATGTTAACTTGAAGTTTTATTATTCTTGTTTTTCCAAGTATTTGAATCTTGCTTTCACTTTATGTCTTGCTTGATGTATGCTCCTTGAAATTGATTTTGACCTAATTTTTAAGGAACTAAGTGTTCAAGACACCCTAAAATATCCTTCTCATCATCTTAAGTACCTAGTTTTGAAAAGAAAAATTATTTTCATGACCAAAAACAGTTTGGCCGAGAGCTAATGTGTTGCTTGGTGAATCCATTTGGCCATTTTTACTAGGTGTTATGCTACCAAATTTCATGCTTGAGAAGTGGGTGATATTGGCAAATTAGTTCCATGCTTTAACTTGGTTATGATCTTTCTTGGTGTATGCATGATTTAAGACTTGAAGATGCTTGTCAAGTGCTTTCCATAGAGTCTTTAAAATGTGCTTTTCTTGTTTTAGTCTTGTTAAAAGTTTTGTCTCAAACTTTTCTTCTTTAGAATTTAGCTTTCCTTGCTTTTGTGCTTTTCTTGCTTGTCACTAGGTGTTCTTTGTTTTGTCTTAGTAGTTTTCTTTTCTTGAAACTCTTGGGATGTTGTGGCCGAATCACTTGTCTTGCATTTGAAAGGTTTTGAACAAGTTTTTAAAAGTGTTTGCTTCACTCCTTTGGTGGATTTTGAGTGCTAGCCTTGCCTTGTTACTTTGGGAGAGTGATCTAAACACTTGGGTTACATTTTGGGTTGGATTTGGTCTCGGTTTTCATGTTGTCTAACCTCTAATCCATTTATTTTGTCTCGGATTTGAGTTTTTTTTGTTGTAGGAATCATGGCAAGTTCATCAAATGCACCTACACTAAACAAAAACAATACATTGATGAGATTGCTTCGGGATTTGGAGTTGTCTAGGAAGGAGGCCTTTGAACAATTAAGAAAAGACAAGGAGCAAAGTGACCTAAGAATCCAAGAGCACATTCAAAGGCTTGAAGCTAAAGAGCAAGAAAGAGAGGCTAGGAAAAGAGGGCATTCTAGGCGCAACCCATCACAAGAGAAGCAAACTCCAAAGATTCCTAAGTTCTATGGAGGAAGTGATCCCAAAGTCTTCCTTGATTGGGAAGCTAAAGTTGATCAAATTTTCAATGAAAATCATGTAAAGGATCAAACACAAGTTGATCTAGTAGTTTTAGGATTTTTGGAGTATGCCAATACTTGGTGGCATAAAGTTTGTAAGAATTATGACCAAGGGCCACCCGCGGCTTCTTGGATGGACATTAAAACTCTTATGCGCGCTAGATTTGTTCCTCCCTCCTATAGGAAGGAACTTCTTTTGAAGCTCCAAAGGCTTCACCAAGGTTCTATGAGTGTGAGTGAGTACTTTAAAGAATTAGAGTCTCAAATGCGTAGGGTTGAAATAAAAGAAACTAACAAAGAGAAAATAAAAAGATTTATGAGTGGTCTTAGGAGAGACATACAAGACCAAGTAGAGTTGTATGAGTACTCCACTCTTGAAAATGTTTTCACACTTGCCCTTGGGATTGAAATTCAATTGAAAAGAAAAAGAAGGGCAAGGAAGAGTTACTCACCCAACCACTACTCTAGTCACTCATGGAAGGGAAAGGATAAAAAGAAACATGATAAGTTCCCTTCTAACTCTCATCAAGAACCACAAAGTAAAAGTAAGTCACCAAGTGATCACATTCATCATTCCACTTCTCAAAGATCAAGTTCCATTAAATGTTTTAAATGTTTGGGTTATAATCACATTGCTTTAAATTGCCCAACCAAAAGGACCATGATCTTAAAGAAGAGTAATGATGTTGAAAGTGAACACTCATCTCCCCATTCTCTTTCAAAAGAATCTTCTTCCTCTAGTAAAACTAAAATTTTTGAGAAAGACCCTATGTTATTAAGGCGCATGATAGGTCAAGATCAAAGTGAGCTTGAGCCAACTCAAAGAGAAAACATTTTTCAATCTAGGTGCAAAATTAACAAATGGGTTTGCTCTCTAATTATTGATGGAGGAAGTAGTACCAATGTAGCTAGCACAAGGTTGGTGGAAAAGCTTAGCTTAGAGACCATTCCTCATGCTAAGCCCTACAAGCTTGCTTGGATAAGTAAAGAGGGAGAAATAGATGTCAATAAACAAGTCCTAATTAACTTCTCTATAGGAAGCTACAAAGATGAGGTGCTATGTGATGTTGTTCCCATGGAAGTCACACATATCTTACTAGGTAGGCCATGGCAATTTGATAAACAAACTTTACATGATGGCTATACCAACCAATACATTTTCTTCAAAAATGGGAAAAAGACAACTTTACTATCTCTATCACCTCAAGAAGTTAATAAGGATAGAAATATAATAAGAAAAGATAAAGAAGAAAAAGAAAAGGGGCAAGCTTTCACCAAGGTTTTACTTGCCTACAAAAAAATTCTTCCAAAGCAAGATGTGCATCACTCTTCCTTCTCTTCCCAAGCCAAAAAGGAAGGCCCAAAGCATAAGCAAGAGAGGAAGAGTAGTCTAGAAAATAAAGATGGCCTAACCAAAGCTAGGGGTAATACCCTTACAAAGGATGGAACAAAAGCTCATAAAAGGGAGGCGCAAATCCTCCCCCAAATCAAGTCAAGTTCCATCCACAAAAAGGCTTCAAGAATTTGTGGTCAAATTCTCTCCAAGAAGGGAAGGATGATGAAGGATTGACCCCAACCAAGGATGAAGGCACATGCTTAAGAAGACTAAGCATGTTTAGAAAGGAAGTTCACTAATCCTTCATCCCTTTCATTTGTTTTTGTTATTTTTGATTCCCTAAGTTGACTTAGTTGAATCAACTTTAGTTGACTTGTTGACCTTTGACTAGGTTTGACTTGTTGACTATAGTTGACTTGACTTAAGCCAACATGCTAATCTATGTTTATTTGCTTTGTAGGTTAATTAGGAGTAAGAAAGCAATGCTAGGTGGCGCATGGTGATTGGGGAGCATAAATGATGTGGATGAGAGAGTAAAGCAAAGGCATAAAGCATAAAGTAAAAGGCATAAAACAAGTGTACCTATGTACCTTTGGTCTCCTTTGTTTTTAGCACACTTTGGCCATTTTTTGGAGACATATGAGACACATTCTTTGTCTCCTTTTGTGCTAGAACGAAATTAGCCTTGCACACACCATAGTTAGCTCTTTTGTCTCTCATTTTTGTAACCTTATTTGACCTAGTTTCTAGAAGCTAAGGTTAGGTTTTTGTAGAGACATCCTTAGGTATCTTTTATTTGCTTAGAGGCCCCTAAACTCTTCTATATAAGGGGTGCTCCTAGACATGTAAAAGGGTTGAACATTTTGAAGTAAAAACACTCTTGTGTCTCAACCATTTGTGAGAGTTTCCTCCCTTGGGAGTGAATACTTTTAAGCCTTATCTTGCATAGCAAGTGGCGGCACACATCCACTCATCTTCAAGGTTGCCATGGCTTCTAGCCTAGCCTTGTAGTGGCGTGCTTCTCACATTTTTACCATTCCTTTCCTTTCCATTTTATGTTTTCTTCTTCCTTTAATTGTTCTTGGTTTTCTATGGTTTATGTGCTTTCCATTTCTTTTTTGTTTTGAATCAATCCATCATCTTCTTCTCTTGAGCTTTGTGAAAGGAACCTTCACATCTAGATAGCTTGCTATCTTAATGTCTAGTGGGGATTTCATTTAGCTTTCTTAATCAACTCACACCATATTCAATAATCTTAAAAAGGAACAAGATAATCCTTCATCACTGGAATAGATAAGGATGTCGTCTATGAAGACCACGACAAACTTATCTAGGAAGGGCTGGAAGATTCTGTTCATGTAGTCCATGAACACTGTCGGGGCGTTGGTTGTGAGCCCCTTTTTCAGTGTATAGAGTTTTGGGCCTGGCCTTCTCGGAGGCCCAAGGCCAGCCCTACAGTAGGACCCTTATACCCCACATTGTTTACTCATTTGCTCTGGTCTCTCTTACAGAAGCAGTTCCCCTCTTCCTCTCAAATCTCCAGCAAGGTGCTCTGCTAGGGCACAACTTCCGTTCATCTCCGAGCTAGCAAAACTCCCTCTTTTTCTAGGTAAGCTGAGCTTTAGAGCTCCTGGTCCGTTCCTTCTCCTCTTCACTCTGTTTAAAATGCGTGGGTCAAGTTGGGGTTAAGTTTCTTGACTTCGTTTTGTCCCTTTTTCCATGTTTCAGCTCATTCTTGGAGCTGTAGTACCTCTTAGTTCAGATCAGTTTGCTTTTGGTGCTCAATATAGAGGTAAGGGAAGCTAGATCTATGGTTTTTGTGGCATGCAATGGATTTCATCTTTGTTTTTCGCTTGAAATGGATTAAATGTGCCTGGGCTTGTATTTGAATGTTTGGTATGGTTGTGTTTGGCTGATATTTGGTTCTGCATGCGTGAAACAGCGACGAGAGCTAATATTCTCGCCCGAGCGAGCTTGTTTCGCCTAGGCGAGAATAGCAGAAACTCGCCCTGGTTCTTCTTGAGCTTCTCGCCCAGGCGACCATGTATGGTTTTGAGCGATGCACGTCTCGCTCAGGCGAGAACGGCTCGCCTAGGCGAGTCCTCGAGGAGATCAGTGGTGCTCTCTTTGAGAACTCTCGTTCAGGCGAGAGGTTTTAACTTTGGGCGAAGAGTGACCTCGCCCAGGCGAGAGCTCGCAGAGGACCCTGTTGCAGAGCTCGCTCAGGCGACCTTGCCTAGCTTAAGCGAGACCGTGGTGTAGCTTGAGCGAAGGCATTTAGCCTAAGCGAGAAAAAGGGTCAGTTTTGGATCTATTTCCCTTTGTTTATCTGTGGTTTGACTATATGATTGAATATGCATGTTTACCTGATATATATATATATATATATATATATATATATATATATATATATATATATATATATATATATGCACGGTAATTGGTCTGGTTGGTATGAGTGATGGCATGGAATTGTACATGATGGTTGGGTGAAATGAGAATTGGATGTATGAGATGAATGTGGTGGTTGGGATATGATAAACATGAAATTTGTATGTTATAGGCGTAATTCCATGAGTCCCGTGGGGAGATCTCATGGTGGTGTGTAGTGTATATGTTAAGATATGGATTCAAGTAAGGATTGCATCCCGAAGCTCTAAAGAGTCAGTGAGTCTCAAGTAGAGCAAGCTGACCTAAGTGGTGAGAGTAGCGGGAGGCCCTAGTCTATGGCAGGATAATGGCCTTAGACGCTTAAAGGCTAACCTTGTGTGTGGTAGGGTGAAACCCATTGGCAATGGCTCTGCAGAGCAGTAGAGGCCACCATAAGTGCAAGCGTCCAGTGAATCCGATCTTAATATATTTATCCGGATAATTGAGTCATAGTGTCCTGCTCGTTTGCTATAACATGATGTTCTGTGCCTGTTGTGTTGCATGTTAAGGAATGTTTAAGTACTTGTTTGTTGTATCATGATAAGATCAAATTACACTAGCTTACCCATGCATTTTGTGTTGCTTCTGTTATGTTTTCTCTATTGCGATGATCACCTTTTGGTGGGAGCAGATGAGAGGGATGCTCGAGATGGATCCGGGGGACGCAGCGGTGCGATCTAGTTTTTCTGTCTTGATGACCTTAGGGGCAGATTCATGGCCATGGGGCCTTTTGTAATGGTTGCCCAGTTGCAACTCCTTTTGCGAAACTGCTGAATTCTGTTAGTTTTCTTTTGGTTGTGGCATGGTTTCATGCCTAGTTTTTCTTCCTTTCGAAGTACTTTTGGGATGACTGTAATAGTTACCTTTCATACGTTTCATGTTTATCTGATGGGTTCTCGTTATCAAAATTTTGTGATGCTTTATTTGGTAGATTAATCTATTAAAATGGGATGTCACATTGGTCACGCCAAATGGCATAACCACATTCTCATAGTGGCCATATCTGGATCTGAAGGCCGTCTTTTGCACATCATCAGCCTTTAGTAAGATCTGATGATAACCCGATCGCAGATCTATCTTCGAGAACACTGTTGATACGTGCAACTGATCCATCAAGTCATCAATCCTCGGGAGCGGATACTTGTTCGTGATAGTTATCTTGTTCAGCTGCCTGTAGTCCACACACAGACGTGAACTCCCATCCTTCTTCTTTACCAATAATACTGGCGCTCCCCAAGGTGAAGTGTTGGGTCGGATGAACTGTTTCTCCATCAACTCTTCTATCTATTTCTTGAGTTCTACCAACTCTGCTGGAGCCATACGATACGGAGCCATCGATACCGGACCCGTCCCTGGTACCAGGTCAATAGAGAACTCCACTTCTCTACTGGGAGGCAACCCTAGTACTTCATCCGGAAACACGTCTTCAAACTCATGTACCACAGGTATGACAGATGATCTCTCTCTCTCTCCCACCTCCATACGGGCGAAGATTATGAAGCACTGCGCGCCACTCTGAATCTCCCTCACCGCCCCCTGAGGGGACACCAACTCGAGATCCTCTGAATCGGGAAACAACAACCTCTTCTCCCGGCAGTCTATAAGAACGCGATTGGCAGAGAGCCAATCCATCCCTAAGATCACTTCCAAGTCTTGCAGAGGCAGGCAGATTAGATTTACCTTGTACCTGCGTCCCTCTACCTCCACTGGACCTAGCACACAAAGACGACGTCGTGACCAATCCCGACGCCGGAGTAGACACCGCAAGCTCGCACTGTAGCTTGCATAATGGCAAACCCAGACGTTTCACATAACTATCTGACACAAAGGAGTGTGTCGCTCTAGAGTCGTACAACACACAGCAAGACACACCAGCTATCAAGCAGCAACCCATAACCAAGTTACCTAAACCAGTCGCCTCTGCTCCTGTCATAGCATACACCCGGCCTATCGCCTAAGGCTTATTGCCTCTGTCCCTCCTCTGATGTTGATGAAGAGTCTGAACTGGAGGGCGTGCCGCTGCCCTGGCAAGGTTGGGACAGTCCTTCCCAAAGTGGCCTTCCTTGCCACAGTTGTTGCACCTACGGTAACCCTCCATACGTGGACAAGCGTACCTCGGGTGGGGTCCTCCACATGTGTAACACCGAACTCGGCCTTGCTGAGGAGAAAAGCTCCTGGACCCTTGAGGCTGGTGGTGGGGTCTATCATACGGTCTCATCCGCTCCTCATGTCTGGGCTTGGACCCAGATGATCCACCGATCCTCTGAGGCGGCTGTGGTTGCTGTGGGCGCTGGCCTTCCACCTCACTCTTCATCTTCTCCATCACCCTGGCCTTCTCTACCAGAGCGGCAAAGTCCTTGATGGACAAAGGAGCCACCATCAAGCGGATGTCACCGCGGAGCCTATTCTCGAACTTCCTGCATCGCCATTCCTCATCGAGTGGCAGGGTGTAGAAACAACTGAGGTGTTTGAACCTCTCAGCATATTCTGTCACCGTCTTCCCTCCCTGGGTCAACTGGAGGAACTCCACCTCCTTGGCATACCGGATGCTGTCTGGAAAATACTCAGAGAGGAATCTCTCCCTGAATGTCTCCCACGTCACTAGCTCATCCCTCTCCTCCAGGATGGATCTAGTGCTGCTCCACCAATGCTCCACCTCTCCCGTGAGCATATAAACCGAGAACGCCAACATGTTCTCCGCAGGGCACATCTTGGCGTCGTAGATGCGCTCTAGGTCCTTCAGCCATTGGTCCGCGGCGTCAGGACTAGTCTTCCCGTTAAACTTCGCCGGGTGGTGCTTCAGAAAGTCCTCCAGGCTCCACTCCCTGACTGTGGGTCGTGGTTCCGGACCAAGCACAGGGGCAGCCGCCCTGTTTTGCACATGTTTCTTGTGTTGTGGGGTTGGTCTAATATTGGGAGCATGAAATGGGAATGGTGTTTAAGTTAATGTTTGATGGTTGTAGCATCTGTTACATGTCTTATTCTTCTAAATTTGAAATACTAGCTGATTGGGAGTGCAACACCCCATTTAATTAAGTACGTGAAATTAAAGGAATGTCACGATAAAGATAACATAAAAACGCGGTCTGGGATTAACTCCATCCAACCCATGGCACACCACGATGCCCAAAAGAAACTAGAGGAAAAGTTAACCAGAATGTATAAAACCAAGGACGAACAGATACATGGGTCGCAACCCTAAATGAACTCATGCAGAAATAACAACTAGTCTACGCGGACTATGCCGCAGAATCTCCACTTCCTTGCTGACCTCTGGAACTTCGCCCATCTGCTCCCATCAATTAAATTGATGATCATCGCAAGAAGAACAGCCACATACAATACAACCATACAAACAAGCGGGTAAGCTAGAGCCAACACATATTCATCACACAATCAAGTACACTATCATCATCCCATATCCATATAACAACCAAGCATGTTATGACTCTTCATTCAATACACTACGACTCGACTCGACTCATCCGGATACATATAACTTAGTCGGATTCAGCGGATGCTTGCACTTGTGGTGGATACCCCTGCTCGACCCTGAGCTGCTCATCTCCGAGCTATGTGTTACAAGTGTTACGATAAATCAAATCTCCCTCACCACAAGGTTAGCCCTTAATGAATTTCGGGCCTCCTGCTACTCTCACCACAGGGGTCAGTCCGCTCTAAATGAGACTAACTGGCCCCTTAGAGTGTCAGGATGCAGTCCTTACCTTGAATCCTTACCTAGTTATACAGATGGGGCACCACCATGGACACCCACTAACAAGGGCCATGGAATTACGTCCCGACCACTGAAGCGCGACCCCGGAGGTCCCACCTAGAGACCCCAAGGAATTTACACGCTGACACGGACCAACATTAATAATTCAGCAATAAGAGAATATTAAATCATAATTACAATTCCATATCAACCCCTGAGATTAATTCCTCATACGCATCATATTTCGAATCCATACCTCTGATCATCACCACCCTATGAGTCTAGGGCCTCATCTCATATTAATACCATGTTCCTTTAGTTCCACACCACTCATTCATTTCACATGCCAAGTTCCCACAATACCCATTATTCATCATTTATGAATCATGTCATGCATATATATATCAATTCGTTAGGCATATAAACATACATATGTACATATATTTCATCATGGCAGTCATACCCAAGCAATTCCAATCATAAGAAAGCAAACACCCTACCAACCACCACACTACCTCGCCCAAATCCCTCGCTCAGGCTGAAGGGTCTCGCTCAGGCGAGACATGCTCGCTCAGGCGAGCCCCCTTCGCCTAGGCGAGGCTCGAAAAGGGCATCAGAAAGCATTGCGGGATCTCGCTTAGGCGAGACCCCTCTCGCCTGGGCGAGATGCTTGCTCGCTCAAGATTTTGAGCGGGTCGTCTGGCTTGGGCGAATCCCTGTTTGTCTCGCCTAGGCGAGATTGGCTCGCCTGGGCGAGATTAACAGGTCTCGCCACTGTTTCACCTACAACAACCATATTTTTCGAACTAACCAAGCATACAAAGCATTCAATCACACCAAATCGAAGGATTTATCCATACAATCACTAACTAACTCAAGAACAGCCAAAACAACACCAAAAGACTGGAACCCTAACTTCCCGTACCTGGAAAAGGGCTAACACAAATTCGACACCGGACCTCAGAGCACAGCAGCTCGAGTGATGAACTTGCAGAACTGGCGGAACAGCGTAACAGTGGAATAAAACGGGGTTAGTTCGATTCTAAACGGCGAAATGCGAAGAACAGCTTTTAGAAACAATCACAGTAGGGTCAGAATCACTTATGTGGAGTAGAACTCACTACTTGAGCTTTTAGGCGGACTGGTTCGAGGTGGGGAGTAAACCCTAGCAGAGCTCTAGCGGTACGAAGGTGAAGGAGGCGGCTGCGAAACTGTGAATGAAGAGAGTGTGAGAGTCAGGGCAGACCTAGTGACTTTATCTATTGGGCCGGCCTTAGGCCCACTTACAAGGACAGCCCACTAACTTTAGGGCAGAAAATAGTAAGCCAAAATTAATGGGTCTTACAGGGAGCAACTAATTTTCATAAAAATGAGTAAACTTTTATTGGATTTGTCTTCCAACTAATTTTAAAAATTTAAAATTATAAAAGTATAACTAAATTTAATATAAATTTTTTATTTTATAAAATTAAATAACAAATTTTTAATTAATTTTATGATAACAATGTATTTAAGTTATTTATATTTATTTTTAACAAAATACATCGTATATAATTATTTTAAATAATATATTAAGATTGAATTAATTAAAATTAAAAGATTAAATTAAATTTTAAATAAAATATTTAGTAGACAAATGTATAAAAAATGTAATAGTTGATTCTTTCGATACTAAAAATGATGAATGATATATAAATTGTTGAGTATAAAAGTATTAAAGTTAGACAATATAAAAAATGTGAAGAGTAAACGATATAAAACTATAAATGATAAATTGTAACGTCCCATTTAATTAATACGCGTAATTAAAGAAACGTCACAATTATAATATAACGAGGATGTCTTAGAGTTTAAATATAACACCATACAAACCAAGGCATACCGCGATGCCACAAAAAAAAAAGGAAACATATTAAACAGTTTACTGGGTTCCTAGAGAAATATAAAGGCAGACAAGTACATGGGCCGTAGCCCCAAAGATAGCCCAAGAAGGACAGAAAGTCCAGCCCAAAGAGGCTAAGCAGCGAATTCGTCTCTCCCCTGTTGACCACGGTTACCTCTCGCATCTGCTCCCATCAATAAAATTGATGATCATTGCGAAGATAGAAGAATAACATACAAAGCAACCAAAAAGAAAGGGTAAGCTAGAGCCAACACATTTACCATGCAATCAAATTTACTTTCATAATTCAGTGTTCACACACACAATATACATCTATCACCCAAGCATGTTATGACCCTTTAATCAATACACTAAGACTCGACTCATCCGGATACACATAGCCTGGTCGGATTCAACGGATGCATGCGCTTGTGGTGGATACCTCTGCTCACCCCCGAGCTGCTCACCTCCGAGCTAAGTGTTACAAGTGTTATAATGAATCAATTTCCCTCACACACAAGGTTAGCCCTTAATGAATTTCAGGCCTCCTACTACTCTCACCACAGGAGTCAGTCCGCTCTAAGTGAGACTAACTGACCCCTTAGAGTGTCAGGATGCAACCTTACCTTGAATCCTTACCAGACCATATAGATGGGGCACCACCATGGACACCCACTAACAGGGGCCATGGAATTACGTCCCGACCACTGAAGCACGACCCTGAAAGTCTAACGTAGAGACTCCAAGGAATTACGCACTAACACGGACCAACATAATAAATAGCCAAGAATTTTCACATACATTACACATAATATTTCATACCAACATCCGTAACCAATCCTCATTTCTCACATGTCGAATCCATACCAACTCGTTATTCTCAACCAAGAGTAAAGTATTTCTCCTCACACCAAAACCATGCCACTGGTTTACCAACCATCAAGATCCATTGTTGCTCATACCAAGTTTATAACCACACGCACATATATATGTATCCAACTTCTCATGTACAACTCATATAGAAATCATGCCATGCTC
The DNA here is from genome assembly GCF_037176805.1 of Vigna unguiculata. NCBI lineage: Eukaryota > Viridiplantae > Streptophyta > Magnoliopsida > Fabales > Fabaceae > Vigna > Vigna unguiculata. The sequence continues at coordinate 24,876,980 of NC_140801.1, forward strand.
ACAATCACCCACATATAATCCCTTCCCAATCATGCATACTCATTCCCATTAAGCCATCATACAATATCCCATATAAACAAAATTTAAACATCTAATCGCAAAGAACACAACATCTCGGAACGCATCCTCTCCCAGCTCCTCGCTCAGGCTGGAGGGTGTTGCTCAAGCGAGAATGACTCTCGCTCAGGCGAGTTCTCCTCCGCCTAGGCAAGAGCTCGACAAAGTGTACAGTGGCCCCTGCGCAATATCGCTAAGGCGAGACCCCTTCCGCCTAAGTGAGACATCTGCTCGCTCAAAACACATTATGGTCGCCTGGGCGACCACTCGCACAAAAAGCCCTCGGCGAGCCTTTGCACATCTCGCTTTGGCGAGGCAAGCTCGCCTGGGCGAGACTATCAGTGTCCACCACTGTTCGCACCTGCACAACGCATACACACACACCCAATAGAGATTCCAGCCAGTCCAGACACTCATAGTAGTACACAATCTCAAAGAATCCACAAACGACAACGATACAAGCCAAATCACACCACATGAAGAGGTTCTAGCTTCCCTTACATGGAACGAGCTAGTTTTAAGTGTCTCGACACCAAACGGCGGAGTACCACAGCTCTAGGAGAAGATCGCAGAGCTGGAAAAACGAACAAGGAGTGTTTACTACTGAAACTCTAACACTACACACGGAAAATAGGACCAGAGATTTTAGAAGCATGGATTGGAAACACTTACGTGGGTCAAGAACAGAGTCAAGCGGAACGTGAACTGAAGGTGTGCTCTAGAACCCTAGCAGAGGCGGCAACAGCTCTGAGGGAAGGGAAATATGTTTTTACAAAAATGAGCTCAAATTAGGGTTTGGGCACTTTAGGTCAGAAACAAATTGGGCCAGATCCCCTTAGGCCCAAAGATTGGACAGTCTAAAAATAAAACAAAACGGAAATAATTGGGCCTTACATTCCCTCCAACAACAAAATTTTCGACCTCGAAAATAAAGACTCACCAGGTAAACAGGTGTGGATGTGATTTTCTCATGTGCTCCTCTAACTCCCAAGTCGAGTCGCCCGTTCTCCGATCCCAGATGACCTTAACAAGGTTGACGGTCTTGCCTCGGCGCTCCTCAACCTTGCTATCCTCTAAAGCGATGGGTGGTACTTCCACTTTGAGGTCCTCTCTAATCTATATATCTTCAGCCTCTAGTACATTAGATGGGTCGAAAACATATTTCCTCAGTTGTGATACATGAAACACTGGGTGAAGGTTGGCCAACTACGAGGGTAAAGCTATCTCATAAGCCATTGGTGCAATCCTCCTCGTGATCTGATATGGACCAAGGAATTTAGGAGAAAGTTTCCTTGAGCGGAGAGCCCTTCCCATGCCCGTGGTGCGGGTCACCCTCAAGAACACATGATCGCCCGCCGCAAACTCTAAAGGTATCCTTCTACGGTCTGCATAAGCCTTCTGCCTACTCTGATAGGCCTGCATCCTATCCCTCACCATCCTGACTTTCTCGATAGTTTGTTCCAATAATTCTAGCCCGACGAGCACTGCTTCCCCATCCTGATACCAACATAGGGGGGTCCTACACTTCCTACCATAAAGAGCCTCATTTGGCGCCATGTCAATGCTTGCATGAAAGCTGTTGTTGTAGGTAAACTCAATCAAAGGCAACACCTCATCCCAAGCCCCCAGGTGATCCAATATACACGTTCGTAGCAAGTCCTCAAGTGACTGAATGGTCCTTTCTGATTGACCATTAGTCTGGGGATGGTAGGCTGAGTTCATAGTCAACTTGGTCCCCAAAGCTTCGTATAAGGTTTGCCAGAACCGGGACGTAAATCGTGGGTCTCTGTCAGAAACTATGCTCGAAGGCACTCCATGCAACCTCACGATCTCCTTAATGTACAGCTGAGCTAACTTGGCCATGGACATCCTCAAGTTCATCGCCATGAAGTGGGCACTCTTGGTCAACCGATCCACTATCACCCAGATGGTGTCATGTCCTCTAAAGGTCCGTGGCAAATGGGTCACAAAGTCAATCGAGATGCTGTCCCATTTCCACACTAGTATTTCCAAGGGCTGTAGGATCCCACTGGGTCTCTGATGCTCCACCTTCGCCTTCTGACATGTCAAACAGGCTGATACAAACTGAGCAACATCCCTCTTCATTCCTTACCACCAGAAGGTCTCCCTAAGATCCTGGTACATCTTAGTCATGCTAGGATGCAAACTAAGACGATTCTTGTGTCCTTCTTCTAGAATTAACCTTTTCACCTTGACATCATCAGGTACGCATACCCTACCCTGAAACCTAAGTATACCATCATCGCCCAATGCAAAATCTCTAGCCTCATCTGACCCAAGCTATTCTCTGACTTTGTTCAGACTGGCATCCAATAACTGCCTCTCTCTCACTGAGCCCAAGAAGTCATTAGATATAGTCAGGGTACTACATCTAATGAACTCAGATCCTACCTCCACCTATAACTTCATATCTCATAATTTCTCTAGTAGTTCCACCTCCTTAATCATAAGGTGTGCAGTATGCACTATCTTCCTACTCAAGGCATCTGCCACTACATTCGCCTTCCTAGGGTGATATAGGAGCTCAAAATCATAGTCCTTTAGGAATTCCATCCATCTCCTCTGCCTTATGTTCAGCTCCTTCTGGATAATCCCTCCAAATCTTCAAGGTGAACACTATGGCTGCTAACTCTAGGTCATGAGTAGGGTAGTTTCTCTCATGAACCTTAAGTTGCCTTGAAGCATATGCCACAGCCTTCTTCTCCTGCATCAATACACAACCAAGTTCGAGGTGGGAGGCGTCATAGTAGACCTCAAATGGCTTCCCGACATCCGGGATCACAAGTATCGGAGCGCTAGTCAATCTTCTCTTCAGCTCCTGGAAACTTTCCTCACACTTATCTGTCCAAGTGAAGGGTTGGTCCTTTCGGGTAAGCAGTGTCAGGGTTGCCACTATCTTGGAGAATCCCTCTATAAATCTCCTATAGTAGCCTGCTAACCCCTCAAAGCTCCTGATCTCTGTGGCCGACTTAGGACTTTCCCACTTTACTACCGCCTCGACCTTTGCTGGGTCCATTGCAATCCCCTGGGCGGATATCACATGCCCCAAAAACTGAACCTCATCCATCCAGAATTCGCACTTGGACAACTTGGCATAGAACTGTTTCTCTCTCAGAACACCAAACACCAAACTCAGGTGTTCTGTATGCTCCTCCTAGTCTTAGAATAGATAAGGATGTTGTCTATGAAGACCATGACAAACTTATCTAAGAAGGGTCTGAAAATCCGATTCATGTAGTCCATGAACACTATTGGAGCATTGGTCACACCAAAAGCATAACCACGTACTCATAGTGTCCATACCGGGATCGGAAGGCCGTCTTCTGCACATCATCAACCTTTACCAAAATCTAGTGGTATCCTGACCGTAGATCTATCTTCGAGAACACAGATGACCCATGCAACTGATCCATCAAGTCATCAATCCTTGGGAGCGGATATTTGTTCTTGATAGTCATCTTGTTTAATTGTCTGTAGTCCACACATAGACGTGAACTCCCGTCCTTCTTCTTTACTAGCAACACTGGTGCTCCCCACGGCGAAGTACTAGGTCGGATAAACTGCTTCTCCATCAGTTACTCTATCTGTTTCTTGAGTTCCACCAACTCTGCCGGAGCCATGCGGTATGGAGCCATCGACACCGGACCTGTCCCCGGTACTAGGTCAATAGAGAACTCCACCTCTCTGTTGGGAGGTAACCCAGGTACTTCATCCGGAAACACGTCCTCAAACTCGTGTACCACAGGTATAACTGATGGTCTCTCTCTCCCCCACTTCCATACGGGCGAAGATTATGAAGCATTGCGTACCACTCTGAACCTCCCTCACCACCCCCTGAGGAGACACCAACTCAAGCTCCTTTGACTCGGGAAACAACAACCTCTTCTCCCGACAGTCTATAAGGATGCGGTTGGCAGAGAGCCAATCCATCCCTAGGATTACTTCTAACTCTTGGAGAGGTAGACATATCGGATTCACCTTATATCTGCTTCCCTCCACCTCCACAGGACACCTAGCACACAAGGACGACGTCCTGACCAAACCTGATACCAGAGTAGATACCACGAGTTCACACTGCAGCTCACACACCGGCAGACCCAACTTTTTCACACAAGCATCTGACACAAAGGAGTGTGTCGCTCCAGAATCATATAGCACACAAAATTTCATCCCAGCTATCTAACAAAAACCCATCACGAGGTTACCTGAACCTGTAGCTTTCGCTCATGTCATAGCATAAACTCGGCCCGTCGCCTGAGGCCTGTTGCCCCTGTCTCTCCGCTGATGCTGGTGAGAAGCCTGAATCGGAGGGCGTGGCGCTGTCCTAGCAAGAGTGGGACAATCTTTCCTAAAGTGGCCCTCCTTGCCACAGTTGTTGCATCTGCGATAACCCTCCATACGTGGGCAGGCACTCCTCAGGTGAGGACCCCTACATATGTAACACTGCACGCGACCCTGCTGAGGAGGAAGACCCCTAAACCCTTGGGGCTGATGGGGAGGTCTGTCATATGGTCTCCTCCGCTCCTCATGTCTGGGTTTGAACCCAGATGGTCCGCCTACCCTTTGTGACTGTTGAGGCCTCTGGCCCTCCACTTCGTTCTTCATCTTCTCCATTACTTTGGCCTTCTCCATCAGAGCGGTGAAATCCTTGATGGATAAAGGTGCCACCATCAAGCGAATGTCACCACGCAGCCCATTCTCGAACTTGCGACATCTTCACTCCTCCTCGAGTGGCAAGGTGTAGAAGCGACTGAGATGCTTGAACTTCTCAACATAGTTGGCTACGGACTTCTCTCCCTGAGTGAGCTGGAGGAACTCCACCTCCTTGGCATATCTGACGCTATCGGGGAAATACTCCGAGAGAAACCTTCCCCAGAAAGCCTCCCACGTGACTAGCTCTCCCCTCTGCTCCATAATGGATTTGGTGCTGGTCCACCAATGTTCGGCCTCCCCGGTGAGCATGTACACTGTGAAAGCCAACCTGTTCTCCGCTGGACATGTTTTTGCATCAAAGATCCTTTTCAGATCCTTCAGCCACTGGTCCACTGCATCAAGGCTCATCTTCCCATTGAACTTCACGAGATGGTGTTTCAAGAAGTCTTCCAGACTCCACTCCCTGACTAGCGGTCGTGGCTCTGGACCAAACACAGGTGCAACCACCCTGTTCTCCTCCAACTGGCGAAGGGCCTCCATATGCTGCCAATGGGCATCCTCAGCAGCTGCCCTAGCAGCCTCCATCTGCTGCATCACAAGTTGTTGCTGCTCAAGCGATGCTGCTTGTCGCTACATGGATGCTTCGTGTTACTGCATCATCGCGGTGCTCTGCTATGTCATAGCAGCCACCATCGCCTCTATTGCCTTGGCGATATCGGGCACGTCATCCTGGGACGATTGCAAAGTCCTACGAGGAGGTGCCATAGTTCACTGACACACAGAAAATCACTTGGTTAGGCTCGATAATGGCGAGAATTTAACTAAGAACACTCAGAAGACACAGAGAAAGCTAACCGGACATCCAAGTCCACATACCTAAGGAATGACCACTCTAATACCATAAATGTAACGTCCCATTTAATTAATACGCGTAATTAAAGAAACGTCACACAATTATAATATAACAAGGCAGTCTTAGAGTTTAAATATAACACCATACAGACCAAGGCATACCGCGATGCCACCAAAAAAAAGGAAACATATTAAACAGTTTACTGGGTTCCTAGAGAAATATAAAGGCAGACAAGTACATGGGCCGTAGCCCCAAAGATAGCCCAAGAAGGACAGAAAGTCCAGCCCAAAGAGGCTAAGCAGCGGATTCGTCTCTCCCCTGTTGACCACGGTTACCTCTCGCATATGCTCCTATCAATAAAATTGATGATCATCGCGAAGATAGAAGAATAACATACAAAGCAACCAAAAAGAAAGGGTAAGCTAGAGCCAACACATTTACCATGCAATCAAATGTACTTTCATAATTCAGTGTTCACACATACAATATACATTTATAACCCAAGCATGTTATGACCCTTCAATCAATACACTAAGACTCGACTCATTCGGATACATATAGCCTGGTCGAATTCAGCGGATGCTTGCGCTTGTGGTGGATACCTCTGCTCACCCCCGAGCTACTCACCCCTGAGCTAAGTGTTACAAGTGTTATAATGAATCAATTTCCCTTACACACAAGGTTAGCCCTTAATGAATTTCAAGCCTCCTACTACTCTAACCACAGGAGTCAGTTCGCTCTGAGTGAGACTAACTGACCCCTTAGAGTGTTAGGATGCAACCTTACCTTGAATCCTTATCAGACCATATAGATGGGGCACCACCATGGACACCCACTAACAGGGGCCATGAAATTACGTCTCGACCATTGAAGCACGACCCTGAAAGTCTCACCTAGAGACTCCAAGGAATTACGCACTGACACATACCAACATAATAAACAACCAAGAATTTTCACATACAATTCACATAATATTTCATACCAACATCCGTAACCAATCCTCATTTCTCACATGTCGAATCCATACCAACTCGTTATTCTCAACCAAGAGTAAAGTGTTTCTCCTCATACCAAAACCATGCCACTGGTTTACCAACCATCGAGATCCATTGTTGCTCATGCCAAATTTATGACCACACGCACATATATATGTATCCAACTTCTCATGTACAACTCATATAGAAATCATGCCAAGCTCACAATCACCCACATATAATCCCTTCCCAATCATGCATACTCATTCCCATTAAGCCATCATACAATAACCCATATAAACACAATTTAAACATGCAATCGCAGAGAACACAACATCTCGAGACACATCTTTGCCCAGCTCCTCGCTCAGGCTGGAGGGTCTCGCTCAAGCTAGAATGACTCTCGCTCAGGGGAGTTCTCCTCCGCCTAGGCGAGAGCTCGACAAAGAGTACAGTGGCCCCTACGCAATATCGCTTAGGCGAGACCCCTTCCGCCTAAGCGAGACATCTGCTCGCTCAAAACACGTTCTGGTCGTTTGGGTGACCACTCGCGCAGAAAGCCCTAGGCGAACCTCTGCACATCTCGCCTGGGCGAGGCAAGCTCGCCTGGGCGAGACTATCAGTGTCCACCACTATTCGCACCTGCACAACGCATACACACACACCCAACAGAGATTCCAACCAGTCCGGACACTCATAATAGTACACAATCTCAAAGAATCCACAAACCACAACGATACAAGCCAAATCACACCACATGAAGAGGTTCTAGCTTCCCTTACCTGGAACGAGCTAGTTTTAAGTGTCTCGACACGGAACAGCAGAGTACCAAAACTCTAGGAGAAGATCACAGAGCTGGAAAAACGAACAGGGGGTGTTTACTACTGAAACTCTAACACTACACACGGAAAATAGGATCAGAGATTTTAGAAGCATGGATTGGAAACACTTACGTGGGTCAAGAACGGAGTCAAGCGGAAAGTGAACTGAAGGTGCGCTCTGGAACCCTAGCAGAGGCAGCAGTAGCTCTAAGGGAAGGGAAATCTGTTTTTACGAAAATGAGCTCAAATTAGGGTTTGGGCACTTTAGGTCAGAAACGAATTGGGCCAACTCCCTTTAGGCCCAAAGATTGGACAGTCCAAAAATAAAACAAAACGGAAATAATTGGGCCTTACAATAAATTGTATATATAAATGTAAACAATAGATTCTTTAAAAATACAAATGTTAGACAAACGATGCAAATAAAATATAAAGATATAAGTGATCGAAAGCTACAAATGTTGACCCATGTAGAAAGATATAAAGAATAAACTCTTCTTTTGGAGTCATTTTTCAATTTGTTTGGATTTTGAATTTCAAATTTAAATTTTATTACCATATTTTTATAGTTTTCAAAATTTAGAATTTCAAATTGAAACTTTACTACTTTATATTTTAAATTTCAAATTTGGGAGTATGTATCTTAATTTAGAAAAAAAAAATATTAAAATTGAAATCATTAGTGAAATTTATATCTTTAAAAGTTTCAAGGATTTATAATTTTCACTTTGTAATGATACACGAATGTCTATGTTATAAAAATTAATTTTTAAATTATTGTTTAATCTTTTGTGAAATGTAAAAAATATGTGAAAGTTATTCAAGAACATTTAAAAATTAATTCAAAAAGGCTTTAATGTTTTACATTTTTTGTAGAGGTGTCAAAACGGGTCAACCTAGCCTCTTTTGCCCCGCCCCGCCTTTGGCCCACCTTTTCGCTTTACATTTTATTATTTTTTAATTTTCTTTTAACTTTAAAAAAAATTGTTTATAAATTATATATATATATATATATATATATATATATATAATTTTTTTTAATTGATTTTAATTTTTGGGTTAAATATGTTTTTGGTCCCTTCACTATTAGCAAAATTTGGGATTAGTTTCTCTTGGAAACTTTGAATCAATTTAGTCTTTTATCTTTAGAAATGCGTATATTTAGTCCTTTTAACCAAATTTTGTAAAGTTATTTGACGTTTCAAACGCATTTCATGATAGTATTTGATTTAACATTGAAGAAAAAATGTGTCAAACAATGTAAACAACTTAAATACAATCATGACATGCGTTTGAAACATCAAATAAACTTAACAAAATTTGTTTAAAAGGATTAAATCCACGCATTTTTAAAGATGAAGGATTAAAATCGTCCAAAGTTTCCAATAGGGAGTAATTCCAAATTTCATTGTTAGTTAAAGGACCAAAAACATATTTAACCCTTAATTTTTAAACACTACAAAAAATGGGTCGGCGGGTCAAGGAGGGCTGACTTGCCTTTGACCTGCTAGTGTGATGGGTTAGGCGGGCTGGGCCACAAAGGTTTGGCGGGTTGAAAACTCCAACTTGGCCTGCCCTTTTCTTGGCGACCCGACCCGCTTTGACATGCCTATATTTTTGAATGCTAAATTTTAAATTTAAACTTTGATATCATATTTTTACAAATTTTCTACTATTTTAAATTTTAAATTTAAATTTTATTTTATTTAAACTTTGAAGTTGAAATTTTTTGTATTGTTGACAATGTAAATGTTAATTAAGAAAATTCATTGCTTTTTTTTTTTATAGTTTAAATTTCAAATTGTAACTTATTTTTTAAAATGTTATAAAAATGTAACTTTTATATATATATATATATATATATATATATATATATATATATATATATATATATATATATATATATATATATATATATATATATATATATATGTATGTATATATTACTTTTTAGTAATGAGAAAGTGGTTCGATAACAATTTAAAAAAAAATCATTTAATATATGTATAATTTAAATAGAAAATCTTTTATATATATATATATATATATATATATATATATATTATTTATTGTCATGTTTTATTTTGTATATAATTTTATATAAAATAAATAAGTTTAATAGGATAATTAATGTTTAAGTTTTCCTAAAAGATTAAAAATATGTGACAGTTGTTCAAAAACATTAAAAAAACTTTAATTTGTGATGAATTAAAGTTCCAAAAGTCAGTTAACACCTCTGAAAAAGTAAAAGAATAATTGATCATATCACATCCTTTGTGAAAACTTCCAAATGCTTAGGAAGAGAGTAATAAAAAAGAACTTACTTACAAACATGGTTTATAATGAACATGAAAATCAGAAAATGACGAATATAATATTATAAATGAGAAAGAAAAACAAAGAACGTGTGTTTGTCCAATTAATACATTAGAAAAGGAAAATTGTATTGGAATGCATTTGTGATTTGAGTTTAAGTGTAGAGAAGTTTTTCAAATTTGACATAAAGTTATCCGTCTAATCCAATTTGAATATTAATATTAAAATGAATAAGTACAAATGATATTTTAAAAATTATTAATAATATTTATATCTTTTACGTGATATTTAATTTGTTTCAAGTGTGAATATTGAACTACATATTATTATTATTTTGAAAATTTTAATATTAATTTATTTCTATTTTAAAAATTATTTTATAACAGTAAAATTTTAATATTAATATTATTATTAAAATTTGCGAGAGAAGTTAATCAACATTCAAGTTTAATACTAATATTATTAATCCTTCTAAAAATATAAATGTTAGACTGGGAAAAAATGTAAATAGTAAAAAATTAAAAAACTACAAATGATAAACCATAAAAAAAAGTAAATATAAAGAGTATATTCATCTGGTGGTAGAGTTGTCATATTTTAGCACAAATTCATATTTTAAACTTTTATTTCTAAATTTTTCTTTACAATAATAAATTATAAATAATATAAATAGTTTAATAATTGACTTTGGTTAAAAGTACAATAGCATTAAATACTATAATTATTTATTTTTAGTTTAGCAACCGTATTGCTGTCATTATTTTATAATTTATTTATTGTGATGAATTATAATATGTTATATTATTAAGAATCATCAAATATTTTCAACTCTTTATTTTTAAGATTTTGTTCCCAAATACTATATCATTTATTTATTGTTTTATATCATATATTTAATTTTTATTATCTTGAATTGTAATTATTCATGTATTTTCATTAAACTTTTTTAATTTTTCATCTCCAGATTTTGTTCATATCTTAAATACGAACTTTGTTCATGATTAAAGATATCTTAAAGTTGTTTAGAGGAATTAAAATGGTTCATCAAAAAGACTTCACTTTTTTACCTTTTTTTTATTTTGAATTTTAGATTCAAACTTAAGTGGAATATTTTTATAACTTTTTTGAAATTTTAAATTTCAAATTTAAACTTGACTATTATATATATTTCAAATTTCAAATTTCACAGTATGAATCTTAATCTTGAAATAAGGTTGAAATTAAAATGATAAGTATTTTTGTATCTTTAAAATTAAAAAAAAAATTGAAATTTTCAATTTTTAAACTATATTTTAATTATTATTAGCTTTATTATGTTATTTTATAATTATATTTTTATTAAATATTATTATATTTTATAATAATTATTATATCGTTATTAATTCTTATATTTGTTATGAGAAACATTAAGAGTATTTATTAAAAAGACTTTAAATTTTTGTATATGTTTTATACTTTAAATGTTAAATTTTATTTTATTTATGGTCTTTTAAATCCAAACATTATTATTTAATATCTTAAAAGAAATTTTTCACTGAATTAGAAAGCAGAGAACAACTTCGTTTCCAATAAACTAATCTTGAAATTTAGTTTCAAAAAACATTTTATAATGCATTATAATATATATTTGAATATGTAAATGTGAATGTTATATATATTTTAATATTTCAATTCAATATATATATATATATATATATATATATATATATATATATATATATATATATATGCACTCATTTAATAGAGAATAATTTTATCAATAAAGGTGTGCAATAAAGGTGTCCAAGATAGTGTCTATTCGAAGTGATCATGGTGGGGAATTTCAAAATGAAAAGTGTGAACACTTTTGTGAAAAGCATAGCATTAAACATAATTTTTCTACACCAAGAACCCCACAACAAAATGGTGTTGTTGAAAGGAAAAACAGATCACTTGAGGAACTAGCTAGAACTATGTTAAATGAGAACTCACTACCTAAGTACTTTTGGGCTGATGCAGTCAACACTGCTTGCTATGTTTTAAATAGAGTGTTGATTAGGCCAATTTTGAAGAAAACACCCTATGAACTTTTCATAGGGAGGAGGCTTGTTTTAAGTCACTTAAAAGTATTTGGATGTAAGTGTTTCATTTTAAACAATGACAAAGAAAGCCTTGGCAAGTTTGATGCAAAAGCGGATGAAGGTGTTTTTCTAGGCTATGCTACACAAAGTCATGTATATAGAGTCTATAATAAGAGATTGATGACTGTTGAAGAGTCTATGCATGTTGTATTTGATGAAACTAACCCAAAATTGCAAGATCATGTGCCTAAGATTGCAGATGAAGAAGAAACAACACTGAAAAAGAAATCTGCTGCAGAACTGGAATCTGCTGCAGGAAATCAGTCAGTTGAAAAGGAAATTCAGTCGACTGAAAAAGCTGCAAATAATAATTTACCCAAGGAGTGGATTGAACCTAAAGGATTATCAAAGGACAACATAATTGGTGACATAGAATAGGGAGTATCCACTAGACGCAAGCTTGCATTCTTTCAACATGTTGCATTTGTTTCTCAAATTGAACCTAAGAATGTGAATGATGCATTGTGTGATAGTATTTGGGTTGTTGCTATGCAAGATTAACTTAATCAATTCACTAGGAATGATGTGTGGTCTCTTGTCCCTAAAACTGATGCAATGAATATGATTGGTACAAAATGGGTGTTTAGGAATAAAATGGATGAAAATGGTAATATAGTTAGGAATAAGGCTAGGCTAGTTGCTAAAGGTTATAATGAAGAGGAAGACATTGATTTTGATCAAACATATGCACCTGTGGCTAGGCTAGAAGCTGTGAGGTTATTGTTAGCATATGCATGCATGTGTAATTTCAAACTTTCTCAAATGGATGTGAAAAGTGCATTCTTGAATGGTTTCTTAAATGAGGAAGTGTATGTATCACAACCCCCTGGCTTTGAAGATCACCTCTATCCTAATCATGTTTTCAAATTGAAAAAGGCTTTATATGGTTTGAAGCAAGCACCACAATAGTGGTATGAGAGGTGAGCTAACCTACTTCTAGGGCTGCAAGTGAAGCAACTCAAGCATGGGACATTTTTAAGCCAGTCAAAATACTGTTTTCATCTACTGAAAAAGTTCAAAATGGAGGATTGCAAAGAGGTTGCCACTCCAATTGCTACAAACTGCCTTATGGATGTAGATGAGGCTGGAAACCAAGTCGATTCAACCAAATATAGAGGGTTAATTGGTTCCTTGCTATATCTAACTGCTAGTAGGCCGGATATACAATTTGGTGTTTGCTTGTGTGCTAGGTTTCAATCCAATCCAAAGGAATCACACTTTAAAGCTGCAAAACGGATTCTCAAGTATCTGAAAGGGACAACTAATGTTGGATTATGGTATCCTAATGAATCTAACATTGTTCTTAGTGGTTTTTCAGATTCTGACTATGTACGGTGCAAATTGGATAGGAAAAGCACAAGTGGTACATGCCATCTACTTGGATTAAGCCTAATCTCATGGAATAGCAAGAACCAAGCTTGTGTAGCACTCTCTACAGTTGAGGCTGAGTACATAGCAGCTAGACATGCATGTGCTCAAAGCATATGGTTGAAGCATCAACTTATGGATTATGGTGTAAAGCTAGAGAAGGTACCTCTTTATTGTGATAATACAAGTGCAATCAACCTAACCAAGAATCCAATTCAACATTCTAAAACTAAACACATTGAAATCAGGCATCATTTCATAAGAGATCATATTCAAAAAGGTGATATTGAAATCATGTTTGTGAAAACTGAAAATCAATTGGGGATTTATTCAATAAACCACTTGCACATGATAGATTTAATAAGCTTAGAACTGAATTAGGTATTCTTGACATGAAGAATGTATGTTGATATCTATTTGGCTTGTTAATTGTATTAGATCATGTGTGTTTTGCATTTAAAATGACAAAAATCTGTATAATTTGAAAACTGCCAGTATTTCAGTCAGCTAAATTTGCAATTTCAACACATAGATTTCATTTAAAATGTCAAAATCTGCATAATTTGTGTTCTGGAACTGTTTCAATCTGCTAAATCTCACAAAATAGCACATATATTTGATTCAAATTGGTCTGATGTGAATTTCGTGAAATCTAAAAATTTTAGTCAGCTAAAACTGCAAATTTAACACATAGATTTCATTTAAAACTGCCACTGCACCAAAAATCAGTTTTCTGGTACAGTTTTAGTCGACTTTGTATTTTTATGTGTTAAAATCACTTATGCTTATGTGGAATGCCTTGAATTGATTTTAATTGATTAACCCAGTCAAAGTATGCATCACATGACTATTTTTGGACTGTAGCAGTAGTTGTAACAATTATTACATCAACTAAAATCAACTTTTCAGATTGCATTGACCATAAAGTGCTTTAATTACATGATTTCCAATGTGCATGCATTAGATATGAACTGTTTGTGAGTGGATTGATCATAAAACGCATGGGAAACACATCACTGCATCTCTGATTTAGATTCCCCTTACATTTAAGTGTTGTGATTTCCTGTACTGCATTGAAACCAGAAAATCTGCACAATTTAATTGACTGATTTTGAAAATCAACCTTTTGATTCTATAAATGCTTGCATAAGCATCATGCATTGGCATTCTCATTTGGTAGTAAGAGCCAAACCTACTTTTCACCATGCCTAGAAGAGCACGAGCTGCCCCCTTAGATGATGAAAGCTCCACTCCACCTACTCCGTCTTCTCCAAATGCTATAAATCAAGGAAGACTTGAGATATGGTTTGAAGGTCATGAGGACAAAATTCAAACCTTCTTGATTGAGATCAATAGGAAGCAAATCATTCTTCCTAGGTGATTCGTATGTCATGGCTAAGGGCAAAAAACTTTGGCAACCTTGAGCAACATCTCAAAGCTCAAAAATTGAAGACTTTCCTTGAGCTTTCGGGTAAGGTGTATCCGGATTTGGTGAAGGTGTTCTATGCCAACCTCATGTTTAGCAATGGTGTTCTGAAATCAACTGTCAAAGGTGTGGAGATGGAAATCACTAGGCAAACATGGAAGGATGTGGCTGGCCTAAGGCAAAGAGGTGTGCAAGTCCGCAAAGGTGAAACTAAGGCAGTGGAGGAGTTCAACAAGGTGCAATACTTCAATCAATGTGTAAGAAACCAAGGTGAGCAAGCTAGAAATTTCCATGTGGGAAGGCTTCGTGTGGAGGAAAGGTTGCTAGCCATGGTGGTGACCAAAATCATCATGCCTAGAGGGAGCAACCATGCTACCTTCAAGACCTCAACATGGCTCTGCGCATCACATGTACTGCACAACAAGGTTTCAAGACTTGGATGACCAACTCCATAATGTTCATGACCTCCTCTCTAATGTCTACAACAGAGACAACCCTAGGAATGAGTGAAGGGGATGGCTCATAGGTCATGCATTGCATTTTCGTGCTGCATTTTGTGTGTCTGCTGTTTGTTCCAATATTTTAGTTGGCTATTTTCTCATTTCAGTCGACTGATCATATCAATTTTTAGCTTCATGATGTATCTGTCATTTCTGTTTCTGGTTTGATGTGTTTGTATTCGTACAAGGTGCCCTGGTACACCCCTATGTTAATGCTTTAATGAAAATTTTCATCTTTCCAAATTGATCTATGCATTTACTTTCATTTGATGAATCCAAAGGGGGAGAAAATGAGTTAAAATGAGTAAAAGTGTGTTAGATTTGGAAATCCTGTAATAAATCTACTGGAATCATATAATACTGCAAACTTAATCCAAAATCTGAAGTTAAATCATATTATTAATGATAGGGGGAGCAATGCATATGCGATATGTATGTATGCTTGTGTGCTTTTGCTTGGTTGTATATTTGGAATATTGGTATCTTGTATGCAAAAGCTTTTTCAGGTTTCTCTATGGATCTTAGCTCATCAATTCAACTCGAGGATGTTGGCTTCATCAATTCAGGGGGAGATTGTTGGCACAAGCAAGCTTGAAGCAAAGAATTGATATAGCCATTTGTATGAAGATCTTAAGTGTTTGATGAAGATTGATGAAGATCCTCTTGAAGATTAAGTTTTAATGTGTTAAATCTGTATATAACATGTTAAATGTAACGTGTTAGTGTTATACATTGTTGATAGGCTATATGACATAGGTTAGATGTCTTGTGTGCCTTAGTGTGTCTCTTTTAATTTGTTAAAATGGGTTTTAACAGGTTAAAAGGCTTGTTGTATATAGTTTCTGGTATGAATGCATTCAGTCAGTTGAATTATTTTTCAATCGACTGATTTCACTTAAGTCAGGTGAAATCAGTTGACTGTACGGAAAATTCAATCGACTGTTTTCATTTAAACCAGACTATATAAGTTGTGTTTTCGTGAGCAGAGGTGCAAATCTAAGTTTTTCTGAACGAAATTGTGTCATTCATCTCTGGGAAGCGTTCCCTCTCTGCAATACACAGTTGCAACTCATGTTTGAAGATCTTGGTTGATCTTGGAGGCATTTTGGCTTGTGAGTAGCTAGAAGAACACATGTATGGTGTGCTAGGGACAACCACAATCAGGTTTGGACGTTCTTGTGCCTCTAGATGGTTTGCCTGATGTGATTTCAGGTCTGCAAGTGTGATTGTTGTAGGTTATGGTTCTAGATTTTGGTGAATCAAAAATCTTGTGTGCTTTGTGTTCAAAAGTGTAATCTTGGTGTTTGATTTGTAAAACTTTTGAATATAGTGGAAACCAGGCTCAGGTTGTCCTGGAAAACTCGATGTAGCTCTGTGATTGAGTGAACCAGTATAAAAACAAGTGTGCATTCTTCTTTCCCTCATCTCCCTCTCTTTGAAACTCTTTAAAAACTCAAGAAAACCAAGCAATTTGATATTTGGTGTGATTCAATGCGTTATTGTGTAATCTGAGGCTTTGTACTTGTTATTAATACTGATTGGAACATGTCTTGTATGTAAAAGATAGATGTTTGAGTTGAATTCGCAAATTCTGCATTCTGCATAATTCTCCAGTATTTTAGCCGACTGATTTGTCTTTTTAATTGACTGTTTCATAGCATCAAGAACAATTTAGTCTGCTGTTTTATATTTTAATCGACTGAAAGTGTACTGGTCTGCTGCATTTACATCCAAATATTCCAGTCTATTAGATTCAATTGAAAAAGGTTTTAAGCTTTTGAAAAAGTTTTATAAAGCCAATTCAACCCCCTTCTTGGCTAAACTCACCATTTCAAAACTAACAGTACCTACACTTTTCCTTCACACAAGTATTACTATTCCATTTACCCTCTTAAATTCAAGTAGTTTATTTTAATCAGCATGAGGCTTTTATGTTCTATCATGTTATCTAATACTTTTACTGTTTAACATTACATGATCTAATTTGGAGGCTTTAAATGATAATTGTATTGGAAGAACATAAAAAAATGGTTTACCAAATAAGATAAAGTGAGGAACGAAACTATCAATGTCTTAAATGCATGTCTGGTTTCTACTTAAATTGCTAAGTTGAAAATGGTGCGATGGTTGGTAAAAAACATACTTAAATTTAAATTACAATGTACCTCAATTTTTCAAAGGAAGGAATTTTTCCGATATACTTTACTAGTTAGTGTAGTGTAAATTAGTGTTCAATTCTATTTTCAAATGTATGATATAGTATGTGATGAGGTCGTCGGTACCGTTAATCGACAAGAAATAACTCAATGCTATAAGTCTTGTTAGGGTCACATCAGTATGTAATTAGGTGTTTCTAGTAATAACTAACATTGCAAAGCTAATATTTGTTTCAAGCTTTAGATGGTAGTTTCTTTAGTATGTATAAGTTTGTAGTTTTAGTTTTGATTCACTAACCTCATGAAGTTAACATTTTTACTATCTAGTTCTATTTTCTAACTTTAGTATTTTCTATTCTATTTTAATTTTGTAGGTACTATAGTTGCAAATTTTTAGAGTCCATTTAGCATTTGAAGATTATTATGTTGAAGCGACCTTGTTATTACACTTTAGTTTACTTTAGTATTTCTGTTTTACATGTTTTTTCAGCTCACTGTCCTATTTTAATTATGCATAGCAATAATAGTAGTTACTTCTGATTCTGATTAGAGTAATATAGCTTAATTATATTATAAATAGATGTAGTTAGATAAATTTGTGATGTTTTGATTCTTCTTAGAAAATAGCCAGTTTAGTTCGTTTACAATTTTATGTTGTTGATTTACATTTGCTTAGTTAATTTGAATTCAATTTAATAGTTAGAAAATAGTATAATTCGGTTCAAAAATATTGTATTTTTACTACAAGAAAAATGGCTATTATCTAGGAAAATTTATTTACGAAAAATATTTTGTGGATAATTTTCTTTTATCTATGAAAAGTAGGCGTAGATAATGTATACATTCGTGGGTAACACAAAAATAAATTATGTACGAAAGTTTCGTAGGTAACCATGACTGACTTTGGTGCAAAACTTTTCTACAAAGCATTACCTATAAAATTCTACGTAGATAACTAATATTATAAAAAAATATATAAAAAATAATTCAAAAAAACGTTACCTACGAACATATTTCATATGTAAATATCAAATTATTTTTTATTAAAAATAAAATATTACGTTCAGACAAAATATCCACTCTACTCTCACTCACTCTCGCAACCTCCACTCCACTCTCACGGACTCTCGAAACCTCCACTCCACTCTCACTCACTCTCGAAACCAACACTCTCCCTCGCTTAAAACTCATCACTTCAACCTCCATCACTTGAAACCTCCATCAGCGTAGTGCATCATCGCAGCGATAGTAAGCCTCCATCACGCAGACGCAGCGCAATGTCATCGTCGCAGCGTAGTGAGCCTCCATCAGCGAAACGCAGTGTCATCATCAGCCGACCTTCATTGATGATAAAGGATTGACCCCAACCAAGGATGGAGGCACATGCTTAAGAAGACTAAGCATGTTTAGAAAGGAAGTTCACTAATCCTTCACCCCTTTCCTTTGTGTTTGTTATTTTTGATTCCCTAAGTTGACTTAGTTGAATCAACTTCAGTTGACTTGTTGACCTTTGAGTAGGTTTGACTTGTTGACTATAGTTGACTTGACTTAAGCCAACATGCTAATCTATGTTTATTTGCTTTGTAGGTTAATTAGGAGTAAGAAAGCAATGCTAGGTGGCGCATGGTGATTGGGGAGCATAAATGATGTGGATGAGAGAGTAAAGCAAAGGCATAAAGCATAAAGTAAAAGGCATAAAACAAGTGTACCTATGTACCTTTGGTCTCCTTTGTTTTTAGCACACTTTGGCCACTTTTTGGAGACATATGAGACACATTCTTTGTCTCCTTTTGTGCTAGAACGAAATTAGCCTTGCACACACCATAGTTGGCTCTTCTGTCTCTCATTTTTGTAACCTTATTTGACCTAGTTTCTAGAAGCTAGGGTTAGGTTTTTGTAAAGACATCCTTAGGTATCTTTTATTTGCTTAGAGGCCCCTAAACTCTTCTATATAAGGGGTGCTCCTAGACATGTAAAAGGGTTGAACATTTTGAAGTAAAAACACTCTTGTGTCTCAACCATTTGTAAGAGTTTCCTCCCTTGGGAGTGAATACTTTTAAGCCTTATCTTGCATAGCAAGTGGCGGCACACATCCACTCATCTTCAAGGTTGCCATGGCTTCTAGCCTAGCCTTGTAGTGGCGTGCTTCTCACATTTTTTATCATTTCTTTCCTTTCCATTTTATGTTTTCTTCTTCCTTTAATTATTCTTGGTTTTCTATGCTTTATGTGCTTTCCATTTCCTTTTTGTTTTGAATCAATCCATCATCTTCTTCTCTTGAGCTTTGTGAAAGGAACCTTCACATCTAGATAGCTTGCTATCTTAATGTCCAGTGGGGATTTCACTTAGCTTTCTTAATCAACTCACACCATATTCAATAATCTTAAGAAGGAACAAGATAATCCTTCACAATTTGGTATCTAGAGCCTAGATTATCTTGAATATGATGTTTTTCATGTGCTAACCTTGTCTTGTTGTAGCTATCTTTGTATGGTTCAAATCCACTTCCATTGCACACAAAAACAATGCTGGCAGAAACTGTTCACGATTTTAAAAGATTAAACTGCACCTGCTCAGTGATCCAAAAATTACATTCTTGATGTCAAAAGAAAGATCTGTTAGTCTAGTTTCTAACAAATAAAGAACCAATGCATTTGGAGTTTTGTGGAGAGAGTTATGATTGAAATAGTGAGCAAAGGTCAGAGCTGCCGAGATCACCGCGAATCAACGTTTTTCAGGTTATGTTGGGCAGTTTTGGCTACTGTTTTTGTTACTCTTCTTACTCCTAAATGTGGTTGGATAACATGTCTTTGGATGCTTAGTCTTTGAGCCTCAAATTCATGAGTTTAAATGCATGATAGCTATATGTTTGTGTCTTTGTGTATGTCATGTTGAGTCTTTAAATGTGTCTAACTTTTGCTTGAGTCATATGTCATATACTTCTTTGAGTTTTCTTATTCTTATTTCTAAGTATTTGAGCTATTGCATGAGATCTATGCCTTTTGTTGTAGCATGCTCCTTGAAATTGATTTTGACCTAATTTTTAAGGAACTAAGTGTTCAAGACACCCTAAAATATCCTTCTCATCATCTTAAGTACCTAGTTTTGAAAACAAAAATTATTTTCATGACCAAAAACAGTTTGGCCGAGAGCTAATGTGTTGCTTGGTGAATCCATTTGGCAATTTTTACTAGGTGTTATGCTACCAAATTTTATACTTGGATTTTTAGTGATATTGGCAAATTAGTTCCATGCTTTAACTTGGTTATGATCTTTCTTGATGTATGCATAATTTGAGGTATAATCTTGGCTTGTTCAAATGCTTTCCATAGAGTCTTTAAAAGTGTTTTTCATTGCTTTAGACTTGTTCAAGTTTTTTCTTTATAACAAAATTTCCTTAGAAGTTAAACTTTCTTGTTTTTGTGCTTTTCTTGCTTGTCACTAGGTGTTCTTTGTTGTGACTTAGTAGTTTTCTTTTCTTGAAACTCTTGGGATGTTGTGGCTGAATCACTTGTCTTGCATT
The DNA here is from genome assembly GCF_037176805.1 of Vigna unguiculata. Classification (NCBI taxonomy): domain Eukaryota; kingdom Viridiplantae; phylum Streptophyta; class Magnoliopsida; order Fabales; family Fabaceae; genus Vigna; species Vigna unguiculata. Next base: position 24,897,768 of record NC_140801.1, read on the forward strand.
TGAAGGTTTTGAACAAGTTTTTAAAAGTGTTCGCTTCACTCCTTTGGTGGATTTTGAGTGCTAGCCTTGCCTTGTTACTTTGGGAGAGTGATCTAAACACTTGGGTTACAATTTGGGTTGGATTTGGTCTCGATTTTCATGTTGTCTAACCCCTAATCCATTTATTTTGTCTCGGATTTGAGTGTTTTTGTTGTAGGAATCATGGCAAGTTCATAAAATGCACCTACACCAAACAAAAACAATACATTGATGAGATTGCTTCGGGATTTGGAGTTGTCTAGGAAGGAGGCCTTTGAACAATTGAGAAAGGACAAGGAGCAAAGTGACCTAAGAATCCAAGAGCACATTCAAAGGCTTGAAGCTAAGGAGCAAGAAAGAGAGGCTAGGAAAAGAGGGCATTCTAGGCACAACCCATCACAAGAGAAGCAAACTCCAAAGATTCCTAAGTTCAAAGGAGAAAATGACCCAAACATCTACATTGAGTGGGAACAAAAAGTGAACCAAATTTTTACCATTCATGTAGTTAGTGATCAAGAGCAAGTAGATTTGGTAGTCTTAGAGTTTGAGGATTATGCCATGACTTGGTGGCATCAATTATGTATGAACAATATTAACCAAGAGTCACTCGCGACTTCTTGGAGGGACCTTAAAAATTTGATGCGCGCTAGATTTGTTCCTTCCTACTATAGGAGGGAGACTCTTTTGAAGCTCCAAAGGCTTCAACAAGGGTCCATGTGTGTGGATGAATATTACAAGTTGATGGAGTCCATGCTTCTAAAAGTAGGACTACAATTTGAAAGTGAAGAGGAAAAGGTAGCTAGATTTGTGAGTGGGTTAAGGAGGGACATACAAGATTTAGTAGAGTTATATGAGTACTCCTCTCTTGACAAAGTTTTACATTTGGCTACCAAAGTTGAAACTCAATTGCAAAAGAAAAAAAAGGCCAAGAGGAGTGGTTCATACAATGACTACTATTCTAGTACTTGGAAAGATAAAGAAAGAAAACATGATAAATCACCACCCAAGAGTTCCCTAGACCCACCTCCTAGGACTAATTCGTTTAGGCCTTCTAATGAAACTCTTAATTCTTCTCAAGGTACAAGGTCAAGTTCTACAAAATGTTTAGGATATGGGCACACAGCTTCAAATTGTCATACCAAAAGAACCATGGCCTTAAACCTTAAAAAAGAAGTAGAGAGTGAAAATTATTCTCCCCCTTCCCCCAAAAGTACTTCTTCCCACACTTCTTCAAGTGAAAGGATTAAACCCCTTGAAGGTGGATTGTTAATGATAAGGCACCAACTAAGATAAGTTTCCAAGGAACTTCAACCTTCTTAAAGACAAAAGCTTTTTCATTCAAGGTGTCATATCAAAGACAAACTATGTCCCCTCCTCAGAGATAATGGAAGTTGTGTAAATGTGGTTAGCACAAGGGTTGTGGACAAGCTTGGCTTGAAAACTATCCCTCATGTCAAGCCCTAAACGCTGTCATGGCTTAAGAAAGAAGACATTAAAGTAACTCAACAAGTCCTCATTAACTTTTCAATTGGAAATTTTAAAGATGAGGTGTTATGTGATGTTGTGCCTATGGAAGCAACTCATATTTTGCTAGGTAGGCCATGGCAATTTGATAGAAAAGTCTTTTATGATGGCCATGCTAACACCTATGCTTTCTCCTTCCAAGGCAAGAAGTTCACACTCCTACCTCTCTCACCCAATCAAGCAAATGAGGACCAAAATAAAGTGAAAGATAAGAGAAAATATGAAAAAGAAAAAGAGCAAGTTACCTCCAAAGTGTTACTTACCTCTAAAAAAAGATTTCCAAAGCAAGATGGACATCACCATTCTTCCTTCTCTTGCAAGGCTCAAAAGGAAGACCCAATGCGCAAGCATGAGAGGAAGAGTGGTCTAGAAAAGAGGGATGGCCTAACAAAAGCTAAGGGTAGTACCCTTAGAAAGGATGGAACAAGAGCTCATATAAGGGAGGCGCAAAACCTCCCCCAAATCAAGTCAAGCTCCATCCACAAAGGCTTAAAGAATTGGTGGTCAAATTCTTTCCAAGAAGGGGAGGATGATGAAGGATTGACCCCAACCAAGGATGGAGGCACATGCTTAAGAAGACTAAGCATGTTTAGAAAGGAAGTTCACTAATCCTTCATCCCTTTCATTTGTGTTTGTTATTTTTGATTCCCTAAGTTGACTTAGTTGAATCAACTTTAGTTGAATTGTTGACCTTTGAGTAGGTTTGACTTGTTGACTATAGTTGACTTGACTTAAGCCAACATGCTAATCTATGTTTATTTGCTTTGTAGGTTAATTAGGAGTAAGAAAGCAATGCTAGGTGGCGCATGGTGATTGGGAGCATAAATGATGTGGATGAGAGAGTAAAGCAAAGGCATAAAGCATAAAGTAAAAGGCATAAAACAAGTGTACCTATGTACCTTTGGTCTCCTTTGTTTTTAGCACACTTTGGCCACTTTTTGGAGACATATGAGACACATTCTTTGTCTCCTTTTGTGCTAGAACGAAATTAGCCTTGCACACACCATAGTTGGCTCTTCTGTCTCTCATTTTTGTAACCTTATTTGACCTAGTTTCTAGAAGCTAGGGTTAGGTTTTTGTAAAGATATCCTTAGGTATCTTTTATTTGCTTAGAGGCCCCTAAACTCTTCTATATAAGGGGTGCTCCTAGACATGTAAAAGGGTTGAACATTTTCAAGTAAAAACACTCTTGTGTCTCAACCATTTGTGAGAGTTTCCTCCCTTGGGAGTGAATACTTTTAAGCCTTATCTTGCATAGCAAGTGGCGGCACACATCCATTCATCTTCAAGGTTGCCATGGCTTCTAGCCTAGCCTTGTAGTGGCGTGCTTCTCACATTTTTTACCATTTCTTTCCTTTCCATTTTATGTTTTCTTCTTCCTTTAATTATTCTTGGTTTTCTATGCTTTATGTGCTTTCCATTTCCTTTTTGTTTTGAATCAATCCATCATCTTCTTCTCTTGAGCTTTGTGAAAGGAATCTTCACATCTAGATAGCTTGCTATCTTAATGTCCAGTGGGGATTTCACTTAGCTTTCTTAATCAACTCACACCATATTCAATAATCTTAAAAAGGAACAAGATAATCCTTCATCAATCGTCGACCCACACAGTGACTCTATGGCGGAAACGTGTCCCGACCTTCATCGTTCTTAAAGCAAAACCCTTGTTAGAAAACCCTCCGCGAATTTGGAAAAAAATTGTAAGTGATGGGTTTAGGGTTTTACATTTTGGGATGTATGTTAGTGGCTATGTGAATAATCCTTATGAATAAGGCCGTGATGGCTACTTTTCCCATTCCCTCCCTTGAATCTTTCATCTACGTGCCTTTGATTTACAATATGCCATGCTTATTGAGGGACGAAGCTAATTTTTGTAAGCTAATTTCTGTTTTGTACAGGACCTGGGTGTTCTTCTCTTGGAGTGGGTGCATTATCTGAAAATGGAGCTTTTAGACCAAACAGGAAAGTTCTGATTAAAAATGAGTACAGTTGGAACAGAGGTACTCCATGGAGAAACTGATCATTCCATTATAAGTGAAAGAATTGCTCCTATATGATAAGAGTTACATTGTAATGTAGAGGCAAACATTTTGTATTTGGAGACACCAGTTAGAGTAGGGTTCTCTTATGCTATAGGTGGCTCTTCCTACGAGACTGTGAATGATGAGACAACAGGTAATCTACTTCAATGGCTTTGGAAGTTTGTTCCTATGAGACTGTGAATGATGAGACACCAGTTACATTGTAATTGCTTTGGAAGTTTGTTCATTTTATTGTCTTTTAATCTTTTGAGACAAATAAGCTCTTATTTAGAAAGCTTCTTTAAATCATATCTTCTGTCAAAAAAGGAACGTACTCTACATTTTTAAGCTTTTAAAAAGTTGAGACAAAATAGCAATTAGTGCTAAAAATGCGACACCACTTTTGCATCATATGATGTACTAACTAAAAAAAATCAAATCACACACACAACTACTCAATTATGCTATATCAAATTGGCTTCACTTTCACACTTAAATCAGAATTTGTTACATATAAGCACATCATGAAAGTTAAAATGATAAGGGAGAAAAGATACATAATCTGTAAAAGACACCTAAAACATAAACTAAAATCATCCATACAAGTCCTAATTAATTAAAAGTGATCAAAGGAAGACTCAAAACCTGAGTTGTAAAAGAACTTCTAAAACTCACTACTTAAAACTCACAAGGTTCGTAATCTCTTGTTTCTAGGTTTGTTATCTTGTGTTTTTGATTAAAATGTGCTTATGTAGATTTGGGTGATCAAAGTTCAGATTTGAAGAGACCTTCATGAGATTAATTGCTTGAGTGTGAGATAAATTAAGGTAAATGCTTGGTTTATCTTATATACAATTTAATCTTTTATAGCTTTTTGTTTTGCTATGATGATTGTGTATTTTTTGTTGAATCTGCTATAGATACATAAACTTGTTGGTTAGAAACACTATTTATTCAAAACTACTCAAACTACACTAAGGTAGGTCACTAACTAGACTAAACTTGCTAAAAACTACAAACCAGCACCTACAATTTACCTATTCTAAAGCAGATTTATGACACAATAAAACTCTCCAAAAGCATTCAAAGTAAAAATACTATAAGCTAACTAGAAATCAATTTTTGCTATACTAAACTAAGCTAAGATGTAAAAATACTATAACTAGCCTAATAATGCAGAATTATAGAACTAACAAAATAAAAAATAGAAACTAAGAGTAACTAGCTACTCAAATTGATTCTAGAACTAGGATGCTGAAATTAGCAAATGTTATGACCAATACTAGACTACACTATTCTAGTATAGGTTATTGAAGCTAAACAACTAACAACTAGGCTAAACTACTACGATCCAAAACTAATTAACACTTACACTAAAAATGACTTAAAAAGAGCTAATTAACACAAATTAAGAAAAAACTAAGAACATGACACTCCAAACTAAATTTAAGCTAAAAACTATGAATTAAACACTTTAACCAACCTAAAACGAATGCAAATGGACAAAAAAAGTGGAAAAATTAGAAAATCATCACACCCTCACACTTGAACAATTGCACACTTAGGGAAAAATAAAAAGAAAAGCAACTCACTTTCCAAAAACAGAAACAAATCTCCCAATAAAAATTTTGCACACTTGACTCATCCTACTTTTCTAACTAAAAACTGCACATGACAGCAAAATGCTCTAATTTCAAGCTACAAAACATCCAGTCAATAAAAAACAACTCCAAGCAATGATATTAAGTAATGAAAAATCAAAATGCATTGGCATAAAACAACTTCAACTTCACACATTAGTGTTTGCACTCTACATTCAAGTGTATCAACTTGTGTTTACTCTCAACATCTCAATCAAATGCACACTCAATAGACATGGAAAATTTCTAATCAATACCAATCAAAACATATGTGAACCCAAGATCAATAGGAGTTTTTCATGGTCTTGTAATGAGGCTAAGGTGAAGGTATGACATAGAAAAGGTAAACAACGCTCCATTCCTAGACAAGTGAGATGAATGTAGGTGGGATAATGCGAGTTCAAGTGTAGAACAAAATCTAGCACACTTATTTTCTCTGCTCTCATCACCTCTTATCTTCACTTTCTTTTGTTTTCATTTTTTTCCACTTCTCCATCTTTTTCTTATTTTTCTTCTTCACCAGAATTTTCTCATTTTGTTCCAGTTTTTTCTCTCATTTTTCACTAATTTTGATGGAAAGCACATAAACCATAGAAAACCAAGAACAATTAAAGGAAGAAGAAAACATAAAATGAAAAGGAAAGAAATGGTAAAAATGTGAGAAGCATGCCACTACAAGGCTAGGCTAGAAGCCATGACAACCTTGAAGATGAGTGGATGTGTGCCGTCACTTGCTATGTAAGATAAGGCTTAAAAGTATTCACTCCCAAGGGAGGAAACTCTCACAAATGGTTGAGACACAAGAGTGTTTTTACTTCAAAATGTTCAACCCTTTTACATGTCTAGGAGCACCCCTTATATAGAAGAGTTTAGGGGCCTCTAAGCAAATAAAAGATACCTAAGGATGTCTCTACAAGTCAAACCTACTCAAAGGTCAACAAGTCAACTAAAGTGGAATCAACTAAGTCAACTTTGGGAACCAAAAATAACAAACACAAATGAAAGGGATGAAGGATTAGTGAACTTCCTTTCTAAACGTGCTTAGTCTTCTTAAGCATGTGCCTCCATCCTTGGTTGGGGTCAATCCTTCATAAGATTCACAAGATATTTCAGTAACCAAGTTAGTCACACATGTTCTTAGATTACCATCACAAAAAGCACCTATACTTGAATCCCTTATTGATCGATAAAATTCTTCTACAACTACAAATGTTGTACCAATTCCTTCCCAACCATCAATAGCTGAATCTACCCCTTCCCAACCCTCAATTGACCAACCCATACCTTCTCAACCCCCCATTGTTCAACCTGTGCAACCTCATGTTAATGAACCTACACCGTCATCTATGGCTTGCCAATGTGTTGGTGCTAGATTGACATCATTATCTTCCCCCTCTCAACAAAATGATACACCAACCTCAATACCCACCCGATCTATTCAGAATGTACTTCAGGAAGACCAACACATGTCTACCGATGAAGCCGGTGAACCATCCATAAATGAAGATGATGACCTTCTGTTGGTGCAGTGCTTGAAATTATTGAACCTTGTAATGATGGGTAATAATCAACACTAGTTGAAATCATTTTTTCTTTTATATTATATGGTTTTTTTCATATTGACATCATTTTTTTCCACAATGTGTTTATATTTTTAGGTTTTACCCAAGTAGAGTTGCCTCCAAGGCAATCACAAAGACACTTAAGCAACAATATGTTGAGCCATGGTTAACTTGGGGTGCAATGTTGGATCAAGAGAAGGAGTTCTTCTTCCAAAGGTTCAAGGTAAGTTTATATTTGTAGAGAAAGGTTGCTTGGAGACCTGAACATGAGGAGAAGATTAGAAATATTTTCAACACAAAGGCCTCTCATAGACTTTCTGAAATCTTCATGGAAGCAAGAAAAACTGGGAAGAAAACTCACTGGATGTTTGATAGAGTATGGAATAGTTTGCTTGCTAAGTGGAACCAACCCGAGTTTCGATCAAAGAGTGCTCGTAATCAAAAGAATCGAGCATCTGAGAAGGGTGGATGTTTGCACACAGGTGGCTCAATCACCATCCATGAGCATGCCCTTCGCATGGTATGTACATTAAAAAATACTGTTATATAACTTGATTACTATTTTATCATGATTAATTAGTTTTGGTTATAGGTAGAACAATTGGGTCGTCTCATACATTTTGATGAGCTTTTCCACCATACTCATGTTCGCAAGAATACTGGTGATTTTGTAGATCACAGATCTAAACAAACATATGCAATTTCTCTAACTTAGATCTTTCCTCCTTTTTAAATATAAAGATTTGCCATTATATAACATGTCTATTTTTGAATAATAGGAGGAATTTCAAACTGTATTTTCCCAAGCAAGATCTGAAGTTACTTCTTGTGGTGAAGGAGAAGAAATATCTCTATTGGACCCTGGTGAGGAAGAGAAGTTAAGGAAAAAAAGTTGGTTAGTTGTTGCTGGTGGCAAAAATCCTATGGGACGAGTATATGGTGTTGGAAAACTAAATGAAAATTATCTTTGTGGGGAAGCCTTCACACAACAACCATCCAGTTCTACATCTATGGATTCACAAAAGATTCTAAGGTTGGAAGAAGAAATTCATCAATCTAGGGAGGAGTTTCGTCAATCTAGGGAGGAGAATCAACGATTGTAGAGAACATTAGAATCCCTAGTAACTATTGTTCTCCATCTTCTTCCTCCTGCCGCACAATGAACATTTGACGTCAATGAACAACCACAAAATGAGGACCAAAACCAAGATGATGCTCGGGAGAGGGACCACCAGCATGGACAAAACTCTTCTCATTATGCAGATTATTAGTTAGGTTTGTAATTATAGGACTTGTTGAACTAGGGGTAAAATTAGTTAGTTTTTAAATTGTAGGACTTGACCTATGTAGCTTATTATTTGTTAGTTTATTAATATGCATTATCTACTTTATTTTATATTTGTATTTTTAATGTTTTGATGTGATGATGTGAATGGTGCTAAACCTTTGGATAACTATGTTGTTATATTTGAAGGTGTTATTTGAATGCTGAAATGTTTGTAGGATCTACAGGTGGAGTCCAGCTTTTATGTCTAGACATCACTTGTTTTGTCTATGATATAAAACTACTATATTTTCTAATTCTAGAATATTTTATGAGCTACTTGTTTTGTCTACTACATTGTTTACAGGTGGAGTTTAGACGTGTGTTTGTATTTTTTAATTTTCTCAAAGATTTGAGTTAAGATCAATTAAAAATATATAATTAATTTTTAAAATAGTTGTTAAATGTAAAATTAGAAAAATAAAATTTGTATGCAAAAAAAGTTTTTAAAATAACGGTTAAAGATAAAAAAAGGTTTTTAAAATAATTAAGGACAAAATTGGAATAACGAAATGTGGACAAAAAATAGGGTATCACTAGTGCAACAAAGGGATATTAGATCGGTTTTGAAGCGTGTATTAAATCGGTTCACGAACCGGTATAATATGAGGCGATGTAGTATGTTTGTAACTTATTAGATCGGTTACATGCAACTGATCTAATGTATCAATATTAGATCGGTTTCTGATACCCGATCTTACATTATTCAGCACGAATACATCACGATCAAGTAGTTTAGATCGGTTGTGGTCTAACCCGATCTAACAGGTTACACACTTTTTAAAAAAGAAACAACAAGTATTAGATCGGTTATGGCCTTAACCGATCTAATATATCATATATTAAATCGGTTAAGGCCATAACTGATCCAATACTTGTTGGTTTTTTTAAAAAGTGTGTTTTGTAATTGCAACTAACCAAAACTTGTTGCATTCAAAACCAAAACAATACAGACAATGCAGTTCCAGCAATTTATAGAGTACATAATTAAACAACAATTCAAATCCAACAATGGATTTGACCAAAATATTTCCTAAGTGAAAGAAAACTAATGCAACAAAGGAAAAGATTTACATATAAACATTTTTATGTTGCAAGAAGTATTTGGTCCATTCAGTCCTTACTTCATCAATCTTCTCAACATTGTTAAAAACTTGTTGTTCAAAGAAATGAATGCAAATTAGTTAAGTATTTAATAAAAACATGTTTCAAAGAGGAGTCTTTTGATTCCTTACCTCATCCGAAGAATCTTTCAGAGAAGCACAAGCTATGGTCCACATCCAGTACATGACATAGTATCCACACTCAAAACTTCCTTTTTGGTTATAGTAATTAATATATGAAAAAGTACAAATAATACAATATAAAAGATGGAAACTTATACCTTAGGAGAAATCACTTTGAATACCTTAGGAGAAATCACTTTGAAATTTTGTGAAGATGAAGTTGATTTACCACCCAACACATTGTACACATTCAGAGCACTAAAAATTTAAGTCACTAGTCAATTACAAAATATTTCATGACATAAATAAGACATTATAAAGTGATTACGACATACCTCTGTAGTACATTTCTCATGGTTGAGGGGATGGGGTTGTGCAATGAGCATAACCAAACTACAATATTCTCCTTTGGACAAATAATCACCAATTGCTAATGAGACCTAAAAATAAATATAATTAGTGATTTGAATTAGTTAATTAATGGATAAAATGACTAAGATGAACTTACGCATGAATATAAGGTGTCATGTAAATTCTTTTCTTTGATTTCCCCATCCAATTTTGAATGTACGTCTGACATTCCAAATGTTTATTTTCAGACTTTTGTATATGATGAAACATATTTGTTTACATATCTGCATTCAAACCATTAAGTTTAGAGACAATTATTGATTGCACAATATAACATAAAATTTACTCATAGTATCCATAGTTGAATAATTGTAAACTTCAACATCTGATGCCCTTGGATGATTTCGTACACATCGTTCATATGGACATATAGTGGTATATCACTATTGTCAACACCGAAGACTGTTTTATCCCAAGGAATGGCAAGTGGTTTTTGAAAAAGATCTCCGACTATGCCAGCCAAATCATGAATTGGACTAAAATTTTGCTTGGGTTGGGGCTGGGAATGGGCCTCAAGGCTAAAAGCACATGCAACTAGGGACTTTTGTCTACTATAAACCTACATAATATAATAACAAAGTTAAATACAAAGTTTGTGTTAAATTATGAAGTATATCATTGTAAAGAAGAAAAATATACTTGCTTCTTTTTTGAAATAACCTTAACTAATTGTTTAGGCCATGAAATGAATGTTCCTAGTGCCTCTCCCACTATTTTGACCTCCTCTGTGGGAACTGGAACTTGATGAGGTCGTTCCGTCACGAGATTCACCGAAAGTCCTCTCCAACCGGTGTTCTACAGATTGATCCTTACAGAATACTACGGAAATGCAACGGAAGACTTGTAAATTACAATTAACGTTCGGATCTCTCTCGTTCCAGTGGGGAACTCTCGTTTCTCAGTGGTTTAGGCAACCCGACGAGGTTAAAAACCTAATCTAGGGTTAGGGTTAAACTGAGACGAAAGGGGGAAAACAAACCACTCTCATTCATCAAAGATGATCCATTACAAAGAGCCACGAGTGAGTTCTAGATGAACTCAGTCGCAGGCCCAATGCCAACACTTCAAGAATTGGGCAACTTTTGTTTCTTTGGATGGCTGCGTAGAAATGGGCTGCATTTAAAAAAAAACCAATTATAACAACATTTATTTAATTAAAAATAAAAACAAATAAAGAAAATAGGGCCTAGCCAAATGCCCAAGCTATAAGGCCTTAGGGTGATATTCATCATCCCTTCCTTCTTGAAGAGGATCTGTCCTCATATCTAGAAGTTTGGTTAAGGCCCACAACATTGGAAGCTGGATTCCTCCTGGATCACAAATACATATGCAGTAGTCATCAAACAAGATTTCATTAAAATTTTGAATGCCATGCAGAGTATATTTTCTAAAGATACATGAAGATAGGCTTTTATGTTTGGAAACATTTTCAATGAGGCCCATTTCACAAAAATATGGATTTTCCCTTTGACTTAATTGTGACCTAAACGATAACTCTAAGTCAAAGGTTAAATTTTGCAAATCTTTTGAGGAGTATGAAATGATTAGTGAAGGTGGAAAAGTAGTTTTAGGGAGAACTAAGACAAAAGCATTAGTGACAAATAAGAAAGAGTTGAAAGATGGGATTACTCCGTTGAAGTCTATGGAAGGAGCTGTAGGATGTTGTATCTCTACTTCCCTAAGCATTATTTCTTTTCTTTCTTTTCTCTCAATCTTTTCCTCTTTTCTTTTAAACTTTGCATCTTGTCTTACTCTCTCTTTTTCTTCATATTCTTTTTTCTCTTTTTCCTCCTTCTCTTTTCTCAGCTTCTCCTCTTTCTCTCTTTCTTTTTTAATTTCTGAGCTTTTTCTTTCTTCAAGCTCTCTCTTCTTTATCTCTTCCCTATCTCTTTGATCCTTTTCTCGTTCCTTTGTCATTTCTTTCTCAAAATTTTCTTTCTTTTTCTCTCTTCTTTGAATTCTTAATCTTTCCTTTTCTTCCAAGTCCCTCATCTTTCTTAGGAGTATTGTGAGGTTTTCTTTCTTTCTTCTTGATATCTCAATTTTCTTTTTTTTTCTATCTCATGATCTATATCAAAGGAAGGTGGAATAAATGTTCTTCTCATGCATGCACAAAACTGGGGATGTCGATAGTAATTCTTGCAGTTCCTTGAATTTTTCTTGGTATGTGTTATCCCAGGTGAATTTGTTAGACTTATTCCGCAACTTGATCATGGGTTTGGTTTTGTCGGCGAGCTTAACAACTTTTCAACTCTAGTTTTCGCAGCTTGTCTCCTTTCCTCACCTAGCGTTCATCTTTTTTAGGACAGTAGCTAAAGTTTGACTGATTACTTCCTCAGTTGTTGCCTCTAGGGTGGATCCTATAACATCCCAATCGGATATTACGAGTTTTTAATAAAATAAAATAGAGATATAAAAATAACCTCATTTATTGTGTCTCAATTCCCAAAAACACGGGGAATTTAAAATCTTTATTACATAATAAAGTCAGCTCCAAATTCAAAATTCTTAAAGTTCAATAAAATACTAAATCGGTCTCACAATAGTTTACAACTTTATTCAAAATCATAAACGATAAAAACTCAAATAAAACTGTTCCCATGAGTTTTCCCTGCTTCGCTGTTAAGCCTCACCAGAACCACCTGCAACAACATCTGCTCCTGTGTACCGCGTACAGGATCATCGCCAACCACACGTAGATAGGGTGACCTTACAATTAAATAAACATAATATATATATATATATATATATATATATATATATATATATATAATACACACATCATTTAAACCATACAAGTACACCACATGGCCACCACCATGTCACTCGTGTTTTATGTCTTCTGATGAGTACCTCGAGATGTCTTGCTGCCACACCTACTAGCCACAACTGGTAGAGCACGTGCTGGAAACCATGCTACGGAGCACACTCCATAATGCCAAATGGAGTTCCCAAAACGAATGACATTCGTAACGTCCCAAGACTACCAAACACGTCAGCTTAATACTGATGAGGGCAATCTAAGTGGACCCATCCGTACGCGCCATAACACGCACACTCACACCGGCAACATTCACCAACCTGAGCCACAACTCAAGAGTTCCTCGTGTTCATCTGCCATCCTGAGCCACAACTCAAGAGATGCCATTCCGAGCCACAACAAAAGGAATGTCATGTGCTTAACCCCTATCCCGAGGCACAACTCAAGGGATATCTTCTGAGCCACAACTCAAGGAACACTAGTAAGCCAACCTTCGAGATATCACCAAAGCCTTGTAGATCACGCCCATCCAAAGCATGCAAAACATAAGTCTAGCCTCTGCATTATCACCTAGCGCTGCTCTAGAGCCACAAGGCGAAACACCCTTCCAGACCACTTGGCGGGGGACACGTACCGCCAGGTGTCAAGCTCCTCAAAGCACCCTGACTTGCAAACATCTCCTGGCGGGACCTCCCTCACCGTCAGGCGCCACTCGCTCCAGTACTCCACTGCTTTTGTAGTTGTCGCCTGGCGGTCCAATCCTTGCCGCCAGGCGTTGCACCAGTACTCGTGCTTTACTAGTTTATAGATACATAGAGCATATTGCAACTCTAAACTTAGCACCAAGACTCACAGTGAAATTCACCCAATTAGTTCAGCTCTCATGTGATTCACTTGTTAGCAAGGTTCTTAATTCCATTTAGGTTCACCCACCTAAGTTTACAATTAAATAAACTTGCTTAAGTTCACATTGCTAAATCACAATATGCCACTATTAGCCTCATACCCCTTACCCTCTATTAGTTATCCAATTATTAACTAAGTCTCTACCAAACTTCATATGACATGGCAACCATACCCTAATAATATTTACATCATACTTCCAACTTGGGCAAATCCAATTAATCTTACCATCCTACATTTCAGTCCACCTTCCCACAAAACAAGACTCTGGTTTAATTAACCTGAGATTCACTATTATAGCATTCAAATCCATCTAAGATAATCATATCTTAGTATTCTTGCATAGCCCCATCTTACTAATTTCTTATCCTCTTAATCCTGATCCGGCATATCCAATTCCACCAATTCATTTCTTTTAACACTCCAATTGCCTTAGGTTCAACTTCACAATTCCACTGTAGCCACAACACACCAAGCCCACTACGCTGGTATAGCGCCTAGCGGTAAATTGGGTGCCGCCAGGCGGTTCCTGCTGTTCTAGGAACCCAAACTTCTCCCTGCACCTGCGAACCTTAATCAATCCCAACTATTGTGATTTCAATCGATTTACGACTCAATAGGCTACACTCACATGTTTAGGTTCACGGTTCATTCCTAAAACTTCCAATATACGAAATCCCATTAATATTTTCCACTTAGATTAGTGCTACTATAACATCGCAAATCATCAACCCTAAAATGATGTGCATACGATTTTCATCCAAATTAACCCCCAACCACATAAAATTCAATGATGTATGATACCTAATCATTCACAAACAATTAGGACTTACTTTCCCCCCAATCAGAATCATCTCAGAATACGCAAAACATTAAAATCGAGTGAATAGGTTCGCGTCGCCTGGCGGGTGTTCATCACCACTAGACACTTCATTCAAAAACCTAGAAATTGGGTTGCAGGCATGTGTCACCTGGCGGCCAGGGTCATGCCGCGAGGCGGTTCCTTTTCAGGAACCCAGAAAACACTCAACTTTGCATGAGTCGTCTGGCGGCTATGAATAGCCCACCAGGCAGTTTTTGGGAATTTTCCAGAAACACGATAATTTCAAAATGAACAAAATATATGCATCCAGTTAACATACATTTCATACAATTGAGCGATATGAATTAAAAAGAATGGTTCCAACTCCCCTAACTTGAAGATTCTTGGCTTCTTCCTTGATAAAATGGATTCCCCAATTTTTCTCTCCTCATAGTGCTCTACAATGGCAGACTCAGAAAAACCTCCCTTGTCAGCTAGGGTTTCTCTACTCTTTCACATTCATGTCAAAGAGAATTTTGGCATAAAGAAAGTTTAATTTGGATCTACCAAGGTTCGAACCCATAACCATGCCAATGTCAAATCAATGCACAACCACTCAACCAATTCATGTTTTGTGATAATTCCTATAATTCTAGGATTATAATATCGCCCATCATGATCAAGCATATTATTCAAATAAAAATAAATTAAATAACACGTAAATGGCATACATAGGACTCAAACCCAAGTCCTCTCACACAATCAAGTACTCTCAACCATATGAGCTAGTACTTTTCCACATCATAAAGGCTCCCACTACCCGCATTTATTAATTAATTATTTATTTAATTAATTAAATTTCGCGGGTCTTACTGATCCTATCTTCAAACTCTTTTCATCCTAGGATAAGGTGAAGGCCTTTTTCCCCAACTAGTTCAAGGCGCGTGCGTAAGATCCGCATAAATTAATTAATTAAATAATTAATTAATTAATAAATGCGGGTGAGTTGTGCATTTATGACATTAAAACGTGGAAAAGTGCTAGCTCAAGTGGTTGAGAGTACTTTAATTGTGTGAGAGGACTTGGGTTCGAGTCTTATGTATGCCAATTATGTGTAGTTTGTTATTAATGTTTTAATAATATGTTGGGCCAAATTTGTGTATGAGATAATGCTTGAATTGTGTGTGTTAGCAAGAAATATAAGTTGGCTTGGTGGTTTAGCTTTGACTTGGCGTTGGGAAGGTCATGGGTTCAAATCTTGATGGCACACCTTTAGTTCTCTTTTTACGAAAAATTGGTATGGCGGGAATATAAAAAGGGGAAGAGAATCCTAGCAGAATGGGGCAGCTAGGAAGGTTGAAAACTAATACTCAAGACCTCAAATAACAATAAAACTTACCATTAAAACCTAATTTGAGAATAGGGGTTTGGAGAAGCTATTTTCTGAGGGTTCTGCAAGGGTGCGAAAATTTGGGAGGGGTTTTGGTATTTGAGAGAATAGTGAAGGGAGGGTGTTGGGCTGCCTAGTGACCAAGGAGAGATTTCCAACGTTCTGCCATTAACTAAGCAAAGGAAAATTTCAGGTTAGGGGAGCTGAACCCATAATATTGTAATCTATTTTGATTGTATGAGTTTGATGATTTTATGCCTTGGATTTTCGGGTTAATCATGTGATGAAATGGGGGTTTGGGTGAATTGGCACTATTTGATTGGGATTTCTACCGAATTGCGTGAACATGATGGGTACTTTGTATTTGAGGGTGCTGTTGTTGTGAAATTTCGGGGTTATGGGTTTCATTGTGTCTAAAGTATGCTGTTTTGGTGTTGCAATGTGATCAAATTGGATGGGCATATTTTGGGAGTGTGTTGGATTACTGGTGCAGAATGTGCGTGCGTGAATTAGTGTCAAAACCTGCAATTCTCGCTCAGGCGAGTCAGGCTCGCCTAGGTGAGATATGTAGGGATGCGTATCCTTTGTTTGCTCGTGGCCATCGCTTGGGCAGAGAGTTTTGGAGTTTGGGCGAGGGCTAATCTCGCTTAGGCGAGTGAGACTCGCCTAAGCGAGAAATCGTGTGCATTTGTGCGGTTTGCTTGAACAACTCGCGCAGGCGAGGTTGATGGTTGTTTTGAGCGGGAGTACGTCTCGCCCAAGCGAGACCCTCTCGCCTAAGCGAGATCGCGAGGGAAGGTTTGTGGTGTTGAGGGACTCATCGCCTAGATGAGGCACTTTTATTCTGGGCGAACGAGAGTCTCGCCCAAGCGAGCATGAGCTCGCTTAAGCGAGAATACGTAGGCTGTAGTGGTTGTGGATGCTTGCACAATTTGGGGGTTTAGCTATGAGAGGTGGGTTGTAATGGTTAAACAAAGGTTCTAATCTAAGCAAGCAAGGGCGAAGAGGTATGGTTAAGGAAGATGTACCTGCTGTGTTTATAAGTCGAGATGAAACTTGTGAGAGGTGTTCTACATGGCTTTTAAAATATCTTCTTGGTGGGCTTGTTGGTGTTCCGTGGGTTGTGGCCCAGAACGTATCCTTGAGTTGTGGCTCGGGATAGGGGTTAAGCACGTGGCATTCTATAGGTTGTGGCCCGAAATGACTTCCCTCGAGTTGTGGCTCGGGATAGCGGATGAACACGAGGAACTTTGAGTTGTGGCTCGGGTTGGTGAGTGTGCCGGTATGAGTGTGCTGGTTGTGGCCAGTACGGATGGGTCCAATGGATTGCCCTCCTCAGTGGTTGCTGACGAGTTTGGTAGTCCTGGGACGTTACGGACTATGTTCGTATTTGGGAACTCCATCTGGCGCTACGGTGTGTGATCCGTAGCATGATTTCCGCACGTGCTCTATCGGTTGTGGCCGATAGGTGTGGCAGCAAGGCACCCTGAGATACTTACTAGAAGAGGTAGAACACTACTAACATGGTTGTGGCCATGTGAAAGAAATGGAACGAGGTTCCTTGATGTACTTAATATACATGGTGGTGGCCATATAGAGGGAAGGTAACGAGTCTTCCACTAGGTGCATCGGTGCCATGTGGCCATGTGATGGAAATGGAGTAAGGTTCTGTGGGAAATGAATTGATATTTTATATGGTTGTGGACATGTAGTATAAAGAAAGAGTTTGTGTTATTGTATATTATTTGTATCGTTTATACAAGTATATGTATGTTTGGTATATTTTTGTGTGTTTCAACTGTTAGCTCAACCTATCTGCTTGTGTTTGGGGATGATCGTGTACGCGGTACACGTGAGCAGGTGATGATGCAGGTGGAGCTGGTGAGGCTTAGCTGTGGAGAGGGGATGATTAGGGGAATATTTATGTTCACGTTTTTGTTATTCTATTTTGAAATATGATGTAAAGGCTCATGGCCTATTTGATTAAACTCATAGTTTTGTATTTCTAGATTTACTAGTAATTTAATGAACTTTTACATTTCCCGTGTTTTGGGAAACGAGGTATTACTATTAAATGAGATTTTAATAAATGATGCTGGCGTAATATTTTCTATTTTATTTTATTAAATTCGTAATATCCGGTCGGGATGTTACAGCGTGTCTTTGTTTACTCTAGGGTCAAGGTCTTCCCCTTTGATCATAACATTGTCTGCCCAATCTCTTTCGACGTTTTTGGTTATTAATAGAGGGGTAGGCAGTTTCAGACTTGCAATGTAGCATTCCCTGACGGTCTTCTGATCTCCGTGTATTGTTATTATATCTCCAAATGTAGAGGGAAATTTAATGGCGAATTGTGGGGTGGACACCACTACTCCAAGCAACATGTTATATGATGTGTGAACGTCGATAACCATGTAGCAAATTGGGATTGTTTTTATTAGATTTTTCTCATCAAATCTTGTATGTAAATCTATGTATCTCCTAGTGCTACTCTTTCTCCTGAGAAACCGTACATGGGCACATCGTAAGGGATCATGGCATCTTTTGGGAACTGGAGCTTCTTGTATATCTTCCAGTATAATATGTCTACATAGCTTCCCTGGTCGACAAGGATCTTTATTACGGCAAAGTTCTCCATTTCTGCCGTGATATCCATGGGATAATCCTGGTCGGGGTCTACCCCCTAGAAATCTAAATCCATGAAGGTTATAAGTTCTCCATTGCATGCACTGACTGCACACTGCGGAGGTGCTTCTTCCTTGTTGAAGATAATGAGCCACCCCTAACAAAACCTCCTAATATGGTGTTGGTGTTGCTAACCCCTTTGAGGTGGGCGGGGGGTTGTTCGTCACGTCGATCTCGCCTCCCTTCGTCTTGTTGTTGGGGCATTTCCATTCTTTGTTCTTCTCTTTTGTCGGTCTAGTGAACTAGTTGCTTCTCCTCTCTCATATCGTCATCCCTCCGATATGCGATCCTTTCTTATTTTGTCGACCCTTCATTTTTTCTACTCACGAAGCGGTTAAGATGCCCAGCCCGGATCAACTCTTCTACTTTGTCTTTGAGGGTTGTGCATTCGCCTTATGTGTGCCTGTTGTTGTGATTGTATCAATAATATTTGTTCATGTCTGCATCTGGTGGGCTCTAAAACTTTCTGGGGGGTGGGATGAGGTCTGCTTGTAGTGTTTCTTCACAAATTCGCGGTCTTGGTGCTTTAAGGGGCACATAGCTAGTGTATCTAACTTGCCTCTCTCCCTTGGATGTGCTTGGGCTTGTCCTACATTCCTAGGGACTTGTTGCGGCCCTTGGCCCTCCACCTTTTCTATTATGGTGAATGTAAGATCCTAGGTAGATATTACTTATTTAGAATAAAATAAGATAAAAAAAATAATACCAAATCGCATTTATTAAATATACTTTTCCAAAAAGCGCAGGAAATTTTAAACTTTATAATAAATATAAAATTTTCAACACTCCATAAATCATTATAACGTTTACAAACTTCCATAGACTAGTAACTAGTCTCTTATTACAAAAAAACATAAGGTAAGTCCATGAAAATCCCCCATGCGGTCCCTCTCCGACTTTAAGTATCAACGTGCTCACCTATAACAACATTTGGTCCCATGTAACAAGTTACATGATCATCGCCATACACACACAAATAGGGTGAGCTTAAAATAAAATGAAAACACATTACAATATATAATACAATAACAATTTACAACCCCTAAAACTATTGATACACCCAAACCTCAGACTCAGACATTCACATCTTCCCCTGGACGCCTCTTGATTCCTCCCCTTTTTGATGATTACATTGATCGATACTTGCTGTCACGAGTGTCTACTTGCCCCTCCGACTATTGGCCACCACCTATAATTATGGAGTGGAGTTCCCAAACACAAACCGCAATCCGTAATTGTCCCAAGACTACCAAACTCGTCGGTTAATACTGAGAGGGCAATCTTTCGAAATCTATTCGTATGAGCCACGATCTCGCACACTTCACTGGACTTTCAAAACCACCAGGCTACAACCTCGAATGGTCACGTGTTACCCCAATACAAGCTACACTCGTAACTGGGCCTCTAGCAAATCATCGTCTCAAGACCTTCATCCAAAGTTATGTAGATCTCTTGCGTAATCCACCTCTGCACCCAGAATCGCCTAGCGCTTCACTCTGCGCCACTGGGCGCACTCGCGCCCCAAGCCGCTTGGCGGTCACCTCACACCACCAAGCGCCACGCACCTTCAGAGTCCTCTGCCTGACCATTTCCGACTGGCAAGACCATCCCACCGCTAGGCATCGCGTGATTCCAGTGGCCGTTGCCACTATTTTGGGTTCCTATCGCCTAGCGGCTCGCCTCGCGTTGCCAAGCGCCATACCAGTACTACCAATGCTACTAGTTTTTGGCATTTTGGCCAGGTTCTACAGAACCCCAAGCACCTAACACACAAATCATAATGGCAAATATACCTATCTAGTCATAGTCATATAACTTAATCACAATTCACACATTTATATAAACAATGGTTTAATAGTTGAGATCATGTCTTTATTCACTATTGATGCCATTCACTATCAACTTACTATTTTACCCATTAAAACATGCCACAAATTCTACACCAAATAATACAGACAACGACATTGCAAATATAAATAGCAACCACAGCAGCAAAAGAAAAACACTAGCGACAACAAATAGTCAATAGTAGCACGAAAAAAGAAAAACACAACAGCATAATAGAAAACCACAACAAAAACATAAAAAAAATAGCAGCAGCAAAAAAATATCAGCATCAGCATATAGAAAAAAAAAAAAAACTCAATAGCATAAAAAAGAGCAGCAGCAGCAAAAAAAATAGCAGCAACATATAGAAAAAAAAAACAGCAACAACGAAACTAAATTGAAACAACAAGTTACATTTTAACAGCCTCAACATTCTAGTTTTGAAACAGCCAACAAAAATAAACTTAAATAGTACAATAAAAGAATTAAATTTAAACAACAATTTTTTTAACAATAAAAGAACCTATACACCAATATATATCTTATTATATAAAAAATCATCATTCAAATAATTTTTCATTTATCATGCTTAACACATATATAGGATACGTATATATAAAACATATTTACTATTTAATACAAATCTTTCAATTTCAAGAAATATAAAATATGACCATTTTCATGCTTTATTATAAACCCCACGTTGTAGCAACCATTTTATCTATGCACCAATTAAAATTTCAACGCCTTGTAAAAAAAAAACAATCCTACGAAGGCTTAACCATCAAAATTATCTAAAAAAACTAGCAATTGATATGATTATATATATATATATATATATATATATATATATATATATATATATATATATATATATATATATATATATATATATATATATATATTAACCCAATTAAAACCTAACACGCATAAAAAAAATTGATATCATATCATTATATAATTATTTACTTCCCTCCCATACATTTAGTATCAAGATTTATAAATGTTTATCTCCACAAAGTAATATTCAAACATCACTACATCCAACTTCATCTATAAAAAAATATTTTTCATACTTGTATGATATCACCACACACTAAATTTAGTTTATAGGTAATATAGGTAACACTATTATTATAATGAAAAACTCAACTTTAACCCTCTTGCATCCAACACTCTTTTGTTAACACAAAAGTAAATAACAAAAAAAAAAAAACAAAGATAGCATGTCGTATGTTCTAAAATAACCACAATCAAAATTTCGTTCATGATTTATTTTTAATCAAAGCAACAATCACAATAAAATTAAATCTTTAATTTTACCATCTAACTTAGAAAAGAATTATAGAATTAGTTGGTTGCACTCACACCAAAAACTTAATCCCAAAAGAATGGATTTTAGGATTTCACCGCACGTTCATAAAAAGAATAAGAAGAATTTAGTTATTATGTTATACTCACTAAGAAAACATGTAACGTCCTAGCTGAAAATTACTTATTTAAAACAAAAATATAGATTATATATGAATAACCTCATTTATTTATAATTTCTTTTTCCCAAAAACGCGGGAAAATTTAAAACATTTAGTTCAACGCGCCAAAAATAATAAAAATCCACATCGTTCAATTATTACAAATTTAAACGGTTTACAAAATCATTACAAAATAGTCCATAAACTTCCGTGAAGAAAACTACTATAAAAACTCCCATCGTTGATCCCCACTCCGACACTATGCGTCCTCATGCTCACCTGCATCACCATCTGCTCCCATGTAACAAGTTACATGATCATTGCCACACACACACAGATAGGGTGAATACAACATGGCATAATTCAAACATCGCAAATATACAATTCAAGTTACCATTTCACATCACTCGGTTCTCGCCTTTCCACCCTTACGTTAGACGCCTCGTGATTCTACACCCATTGGTGAGTACACTGATCGACCTTTGCTACACGAGTGTCTACTTGCCCCTCCGACTAAAGGCCACCACTTAATAGTCCACACGCGGGAATAAATTGCCACGACCATATTCTGTGACACCAAGTGAAGTTCCCCAAAACAAACCGAAGTTCGTAGTTGTTCCAGACTACCAAACTCTATCAAATGCACTGAAGAGGCAATCATCTGAAACCTCACTGTACGAGCCACGATCTCGCACACTCCACTGGACTTCCTAAACCACCAGGTTACAACCTAGAGTGGCCACGTGTTACCCCAATACAAGTTACACTCGTAATTGGGCCCCCAGCCAAAGCATCACATCATGACACTCATTCAAAGCTGTGTAGAAACCACCATTAACACAACACTATCAATATTGCACATACACCTTAACACAAAACCACCATTACACCTACCAATGACCAATGAAGAATACACTCTAGATCATCTTCCTTAAAATTGAATTTATTCATCCATGCATAATCATACAACTAATTTTCTCTCTCACACACATCACAATTCATGGCATATCCTTACTCAAACAGTTGGAAAATACAACACCTCAATTGGAATATAAAACAGTCCCATTTCAACTCAAGTAGGCCCCATTACGTATTTACAACAGAAAACATAGCACACTTATACTTATTCAGTCATAACCCTATACTGAGTTACACTACACTATATTCGTGGTTTCATAATTTCGCTCACACCCCTAATTAACTATGATACAATATTTTATGCACTTAACATGTTACCAATTTAAACATACCCAAACACTTAATTCAAGAGTAAGTATCTCACATAAATGTATTTTTCAAATAGTCATTAAACAAATCATAATCAGCATGAAACTCGGCTTTGCTTAATGCATATACCCCAACTATCACCAATCATAAATACTTCATTTCATCTCACATGCATAGGTTTCTTCCCACCCCATTGCCCAACTAATACAAATCATACATACTAAATCATCCAACATAACACCCAATAACACGCATCACAAGCAAAACTCAAAATATCCAAGCTGAACTAATGAAGTCAAGTGATTTTGAATGATGATCAAGCACTAATGAAGACAAAGTGTTCAATTATGCAAATGTTATCTTGTAAAATAAAATAAGTGTATTGTAGAATAGTTTAATTAAACTTAGAATCAGCAGCATGGCATTCGTCTTTCTAGAAGGTTTCTTATTTTTAGAAAAACTACAGTGATAATCGATTATCACTATTGATAATTGATTATCTGTGCAGAACTTGTATTTTTCGAAAACCTACTGGAATAATCGATTATCTCCTGAAATAATCGATTATCCTGTTCAAAATTTGCTTTTCAGGAAACCTACTGGAATAATCGATTATCCTTAGTGATAATCGATTATCCTTGGCAGTTGGAACATAACGGCTCAATTCTTAACCTAATTTTCGAAAACTCTATTTAAGGAACTGCAGTTCAACTTCAAAATTACCTTTTTAAGATTTAGAGTTCTTTGGCTGTGACTGCAAAGTGTTGCTCTATGAGATTCTTAAAGAAAGCTTGAAAAACCTAGTGTGAGTGAGCGATAACTTTTTCTAAGTGAGTTCTTAGAAGATTGAGTGCTGTGCTGTTGCTAGGAAAGCTGGTCATCCTCTGTGAGATTCAGGGGGAGTTTTGTTCATCTCTTGTGGTTGTTCAAGAGAGGTGTTTTCTAATCTTTTCTTTCATATAATCTGTTGTAATTTTGATTATTATAGTGATTGAGTTAATCTCCTTGTTTAAGAGATTAACAACTGGACATAGGGTCTTTTGATCCGAACCAGTATAAATATCAGTGTGCATCTTCTTCCCTTAAACTCCTTATTTATCTGCACTTGCATTTAAAGTAACTATTACTTTAAGTTAATTAATTAAATTTTTAGAAAAATTTTAAAACCTGTCAAGAATTTTAAAAATCCAATTCACCCTCCCTCTTGATTTTTTGACCATTGTTTAGTCATTCCGCTGCGCGATACCAACAATTGGTATCAGAGCTTGCTTTGATAGTTATTCAAATTTTTCGAAAATGGTAGGGTCAAATCAAACTTTTGCTGAAGGTGCGTCTATCAATAGACCTCCACTTTTCACGGGTGAAAACTATCCTTTTTGGAAAGTCAGAATGCAAATATTTTTAGAATCAGTTGAAAGGGGTATTTGGGATGCTGTTTTGAATGGACCATTTGTGCCTGTTAACGTTGTAAATGAAGTGCAGGAACCAAAGCCTTTTGCTCAATGGACTGCTGATGAAAACAGGCGAGCTCAATGTGACGTTAAAGCCAGAAACATTATATCATCTGCTCTAACTCTTGATGAGTTCTACAGAATTTCTGTTTGCACCAGTGCACGCGAGATATGGGAAATCCTTCGAGTGACTCATGAAGGAACTGACGATGTTAAACGAGCTAGAAAGAACTCCTTGATACAAGAATATGAGATGTTTCGAATGCAGCAGGGAGAAACCATCTACGATGTGCAGAAGCGGTTCACACACATTGTCAACCATCTCAATGGGTTAGGTAAAACATTTGATATTGATGAACTTAACATAAAAATTCTTAAATCTTTGAATAGAGCTTGGCAGCCAAAGGTGACGGCTATCACGGAGTCACAGAATCTTGCAACAATGACCATGGCTGCTCTGTTTGGAAAACTGAGAGAGCACGAGCTTGAGCTGGGAAGACTGAATGATGAAGAAGATCAAGGAAGAAATAAAAATATTGCATTCAAAACCGAGGTTGTCAAAGGCAAAAAGCAAAAAGAGGAAGAAGATTCTGATGATGATGAGAATCTCAGTCTAATGATAAAGAAGTTCACAAAGTTCATGAAGTCCAAAGGAAGAAATCAATTCAAGAGTAATAAGAAGGAGAATCAAGGAAGCTCCTCAAACTTTAAATGCTATGGATGTGGAGAAACTGGTCATGTAAAAGCAGACTGCCCAAATTCAAAAAGGAGTGATGAAAAGAAAAGCAAGAAATATTATAAGAAAAAGGCATACATAGCGTGGGAAGATAATGCCTCAAGTTCATCCAACTCTGAAGGATCCGATGAGGAAGAGGCAAACTTTTGCTTAATGGCCAATAGTGATCACTCTGACAGTGAGGTAAGCTCCTCTGACAATGAAAATGATTATGATTCTCTTTATGATGCTTTTCAAGAATTGCTTGCTAAATCCAGTAAATTAGATATTGCTCACAAAAAATTAAAAAAGGATTTTAAAGAATTACAAGACAATCTTGAAAAATCTCTAGAAGAAGAAAATGTTTTGAAAAATAAAATCTTAAGTTTAGAAAATAGAGAAATTGAGGCAGTTGAATGTGAATCTTGCAAAAGCTATATGTTTGAGTTAATTATTTTAGAAAAACAACTTAAAGATGCTTTAGAAAATAAATCTTTTGAAAAACATGCTTTTGAGAAGAAGAATCTAAGTAGAAATAAATATGTTCCTAAAAATAAAAGGACTCGCAGAGTGTGGGTGGAAAAAGGAACTGCTCACTATAGAAATACTTGTTTAGCTACTTGTTTTTATTGCATGAAAAAGGGGCATACATCAAATAAATGCAATATTAAACACTATGATGTTCCAAATGGGAAGTATACTTGGATTCCTATTGCTAGATAATTCTTATATCTCTCTAACCCCAAGGACCCAATAAAGTTAATGGGGACCTAAAGAAATTATTTTTTCCTATTTTGTAGTTAACTTCCAAAGCTAGAAAATCATTGTGGTACCTTGACAGTGGATGCTCAAGACACATGACGGGTGATAAAAGGAAGATCAAGAATCTCAAGAGAAAGGATCAAGGATTTGTTACATATGAAGATAACAACAAAGGGAAAATAATTGGAATTGGAGATGTTGGTGGAGGAGATACCTTGGAGATCAAGGATGTGCTACTTGTAGAAGGACTGAAGCACAATCTTCTCATAATTAGTCAACTATGCGACAGAGGTCTCAAAGTTATCTTTGAAAGTGATTACTGCACTATCCACCAAAAGGATTCTAATGAAATTGCTTTGAAAGGTATGAGACATAACAATATCTATTTAATTGATCTTGATTGTGCATCATCTAGTGATATAACATGTCTAGTTGCAAAAGAAGAAAATCCTTGGTTGTGGCATAAAAGGGCTGCTCATATTCACATGAAACAATTGAATAAGTTGATGTCTAAGGAATTAGTGATCAGTTTACCAAAAATAAAATTTGAAAAAGATAAAATATGTGCTGCTTGTCAAAAAGGAAAACAAGTAAAATCATCTTTTCATTCAAAAATATTTTATCTACTTCAAAGCCTTTAGAGTTGTTGCATATGGATTTATTTGGTCCCTCTAGGATTAAGAGTTATGGAGGAAATTATTATGCTCTTGTTATTGTGGATGACTACTCTAGGTTTACTTGGACCTTCTTTCTTACCTTAAAAAGTGAAGCCTTTAAAGCATTTAAAAAATTTGCAAAATTAGTTCAAAATGAAAAAGATTTGAAAATTAAGATTATAAGAAGTGATCATGGTGGGGAATTTCAAAATGAGTCATTTGAAAAATTTTGTGATAAAAATGGAATTTTGCATAATTTCTCTGCACCTAGGACACCTCAACAGAATGGAGTTGTAGAGAGGAAAAATAGATCCTTAGAGGAACTAGCTAGAACAATGCTAAATGAATATAATGTTCCTAAATACTTTTGGGCTGATGCTGTGAGTACTGCATGTTATGTTTTAAATAGAATGCTTATTAGGCCTATTTTAAAGATTACTCCTTATGAATTATTTAAAGGTAGAAAGCCAAATATTGCTCATCTTAAAATTTTTGGATGCACGTGTTTTGTTTTAAATAATGGAAAAGAAAATTTAGGAAAATTTGATTCTAAAGCTGATGAGGCAATATTTCTAGGATATTATCTTACTAGTAAAGCATATAGAGTCTTTAATCGAAGAACTTTGAATGTTGAAGAATCCATGCATGTTGTCTTTGATGAAGTTGTAGACCTTGAGGTGAACCCTCTTGTGTCAAATAAGCAAATTACAGGTGATGAAGAATATATTCAGGAGGCCCTTGATGAGATGTATTTAAATGAGAATCCACCTTATCAATCTGAAGATCTTGAAAAATGCTGGAAGTCACCAAGAGGACTATCTCTAGACAACATCATTGGTGATATTTCAAAAGGGGTAATCACTAGAAATATGAACAATTTTTGTATGAATGTTGCTTTTGTCTCGCAGATTGAACCAAAGAATGTTCAAGAAGCTCTTCAAGATGATCAATGGTGCATTGCAATGCAAGAAGAGCTCAATCAATTTGAAAGAAATAAAGTATGGGAGTTGATTCCAAGAGATGAATCACTTCAAGTGATTGGAACAAGATGGGTTTTCAGAAATAAGATGGATGAAGATGGAAATATTACTAAGAACAAAGCTAGGCTTGTGGCAAAGGGATATCGACAAGAAGAAGGTATAGACTATGATGAAACATACGCCCCTATTGCAAGGTTAGAAGCTATACGCTTACTTCTTGCTTATGCCTCTGTTATGAAATTTAAATTATATCAAATGGATGTCAAAAGTGCTTTCCTAAATGGTTTTATCAAAGAAGATGTGTACGTTGAACAACCACCTGGTTTTGAGGATTACAAATTTCCAAATCATATTTATAAATTGAAAAAGGCACTTTACGGTTTAAAACAAGCACCTAGATCTTGGTATGAACGCTTAAGCACATTTTTGCTCGAAAATGATTTTGAAAGAGGTAAAATAGACTCAACTTTGTTTATTAAAAGAGTAGATAAACACATTTTATTGGTTCAAGTGTATGTTGACGATATAATTTTTGGATCAACTGATAAATCTTTATGTGAAGGTTTTGCAAGCATAATGCAGGGTGAGTTTGAAATGTCAATGATGGGAGAATTAAACTTCTTCCTTGGTTTGCAAATTAAACAAATGGATGAAGGGACATTCATATCTCAATCTAAATATTGTAAGGAAATACTTAAAAAATTTGAAATGGATAGTGCTAAAGCAGCAAGTACTCCTATGGCAACTTCCTGCTATTTGGATAAAGATGAATGAGGTATTGAAGTAAATCAAACCATGTTTAGAGGTATGATAGGATCTCTTTTATATCTTACTGCAAGTAGACCTGATATTATGCAATCCGTATGCGTTTGTGCTAGATATCAAGCTAATCCTAAGGAATCACATCTTATAGCAGTAAAAAGAATCTTAAAATATCTTAAAGGAACTATATCTTTTGGACTTTGGTATCCTTCTGGGGCATCACTTAGTTTAATAGGGTACTCTGATGCTGATTATGGTGGCTGTAAAATAGATAGAAAAAGTACCAGTGGTACTTGTCATCTCTTAGGAAGCTCATTAGTTTCTTGGCACTCCAAAAAACAAGCCTGTGTGGCTTTGTCAACTACAGAGGCTGAATACATTGCTGCTGGCAATTGTTGTGCTCAAAACCTATGGATGAAGCAACAATTAGAGGATTACAGTATCTATCTAAATCATATACCTCTAAAATGCGACAATACTAGTGCCATAAACTTAACTAAGAATCCCATAATGCATTCTAGGACAAAACACATAGAAATTAGACACCACTTCTTAAGGGATCACATAAGTAAAGGAAATTGTGTGATAGACTATGTAGACACCAAGCATCAATTGGCAAACATCTTCACAAAGCCTTTAGCCAAAGACAGATTTTATGAGCTTAGGAGAGATTTAGGAATATTAGAAGTCTTTTGAAAGAGCAATAATCTTCATTTTTCATATTTTCGTAAATCAACGCTCAATAATCGATTATCAGTCATGATAATCGATTATCTTCTCCCAAAATAAGTTCTAAATTCCTGGAATAATCAATTATCAAGCAGAATAATCGATTATCATGACCCTGATCAAAATAATCAAAATCGTTCTGGAATAATCGATTATTACTTACAATAATCGATTATCTACTCATACAAATCATTTCTGGAATTCATATTATGAAATAATAATCGATTATCACTAAGGATAATCGATTATTGCACGACGTTATGTAAAAATTTTTGAAAAAATAGCCGTTGTAACGGCTAGATTTGCTTTGATTTTTGCATTTTAGCCGTTGGGAGCCTACTCTTTATAAATTCTGAGTCCAAATTTCAACTATTCACGCAGAAACGAACTCCTCTCATCATTTACCCCCTTTTTCTTTTCAAACAAAACCCTAAACGTGTCATCCTTTGCTCTTGCAATCAGCACCATGGCAGAATCATCTCGCAGAAAGATCCCAACACGTAGACGAACTGCTCCACGTCCAACTCAACCTTCCATCAGATCAGCATCCATTGAAGGTTGGATCTCTGATGAAGATCGAAGAGATGAATTCGTTCAGATTTGGAAAAACAAAGCACTCATCTCTCCCAAGTACATTACTCTTCGAAAATTCACAGCTGCAGGTTTTGAGTTTCCTGCTCTCTTTAATTTTCAAGGCATCAGACCATTTGTGGAAATGCATGGAAACTACTATCCTGATCTTGTACGAGTGTTCTACTATAATCTCAAGATCAGAGATGAAGTTGCTTTATCAAAGGTGAAGGGAGTGGACATTATCATCGACAATGATATTTGGGAAAATGTGGCTAAATTTCCCATCAATGATGCTGCAGAATCAATTCTCCATGGGATTGATGGCTTCAATCGAATCTTGGCCTATCAATCTTTCTTACGCAACCCAGCACAGGATGTTGGGAGACAATTATTGGCTGGAGGACTAAAAATGGATGAAAGACTCATCCATTACTTAATTGTCTGGATTTTGTGTCCTAGAGGAACCAATCATGCTCAGTGCTCAGAGGCTGACCTTCTCATCATGTATGCGATTCTAAATCGTGTTCCGATAAAATGGTCTAGTTTAATCCTAGACACTATGCTCAAAGAAAAGAGGTACCCACAATATCCTCTCCCATATTCCCTCTTAATTTCAAGGATTTGCGAATACAAAGGAGTTGATACCACCGGGGAGCTTTGTCAAAGTACCTTACGTGCAAATGAAATTGCTGAAAGTTCTCTCAAACAGCTAAAACTTGTTCCTCTTGGTGATACTTATGTCCATCGAGATGATATGCCCAACTATGACGCTGAAGATGAAGAACTTCCTCCTACTGATCCCATACCTCCTGCTACACAAAATGTTGGCTCTTCAAGTGGTGCTGGCTCATCTTTCTCTATAGAAGACAACATAGCCAACATGAACAAACGACTAGAAGAATTATTTCTTCTGTCTAACTCTCGTCATGAAGAAGTTGTCGGACTCATTAGGGGGATTGATACTAGAATTTCCAACTTAGAACATAGGTTTGATGAGGAATTCACTCATGATGATGACATGAGTACAAAATTTTAGGGGGAGAATTTCTAAAAAAATGTTTTACCACTACTTGTAGTCTCTTTTCATTTCTGAATCAATAAATGATTAAGTATTATTTCATTATTTCAAGCATTATTTCATTTTGGGGAGCTCTACCCTTTTCTCATATGATCAAAAAAAGGGGGAGAATAAGTTTAAATGATATAGACACATTATTTTATTTTAACCATTCTCTTTGCAAGTCTCTAAATTGCAGGTAGCAACAAGTCCTTAAACATATTTTTGATCATCATCAAAAAGGGGGAGATTGTTGGCAAAAAGAAGGAAGTCAAGTGATTTTGAATGATGATCAAGCACTAATGAAGACAAAGTGTTCAATTATGCAAATGTTATCTTGTAAAATAAAATAAGTGTATTGTAGAATAGTTTAATTAAACATAGAATCAGCAGCATGGCATTCGTCTTTCTAGAAGGTTTCTTATTTTTAGAAAAACTACAGTGATAATCGATTATCACTATTGATAATCGATTATCTGTGCAGAACTTGTATTTTTCGAAAACCTACTGGAATAATCGATTATCTCCTGAAATAATCGATTATCCTGTTCAAAATTTGCTTTTCAGGAAACCTACTGGAATAATCAATTATCCTTAGTGATAATCGATTATCCTTGGCAGTTGGAACATAAAGATTCACTTTTTAACTTAAATTTCGAAAACCTACTGGAATAATCGATTATCCTTAGTGATAATCGATTATCCTTGGCAGTTGGAACATAACGGCTCAATTCTTAACCTAATTTTCGAAAACTCTATTTAAGGAACCGCAGTTCAACTTCAAAATTACCTTTTTAAGATTCAGAGTTCTTTGGCTGTGACTGCAAAGTGTTGCTCTGTGAGATTCTTAAAGAAAGCTTGAAAAACCTAGTGTGAGTGAGCGATAACTTTTTCTAAGTGAGTTCTTAGAAGATTGAGTGTTGTGCTGTTGCTAGGAAAGCTGGTCATCCTCTGTGAGATTCAGGGGGAGTTTTGTTCATCTCTTGTGGTTGTTCAAAAGAGGTGTTTTCTAATCTTTTCTTTCATATAATCTGTTGTAATTTTGATTATTATAGTGATTGAGTTAATCTCCTTGTTTAAGAGATTAACAACTGGACGTAGGGTCTTTTGATCCGAACCAGTATAAATATCAGTGTGCATCTTCTTCCCTTAAACTCCTTATTTATCTGCACTTGCATTTAAAGTAACTATTACTTTAAGTTAATTAATTAAATTTTGAGAAAAATTTTAAAACCTGTCAAGAATTTTAAAAATCCAATTCACCCCCCCTCTTGATTTTTTGACCATTGTTTAGTCATTCCGCTGCGCGATACCAACACATAGGTTTCTTCCCACCCCATTGCCCAACTAATACAAATCATACATACTAAATCATCCAACATAACACCCAATAACGCGCATCACAAGCAAAACTCAAAATATCCAAGCTGAACTGAGGTATCGCCTGACGACAGTTCACATGCCGTTAGGCGACGCATGCGTTTCTAGGTTCTGCCCTAATTTTTCCTACATGATATGAACCCTAACTTCCCCAATTACAATTCCTTCTACGCATTTTGACATCTTTTTAATAGCAATCAAGTTATTCCATTCAATCTTAATAAATTTTGCATTCCTTGCATACCACAGAGCACCAACCAAACATATATGATACACATATCACATCATATCTCATCCTAACATGATCTCTCATACCCAATCATACAAAGGTTCATGCAATTTTTCCTTAATTTAACAATTATATCTAACAGTTCATCATGCCAAATATTCACATACAATAGAAATCCAATCTAAACATCATCACACCACTGAAACACCAAAAACCAGAGATAATTGGACAACACAGTATGTGCCACTTGGTGGGTCACCCTCCATCGCCAGGCGGTTCATAAGAAAAACCCAGAATTTGGGTTCTGTAGCATGTGTCGCCTGGCGGGCTTCCCCGACGCCGCCAGGCAGTTTCTGAAATTTCTAGAACGCGACGAAATTCAAATGAAAAAAGTGATAGATGCACTCCATTCATCATATTTATCACACAATCATATAATTGAGATACAAATCATAAAATAGAACTCCCCTAACCTGGACATTGCTTGCTCAATTGAGAATTGCTCAAACTCCTTTCTTTTGGGTATTGACAATGAGCCTCCCTTAGATTAGCTTCCCAACACTACAATAGTCTCCCCAATTGATGAAGGACCAGATTTGAAAATGGGGAAAAAAACATGAATCTAGGGTTCGTGATTGGATACAAAACCGAATAGGGAAGGTGCGACTGGAACCATAACACTTACGAACACAAAAATCAAATGGAAAAATGACAAAACACCAAAACGTGAGTGGGATGGAATTTGGGGTGAGGTCGAAACACGGATTGATCGGAAGGCGGGGCGAACATAGGAGGTCACGCCACTTGGGGATAACGCCAAGATAAGTGAAGGGAGGGTTGCCACTTGAGCGAAAAACTCAAGATAAGACCATTGTCGTCACTTGGGTGGAACACCCAAGATAAAACTGTGAGATTTGACACACTCAAAGGTGCAGAAAAACTCTCAATACATCAAATTTGTCTTTACAATGAAGGCAACTCTCTATTTATAGTCTAAGAGTAAGTTGCCCTAAAATTAGGTCAAACTAAACATGGCTTAACTCCAAAATACAACCTTTAATTAAGGAAAACACAAAATAACATATGTGGAGTTTTCAAGACCTGCCGCTCTCGTTGGGCGCCACCCTTCTGTTGGTCATGCCTTCATCATCAATTCAACCCACACGCTCAGAATTCTTGCAACTAGGGTTTTGGTGTCCTTTCACTTTCATGCCAAAAATTGATTTTAGCAAAAAGAAAGTTATTTTGTCTAAGCCAAGGTTTGAACCCACTACCACACAATTTCAATTTAAGTGCACAACCAACTCAACCAAGTCATTTTCGTGATAATATTTATAAATTTAGGAGTTTATTACTCTTTTATCATGCCCAAACACATCATCCGAAAATAATAAAATTAAATAACACACAAAATGGCATACATAGGACTCAAACCGAAGTCCTCTCAACACAATCAAGTACTCTCAACCACTTGAGCTAGTACTTTTCCACATCATGACGATTAGCATTAATTGTCATAAAGGCTTCCATTGCCCGCATTTACTAAATAACTATTTATTTAATTATTTAAATTTCTCGGGTCTTACAAAACATATGTACGATTCCATAATCCAACTTCAAACATTTTCTATATAAAAACACATAAGAAAACGAGAACAAGGTTATGCTCCTCTAACCTAGAAATCCCACTAAAAATTGATCCATTGACACTCTTCTTTGCTCCAACTTTAATCTACACCCTTGAGACCTTCTCCCAGCCTTCTAATAATTTTAATTCTCTAAAACTAAAAATAAAAATGAAATTAAATTGCAATCCTCTACTTAATTATGTCCTTAGGTTGTGTTTGTAAGACCTGAGAAATTTAAATAATTAAATAAATAATTATTTACTATTATGATGTGGATAGTACTAACTCAAGTGGTTGAGAGTACTTAGTTATGTTGAAAGGACTTGGGTTTGAATCCTATGTATGCTAATTGTATGCTATTTTAATAAGTGTATTATTTTAATGTTATATTTGAATGTGCTTAGTGATAATGTAATCCTAAAATTATAGGAATTATCATGAAACATGAATTGGTTGAATTGGTTATGCACTGACTTGGTAATTGAGGGGTTACGGGTTCAAACCTTGCTAAGAATGAATTTAACTTTCTTTTTTTGCCAAATTTTCTTTTGGCATGAATATGAAAGGGCACAGAAAACCCTAGCTGCAAGAAGCGCAACCTAGTGGGCTAGGAAGGCAGCCAATAATAGTCTTTCAATGATCATTAACACCTAATTGAAAGCATTTTAATTTTCCCTAACATTAACAAGCATTAAGACTTAGTTAATGGTCTAATTAGTGTAGTTTTGGAGAAGAAAGACAGGAAAATGTGAAAGGGTAGTGGACAAACGAATTTGACAGTGGAAAAGAGAGCCTGAAGGTGAGTTTTCGTGTGGAATTGATAAGAGCATCAAGTGCATTATGAGAAGGCCAAGGTGGGACTATTGGTGACACAAGAGAAGTCTTGATTCTTCAAAGTGAGCAAGTATTAACAGGTTAGGGGAGTTCCTTTACGTGTGTATATGTTCTGCAATTATTTTCGTATTATCCTGCATAAATATGATGCCTTTGTATGATCAAAATTCCTTCATTTTCGTGTTTCTGGAAAATTCCCAGAAACCTCCTAACGGTTTTAAATGTGCCGTCAAGCGACGCATGAGTGATAACCCAATTTTGGGTTTTTTTTACGAACTGCCTGGCGGCAAGGTGGACTCCGCCAGGCGACATGAACACTATGAAAAAACGCTATTTTTCGTACTTTTCGCGCAACAGGAACCGTCAGACGCAACTTTTATACTTTGCGCAGTTTTTGTAAAACTAAATTTCTCGATTCGTTAACCGCCCGATTTAGGTGAAATTTTGAAAAGAGATTGATAACATGTTGTTATTCACTTTCAACGGTGGAGATTGGCATTGGATGTCTGTAGCTAGAGATATACATCACTCACAATTGGTTGTTTTAATTCCCTAATAGTATGATTATTAATGGGGGATTAAGTGTTCTTAAGTGCTGATATGGCCTTGATTGATGAATATATACATATAATATATAGATGTGTGATTGATGAGTATGTTTTGGTAGTGCTTGTTGAGCCATATTGAATTGATGGATTAGTCAGAATTAGAGAAATAGGGGTTAATTGCGAATTGGTTGGTTTAGTATGACGTGGTGGGTTGAGTATGCAGCTAGAAATAAATTGATTGTAAACCATGGGTTCTTGCGTGAATTCTTAGACTTTGAAGGTTAAAGCAGGATGGTGACCAAAGACGTAGAAGAACCTGGAATTCTAGGAACTGATGTGTCGCTTAGCAGCATCCTATTGGCTGCCTGACGATAGTTGTGGGTCAGTACTATTTTGGGGTTTAATTGGACGTCTATGGATGCGGTTTTTAGAACTAAATTGGAGTGGGAACATAATTGTAGTATTGAAATGAAAAGGGCGCTAGAGTAAATTGTGACAAAGTTAATGAATGAAATTGATTGGTGTGCGAATGATGAGGGAAACGAGGTTGCTCATAAATTAGGAACTGTCTTGGTGGTGTAAGGTATTGGAGACAAGATGACAAGGGTATATTGAAAGTGAGTGAGAGAGAGCTGAATTTGGAGAGTTGAGTGTGCATAATTGTGTCAATTTGTATCTATCATGTGGGAGTTACTTGAAGAAAAAGTTCAAGTCTTATTACAGTGCAATAATAGCAGGTTGACTGCTTTAAGGTACTAGATTGATGGTGATTGGCATATACTTGATTGAGCATTATACAATGAAGGAACACTAGGTTAATTAGAGTCCTTAAATAGAGGAATTGGCCATTAGAGTTTCAGGTACTTGATTTATGTGAGGGTGAGAGGTTACCAATAGTTCAACACTAGGGAACAAGAGTGTGATAATACCTTAGGAGGTATTTTGGAGAATACAAGACAGTTTGTTTTGGGTGCTAAAGTCCAGTAGAGATTTTGCTACTGGTATAGTGCTTGGCGGCACGAGTGAGTGTGCCAGGCGATGAGACTAACGTGAGAGGTCCCTACACCACGTGGCGCCTGGCGGCAAGGTGTGCTCCACCAAGTGATAGACCTGTAATAGTGGGTCTGTGAGAGGTGTGGCACCTGGCGGCAAGGGTGCTCCGCCAAGCAGTCTGCACAAGTTTTGCTTGGCAGCGCTTAGGCTGCGGTAGGCGATAATGCTGCAGGTATCTGATTTGCGTGAGTTGTTATACGCAATGATGCGAACTTGTTCAGGAGATGTTGTGCCATGAGCAGGTAGGTTCATGGATGGTGGTGAACACATGATGGTATGAGCGGGGAGGTTCATATCATGTTACTCTTGTGTGGGGATACGAGTGAGGTAGGTTCGTATGTTCTATGCTTACACTTGAGAGATGTTGCGTGCGGGTAGGTACGTAGTTGGTGGATCATGTGTGTTGGACTACGGGCGGGCAGGTCCGTAGAGCAGGACTATGAGCGGGGAGGTTCGTAGAGGCAGTACCACGAGCGGGCAGGTTTGTGTGAGCATCATAAATCCTGAGACCAAGACTAACTACTTGTGTGATTGAAGGTTGAAAATCCTTAGGGGTTAAGGTCTTGGCCAAGAACTAACTAGACTAAATTAGTTGGGTAATTGATATTTTTTTAGGTATATGTTATTTCATTATTAGCTCACCATATCTATTTGTGTTTGGTGATGATCGTGTGATTCGTTACATGGGAGCAGATGATATTACAGGTGATGCTGGCACTGCATAGAGACAGAGAGAGGGTTAGCTTGGGGACTTGAGCTAGGAAAAAATTATTTTTTCTTCTATTTTATCGAATTTTGGAAATTGTAATAAGATTATTACTTTAGCTTTAATTGAATCTTGGCGCATTGAATAATGATTTAATTTTTCCCGTGTTTGGAAATAATAAACTTTGTCGTTTGATCTTTATTTCTTATTTATTTATTTTAATTAAGTAGTTTCCAGTAGGGACGTTATAGTGTTCACTTGAGTGGATGGATGTGAGAGAGAGGGAGTGGATGTGTTTGAGTGGATTTGAGAGTAAATTGTGTGTTGTTTTTTTAACGGGATTTAGAGATGATTGTGAGTAGATTTAGAAGTAAAGTTTGTGAAAGTTTGTGAGTAATTTGATTGATGTGCTAAATTAAAAAAATGTTTTAATAGAAGTAATAAATAGATTACTATTTTGCCCTTTATATATTAAGTAGTATAAATTCATAATTGTATGAGTTATATTTTTTTACCACTACAATGGTAACAAAACCTGCAAACAAGACAAAACAACCACATTTGACATTATAGGGATTGGATCCCTTGTTAAGTGGATTGGTTCCACCAAGCATAAGGGGTAAATGATCTATCGTCAGATAATGAACAAGGTTCGAACACACAAGCACACAATCAAACAAGTGCACAACCAAGCAACCAATTCATGTTTTGTGTTAATTTCTATATATTTAGGATTATATTATCACTCATCACGATCTAACATATAATTAAAAATAATACGCAACTAAAATAACACACGAATTGCATACACAAGACTCGAACCCAAGTCCCCTCATAATAATGAAGTACTCTCAACCATTTAAGCTAGTACTATAGCACCTCAAAAATCCTAGCATTAAATGTCATAAAACTTCCCACTACCCGCATTTATTAAAGTGACTGCAGCCTTAGCTTGAGTTTTGTATTTCCTCGTGTCTTCCACCCTCATGAACTTGGCGGTGCGTTGTCTTAACTCGTTCATGTTGGCTAGGGGATTCATGCACACATCATCTACAAAAAGGCTTATCAGTAGGTCGTTGACCATGTAATGCCAGATGCTTCTATAATCTAGGTATTTTACTTTGAGGGCCACAGTCCCAAAACGATCAATGTAAGCCCTTAAGGATTCACCTTTCTCTTCCTTTATGTTGAGCAGAGAGAGGTGTAAGACCTGGGAAAAAATTAGAATAAAGAGAAACACATGAAAAAATAATTGATGGATTTATTAACATTGTTGGGTTATTTAAATTAATTATTTTATTGAAGTATGACTTATGGAATAATTATTTAATTATTTAATGTGGATATATGTGTTTATAATCCTGAGGTGTGTATTTAATGATAGAGTATATGTCAGTTCTTTAATTAGTTTTTCTCTCCTCTATTTGTTGTTGGTTTCGAATCTTGAAAGATTTAATTTTAGAATATTAACAGAAATTATAAGTATTAGTGTGTAGAGAGAAAGGAGAAGAAAGCGAGCAACAAATAATAAGAACTATAAGAGAGACGTGAAGGATTGCTACAAGAGGTTGGGGAAGTTAATTTTGCATTTCGTTTGTTTGAAGCATGACTTTGATCCTTTTCTTTTCTTTCCTTATACTTTGATTGTTTGACGATTGAGTCTTTGGAAGACTATGTCTGTGTGTATAGAATGATCATGAATGCCATTTTCTTTTCTGATTTAAGTGCCCAACGTTGATGCTAGAATCCTATGATTTTCTTGCATAGCGTGATATTCTTTGTTGAATAATACAATATGTTGAACTTTGTGTGGAGTAGATATTTTCCTTGTAACTTTTGCTCACATCTGCAGCGACGTCGTACGGTCTACATGGGGCCTAAGTTTCCAGTTTTCCTTTCTTTTAGATTTGTAGTGGTGCATAATAGTGGGGCCATTTTTCATTCACACTTTCCATTGGTTGATGGGTGCAAGGTTTCTATATTTTCTTAGCCACGGGTCCCACTTTGCTTAAGGTATAGATTCTTCTTCATGGGTTTCATGATTTATTTAAGGCATAGTACATGATTTCAATGTTTAATGGTGCAATGGAGACTTTGTTTGGATGTGATATTTTGGGAGGGCCCACATGAAATAGAAATTGTTTCTCTTCACTCTTTTCAGCCAAGATTTCTCTCTCCTTTTGTCTTTCTTTGTTTAGGACCATAGGTATATTTTTCTGTTTAGGTGTAGTGTTAAAAAACAGATCTGTCTAATACTCTTAGCCACAAAGGGATCTGTGTTAATTAACAAGCTTTTATATGGTTTAAGATGAATCTTGAATAAATCTTTAGGTTTTAAAGCTCAATTAATCAATTTCGCAGTTCTGGGTTAATGGACTGTTTAAATCAATCAAGAAAGATTATGAGAGAGAAGAAAGAAGCAAGACACACAATTTATACTGGTTCGATTCAAAAAGAATCTACATCCAGTCTTCTCCTAAGTAACACACTTAGGAGGATTCCACTAAACAGAAAGGTTCCAAGAATTACAAGCACACCTATGTAATTCTAACCCCCAAAACCCAAGAACTTGATTCAACAATCAAGAACTCCCCCTAGGAGCAATGCATCCACACAATTGCACCTAGGTCCACACTTCAAACACTGAAGCTACTGTAATCAGAAATACAGAAAACAAAACAAGAAACGAAAACACCTAAGTTGTGCAGATTTGACTTGATGCTCCTTGAATCAAGCAAGATCCATCATGGTAGAATCAACCATCAACTCTTCTTGGATCTGTACTTGAGTTATTGCAGAATCTTCTGAAGCTTTTGTGTCTCTCAGATGGCTCTATCTCAGATGAAGACTGCGTGATCTTTCTAAAATTCTCCAAGCCAAAACAGATTCCAAAACAGCTTTTATACAAAGGTTTTTGCTGTCACTAATTCAATTAGCAATTTACCTAATCGATTATCGTGAGTATATTTTCACTTACTTTGTACAATACTCACAGCTAATCCATTAGTTAAAGAACTAATCATATGCAAAATTACATAGCAGGCCTGAAATACATTTGATAAAGAGAAGCTAATTACCTAATGCATATCCTAACTGGACCAAGCTATGTTTCAACCTAGATCAGTAGACATCATCAAAATTGTTCTTCATTTATGGATGAAAGGCTCCCCCTTTCAACATGTAGATCACGTAAGAGCATTGATATGTCTCTTGGTTTCTTTTCTTAAACAAATCCTACCACATACAATTTTGGCATCCATTCTTGATGCTTTCTTTACATGAATTCATTTTCTCTTTCCTTAATTATTGTCTTTACTTTTGGTTGTTTCTCTTTAATTCATACATGCAAGGTGCATGGGTTTCTTCTTCTAGCTATCTCTTGGTGTTTGGTTCATTCGTGTTGATAGGACGTTTGGCATTTAACGTGGATGTTGTTTTCTTTGGCTTTTTGTAGTAAATGTTTTGATGCATGATAGTATTAAATAATACCATTATATTATTTGATTATCTTTACTTACACATGTGACATACGAATTTGGTTTTTGTTATGGAACTTTATTTTCCAAGCATGATGTGGTGGTGTATATTTTGTTGGCAATATGTAATTCTCATGTGTTGCATATTGGAAGTGTTTTGCCTTGCTTGAAGAGTTTTGGTGGAATTAAATGTTGTGTGAGGTTTTCCATGCCTAGAGACCCAGCTCTGACTCTTTCGCATGTGTCAAGCAATGGAAAGGGGTCCTCGTTGCCTATGTGAAGCAATGGTAGAGGAATGGTCTGAGTGTTGTACTTTCTCATCTGTGCGAAGCAGTGGGGAGAGGAAAGATTTTTCGTCTTATTTTGTCTCGTTGTGAGTATAGTGCCCGGTGTACGGTGCATCGATAATTTTACTCATAATTCCTTGAGAAATAAGGGAGACAGTCTGGCTGCGATAGCGGGACACATTGAACCATTTATTTCTAGGAAACTAGATGTTGTTGTGGGGGTAAAAGGTCGTAGAAAACCTAAGCTTGATTATGATTATTATGTTTAAGGATTTTATATGAATGTAATAGTTTGTTGGTTTGATATGGTTGTTTAGATGTTGGAGGTTGTGTGTTCAAAATAAAGTTTGATTGTGATTGATGAGTGTGTATTTTTTCCCTCATTTAATGTTTGATTCTGGGTATTTTAATTGAAATTGTGTACTTAAAGATTGATTTAATTGGGATTTCCTATAGTTGGGTTTATTGAGCATCAAATACAAAAACATGTTAAAAATAGCTTTTTAGTTGCGTAAATGTTCTTTGGATATTTTGAGGTGTGTTAGTGCAGCTGCAGCTAAGTTGAGCTCATAGAGGTGTGGAAATAAATTGCTTAAAGCTTCATGACACCTTAAAGATAAATCCAAGAATAGGAAATTATCAAAATCACAAAAATCCAAGCCAAGCATTCCATGAAGACG
This sequence comes from Vigna unguiculata, assembly GCF_037176805.1. Classification (NCBI taxonomy): domain Eukaryota; kingdom Viridiplantae; phylum Streptophyta; class Magnoliopsida; order Fabales; family Fabaceae; genus Vigna; species Vigna unguiculata. The sequence goes on from NC_140801.1 coordinate 24,939,067, forward strand.
GGAAGAAAAGCTTGAAAAAGTGAAGACGTTTGGCTAAGCCAAGAAGAAAGCAACAAAAAATTGGACCTTGCGGTTTTCTTTATCTTTATGATATAAGATAATTTGGGAAATATATATCTTAGATATTTTATTTGATATTTTTAAATAATTATCTTATTTAATTATATCATAAAATATTAAAAGATATGAACTACCAAATCTTTTTAGATATGACAAGATCTTCTTGAATATTTTTAGTTCCACAACAAACAAATATATTTTGAAGATATTGAATTATTTTGAAGATAATTTAAGGAGATTGCAAAGGGTTGATTTGGAAAATTAATACAAATACTAGTTGGTGATAATTTATCATATATATTTAATTAATTAATTAATTTAATTATATTAGATATTGATATTATCAACCAATTATATTTCTCAAATAGTTTATATCTCTCCAAATATTTTTAAATATTTATCTTTATCTTTATTTTAAAAGATATTTGAGAGATTTTAGCAACAGAAAAGCCCAATCCAATTCCTATATAAAGACACCAAGGGAGAAGCAGAAGGAATAAGCTCGGCACGTCGGAATTGAGGAACCCTTTGGCGGACCTAATTTCTTTCTCTCTCTTTTCTTCTCTCCGTTCTTCTATCTTTATTTTGCATTCATGGAGTGATAAACTTCTTTGGTTAATTCCATTGTAATTTCATTATGGATTCTGAGGTTAGAATGAAATAATTTCTTTGTTCATTTTATTATTGTTGAGGTTTTAATTTATCTATGTCTTTTATCTTTGAATCACGTAAAAAGTAATGATTTTAAATCTATATGCATGTTGATCATATGAGTTCAAGGGTTTTTAAATTGAATTGAAACTTTACTTTGATTTTATTTAGAAACTTTCATGTGATTGAATGAGTTTTTACCAATAATTGAGACTTTACTATGGTTAAAGGTATCTACTCTAACAAAAATTAATCGAGACTTTACTTTGATTAATTAAGCATTTTATTTGGTGAGGAGATAAAAGAATAGACATGATTAGGCATAGTAAGTTTGCACTTTTAATTGAGACTGTACTTTGGTTAAAAGTGAGAACGCCAACAAATGAATTGAGACTTTACATTGATTAATTTGTAAATCTATAACAATAATTAATTGAGTAATAATCTTTAGATAACCGATGATGAATCTATTTTGAAAAAGTAATGGAATCAATCTATTTTCTTTACTATTGTTTTTATTTCTTTTTATCTTTTAAATTTTATTTCTATCTTTGTTTATCTTAATCCCCTATATTTTTTATTTTATTTGACTAACTCATTTGTATAGTTTTATAAGAACTAATTTGTTAAAAATCAATTTCATGTTCGTTGGGAGACGACTTAGGGTTACCTTACCCTTTCTATTTTGTTGACTATTATCTTAGCAATACTGAAATTGCTATAGTTTAATGGTATTAATTTGAATGCGTCAACGACAGCGTTATCAAATTTGGCGCCGTTGCCGGGGAACACGGTTAGAATTTTTATCATTTTAGTTCTTATTTTTATTTATATTCTTTTTATTTTATTTTTTATTTTTACTTTTACTTTTATTTTTATTTTTATTTTTTTTTATCACTAACATTTTCTTTTCTCAATTTTTGTTCTAACATTTTTTTTTTAATTTTCTTTAGTTATTTTATTTTATTTTATTTAGTTATTTTTTTAAGCATAGTTTTTGTTTGAGGAATTTTGTTGGAAAATTTGTGAAACTAGTTGGGAAAAACTTTGGCTAAGGAAAGATAAGGTACTTAAGTTGTCCATTGAGATGCACCTCTCTTTCCAGGAAGTCTACTCAACAAGCTTTCAACTTATTTCTTTTCAGAAAACCTCTTTCAAAAATGCAAAATAATTTTTCATACAAAAGTAATTAATATTGTAGTTTTCAAATGGATTACAATTACTATCCACAACAACCACGTGATTTTCAGCAACAAATTGTCACACCTACTTCTGCACCTGATATAAGTGGGTTAACTTTACGACAATTTAATGATCTATATCCTAGATCATCTTTTTTGGGATATGAGCAACAACCATATTCTGAGTGTCCACCTCAGCAACCATATGTTCCAAATAGTTTTAGCAACAATATGTACCACCACAACAAGTTGAAGCAACCAATGGACCATCTTACAAGGAAGTTATGATATTAATGGGTGAAGTTATAGAGAAATTAGAGTCCATGGATGAAAGGTTGCGAGTTGATCAACGATGCAGAAATATTGAGCAAGAGTGGTACGAAAATAAGCAAATACTGTCTGACATCTTGAGGGATGCAAGTAAGAACAACTTCATAGAATTACTTGTAATTGTTAATACCACCCTTCAACCACATCAGAGATTTCTTCAAAATCCAGATTTTATTGCACTTCGTCACGAAATCAAATATGTGCTTCTAAAGTTGGCCATCAGAGCTAAACAAATGTCTGAAGATTTGAGTCAGCTAATGAATGATGCAGTGAGAAAGGTCACTTTGGAAGATATGATGAATATGATGATTGAAATGATGAAGATGAATAAGACAGACCAGAAAGAGATGATGAATGCCGCCACACAAAGCTTGCAGAATCAGTCTGAAAAACCAATAGCGAAATCACATCACATTGATATATCTACTGATGGATATACTGATTGTCGTAGTAATATGTCTATTGATGGACATATTAAAGATGTTGCTGAAGTTGATGAAGAAATTGAAGATTCTCACACTAACATATCTACTAATGGATATGTTGATAATGCTCAATGTGAATATTAAGTTTTATCTGTTGATGATATTTTTGAAGAGCAAAATTGTGAGGATAATACAATAGAGAAACCAAGTGCAGTTGAAGAGCCAACGATATTCGAAGATGCAGCTGAAGCATCTACTATTGTAATTGACTTGGTTAATGATGAAGTAGTAGAGTCAACAACACCAGGTGAAAATTTTTGCTAAGAAGATTAGATTACCAGGATTACTGATGATCTGATTAACCATCCGAATGCACCTGATGATGCTTAAGTTGACTTGAAGCCACACACTCCACACATCAAGTTTGTTGATGTGAATGATGCAAATAAGTTTTTAGTGGTTATCTTTGTTGACATGGCTGCAGAAAAGGAAGAAAGGTTGTTACAACAGGTCAATAGGTAAAAAACTTATATTCAAATTCTTTTGAAATCATTGTTGATAGAAAAGTTAATTTGCATGTTTGTTTGTTTTTTGTTTTTGTTTTTAATTTTAAAAATATTAAAAAATTTCAAAAATATGTGTTTTTTTTTCTTTAATAAAATTGTACAAGCTGAATTATACTTTATAAAATTAAAGAAAATAAATTTTGACATACGGCCAGATTGAGCCAATAGTCACAAGATTTTTCGTTTCCTCCCCAAAATAAGTCCATCAAGGACATTTTTTTTTAAAATAAGTGTGGGGGAGACAAATTGTAGGTAGGATTTTTCTTTTTTTTGTTTTTCAATTTTTTGTTTTTGTTTTCATTTAAAAAGAAAAAAAATTGTGATTTCTTTTTTAGAAAATTGTGAAAGTATTAACTTTTTACTAAGTAAAACTTTTAAACAATATGTCTCATAAGAAATCCACAAAAAATATTTCCCTACTTTCAATAAAACATATTGACATTGGATTTTGGGATTTGATTCAGTAATTGAGATGATCATAATTCTGGAAAAATAAAAATCATGTTGATATGGGTGGATTGTTTCTGTGATTTGCTAATTGAGTTGATTTGAGAATTTCTTGATTAAATCTTTTGTGAAAGAGTTTTGACCTTGTGAGTCTTGAGCCTTAATGCAAAGGATGGACCGCCATGTGCCATTCCTATTTTTTCTTGAGTGACTTGCTCATGTTTGTTTATACTCAAATGTTTAGCTTGATTCTTTTGTTCTACAACTTAGGTGAATTTGCATGATTTGATATGACTGAGGTATTTCTTGTTTTTAGCTACTGGGCCAAATAAGCCCACCTTGATATTAATCCATTGGTAGCCCCTTTGAGCTTTAAACCTCCTTTTTCTTGTTTTCAGCCCATTGTAACCCCTTAAAAAGAAAAAGACCATGTTTTTCCTTATCTTAGGAAGGAAGAAAGGAGCTAGTGGATTATGATAGGATTGGTTGAGGAATAAAGTGTGTGGGTGAGTAACTCACCCACAAATTAATAAAAGTGGCAAAAGGAAAAATTGTTGATGAAAAAGTCTTGAAATGAAAAAAATGATTGCTTTCTAAAAAAGAGAGAGCAACAAAGCAATCAACGTAAAAGAGTTGTTTTTGAAATTATGCTCCATTATTCTTCCAACATTACTATTTCAAAAACCCAAAAATTCTAAAATTTTTCCTACCTTTGCTTTGGCCTCATCATAACTTGTGAAAAGTCCTCATGATCTTTCATAATTGAATGTCGTGTGAATTCAAAAGATTAACTCATGTGTGAAAAATAGAATCTTTTCATTTGTTTATGCATGGTAATTTGATTTCTAGAATATTGATTTGTCTCAAGTAAGGTTCATTCCTTTGATCCACTGTTGATGTGAAATAAAATACCTCAGAACAAGTTTTGAAATTGTTCAATTTTGCCTAGGAGTGCAAAAGAATAAGTGTGTGGTTATGATGAGTGCGTATTTTTTTCCCTCATTTAATGTTTGATTCTGGGTATTTTAATTGAATTTGTGTGCTTAAAGATTGATTTAATTGAGATTTCCTATAATTGGGTTTATTGAGCATCAGATACAAAAACATGTTAAAAATAGTTTTTTAGTTGCATAAATGTTCTTTGGATATTTTGAGGTGTGTTAGTGCAACTGCAGCTAAGTTGAGCTCATAGAGGTGTGGAAATAAATTGCTTAAAGCTTCATGACACCTTAAAGATAAATCCAAGAATAGGAAATTATCAAAATCACAAAAATCCAAGCCAAGCATTCCATGAAGACGGGAAGAAAGCAACAAAAAATTGGACCTTGCGGTTTTCTTTATATTTATGATAGAAGATAATTTGGGAAAAATATATCTTAGATATTTTATTTGATATTTTTAAATAATTATCTTATTTAATTATATCATAAAATATTAAACGATAATAACTACCAAATCTTTTTAGATATGACAAGATCTTATGAATATTTTTAGTTCCACAACAAACAAATATATCTTGAAGATATTGAATTATTTTAGAAGATAATTTAAGGAGATTGCAAAGGGTTGATTTGGAAAATTAATACAAATACTAATTGGTGATAATTTATCATATATATTTAATTAATTAATTAATTTAATTATATTAGATATTGATATTATCATCCAATTATATTTCTCAAATAGTCTATATCTCTCCAAATATTTTTAAATATTTATCTTTATCTTTATTTTAAAAGATATTTGAGAGATTTTAGCAACAGAAAAGCCCAATCCAATTCCTATATAAAGACACCAAGGGAGAAGCAGAAGGAACAAGCTCGGCACGTCGGAATTGAGGAACCCTTAGGGGGACCTAATTTCTTTCTCTCTCTTTTCTTCTCTCCGTTCTTCTATCTTTATTTTGCATTCATGGAGTGATAAACTTCTTGGGTTGATTCCATTGTAATTTCATTATGGATTCTGAGGTTAGAATGAAATAATTTCTTTGTTCATTTTATTATTGTTGAGGTTTTAATTCATCTATGTCTTTTATCTTTGAATCACGTAAAAAGTAATGATTTTAAATCTATATGCATGTTGATCATATGAGTTCAAGGGTTTTTAAATTGAATTGAGACTTTACTATGATTTTATTTAGAAACTTTCATGTGATTGAATGAGTTTTTACCAATAATTGAGACTTTACTTTGGTTAAAGGTATCTACTCTAACAAAAATTAATCGAGAGTTTACTTTGATTAATTAAGCTTTTTATTTGGTGAGGAGATAAAAGAATAGACATGATTAGGCTTAGTAAATTTGATTCAGACTGTACTTTGGTTGAATTTACTGTGGATAATCTAAAAGTTTGCACTTTTAATTGAGACTGTACTTTGGTTAAACGTGAGAACGCCAACAAATGAATTGAGACTTTACATTGATTAATTTGTAAATCTATAACAATAATTAATTGAGTAATAATCTTTAGATAACCGATGATGAATCTATTTTGAAAAAGCAATGGAATCAATCTATTTTCTTTACTATTGATTTTATTTCTTTTTATCTTTTAAATTTTATTTCTATCTTTGTTTATCTTAATCCCCTATATTTTTTATTTTATTTGACTAACTCATTTGTATAGTTTTATAAGAACTAATTTGTTAAAAATCAATTCCGTGTTCGTTGGGAGACGACTAAGGGTTACTTTACCGTTTCTATTTTGTTGACTATTATCTTAGCAATACTGAAATTGCTATAGTTTAATGATATTAATTTGAAGACGTCAAAGACAGCGTTATCAGGGATCATAATGCTTAAGTGTTATTTGAATGAGATGTTGAATATTATTTGTCATGTTTTATTTACGAAATTCTATTATATATAATGTTTATGGTTAGCTTACCCTATTTGTTTGTTTGTGTGTTTGTTGTATGTGCTATGATCGTATAATGTGTGTGTTATACAGGAGCAGATATATTGCAGTTAATTTTGGCATGAAGTAAATTGACGAGAGGCTGGGATGAACTCGGGTGTTCTTATAATTTATTTATTTATTTTAAATCAGATACTAAAGACTATGTAATTTTCTTTTGTTCGCAAATGTTATTGCAAGTTTTTTTGACAAACTGACATTTTGAACTACGTAATTTAAAAATTTAAATCAAATTAACTATTTTTTATTAGTACATTTTCAATGATAAACCTTTTTCGATAAACACGTTCACTTTCTAACTTTCCATGACATCCCAAAATTAGGGTGTTACAAGAGGGAGGTGAGATCATGACGACAACTTGTCTCAAAATATGTAGCGAAGGAGGGTTTTAATGTATTAAAGTAGTCTATGGAGAAGGAGGCAAGTTGGAAAACCAGTCTAAGGCTGACCCCCACAACATTGATGAGAAGGCCTTGCATAGTACGACGTTTTCGGTGGAATAAAGGCTTATTTTGTTCGTGTACACAAATACATACTCATCAAGGTCGACCATGTTGTTGTAGCTTACCGTAGGTGCTTTCCATTGCCTCATAAAGGGGGGTCTTCGTGATCTCGTCGATGAAGGGGTCATGACGATTGTTGTGGGTAGCTACAGAGTTGTTGGTTACTCCTTTGGTGCCCTGGGTGGGATTGTACTCATTCTCTTCCTCAGTATCATTGATCACAACTCTCGGGCTTGTGTGCCTGGATTCGTTCACCCCTTTTCCTTTAGCGATCTCGACTCTCTACTTCAACCTTATGTTTTCCTCTTGTGACGCCTTCATTTCCTCTACATTCCTCTTCTTATAATCGGCGAATTCTTGCTGTACTTTAAACTGGACCTCTAGTATAATAGCTAGGTTGGTGGAATTGCCGGTTTCTCTCACTTAAGCACCACAAATACTTTTTATGGATACCATCTTCAGGTTTTCTTATGCTTTAACACAGGATATTTATCGATCCCACGGTGGGCGCCTGTTGTTCTTACAAGGATAATATCTATCCTATGAAGCCTTCCTTCCACACAATCTTCCAAATCTCTTTGGTCATCTTTTTAAGAGGGGCACCTGCGATAAACACTCCAACGCTCAAGTTAGTTAGAGGTTTTAGATTCTTGAGGTGAAACGGTAGCGTGATTATGTGTTTCGTAAAGTGTGCCTTTTATAGCGAGTTTATGGGCCTTACCATATTGGACCTTGATGCAGAAGCCCTAATTATTTACCAATTGCCATTAGTCACTTAACCTGAGGTTACCTTGTCTTTATGGGTAATTAGCCCATCTTGATTGGGTTTCTAGTTCGGATCCTTGCTGCTTCCGTGGACCGGTATGTGGTCAACCGTGTCGTATGATTTGTGGTGATTGCATGTAGATGGGAACAAGTGCGCTTCTTAGGGTTGGTTTCCACATGAATGGGGATGGGCGATCCCCCATTTGTTATTATTTATTAGTTTTATTATTTTAGTTATTATTACTGTTTCAATTAATAATATTAATAACGTTAATATTTCATTTAATAATATTATAAATATATTAATAGTATTAATATTTATATATTTTTATTATAATTATTAGTATTATAATAATAATAATAATTATTATTATTATTATTATTATTTCAATTAATAATACAATTAGTATTATTAATATTAGTATTATAATTAATAATAACATTAATATATTAATGTTATTAGTATTTATTATAATAATATTATTATTATCATCGTTGATTGTATTAAAAATATTACTTTTAATATTATTATTGTTGTTATTTTAATTAATACTAATATTAATATTGTGTTGCAATTAATAATAATATTAATATATTAGTAGTATTAGTATTGAAAATATTATTATTAATACTATTAACATTATTATTTGTATTAAAGTTAATATTTTAATTAGTAAAACTATTAGTATTAATATTGATAGTATTAATAATTTTATTATTGTTAATAGTATTAATATTATTATTATTATTATTATTAAATTTTATATTATTATTATTAGCATTAGTATTAATATTATGGTTATTAGTATTATTAGTATTATTAATATCATCGTTGTTGTTGTTAGTGAGCCAACCCAACCCGGCTCACTTATTAGTGAGCCAAAAAAATTTGAATCCGGCTCAGCCCACCACGAGTTGGTGGGTTAAACGGGTTGGCTCACTGATTCACTTAATTAAAAAAAAAATACAATATTTTTTTTGCAGTCCAAACAAAACTATATTATAGTTCAAATTAATTGAAATTTAAATAAACTTCATTACATCCAAAATAATGTTCAACTTCAAATATAAACAAAGATCACAAAAATACAAAGTACTATCTAACATCAAATCATTCTTGTCACTTATCCAACTATAATATAATATTAGAGTCTTGAATCGATAAATCTACTTCATTTTCATCTCTTGAAGCATCTTCTTTATCCCCATCTACAAGAAAAAAAATATTGTTAGCTAATAATATTCATAGACTAAGTAATAAATAATTAAATTAATTTCACAATACAGATAATAATGTTACCTGTTAGTTCAAAACCATGCAACCAATTTTGAGTTAAAATGAGTGTCTCAACATTTTCAAGAAGAATGGAAGAACGATATTTAGTTAGCACACGAGAACCAAGACTAAAGGCAAACTCACTAGCAAAGGTAGTGATTGGAATGCTAAGCACGTCACAAGCCATCTTAGACAAGTTTGGATAACGATCTCGACGATCCCTCCAATAGCTCAATACATCCAACTTATCAAAAAAATTTGGATGAAGATTGCCTTCATACAAATAAAGATCCAATTCAGACCTTCCTGTGTCATTTACATGTTGACTGAAGTAATCAACATATTCCTAAGACAATATCAGAAAAAATTAATGTCATTCGTAAGTAAGAAATAAAATAAAGCAAGTTGTGTTAAAGTAGAATTTTTTAGAATAAAAAACTTACATCAAATGCATCCATCACTGGCTCATCATTCGTAAAAGAAGCAAGTTGTGTTGGAGGGGAAACTTGAGAACTTGAATTGTTTGACTCATTTGGATTTAATTTGTCATATTCTTCAAACAACTTATACATGTTATCCTTTAAGACTTTAATCTTGTCTTCACAAGTAGAATGATTAATCTTTGAATAACAAAATCGGATTGTTTCAAACTTCATCCGTGGATCAAGAATAGCCCCAATAGCAAGAATGTCACGATAATGATCCCAATACTTACTAAACTTTTTCATCATAGTCAATGACATATCTTTAATCGTCAAATCATCACTATTTGCATTTTCCCGCAACAAACATTCAATTTTCCAAATTTGCATGAAGTAATGATTAGAAGTTGGATAAGAAGAACCTGAAATCAAATTAGTCATTACATAAAATGGCTTCAAGAACTCACACATTTTTTCAGCCCTTTTCCACTCATCACTTGATGGACAATGAACATAATTTTTATCACGAATAGCCAAGCATCCAAAGGCACGTCGATATCTAATTGCAGTTTCAAGCATAAGATAGGTAGAATTCCATCTAGTAGCAACATCCATTCTCAATCCTACTTTGGTGTCAATACCCCTCACTTGAATAACACATTCTTTAAATACAATTTTTCTTGCCTCTGATCCTCTCACATACTTGAACTCTCTCTAATCTTATGCAAAGCATCAGAAGTCACCCTTAATCCCTCTTGCACAATAATATTGAAGACATGTGCACTACACCTTACATGAAAGTAATCACCATTACATATTAAACTATTTTGCAATTTCAATTGCTCACACAAATTTTTTTGCAACACCTCATTGGCACTAGCATTGTCTAATGTGATAGAAAAAATCATCCTATCTATTCCCCAATCAAGCAACAAAGAAAAAAAAATTTGTGCCAAATCATGACTAGTGTCAACACCCAAATTTGTCCGGATTATAATATATACATATATATATTATTTATTTATTTATTTATTACTTTTTTGTTATTATTATTTTTACTTATTTATTTATTTATTATTATTATTATTATTATTTTCTTTCTTATCTTATTTTACTTTGATTTTATTATGTCCTTTTATCTTATTTACTTTTTTTATTTTCTTTTTATTTTTTATTTTTTTTCTTTTTCTTTTTTCTTTGTTTCAATTTTCTTCATATTTATTTTTAGGTTAAATTACCCTTTTGGTCCCTCTATTTGTCATGAAATTTCATTTTGATCCTCACGATTTTCGTTGTCTCAATTTGGTCCTCATTTTCTTAAAAATGACTCAATTTGGTCCTCACCGTTAACTTTGACCAGACGGTGTTAAAGTCAATGCCACGTGTCAATTTCTGGTTTTTTTGAATTTTTTAAATTTTTTTTGAATTTTTTTTGATTTTTTTTTTGAATTTTTTTTTCTTTTTGACACATGTCAGTTCACAATTTTGCCACGTGTCAAAGTGACTCAATTTGGTCCCTATATTTGTTTTTAGTTTCAATTTAGTCCCAATTTTTGTAAAAATGAAGCAATATTGTCCATCCTTAGATTGAGACTCAATTTAATATTTGTATACAACTTATGATAATATTCTTAATAAAATTGACATTTTTATTAAATTTTTATAGAAATATTTTTAAATATTTTTTTTTTTAGTTTTATTATTAAACAAAGTTAAATCCCAAACTTAATTTCAAAAATTAACAATTTTGTCATCATATATAAAGGCATCAAGTGTATCATATTATACAAACTTGGTAAAGATTAAAAATCAAATAACTTGTCACACATAAATTTAGGAACTAAATTTCAAGTTCAAACAAAATCAAAGTCTAATGTTTTGTGTAGAATTTAAAGTTAATTTAAAATATTTATAAAAATATTTAATAAAAACGTTAATTTTAGTAAGAATATCACCATAAAATTTATAAAAAAGTAAATTTAGTGTCAATTTGAGGAAGGACAATATTGCTTCACTTTTACAAAAATTGGGACTAAATTGAAACTAAAAACAAATATAGGGACTAAATTGAGTCACTTTGACACGTGGCAAAACTGTGAAGTGACACGTGTCAAAAATTAAAAAAATTAAAAAAAAAACTAAAAAAAATTCAAAAAAAATATGAAAAAACTAAAAAAAAATTTAAAAAAAATATTATGTCCTTTTATTTTTATTTTATTTCATTTTATAACTATTTTTTTTAAAATAAAGAAATAAAGAAAAAAATGGATTAAAAAAAAGAGAAAAGAACATATCTGAACAAAAAACAAGAAAAAAAAGAGAGTAGAATAAAGATTTGAAAAAAAGTAAAGAAAAAGGATGCAGAGCATTCAATTTTTCTGCACACTGGCTGCCTAGCTCTTTCCTTATTTGGCACCCTGGAATGCACACTGCTAAGCTGTAGCTACCTATCAAACTAAGAAGAAACTGCGTCAGTGAGTGAGGGAGGCCATGGTGACAGATTGGCTGCATCTACATGGATTGATTGAAGGGAGAAGTGACTCTACAGATTGGGCAAAGGGGAAGCAACCGCCACTTCCCACCTTTTTACCTCTCTGGACCGTGAACAAAAAGGAGAGTTCTCAGCACAAAAGAGAGAGGAGAGGGGGGAGAGAAAGGATTTGGAAAAAAATAAAAATCCTGTAGAGAAACCGGTAGCGGGGCAACGGAAAAAATGAGAGTTGGGAGAGATCCCAGAGGTTTGGGGAGAACAAAACAAAAGCTGCACTCAAAGGGGAAATGAGCAACACGATAGAAGGGCACATCAAGAGGTAAGTACCGCTGCCCTGAATATGAACTGAAATGTATGTGGCTTGTTGTGCATTGTTAAATAACCAAATATGATGTTCTGTTGCGCTGTGTTTTTATGCTTGTGCATGTGTGTGTAAAAAGCCGTTGTGATATGTTGTGGTCTCCATTTACAATGTGTCTATGTCATCTAAATAAAAACCAAAAAAACAAAGAATCAGAGTCCAACCACACATAACATGACCAACTTTACCTTCTAACCCACCATAGTCACTTCCCAATCGAACCCCATAGCCACAGATTACCTCCATTTATCCCTGTCGTCTCCATTCCCCAAAGGCAGCCGACAACACACAAGCTTCCATCACTCATATATTCACGGCTATTGTCCATTCACCAATTCCCCCACTATTACATACTCCACACTCATCTTCCACCTGCAAAAAACACAAGATAATACAGAGTCTAGACACTACAACCTTTATCACCCAATCATCTCTGTCACACACCCTTCCATCGTCAATTAACCCCTTTTCACATTCTTCATCACTCACCCGCATAAAACCAAAATAAGAAAAACAACAAACAGAACCCACACGCTTAGAACAACAAATTTACATCCTCTCAATCATCTTCTTCACGCCGCAACCCAACTTTTTACCACGAACCAACCAATCTCACACAGTACGCCAAACTCGCGTCTCCAAATCCAGTAACCCAACATCAAATCAGAAGCAGAAAATGGCCGTCGGCGATTCGAAGCTATGAACGGGAGTGTGGTCTCGTGTGGTCACATGAACGGAGGAGGGATGGTCGCGTGGTGACAAGCCACGGAGTCTTAGCGCACCAGCGACGACCGCGATTCCCTCGACGGTGACGACAGGATCAGCGACGACCTTGAGGCGGCTGAAACCGCTGACGGCGGTATCTGACAAGCGAGACCTCACGACCGCGAAGTTGATCGGTGCAACCCCTGTCTTGAACGCCCTGGAGAAGCGAAGAAGGGGACCTGGTGCAGCAGTATTTTGAGTGAGAGGGGAGTGAAGGGTGATGGTGTCGCCGGTGAAGCCTCCGACGGAGGTCGTTGGTGGTGGCTAAAAGGTAGACGCGCATCCCAGTGCCCGTGAGAAGATTCTTGGGGTCGAGAGAGATAGAGAAGGGCTTGGCTCTCATTTTTTCGAGCAGCTAGGGTTTAGGTTAAGTTCACCATACCACATCTTACATTGGGCTGATTAGTCCACTTCCTTTCTTACACCGCCCTTTTTTAATATTCTCACCCTCCCGCTCTTGTGTATTAGATTTGGATCAGTTTTCTCCCGCACTTTTTTTTTAATCTCTGCACCTCCTTTAATCTGTTTTTGTGCTGCATATTTTTCTCTGTGCACCCTTGTTATTTGCTAGCATCACACCCTCTTTTTTTTTTTTTTGACTGGTTTGCTATTATTGTGTGCATCCCATATTCCACTTCACACACCTCTAGTAATTACCTGCTGCACCCCCAAGTTTACTAATTCCACCACTTATTCGTGTTTTATTGTCAATTTTTTATATTTTACTTGTTGCACTCCCATTTTTATTGTACACACATGATTTACTTCATGCACCTCACATATTACTCGTACACCCTTATATTTTTGTTTCTCACTTTTATCCTTTTTTCTAATTCCACCATTTATATTTATATTTTTTATTTTTTTATTTTTTAAAAAAATTAAAAAAGAAATAAAATATTTGGAAATTATAAAAATACAAAAAAAATTAATAAATAAAAAGGGAAAATATTTTGTTGTGTTTGTCCGGTCATTTGCACCGTGTGACACTCGTTTTCAAAGATATCAAAAATAATTCTCTTTCATTTTTTTGTTGTGTCCGGCCGCTCACGTCATGTGACACTTTTCTTTCGATAAATTTCAAAAATACTAAAAGTAATTTTCTTTCTCTTCTAGTGTCTGTCCGACTGCTCGCGTCGTGTGACACATATTTTCAATTAATTCAAAAATACCAAAAAATATATAAAATTTCAAAATATAAAAACATCAACATTTTCAAACAAACAAGTTTTTTAAAGAATTACGTAACCTTGCTTTCTCATTTTTAATGAGAATACGTAGGACCAAGGCGAATCCTTGTCGGGCCCAAAAAATTAAAAGATATTTTTGTTTCTTTTTAGCATTATTGTCTTATTATTTTTTGGGAAAATTAATATTTTGAGAACCACATCAACTTTGCATTTTTAATTAAAGGTACCGCTCTCAGGCAGGCGCGGTAGGGTGCTAACACCTTCCTTACACGTAACCAACTCCCGGATCCAAAATCTAGTTTTTCGTAGACTTGTTTTATTTCTATGGTTTTCCATAGTTTTCCAGAAATACTATGGTGGCGACTCCAAATCTCTTTTTAAAACCCGTTTTCTTTTTTGGTTCGTCGTCCCGTCGCGATTCTGGTTGCGATAGATGGCGACTCCACTAGGGAACTTAGAGAGTCAAGCCATTTAATTAGATATGCAAACTTGATGTGATTTTTCTAATGTTTTCTTTCCCCTTTTGTTTTATTTGTGTATTCTTGTTTTTAAATGTGTTTGCATATATTTACTTCTTAGACTAATTGTGTGTGAATTACTTTGCTTATTTTGATATATATTTTGGAATTGCTCTATATCTGCCTGGGAAATTTTCTAGTTGTTTTGAAGGTGGGGGTTTGGGTATGCATCGTTCTCCCTTCACTCACACACATTGTGCATTACATGAGTGGGGCCCTATACCCGGGTTTGTCTAACTTAGAATTAAAGGGGATTATGTAGTAGTGCCATAGTGGATGAACTTCCCAAGTGGTCATTGTGAGAACCCCAGCTAGAGTTTGTTTGCTTCATTGGTACTCCCGCATCTTGTTGTCTACCAACTGTTGCAGGAAATGCCGGGAAGTGGGCCATAGCTCTAGTGACCTTGATCTTTAAGTATTAAGAAACGATCCTGGTGAGCGCATGTATTTTAACTTAGAATCATTAGGCGCCGAACCTCTATTAAGGCACAAAGGGAGGCATGTGCATTACCTTAATTCTCATCTCGCCTTTCTCATTTTATTTCGATTTGCGATAAAGTCATGCATTTGTACATTCTTTTATGGCATCATTATACATGCATTTTGATTATTTGTTCATGCATAACATCTACCCTGTCATAACATGTCATAACATTTTTTGTGATTTTAGGTCAGAAATTTTAAGGTCATGATTGAATTTGTGAGAATCAAGAGAAATTAACATGGAATTTCGAGTCAGGGGAAATTTAGGGTCACATGCCTTGAAGAAGAAGCTACCTATCAAAGTTATAGACAGTAATCTGAGTGGTCTTAGGGAAATAGTGCAACAAATGAAGACTATACAGAAGAATGCTTTCAAGAAACGACATGGGAACTTATTAAGGTTGCTGAATGTGGAAGTCCAAACATCGACAGTCATTGCTCTGGCTCAATATTACGATCCGCCACTCAGATGTTTCACCTTCCAGGATTTTCAATTGGCACCAACAATAGAAGAGTTCAAGCAAATTTTGGGCTTGTCAGTGGAGGATAAAGTCCCTTACAAACATTCAGAGCAACATGCATCTATCTCTACGTTGGCTGGAATCTTGAAGGTACACCTTGCCGAGCTAGAAGGTCAGATGGCCTCCAAGGGCAACTCGAAGGGGATCCCTCAAGGATATTTGGAAGGGCATCTACGTCATTTGGCAGAAAAAGAAATTGGGGAGACGTTCATGGATGTGTTCGCTCTCACACTTTATTGAGTCATACTCTTCCCTAACATGGAGAATTTTCTTGATCAAACCGACCTCGATGTGTTTGTTGCCTACAAGATTCATTCAGAAAGTCCAGTCACTGCGGTTCTAGCTGATGTGTATGAGAGTTTGAACCTATGCCACACACTCAAGAGGAAGAAGATGATATGCTGTGTACCTGTGCTGTACGTGTTGTTTATATCCCGAATCCGTCTAGGTACATTGAATGTTGAATGTCTTATTGGAAAATTACCACCTAGCGACATTAAAATTCGGGGGGTGAAGGAATGGGCCCAGTTTTGTGCGAGTTTGAATGGGGGAAGAATTAGATGGTGTGTCCCGGGGTTGCCGAAGTCACGTATCATTTCTTGTGGGATTTTCCCTAACGTCCCCCTAATAGGCACTAGAAGTTGCGTGAATTATAACCTTGTCTTGGCTCAACGACAATTTGGGTGTCCGATCAAGAGCTCCACAACTCTAGAATCTTTGGTTGCCGTTTGGAATTATTATAAAGAAGGAATTTCCCTTGATCTAATTCGACGAATTAGGAGTGCTTGGGGTGAGGTCCTACGTGTAGAAATAGACCTAAGGCCATGGGTGATCGACGAGAAGATATCTTACCGGCGAGAAGATATCTTACCAAGCTACCTTACAAATCAGACTCTCCTGCTCCTGAGCAGTCAGAACCGGCCGAGTCTGAAGAAATTAAGGGGTTGAAAGAGG
The DNA here is from genome assembly GCF_037176805.1 of Vigna unguiculata. Classification (NCBI taxonomy): domain Eukaryota; kingdom Viridiplantae; phylum Streptophyta; class Magnoliopsida; order Fabales; family Fabaceae; genus Vigna; species Vigna unguiculata. The sequence continues at coordinate 24,955,893 of NC_140801.1, forward strand.
AAATGGAGAAGATGAAACTCAAAAATGCCAAATTAATTAATGAGCTTCAAAGACTCCGACACGAGTATATGGATCTGAGGCGTGATAAGGAGGAAATGACAAAAACGTATGAAGGAATTCTTAGGAAACAAAGAGAAGAACGAGATCATGCTTTCAGAGTTAAACAGGATTTGGCTGCAGCTAACACCGCATTAAAATCAAGGGATCGAGAGAGAGATACAGCAGCAACATCTAAGCGCCAAAGAGATCAAATGTGTGAAGAATTTAAGAGAGAGAAGACTGAAGCACTAAAGCGGTTGCACAACGCTTAAGTTAGGATCAATGAGGTCGAACGACAGATGAGGGGGATGGTGTTGACCTATGAGGTGAAGATGGATGAAGAACGTTAGCACAGAGCTGAATTCGAAAAGGAACATCAAGAGGTGATAAGTCGAATGAATGAATACTCAGTCGAGTAGGAAATGGCCATGGAACATTGGAGGAAATGTTTCTCACAACTGGCTTCCCTTGCAAATGGAGCAATCAAAGATATTCCATGATTATTGGCTGAAGTAGAGGCTGCACTACCGATATTCAATCCGCCTAGGGAAATTGAAGCATTCTTTAGTCATTGTAAGGAATTGATAAGGGAGATGAAGAACATGATAGTAAGAGCTAGAGAATAGTTTATCTTTCTTTTCTCGTGTAATGAATGTAAAAAACTTGTGGATGATTAGGTTGTGTTGCCAATATGTGATGGACTCAGTTTCATGTTAATTTCTATGATATGTTTACCTCGAGGTTCTCACGACTTTAAAATTTCCAGCTAAGATAAATGTTTGCATTCATTTTAATTCTTTTCATTTTTCATAATTCTGGCTAAGATAAATTTCTGGCTAAAAATAATAGAGCAAAAGCAAATACAGCGATAAAATTTCCACGACACCCTTACCGCACACGGGCTAACCACAAAAGCATGGAAGATTGGGAAGAAGCTCATGAAGTTGTGAAGGCCAACATTAACCAGCTGAAAGATCAAGTGATGAGTTCAAATTTTTTCCCTCATTTAATATCTAAATTTGGGGATTTAATTGAATTTTCTGTGCTTAAAGATTGTTTTAATTAGGATTTGTGATTATTGGATTTATTGAGTAAGTTTGGTAAAAGTGGCGTAAAATTTGATTTTAGTTGCATAAAATATTATTGGATATTCTAACGTTTGTTAATGCAGCTGAAATTTATTTTTGGTCATTAATAGTGTGGATTTAAAATATTCAAAGTTACAAAATAAGTCCAAAATTAGGAAATTCTGGAAAAGAATAAATCAGGAGCTAAATGCACCCCCAGATTTTATTTGCACACTCCTTCTAAAGTGGACCACCAAAAACCTATTTTGCACCCCTAGTTTTCACTAAGTTGCACCCCTCCTACCACTTAAAGTCCACTCAACCAGATCATGCCATGTGGCAATCCCCACCTTTCAAATCAGGCCAACCATAAGCTGACACGTGTCATAATCTTCCACTCACCAAATTAACCAATCAGATCTTGCCACGTCATCATCTCCTCCATCTCACTCATGAAACCCTAACCCTAATTTTCCTCAAACCCTAGCCGCCACCATCAACCTCCACGGCAGCCGCCGCCGTTTTCGACCACTGCACCTACAACCTCCATTACAGCTTCTGCACCATCGTGCAACACCAACAGATCCGTCGCAACCACCGCCTGCACTCCACGTTCCTGAATACGAGGCTGCCACCATCAAAACCACTGCAACAGCAGCCTTCGTTGGAGAAGAAGACGCTTCATCCAAATGCAGCAACGCAGTCGGCCACCGCTGGACCACCACAGTTTCAGCACCGCAATTTCGTCATCACCATTCACGCTGCAGTATCACACCGCGTCGACCACCATCTCCGCAGCAACATCCCTACAACTTCGAACCATTCTCCGCAACGCTTCACGCATCCACGATCAACACCTTCGCATCACCAACCTCGTGAATCTACGACAACCGCGCCTCTAAGCACCTTGCAGCACCACGAAACCGCGTCGGAGCAGCCATGTCGGAGCAACCACCATTCCCCGGAGCAGCTGCCATTGCAGCAGCCACAAGCCTCCATGAAACCCTAAAAGCAGCAAACCCTAGTCTGGAGAGAGAAAGTGCACTCTGCGCCACGTGTCAGGCTGCTATTGGACAGTCAAACTGGTCAACTGGTCAACACTGGTCAACTGGTCAAAGTCAGCAGTCAACTTTGATCAAAACTGAAAAAATGGTTAAATAACAGGGGCAGAATTGGAAATTGGACAGGAATTAAGTTGCTAATTAATTAAATAAAAATAAAAGATTTTAGCAACTGATAGATAAAGCCCAAAGTCCAGTTGAAGCCTATATAAAGAGCTTAAGGGAGCAGAAGCGGGACACAATGGAGACACTTAGAACTCTCTGGTTTTGGCAGACACCGTCATCCATCTCATCTCTCATTCTTTCTTTTATTTTCTTTCCTTCATATCATCATGTATTCCATCAAAGCCATGGAGGGCTAAGCTTTTAGGGTTGATTCCACTGTAATTTCTTAACTGGATTCTAAGGTTAGATGAATTTATGTGTTTGTTATTTTGATTATTGTTGTGGTTTTTGTTTATCTATGTCCTTTGCTTCTTAATCGAATAGAGAATAATGATTTTAAATCTACATGCATGCTAATCATATGAGTTAAAAGGTGTTTAAACTAAATGGAGACTTTACTTTGATTTTATTTAGAAACTTTCATTTGATTAAATAAGTTTTTGCCAATAATTGAGACTTTACTTTGATTAGTGGTAATTACTTTAACTAAAATTAGTCAAGACTTTACTTTGATTAATTAAGTTTTCTATTTGGTGAAGAAACAAAGGAATAGACATGATTAGGCATAGTAAAATTAATTGAGATTGTACTTTGATTGAATTTACTATGGACAATCTAACAATTCTCACTTTTAATTGAGACTGTACTTTGATTAAAAGTGAGGATGCCAATGAACCCACGCTTGTCTCGTGCCTCCCTTATGATTGCCAAGGTCATGCTGAAAGAGGGATATGAGTACGAAAAAGGGCTAGGCAAGGACAAGCAAGGATTAATATTTCCTCTAGAGGTCACTAAGAAAAGAAACAGATATGGCCTGGGATACAAGCCTACTCGAGAAGACAAAAAAAGGCTGGTTGAAGAGAGGAGAGACAGCGGTTTGGCTCGCATGCAAGGAAAATAGTTGGGGTTAGGACAAATCCTCATTTGTGACATAAAAGAGAGCTTCCACAGTGCCGAAGGGATCAACACTAGCTAGATAGCAGCCGTTAATGATGAAGATGAACTTGAAAGCTCGGATTTTGTGCGGCCTTGCACTTCAGATGCACCACTCAACAATTGGGAGACTTTGGATCTACCTGTGATGTTTAATTTGGTTAAAATGTAATATTTTTAATTAATCCAACTGCTTTACCCGGAGCTCTAGGATTCATGACTTAACAGGCTAACACCTTTTCTTTTATGCTCAGTGTGATAATCAATTTGTGTTTGCTACCTCCATTATTTTTGTCTTGCATTTTTCACTGTTGTTTGTTTATTTATCGTTTTTATAAACTCGAATAATGCAGATATGACAATAAATGTTTTGAAAATAACAAAGTCGATATCCCTAATTTTGAGCACCCTGTCGATAATATGGAAGATGATTATGAAGATGATCCGGAACCCTCTCCTGAACTAATGAGATTAGTGGAACAAGAATCTAAAAAAGTAAAACCCCATCAAGAGGATGTAGAAACGCTTAACCTAGGAGAGGAGGATGAGAAGAAAGAAGTGAAAATTGGCACTAGTATGAAGAGAGAAGTGAAACAAAAATTATGTGCTTTACTAAAGGAGTTTAGGGATGTGTTTGCTTGGTCGTACAATGACATGCCTGGCTTAGATACTGATACAGTGCAACATAAGCTTCCACTCAAGCCGGAATGTCCTCCAGTCAGACAAAAGCTAAGAAGGATGAAACCAGAAATGTCATTAAAGATCAAGGAAGAAGTGCAAAAGCAATTTGACGCTGGATTTTTAGCTGTGGCAAAATACCCTCAATGGGTGGCAAATATTGTACCAGTACCCAAGAAGGATGGTAAAGTTTGGATGTGCGTTGACTATCGAGATTTGAACCATGCGAGTCCGAAGGACAACTTCTCGCTACCGCATATCGACACATTGGTGGATAATACAACCAAGTTCTCACTATTTTCGTTTATGGATGGCTTCTCGAGATATAATCAGATTAAGATGGCACCTGAAGATATGGAAAAGACCACATTTATTCCATTGTGGGGGACATTTTGCTATAAGGTGATGTCTTTCGGACTCAAGAATGCCGGAGCAACCTATCAAAGGGCCATGGTGGCGCTTTTTCATGATATGATGCACAAAGAAATCGAGGTTTATGTAGATGATATGATCGCCAAGTCCGAGTCAGAAGCAGAACACATCCTCAACCTAAGGAAATTGTTTGAGAGATTGAGGAAGTTCAAGCTTAAACTAAACCGGACTAAATGCACATTCGGTGTGAAATCCGGAAAGTTGTTGGGTTTCATTGTCAGTCAGAAGGGGATTGAGGTTGATCCTGACAAGATGCATGCGATAATCGAAATGCCTAATCCCAATACCGAAAAGGAGGTGCGAGGTTTCTTAGGCAGACTAAACTACATTGCTAGGTTCATCTCCCAATTAACTGCCACTTGTGAACCGGTATTAAAGCTATTGCGTAAAAATCAGGTTGTTAAGTGGAATGAAGACTGTCAAGCTGCTTTTGACAAAATTAAACAATATCTTCAAGATCCTCTAGTCTTACGTCCACCTAAACCTGGGAAACCATTGATTCTATATTTGACTGTACTGGACGAGTCGATGGGTTGTGTGTTAGGTCAACATGATGAAGCTGGAAGAAAAGACCATGCCATATACTACCTGAGCAAGAAGTTCACATAATGCGAACGACGATACTCGTTTTTAGAGCGAACTTGTTGCGCATTGGCATGGGCCGCCCATCGTCTAAGACAATACATGTTGAGTCATTCTACCTGGTTGATATCCAAGATGGACCCTATCAAGTATATTTTTGAAAAACTTGCTTTGACTGGAAGGATAGCCTGGTGGCAAATGCTATTGTCAGAATATAACATTATATATGTCACACAGAAATCTATCAAGGGTAGTGCTCTGGCTAAATATCTGGCTCAATAACCCATTAACGATTACCAGTCGATGCAGCCTGAATTCCCCGATGAAGATATCATGGCCTTGTTTGAAGGTGATCAAGAAGAGCAGAATGGAAAGATATGGATGTTATTATTCGATGGAGCTTCTAACGTCATGTGTTTTAATTGCACGAACAATATCGCTGAATATGAAGCTTGCGCTTTGGGCATCCAAGCCGCAATTGAATCGAAGGAAAACATTTTGAATGTGTATGGAGATTCGACATTTGTTATCCATCAATTAAAGGGGGAATGGGAGACTAGGGATCCGAAGTTGATTCCCTACAGAGCTTACATCATGGAGTTAGTGGAGTATTTTGAATCCATTGAATTTCAACACATTCCGCGAGAAGATAACCAGTTGGCGGATGCCTTAGCTACTTTCTCATCAATTTTCGAGGTTAATCAAGATGGGGTCTTGCCGATGATCCAAATGAAGAGCCACGAAGAGCCAGCATATTGTCACTTTGTTGAAGAAGAATTAGATGGTAAGCCTTGGTATTTTGATATCAAACGCTACTTAAAAACTAGGGAATACCCCGAAGAAGCATCTGAGAATGATCAAAGGACAATCAGAAGATTGGCTGTAAGTTTTATCTTAAGTGGGGATGTGTTGTACAAGAGAAACCATGACATGGTTCTCCTGCGATGCGTGGATGCAAAGGAGGCCAAGTCAATATTGGAGGAAGTTCATGGAGGTACCTTCGGCACACACATGAATGGGCACTCAATGGACAGGAAGATCTTGAGGGCTGGTTACTTTTGGTTGACCATGGAGAGTGATTGTTTCATACATGTGAGGAAGTGTGAGAAATGTCAAAAGTATGCAGATAATGTCAATATGGCGCCCACTACTTTAAATGTAATGTCTACACCATGACCGTTTTCAATGTGGGGTATAAATGTTATTGGAGCCATAGAGCCAAAAGCCTCAAACGGACATCGCTTCATACTGGTTTCAATTGATTACTTCACTAAATGGGTCGAAGCTGCTTCTTACACCAATGTGACAAGAAAAGTTGTGACTAGATTCATAAGAGAGCTGATTTGCAGATACGGATTGCCCAACAAGATAATCACTGATAACGCCACCAACTTGAACAATCAAATGATGACTGGATTGTGTGAAGGATTTAAAATCCAATATCATAATTCTTCTCCTTATCGTCCAAAGATGAATGGGGCAGTCGAGGCTGCTAATAAGAACATCAAGAGAATTGTACAGAAAATGGTGGTTACGTATAAAGATTGGCACGAGATGCTTCCTTTCGCTTTGCATGGGTATCGTACTTCAGTACGTACATCGACTGGGCAACACCTTTCTCTCTGGTATACGAAATGGAGGCAGTGCTACCTTTCGAAGTAGAAATTCCATCCCTACGAGTGTTAATGGAGACCCAATTGGAAGAGGCCAAATGGATTCAAGCTCGGTTTGACCAGCTCAACCTCATTGAGGAGAAGAGGCTAACTGCAGTGTGTCACGGATAATTATACCAAAGAAGGATGAAAAAAGCATTCGACAAGAGGGTGCACCCTAAAGAGTTCCATGAAGGCGAGCTAGTCTTGAAAAAGATCTTGCCTATACAGAAGGATCATAGGGGCAAGTGGACTCCAAATTTTGAAGACCCGTATGTGGTGAAGAAAGCATTTTCTGGTGGGGCACTAATTCTCACAAGGATGGATGGGGAGGAATTACCGTTACTGGTAAATTCTGACGCGGTCAAAAAAATGTATGCATGATGATTCCTTGATAGGATACGCTACTAGGGGATACCGACATTGTATCCAAATTTTGTTGTACTCTGCTTTGTCTTTCGTTCAATAAATACCATTTGGTTTTCTCCATAAATTTGAAACAATTGATGTCACGTTGAGCTCATAAAGAGAATAAGCAATAGATAATCTAAAAAAAAGGAAAAAAGAAGAATAAAGCCATATACATACCAATGAGGCATCACGGGTATGATCTCTAAGAGCAGGCTCGCTTCTAAAGGGTGTCGTGGAAGTAAAATAATAAAAAAAAGAAAGAAAAAGGTTCAAAAAAAAAGGGAATCAATTTTGGAATTTGTTGTTAATGTTAGTTTTGAAATGGTTGAAAAGCCAAGAAGGGGGGTTGAATTGGCTAGTTAAAACTTTAGGCCATCTTTGCAAGCTAAAAACCACCTTTAATTGAATCAAATAGATCACCAAGTTAGGATGTAAACAATACTGAACTATACACTTTCAATCGATCAAAAACAGAGTTAACAGATTGATTTTACTAAACAGATTCTGTTCTAGTATAATCAATCGATTGAAACTAAAAAACAGTCGACTGAAATACTGGGAAAAATGCAGGAATGCGAATTTGAATTTTAAACCAGAAACAATGCTCAGGAATGATCAAGATCAGTTCCAAATGATTATACAAACATGCTCAATGCTTCAGATGCTATGAAAACATGCAAGAACATGAAAAAGATGATTAAAGCACAAGTTCTTGAAACTTTAAAATGAAAATGCAAGAGAGAAAGGTTAGAGAAGAGAGAACACCACGAAGTTTTATACTGGTTCACTCAAATCTGAGCTACATCCAGTTTGTCAAGGCAACCTTAGCTTGACTTTGCACTATTTCAAAAGTTTTACAAAGTATCCACCCTTACACTTCCAAAATATGCAAAAATACCACAAAAGACTCTTGAATCACACCAGCACAGCAAGAACCCTCTTACAAACCTGGAAAACCACTAGGCACACACACAAAGCTTGAGAAAGATCAAACCTTAGTGGTAGCACAGTCTTGCCTACCACAAACCACTTTCTCCAAGCTTCAAACCAAGCCAAAAGCTCCAAGAATTGATCCAAGATCAATCTTCAACAGCTGCAACACCTATGATCACGAAGGAGAGAGTTTCCACAAGTTTCCAGAACCAAATCGTGCTCTAAAATGATCAACCAGACCTCTCTTTCGAAAATCACAGCTTTTATAGTCAAACTATTACGAAATTCAACAGGTTGATTTTCAAATCAATCGGTTGATTTCACTTGACTTAAGTGAAATCAGTCGATTAAGAACTAAATCAACTGATTGAATTTGTTGCAGTTTAAGACTATTGCAGCCAACCTTTTAACCTGTTAAAAAACCATTCAACAGATTAAAAGAGACATTTTAACCTGTTGAAAAACCATTCAACAGATTAAAAACACAATAAAGACCAAACTACATCTAATTAATGCTATAAGGTCTACAACATGAATTACAAACTTAAAATACACTTTCTAAATGATGTAACTACATGGAGAGCACACGTTCCAGCCTTGATCACCATGGATATCATCAAATCTCCTTTCCTTCATCAATGTAGGCTTCATTCCAATGGTAATGGCTTCAAGATAGTTCAAAAGAGCTTCATTCAATCTTCATCAAATCTTCAAGAAGCAAACCACATTGGCTTCTCATGTCAACAGTTAATAGAGTCGTCAAGTGCATGGCATTTTCAAAAAAAAAATGATGAGAAAAAGGGAATGAAAATACAAAAGTGGGGAGAAGGGAAAGTTTTTCCATGGTTTGTCACTTTAAGCATAACTTGTGTTCATCTCTTGTTGAAGCATCTGCATTCATATTGCTTGAACCCCCAATTCGTTCACTTCCCTCTAAAATAAAGGATTGCCCTAGGAAATAAAGAAGAGTGTATTGTGACAGGTTTTTGTTTAGTTGACCTTGTCTAACAATAGGCCAAAGCCACAAGTTGGGAAGAACAAAAGAAGATTGTTTGTTAGAACAAAAAACCTACAAAGGCGATATGGGAAAAGAAAAGAAGATGAAAGTGGAATGGGTTAGATGCTGCCGAATTTTGGCTTAGAGCTAAGCTCATGTGAAAATAAGGTGAACAAACTTTGAAATGACGTGTGGCCTCCTTTCCCTACCAAAATTTAAAGGAAAAATCCTATATCCATTTGCACCCCCTTTGAGCCAAAATAAAAACTTCTTTCAGTATCCCTGGACAAGAATCATCAGCATGTCAAGTTACCCGAAACACATAAAGGGTGTTCAAATAGATCAATGAAAAAGAAATCTAGAAATGCATGTCAAAAAATCACAAAGTGATAACAATGCAAAGGACATGAAGGATGGGACAAAGGGAAAGAAAAATGAAAATAAAGATGATAGAACACCCGAAATTCCAAGTGAAAGGCTTATAGGGTGTCTCACAAATGATTCTTGTTCCAAAATTAATACATACAAACTCATACTTGGGCCTTGTTAACCATTTCTTTCATAAACCTCTTAACCCCTAGCCACGCTACAAGCCAAGAAAAGTCCACATCGATTGAAGAATGTTTGTCTTGATCTTCTCATGAGCTTAACTCGTGGACAAAAGTAAGTGGTTGACGACACAAATCGCCAAAAAAAAGGAGGAAAGAGAGTGGGTGAAAAAAAAATAAAGATAGAAAATGGAGGAAAAATTTCCCATCAGCATATGAGTTAGGCAAAATATTCAAATCAGGGCAATCCTTTCCATCTCATCAAACCACGCTCTTACCCAACGCAACAAAACTGAGGCAATTTTTAAACCATGCATGTTTCTTCTTGAATATTAACCTGACCACTGGTAATGTTGCCCCTGAACAATTGTTTAGCCTCTTACAAAACTGGTTCCTATCCCTCATTCATTCGTGGGTTCAAGCTAGTATGTTTTGCATGACGCGCAAAAAAAAAAGAAAAGAAATTAAACTGACAGTTTTGCAGTGTGCACCAGGATCTTTCACCATTCCCCCTTTTTTTTGTTTGAACATATAAGTAATAATATAAGCAACGTGACTTGAACATGCCTTGGATTTGACGACAGCATTGGTAACTAATTCCAAAACAAGAGCATCTTCGTTAAAAAAAAAAAAAAACTTCACATGAATTTTACCCATGCATCCATCTCACCATATTACATCATCGTGTAAAAAAGGAAAAAAAAAAGGGAGCTTCACATGAATTTTATCCATGCATCCATGCGTTCTTGCATTTCATCATGTTACATCATCATTCGAAAAATGGATTCAAACGTTCAGTCAGGACAAATGTTTTGCACAAGTTTCACCAATGATAAGCATTCACGTAATGTTTGCCAACACATGAAAATTATCTTCAGGTTATCCTTTCAAATAGTGACCCTCTCCTTGGGATTGGTCAAGTCCAAATCCTCCTCTCCTCATGACCCTCTCCTTAGGAATGGTCAGGTCCTTGTGTTCTCCTTTTGGACAACGACCCTCTCCTTGGGAATGGTCAAGTCCAGGTTATAACCCTTTCCTTGGGAATGGTCAAATCCAATATGTCGTATCAAGACCCTCTCCGTGAGAATAGTCATCGATTCCTATGCCTTTTCCTTAGGATTGGCCAAATCGTTTAACGGATCGAGACCCTCTACTCAGTAATGGTCACCGAATCCTTTCAGATATAGACCATCTCCAATGGAATGGTCACTGATCTCTGTATGGTTACATCATGACCCTCTGCAAGGTAATGGTCATTGATTTCTATGTCACATCAAGGCCCTCTGCAAAGCAATGGTCATTGATTTCTTGGTTGCATCGAGGCCCTCCGCGAAGCAATGGTCATCGATTTCTTTACATCAAGACCCTCTCCATTGGAATGGTCATTGATTTATCTGTGTTTACATCATGACCCTCTACAAGGTAATGGTCATTGATATCTGTGTCACATGAAGACCCTCTTCATTGAAATGGTCATTGGTTTCTTTGTGTTTACATCAAGTCCCTCTCCCTAGGAATGGTCATCGATTTCTCCCCATCTCAGCCCTCTCCTTGGAATTGGCCAAATCTCTTTTGGGTTGTAACCCTTTGCTTGGTAATAGCCACCAAATCTTTTTGAAGCCTGAATCTTGACCCTCTTCATAGAATCAGTCATCTCACCCCTTTAATTCTATTTTTATTCACCCTTTTCCTCTTCGAAATCTGAACAAAATTTGCGTCACTATCTTTACTTATCTTTTACTATGAAATTATGAAAAGTCAATTTTCATATTACCTAGTAAAATCTAAGTAAAGAGGGGCAGCTCTCAACACCCAATTTTGTCTGGTTTATAATATATACATATATATTATTTATTTATTTATTACTTTTTTGTTATTATTATTTTTACTTATTTATTTATTTGTTATTATTATTATTATTATTATTTTCTTCTTATCTTATTTTACTTTGATTTTGTTATGTCCTTTTATCTTATTTTATTTTTTTTTCTTTTTATTTTATCTTCTTTTTCTTTTTCTTTTTTCTTTGTTTCAATTTTCTTCATATTTATTTTTATTTTATTTCATTTTATTATTATTTTAAAAAAAAAAGAAAAAAAGAAAAAAAAAACGGATTAAAAAAAGAGAAAAGAAAAGAAAAAAAAGAGAGTAGAACAAAGATTTGAAAAAAAGTAAAGAAAAAGGATGCAGAGCATTCAATTTTTATGCACACTGGTTGCCTAGCTCTTTCCTTATTTGGCACCCTGGAACGCACACTGCTAAGCTGCAGCTACCTATCAAACAAAAGAAGAAACTGCGTCAGTGACTGAGGGAGGCCATGGTGACTGATTGGCTGCATCTACATGGATTGATTGAAGGAAGAAGTGACTCTGCAGATTGGGCAAGGGGGAAGCAACTGCCACTTCCCACCTTTTTACCTCTCTAGACCACGAACAAAAAGGAGAGTTCTCAGCACAAAAGAGAGAGGAGAGGGGGAGAGAAAGGATTTTGGAAAAAAATACAGTTCCTACTAAACAAAAGCTGCCAGAGGTTTGGGGAGAACAAAACAAAAGCTGCAATCAAAGGGGAAAGGAGCAACACGAGAGAATGGCGGATCAAGAGGTAAGTACCGCTGCCGTGAATATGAACTAAAATGTATGTGGCTTGTTATGCATTGTTAAATAACCGAATATGATATTCTGTTGCGCTGTGTTTTTATGCTTGTGCATGTGTGTGTAAAAAGCCGTTGTGATATGTTGTAGTCTCCATTTACAATGTGTCTATGTCATCTAAATAAAAACCAAAAAAAACAAAGAATCAGAGTCCAACCACAGCGACTAACATCAATATTACGTAATACACTCCATTCTCCTTCACCTTCACCATTCTATTCTTCTCCGCCTGTACACACATAACATGACCAGTTTTACCTTCTAACCCACCACAGTCACTTCCCAACCGAACCCCATAGCCACAGATTACCTCCATTTATCCCTGCCGTCTCCATTCCGCAAAGGCAGCCGACAACACATGAGCTTCCATCACCCCTATATTCACGGCTATTGTCCATTCACCAATTCCCCCACTATTACATACTCCACACTCATCTTCCACTTGCAAAAAACACAGGAAAATACAGAGTCCAGACATTGCAACCTTCATCACCCAATCATCTCTGTCACACACCCTTCCATCGACAGTTAACCCCTTTTCACATTCTTCATCACTCACCCGCATAAAATCAAAATAAGAAAAACAACAAACAGAACCCACATGCTTAGAACAACAGATTTACATCCTCTCAATCATCTTCTTCAAGCCGCAACCCAAATTTTTACCACGAACCAACCAATCTCACAAAGTACGCCAAACTCTCGCGTCTCAAAATCCAGTAACCCAACATCAAATCAGAAGCAGAAAACCAAGAAAAGAGCTTGTGGTCTCGTGTGGTCACATGAACGGAGGAGGGATGGTCGCGTGGTGACAAGCCACGGAGTCTTAGCGCACCAGCGACGACCGCGATTCCCTCGACGGTGACGACAGGATCAGCGACGACCTTGAGGCGGCTGAAACCGTTGACGGCGGTATCCGGCAAGCGAGACCTCACGGCCGTGAAGTGGATCAGTGCAACCCCTGTCTTGAATGCCATGGAGAAGCGAAGAAGGGGACCTGGTGCAGCAGCGTTTCACGTGAGAAGGGAGTGAAGGGTGATGGTGTCGCCGGTGAAGCCTTCGGCGGAGGTCGTTGGTGGTGGCTAAAAGGCAGACGCGCGTCCCAGTGCCCGTGAGGAGATTCTTGGGGTCAAGAGAGATAGACAGGGGCTTGGCTCTCATTTTTTTGAGTAGCTAGGGTTTAGGTTAAGTTCACCATACCACTTCTCACATTGGGCTGATTAGCCCACTTCCTTTCTTACACCGCCCTTTTTTAATATTCTCACCCTCCCGCTCTTGTGTATTAGAATTGGATTTGTATATAAAATTTCAAAATATAAAAACATCAACATTTTCAAACAAACAAGTTTTTTAAAGAACTACGTAACCCTAATTTCTCATTTTTAATGAGAATACGTAGGACCAAGGCCAATCTTTGTCGGGCCCAAAAAATTAAAAGATATTTTTGTTTCTTTTTAGCATTATTGTCTTATTATTTTTTGGGAAAATTAATATTTTGAGAACCACATCAACTTTGCATTTTTAATTGAAGGTACTGCCCTCAGGCGGGCGCGGTAGGTTGCTAACACCTTCCCTACGCGTAACCAACTCCCAGATCCAAAATTTAGTTTTTCGCAAACTTGTTTCATTTCTATGGTTTTCCATAGTTTTCCAGAATAACTATGGTGGCGACTCCAAATCTCTTTTTAAAACCTATTTTCTTTTTTGGTTCGCCGTCCCATCGCGATTTCGATTGCGACAACCAGTATGTGGAGGTTCCATTTTACAAAAAGCAATAATCTTACTACTCAACTTCCAACTAGCATCAACAAAATGAGCAGTCAAGCAAATAAACCCTTCTTGATTTATAGAAATCCAACAGTCAGATGTCGAATAAATTCGGCTACGAGATTTACGCATTGCAAGTTTGACCCTCTCGTTGTGTTCATGAAATTTCTTTGAAGTATTAAACACAGCTGTATTCCTACTTGGAACTCTTACTTCTGGATTTAGATATACAAGTAATTCCTTAATCCATTTATATTCAACAAAATTATATGGAAGTCCATGTTGAATAATAGCCATTGAAATAAGGTCATCTACAACTTTTTGGTCAATTTCCCTAAACCTTAATTTCCCAGCATGATCAATTATCATTTTTCCCACATCATTGTCTTTTAATTTCTTTAGGACCACAGACTTTGACAAATGACCCAACATTGTTGAGGTCCCTATTTTTGTACCACCAGTAACATACTTTGCACCACAAGCCTTGCATTTGGCCCTTTCTTTACCATCTTTTACACCAATTTTTGTAAAGTGATCCAAAACCTTAGAAGTAGTTCCCCTAGGTCTCTTACTTTCTCTATCAAAATCCTTACCCTCATTTTCAATCTCTTTTACATATGGTGTAACATCCCTAAGGAATATTACTGATATTAAACAAATAAAATTCGAATTAAAATAAATACTGCATTGAATATAAACTATTTCCCAAAAACGTGGGAAAATTAAAAAAACCATAACTGGTACCATACATAATCCGAATGTACAATATCGTTATATATAAATGTTATTAAAGTTCAACATAAAAATATTTACATCAAAATCAAAACAATAAAGTTTCTTTCAAAATCCCAAGTAGCCCATGCTCTCCGTCGCTAAGCATCTCCTGGCTCACTTGTCAAATCATCTGCTCCCGGATAACAAATTATCCGATCATCGCCATACACACACAGATAGGATGAGCTATGCACAATAAAATATAAACAGATATATGAAATAAACATGTTTCCCAACCCAAAATATAATAAGTACAAATCTCATAATTTTCAAATCACCCAACCATGACCTCATAGTCCTTCATAAGTCATATGCATGAACTAGGTCTTGGGACTTCCCTGTGCTCCCACGAAACCAACTCATTCGTGGTCCAACCCTATGAGCCTATCCCGCTCATAGTCCCGCCCTACAGACTCCTCGTTTGTAGTAAAACATCCAAGTCTCATAGTTGGACCCTGGCACGCACGCAATCACCATACTATGGACTCCTCGCACAATAGTAGCCGAAGGGAACATAACAGTTACTTGCCCATCGTGCGCCCGACACATGCAATCACCATACTAAGGACTCCTCGCCCAATAGTAGCCGATGGGAACTCAACCAGTTCCTTGCCCATCATGTGTCCAACCACCGAGCACATCCCAGTCGCCTATTGGACTTAGTCCTTCAAGCCCACACACCACAACACATGCATATACATCCTATACTTAAGAAAAGTAGACGTTTCACACACACAAGGTCATACAACCATGAGAAATTCACATAAACTCGCTTAAGGCAGGGACTCTCGCCCAAGCTAAGCCCTCTGCTTCACTTAGGCAAGTTCACCTCGCCTAGGCGAGCTTAAAACAACCACAACCTCACGTTATCTCGCTTAGGCGAGATTCCCTCGCCTGGGCGAGCTGTACCATCGCTCAAAGTATCACCCACCCCTCACTTAAACGAGGAACCACTTAAACAACGTCATTTCTCATCGCGACCTCGCTTAGGCGAGTGTTGATGAAGGATTGACCCCAACCAAGGATGAAGGCACATGCTTAAGAAGACTAAGCATGTTTAGAAAGGAAGTTCACTAATCCTTCATCCCTTTCATTTGTGTTTGTTATTTTTGATTCCCTAAGTTGACTTAGTTGAATCAACTTTAGTTGACTTGTTGACCTTTGACTAGGTTTGACTTGTTGACTATAGTTGACTTGACTTAAGCCAACATGTTAATCTATTTTTATTTGCTTTGTAGGTTAATTAGGAGTAAGAAAGCAATGCTAGGTGGCGCATGGTGATTGGGGAGCATAAATGATGTGGATGAGAGAGTAAAGCAAAGGCATAAAGCATAAAGTAAAAGGCATAAAACAAGTGTACCTATGTACCTTTGGTCTCCTTTGTTTTTAGCACACTTTGGGCACTTTTTGGAGACATATGAGACACATTCTTTGTCTCCTTTTGTGCTAGAACGAAATTTGCCTTGCACACACCACAGTTGGCTCTTTTGTCTCTCATTTTTGTAACCTTATTTGACCTAGTTTCTAGAAGCTAGGGTTAGGTTTTTGTAGAGACATCCTTAGGTATCTTTTATTCGCTTAGAGGCCCCTAAACTCTTCTATATAAGGGGTGCTCCTAGACATGTAAAAGTGTTGAACATTTTGAAGTAAAAGCACTCTTGTGTCTCAACCATTTGGGAGAGTTTCCTCCCTTGGGAGTGAATACTTTTAAGCCTTATCTTGCATAGCAAGTGGTGGTACACATTCACTCATCTTCAAGGTTGCCATGGCTTCTAGCCTAGCCTTGTAGTGGTGTGCTTCTCACAGTTTTACAATTTCTTTCCTTTCTATTTTATGTTTTCTTCTTCCTTTAATTGTTCTTGGTTTTCTATGGTTTATGTGTGACAAAACAAAATAGAAAAGAAAAACAAAACAAATAGAAAACAAAAACAGAAAAGGGGGAAATCTCCCCACACCCCCACACTTTATCCATGCATTGTCCTTAATGTATTCAATATGTATAAAATGCAAAGAAAAAGTATGAAGTGTACTTACCTCCTCAAGGTGGAAGGTATGAGGGAGAAGTCAAGTTCATCCCATCCATCGTCTTGTTCAACATATCTTGATTTTCATTGAATATCCGAAGACGATGCCCATTAACTTTAAAAGTTCTTGCTGAAGATTCTTTCTTGATCTCTACCGCTCCATAAGGGAAGACTTCTGTAACAATGTATGGTCCTTCCCAAGTAGAGCGCAACTTACCACTCATGTGACCAAGCTTGGATTTGTATAGTAACACCTTCTGGCCTACCTTGAAATCCTTTCTAGCCACAAGCTTTTGGTCATGGAACTTCTTGGTTTTCTCTTTGTAGAACTTTGAATTTTCATAGGCTGCAAGCCTAATCTCCTCTAGTTCTTGCAACTGAAGCTTTCGCTCATTTCCTGCTTCTTCCAAATCCAAGTTGCATGCTTTCACGGCCCAATAGGCCCGATGTTCAATCTCCACAAGTAGATGACAAGCCTTTCCAAAAACCACCCTGAAAGGTGACATACCTATAGGTGTTTTGTAGGCTGTCCTGTGTGCCCAAAGTGCATCATCCAATCTTGTGGCCCAATCCTTTCGACTAGGCTTCACTACTTTCTCTAGTATCTTTTTAATCTCCCTGTTAGAGATCTCTGCTTGCCCATTAGTTTGGGGGTGATATGGTGTAGCAATGCGATGTGTCACCCCATACTTCTTCAACATGTTCTCAAGTAGCCTATTACAGAAATGAGTCCCCTGGTCACTGATGATGGCTCGTGGTATCCCAAATCTGCAGAAAATGTTAGACCTGACAAAACTCATAACAATTCGAGAATCATTAGTTCTTGTAGCTATGGCTTCCACCCATTTGGAGACATAGTCTACAACAAGCAAAATATAAGAAAACCCAAAAGAAGGAGGAAAAGGACCCATAAAATCAATACCCCAAATATCAAATACCTCACAATACAGCATGGGTTGTTGAGGCATTTCATCCCTTCTTGAAATGGATCTAGCTGCCCTTTGGCACTGCTCACAATTTTCATATACCCTCTGTGCATCTTTAAAAATAGTAGGCCAATATAATCCACAATCCAACACCTTCCTACCTGTTCTTTGTGTGCCATAATGTCCACCAAAAGGAGACGAATGACAGAACTCAAGCACATGAGGTATCTCGATATCTGGAACACACCTCCTTATGACTTGGTCACTACCAATGCGCCATAAGATTGGATCTTCCCAGATATAGTACTTTGCCTCACTTTTTAGCTTGATTCTTTCATATTTGGAGAAGGAAGGAGGAATAGCAGAAACAACCAAATAGTTAACAATATCAGCAAACCAAGGTTCAGGAAACATACCTTTCACAGCAGACAATGCTAGGAGGACTTCATCAGGAAAGTCATCATTAATCGGAATGTTATCTTCTCCATTTTCAATCCTGCTAAGATGGTCGGCTACTAAGTTATGTGGTCCACTTCTGTCTAGAATCTCAATGTCAAACTCCTGGAGCAATAGCATCCATCTGATCAACCTTGGTTTTGAATCTGCTTTCTTCAGAAGGAATTTTAATGCTGCATGATCAGTATAAACAATTACCTTGGAACCATGTATATACGGTCTGAATTTGTCCAAGGCAAACACAACAGCCAATAATTCCTTCTCAGTCGTGGTGTAGTTAGCCTGCGCTGTGTCCAATGTTCTGGAAGCATAATATATCACATGTGATAGCTTCCCATCTTTTTGTGCAAGCACCGCTCCTACTGCAAAGTTTGATGCATCACACATCAACTCGAATGGTAATGTCCAATCAGGTGGCTGGATGATAGGAGTGGTGGTAAGCGCCTTTTTCAATGTATCAAACGCATCTTTGCACCTCTCTCCAAAGTCAAATACTACATCCTTTTGCAACAAGTTGGAGAGAGGGTTGGCTATCTTGCTGAAGTCCTTGATAAACCTCCTGTAAAATCCTGCATGTCCAAGAAAAGATCGAACCTCTTTCACAGAAGAGGGGTAAGGCAATTGTGAAATAATATCAATTTTAGCAGGATCTACAAATATACCATTCTTGGAAACAACGTGACCTAAAACTATACCTTGTTCCACCATAAAATGACATTTTTCAAAATTTAGAACCAGGTTAGTTTCTTCACATCTCTCCAAGACTCTAGCAAGATTAGACAAGCAGTGATCAAAAGATGAACCATATACACTAAAATAATCCATAAAAACCTCAATACAATGCTCCAATAAATCTGTAAAAATACTCATCATACATCGCTGAAATGTTCCAGGAGCATTGCAAAGGCCAAATGGCATTTTCCTATAAGCATATGTATCGAATGGACAAGTAAAAGTAGTCTTATGTTGATCCTCTGGGGCAATACAAATCTGAAAATACCTAGAGAATCCATCAAGAAAACAGTAATGAGACTTACCTGCCAATCGGTCTAACATCTGGTCCATGAATGGTAAAGGAAAGTGGTCCTTCCTAGTTGCCTGGTTTAGTCTTCTATAATCAATACAGACCCTCCAGCTATTCTGAATACGAGTATGAATCAACTCGTTCTTCTCATTCTTGACCACGGTGATCCCAGATTTCTTGGGGACCACATGTACAGGACTCACCCAAGTGCTGTCAGAAATGGGATATATAATACCTGCTTGTAGCAACTTGGTGACTTCCTTCTTCACAACCTCCATCAGTTGAGGATTCAGTCTCCTCTGAGGTTGCCTCACTGGCTTAGCATCCTCCTCCAAGAGTATTCTGTGCATGCAGAAAGAAGGACTAATACCAGGAATATCTGCCAAAGTCCAGCCTATTGCTCGCTTGTGATCTTTGATAACCTGCAATAGCTTTTGTTCCTGCTCGTCAGTAAGCAAGGCAGATATAATAACAGGGAGTTTTCCATCCCTCTCAAGATAAACATATTTCAAATGAGATGGTAAAGGTTTCAACTCCAAAGTGGGTGGCTGTTCCACAGATGGCAACATTTTACTGCCTAAGGTAATTTCAGCTACCTCAGCATCACACTTGGACGCCACAGAGGTATCAAATAGTGACACCACGTCCTCAACATCACCTGTTTTACAATTTTCTCTTTCGTCTAAAATTGAGCCCAAAACATTCGAAAAAGAAATATCCAAAGAAGAAGAAAAACCAGATAAAGCGTCCAAAAGTCCAAAAGCATAATTGTTTACTACATTACTCAATAAATCAATACAAAACAAAGAATGGTCTTCAATTGGGTGCTTCATGGCTTCTAGCACGTTGAACTGCACCTTCTCATCTCCTATCTCCATAGTCAAGGATCATGCATGCACGTCTATCTTGGTACGTGCTGTCATCATGAATGGTCTTCCCAAGATGATTGTGGTTGAACTCATTCCTTCATCATCCTTCATATCCAAGATGTAGAAATCTGCAGGAAAAATTAACTTGTCCACACGGACAAGCACATCTTCTAGCACACCTGCAGGGTTAACTGTGCTACGGTTGGCCAATTGAATGACCACACCAGTAGACTTAAGAGGTCCAAGATGAAGTGAAGTAAAAACAGATAAAGGCATTACATTAATGGAAGCTCCTAAATCTAACATAGCATTATCAAACTTAGTACTTCCTATAATGCAGGGAACAGAAAACATACCTGGATCCTTACACTTTTGCGGCATTCTGACTGTAGGCTTCTTAATTAAGCTAGAGACGTTTCTTCCCATGTTCACTACCTCTTTGTCCATAATACGCCTTTTATGTGTACATAATTCTTTGAGAAACTTGGCGTATTTAGGAATTTGTCTCACAGCATCCAACAAAGGAATGTTTATCTCCACTTTCTTGAAAGTATTCAGGATTTCTTTGTCTAACTCCTCCATCTTTTTAGTTTTTGGTTTCAAACGGTTTGGATAGGGAGGAGGAGGAGAATAAGGAGAAGGATTTTCAGAGGAAGTATTAGGGGATACCAACCTGGAGTTATCACTGGGTGCAGGCATCTCAGATGTTGCTTGTGTTGCTTCATCTGATCTTCCTCTTTCATCATTAGGTACAACTTCATTGTCCTTATCTTCATCTTCTTGGGCATCCCCAAGACCTTGTATTTGCTTACCCGATCTTAAAGTAATAGCACTTACATTTCGTGGGTTGATTACAGTTTGTGCAGGCAAATTGCTCGAGCCTTGTTGAGACTTCATCTGATTTAACTCATTTGCCATTTGTCCAATCTGGTTCTGCAAGTTTTGATTGGTTGCTTCCATCGTCTGTTTCAACTCATTGATTTGTCCCTTCATCATGTCAGCCATCATTTTCATCATTGCCTCCATGTTTGAATCACTAGAGGTTGCCGCTGGTTGTGTTTGTTACCTCTGTTGAGGTGGAACATAGACTTGTTGGTGTTGAGGCTGTTGATTTCCCCATTTCTGGCTGGGATATTCCTTCCAATCTGGGTTGTACTTATTGGAGGACAGATCATGGTTGTATTGCTGCCGAGGTGGTCTATTATTGCCATAGATGTTTGCAGCATATGCCTGAGGTTGTTCATTGTCTAACGTCCCTGTCTCTTTTAACATAGAACAAGCCTATGTAGGATGATTAGTAGAAGCACAAATTCCACATAAAGTAGAAGGGATAGGCTTTTTCTGTAAGTTTGTCAAGGTCCTTACCATGGCTGCTAAGTCATCCAACTTCCCTTCTAATTTCTTGTGATCTGCAACATATGAAGCTTCTACTCCATGGGTTCCCTTCAATAGAGTTATAGAATTACTCCTTGTGGAAAATTGTTGATGGTTCGACGCCATAGTTTCAATCAATTGTCTTGCATTTGTTGGCGTTTTGTCCACCAATGACCCTCCACTTGCAGCATCTATCATTTGTCTATCCATGATACTCAATCCCTCATAAAAGTATTGAATAAGGAGATGCTCGTTTATTTGGTGATGAGGACAGGAAGCACATAACTTTTTGAATCTTTCCCAATACTCGTGAAGACTTTCTCTTTCTTGTTGCCTTATCCCATAAATATCTTTGCGAATAGCAGCAACTCTAGATGCTGGAACAAACTTTTCCAGAAATAATCTTTTCAGAGTCTCCCAGGTATTGATGGATCCTGGCGGAAGGCAGTATAACCAATTCTTAGCGGCATCTTGCAATGAGAATGGAAAAGCCTTAAGCTTGATATGTTCCTCTGTCACTGTTGTAGGTCTCATGGATGAACAAACAACATGAAATTCCTTCAAATGATGGTACGGGTCTTCTCCTGCTAATCCATGGAATTTGGGTGAAAGATGGATTAACCCAGACTTAAGCTCACATTCTCCATCTGGATATTGGATGCACATGTTTTGTGTAATTACTGCATCCGGTGAAGCCAACTCTCTTATTGTTCTTTCTTCCATTCTATCTTCTTGAATTTCTGGTTCAGGTGATGGATCAGAAGATATGTTAATCATCAGAGGTGATTCTAGTGGTACACTTTCAGTGGTAGGTTCAGATGATGATGGTGCTCCTTCAGTAGAACACCTAAGTTCAAGTCTCCTACGTGATTTACGCAAGTTCCTTTCAAGTTCTGAATCAAGTTGATAAAATTGACCCGGATTGGCCCGAGTCATGCACTATGCAGTCCACCTGAAAGTGAAAGTGTTTCCCTGTGTGTTTTTTTTTCTTCCTATTCTTGTTTTGGAGAAAGATTTCAAGAAAGAAATGAGTTAAGATGTCGTTGGGTCTACTCCCAGGAAAGAGAGGTGTGTCACAGTGGACAACTTAAATACCAAGTCTTTCCTAGACAGAGTTTCCAAACTAGTCTCAAAAAATTTCTTAAAAGAAATTCTTAATCAAAACAAAAATAGAACTTTGCTTGGAATATATTAAAAGAAAGCTAAAGACTACAAAATAACAAACTCTATTAAACGTATATGCGTAAAATAAATAAAAATAAAAATAATAAAATAAATAAATAAAATAAAATAAATAAAAACAGAATCAAAATAAAAGAAATACTAACCGTATTCCCCGGCAACGGCGCCAAATTTGATATCGCTGTCGTTAGGCGATCAAATTACCACTACTTTAGCAACTTCAGTATTGCCAGTTAGTAGTGAACAAAATAGTTAGGGTTAAGATAACCCTGAGTCGTCTCACAACGAATACGGAATTGATCTCAAATATTTGATTCTTAAAAATGCAATTAAAACTAGCAACTATAAAAATAGGGGGATTTTCATGTGCAAAGAAAATGACACGGAAGATTGTAAACACAATAATAGTAAATAGGTCAATTCCACTGCTTTTTCTAAATAAGATTCTTCATTGGTTATCTAGAGATTATTGTTAAATTAATTATTGTTGTTGTTTTACAAATCAATCAGTGTAAAGACTCAATTCATTTGTTGGCATCCTCACTTTTAATCAAAGTACAGTCTCAATTAAAAGTGAGAATTGTTAGATTGTCCATAGTAAATTCAATCAAAGTATAGTCTCAATTAATTTTACTATGCCTAATCATGTCTATTCCTTTGTTTCTTTACCAAATAGAAAACCTAATTAATCAAAGTAAAGTCTTGACTAATTTTAGTTAAAGTAATTACCTCTAATCAAATTAAAGTCTCAATTATTGGCAAAAACTTATTTAATCAAATGAAAGTTTCTAAACAAAATCAAAGTAAAGTCTCAATTTAATTTAAAAACCTTTTAACTCATATGATTAGCATGCATGTAGATTTAAAATCATTATTTTCTATTCGATTAAGAAGCAAAGGACATAGATAAACAAAAACCACAACAATAATCAAAATAACAAACACATAAATTCATCTAACCTCAGAATCCATTTAAGAAATTACAGTGGAATCAACCCTAAAAGCTTAGCCCTCCATGGCTTTGATGGAATACATGATGAAATGAAGGAAAGAAAATAAAAGAAAGAATGAGAGATGTGGTGGAGACGGTATCTGCCAAAACCAGAGAGTTCTAAGTGTTAAAGTTGTCAGTTGTAAGTTCCCCTTAAGTCTCTTTATATAGGCTTCCACTGGACTTTGGGCTTTATCTGTCAGTTGCTAAAATATTTTATTTTTATTTAATTAATTAGCAACTTAATTCCTGTCCAATTTCCAATTTTGCCCCTCTCATTTAGCCATATTCGCAGTTTTGACCAGAGTTGACTGCTGACTTTGACCAGTTGACCAATTTGACTGCCCTATCAGATGCTGACACATGGCGCAAAGTGCACTTTCTCTCTCCAGACTAGGGTTTGCTGCGTTTAGGGTTTCATGGAGGCTTGTGGGTGACGGCAATGGCTGCCATGGCTGCTGCTGCGGACGTTTCGCAGGTGCAGGCGTGAATGAAGATGGTGAAGTTTCTCGCGCAAATCTGGTCCAGGTGTGTTTGCAAGGTGAAGTGGTGGTTGCTGGTTCGTGCGAAGATGGACGACGATGCAATGCGTTCGCTGGTGCGTCGTGAACGTGCCTGATTGAAGCTTCAATGGTGGCTTCGTATGGTGCTGTTGCTGTTGCGAAATGATGGCAAAGAGTTCGCGGTTCCGATCTGTTCCTCGCTGCTGTTCTGTCTCGCGTTAATGGTGGTGCGTGAAGGATGATGGAGTGTTCTGGCTGTTGCTGCAGATGGAGATGCGCTGGTGGTTGCCGGCGCTGTTGCGTGAAGGAAGAGATGCGACTGCGGTGGCCGGTGAAGATGGAAGCTGCGCGAATGGAGGAAGATGGTGGCGCTGTCACGGTGTTGATGGTGCGTCGTGGTGGCCGGAAGAGGTGCTGCGATGGTGCGTGAAGGTGGCTGACGGAGATGGCGGCGGCGGCTGCCGTGGAGGGTGGAAGGGAAATTAGGGTTAGGGTTTCATGTGTGAGATGGAGGAGATGATGACGTGGCAAGATCTGAGTGGTCAATTTGGTGAGTGGAGGATTATGACACGTGGCAGCTTATGGTTGGCTAATTTTAAAAGGTGGGGATTGCCACATGGCATGATCTGGTTGAGTGGAGTTTAAGTGGTAGGAGGGGTGCAACTTAGTGAAAACTAGGGGTGCAGAACAAGTTTTTTGTGGTCCACTTGCAGGAGGAGTGTGTAAATAAAATCTGGGGGTGCATTTAGCTCCTGATTTATTCTTTTTCCAGAATTTCTTGATTTTGGACTTATTTTGTAACTTTGAATATTTCAAAATCACACTATTAATTGACCAAAAATAAATTCCAGTTGCATTAACAAACGTCAGAATATCCAATAATATTTTATGCAACTAAAATCAATTTTTACGCCACTTTACCAAACTTACTCAATAAATCCAATAATCACAAATCATAATTAAATCAATCTTTAAGCACAGAAAATTCAATTAAATCCCCAAATTTAAATATTAAATGAGGGCAAAAATTTGAACTCATCAATGTGCTTTCCATATCCTTTTTGTTTTGAAGCAATCCATCATCTTCTTCTATTGAGCTTTGTGAAAGGAACCTTCACATCTAGATAGCATGCTATCTTAATGTCTAGTGGGGATTTCACTTAGCTTTCTTAATCAACTCACACCATATTCAATAATCTTAAAAAGGAACAAGATAATCCTTCATCAAGTGTCTCTCGCCTGAGCGAGACTAAGTCGCTCAAAACACCAATACTTCTCGCCTGGGCGAGATATCGCGCTCAAAGTGCCCAAGTTTCCTCGCGACCTCGCTTAGGCGAGCTGTCTCTTGCCGGAGCGAGACTAAGTCGCTCAACCCCAAACCAAGGTCGCCTGAGCGAGCAGCGCGACCCAAACCAGATGTGAGGTTCTGCAACTCTCGCCTAGACGAGATAGCCTCGCTTGGGCGAGACTTGCAGAGTTCCCTCACTGTCAAAATAGTGTCAAACCACATCTAAAATATACCAATAGCATTCAATCATTGCACGACATAAACCAATTGCTAGCAAACATCAGAAATACTATTATTCCTATTACCCAACTTGAAATTGATTCCCTTTTACCCGATTCCATACCTAAACCCTCATTCAATTCATATTCCATTACAATAAAACTTTATGCACATTATCAATTTCCACCATCCCCAATCACAGGTCTATAATATGCAATTCGTACCATATATAAACCATATGAGAATAAAACAAACTCAGAACACAGCCATAATTTGTATACAAAATAGACAGCTCCCCTAACCTGGAACTAGTGATCAAAAATTGAAAAGGTAGAAGCCTTGATTCGCAATCCCCCGCTTGGTCCAGCCCTTGCACACTCAAAACTCCACTCACTCTCCTAAATTTGTGCTTCTTGAATTTGGGCTTTGTGGGCTGCCCCATTCTGCTAGGTTCTCTACCTTTCCACATTCATACCACAACTACTAGTTAGCAAAAATAAAACTTATTCTTTGCCCACCAAGGTTTGAACCCATGACCTTCCACTTACAATGCCACAACACAACCACTATGCCAATTCCCATTTGGTGATATACACAAATCAACATAAGTTTACAATACCAATCACATACTCATAAATATCCTTAAAATCAATAATAAAACAACAACACATAATTGGCATACATAAGACTCGAACCCAAGTCCTCTCACACAATCAAAGTACTCTCAACCACTTGAGCTAGTACTTTTCCACATCACACTAAACAATAATTTATGCCATAAAGGCGCTTTCTACCCGCATTTATTAATTAATTAAATATTTAATTAATCAATTTTCACGGGTCTTACAATTCTCCCACCTTTAAAAGTTTTCGTCCTCGAAAATAGGACTTACCAGCAAAGAGGTGAGGATAAGACTTCCTCATGAGGTCTTCCATCTCCCAAGTCATCTCTTGGGTTTCCTTGTCCTAGAGAACCTTCACCGTCTTCAACTCCTTACCTCTCAATTGCTTGACCTGAGTATCCAATATGCGCACCGGCCCAACTGGCATAGTCAGATCCTCGCGTACTTGCACCTCATCTGACTCTAAAACATGATCTGGACTTGCAATGTATTTCCTCAACTGTGAGACGTGGATAGGTGAGGTGGTAAAGCGATTTCATACGTCGCGGTTCCTATTCTCCGTGTAATCTGATAAGGCCCTATAAACCTCGGAGTCAACTTCCTTGATTTAAGAACCCTTCCGATACCTATGGTTGGCGTGATGAACGATTGACCCTAACCAAGGATTGAGGCACATGCTTAAGAAGACTAAGCATGTTTAGAAAGGAAGTTCACTAATGCTTCATCCCTTTCATTTGTGTTTGTTATTTTTGATTCCTAAGTTGACTTAGTTGAATTAACTTTAGTTGACTTGTTGACCTTTGACTAGGTTTGACTTGTTGACTATAGTTGACTTGACTTAAGCCAACATGCTAATCTATGCTTATTTGCTTTGTAGGTTAATTAGGAGTAAGAAAGCAATGCTAGGTGGCGCATGGTGATTGGGGAGCATAAATGATGTGGATGAGAGAGTAAAGCAAAGGCATAAAGCATAAAGTAAAAGGCATTTTTACCATGGATTCTAGCCTAGCCTTGTAGTGGCGTGCTTCTCACATTTTTACCATTTCTTTCCTTTCCATTTTATGTTTTCTTCTTCCTTTAATTGTTCTTGGTTTTCTATGGTTTATGTGCTTTCCATATCCTTTTTGTTTTGAAGCAATCCATCATCTTCTTCTATTGAGCTTTGTGAAAGGAACCTTCACATCTAGATAGCATGCTATCTTAATGTCCAGTGGGGATTTCACTTAGCTTTCTTAATCAACTCACACCATATTCAATAATCTTAAAAAGAAACAAGATAATCCTTCATCATTTAGTATCTAGAGCTTTGGTTGTCCTTGAATATGGTGTTTTCATGTTCTAACCTTGTCTTGTGTAGCTATCTTTGAATGGTCCACATAAAAACAGTGCTGGCAGCAACGTGTGCGTTTTTGAAAAAATATACTGCAGCTAGCTCAGTGGTCCAAAAGTAAGGTTCTTTATATCAAAAGAAATCCCTGTTAGTCTAGTTTCCAACAAAAAAAGAATTAACGCATTTGGAGTTGTGTGGAGAGAGTTATGATCAAATGAGTGAGCAAAGGTCAGAGTTGTCGAGAATACGAAAAACAACGTTTTCAGGTTATGTTGTAGCAATTTTGGCTTCGGTTTTGTGACTCTTTTGCTCCTAAATGTGGTTGGATAACATGTCTTTTGATGCTTAGTCTTTGAGCCTCAAATCCATGAGTTTAAATGCATGATAGCTACATGTTTGTGTCTTTGTGTATGTCATGTTGAGTCTTTAAATGTGTCTAACTTTTGCTTGAGTCTCTTGTCACATATGCTTCTTTGAGTTTTCTTGTTCTTGTTTCTAAGTTTTTGAACTATTGCATGAGATCTATGCCTTGTCTTGTTGTATGCTCCTTGAAATTGATTTTGACCTAATTTTAAGGAACTAAGTGTTCAAGACACCCTAAAACATCCTTCTCATCATTTTAAGTACCTAGTTTTGAAAAGAAAAAGTGTTTTAAAGACCAAAAACAGTTTGGCCGAGAGCTTTTACAATGCTTGGTGAATCCATTTGGCCATTTTTACTAGGTGTTATGCTACCAAATTTTATACTTGGATTTTGGGTGATATTGGCAAATTAGTTCCATGTTTTGACTTGGTTATGATCTTTCATGGTGTATGCATAATTTGAGGTATAATCTTGGCTTGTTCAAATGCTTTCCATAGAGTCTTTAAAAGTGTTTTTCATTGCTTTAGTCTTGTTCAAGTTTTGTCTTTAAAACAAAAATTTCCTTAGAAGTTAAACTTTCTTGTTTTTTAGCTTTGCTTGCTTGTCTTTAGGTAATCTTTGTTTTGTCTTAGTTGTTTTCATTTCCTTGTTTTCCTATAGTGTTGTGGCCGAATCACTTATCTTGCATTTGAAAGGTTTTGCACAAGTTTTTAAAAGTGTTTTCTTCAATCCTTTGGTGGATTTTGAGTGCTAGCCTTGCCTTGTTACTTTGGGAGTGTGATCTAAACACTTGGGTTGCATTTTGGGTTGGAATTGGTCTCGGTTTTCATGTTGTCTAACCCCTAATTCATTTATTTTGTCTTGGCTTTGAGTGTTTTGTTGTAGGAATCACGGCAAGTTCATCAAATGCACCTACTCCAAACAAAAACAATGCATTGATGAGATTGCTTCGGGATTTGGAGTTGTCTAGGAAGGAGTCCTTTGAACAATTGAGAAAGGACAAGAAGCAAAGTGACCTAAGAATCCAAGAGCACATTCAAAGGCTTGAAGCTAGGGTGCAAGAAAGAGAGGCTAGGAAAAGAGGGCATTCTAGGCACAACGCATCACAAGAGAAGCAAACTCCAAAGATTCCTAAGTTCAAAAGAGAAAATGACCCAAACATCTACATTGAGTGGGAACAAAAAGTGGAACAAATTTTTACCATTCATGTAGTTAGTGATCAAAAGCAAGTAGATTTGGTAGTCTTAGAGTTTGAGGATTATGCCATAACTTGGTGGCATCAATTATGTATGGACAATATTAACGAAGAGTCACTCGCGACTTCTTGGAGGGACCTTAAAAATTTGATGCGCGCTAGATTTGTTCCTTCCTACTATAGGAGGGAGACTCTTTTAAAGCTCCAAAGGCTTCAACAAGGGTCCATGTGTGTGGATGAATATTACAAGTTGATGGAGTCCATGCTTCTAAAAGTAGGACTCCAATTTGAAAGTGAAGAGGAAAAGGTCGCTAGATTTGTGAGTAGTTTAAGGAGAGATATACAAGATTTAGTAGAGTTATATGAGTACTCCTCTCTTGACAAAGTTTTACATTTGGCTACCAAAGTTGAAACTCAATTGCAAAAGAAAAAAGAAGCCAAGAGGAGTGGTTCATACAATAACTACTATTCTAGTACTTGGAAAGATAAAGAAAGAAAACATGATAAATCACCACCCAAGAGTTCCCAAGACCCACCTCCTAGGACTAATTCGTTTAGGCCTTCTAATGAAACTCCTAATTCTTCTCAAGGTAAAAGGACAAGTTCTATAAAATGTTTTAAGTGTTTGGGATATGGGCACAAAGCTTCAAATTGTCCTACCAAAAGAACCATGGCCTTAAACCTTAAAAAAGAAGTAGAGAGTGAACATTCTTCTCCCCCTTCCCCCAAAAGTACTTCTTCTCACACTTCTTCTTCAAGTGAAAGGATTAAACCCCTTGAAGGTGGATTGTTAATGATAAGGCACCAACTAAGACATGTTTCCAAGGAACTTGACCCTTCTCAAAGACAAAACCTTTTTCATTCAAGGTGTCATATCAAAGACAAACTATGTCCCCTCCTCATAGATAATGGAAGTTGTGTAAATGTGGCTAGCACAAGGGTTATGGACAAGCTTGGCTTGAAAACTATCCCTCATGCCAAGCCCTACAAGCTATCATGGCTTAAGAAAGAAGACATTAAAGTAACTCAACAAGTCCTCATTAACTTTTCAATTGGAAATTTTAAAGATGAGATGTTATGTGATGTTGTGCCTATGGAAGAAACTCATATTTTGTTAGGTAGGCCATGGCAATTTGATAGAACTCTTTTATGATGGCCATGCTAACACCTATGCTTTCTCCTTCCAAGGCAAGAAGTTCACACTCATACCTCTCACCCAATCAAGCAAATGAGGACCAAAATAAAATGAAAGATAAGAGAAAAGATGAAAAAGAAAAAGAGCAAGTTACCTTCAAAGTGTTACCTGCCTCCAAAAAAAGATTTCCAAAGCAAAATGGACATCACCATTCTTCCTTCTCTTCCAAGGCTCAAAAGGAAGACCCAATGCACAAGCATGAGAGGAAGAGTGGTCTAGAAAAGAGGGATGGCCTAACCAAAGCTAGGGGTAGTACCCTTAGAAAGGATGGAACAAGAGCTCATAAAAGGGAGGCGCAAAACCTCCCCCAAATCAAGTCAAACTCCCTTTACAAAGGCTTAAATAATTTGTGGTCAAATTCTCTCCAAGAAGGGGAGGATGATGAAGGATTGACCCTAACCAAGGATGGAGGCACATGCTTAAGAAGACTAAGCATGCTTAGA
Source organism: Vigna unguiculata (assembly GCF_037176805.1). Classification (NCBI taxonomy): domain Eukaryota; kingdom Viridiplantae; phylum Streptophyta; class Magnoliopsida; order Fabales; family Fabaceae; genus Vigna; species Vigna unguiculata. The sequence continues at coordinate 24,986,588 of NC_140801.1, forward strand.
AAGGAAGTTCACTAATCCTTCATCCCTTTCATTTGTGTTTGTTATTTTTTATTCCTAAGTTGACTTAGTTGAATTAACTTTAGTTGACTTGTTGACCTTTGACTAGGTTTGACTTGTTGACTATAGTTGACTTGACTTAAGCCAACATGCTAATCTATGCTTATTTACTTTGTAGGTTAATTAGGAGTAAGAAAGCAATGCTAGGTGGCGCATGGTGATTAGGGAGCATAAATGATGTGGATGAGAGAGTAAAGTAAAGGCATAAAGCATAAAGTAAAAGGCATAAAACAAGTGTACCTATGTACCTTTGGTCTCCTTTGTTTTTAGCACACTTTGGGCACTTTTTGGAGACATATGAGACACATTCTTTGTCTCCTTTTGTGCTAGAACGAAATTAGCCTTGCACACACCATAGTTAGCTCTTTTGTCTCTCATTTTTGTAACCTTATTTGACCTAGTTTCTAGAAGCTAGGGTTAGGTTTTTGTAGAGACATCCTCCTTAGGTATCTTTTATTTTCTTAAAGACCCCTAAACTCTTCTATATAAGGGGTGCTCCTAGACATGTAAAAGGGTTGAACATTTTGAAGTAAAAACACTCTTGTGTCTCAACCATTTGTGAGAGTTTCCTCCTTAGGGAGTGAATACTTTTAAGCCCTAACTTGCATAGCAAGTGGCGGCACACATCCACTCATCTTCAAGGTTGCCATGGCTTCTAGCCTAGCCTTGTAGTGGCGTGCTTCTCACATTTTTACCATTTCTTTCCTTTCCATTTTATGTTTTCTTCTTCCTTTAATTGTTCTTGGTTTTCTATGGTTTATGTGCCTTCCATTTCCTTTTTGTTTTGAATCAATCCATCATATTCTTCTCTTTAGCTTTGTGAAAGGAACCTTCACATCTAGATAGCTTGCTATCTTAATGTGTGGGGATTTCATTTAGCTTTCTTTATCAACTCACACCATATTCAATAATTTTAAAAAGAAACAAGATAATCCTTCATCATGGCGTCACCCGGAGAAATACATGGTCTCCTTCATCAAACACAAGTGGTCGTCTCCTCGTATCTACATAGGACTTTTGCCTACTATGAGTTGCTCTCATCCGGTCTTGAATCGACTTGACCTTACTGGTCATCTGTTGTAGAAATTCAGGACCAAGCACAAAGGCTTCACCATCCTGATACCAGCACATTGGGGTTACACACCTCCTTCCATACAATGCTTCATAGGGCACTATACCAATACTGGAATGGTAACTATTATTGTAGGTGAACTCCACCAAAGGTAGCACATCATTCTAGTTTCCCATGTGATCCAACACATAAGACCTCAATAAGTCCTCTAGAGATTGGATGGTCCGCTCAGACTGTCCATCCGTCTGAGGGTGATACGCTGAACTCATCCTCAGTTGTGTACCCAAGGCCGCTTGCAATGATTTCCAAAACCGTGATGTGAATCTAGGGTCCCGATATGATACTATGCTTTCTGGTACCCCATGCAGTCTTACCACCTCTCGCACATACAACTCAACTAACTTGTCCATCGACCACTTCTGATTCATAGGCAGGAAATATGCACATTTTGTCAGTCTGTCTACTATCACCCAAACTGAATCATGGCCCTTTGTCGACCTCGGAAGATGTGTCACAAAATCCATAGAGATACTATCCCACTTCCATTGAGGTATGTCTAGTGGTTGTAGTGTACCGCCCGACCTTTGGTGTTCAATTTTAGCCTTTTGACATACCAAGCACTGAGCAACAAAGTCTGCTACATCTGCCTTCATACCATTCCACCAAAAGGACTCCTTCAAATCCTTATACATCTTAGTCATACCTGGATGTATGCTAAGACGACTTTGGTGACCCTCCTTCAGTATCTGCCTCTTGAAATGAGGCCCTCCTAGTACACACACTCTACCTTTAAATCGTAGAATGTCATCCTCTCCCATCTGATAATCCTTCCTTTTTTCAGTACCTAACCACCCCACAAACTGCTGCAATTCCAAGTCGTGTCCCTGAGCCACACGAATTTCATTCAAAAATTCATTAGTAACTCTTAGCAAGCTACACTGTATCGAGTCTGACCCAAACTGCATCCCCAGATTCATATCTCAGAGTTTCTCAATCAACTCTAACTCCTTTATCATCATGCAAGATACATGCATCTTCTTCCGACTCAGAGCATCGGCTACAACATTTGCCTTGCCCGGATGGTAGAGCAATTCAAAGTCATAGTCTTTCAAATACTCCATCCACCTATGTTGCCTCATATTCAGCTCCTTCTGGTCAAACAAGTACTTCAAACTTTTGTGGTCGCTGAATACCCGGAATTGGGAGCCGTATAGATAGTGCCTCCAAGACTTTAGAGCAAACACAATGGTGGCTAGCTCCAAGTCACGAGTTGGGTAATTCTTCTCATGCACCTTCAATTGACGAGAAGCATATGCCACGACCCTATTTTCTTGCATCAATACACACCCCAGACCTTGATATGATGCATCATAGTACACCTCAAACATCTTCTTGGTATCCGGAATCACCAGCACTGGAGCGATAGTCAAACACTTCTTCATTTCCTCAAAGCACTCTTCACACTACTCGGTCCAAGAAAACGGCTGATCTTTTCTTATCAGCTGTGTCAATGGGTTCACCTTCTTTGAGAACCTCCCCACAAACCTCCTGTAGTAACCTGCTAGGCCCAAGAAACTTCGCACCTCCGTCACTGTCTTAGGCCTTTCCCATTTAAGCACCGTCTCAATCTTAGCCGGGTCTACTGCAATTCCCTTAGCTGAAATGACATGCCCAAGAAATTGTACCTCCTCTAGCCAAAATTCGCACTTGGACAGCTTCCCATACAACTGGTGATCTCTGAGTATCTTCAATACAACCCTTAGGTGATCAGCATGTTCTTCCTGCGTCCTCGAGTAGATAAGAATGTCATCAATAAAGACGACAACAAACTTATCCAACCAAAGTCGGAAAATTCTATTCATGTAATCCATGAATACTGTCGGTGCATTCGTCACTCCAAATGGCATCACCACATATTCGTAGTGGCCGTATCGTGACCTGAATGTCGTCTTTTGCACATCCTCTGGCCACACTAGAATCTGGTGGTATTTCGACCTTAAGTCGATTTTAGAGAACACCCATGCGCCCTTCAACTGGTCCAGTAAGTCGTCTATCCTTGGCAGTGGATATTTGTTTTTAATAGTCAGCTTATTCAACTGCCTATAATCCACACATAGTCGCGAGCTTCCGTCCTTCTTCTTCACTAACAAGACTGGAGCTCCCCAAGGTGACGCGCTCAGTCGAATGAATTATTTCTCCAATTATTCCTCAATTTGCTTCTTGAGTTCTACAAGCTCAGCCGGTGCCATTCTGTATGGAGCCATAGACACTAGACCTGTACCAGGAATGAGATCAATGGTGAAGTCAATGTCTCGACTCGGCGGCAACCTTGGGACTTCATCTGGAAACACATCCGCATATTCGTTAGCCACCGGTATAGATTGGATCACCTTTGCAGCACTTTTCTTTTCTGGCTTGGCCACCACCATAAAACACACGGCCCCGTCTTGTAGCGCTTTCACAGCTTCCCGAGGTGATATTAATTCCAACCCTTCATGTTCTGGGAATACCAAACTGTGTCGTGCACAATCAATTATGATGTGATTGTTAGACAACCAGTCCATCCCCAATATCACATCCAGTCCCTCCAAGGGCAAGCACACCAAGTTCACCTTGTATCTGTGACCTGCCACCACCATTGAACACCCAACACAAACTGAACTGGTAGCTACCTGGCCCGAGGAAGGAGTTGAAATAAGCAACTCACACCCCAAGTCACGTGTCACCACACTCAATCGTCCCACACAAGCATTAGAGATTAAGGAATGGGTTGCGCCAGAATCAAATAAAACTAATACATCATGCCCCACAAGTAAACAAGGTTGTAATATCAGGTTACCTGACTGAGTCGCCTCAGTAGATGTCATGGCAAAAACCCTCCCAACTGCTGAGCTCGTTCTGCTGGCGAGGCTGCTGCTGGTTTCTTTGCACCAGGACTCTTCTTCTCAGGGCAATTAGTAGCAAAATGACCCGGTTTGTCGTATATGAAACACTTGGGACGGTCACCGGATCCCCCTACACCACCGGTCAGCTGTGGGCAGTTCCTCTTCAGATGGGGTCCGCCACACTGATAGCAAGTGGGACCCTAAGACAGCTGGGGTCGGGTGTATGGCTTCTTCATTTGTCGCGCCTCTGCGACATTTTTCTGATGTCGGCTCACCATAGGACTAAGGCCCTTCTCTAGGTGTTCAGCACTCTTGGCCTGTTCTACCAAGACTGGAAATCTTCACTCTCTCAAAGGCGTCACCACTTTCTTCAATTCATGTTTGAGTCCTCGCTCAAACTTCAAGCACCTCCATTCCTCAGTCACATTCTACGAGGAGTATCTCGCTAGATGTTCAAACCTGTTGACATACTCCTGTACTGACATATCTCCTTGCTGCAGTGCAAGGAACTCTGCCTCCCGGTCTTGTCTAGCTGTATCGGGGAAATATTTCTCCAGGAAACGAGTCCTGAAGTTCGCCTATGTCGCTGGCTCCTCCCGAGTCTCCATTTGCTGTTGCATACCTGTCCACCAATATTCTGCATCCTCATTCAGCAGGTAGGTAGCAAAGAGCAGCTTCTGCTCATCCTCACAATTCATCACTCTGAAAATTTTCTCACATTTGCAGAGCCATGCATCCGCTTCATTGGGGGAGGCTTTGCCAGTGAACTCTGCTGGCTTGTGGCGTAAGAAATCCTCCACTGTAGGCACCCTGATTGGTGCAATTGTCGTTCTAGGCTGCGCCGCTACAGGTGGCTGCATCGCATCCACTATTCGATGAATCGCCCCGGCGATGTCATCAGCCCCACTACTCATCCTCCTCCTGTTAGCAGCCATAGCCTGGATACGCCACATTACAACTGTTAAAAATCAGTCGCTTAGTCAAATAAAATCACACACATCTTTTCACATTTAACACACAACATACCACAACAGAGACATCGATAAGCTCACTCCCCACTAGCCCCAAAATATTTTAAAAATATTTTCAAAACTTTTGCTCTAATACCAATTGTAACATCCCTAAAGAATATTACTGATATTAAACAAATAAAATTCGAATTAAAATAAATACTGCATTGAATATAAACTATTTCACAAAAACGCGGGAAAATTAAAAAAACCATAACTGGTACCATACATAATCCAAATGTACAATATCGTTATATATAAATTTTATTAAAGTTCAACATAAAAATATTTACATCAAAATCAAAACAATAAAGTTTCTTTCAAAATCCCAAGTATCCCATGCTCTCCGTCGCTAAGCATCTCCTGGCTCACCTGTCAAATCATCTGCTCCCGGATAACAAATTATCCGATCATCGCCATACACACACAGATAGGGTGAGTTATGCACAATAAAATATAAACAGATATATGAAATAAACATGTTTCCCAACCCAAAATAACATAAGTACAAATCTCATAATTTTCAAATCACCCAACCATGACCTCATAGTCCTTCATGAGTCATATGCATGAACTAGGTCTTGGGACTTCACTGTGCTCCCACGAAACCAACTCATTCGTGGTCCAACCCTATGAGCCTATCCCACTCATAGTCCCGCCCTACAGACTCCTCGTATGTAGTAAAACATCCAAGTCTCATACTTGGACCCTGGCACGCACACAATCACCATACTATAGACTCCTCGCACAATAGTAGCCGAAGGGAACATAACAGTTACTTGCCCATCGTGCGCCCGACACATGCAATCACCATACTAAAGACTCCTCGCCCAATAGTAGCCGATGGGAACTCAACCAGTTCCTTGCCTATCATGTGTCCAACCACCGAGCACATCCCAGTCGCCTATTGGACTTAGTCCTTCAAGCCCACACACCACAACACATGCATATACATCCTATACTTAAGAAAAGTAGATGTTTCACACACACAAGGTCATACAACCATGAGAAATTCACATAAACTCGCTTAGGCCAGGGACTCTCGCCCAAGCTAAGCCTCCTTCGCTTAGGCTAGTTCACCTCGCCTGGGTGAGCTTAAAACAACCACAACCTCACGTTATCTCGCTTAGGCGAGATTCCCTCGCCTGGGCGAGCTGTACCATCGCTCAAAGTATCACCCACCCCTCACCTAAACGAGCAACCACTTAAACAACGTCATTTCTCATCGTGACCTCGCTTAGGTGAGCTGTCTCTCGCCTGAGCGAGACTAAGTCGTTCAACCCCAAACCAAGGTTGCCTGAGCGAGCAGCGCAACCCAAACCAGACGTGAGGTTCTACAACTCTCGCCTAGACGAGATAGCCTCGCTTGGGCGAGACTTGCAGAGTTCCCTCACTGTCACACACGCATTTTACCCCAAAATGGTGTCAAACTACATCTAAAATATACCAATAGCATTCAATCATTGCATGACATAAACCAATTGCTAGCAGACATCAAAAATACTATTCCATTCATTCCTAATACCCAACTCGAAATTGAATCCCTTTTACCCGATTCCATACCTAAACCCTCATTCAATTCATATTCCATTACCACAAAACTTTATGCACATTATCAATTTCCACCATCCCCAATCACAGGTCTATAATATGCAATTCGTACCATATATAAACCATATGAGAATAAAACAAACTTAGAACACAGCCATAATTCGTATACAAAATATACAACTCCCCTAACCTAGAATTAGTGATAAAAAATTGAAAAGGTAGAAGCCTTGATTCGTAATCCCCCGCTTGGTCCTTCCCTTTACCCAAATTTTGGCTTTTATAAGTGCCTTTAAGATGGTCTTTAAAATTAAAACGAATTTGGGCTTTGTGGGTTTTAATTCCTCTTCAATGTTAATTATTTGGAAATTTTCCAACCCTTTTGGCTGCCCCCTGCTAGGTTCTCTACATTTCCACATTCATACCACAACTACTAGTTAGCAAAAATAAAACTTATTCTTTGCCCACCATGGTTTGAACCCATGACCTTCCACTCACAATGCCACAGCACAACCACTATGTCAATTCCCATTTGGTGATATACACAAATCAACATAAGTTTACAATACCAATCACATACTCATACATATCCTTAAAATCAATAATAAAACAACAACACATAATTGGCATACATAAGACTCGAACCCAAGTCCTCTCACACAATCAAAGTACTCTCAACCACTTGAGCTAGTACTTTTCCACATCACACTAAACAATAATTAATGTCATAAAGGCGCTTTCTACCCGCATTTATTAATTAATTAAATATTTAATTAATTAATTTTCACGGGTGTTACAGATGGTGGCAAAGAGTCATGCAAATTATCATTAATACATTGATCATCTACTGTTTCAGAATTCATTTTGTTCTGTAATCACCACAAACATAAACTATTTCAATAAATAAACATCATTTTGTTCTAAACATTTATCAATTATTAAAAGAAAACATGAAGTGAAATAGATAGAACTATGAAACAGACAATGAGTCAAACAGAGAGGAAGCACTTCACAAATACTCAGTAATGGAAACAAACTTGGTTGTGAACGAGCAGTCTCGGAGGAGAAAAATGTCGCATTAGTGAAGTCAGCGAAGCAGGTAAGGACCCTGTCGAAAAGAAAGCAAGTGACGAACCACAATCACGATCGAAGGAGGAATGAACTATGGAGCCTATGAGCAATAGTGAAGAAGACAAGAGGAACAAATGCGGTTGTTTGTTCAAACCAGGCAACGAGAATTAGAGAGAAGTGGATTTAGTTTAGGGTTTTAGGTTTTCAATAATATAATTTAATATTATTTAGAATTTACTAGTGGGTTGGTGAGCCAACCCGGCTCACCACGGGTTGAACCAGGGTGAGCCGGGTTCTTAGTGAGTCGGGTCCAAACTTGACTCGTACCAAAATTTTTCATTTTTTTTCAAACCAACCCGACCCAAACCCGTGGTGGACCAGTTTGGCTCGCGGGTTATAACTCACTTTGACGACTCTAGTTATTAGTACTATTATTATCATCTATAATATATATATATATATATATATATATATATATATATATATATATATATATATATATATATATATATATATATATATATATATATATATATATATATATATATAGCATTTCCTCTTTTGTGTTCATATTTCATAATTTCAATTTTACCTTTACAATATAATTATTTGTAATTTTTTAAAATTAATATGTTTTCTATAAAACTGTCTATCTTATCTCATTTTTTCTCTATTCATCAACAATTATTTTCTCATTTTTTTCATTCATCTCACTTTGCTTTTAACAAATATAATTTTATTTTATATATTAACTTAATAACATGACAATATCATTACCAACTAATATAATATCATGCGTATTTAAAAAAACAAATGTTTACACATAGGTATAATAGTGCATGTGCTCACTCTAGTTATTATTACTTTTATTAACATATTTATTTCTAGCATTATTATTATTATTGGTAGTATTAATATTATTATTTTAATTAATAATATTACTATTATATATATTATTATTATACTTATTATTATTACCATTACTATAGTAATGTATTATTATTATTAATATTATCACTATTAGCATTAACCTCATTAACCTTATTTGTATTAGTATTATTATTATTTCAATTAATAATAGTATTAGTATTTATAAGTATAATGGTAATGATTTTATTAATAATATATAACAAATGTTTATAATTAATTATCTCAAATTTTATTATTTATACAAATTCTAATGATTTCATTATAAATGTTTATAAATAATTATACATATTTAAACACTTTAATATAAAAAAATTATAAAAACGATACATATAAATTTAATCATCATAAGTTCATAACAACAATTATATTAATTCAATTACATAAAAGATACATATCAATTTAATCTTCAAATTTAATAGTATATTTTAAAATTTAAATTTAAAAGACATGGATTCAAATTGTGATTATGAGTTATGTACTATTACTATATAATTTATATCATAATTATTAATATAATAAATATTATAAATATAGTTCAACAAATAAAATCCATGATACACAATATATACATTATTTTATTATTATTATTATTATTATTATTATTTCTACGGTATTCTGCTATCACTACCACTATTATTATTATTTATTATTATTGTTAATATTATTTTAATATATATATATATATATAATATATATATATATATATATATATATATATATATATATATATATATATATCAAATTGTTAAATATAAATTTAATCGTACAACAATATTGTTTTATTATATTTGAGTATCTAGGACATCTCACATTTCCTTAGCTTTCTTAAATTCGGAGATCCTAAAAAATTCATCCATACTCAAAGATATCAAAGATGAAGTGATGATATTCTTAGCATTGCAATCATATTGAACTCTTCTTCTTTCTTCATCAATGCATTCACTCGAAGGGGTTGTCCAACTGCTTATTTTCAACAATACATGTAGGAGTATATGGTCCATTAACTATTGCATCCCAAATCTCTTTGTCTATAGATTCAATGAAAATTTGCATCCTTATTTTCCAAAATTGATTGAACACAATATGATTATTTACATTCAAAAAGGAATAACTTAAAATTCTTATTTTGAATAAATTATTGATGAGTTCAAAATTTCTTACTATAAATTATTTTGACTCGTCCAAAATTATTGGTCAAAATCCATCACGGGTTATTATTATCAACTATAATTAATAATCATTATTGCTATCAACTATAAATATTATTATCATTATTATTAATTATAATTATTTTTATTATTATATTACTCATATTATTATATTACTATCATTATTATTATTATTGTTTTTAATATTATTGTTACATACACATTTTACTTTTCCTTACTATATAGGAATCATGTTTCAATTACTTGTCATTTTTATTTGTTTTGTTGTTCATTTATCTTTACATTTGAACAATTATTTTAATTTAAAAAATAGTTACTAAAATTAATAAAATAATAAAACTAAAAAATAATTTTTTATTATAAATAATTATTTAAATTTAAAATATAATAATTAAGAGGATAAAACTGATACAATAAAAAGGACACCAAATGTAAACCCCATTTTCACTCATTCCTCACACTGTCTCTTTTCCAGAACTGTTCCTCTCCCTCAACCTCTCTACTGAAGCAAGAGTTCTGTTAGGGCACAATTTGTTTCCCCTCAAAGTGAATCGAACCACTTCCTTGTAAGTATAGATCGAAACTCAAGCTCATTCATGGTTCCTTTTCTTGTACTAAGTTGGTCTTAAGTTGGTTCTGCTCCTAATCTCGTCCAATGTTTTATCCGCAATGTTTACAGCCTTAAATAGCTGCTCTTGTCCTCTCTCTCTGTGTGCTCTATTCCCTTAAGCTCAGTTTAACTTAAGGCAAGGGAAGCTAGGTCCTTTTCGTATTTTAAAGTACTTGGTTTATTTCTGCTCTATTTCATGCTTGGAAAGATTTAAATAGTGTTGTGCTTGTATATGAATGAATAGCATGGTTGGTGTTGTCTGTTTGTGGTGCTACATGTGTGAAACAGTGGGGGACAACTGGTATTCTCGCCCAAGCGAGCTCGTCTCGCCTAGGCGAGAATAGCAGAAGCTCGCCCTGGTGCTGCTCGAGCATCTCGCCCAGGCAACCAAATCTTGTTTTGAGCGATGCATTGCCTCGCTCAGGCGAGAATGGCTCGCCCGAGCGAGTACTCGAGGAAAGCCAGTGTGCTCTGCTCGCATCCTCGTCCAGGCGAGGGGTTTTTATTTTTAGGCGAATGGCGATCTCGCCCAAGCGAGGGCTCGTAGAGTGCCACTGTTATAGGCCTCGCCTAGGCGAGAAGGCCTAGCTTAAGCGAGACAGTTGTTGTAGCGTAGGCGAGGACTTCTAGCCTAGGCAAGAATAGTGCAGATTTACGCTTGTGATTTCTGTTTACTTTGGGTGTGGCTATTTATCTCGAACATGCATGATTTTGGTGTAATTGCATGAGTTGTATAAATTGTATGCCCTGAAATTTGTGTGTTAGCATGAGTGACACATGGGATTTTGTTTGGTTGGTTGAGAACGTGCATGGAAATTCAATGTTGAGATAACAATTGGTGGTTATGGTGTGAGGATCATGAAATCTGTATGTGATAGGCGTAATTCCATGAGTCTCGTGGGGAGATCTCATGGTGGTGTGTAGTGTATATATTAAGATAAGGATTCAAGTAATGATCGCATCCCGAAACTCTAAAGGGTCAGTGAGTCTCAAGTAGAGCAAACTGACCCAAGTGGTGAGAGTAGCGGGAGGCCCGAGTCTTTGGCAGGATAATGGCTCTAGACGTTAAAGGCTAACCTTGTGTGTGGTAGGGTGAAACCCATTATCAATGGCTCTACAGAGCAGTAGAGGTCACCACGAGTGCAAGCGTCCAGTGAATCCGATCTTAATATATTTATCCGGATAATTGAGTCTTAGTGTCCCGTTGATTTGCTATAACATGATTCTTTGTGCTCACTGTGTGCATGCTTGAACTGTTTAAGTACTTGTCTATTTAAGTCCTTTCTTTTTGTGTGTGTTCTTGCCTTGATTCTTTTCCTTTTTGCAATGATCACCTTATGGTGGGAGCAGATGGAAAGAATTCTGGAGGTGGACCTGATGGTGGTAGCGGGACTATGTAGTTGGAACCAGTTATTTGTAGCTCCGTAGAGCGGTTTTATGGCTATAATGCCCTTCTTGTTTTGTAATTCCTTACTCTAGGAGCGACCCTTTTGCAAACTTTTAAACTCCCTTTGTGTTTGTGTTATGGCATGGTGGTATGCCTAGGTTATTTTCGAAGTACATTCTAGGATGACTGTAACAGTTACCATTCTTATGTTCTATGTTCATCTGATTGCTCCTCGTTATTATAATCATGCGATGTTTTATTGAGTAGATTATTCTATTTAAATGGGATGTCACACCAAATATGTTTATCTCTTTCTTTATATATGTAGTTGTATTAATATTAATAATAATATTATTATTATTAGTATTAGTATTATTTTTTCTTATCACTACGCGATATTATTATAGTGGTATTATTATTATTATTACTATTATAGGTAGACACATATTTTACTTTTATTTATTATGGGATTATATTTCAATTACTTACTTTTTTGTATTTGTTTTGTTATTCATATTATCTCTATATCTGTGTAATTATTTGAATTGAAAAAAAATAGTTACTAAAATTAGTAGAAACATAAAATGACAAATAATTTTTTATTATGAATAATTATTTAAATTTAATAAATAATAATTAAGAGGATAAAATTGTAAAAACAAAAAAAGGACATAAAAAATCTGTATCTCTTTATATATTTAATTAATGTATTATTATTATTATTATTATTATTATTATTATTATTATTACTATTATTATAACTACGAAATATTATTATAATGGTATTATTATTATTATTATTATTATTATTATTATTATTATTATTATTATTATTATTATAGTTACACACATCTTAATTTTATTTACTACGAGATCATATTTCAATTAGTTCTCCTTTTTAATTATTTTATTGCTGATGTATATTTTTATATATAATTATAGATTATTAGTACGTCAATATTAGCCTTGGTATTTGCATTGACATTAATATTTATAACATAAAAATTATTATTATTATCATTATTTTATTATTATTATTATCATCATCATCATCATCATCATCATCATCATCGCTTGAGGCCTATTGCCTCTGTCCCTCCGCTGATGCTGGTGAGGAGTTTGAATTGGAGGGCGTGTCGCTGCCCTAGCAAGGTTGGGGCAATCCTTCCCAAAGTGGCCTTCCTTACCACAGTTGTTGCACCGATGGTAACCCTCCATACGCGAGCAGGCGTTCCTCAGGTGAGGGCCTTCACATATATAACACTATACTCGGCCCTACTAGGGAGGGAAACTCCTAGACCCTTGGGACTGATGGTAGGGTCTATCATATGGCCTCCTCCGCTCCTCATGTCTAGGTTTGGACCCAGATGGTCCACCAATTCTCTATGGTTGTTGGGGCTGTTTTGGGCGCTGGCCTTCTACCCCACGTTTCATCTTCTCCATCACCCTGGCCTTCTCCACCAGAGCGGCAAAGTCCTTGATGGACAAGGGAGCCACCATCAAACGGATATCACCGCGGAGGCCATTCTCGAACTTACGGCATCTCCACTCCTCATCAAGTGGCAGTGTGTAGAAGCGGCTGAGGTGCTTGAATCTCTCAGCATACTCTGCCACGGTCTTTCCCCCTGAGTCAACTGGAGGAACTCCACCTCCTTGGCGTACCAGATGTTGTCTGGAAATACTCGGAGAGGAATCTCTCCCTAAAAGCCTCCTATGTCATTGGCTATCTCTCTCCTCTAGGATGGATTTGGTGTTGATCCACCAATGCTCCGCCTCCCCCGTGAGCATATACATAGAGAACGCTAGCCTGTTCTCCGCGGGGCACATCTTTGCATCATAGATGTACTTCAGGTCCTTCAGCCATTGGTCCGCGGCAAGCTCGCTTGGGCGAGATTATCAGTGATCGCCACTGTTCACACCTGCAATCACACATACACATATACCAAACAGGAAAATCCAGACAGTCCAGGCATCCATGGCAGCATACAAACTCGAGGATCATGAAACTAAAATGGTACAAGTCACAATCACACCAGTCGAGGAGGTTCTAGCTTCCCTTACTTGGAATATGCTAGTATAGGAACTCAATCACAAACACAGACACCACGGCTCTATGGGTATGCTTAGGAACTGGAAAACAACGGAGTAGATTACAAGATAAGCTCATTACAGAATGATGAAGGATTGACCCCAACCAAGGATGAAGGCACATGCTTAAGAAGACTAAGCATGTTTAGAAAGGAAGTTCACTAATCCTTCATGCCTTTTCATTTGTGTTTATTATTTTTGATTCCCAAAGTTGACTTAGTTGAATCAACTTTAGTTGACTTGTTGACCTTTGACTAGGTTTGACTTATTGACTATAGTTGACTTAACTTAAGCCAACATGCTAATCTATGTTTATTTGCTTTGTAGGTTAATTAGGAGTAAGAAAGCAATGCTAGGTGGCGCATGGTGATTGGGGAGCATAAATGATGTGGAAGAGAGAGTAAAGCAAAGGCATAAAGCATAAAGTAAAAGGCATGAAGCAAGTGTACCTATGTACCTTTGGTCTCCTTTGTTTTTAGCACTCTTTGGCCACTTTTTGGAGACATATGAGACACATTCTTTGTCTCCTTTTGTGCTAGAACGAAATTAGCCTTGCACACACCATAGCTAGCTCTTTTGTCTCTCATTTTTTGTAACCTTATTTGACCTAGTTTCTAGAAGCTAGGGTTAGGTTTTTGTAGAGACATCCTTAGGTATCTTTTATTTGCTTAGAGGCCCATAAACTCTTCTATATAAGGGGTGCTCCTAGACATGTAAAAGGGTTGAACATTTTGAAGTAAAAACACTCTTGTGTCTCAACCATTTGTGAGAGTTTCCTCCCTTGGGAGTGAAACTTTTAAGCCTTATCTTGCCTAGCAAGTGGTGGCACACATCCACTCATCTTCAAGGTTGCCATGGCTTCTAGCCTAGCCTTGTAGTGGCGTGCTTCTCACATTTTTACCATTTCTTTCCTTTCCATTTTATGTTTTCTTCTTCCTTTAATTGTTCTTGGTTTTCTATGGTTTATGTGCTTTCCATTTCCTTTTTGTTTTGAATCAATCCATTATCTTCTTCTCTTGAGTTTTGTGAAAGGAACCTTCACATCTAGATAGCTTGCTATCTTAATGTCCAGTGGGGATTTCACTTAGCTTTCTTAATCAACTCACACCATATTCAATAATCTAAAAAGGAACAAGATAATCCTTCATCATTTGGTATCTAGAGCCTAGGTTATCTTGAATATGGTGTTTTCATGTGCTAACCTTGTCTTGTTGTAGCTATCTTGGTATGGTTCAAATCCACTTCCATTACACACAAAAACAGTGCTGGCAGAAAACGTGACGATTTTAAAACAATAAACTGCACCATCTCAGTTGTCCAAAAGTTACGTTCTTGGTGTCAAAAGAAAGCTCTTTGTGTCTAGTTTCCAGCAAAAAAAGAACCAACGCATTTGGAGTTCTGTGGAGAGAGTTATGATCAAATGAGTGAGCGAAGGTCAGAGCTGCCGAGAATACGAAAAACAACGTTTTCAGGTTATGTTGTGGCAATTTTGGCTTCGGTTTTGCACCTCTTTAAGCTCCTAAATGTGGTTGGATAACATGTCTTTGGATGCTTAGTCTTTGAGCCTCAAATCCATGAGTTTAAATGCATGATAGCTACATGTTTGTGTCTTTGTGTATGTCATGTTGAGTCTTTAAATGTGTCTAACTTTTGCTTGAGTCTCTTGTCATATGCTTCTTTGAGTTTTCTTGTTTTTGTTTCTAAGTTTTTGAACTAGTGCTTGAGATCTATGCCTTGTGTTGTTGTATGCTCCTTGAAATTGATTTTGACCTAATTTTAAGGAACTAAGTGTTCAAGACACCCTAAAACATCCTTCTCATCATTTTAAGTACCTAGTTTTGAAAAGAAAAAGTGTTTTCAAGACCAAAAACAGTTTGGCCGAGAGCTTTTACAATGCTTGGTGAATCCATTTGGCCATTTTTACTAGGTGTTATGCTACCAAATTTTATACTTGGATTTTGGGTGATATTGGCAAATTAGTTCCATGTTTTAACTTGGTTATGATCTTTCTTGGTGTATGCATAATTTGAGGTATAATCTTGGCTTGTTCAAATGCTTTCCATAGAGTCTTTAAAAGTGTTTTTCATTGCTTTAGTCTTATTCAAGTTTTGTCTTTAAAACAAAATTTCCTTAGAAGTTAAACTTCCTTGTTTTTGTGCTTTTCTTGCTTGTCACTAGGTGTTCTTTGTTGTGTCTTAGTAGTTTTCTTTTCTTGAAACTCTTGGGATGTTGTGGCCGAATCACTTGTCTTGCATTTGAAAGGTTTTGAACAAGTTTTTAAAAGTGTTTGCTTCACTCCTTTGGTGGATTTTGAGTGCTAGCCTTGCCTTGTTACTTTGGGAGAGTGATCTAAACACTTGGGTTACAATTTGGGTTGGATTTGGTCTCGGTTTTCATGTTGTCTAACCTCTAATCCATTTATTTTGTCTCGGATTTGAGTGTTTTTGTTGTAGGAATCATGGCAAGTTCATCAAATGCACGTACACCAAACAAAAACAATACATTGATGAGATTGCTTCGGGATTTGGAGTTGTCTAGGAAAGAGGCCTTTGAACAATTAAGAAAAGACAAGAAGCAAAGTGACCTAAGAATCCAAGAGCACATTCAAAGGCTTGAAGCTAAAGAGCAAGAAAGAGAGGCTAGGAAAAGAGGGCATTCTAGGCGCAACCCATCACAAGAGAAGCAAACTCCAAAGATTCCTAAGTTCTATGGAGGAAGTGATCCCAAAGTCTTCCTTGATTGGGAAGCTAAAGTTGATCAAATTTTCAATGAAAATCATGTAAAGGATCAAACACAAGTTGATCTAGTAGTTTTAGGATTTTTGGAGTATGCCAATACTTGGTGGCATAAAGTTTGTAAGAATTATGACCAAGGGCCACCCGCGGCTTCTTGGATGGACATTAAAACTCTTATGCGCGCTAGATTTGTTCCTCCCTCCTATAGGAAGGAACTTCTTTTGAAGCTCCAAAGGCTTCACCAAGGTTCTGTGAGTGTGAGTGAGTACTTTAAAGAATTAGAGTCTCAAATGCGTAGGGTTGAAATAAAAGAAACTAACAAAGAGAAAATAAAAAGATTTGTAAGTGGTCTTAGGAGAGACATACAAGACCAAGTAGAGTTGTATGAGTACTCCACTCTTGAAAATGTTTTCACACTTGCCCTTGGGATTGAAATTCAATTGAAAAGAAAAAGAAGGGCAAGGAAGAGTTACTCACCCAACCACTACTTTAGTCACTCATGGAAGGGAAAGGATAAAAAGAAACATGATAAGTTCCCTTCTAACTCTCATCAAGAACCACCAAGTAAAAGTAAGTCACCAAGTGATCACATTCACCATTCCACTTCTCAAAGATCAAGTTCCATTAAATGTTTTAAATGTTTGGGTTATAATCACATTGCTTTAAATTGCCCAACCAAAAGGACCATGATCTTAAAGAAGAGTAATGATGTTGAAAGTGAACACTCATCTCCCCATTCTCTTTCAAAAGAATCTTCTTCCTCTAGTAAAACTAAAATTTTTGAGAAAGACCCTATGTTATTAAGGCGCATGATAGGTCAAGATCAAAGTGAGCTTGAGCCAACTCAAAGAGAAAACATTTTTCAATCTAGGTGCAAAATTAACAAATGGGTTTGCTCTCTAATTATTGATGGAGGAAGTAGTACCAATGTAGCTAGCACAAGGTTGGTGGAAAAGCTTAGCTTAGAGACCATTCCTCATGCTAAGCCCTACAAGCTTGCTTGGATAAGTAAAGAGGGAGAAATAGATGTCAATAAACAAGTCCTAATTAACTTCTCTATAGGAAGCTACAAAGATGAGGTGCTATGTGATGTTGTTCCCATGGAAGTCACACATATCTTACTAGGTAGGCCATGGCAATTTGATAAACAAACTTTACATGATGGCTATACCAACCAATACATTTTCTTCAAAAATGGGAAAAAGACAACTTTACTACCTCTATCACCTCAAGAAGTTAATAAGGATAGAAATATAATAAGAAAAGATAAAGAAGAAAAAGAAAAGGGGCAAGCTTTCACCAAGGTTTTACTTGCCTACAAAAAAATTCTTCCAAAGCAAGATGTGCATCACTCTTCCTTCTCTTCCCAAGCCAAAAAGGAAGGTCCAAAGCATAAGCAAGAGAGGAAGAGTAGTCTAGAAAATAAAGATGGCCTAACCAAAGCTAGGGGTAATACCCTTAGAAAGGATGGAACAAAAGCTCATAAAAGGGAGGCGCAAATCCTCTCCCAAATCAAGTCAAGTTCCATCCACAAAGGCTTCAAGAATTTGTGGTCAAATTCTCTCCAAGAAGGGGAGGATGATGAAGGATTGACCCCAACCAAGGATGAAGGCACATGCTTAAGAAGACTAAGCATGTTTAGAAAGGAAGTTCACTAATCCTTCATGCCTTTTCATTTGTGTTTATTATTTTTGATTCCCAAAGTTGACTTAGTTGAATCAACTTTAGTTGACTTGTTGACCTTTGACTAGGTTTGACTTATTGACTATAGTTGACTTAACTTAAGCCAACATGCTAATCTATGTTTATTTGCTTTGTAGGTTAATTAGGAGTAAGAAAGCAATGCTAGGTGGCGCATGGTGATTGGGGAGCATAAATGATGTGGAAGAGAGAGTAAAGCAAAGGCATAAAGCATAAAGTAAAAGGCATGAAGCAAGTGTACCTATGTACCTTTGGTCTCCTTTGTTTTTAGCACTCTTTGGCCACTTTTTGGAGACATATGAGACACATTCTTTGTCTCCTTTTGTGCTAGAACGAAATTAGCCTTGCACACACCATAGCTAGCTCTTTTGTCTCTCATTTTTTGTAACCTTATTTGACCTAGTTTCTAGAAGCTAGGGTTAGGTTTTTGTAGAGACATCCTTAGGTATCTTTTATTTGCTTAGAGGCCCATAAACTCTTCTATATAAGGGGTGCTCCTAGACATGTAAAAGGGTTGAACATTTTGAAGTAAAAACACTCTTGTGTCTCAACCATTTGTGAGAGTTTCCTCCCTTGGGAGTGAAACTTTTAAGCCTTATCTTGCCTAGCAAGTGGTGGCACACATCCACTCATCTTCAAGGTTGCCATGGCTTCTAGCCTAGCCTTGTAGTGGCGTGCTTCTCACATTTTTACCATTTCTTTCCTTTCCATTTTATGTTTTCTTCTTCCTTTAATTGTTCTTGGTTTTCTATGGTTTATGTGCTTTCCATTTCCTTTTTGTTTTGAATCAATCCATTATCTTCTTCTCTTGAGTTTTGTGAAAGGAACCTTCACATCTAGATAGCTTGCTATCTTAATGTCCAGTGGGGATTTCACTTAGCTTTCTTAATCAACTCACACCATATTCAATAATCTAAAAAGGAACAAGATAATCCTTCATCACAGAATCCTACCTGGGAAAATACGAAGAAAGCATAGAAGAGAGTACGAGTAGGAGTTGGAAGGGACTTACGAGAAGCAAAAAACTGGTTCGAGCTCACTTGATGCGAAACGGCGGCTGGACCCTAGTAGAGCTCTCTCGGAATAGTAAGAATGACGACTAATTCTGTGAATGAGTGAAAGTGAAATCGTTAGGGTAGACCTAGGATTTAGTTTTATCCTTTGGACCAACTCTTAGGCCCATTAGATTTTGGGCAACCCTTTTTGTTAAAGGCATTATAAAATATAGGGCCTTACACATTGCACCATATTGTGATATTAATTTTATTTATTATATTTAAAATTGAATTTACAACTTCATTACATTAATAATAACATTTACAACAATATAATCTAGTTTTCATGATATTTATTATTTTATTTTTATATTATTGTTATTATTATCAATTATAACTCTAATTATTGTTATTATTATTATTATTATCATCCCTAACTATAATTATTATTATTATTATTATTAACTATAATTGTTGTTATCAACTATAATTATTATGATCAGTATTACTACCAACTATAATTATTATTATTATTATTATCGTTATTAACTACAATTATTTCTATTATTATATTACTATTATTATTACTACTACTATTATTATTAATTAGAACTATAATTATTATAATAGTTATTATTATTATTGTTTTTATTATTTTGGTTATATACACATCTTACTTTTACTTGACCTTGAGGCACCACCACGTACTCTTGTGGAATTACGTCCTGAGGTTGAGGCATGATGAAGGATTATCTTGTTTCTTTTTAAGATTATTGAATATGGTGTAAGTTGATTAAGAAAGCTAAGTGAAATCCCCACTGGACATTAAGATAGCAAGCTATCTAGATGTGAATATTCCTTTCACAAAGCCCAAGAGAAGAAGATGATGGATTGATTCAAAACAAATAGGAAATAGAAAGTACATAAACCATAGAAAACTAAGAACAATTAAAGGAAGAAGAAAACATAAAATGGAAAGGAAAGAAATGGTAAAAATGTGAGAAGCACGCCACTACAAGGCTAGGCTAGAAGCCATGGCAACCTTGAAGATGAGTGGATGTGTGCCGCCACTTGCTATGCAAGATAAGGCTTAAAAGTATTCACTCCCTAGGGAGGAAACTCTCACAAATGGTTGAGACACAAGAGTGTGTTTACTTCAAAATGTTCAACCCTTTTACATGTCTATGAGCACCCCTTATGTAGAAGAGTTTATGGGCCTCTAAGCAAATAAAAGATACCTAAGGATGTCTCTACAAAAACCTAACCCTAGCTTCTAGAAATTAGGTCAAATAAGGTTACAAAAATGAGAGACAAAAGACCTAACTATGGTGTGTGCAAGGCTAATTTCTTTCTAGCACAAAAGGAGACAAAGAATGTGTCTCATATGTCTCCAAAAAGTGGCCAAAGTGTGCTAAAAACAAAGGAGACCAAAGGTACATAGGTACACTTGTTTTATGCCTTTTACTTTATGTTTTATGCCTTTGCTTTACTCTCTCCTCCACATCATTTATGCTCCCCAATCACCATGTGCCACCTAGCATTGCTTTCTTATTCCTAATTAACCTACAAAGCAAATAAACATAGATTAGCATGTTGGCTTAATTCAAGTCAACTATAGTCGACAAGTCAAACCTAGTCAAAGGTCAACAAGTCAACTAAAGGTTAATCAACTAAGTCAACTTTGGGAATCAAAAATAACAAACACAAATGAAAAGGATGAAGGATTAGTGAACTTCCTTTCTAAACATGCTTAATCTTCTTAAGCATGTGCCTCCATCCTTGGTTGGGGTCAATCCTTCATCATCTTCCCCTCCTTGGAGAGAATTTGAGCACAAATTCTTTAAGCCTTTGTAGATGGAGCTTGTCTTGATTTGGGGGAGGATTTGCGCCTTCCTTTTATGAGCTCTTATTCCATCCTTTCTAAGGGTATTACCCCTAGCTTTGGTTAGGCCATCTTTATTCTCTAGACTACTCTTCCTCTCTTCCTTGTGCTTTGGGCCTTCCTTTTTGGCTTGGGAAGGGAAGGTAGGGTGATGCACATCTTGCTTTGGAAGAATTTTTTTGTAGGCAAGTAACACCTTGGAGAAAGCTTGCCCCTTTTCTTTTTCTTCTTTATCTTTTCTTATTATATTTTTATCCTTATTAACTTCTTGAGGTGATAGAGGTAGTAAAGTGGTCTTTTTCCCATTTATGAAGAAAATGTATTGGTTGGTATGGCCATCATGTAAAGTTTGTTTATCAAATTTCCATGGCCTACCTAGTAAGATATGTGTGACTTCCATGGGAACAACATCACATAGCACCTCATCTTTGTAGCTTCCTATAGAGAAGTTAATTAGGACTTGTTTATTGACATCTATTTCTCCCTCTTTACTTATCCAAGCAAGCTTGTAGGGCTTAACATGAGGAATGGTCTCTAAGCTAAGCTTTTCCACCAACCTTGTGCTTGCTACATTGGTACTACTTCCTCCATCAATAATTAGAGAGCAAACCCATTTGTTAATTTTACATCTAGATCGAAAAATGTTTTCTCTTTGAGTTGGCTCAATCTCACTTTGATCTTGACCTATCATGCGCCTTAATAACATTGGGTCTTTCTCAAAAATTTTAGTTTTACTAGAGGAAGAAGATTCTTTTGAAAGAGAATGGGGAGATGAGTGTTCACTTTCAACATCATTACTCTTCTTTAAGATCATGGTCATTTTGGTTGGGCAATTTAAAGCAATGTGATTATAACCCAAACATTTAAAACATTTAATGGAACTTGATCTTTGAGAAATGGAATGGTGAATGTGATCACTTGGTGACTTACTTTTACTTAGTGGTTCTTGATGAGAGTTAGAAGGGAATTTATCATGTTTCTTTTTATCATTTCCCTTCCATGAGTGACTAAAGTAGTGGTTGGGTGAGTAACTCTTCTTTGCCCTTCTTTTTCTTTTCAATTGAATTTCAATCCCAAGGGCAAGTGTGAAAACATTTTCAAGAGTGGAGTACTCATACAACTCTACTTGGTCTTTTATGTCTCTCCTAAGACCACTCACAAATCTTTTTATTTTCTCTTTGTTAATTTCTTTTATTTCAACCCTACGCATTTGAGACTCTAATTCTTTAAAGTACTCACTCACACTCATAGGACCTTGGTGAAGCCTTTGGAGCTTCAAAAGAAGTTCCTTCCTATAGGAGGGAGGAACAAATCTAGTGCGCATAAGAGTTTTAATGTCCATCTAAGAAGTCGCGGTGGCCCTTGGTCATAATTCTTACAAACTTTATGCCACCAAGTATTGGCATACTCTAAAAATCCTAAAACTACTAGATCAACTTGTGCTTGATCCTTTACATGATTTTCATTGAAAATTTGATCAACTTTAGCTTCCCAATCAAGGAAGATTTTGGGATCACTTCGTCCATAGAACTTAGGAATCTTTGGAGTTTGCTTCTCTTCTGATGGGTTGCGCCTAGAATGCCTTCTTTTCCTAGCCTCTCTTTCTTGTCTTTTCTCAATTGTTCAAAGGCCTCCTTCCTAGACAACTCCAAATCCCGAAGCAATCTCATCAATGTATTGTGTTTGGTGTAAGTGCATTTGATGAACTTGCCATGATTCCTTCAACAAAAACACTCAAATCCGAGACAAAATAAATGGATTAGAGGTTAGACAACATGAAAACCGAGTCCAAATCCAACCCAAAATGTAACCCAAGTGTTTAGATAACTCTCCCAAAGTAACATGGCAAGGCTAGCACTCAAAATCCACCAAAGGAGTGAAGCAAACACTTTTAAATCTTGTTCAAAACCTTTCAAATGCAAGACAAGTGATTCGGCCACAATACCTCAAGAGTTTCAAGAAAAGAAAACTACTAAGACAAAACAAAGAACACCTAGTAACAAGCAAGAAAAACACAAAAACAAGGAAAGCTAAACTCTAAAGAAAAGTTTGAGACATAACTTTTAACAAGACTAAAACAAGAAAAGCACATTTTAAAGACTCTATGGAAAGTACTTGACAAACATCTTCAAGTCTTAAATCATGCATACACCAAGAAAGATCATAACCAAGTTAAAGCATGGAACTAATTAGCCAATATCGCCCAATTCTCAAGTATGAAAACTAGTAGCATAACACCTAGTGAAAAACACACTTTTAGTTCACCAAGGAGCAAGGTTGCTCTCGGTTTTTAGGCAAAAATTGGTGCAAAATTTTCTTCTTTCACAACTAGTTTCATAAAATGGTGAGAAAGAGTTTTAGGTGGCTTGGACACTTAGTTCCTCAAGTTTTAGGCCAAAATCAATTTCATGGAGCTTACATCAAGCAAGACATAAAGTGAAAGCAATATTCAAATACTTGGAAAAACAAGAATAAGAAAACTTCAAGTTAACATATGACATATGACTCAAGCAAAAGTTAGGCAGATTTAAAGACTCAACACGACATACACAAAGACACAAACATGTAGCTATCATGCATTTAAACTCATGGATTTGAGGCTCAAAGACTAAGCATCCAAAGACATGTTATCCAACCACATTTAGGAGCTTAAAAAGGTGCAAAAACCGTAGCCAAACTACCACAACAAAACCTGAAAACGCTGATTCACGTATTGTTGGCAGATTTGACCTTTACTCACTAATTTGATCATAACATTCTCCACAGAACTCCAAATGTGTTGGTTCTTTTTTTTTTCTGGAAAATAGACTCAAAGAGATTTCTTTTGACACCAAAAACGTAATTTTTGGACCACTAATCTGGTGCAGTTTAATGTTTTAAAATCGTCATGTTTTCTGCCAGCACTGTTTTTGTGTGTCATGGAAGTGGATTTGAACCATACCAAGATAGCTACAACAAGACAAGGTTAGCACATGAAAAACACCATATTCAAGATAACCTAGGCTCTAGATACCAAATGATGAAGGATTATCTTGTTCTTTTTTAAGATTATTGAATATGGTGTGAGTTGATTAAGAAAGCTAAGTGAAATTCCCACTGGACATTAAGATAGCAAGCTATCTAGATGTGAATGTTCCTTTCACAAAGCCCAAGAGAAGAAGATGATGGATTGATTCAAAACAAATAGGAAATAGAAAGCACATAAACCATAGAAAACTAAGAACAATTAAAGGAAGAATAAAACATAAAATGGAAAGGAAAGAAATGGTAAAAATGTGAGAAGCACGCCACTACAACGCTAGGCTAGAAGCCATGGCAACCTTGAAGATGAGTGGATGTGTGTCGCCACTTGCTATGCAAGATAAGGCTTAAAAGAGGAAACTCTCACAAATGGTTGAGACACAAGAGTGTTTTTACTTCAAAATGTTCAACCCTTTTACATGTCTATGAGCACCCCTTATGTAGAAGAGTTTATGGGCCTCTAAGCAAATAAAAGATACCTAAGGATGTCTCTACAAAAACCTAACCCTAGCTTCTAGAAATTAGGTCAAATAAGGTTACAAAAATGAGAGACAAAAGACCTAACTATGGTGTGTGCAAGGCTAATTTCGTTCTAGCACAAAAGGAGACAAAGAATGTGTCTCATATGTCTCCAAAAAGTGGCCATAGTGTGCTAAAAATAAAGGAGACCAAAGGTACATAGGTACACTTGTTTTATGCCTTTTACTTTATGTTTTATGCCTTTGCTTTACTCTCTCCTCCACATCATTTATGCTCCCCAATCATCATGCGCCACCTAGCATTGCTTTCTTATTCCTAATTAACCTACAAAGCAAATAAGCATAGACTAGCATGTTGGCTTAATTCAAGTCAACTATAGTCAATAAGTCAAACCTAGTCAAAGGTCAACAAGTCAACTAAAGTTGAATCAACTAAGTCAACTTTGGGAATCAAAAATAACAAACACAAATGAAAGGGACGAAGGATTAGTGAACTTCCTTTCTAAACATGCTTAGTCTTCTTAAGCATGTGCCTCCATCCTTGGTTGGGGTCAATCCTTCATCAAGGCACCACTAGGGACTCTCACTAGGAAGGTCCATTAGGGGAGGCACCACCATGAGCTCCCACTACAAGAGTCATGGAATTACGTCCTACTCAGACTTTGTACATGTTTTACCAACCAATCAGAGAGTTCTCATAAATACTAATATCAGGTTGATAGGTATAGGTATATAAACCACCAATCATACAACTCACAGTTCCCAATCCATACACAATAAAGCAACATATTATTTTCATCTCGACCTCATACAGTAATCATGGCATCATCCCTCAAACTTTTCTAGTAAAGCATTCAGGTTAAGCAAGCCAAGCAACACATCAGTGAACCAAGCAATCAATAGTACCAAAACCTACCCCCAATCTCGCTCAGGCTAAAGGATCTCGCTCAGGCGAGGGAGGTCCTCTCGCTCAGGCGAGCCCCTTCTCGCCTAAGTGAGGGCTCGAACAGGGGAGCAGTGGACTCTGTGAGGTCTCGCTCAGGCGAGCCCATTCTCGCTTAGGCGAGCCCCTTCTCGCTTAGGCGAGACCACTCCTCGCTCAAAAAGAAAACTCGTCGCCTAAGCGACAGTTTGAGCAATAGATCCTAGGCGAGCCTCTGTTAATCTCGCCTAGGCGAGACAAGCTCGCTTGGGCGAGAAAACCAGTGCTCACCATTGTTCTCTCGTGCAACAGCCAAACATTCAAATCAAATCATGCTTTAACATATTCCAAATCAAACACAATGGCAACCAATCCATACAAACACGAAACAAGAGTAAAACGAGCTGAAAATCACAAGAAACAGAAAACCCTAGCTTTCCTTACCTGGAAAATAAGCTAGTGGAATACCCCGATACGCACACAGTGAGCACGACTATCCTAAGGATGGCCAAAGAGCTGAAAACAATCAGTAAAACAGAAATAGGTACGAGTTACTACCAAACCCTAACGGTAAAAGTATGCCCAGAAAGATGACACAAGAGTTCGAGGTTGACTTACGTGGAGTGGAACCTGGCTTGAGCTAGCTTGAAGAAGGTTGACGGCAAAACCCTAGCAGAGCGTTGTAGCTGCTCAAGGAGGCAAGGAGAGACTATTTCTGAAAGTGAGGGAAGTGGGAACGTTAGGGCAGATTAGGGTCTGGTTTTCCTCCTTGGGTCAGCCCTTAGGCCCATTAGGTTAAAGGCAGCCCATAAAACATTAGGGCAGAAACCTAGGTTTTACATAAACACACATTTTACATTTATTTACTACGGGATCATATCTCAATTACTTACACTTTTTATTTGTTTTGTTGTTCTTTTTATTTTTATATCTATGTAATTATTTGAATTAAAAAAATAGTTACTAAAATTATGAAAATGATAAAATGGGCAAATAATTTTTATTATGAATAATTATTTTAATTTAACAAATAACAATTAAGAGGATAAAATTGTATAAACAAAAGAAGACACAAGAAATGTATATCTCTTTATATTTGTAGTTATTGTATTATTATTATTATTTTTATCTGGACGAGATATTATTATATTGGTATTATTATTATTATTATTATTATTATTATTATTATTATTATTATTATTATATTTAGACACACATCTTAAATTAATTTACTACAAGATCGTATTTCAATTACTTGTCATTTTTATTTGTTTTGTTGTTAATATATATCTTTATATACAATTATAGATTATTATAGTTGACATTAGCCTTGGTGTTAACATTAATATTAATATTTATAGCATAAACATTATTATTATTGTTGGTATTATTATTATTATTACTATTCATAGTGGTGTTATTATTATAAGTGTGCTTTTTTTAATTATAGAAACGTTGTTATACTAAATATTAATATTATTATTAGTATTTTTAAATGGTTAAATAAATATAATAAAAATTATATTATTATTCTAAAAAAATTTAAAATAAAAAAAAACAAAAACAATGTTCGCACGGATCATAAGCTATTATAATTATTTCGTAAAATCAATTAATTGTATTATATTATGATATCAATTCTATTTATTATATTTAAAATTGAAATTATTATTGCATCACTTAGATTTAGTATTTTATTACTTTAATAACAACATTTACAACAATATAACTTAATTTTCATAATATTTTATTACATAATACTTTCACTATTTTATTATTTTAATATAAAAAAAATGCCACGTGCATACGCACGGGTCAATATACTAGTTATTATTATATTTACTAACATATTTATTTTAACATTATTATTATTATTGGTAGTATTAATATTATTATTTTAATTAATAATATTACTATTATATATATTATTATTACTATACTTATTATTATTACCATTACTATATGTATTATTATTATTATTATTATTATTATTATTATTATTATTATTATTATTATTAATATTATTAATATTAGCATTAACCTTATTTGTATTAGTATTATTATTATTTCAATTAATAATAGTATTAGTATTTATAAGTATAATGGTAATGATTTTATTAATAATATATAACAAATGTTTATAATTAATTATATCAAATTTTATTATTTATACAAATGCTAATGATTTCACAATAAATGTTTATAAATAATTATACATATTTAAACACTTTAATATAACAAAATTATAAAAAAGATACACATCAATTTAATCATCATAAGTTCATAACAACAATTATATTAATTCAATTACATAAAAAGATACATATCAATTTAATCTTCAAATTTAATAATATATTTTAAAATTTAAATTTAAAAGACATGGATTCAAATTGTGATGATGAGTTATGTACTATTACTATATAATTTATATCATAATTATTAATATAATAAATATTATAAATACAGTTCAACAAATAAAATCCATGATACCCAATATATACATTTTATTATTATTATTATTTCTACGGTATTCTATTATCACTACTACCACTATTATTATTATTATTTATTATTATTCTGTATTATTGTTATTATTATTTTAATATATATATATATATATATATATATATATATGTATATATATATATATTTATATATATCAAATTGTTAAATATATATTTATCGTACAACAATATTGTTTTATTACACATCACAATTAATTGTCATGTCAATTTTATAATTTAACACACACAAAAAACATGCCCAAATACATAATTCCAAAAAAAAAAAACCAATATATATGTCTACATTGATGACAACATCATGACAACATCAGCATCTATTTATGTTTAAAAATTTTAACCTCAAATTAATGTATTCATGTTAGTATAACACTTTTAATAACATTTTTAATATGACATCTCACGATATATTGCATTATATATATATATATATATATATATATATATATATATATATATATATATATATATATTATAATTTTATTTAAAATATTTTAGGTTTAATTTCATTTTTTTCTCTGATTTCATATTGTCATTGATATTTATTTGTGTTTTAAAGTGTTTATATCTACATATGATTCTATTTAAAAATTTTAACATTAACGTGTTATATTTATTTTGTACAAGATCTTATTGCAACAATATGTATTTCATTCTAATATAATATATACCTAAAAAATTTAATTGTAAATTTTAATCATATAACAATATTGTTTCTTACGCATCACTGACTAATTATAGTATCAATTTTAGAATTTAAACAAACAAAATCATATCCAAATATTATTTTTTTAATCTTATTATATTGGTATTATTAGTTATAATTTTAATAATACATTAATTTAACATAATAAAATGAAGTAGGATTATCTTGATTCCTTCAAGATTCATGAATATGTTGATGGTTACTTAAGAAAGCCAAGTGCAAATTCCCACTAGACATTAAGATAACATGTTATCATGATGTGAATGTTCATTTCACAAAGCTCTACAAAAGAAGAGAATGGGTTGATTCAAAATAAAAGGCAATGGAAACGAAAAGAAGCATATAAAATCGAGACAAAAAGAGAAGCAAGAAATAGAGATGACAAATAAACCTGCCCTCGTAGGTATTGCCCAAACCCGTTCCCGTTCTGACGGGAAATCCTCAACTTTTTCAATTGGACATAGGGATGAGTATGGGATGTATATATCCCCGCCATAATATTTGTCCCTGCCACATCTCCCTCCCCATTTAAATTATTAAAATATTAATTAATTAAGTAACCATATATATATATATACATATATATATATATATATATATATATATATATATATATATATATACATACACACACACACACATATATATATATATATATATATATATATATATAACATACTTATACTTTCTATTTTTTATTTCTTCTAATTATTTAGTTTGTCATAAAATTCATTCGCATCTCCAATATATTTTTCATCTTATCATAAACTTTATGTAATTATGTTAAAATGATGTATGTCAATTAAAAAAAATTATGTCTCACATTTGAATATTTCTATTATTTTTTAATATTTTTATTTATTATATATTTTTCTTTAACATAAGAATGTTTAATACTCTCAATTTAATTTTTTAATAGCATAAATCTTTCATTTACTAGTAATATAAAAAATATATATTATTTACTTATTATTATTTATTTTTGTTTCATTTGAAGAACTCTTTTGTTTCGCTAAAACAATTTTCGTTATTTCTCAACCATTGAGTATATATGTTAATATTTGAAAAGTTTTCTTAGATCTCTAAGGTATTTTTCATCTTATCATACCCTATATTGTACATTTGTTTTTCTTTGCGCAATTTCTTTAAATAGTCTCTCAAATTGTTTCTAAGACACACTTTTGTTAACCTTTTTATATTTTTATTTGTTGTTTATTTTCATCATATAGAATACTATTTCGATATATTTTATCTAATTATTTTTTCTTTTCTAACTCATTATCAATCATACTATATTTTTTTCACTATAATTGTATAAATAACTTTTATTTACTACAATAAAAATTTAATGTAATTGTCATGGATATTTTTTTATCACCATACAACATATATTAGAGTTCAAAAGATACAAGATCTATGTTAAAATTTTATTATTATGTTTATTATTTGTTCTTTGCATAATTTTGATCAAGTGATTATTATAAAAAAAAGATTTATTAGAATTTAAAAAATTGAAGTAACCAAACAGTTAAAATATATTTTAATTTGAATATTCGTTTTCCTTTTATATTTTTTTTAAAATATTTTTAAATTTTAGGTTTCATTAATGTTTGCAAATTTAATAAATGTTTTAGTTCTCATAAAATTTTATTTGGCATCGAAGAAATAATCATCCTCCTCATATTTAATATTTGATAATATTATGTTTCCTTTATGTAATTTTTTATTGTTTTATAAAAATTAATTAAAATTAATATTGAAGTATAAGAAAATGGGTACGGGTATGGGTATGAGATTATACCTGTCACCTGGTAGGGATGGGGATGGGACAAAAATTTGATACCCATTGGATTTGGGTGTGGGGATGGGGATGGTTTTTTTCTATAGGGATGAGTATGGGATAGGGAAACACGTCCCCGCCCCACCCTATTGTCATCCCTAGCAGAAAGCACAAAAATGGAAAGACTATTAAAGGCAAAGTGTGAGAAGCACGCCACTAAAAAGGTCAAAGCATGGATCCTTTGAAGATAAATGGATGGTGCCACCACTTGTCTAGGTTCAAGATAAGGCTTAAAAGTATTCACTCCCAAGGGAGGAAACTCTCACAAGGTTGAACACAAAGGAGTCTTAAATTTCCAAAATAATTAACCATTTTACAAGTGTTAGAGGTCCCTTTATATATAGAATTATCTAGGGGTCTCTAAGCAAAAACAAGTATAAAAAATGGTTACATAACAAATAACAAAACCTATAATCTAGAAGATAGTTAAAAAATGGTGCACATGGAGACATTTTAGAAAGTCTTCTCGGCCAAGGCAAGGTAGACGCCATTTCTAGACAGTTATAGACGTCTTGGTGGCCAAGGCATGTGGTCCTCCATTCTAGATGTTTCTACCAAGCTTTGCTCCTTTTCTCTCCTCCACATGTGCTCTTCAAAATCTCTTCAAATGTGCCCCTTGTCTCCCACTTGCGCCACCTCCTAATGGACCTACAAAACAAGTAAAATGAGATTAGTATGTTGGCTTAGGTTAATTTAATCTTGAGTCAACAAGTCAACCTAAGGTCAAGGTCAACAAGTCAACTAAGAATAGTCAACCAAGCCAACTTCATGGAATTCAAACTAAGACAATACTAAACAAAAGACAAAGATGGAAAAGCCTCCCTTTTGTCACGCTTCTTCTAACTCTCCTTGGAATTAGGGGTGGCAAACGGGCCGGCCCGGCCCGTTTTGGCCCGGCCCGTATGTGGCCCGTCAAAAAACAGGCCGGGACGGGCCAGCCCGTCAAATAGAAACGGGCCAATAATCACAACCCGTCCCGTATAGGACGGGCTAACGGGCCGGGCCGGGCTGGCCCGTCTAGTTTTTTTTTTAAATTTTTTTAATTAGTTTTCAAATTTTTTAATTTGTTTTATTTTTTAAATTTGTTTATATATACATATAAATTATTATTAAAGTCATATTTAATCAAATAAAATATTATTTTAAATTTTAATTGATTAGTTAATGTTTTTAATTAGATAAGTTAAAATAATTATTAAATTTACATATTAAATTATTCAATTATAACTAATAATTCAAACTTAATTTGTAGGTGTTGATGATTTAAATTACAATACTATTATATATTTCTACATTTAAAATATATAATCTAAAAAGTTAATCTTTTTAATTATTTTTATTTTATTTTATTTTTTTTAAAACGGGCCAACGGGCCAGGACGGGCCAGCCCGTACTTTGGCCCGTCAAGTTGACGGGCTGGACGGGACGGGCCAGAACGGGCTGACGGGTTGAAATCTTCAACCCAGCCCGTTCCTTTTAGCACGGGTTGACGGGCTGGCCCGTTGGGCCCAGCCCGTTTTGCCACCCCTACTTGGAATGGATTCCATGGAACTAGGTGTGGTAGTCATGCCTTCATCATAAATTCAACATTAAATAATTTTATTTTATTTATATAAAATAATATCCATACTTAATTATTTATCTTTTTCTCATATCATTAATTTTTTTATTAAAATTTTATATTTATAACTATATATAATTATAACACTTAATTATAATCATATAAATAAATTATTTATATAAATATAAGAATAATTACATTGATTTTTTAATACAAATTCAACTAAAAAAAGTACAACTTTTTGCAAATATAATAAAAATTAATTATTTTTCTTAACACAAAACTAAAAAAACATGTGTGTGCACGGGTCAATATTGATTTGTATCGTAACTATTGAGAATAGTATTAATAGTTTTTAAGCTATTTGTATTGTTTTAAAAAAATTAACATATTTCATGTTCTATTTATTTTGTACATAATATATATATATATATATATATATATATATATATATATATATATATATATATATATATTACTTTAACAACTACCTATATACATATTTTCTTTTAATATAATATATAACTTAAAACTTCATCGTAAATTCTAATAATACATCACTAATCAATTAGTGTCAAATTTATAATTTAAAACAAAAAAAATCATATCTAAATATTATTCTTTGGTATTATTATTATTATTATTATTATTATTATTATTATTATTATTATTATTATTATTATTATTATTGATATTATTGTGATTTTTATTTTTATTATTATTAGTACAATACATTATTATTATTATTATTATTATTAGCATTGGTATTATTTACTGTATTTTTACACTCCATTACTTTACGATAAATAAATCAATACTAAAATGATAATATTTATTTTTAATTAATTTGTTATAAAAAATATTAATAATTACTTATTTAATATTTTTATATTATCAAATTTATTGTTTAAATGTTATATATATATATATATATATATATATATATATATATATATATATATATATATAATTTTCTATTATTATAACCTTTAAATATAGTTATGTAAATAAATTATTTATTTAAATATAATAGTCTTATATTTATTTTCTTAATCAAATTAAAAAAAAACAAAAAAAAAAAACTAGTTGTATTGTAAGACAGGGATACAAAATAAAAAAACTCTCACCAAATCTGTTAAAATATTTGTTTAACCTATCTATTAACGATTTTAAGTGTGGATATTTTTACTCAGTTTTAGGAATTATTTTTCTATTTTTAAAAATCAGGCATTATATTGAAAGAACGAAATTAAAAAATTTTGTATTTCAGAATTTTAAATACCACCACCAAAAATCAATTTTTGTTTCCAATCAATGCTAGCTGCTAGAGCAATGAACCAAACTTTGTAATGGATTAGAAACAAAAGCAGAATATGATATTAAAGAAGGTTTAAACGATATACGCTACAATCCCACGTGCTGTGGGATGATTGCTATAAATGCTTGTGAAATGAATGGCAATTAGCAATATACTGGTCCAACGAATTAGAAAAAACTGATATTTGAAAAAAAGTGGGAACAAAGAGTGTGGAGAGAGGTGGTGTGATGATTGATAGATACTACGTATGTGGGGACAAGAGGACCCTCAGCATGCACGTAAAGGCAAAGAAAGTGGTGGTTAAATGGATTTCATAGACATGCCTCAATCATTGCCTTGCCTCTCTCTGCTAAGTGTTTCCCATGATGAATTAGTATGTATGCACCCTTTTCCACATTCACTAACCTTTCCAGCTTAAATTGCGCAAGCACCACCCATAGAAACTCGTTGGATTTTTTTTATTAAGTATATTATCCATCCTAGCTAAAACAAGAAACTTTTATTTGCTTTTAAGTGAAACTGAGATGTGTAGTCACAAATGGAAATAACATTAAAACTTTGATTTGGTATTATTATTTTTTTTTTTTTTCTAAACTAAATGGAATGGAAGAAGGAAACAATGAACACCTCATTGGTGATGCAGTTGGTTTTTGGTCAATAACCTAATTGCCTATTTTAAGAATTTTTGTAAATGATCAAATTTTCTCACCAAAAGGGACTATGACGAGTCTTTAAAGACGGTCGAGAATATATGTTGGATATGATTCTCAATCAATAATAAAATATCTTGATCTTTCAAAAGGAGACATATTTATAGTTTGATTTGTCAACTATCATTTTTTATGAATAAGATTTTCCAACATTAGGGGGAGAATGAAAACAATTGGAAAAGGATATCGCTTGGAATAAATTATCATTGTTCGTCTTGATCCTCGTACAAAAGAATGTAAACTTGAAGTTCAAATGATAATTCATTTCCAAATTAGTCAATCAATTATCATATGTTTTTACTGATACAAATAGGGTAATTAAACCACATATACCAACTGCTAATGCTCCAAATAGAATTGATATTAATTCATAACATGATTGAAGTGTGTTAAGCATATTGGTTCCAAAGATAAAAATCCCATATGAGAAAAGGAGCTAAAAAGACAAGATGACCTAATCGAGGAGGTTAAATCACAAAAGATTCAATGACATAATTAATAATTGGGTTCCAGAAGAACCTTGGTTCCAGAAGAACCTCAGGTACTTGAAATTGTTGAAAATGATGAGATCTCAATAAATTATGTTATGAATAAGATAATATGGAACCAAAATGAAGCCAATGTTGACGATGCCCTAGCATATAATATAACGATAAATGTTATGAGGGACAATGAGGATCAAGATTGTCGATAAAGAAATGATTGGCCAAATGGAAAGATGAAATAAAAGCAAAATTAGATTTGCTTGTTAAACAAAAGGTTTTTGGACTTGTAGTCCGCATACCTGAAGGTGTAAAACTCATTGAGTACAAATGGATTTTTGCGCAAAACAATATTATAAAGAATGATAATTATATGAAAATCGTTGAAGGATTTTATTTACCCAACAATGCAAATTCTAAAGTGGATTATTCAATAAAATTGAACAAGTTCGTTTATGGATTAAAGCAGTTAAGACGTACATGATATAATTGCCTTTGTAGGTACTTATTAAAAGAAATCCTTGTATTTATATGAAAATATCGGAAAATAAATTTGTTATAATTGTTCTTTATGCATATAACATAAACATTGTTGGAACTCCTATGAGTTCACAAAGACAATTGATTGCTTAAAGAAAGAATTTGAGATGAAAGATCTTGGAAGTACAAAGTTTTATTTGAGATTAAAAATTGAGTATTTGAATACAAGTGTTTTTTCTTTTTTTACATCAAGAGGTTTATATTATGAATGTGCTTAAAAAGTTCTATATGGACAAGTTATATCATTTTTGCACTTCAATTGTGAGGCTGTTAGATGTTGATAAATGTCATTTTAGACCTCATAATGATGAAAAACTTCTTGGTCAAGAAATACCATGTTTTAATGTTATAAGAGCACTAATGTATTTTTCTTATTATACTTGACTAGATATAGTATTTTGCTATAAATTTGTTAAGCAAGATATAATTCTTAACCTAAAAGAAGACATTGAATTAGTGTAAAACAATATATTTCTTTACCTTAAGGGTACTTTGAATATAGACTTATTTTATCCAAATGATTCAAAATCAAATGAGTTATGTAGATGCATGTTATTTATATGATCCTCACAACGATTTATCACAAATAAGATATTATGGTGGTACAATGATTTCATGGTGGTTTGTGAAATAAACCATAATAGCAACATCGTCAAATCATGTAACTTTTAGCATTACATGAGGAAAAATGGAATCAACAACCATATATGAAGACAAATTGCTCAATGATATATTAAAGATTTATTTACAAAGTCCTTGCCAAGGAGAACTTTGGTGCAATTGGTTCACAAGATGGGCTCCAACATCTTAAAGATGAAAGTTTACATAAGGGAGAGAAATAGAAGAAAATTATATCAAAGAATTAAGAACGATGTACTCATTTTCCTTCACTAGGTTTTTATCCCAAAAGGTTTTTCCTAGTAAAGTTTTAACGAGGCACATTCTTTGATCAGACATCCAAGGGGGAATGTTATGAAATTTATGGATTGTCCATTGAGTTGTTGACAGTTACTGAGCTTGATTACTATTGATGATATTTACATTATTTACATTAAGTATGTAATCCTTGAACCCTTGAGTTGTACCCTTTGATTTGTCTTTTATACCTATAAATAGGGACTTTTCCCCCTTGATAATATATACAGAAAAATAGTATGTGATGCTCTATTCTTTTTTTTTATTCTTCTCTCTATAATTAACTTTATTTTATAACAAAAGTTAAGTATTTTGTATTTTTCACTATATAGTAAAACTTTAGGCTGCATTACGGCACATGATGAATTAGTTAATAACCTTGAATTTGGATAGAAATTAGAATATCTAGATTGCATTAATTCAATAAATTAGAAATAGTTTAAGTACAGAGTGGTTTACTTAGAGGAAATGGAGTGTTTGTGAAAAGAATACAACCCCAAAGCGAAAAGGTAAGCTAACGTTTGACCATCAAAATGAAATTCACACATACATTGTTGAAACCATTTATATGTCTTCTTGGAGTTCTACATGATAAACCATGTGGGTTTTTTTTATTTCTTTGAGTATTGTTTCAGTTTGATTGGTTCAATCATCTCATATATGTGAGTAATTTTAATTTTAGATATCCATACGTTGATATTTAGTCCTAATAAGTCAGATTATTGAGTCATATATTTTGTGAGATTTATTTATAGTAACATTTTGAATACATAATTAAAAAATTTTCTAAAAAGTCTTAAATATTGTAGTATATATGCACCTAAAAAAAAGAAAAAAAAAACCTACTATGAGAAGTCAAGAAGAATTCGGAGTTTGTAATATCGCATTTAACCGATGCAGTAAGGCATAAAATTTTGTCTTAACAGCGAAGTTCAAATTAAATATAA
The DNA here is from genome assembly GCF_037176805.1 of Vigna unguiculata. Lineage (NCBI taxonomy): Eukaryota > Viridiplantae > Streptophyta > Magnoliopsida > Fabales > Fabaceae > Vigna > Vigna unguiculata. Next base: position 25,023,691 of record NC_140801.1, read on the forward strand.
TTTGGATTTAAGTATTTAGTGTTTTAATATTTTTTATTTATTTTTTGCCTCTAAAAGGTCATGGATTTTCAGGCATGTAATCACAAGAATAAAAATTTAGCGAGTTAAAGAAAAAAGGTATCTTAAATATACTTTGAAAGTAATAATTGCATTTAATAACACATTTCCATGTGACAGCATCTGTAGTCCATCATAAACTGTACTGTACTGCATAGATATATAACTTTGACATTGTTATTGAGTGGAGACAACAAAGGACGTGCAGGTGAAAGAAAAGGAGGAAAAAGAGGGTGCACGCGTATTAAATTTCAAATCAGCCACTGTATTTTGTCACTCCCGGGCATCACGGAAAGCCAAAAGCCAAATAAATCAAAAAGAAATGAATGATGGTAGATGATATGGGAAGCAAGGCCTAACAAATTAAACTAATTTAAAAGGGCATTAAATAATTGTCAAGATATGAAAAGGAAAATCTATACAATTTTGAAGTTTTTGTTTTTTCTGGCTTCCATGTTAGTACCATCTCTGAGAGTCTCTTGAGCATCATTCTCCATTCCAAGGCTAAAAAGACAAGCTGCTTGAAGATACAAAGCAGTATGCCATTCAGGAGATACAACTTGGGCTTGCATGGCATCCCCAAGAGCTTCTTGTGCCATCTCATTCATTAAATAAGATAAGCATCTCCTTGCATACACCGTGGGTGACACCATGGTCCCTCCCTCTATGAACTGAAACAAAATTTATATATTAATGTATTCATTAAGCTTAAGCAATAGTTATTAAATAAAAATCCTCTTACTTGAGTGTAGCAGTCAATGGCAGTGACAAAGTCTTTAGCTCGAAAAGCAGTATCGCCATGCTTCTTCAAATTCAAGGTTTCCTGCATTTGGCTTGTCCACAATTGAAAGGAAAGCTGCAATTTCAGCATTAAGAAGAATCAACATTGTAGTCATACTAACAACAAATATAAAAGTTTAAAATGATACAAAACCTCATTCGCAATTCCTTCATCGTCCTTGTAACCAGTCTTCTCCAATATTTCATGGATTGCAGTAAGATCACGTCTCAAACAAGCTTCACCAAAAGGTGTTAACGACAATTGCTTCGTTGAGGATGCAGTTTCTTGCCGTAGACCCATCAAAACATACGAGGGGACCTGCTTGAAGATACATTATTGTTATAAAATATTGTTATCTGCACACATAACATTCGGATTTTACTTTAGCGTCACATCATATTAACGAATAGATGTATACCTCTATTTCTTTCTGAAGTGACATAAGAGACGTAACAAGAGACTTCACATTTGGCCTTTCACGAGCTTCGTATTGCAAACAACGAGAGGCCAAACGAACCAACTCAGTTCCATCATCTTTTGAAAAGTGACCCTCTAAGGCAGAGTCCATCAACATCAGAAAGTTTTTGCCACGAATAAGATCAAGTGCCTGTACAGAGGAGTGAATGCTGTGAATATCAATTTTTGTACTCCATGAATCATCTTATACAAGAACTGGTCTGCATGAACATTAAATATTTAACACATCTTATATATTATTAGATCCTGTTTCAATAGTCAAGATTCAAAAAATACACATAATTAAATTTATCCATCATTGAGTGTTTAAGACATAATAGTAGTAGGAAAAGCTTACGTGGCTTGGCGGAATATGTTTACCACTCAGGAGATCTAGCAGCAGAGTTCCAAAACTGTAAACCACGCTCTCTGGGGTCACTCTACCTGCATATGAACCAAATGTACCGAAGATCAGGAGTCACATACCAGAATATGTAAGCATAGGCAAACTCCTTAGGTTAGGGAAAGAGAAGCTGAACGTTTTTGCAGATAAAGTTCCACATAATTTGGTCTAAATTTGTATTTCTTAAACTGAAAAAAAAAAAAAAAAAACAATTAGTGTTTGACTTATTTGCAAAAGAGGGTGTAAAAGTGAATACTGGCCCCTTTGTGATACAATAAAGATCATGTTTTACAAACAGAACGGTACAACTTTATGGCTGATTCAGTGGCGTGACATCTCTTTCAGTTGTGCCCAGGATCAAGTACATACACTAATGCAACCAACACACATTAACAACCTAAAAACTTTACCAGTCCGTAGGTACTCAGGAGGGGTGAAAGCCAAGTTTGTACTGTAACTCTTGCCATCTCTGCTGTTCTTCATGAGTCCAAAGCAGGACAACCTGGGATTACCATCCTGTTGAAACAGCACAAGCCAATCCCAAGTTAAAAATAGCAAGAAAAAAGGTTAATTTGGAACTCGGATGTGTTTATTAAAACCCTTTATACTTGATCAAACAAGATCCTATAGGCATTGAGATCATGATACAAGCCCCTTCCTTTACTAGTGCAATATTCTAGAGCTTGAGCCAAGTAGAAAGCGACCCTCAACCTCATGACCCACTTCATTGGCTGTGCTTCCCCTGCACCAAATAAACCATAAGTTTTTTCTTCTTCAAAATTGCAAGTCCTAAGAAAACAATTTAAGGAAAGATTTGAAACCCATCAAATATTACATAAAAGTTTAAAGTAACACAAACAACTCACAATGAAAAAGATGCTTGGCCAGAGTTTCATGTGGCATAAACTCTGCTACTAGAAGCCTCTCTTCCCCTTCATAGCAATAACCAATCAAATTTGCTAGGCGTTCGCTTCTAAGGCTCCCCACTTGTTTGGCTTCCTCCTAAAAGCGCAGAAAACATCATGTCAAACTCAGAAAAAATGTACAAGAAATTTAAACTTTTTAAATTGCTCAATTTTCAGCCTCAACATCAGCATTTTTGAGATCTCAAAAATTGCATCAAGACCACAATTGTGGCTATTGCTTTTGTAGATCTACACAACTATATCACAGCCACAATTATAGCAACCGCATATTCACTAATTTTAAAATGGTCTACAATTGTGATTTCCGGAGCGGTGTTAAGGATTTTGAAGTCTCTGCGCCTTAATTTTGGCAGCATCAGTCAAATTTGTCAACAATTTCTTTCAAAATCAAGGATTGAGACAAAACTGCTACGATGACTGCAAATTAAAACTTTGGTCCACAATTATATGCAGTACTAAGCATTTAGAGTCAATTTCAATCTTATAACCTTGAAAAAATCAGTGAAAGAGAAAAGTGTAAGTGCATGTTACAAACTAGGAATTGGCGAGAATCAGGCCAAGCAAACTTGTTGAAACGTTTGATGGCGATCCACTGTCCATTATCAAGCTTTGCTTTGTATACAACATTGGGAGCTTTTTCACCATGTTCAGACACTATGTTTTCTGAAGAAAACCCATTTGTGGCAGTCTTCAGTTGCTCCAAACTGAACTCACCAAAACTGGGCCACAATTTTCTCTCATTCTTCTCACCATTTTCTGCAGCAAAGACAACACTTTTAAAAGACGCACGACTTTCTAGACAAAGGATGTGCGTGTGAACTAAACACACAAAAACAAAGAACAACATAAACCTTGGTCAGAGGACTCAAGGACAGAAGGCTTGAGGTGGGAGTGGAACCAGCAGAAAGAGAATTTAGAGCAACGAGCCCCCATGTAAAGTGCTAGAGAGTAGGAAGAAAGAAGAAAGAACAAGAACAAAACGGTGCAATTGAAGATTGAATGGAAAATGTAGAATTTTCACGAAGTGGTCATTGTTGTGAGCCCATTTAGTCAATCACACTTTGTGTGTGTCAGGTAATGTTTGAAGATAAAAGGCATAAAGTTGGCAATTCAAAAGGTTCCTTCTAATTGACTATTAAGGTTCTGCAACAACTCTTCATTGTACCTCACTTGATGTTGTAGAGTACACAACTATAAGCCGGTTATTGTTACATTTTTTATTATCCCTTTCTTCTTATGTCTGTCTGTATCCTATCTTTCTAACAGCCTTTTCTTTACTCTTGTCTTTCAATTTCTAAAGGGTCTTTTTGGTTTTGGCTTTTTGGTTTTCTGCCTTTTCATAATTTTGCTTAGAATTTATTAAGGCTTTAAATATATTTTTTTCCCTAAACATAACTTTTAAAATAAACTTGTTTCCAACTTAAAAAAGTCTTTAACCCAATTATATTAAATTTGTTTGATGCATCAAATAGTGTAAAGACCTAGAAAATAATATTTTATAAGTGATAGTGATTTAAATACAGTGAGATTTAATTATTTAAAATTAAAATATTTTAATATAAATAGTTTTGTTACAAACGAATTTCATTATTTTAAAACACATAATCTATCTAGAAGTCACTTTTTTTTTGTAGGTTTGTCATACTTTTATATAGAAATTTTCATCCTTTGTTCATTTAATTGAAAATCTAAGATCGTAAGAGTGATCCTCGCAACGAACTCTTCAATTTGGACCGATCATTTTCTTTGTTCGCGTAAGTTGAGTTTCAATCATTTTCTATGGACCGATCAGATAATGAAAAAGAGAAGTGCAGGAAGCAAATAGGATACCCAACCCACTCTCCTTATACTTTGAAACAAGAAATCATAACACATGTTTTTGAAAATGGGTATTACACAACACAAGCGATCGGACAAACACTAAAGTAAAAGAAAAAAAAAACTACTTTTCATTTTTTTTATTTTAATATTATTTAAATTTTTTTCTATTATTTTAAGAAAAAAATGATGTTTGTAAAAAAGTCAATGTTAAAAAGAAAGCTGTGAGTATAAAAGTTTAAAACATGTGTTCAAAAGTATAAAATAAAGGCCAGAAATTTAAAATAGCCTAAACAAAAAATAAAGCTAACACGGGTGCAAAAATAGTAAAACATGTAATGTAGTGAGCAAATATTGTGAGGCATGTGCAGTGAATGTGGGGTGCAATAGGCAAACACATGGTGCAATCCAAATAATATGTAACTGGGGTGCACGAAATAAATATAACAGGCCCAATAAAAGCTAATAAGAGTGCTGGAAATGAAAAAGAGGAGTGTAGGAAGCAAATAGGATGGCCAACCCACTCTTCTTATTCTTTGAAATTTTTACTTTAAATTTTTTGTATTTCTAATATTTTTTAGAAAAGGAAAGGAACCAAGTACTAGGGCGATATGAACAATCACACAAGTACTTAGACCTTTAAAACTGAATTTCAATTACTTGGAGATGAGTGTCACACGACACGAGTAGCTGAATAGACACTGAAAAGCAAAGGAGAAAAGTAATTTTGGTATGTTGACTATTTGTCCCCGTCCCTTAGGGGACACAACCCCAAAGGAAACATTAAGTACCTGACTTCGTCCCCCAACGACAGCCAACCGCAAGAAGAAACCCAAAGAGGATGAAAAGTCACTCGTCCACATCCTAGTGCATGGACTACCCGTCCTCGCTCCAGTACACAGAGTACCCAACCTCGTCTCCCAAAGGCTGATACGATCCTATCCAGGAAAGAGTACGATCGTTTTTGAATTTGAGTCCTCAAGAGGCACAACATGAATAAATCAAATAAGAACACGAAATAAGACAGAGATGGAGGACGTCACAATCTAGCAAATTGATAAGTCAAGTGAAGATTTGCCACAAAGATGTTAATCTTATGTTAATCTTTGATAAGAACCGGAGGCCTAAGCAAAAAACAAAGAGAATCCTATCTTTAATGAAATCAAATTCAATATATGACTAAAAGTCCCTAGATTGTTTTTTGTACCTCTACATATAGGCACATAAGTTTAAGAAAACCTGAGAACCCTACAAGATGGGCCAAGCCCAAAACATTAAAACATAAACTAATATATAAAAGAAAGCCCAAAGACCAAAAACATAGAACATAACTAATTTCTAAGAGGAAACCCAAAGTCTAAAAACATAAACTAATTTTCCTAAAAACTATGTTCAAATGTGCTTCAAGCCATGATCTTCATATTCTTTGAATTTCAGATTGCTTGTAGCATTAGGAGCCTTGAATAGTTTTGATCTTTCAATCTCTTGCTCCTTGCCCTTGTCATAGGTCCTTTAAATTGTAAGGATTCATCTTCAAGTTGTTCTTGTATGGAATCTTGGGATAGTCCTCTATCAAAGGCAACCAACCACAAACAAGTATCTTATAGAAGATAAAGAGACTACTCGTCCTCGTCCCTTTCCAAGGCACTAAGATCCCAGGAAAATCGTTGAAGGTCATCCATCTAGTACACGCCCTAACCAGGTACATGTCAACCTAGTAAGACGACATGCACTCGAGCCAAGTAACTAATCAAGTCGGTCTAATCATCTACAAGGAAAGATAACCACAAGTTAAGTGACTCATCATAATTACGGGGTAATTAGGATTGCTAAACCAAGGCCTAACCATGTAAGGCTCGTGACTTTAGCATCGAAGTGTCTTTTACAGACACCCTCCCCCCTCTTACATTAGAGAGTCAAGGATGAGATACCCCTGAAGTGTAGACCTTGAAGCCTAAAGGACCCTTTGGAAGACTTTGCTTGATATATATTGTCATCGTAAGAATAATATGTTTTTAAAAATGGGTGTCACATGACGCAAGTGGTTAACAGACATCAAAGAGTGAAGTGTGGGGTGTTGATACCTTTCCCACACATAACTGGCTCCCATACATGATCTAGTTTCATAGACCATTTTTTAGGTAGGTAAACTATGGTGGCGACTCTCTAAAATTTATATTTTATAAAGATTTATTTTGTCATCGTCCTGCTGCGATTTCGCGGTTGCGACAGTCACCAATTGAGCTAGTTGATTGGTCATGTCTTGAATTTTTTAAGTTACACTACCTTGTTGTAGTTGTTCAAATTGGTCCATCCAGCTGTGATAGCTGTTGAAAGTATGGGTGCTTTGAAACATCATGTTATTGCTGGAATGGTGTATTATATGGCTGCCAAACATGGTTAAAAGAGGGTGTAGAATGTAGGTTGTACATGTATGGTTGAGCAGGTTGAAATGAAGAGTAATTCTCATATGCAAGATGGTTATACATGTTACAAATACATAATGAAAAAATAACACAAAAAACAATCAAACTATGTAAAAGCAACACATGAGCTAAACAAAAATTACCTAAACTAACTAACACAAATCAAACTTAAGAGTCATTCTAACATTACCTTTCCCTGGCAAAAACGCCATTTGATAATCCTTTTGTCGCACAAGATTTAGTCAAAACTTGATTTCCTCACTAACTAATGTAGTGTAATGATTAACCAAGGATCAATCCTAGGAAAGGCAACTCAACTTCAAATGATTCTTGAGTAAGATTTGTGAATAGGAGGAAATCTATCTAAAATATACTAAAATAAATGACAAAACTGACTGAAATTGTTATGGAGATGTATGTATGCAAGGTGTTCGATGAAATGACCAAGAAAACTAGTGCATGTAAGATGTTTGTAAAATTGCCAATGTGTATTACGTATAACAATCAACCAAAACATTGAAGTTACAAGCAACCTAATCAGAATATCCTTACGTGTTTACTCTCATTCTGCTCATGTTTCACTCTCAAAAGTATATTCACTCTCTCAAATTCCTGTTCAGCTCTTCAAAAAATCTCCAATCAATCCATCAAGAATTTACCGTTATAGTGAAAGATGTAACGTGTAACATTCCGTCAGGATATTACGGATTTTAAATAAAAAGTAAAGAAATATTATGTTAGCTTCATTTATTAAAGCATCATTTCCCAAAAACGCGAGAAATTTAAAACTTTATTAAATGTATGAATAGTCTAAAATTCCATAATTTAGAAAACTCAAAATAATATAAAACATCCATAGTGTTTACAATTTATTTCAAAGCCATAAATCATAAAAACTCCCAAGCTATCCCCGCTCCGTCGCCAAGCCTCACCGAATCCACCTGCAACATCATATGCTCTTGTGTACCGCGTACATAATCATCTCCAAACACAAGCAGATAGGGTGAGCTAACAGAATAAACCATATATTTATATATTCACACACACACACACACATACACACACACACACATATATATATAAGACACTCATATACATATATAATACATCATTCACATAAGGGAAAGTTCCTTTCGTTAATGCCATACCACATGGCCACCACCATGTGAATCATGTTCTACATCTTCTAGTGATTACCCCAAGGTGACTTACTGCCATACCTACCGACCACAACCGATAGAGCACGTTTGGGAAACCATTGCAACAGATCATACACTGTAACGCCAGGTGGAGTTCCCAAATACGAACATAGTTCACAACGTCCCAGGACTACCAAACTCATCAGCTATCTACTAAGGAGGGCAATCCATCTGGACCCATCCGTACTGGCCACAACCAGCACACTCACACCGGCAATACTCGCCAACCCAAGCTCAACTCAAGGGTTCCTCGTGTTCATCCACCATCCCGAGCTCAACTTGAGGGATGCCACTCCGAGCTCAACTCGAGGAATGCCACGTGCTTAACCCCTATCCCGAGCTCAACTCAAGGGATACGTTCCGAGCTCAACTTAAGGAACACTAGCAAACCCACCTTTGAAGCATCACTAAAGGCCTTGTAGATCATGCCTACAGAACCAGCAACCCAAAGTTGCAGCAACAAATCACCTAGTGAGGGACACGTACTGCTAAGCGCTGCCGACTTCCAGACCGCCTGGCGAGGGACGCGTACTGCCAGGCGCAAACGCGCCTCTGATGTCCATGCTTGCAGTTATCGCCTGGTAGGACACTCCTCATCGCCAGGCGCCACGTGCTTTCTAGAGCCTCTACCAGATCTTTTCCGATTGGCGGGATCACATTTTCCACCAGGTGCCATGTGTTTCGAGCTTTTCTGGTTTTCCCTTATCACCTGGCAGCGCACGCCAAGCCGCCAAGCAGCATACCCAAAGCCACTAGGCGCCACACCAGTGGCGTCATTACTACTGGTTTTTGGCATTTTGAAGCAAGTTCCAAAGAACCCCAAACACTATACATACAATCCATAACATGAAATATGCTTATCCAATCATAATCACATGACTGGATCATAGTCCAACATAATGTTGAACAACCAAACAATGTACAAAAGAAGGAAGAATATATATAACTATTGGGCCAAAATATCGCATGGGCAATAAAACAATAAATGATAATAATAAAACTAATAATAACAACAACAATAATAATAATAATAATAATAATAATAATAATAATAATAATAATAATAATAAAAATAAAACAAAACAACATTAATAATAATAATAATAATAATGAAAACAATAATAAAATAAAATAAAATGAAACAATAATAATAAAACAATAATACTAATAAGTTAAAACAATAATAGCAAAACAATAATACTAATAAGTTAAAACAATAATAGCAAAGTAATAATAATAATAACATAGTAATAATCATAAAAATAATAATAGTAATAACTAATAATAATAATAATATATAAATAATAATAATAATAAAAATAATCATTATAATAATAATAATAATAGTAAAAATAATAATAATAAAAAAACTAATAATAATAATAAAATAAATAATAATAATAATAATAATAAAATATTAATAATAATAATAATTGTAAAATAAAATAATAATAATAATAATAATAGTAATAATAATCATAAAAATAATAATAGTAATAACCAATAATAATAATATATAAATAATAATAATAATAATATAAATAATAATAATAATAATAATAAAAATAATCATTATAATAATAATAGTAAAAATAATAATAATAAAAATAATAATAATAATAAAATAAATAATAATAATAATAATAATAATAAAATATTAATAATAATAATAATTGTGAAATAAAATAATAATAATAATAATAATAGTAATAATCATAAAAATAGTAATAGTAATAACTAATAATAATAATATATAAATAATAATAATAATAAAAATAATCATTATAATAATAATAATAGTAAAAATAATAAAATAATAATAATAATAATAATAATAATAATAAAATATGTGACAAAACTACGACTATGAGAACGACAAAAACACTTAAAAGAGAAGAGTAATTTAAACAGTGTATTTAAAATTACTACTAAAAAAATGAGACAAAGTACTCAAATTAAATTGTGATGATCGATTCAAACTCTCAAAGTACATTATCCCACAACACAAGAAACTAAAGAAAAATTAAACTAAAATAAAAGAAAATGATGGACAAAAGACTAACAAAGCTAGGAATTCGAGAAAAGGGACTTATAATGACAAGAATTTTAACCCTTACTAAGGACCATATGCACCATAAATAGCAACCATAATAGCATCCAAAACAGCCAACAGTAGTACCCCTATTTGCTCTCCAAACCAGCACAAAAGTCACACCAAACCAAGGCAAGGCTGCAATAACGTTCATAAAACAACACATTCATCCACCAATAAGGTACCAATTATATCTCCAAATGTGCATTTGCGGATGTAGTGGTAACCATTTCACATGGCACCTAACTCAACAAGCCAAAGTACTTGCACCATTCAATTTTGGAAAAGATTAAAATCCTTGCATCGCTTGGCACCTCTATGTTACGACAAGGGGATTTTGGTTGCTGCCACTAGGGATGTCAACGAGGCAGATAGGGTACGGGTAGTAGCTCCTCCATACTTTATCCGCTGGATAAATATTCGCCTCATACCCGTACCCATATCCGTGCGGGTATCCATTATGCGGGTACCTGCATATTTTTTTTAATATCCACGATATCCACGGATACTCATGGGTATTTAAAAAAGAAAATTTTAATATTTAATAAAAAAATTTAACCATAAATTCAAATAAAAATACAATACATAACCTTTATAAATTTCAAACAAAGTGAAAATAACTCATTTAAATAATGTTGAATGATAGTTTACAACTAAATGAAGATTTTTTAAAACCAATTGATAAAAAATAACTCATTCAAAATCAATGTGTTAATATTTTAAGATTTTTTTAATTTAAATTAGAGTGTCGCGGGGACGGGTATCCACGGGTACGGATACTATGATACCCGTAACCGCCTCGTTAACATGCCGTTATAAAAAATACTTGAACCTATTACCCGTAAGTATCCATTTTCAATTTTTATTTCCTACCCGTTGTGGATTTTATCTACGGATACCCACGAATACAAATTATTTTGACATCCCTAACTGCCACAAAACGAATTACAAGCTGGCTGTGGTCCTAGTTGTTCAACTAGTCCAGCAATGACGCCTACACAACAATCCAACAGCCCAAAAACAGCGTATTGTCGGTGCTTGAAAGAACGGACCAATCTCTTTGATTCCAATCACCTTGCGAACTAGTGTACTGCTCCAAAGGAGCTCACGAATTAACCAAAAAGCTTGTTGTCAAGCAGGCACTATTTTACGTTTGAACTTCACTTGCACCTTTTGGAACGGACCAACGTTGGATGAATCATGTTGCAGCTGAATCATAAACCATTGTTCTACGCCCCGCTTGATGTTTCCAACACGCTGCTGCCAGACCTTTAGAAACTCACTCCCAAACAGCCCTAAACAATTATATTGTCTAGCCACCAACTATGCACATTTTAGTCTCCAAGGCAACCCCAAAGTAAGCAGGACAACCACCCAAAACCACCACATTAACAACACCTCAAGCTCCTACTTGGTTCATGTGGCCAAAGAAAACAACGCAACACCAGAATGAATAATTTTTTTTCTTAATCACCATTAGCAAGTCAACACGTCTACAACCTCTAATTTTCAATTTCACGAGGTTGGTTGCTTTTCCTATCACTCATTCCGCGAACCTCTTGGTTGTTGTCACAATTGCCACCGTATGGACCAAAAGGCTTGCGGCTAGCCTAGTTGTTTAACGTTCCAACATCACACGGTTTCCAAATAATGCACACACTCACTCACATAATTTGACAACTGCCATAGCACTAGATATGTCAAAATGGGTTGGAACCCGCGAGCCAACTCGGCTCACCACAAGTTCGGGTCGGGTTGGGTTGAAATTTTTTTATAAATTTCAATACGGGTTGATTTTTGACCCAACTCATCTAGAACCCGGCTCATCTGGGTTGAACCCGTGGTGAGCCGGGTTGAATCACCAACCTGTAGATAAAAGGGTCACACAAGTGTTTTTTATTAAGTTGGACTTTACATTTGGGTCATGTTAGGTTGTTCTTTTTAGCCAACAAATAATTTGTATTTTTTTTTATTTTGGTTTGTATTTGGATTGTATTAAAATTTATTTAGATTTTAATTAGAATTATAATTTAGTTTTGATTGAAAAAAAATAAAAAAATTGTATTTTTTTAATTAAGTGAACCCGTGAGCCAACCCGTTTAACTCGCCAACCCGTGGTGGGCCGGGTTGGGTTCGAATTTTTTTTGGCTCGCTAAAAAGTGAGCCGAGTTAGGTTGGCTCACTAAATCAACCAGTGGTGGGTTGAGCAAAGTCTGGCCGAGTTACCCGTTTTGACAGCTCTACATAGCACCAAGCAAAAACAAGTGCAGCCTAAAAAACAAAGGACCAACTACTCAAAACATATTGCAATTAATTGCACCAAACTGCACCAAAAAGTTTCCAAACACCACCTATTCAACAAAACCACTCCACCGAATGCACTAGAGGCTGAACTAATTAATTGGTGGTGCAATTAACCTAAACAAGTAACGTACTACACCATATTTCAGCAATAGTTTTACATCGCTTCACACTTGATATGAGTCACATCATGGCCCAAATGGAGAAGGACTAATGCACAACTTTTCGGAAATATTTTTTAAAGTTATTAGTATGTTTAAATAATGGTCCAATTCTTTGTAAAACTGACTGACCAAATTATGTTTTGGTTTAATCAATTAATGAGCTCCAGGTTAGTTTTATTTAAGTTGTAATAATGGCTCAATGCAACTTAGTCATCAACCTTTAGGAGACCAAGATGATGCATAACTGAATGCTTTTAAATGAATTTTGGGTTGTCATAATTTCAGTTACAATCAGCCATTAAGATTAAGTAGTGGGATCATTAATAGCTTTAAGTGGGATGTAATTGCAATTTATGTGTCGTTTGTAATTCTAGTGGTTAAAGCTTCTATATAAGCTGAACCATTTTATCAATGAAAACAAGTTGAGTTTTATTCAAAACTATTAGAGTTTACCTCTTTTATTTTAGTGAGAATGATTCTCCTATGTTCTTGAGTGATTTAGGAACCCTAGAGTTTTATCAAAGGTCATTCATCCCTTTGTGTGTTTAAACTCTTAGGCTTATCTTCCATCCTTGCAAGTGTGACGTCTATCAATTTCCACTCCATCTTCTTATCTATTTCCATTTTCTTGTTTTAAACAATTTCTCAAATTTCTTGCTTATTAGCATTCCATCCTAGACAGATCCATAAAATGAATCCACCCCTCTAGATTCTCATCAACACTTCAGCTGCTACATAAAAATGTTCCAGCTGCTACATAAAAATGTTCCAGCTGCTTCCACCATTTTAAACTGTGTAAAGTATGTTTTATTATAGCAAGAAACATACAAATATCTGCCACCGCTGGAACCAAATTGGCTACTAATAATTGCCAAACACGTAGTTGATGCTATTCCATTTGACCAACATGTTGTGACACCGTTAATTGAGTGAACCAGTTCTGGATAGTTCCAAAGCACCAACCACTTGAGACACCAACCGTTATCTATTTCCGTTTTCTTGTTTTAAACAATTTCTCAAATTTCTTGCTTATTAGCATTCCATCCTAGACAGATCCATAAAATGGATCCACCCCTCTAGATTCTCATCAACACTTCAACTGCTACATAAAAATGTTCCAACTGCTTCCACCGTTTTAAACTGTGTAAAGTATGTTTTACTGCAACAAGAAACATAGAAGTAGCTGCCACCGTTGGGACCAAATTGGCTACTAAAAATTTCCAAACAAGTAGTTGATGCTATTCCATTTGACCAACATGTTGTGACACCATTAATTGAGTGAACCAATTCTGGATAATTCCAAAGCACCAACCACTTGAGACAAGCCAACTGCTTAACACATCTTCCTGCCACCGATTGAACCAATTTCACCAATTCAATTGAACCACTTTGTCTCCAATCACGCCACAGATTCAGACAAAACACCTCAAGCTTCAAATAGCTTCCAATTCTGCATAAAATAAACACAAATTAACACGAAGGAACCAATTATATTCGCACCACTCAAACATCTCCTCAAACTGCACTTTGCACAATCTTCCAATGAAACAATTTAACAAACACCTTCTAGGAGCTTTGCACACTATTTGCTTTTGACAAGAACCAACTCGTAGAAGTTGGACTATGTTTCACAGAAACAATTACACAAACACGTGGTATGCATCACTAACACTGCCTTATCCAGCCAACACAAGCCAAACCTCAAATCGCTACAGGTGCGCACCAATCAAATGCTTCCAACAAAGAAATAAAGTTTTAACAACCTACCTTCTGGTGGGCATCGTTGGTGTAAGAGAGGAAGAAAATCTATGGAGAATGATGATGAGGAGATGGAGTGCAGCGAAATTTGGAGAAAGAGATGAAAGTAGCTCTCGGAAATGGAGAATTTGGTGAAGATGAAGAGTAGAAGTAGAGCTATGGTATGGAAGGTGGCTAGAGGAGATGAAGGAGAAGGTTAGCCATGTATGCTCTCAAATTAATAGAAGTGTGGAGTGATCTCAAACACTAGCATCTATTAGCAATTCAAGAGTCACCATTACAATATTTGAGTGGCTCTATTTATAGGCACATGGACAGCCAAATGAAGAGAAAATGCAACAAAGATGAAATGCAAATGTAGCTTGGAGAAGAAACTTGATTGGAGACCATGTGATGTAGTAGATGAGTCTTGATGATGCCAAGTGGCATATCACACTCTCCTTGCCCAAGTCACACGCACCATGCTTCCATCACATTCTCCTTGCTTAGTTCATGCTTTGCTTGCATCCAAATGGAGAGTCACTCAAGTAATTCTTGGCCAAAGGTAGCAAATTGGGCTCGGCCCAATTGATCCCAAAAAGTGTTCTAGCTTTTATTGAAAGAAAAGCCTAAACAATGCCCAATTTAAATCTAGACTACTTCCTTCATGCATCATCTCATATTTTAGAGATTTCTTTAGCCCATGTGAATAATGTAAAAAGCCCATGATTAAATTCATCATCTTGTGAGAGGCCCATGTGAATCTTTCTCATCATGCTTCTAGGGATTGGGCCTTGATGTGGGCTTGGGCTTGTTGATGCACTTGAGGTTGGGCTTGTTGGGGTCACATTATCCCCTCCCCCTTGAAGAGGATTTGCCCTCAAATCTTGGTGGTCACCCTCTTCATCAAAAAGACCTACAAAAGGAACCAAATCAGTAATGTTAAAAGTAGGATGCACACCATATTTCGAAGGAAGATCCAATTGATAAGCATTATTATTGATGATTGAAAGAACTTAGAACTTTAACAAAATGGTGATTGAAAGAACTTAGAACTTTAACAAAATGGTGAAAGAAGAAACCAAGCACAAGTAGACCTCCAGGTTAGGCGAGTTGATTCTAGAAGACTTCTTAAGTACCAAGGCCAATCCTTGCCAAGATGTACTTGCAAAAGGTTTCAAAGATCACACAATTGTCTAAGGCTAAGTAAGTAGAATCACTTGAGACACTAAGCCCAAACAAACACAAACAAGATTCAAAGAAAAGAAAAGACTAACACTAAAAACGAACCCCTAAATGGAAAAAATTTTAGAGACTTTGGTCTCACAAATTAAAACCACTAAGCATCTAATCTATGCGGCCTAAAAGCAAGGTGAGAAAGCACTTAGAACTTTCAACATACTCACTTACTAAAACGTTGCACTATAATATGAAAAAGGTTCTACTTAGGAGATGGGATTGAACACCTTTGGTTCCCCAAGACACCTAAGTAGACCATGGATACAATGGAATGTTCAAAGCAAAAGAAATTGATGCACAAGTTTTGGTACAAAGTGAAGCAAACCGAGAGCAAATTGGATGCTAGAAAACAAGATTTTAAGGCTTTTTGGAGAACCAATAAAATGCCTTAGAATGCTTCAATTGTACCAAAAGAAGTGTCCAAATTATACACAATTAAAGAACTAAAAGGTGTTGCTAAAATGAGGTCCAAAATGTGCAGCCAAAGACTCCAAAACACCAAAACAAGCTCTCAAAAGATCACAACTGCTGGAAAATGTACTATCCCAAGAGCAAATGAGGCTTTGGTAGCCTTTGTATATGACCAAATTCAAGCACCAAAGTGTGTAAAAGTTTCCTTTGCAGCACCACACTACTACAACACCCAAAAAGAGCAACGAAATCTGCAAAAGAGTGAAAGAAAGAAACAAAACAAACTATGGCAAGCAAGCTAGTTAGCACACACTCTCTCAAATGAATAGGCTCAAAACTCTCAAACTCTCAAAGATGAGGAGAAGGCAATCATATAGAAAACACACAAGCTAAAATTCTACTTCAATATCCACCACCTAAGATGCTACCATATCATAGAAACCATTCTAAACTCCATAACATCATTAATCAACCAAAATTGAGAGACAAGTAGATGAACCCAAACAAAGGAGAAAGCAAGAAAAGCTAATTAGAAATGCTAAACCAAAAGAGAATTGAAATGAAACATGACTAGAAGGAGATTCAAGAAGTGACAAGCAAGAAATTAAAGGCTGGAAAATAAAAGCAAGCACCACAAAAGGAACCTAGAAATGCACTAGATTAGATGAAAACAGCAAAAATAGAAAAACAAAAGTGCTCAATCATATGGCTGAAGTACTCATTGCAAAGCAGTAGCAAATGAAGTCATGAATTGACTTCCAAAGCAAATCAATAATGAAGCAATATAGAATACAAACTCAAGCCAAAATTCATGTGAAAAAAAGCACTAAAAACACACAAGCACGCACAAAACAACAATGGAACAGTGAATTTTCGGGAACTGCAGTGCCAAAAAACGGAAATATGAGCCTCAACTTGCGTGATTTTTCATTTTTTTTACTCAACATTTTTGAATGATTCTTTTTTTGTATTTTTCGTCTAGATGTTAGATAAATGAGGCAAAAATCAGATTGAATTTTGGTGCACTGAGTTTCTCACAATAAATCAAAAACAGAGATTGTGCGTGTAATGATTTGGTAGAAAATAGAGGAAAACTAGAGCAGATTTGCTCTCTGAAATTGGAGGAGATGTTCTATGGAAAGCATAGCTAAAGAACTTGATTATGAACTGAAATCAAGCATGAATCATAGAAGTACATCTTAGACACTCAAAAGCACAATCCAATCGGTGAAATGGATGAAAAATAGTGAGAATTCAGGCCTTAAACATCCACACACTTCCTTGAAGGATCATATTGTTTTGGTTGTGAGATGTGGCTCGGAAACTCAACCAAATCAATAAGCAACGAAATTAAATGATGGAAAAGAGGAATGAGAACACAAACAAAGCATAGAACATGACTTAAACATAACTGAAATGATAGAATGCAAAGAGAAACTGAATTCACCAAATAAAAATGAAGAAAACTCAAAGAAACTAAGAACAAGTGCTAAAAAACGAAAATGTAACCTAAAACAGATTTGCACCAATGAAGCAAGGAGTACTACAAGATGAATCAATGAAGATTCATGTAGCCTCAATGTCAAACGGTGGAGAGCAGCAAGAACATGAAAAATAGCAGAAAAATTAAAGAAAATAGTGGAGAAGAAGAGACAAAACGAAAATTGAAACAAGACACAAGTATGGACCAAGAACCTTACCCAAACCAAGAGGAAGGATGCACCAACGGCTTGGATGGCTCTAGATACCAATTGATGGACGTCGTTGGTGTAGGAGAGGAAGAAAATCCATGGAGAATGATGAGGAGGAGATGAAGTGAAGTGAAATTTGGAGAAAGAGATGAAAGTAGCTCTCGGAAATGGAGAATTTGGTGAAGATGAAGAGTAAAAGTAGAGCTATGGTATGGAAGGTGGCTAGAGGAGATGAAGGAGAAGGTTAGCCATGTATGCTTTCAAATTAATAGAAGTGTGGAGTGATCTCAAACACTAGCATCTATTAGCAATTCAAGAGTCACCATTACAATATTTGAGTGGCTCTATTTATAGGCACATGGCCGGCCAAATGAAGAGAAAATGCAACAAAGATGAAATGCAAATGTAACCTGGAGAAGAAGCTTGATTGGAGACCATGTGATGTAGTAGATGAGTCTTAATGATGCCAAGTGGCATATCACACTCTCCTTGCCCAAGTCACACACATCATGCTTCCATCACATTCTCCTTGCTTAGTTCATGCTTTGCTTGCATCCAAATGGAGAGTCACTCAAGTAATTCTCGGCCTAATTGATCCCAAAAAGTGTTCTAGCTTTTATTGAAAGCAAAGCCTAAACAATGGCCTAATTTAAATCTAGACTACTTCCTTTATGCATCATCTCATATTTTAGAGATTTCTTTAGCCCATGTGAATAATGTAAAAAGCCCATGATTAACTTCATCATTTTGTGAGAGGCCCATGTGAATCTTTCTCATCATGCTTCTAGGGATTGGGCCTTGATGTGGGCTTGGGCTTGTTGATGCACTTGAGGTTGGCTTATTGGGGTCATATCATCCCCTCCCCCTTGAAGAGGATTTGCCCTCAAATCTTGGTGGTCACCCTCTTCATCAAAAATACCTACAAAAGGAACCAAATTAGTAATGTTGAAAGTAGGATGCACACCATATTCCGAAGGAAGATCCAATTGATAAGCATTATTATTGATCTTCTTGATGATTTCGAATGGGCCATCACCTCGGGGACTAAGTTTGGATTTTCTTATATTAGGAAATCTTTCCTTCCTGAAGTGCAACCAAACTAAGTCTCCTTCATTAAAAGACCGAATTCTCTTGCCCTTGTTTTTAGAATGAACAATCTTTTCAACTTGGGCTTGAATTTGGTTTTTAACCTTCTTATGAAAATCTTTTATGAACTTGGACTTAGAAACCCCTTCTTTATGAACAAAATCAAAAGAAGTTGGAAGAGGTAATAAGTCCAATGGTGTGAGAGGGTTAAAACCATAAGCTACCTCAAAGGGTGAGAGTTTGGTTGTGCTATGGACCACTCTATTGTAAGCAAATTCAATGTGGGGAAGATACTCATCCCAAGATTTATGATTCCCCTTAAGCAAAACCCTAAGCAATGTGGATAGGGATCTATTCACTACCTCGATTTGCCATCAGTTTGTGGGTGACAAGAGGTAGAGAAAGAAAGTTTTGTTCCTAGCCTAGACCACAAGGTCCTCCAAAAATGGCTTAGGAATTTAGCATCCCTATCAGACACAATTGTTTTGGGTAAACCATGGAGGCGAACCACTTCTCTAAAGAACAACCTTGCTATGTTGCTAGCGTCATCTAGTTTGTGGCATCGTATAAAATGTGCCATTTTAGAAAAATGGTCCACTACCACAAATATAGAGTCAACATCCCTAGAAGTCCTTGGAAGCCCTAGGACAAAATCCATACTTATATCCTCCTAAGGGGTGAAAGCAACAGGCAAAGGAGTATACATCCCTGCAGGCATTGCGCTAGACTTAGTATGCAAACAATTTAAACAACTAGCGCAATGGTTTTGTATTTCCCTTTTGATATGGGGCCAAAAGAATTTCTCTTTAAGCATGGCCAAAGTTTTGGCGACCCCAAAGTGACCCATAAGTCCCCCCTCATGCATTTCTTTGATCAAAAGTTTTCTATGAGAACCTAGAGGAATACATAGGTGGTCTTCTCTGAAAAGATATCCATTTGAGAGATAAAAGCCGCCTTGGGACTTAGTGAGACAATCATGATAAATAGTAGCAAAGAAGGGATCATGAATATACAATTCACATATGTTGTCAAATCCAAGAATTTGGGATCCAAGCTTGGCTAAGAAAGTATATCTCCTTGATAGTGCATCAGCCACTACATTAGCTTTCCCTTTCTTGTACTTCATAACATAAGGGAACTATTCCAGGTACTCAACCCACTTTGCATGCCTTTTATTCAATTTGTGTTGGCTCTTCAAATACTTAAGAGTTTTGTGATCACTATGGATAATAAACTCTTTGGTCACAAGATAATGTTCCCAAGTTTGAAGAGCTCGCACAAGAGCATATAGCTCTTTGTCATAATTTATACACATATACTTGGAATTGGGCATAATTTACAAGAACATTATGTATTCCTAGTAAAAGGGGGAGGGTTAAAGATTTACCTCATTTGGGATTGTGTTAGATTCGCATCTCGGAACGAAATAAGTATGAACCCTCGAATGAAAGGAGGAAAACGAGGAACAATTTGAGGAATAAGAGGAAGCCTCACAAATAGAGCCATTGTGTAAGACCCGTAAAAATTAATTAATTAAATAAATAATTAATTAATAAATGTGGGTAGTGGGAGCCTTTATGGCATTTAATTCTGACTTGTATGACGTGGAAAAGTACTAGCTTAAGTAGTTGAGAGTAATTAATTGTGTTAGAGGACTTGGGTTCAAGTCCTATGTATGCCATTTATGTGTTGTTTAATTTACTATTATTTTTAATAATATGCTTGACTATGATGAGTGATAATTTAATCCTATATTTATAGGAATTATCACAAAACATAAATTAGTTGAATGGTTGTGCATTGACTTGACATTGGCATGGTTATAGGTTCGAACCTTGGTAGAACCAAATTAGGCTTTCTTTAAACCAAATTTTCGATTTTGTCATTAACCTATCATTAAGGCACCATTAAAAGGCCAATTTTAGGTGAGAAGAAAGGTTTGCTGTGTTGTCATTTTTACATAGTGAGAGAAGTGTGTTGAGAGAATTGAGAGCTTGTTTGGAGCTGAGAAGAAAGACCATCACACATTCAAATTTAAGCAAAGGAGACCAACTTAGGGGAGCTGAATCGTACCTTTTATTTTCGTGTTGGTATTTGCATCAAAGTATGATAAATTGAATACATAGACTCTATTATCTCGTGTATTATCGTGTTTTCTGGAATTTCCAGAAATCGCAAGACGACGCATCTTTTTCTGGGTTGTTTTGGGTTCAAGAGATGGAATCGCCTAGCGGCACGAGCGTTGCTGCCAAGCGACACATGATTGCACACTCAATTTTTGAGTTTCCTAATGAATTGTCTTGCAGTGATGAACACCTGCCAGGCGACACGAGTTGAATTGACTATATTTGCATGTTTTTCGGTGTCTGGGAGGTTTCTGAATGGCAAGAAATCACGTTCTAATCGTTATGAATGATTAGACATCGTATTTGCCTTGGAATTCATGGAATTGGGGGTTAATTGAGATGAAAATTGATTGAAGGTTATTTTAGGGTTGAGGAATTGGGGATTTCTATAGTGGCACTAATCTAACAGAAAATGTGAATGAGTTCGTGTATGGAAAGTGTTAGGGATGAATCGTGACCCTAAAAGCTGGAATCGTATTCTATGGAGTCATAAATTGATGGAAATCAGAGTTGTTGTGAATGGGTTCAGGTTCGCAGGTGCAGGAAAAATGTGGGGGTTCCTAGAACAGCAGGAACCGCCTAGCAGCATCTTGTGTATATGTGTTTATTTTTATAGCTTCTTGTTTGATTACTATTTGACGAGTTCATCATGTGTGTTTTCTGACTTTTGAATGTCGCACCTATACAACTCCATCCAAAATATTAGGGTTGTCTTCAGGTGTTTAGATTAGTATGTCAAGCCCTTTATATGTCACCATCACTTGAATGTTTCTTCCACTTTTATCTTACTCGGCCAAAAGATATAATTACTTGGTTATCTTTAGTGAGCAGGTCAGACACTTGTGTACTTGATGCATACTCACAATTATGCAACGAAGGTTGGGGTTTAAATTGGAGCATGTGAGTGCCAAATGAGAATTTTGGATATGAGGACTAAGGACTAAGAGTATAGGAAAGGAGTGAGATAAGGGTATGTATGATCATTAAGCTATAACTTGTCTTGGCTAGGTTTGGATATTATAATAAGTAGAGTTTAGGTTAATAAAATCAGGGGTTGGTTTGGTGAGAAGGTAAACCTAAATGTTAGAGTGGTAAGGTAGAGGGGAATTGCTCTAGTTTGAAATGTAGTGCAAATATTGTTAAGGCATGATGGTTATGCTATGTGAAAATGGTAGAGACTTAGGCAATAATTGGGGTAAATAATATAGTGTATGAGGTATAAACTTAATAGTGGTATGTCATGACATGGTAATGTTGAAATTGAGCTAGTTTCCTTATTGGAAATCTTGGGTTATGAATCTAAATGATAGCTGAAAGATTGGTAGTAAGATTAAATCACTTGGAAGTTGATTTAGCTAAGTTGGTAATGTTCATAGTGGGTGTTGGTACCTATTAAGAGTGTGCCATCAAATTTGGATTGCCTAAACCAGTACTTATCATTGTATTGGTGCAACGCTTGGCGACAGAACGAGATCCGCCAGGTGATAGCTGTCAAAATAATGGGCTCTTGGAACGTGTGTGCCTGGCGGTGAAGGTAGGTCCGCCAGGCGATGTCTGCAAGGTTGATGGTTCAAAGGCGCTACGCGCCTAGCGGTACGCGTCCCCCACCAGGCGGTCTGGATGTGGGCAGCGCCTGGCACCTCGTGAGAAGTTTCAGGCGATGTTTGTAAGACCCGAAGAATTTAATTAATTAAATAAATAATTAATTAATAAATACGAGAGGGGTAATAATTATGACATTAAATTATGGTTGGTATGACGTGGAAAAGTGCTAGCTCATATGGTTGAGAGCACTTGGATTGTGTGAGAGGACTTCGGTTCGAGTCCTATGCATGATACTTTTTGTGTTATTATTATTATTTCAATCTATGAAAGCATGTTCTGTTATGATATGATGCTTGAATTGTGATGGTTAGCATGAAACATGATTGGTTGAAATGGTTATGCACTTGAGTGGTAACAAATGGGTCATGGGTTCAAACCTTGGAAATTCTAAATGGAAATTATGCTTGTTTTTATTTTGCTAATGGTGACTTTAGAGGGAAATGGGAAAGGTTAACAGAAACCATGGGAAGCAGTACGGCCAAGGGGGGGGGGGGGCGCTGCATTCACCATTCATGATGAGAGATGGATGGTTATTAAAAAGTAAATGAACATAAATTCGTTTTAATGTTTTAGGTAACCTAAAGTACTAGTTTAAAAGGAAAAAGTTAGAGTTTAAGCAAGGTTTTGGCAAGGCTGAACTTAGACTCAGAAAAACAGAGGCAAGGGTGAGTGAGAGGGGTCTGACGTGAGGGAGTTGAAGGCAGAATTGAGAGAAACCAAGGTTGGCTATTGGTGATTAAGGGAGAGCTTCATCAATTGTTCAAATTTAAGCTAAGGATCCAGGTTAGGGGAGCTGAACCTGCTTCTTTGCATGTTATAATTTATTCTGTATGCAAGTATGAAACATTGGATGTGTATTTTGGTAAATTTAATGAGTTTTCACATTTCTGGAAAATTTCCAGAAACCGCCTAGCGGGTTGCTCATAGCCGCCAGGCGGCACATGTCATTTTACTACATTTTCTGGGTTCCGTGAGGAACCGCCTGGCGGTGACTCCCTATACCGCGAGGCGCTACAAATCTATAACCCAGTTTCTGGGTTCTAAGATACACTACCTGGCGGTCATGCACACCCGCCAGGCGGCGCGAGTAGAATTGGCTCGATTTTGAGGTTTAGTGTGATCTGGAGTGATTTTGATTGGATGGAAATCAAGGGTTAGTGATTTAGAGATGAAATAGAGTCATAATCGATTGAAAACCAGTACAAGTGATAGGTGAAATTCAATGGAACAGTGATCAAGTGTTTAGGGTTGAACAATTGGGGTTTTAATGTCGTGAGTGTGCTGGTGATTGAAATGCTTGGAAAAGTTCCTAAGGAATGTGTGTGTGGACTGCGAGGAATATAATATATAGGTGAGATTGCGCGAGTAGGGATGGAGATTAATCTGGAATGAGAAACAGGGAAAAGTTGGGGCTGCGCAGGTGTGGAGATTCTGGAAATTTACCAGAAGGCTGATGCACCGCCTGGCAGCACGGGGCTTGCCAGCGTAGTGTTGGCGTTTATACCTGGTTGCGGGGGGGGGGGGGTAATTCTGTTGTGGAGGTTTTTGATGGGCAATGTATTGTGGAAAACATAATTGGGATTGGTAGTGGATAGTCAGAGAATGAGGGATGGATTGGGAGGCGCGTTCAGGTGAGTACATTTAATGTAATTTTTATTGAGGCTTAGTAATGATATATCAGAAATTGACGATTGGATCAAGAAAGAGTATGACCAGGTGGAAAATCAGTTTAGGGGATAAAGATGGCATTTAAAATAGATTGGGAATGATTGCTATGTAAATTGTTTTGATATTGGGAATTCCACACTTTGACAAGCTAAAGTATGGTGTAATACGAATCTGGATTTGGGATAATCACGAGTGTGACTCTGGTGTTGAGGCAATGGTGACATTAAGAAATAGGCACTGGGAGCACTTTGGTATTATGCATCAACGAATGGGGTTACTTAAGCAAACAAATTTTGAAGAACTTAGATAGTTGAATCTAAATGGAAGTTCAAACTGTGAGTAATAAGTTAACCACTAAAGGGTGAAGGTAATAGAATTAAGAGAAAATTTTGTAGGGAGGTACGATAATTAAATCATAGCGTAATCTGGTCGGGTGGACTGTATAATAGTACCATTTAGGTCGCTGATGCAGCGCTTGGCGACGTAACAGCACACGCCAGGCGATAGCAAGGGGACAAAGGGGTTCTGGCGCAAGTGGCGCCTGGCGGAAGGGAAGGTCCCGCCAGGCGATAGTGGCGGAAACAGTGAACCACTGGAGCACGTCCGCTTGGCGGTGGGGACTGCCCCGCCGGGCGGTGACTACTGGGTTTGAGGGTTTTGAGGCGCTTGGCGCCTGGCAGTATGTGTCCCCCGCCAGGCGGTCTGGAAGCTGGCAGCGCTTGGCGGTACGTGTCCCCCGCCATGCGATTTATACTGCTGCAGCTTTGAGTTTTGATTATGAATTCATGATCTACAGTGCGTTTAGTGATGCTTTAAGGGTGAGATTGCTGGTGTTCCTGGACTTGTGGCTCGGAACGTATCCCTTGAGTTGTGGCTCGGGATAGGGGTTAAGCACGTGGTATTCCTCGAGTTGTGGCTCGGAATAGCATCTCTAGAGTTGTGGCTTGGGATGGCGGATGAACACGAGGAACCCTTGAGTTGTGGCTCGAGTTGGCGAGTGTTGCCGGTGTGAGTGTGCTGGTTGTGGCCAGTACGGATGGGTCCGGATAGATTGCCCTCCTCAGTTGTTGGTTGACGAGTTTGGTAGTCTTGGGACGATACGGACTATGTTCGTATATGGGAACTCTACCTGGCGTTGCGGTGTATGATCCGTAACATGTTTTCCCGCACGTGCTCTATCGGTTGTGGCCGATAGGTATGGCAGCAAGTCACCTTGAAGTAATCCTTAGACGTTGTAGAACACGAATAATCTGATTGGGGGTCAGATGGTAGGAATTAAAGAACTGGGCAAGGTGAGATGTTTATGTTATGTACGATATCTTGTGTTTATATGCTTAAGTTTCTGTAACTTATATATGTGATTTAATCGTTAAGCTCACCCTATCTGCGTGTGTGTGGCGATGATCGTGTACGCGGTACACGGGAGCAGATTCTGTTGATGCAGGTGGCTCAGGTGACGCTTAGCCGCGGAGAGGGGTTAGATGTGGGGAAAATGCTTATGTTTCTTTATTGCCTTTGAAAACAGTTGTAAACCCTGATGGGTAATTTTATGACATGTTGTTTTGGTATTCATAGACTTTATTTGATGGTTTAATAAAGTTTCTAAATTTTCCCGCCGTTTTGGGAAAATGAAGTATTATTAAAAGCACGTGGTTTTATTTATTTCTTTTATTTATTTATAAATCAGTAATATCCTGGCGGGATGTTACAATGTTGCTGCAGCAGATTTACTTTGTGTTTACGTGATGTGCGTGGTCTACAATACTTATATGATACCTCAAAGGTTGGCTTGCTAGTGTTCCTTGATTTCTGGCTCGGAATGTATCCCTTGAGTTATGGCTCGGGATATGGGTTAAGCACGTGGTATTCCTTGAGTTGTAGCTTGGAATAACATCTCTTGAGTTGTGACTCGAATTGGCGGATGAACATGAGGAACTCTTCAGTTGTGGCTCGGGTTGACGAGTGTTGCCGGTGTGAGTGTGCAGGTTGTGGCTCGTACGACGGGTCCAGATAGATTACCCTCCTTGGTATAAGACCAACGAGTTTGGTATTCTTGGGATGTTACAAATATTATTCTTACTAGGAACTCCACCTGGCATTACGGTGTGTGATTTGTAGCATGGTTTCCCGCACGTGCTTTATCGGTTGTGGCCGATAGGTGTGGCAACAAGACATCTTGAGGTACTCGCTAGAAGACGTAGAACACGGTTAGCATGGTTGTTGACATGTGGTATGAAATCAAAGGATGGAATTCCTTTGGTGTGATTCTGTTTATATATATATATATATATATATGTGTGTGTGTGTGTGTGTGTGTGTGTGTGTGTGTGTGTGTGTGTGTTGTATATATGTTTTATTCTATTAGCTCACCCTATCTGCTTGTATTTGACGATGATCGTCTACCCGGTACACGGGAGCATATGATGTTGTAGATGGATCCGGTGAGACTTAGAGATGGAGCATGGGCTATCTTGGGAGTTTTCCAAAAAGTTGTTTTATGTATTTATGGACTTTACATATTTGTAATCTTTGATTATTAACATGGTTTTATTATGAATGAGGTAAAGTTTTAAATTTTCCTGCGTTTTAGGAAATTTTATTCAATAAATGAAGTTAATTATCAATTCTCTATTTTTATTATTTTAAGTTCGTAATATCTGGTCGGGATGTTACACATTGCAACACCCATCAAAGGAGTAGCTCCCCCCACTTCAGGGCTATTCCACTTTGATTTTGGAAATCAAAAGATAAGGACACTAATGCAAAATAGAGCTATAACAAAAGAATATAACATCTATTCTTGAAGAAACGATGTAATTTTTTGAGCAGTGGCATTTTTGTAAATATTGAAAAAGATATAACATTGGTTGTTAGTTCAACCGATTATATTTATGTTTTTTTAAAACAAAATACATATTACCTCAGTTATAACGGAGAACTGGTGTAGTATCCCTTCTTTCCATTCAAACCAGGGCACTTGGTCTCCTACTTTCTCCTTCGTTTTCATTCTTTGTTTTGAGAACCTCTCTTCCTTCGTTCTTTGTTTTGAGAACCTCTCTTCCTTCATTTTTATTCTTTGTTTTGAGAACTTTTCTTCCTTCATTTTTGTCCATTGTGCACTCACATACCTCCATTTTCGTTCAATCTTTTTCCAATCAAAAGAGTCATTCGTGTTACTCACTACCACCCACACATACCTCCATCTTCTCATTGTTCACGTCCCTCCCCACCGTCGAGCATTCTTCCTCTGCGTTTCATCATTTTGTTGCTACAGTTTGGGAGCATCATCGATGGTTTCTTTTGTTCCCTCTCAAGCTTTGGTGGGACACCATTTCTACCACAATGGCTTGTCATTATGGTCCTTTATTCCTTCGACGGTTTCCTTCATTCCCGTTCAAGCTTCGTTGCAGACTTGGTGGCTCGCTGTTGTAAATCTTGTGGCATGTCATTCCAAATCTAGTGGCTTGTTGTTCCTGCGTTGTGTCGTTCCATATCTGGAGGTGCGACGTTGTAGATCTGCACTAACCTATATGCCTCCAATAGACTTGCGTCGTTTCAGATCTAGTGAGCCCTAAAATTAGCGCCTCCAACAACTTCGTGTCTCTTATCTCCATACCTCCAACATCTCTAACGTTTTCTTGCACTTGGCTAGAATTTTGGAGAATTCAAACAACAAAGCAACTTTTTAT
The DNA here is from genome assembly GCF_037176805.1 of Vigna unguiculata. NCBI lineage: Eukaryota > Viridiplantae > Streptophyta > Magnoliopsida > Fabales > Fabaceae > Vigna > Vigna unguiculata. Next base: position 25,051,566 of record NC_140801.1, read on the forward strand.
ATATAGTGATTTCATTGGAGTTTTTCAATCTGAATGGTTCAATGAAGACAAACAAACTTATTTTTGTTTTTCAAAATATTAAATCGGTTGTTACTTAACTGATGTAAAATATGTTTAATTTATTACATCGGCTGGATCTACATAGGTTTTAAAACCAATGTAATATATCCTACACAACTGATGTTATATATCATTTTTAGAGTAGTGGAATCTACGGTTCAAAGAAGAACCTCAAGAGACTTGAGAGAAAAACTTAAATATTCATTTACTCAAATCTATCTACAAAATAGTCTCAAAACGATTTATATACTATAGGCTTAAACACAAAATGTCCAAAACAATTAAAAGGCTCGATAAATACCAAACACAAATTAAAAGTTCCTATTCTATAATTCGAAGCTAATACGAGATCCCTATGAACGTCCTAGCTATGCTTCCATAAATTTTCTCAATGACCTCTATGACGGTCCTAGCCATGCTTCCATCAGGCAGGAAGATGAAAGGTCAGAAAAATTTGTTATATATAAAAGGCTCATTTGCCTCAATGAGGCACCAAATTATTGAGAGATTAGTTATGTTACCAATATCTTTGTCAGAAGAGTTCGTCTTGTTAGTGTTGACTACTAAAAGGTATGTATCGTAGTGGGTCGAATATAGGTTGAGAGAAAAAGACATATAATAGTAGTACTAGTAATAGTAGTAGACAGTCTTTGATGTCCATTGATGGATTGTCATGTAGGACTATATAGGAAGTGATGGAGACAATTACTAAAAATAGAGAAAATCATGTTGAGGAGTATGCCGAGGGTGGGTTTCCCTATTGAGAGGGGTACGAGTGGATGGATCCTTTAGTGAAAAAGCACTTTCCAAAATTTAGGTGACCAAATATTTTAAATTTTTGACTAACTAGTATGTATATTCATATAAAGGATGGGGTGTTCAAGGATATAATATAGTTAAAGATGTAGTATTGTTGAGGAGGGTAAGTGGTATAGATAACATTTGTCATGATCGAGATGGGTATGAGAAAGAGTTTTGTTTTGTGTATATGTGTTTATTTTTATAGCTTCTTGTTTGATTACTATTTGACGAGTTCATCATGTGTGTTTTCTGACTTTTGAATGTCGCACCTATACAACTCCATCCAAAATATTAGGGTTGTCTTCAGGTGTTTAGATTAGTATGTCAAGCCCTTTATATGTCACCATCACTTGAATGTTTCTTCCACTTTTATCTTACTCAGCCAAAAGATATAATTACTTGGTTATCTTTAGTGAGCAAGTCAGACACTTGTGTACTTGATGCATACTCACAATTATTCAAGATGTTTAAGAATGACTTCCTTGAGGTATAATGAGTGGTCAAAGGACTTTTATTCTAAGAGGATAGGACGATTGTTGGAATCGTAGAGAAGCTTCCTTGAAAACTACCTACCAAAAACGTTAATAGGGTGTATTTGTCCACCCAACCGATTATTTATTTGCAAGGTAAGTGTAAAATAGCATGTAACTTAGTTTTATGGTGTTTGTAGGATACATGGCTCGACACACTACCAAGATGGAACTGATAAGGATACATTTTGCAAGCTAAGGAACCAACTGGCTGAGGAAACGAAGAAGGCTGGAGAGAATCTGGTTCCTAAATTAATGGGACCGGGTGTGGACACTGATAAACCTTTTTGTTGCCTAAAAGACTCAGTCAAATGGAATAGTAAAATGCAATATTGGTGCTTGAATTGTGGTGGGGAAAATTATTCAAAAACAATACTTAAAAAACAGAAAACTCAAAATCATCAAATGCAAGAAATGATATGAACTATGCATGAATGCATCACTTGCAATGCACAAAATGATAGGGAATGATGAATTAGCTAATCCTAAATGCTCGAAACATGTTCAATGATCAAAACTGGGCTAATGCAATGGTTAAATTGGTCCAAATTCATCAAACTAGAAATCTGCCCAAAATCAAGAACATGTTCATAAGTCAAGTGCGTGGTAACCTCAGATTGGGATCTTTTGGTGATACAATTGAAAATGTAATGATGGAGATTGATTATAAACGATCTCAATTGCATTTAGAAATTGGAGTCACTCGATTGGTGCACTACACGTAAAGTTCCCAATTTCATGAACCCTAATTTCTAAATTTGAACAAAAACATGATTTCAACCAATTCAACCAACTCTTACAACGAAAATGCAATTAAATGTGCAAAAAGCTTCGTCATGATACAGCGAATAAAACCCCAAATCAATTTGCACCAACAACCATTTAAATCATGCAACCATTGAATTATGTAGAAACGCGAATGGATGAAATGTAGAAATTCGAATTCGGTGATTCATGGAAGGAAATCTGAAATTGATTATTCAAATCGCTTGGGGAACATCCAAGGGTGGTGAATGACGCTCTAGAACAAATCAAAAGGCTTAAATCACGCGAAATAAGAATGGAATAGTGGTTATGAGTGAACGTGAACGAGGAAAAATTGCAAACATGTGAATTTATGAAATGACATTGGAATTGGGTGTGTGATGGTTCGATATGCTTGGGAATCATCCCAGGAGTGTGCACAAATTTACGGAACTCAAATTGATTAAGAAATGAGTGAGAAGTTCAATGGAATAGTAACTATGGTGTGTGTGTGTGCATGTTAAAATGGTGAGAAATGGCGTCTTGGTGATTTAGTGGTAGAAACTCAAAACTAACCTTGCAAATAGTTAAAGAAACTTAAAAGTGGTGTGTCTAAAGTAGTGAAATAAAAAGAAACTCAAAATTGTAGCAAAAGTGTAATGAAATGGAGAAATATGAATGAAATGAGCTTGGCTACTACCATTGGTCTTGAATCCAACCCATTCATCTTATTTACTCCAAAACAATTATTTATAGAGATCTTTTGGACACTAATTCATAAGTCTGGTTCTAGAACCTAGATTTGGTAAGGTAGGATAGAGTTCAAGCTCAAAAAGTGGTAGTCAAGGTGGTGGTTTAGTGGAAAATGATGATGATCATTATGAAACCATAGACCAAATGAACAATACTAAAATTTTCATTCATTGAAGCTCAAATCTAGATTACAATACCAAAAATGAGCACAAGGAGTTGCCCAAGGCCCAAACTAGTCACATTTAGTGCCCTAAAGTGCTCTAAATGGTTGGCTCTTGATTTGGGATCCAAATGGTAAAAATCAACTCTAAGGTCAAATATGCCACTTTTGCACACTTCATGCTTTGCCACCAACTTGACCTTACTTTTATGTGAACTTCTAGGCCTTTAAAGCTTCAATTAAACCTTGTCTAAGGATAGAGGACATGCAAATTGATAAAAAAATCTAGTGAATTAGCTCTATCTAGAAACTATTTGAACAACTAAGCTAAAATGACCAAAAACATGAAAACTAAGAATTTCACTCAATTGGCCCTAAACCTCAAATTTTTGTGTTTGACCACTTCCAACAAGTGTAATTAGGCATTTATAATGATTCCACAAGGTCAAATCACTCAATTTGGAAGAATTTCAAAAAGTCAACTCTAAAGTCAATTATGTCATGGTTTAAAGGCTAAATGAGCAAAATTCGACTCCTAACACTATGTTTGACTAACCTAAGACCCTGGGACTCAAAATATGATGCAACAACACTCAAATGATGTTTAAAAACACTCTACAAACACTAATTTTATGAAAATGCAAAAATGGCCCTAAGTGAGGAATCTAACCTAATATGCTCAAATTAGCTATTCTAGAATGGAAAAATGAACACTTTGAATAATGAAAACTAACAAAATTCAAGACAATGAGGTGTCGATAAAGATAAAAGAAGAAACTAAGGGTTGATATTCTCGACCAAGCAGGTAGTTGTGGTTTTATGGGAAAAGTGTACAAATATTCTTAAAGGAAGATGAGATAAAGTTTGCGTAGGAGGATGAGTCGACCACCATTGTACATAGACTATTAGAGTTTCAGAGTCAGTCCTTGGTGCTCTATCGAGGGTAACGAACTCGCTACAAAAGGGAGATGGCGGATGGGGAGAAAACAAATTTGGCCAGCTTGCACAAGAAGTATGATGATGATAATGAGGCATGGGCCGAGGAAAACAAGGCCTTTGAGGAGAATGAGAAAAAGTTGAAGACTTGGAAGACTAGGGTGCTTGGATTCTAAGAAGAATGCCAAAAAAAAGGAGAAGGAACTAAAGAAAGAGATTGATGGACTGAGTAAGGTTGTTGCTTATGAAAAATACATTATAAATGAGCACACTAACGACTTCAACAAGGCGCTAAGGCAAGCCGAGTTCCTGTATCGAGAATTTTCGACCAAGGATACGTGGTATGATGTAAGGAAAGACATATTTTGAGGTCATATGATGGATGTGGATGAAATAGTGATTGCGAAGGCGGCTAAGAAGATGGTGATGGTCGAAGATGTCAGGGTTGAAAATGCATCCAACGAAGAGACTGACAGGGTGAGCCCTTTTGTTACTACCGACACGTTGAATGAGGATGAAGATGTGGTGAATGTTGATGAAGTAGTTGAGCAATAGGCTCTTTTTTTTCATATGGTCAAATGTGTAAAGTCTGGATGTTATATGGGTTGATTCCTTTAATATGAACGAAAATCACTTCTTGCTAGATCTTGTCTATTTTCTTCTACCTTCCATAACTTATAATTTTTTGCTCTAAGTAAAGTGGTGTAGCCAATGTATGTAGGGTCAAGTAGTAGATTCTTTAATGATACAAAGTCACCATTTTTAATTGGACGTTTTTAACTTGGAGTATTTTATGAAGGGTTCAACCAAGACTGCCTAGGTAGGCGACAAGGAACTACATGAAAGACTCAACCAGAATTGCCTAGGTAGGCGATATGGAACTGAATGAAAGGTTGTTAACTCACTTTTTCATAGGTCGTTTTTGAGAGTTAAACAAAACCCAAATAATTCCCCCTAACTAAGTATAGGGAAATTAACTCGGGAATCGAATCTAAGGAAATGGTGCGTATGGAGCATAGCTTGTATAATTTACTCTTGATAAAATAAAAATAAAGCTAAAATAAAGGGGGGGAAATCAAAATAAAATTAAATTAAATTAAAACAAAGCTGAATTTTTATTCAATTAAAACTAAGCTAATTGTATTGAAAGTAAGGAAGATATGCATAGATGCAATGCATGAGATGCAAGCCTAAACTATACCATGAGATGCAAAACATATGCAAAATGCTTGATGAAAGGAAATCTAATGGGAGTGATGTAAAGAGGCTAAAATGGAATGAGAGGTGAACCTAATTTGAAATGTGAATTCACCTGCAGAATTTTACAGATCTTATATCTTTTGAATTCCAATATATCTTGAATGGTGATAAAAAAATATTCATGACAATTACATTCAATTTTTATATTGTAGTAAATAAAAGTTATTTATACAATTATAGTAAAAAAATTGCAATATGATTGATAATGAGTTAGAAAATAAAAAGTAATTAGATAAAATAAATTGAAATAGTATTCTACATGATGAAAATAAACAACAAATAAAAATATTAAAAAAATTAACAAATGTGTGTCTTAGAAACAATTTGAGATACTAGTGAAATAAATCACAAAAAAAAAAAAGAAAAACAAATGTATAATTAAAGGTATGATAAGATGAAAAATACCTTAGAGATCTAAGGAAACTTTTCAAATATCAACATATATACTCAATGGTTAAGAAATAACAAAAATTGTTTTAGCGAAACAAAAGAGTTATTCAAATGAAACAAAAATGAATAATAAAAAATAAATAATATTTTTTTTATATTATTTAGTAAATGAAAGGTTTATGCCATTAAACACTTAAAATGAGAGTATTTAACATTCTCATGTGAAAGAAAGATATATAATAAATAAAAATATGAAAAAAATATATTAACATACATAATTTTAACATAATTACATAAAGCTTATGATAAGATGAAAAATATATTAGAGATGCGGATGATTTGCATGACAAACCGAATAATTAGAAGAAATAAAAAATAGAAAGTATACATACATATATATATATATATATATATATATATATATATATATATATATATATATATATATATATATATATGGTTACTTAATTAATTGTGAATGTTTTAATAATTTAAATGGGGGCGGAGATATGGCGGGGACGAGTATTATAGCGGGGATATGTACATCCACATACCCATCCCTATACTCAATTGAAAAAGTCAGGGATTCCCCATACCCATACCCAGTCAATGCGGGAATTTCCTGTCAAAACGGGGACGGGTTTGCACAATATCCATGGGGACAGGTTCGCACAATATCCATGGAGGCGGGTTTATTTGCCATCTCTAATTACAAAGGGTTAATTTGGGAAAATTAAAACAAATATTATTTAGTTATAATTTATCAAATATCTTTAAATAATTCATTATTTAATTATATCAGATATTGATATTATCAACAAACTTTATTTGTCAAATAGTTTTAAAATTGGTTATATCTGTCGACATATCTTTAGATATTCATAACAATTATAAGGATAAATGATATTTATGATTATTTTAAAGATATTTGAGAGATTTTAGCAACAGAAAAGCCCAGTCCAAGTCCTATATAAAGAGACCAAGGGGAAGCAAAAAAAAAACAAGCTTAGAAGTTCGGTGTTTAGGAACCCTTACGAGGACCTAATTTCGTTTTCTCTATCTACCCTATCTTCTTCTACTTTTATTTTATTATTGCATTCTATGGAGGGCTAAGCTTCAAGGATTGGTTCCACTATAATTTATTAACTAGATTCAGAGTTTAGAATGAAACAATTTCTTTTGATTACTGTTGTTATTTTTATTTTTCTATGTCTTTTGCCTTTTAACCAAGTAAAAGCAATGTTGTTTACATTGTAGCTAGCATGATGTTAAATTTACATAACATATCAATCATATGAGTTCAAGGGTTTTTAATTTTAAATTAAAATGTACTTTGATTAAATTTAGAAACTTTCATGTGATTGAATAGGGTTTTTTCAATAATTGATAATGTACTTTGATTACAAGTAAAAAATTTAACAAGAATTAATCAAAATTACTTTGATTAATTTGAAAATCTAAAACAATAATTAGTTGAACGATAATCCTTAGATAACCAATCTATTTTGGAAGTAGTGAAATCAACTTATTTTCTTTATCATTGTTTTTATATCTTTTTATGTTTTGCAATTTAATTTAATTTCTTCCCATCGATCATTATTTTATCTTTTATTTGACTAACCCTTTTATATAGTTTTTATAAGAACCAATTTGTCAATAATCAAATTCATGTTTATTGGGAAACGACTTAGGGTTGACTTTACTATTTCTATCTTGTTCATTACTTTCTTACAATATTGAAGTTTACAATAAGTAGTTTTAGTTTAATCGCTTCACGAGAGTGTTATCAAATTTGGTGTTGTTGCAGGGAACACGGTTAGAATTTTTATCATTTTAGTTCTTATTTCATTTTATTTTCTTATTGTTTTGATTATATTTTTGTTTATCACTAACATCTTTTTCTTTGTTTTTTTCTAACATTTATTTTATTTTCTTTAGTCATTTTAATTTTTTTTAAGCAAAATTATTGTTTGGGGAATTTTGTTGGGAATTTTGTGAAACTAGTTGAGGAACACTTTGGCTTAGGAAAGATAAGATACTTAAGTTGTTTATTGAGACACACCTCTCTCTCTAGGAAGTATACCCAACCAGCTTTCAACTTATTTCTTTTCACAAACTTCTTTCAAAAATGCAAAATAAATTTTCATGTGAAAATAATCAACAATGTGATTTTCAAATGAATTATGATCCATAGCAACCACATTATCCATATTGTTATCAGCAACAAAATTGTCACACCTACTTCTACACCTGATATAAGTAGGTTAACTATACGTCAATTTAATGATCTATATCCTAGATCAATATGAGCAACCACCTACCATGAGCAATAACCATATTTTGAGTATTCACCCCAACCATCATATGTTTCATTTGGTTATCAACAACAACAACATGCACCACCACAACAAGTTGCAGCAACCAATGGACCATCCAATAAGGAAGTTGTGTTATTAATGGATAGATGAGAGAGAAACTATAGGTCAAAGATGAAAGGTTGCGAGCTGATCAACGATGGAAAGATATTGAGCAAGAGTGGTATGAAAATGATCAAGTATTATACAACATGATGGAGTATGAAAGTAACAACAACTTTGTATAATTACTTCTATATGTTAACTCCACCCTCCAATTCCATCCGAGATTTCCTGAAACTACAGAATTTAGAATACTTCGTCTTGACATAGAAGATATACTCCTAAAGTTGGCTATTAGAGCATAACAAGTGTCTAATGAATTAAGTCAACTAATGAATGAGAAAGTTAGGGAGCCCACTTTAAAAATTTTTATGAAGACGATAGTTGAGCAGAGGGCTGAAATAATGAACATGTTAGGGGGGTTGAATCAAAGGATGGAACAATTGAGCATTGATGTGAACGAGTATACGATTCAAATGTTAGATCAACCAACACCAGAATGACATCACATTGATATATCTACTTATGGATATATTGATGAAATCATGGGTGCTCATACTAATATGTCTACTGATGGACATATTAATTTTACTAAAGATGTTGTTGAATTTGTTGATGAAGAAATTGAAGATTCTCACACAAACATATCTATTGATGGATATGTTGATGGTGCTCAATGTGAATATAAATTTTTATCTATTAATGATGATATCGGTACAAACGATCTTTTTCATGAGCAAAGTTGTGAGAAAAATGCAATGGAGGAACCAAGTATAGTAGAAGAATCAACAATATTGGAAGATACATTTGAATCATCTACTACTACAATTAACTTGGTTAATTATTGGAACATTCCGGTAGGATATTACTTGGCTCACCTGTAACATCATCTACTCCCGGATAACAAGTTACATGATCATCGCCACACACAAACAAATAGGGTGAGCTATGCACATAAATATAAATAAATATGAAACAAACCCACCCGACAATTCATAATTAATTATCCATTTATAATAAATACCCACTTTCCCACACTCATAACCATTATGAGTTCATGCATGCACTCATAATCTTGGGACTTCATGTGCTTCCACGACCCTCCTCGCTCGTGGTCCAACCTACGAGCGTATCCCGCTCGTAGTCCTACTTCACGGACTCTATCACCCGTCATCCAAACTCCTCGCTCGGACCCGATCCGAATACCCACCTTTCTTACTATGAACTCCCTCGCTCATAGCATTCTCAAGTTTAAGGATGAAGTGAACTTCGTTTCTCACTCATCCCAAACAAGAGTACCTTCGGTGAACTAAACCGTTAACGTTCCGCATGCGGTCCAACCATCACGAACTCCTAGCTCGCGACTCAAGCCAAGAACATCCCAGATTTTATGGACATGGTCCTTCAAGCCCAACATTACAAAACACATGGATTTAATTTCTAAACTATAACACAGACCAACTCAAATAGTATACGAACTCATGAATCTTCACTGTTCTCGCTTAGGTTTGGGGTCTTTACTTAAGCGAGTGTATTTGTCTCGCTCAAGCTAATCCCCCTCGCCTGAGCGAGTGTGATATAGTGGCTCTCCACGAGCCCTCGCTCAGGCAAAACCTTCTCGCTTAAGCGAGTCCCTCATTCACCAAAACACACAATCCCTCAGTTGGACAAGGATTTGAATGAAAAACGTAACACATTTCATCGCGACCTCGGTCAGGCGAGCCATTCTCACCTGAGCCAGTTAACGTGTCGCTCAACACCAAAAATTGGTCGCCTGGGCGACACTCGTGAATAAAAAATCAGGAATGAGATTTTGTGATCTTCGCTTAGGCGAGAGTGACTCGCTTGGGCAAAAATTGCAGAGGTTCTCCCCTGGTCACGCCCGAAAACAACCAAAGTCATACCAAAACGCAGCATAATCAGTACCATGCATTCCATATCAACAATCAACCCACATGAACATGTTTTATATCCATTTGAACTACCAAAACTCGAGATTTAATCAACAATAACCATTCCATGCCAAAACCCTTATCCTAATCATATAATGCATAACAGGACTTTGCACATAACATCAAACAAACCAATTCTCAATCTCATCACACATAACACGAAATTCCCAACACACAGGAACCAATTGAGAAGAGAAAAAATGAAAAATCACAACACATTTAATTTACACACACATGGACAACTTCTCCTAACCTAGAATCCTTGCACAAAACTTGTAGCATGTGAGGGTTCTTCTCCAATTCAGTAACATTCTCAGAATTCGTGCTCTGGTTTCTATGCCACAAAGACAGCGCCAAAACAACCCTTTCTCTACCTTCCTTAATCACTAAATATGGCCTTGATGAGAGGTAAAAGGTGCAAAACGAAAATTTAATTTTATACCTACTTAATGTTCATTGAATTTATGGGTTACACCATTTTTTTTTCAGCCCTTTGGCTGCTCCTCACACTAGGTTTTCCTTTGCCCTTTCACATTCATGTTGAAGTTAAATTTAACAAAAAAAAAAGGTTTAATTCATGTATATCAAGGTTTGAACACACAACCTCCCAATCACCAAGTAATATGCACAACCATCAAACCAATTCATGTTTCTTGCTAATTCATACCATCCTAAGATTAAGTGATCACTCATCATGATCCATCACATATTCAAAATAATATAATTATAACACAAAATTGGCATACATGGGACTCAAACATAAGTCCTCTCACACAATAAAGTACTCTCCACCACTTGAGCTAGTACTTTTCCACATCATACCAATTAACATTTAATGTCATCAAGGTTCCCACTACCCGCATTTATAAATTAATTAGTAATTTAATTAATTAAATTCCACGGGTTTTACATTCGCCCCACCTAAAAGAATTTTCCTCCTCGAAAATAAAACTTACCAGGAAACAAGTAAGGATAAGACTTCCTCATTAGGTCCTCCATCTCCCATGTCATCTCTTGTGTCGTCTCATCCCAAAGCACTTTCACTGTCCTTATCTCTTTACCCCTCAGTTTGACTTGAGCATCTAATATGCGAACCAGTCCGACTAGCATGGTTAGATCCTCTCGTACTTGCACCTCATCTGCTTCTAACACGTGATCTGGACTTGCCATGTATTTCCTCAACTGCGAGACATTAAATACATTATGCAAGTTGGCCAGGTGAGGTGGTAAGGCAATCTTATATGCCGCTGTTCCAATTTTTTTATTTATTTCAATTTTTGTTTTTATTTTCATTTACAAAAAGAAACTGAGATCTTTTTGAGAAAATTGTTTAAGTATTAACTTTCTTGATGAAACTTTTAAACAAAATGTCTCAGAAAAATCCCCTAAAAATATTTCTCTATTTTCAATAAAACATATTTACATTGGATTTTTAGGATTTGATGTAGTAACTGAAACTATCATAATCTTGAAATAGGAGTCATGTTTTATAGTGAATGGATTGTTGAATTAATTAGAAGCTAGCCTAATTAATTCATAATCATAAATTATTAATTTAGTTAATTTGAGAATTCCTTGGTTTAATCTTCTGTGAAAGAGTCTTTTTTTTTTTGCCTTGTGAGTTTTGAGTCTCAATGTAAAGGATGGACCACCATGTGTCATTCCTATTTTTCTTGAATGACTTGCTCATGTTTTGTTTATACTCAAATATTTATCTTGATTTTTTTTATTTTGCATCTAATGTTAATATGCATTATTTGATATGATTGAGGCATTTCTTGTTTTTAACTACTTGGCTAAATAAGTCCACCTTGACATTAATCCATTGGTAGCTCCTTTGAGCATTACAAGAAAATAAACAAAAAGCGTGGGAGCAAAACCCTCTCAAAAGGTGAAAAACCTCTCTACACTTTATACATAGGCTAAGTGTGGGAAATATCAACCCATCCTTATATCAAGGTGGCTAATCTAATGGTTATTTTATTTGAATGAGCTAGTGACAATTTGATTCTTACTTTTTAACTTTTAAAATAAATAAAAATTTAACGAGGGTCTAACCTCACTTTCTTTTTTTTAAAGAAATATTATTGACTAGCGAGGGTCTAACCCCCACTTTTTCGTTTTTCAAGATAAATATTAAACTTAGTCAGGGTCTAACTCTCAATTCTTTATTTTCTTAAAAAATATCATTACACTTTACGACAGATTAGTCCTCTTTTTTTATTCTTTGAAAAATAAATATTACACATACGCTTTTTATTCTTTGTTATTCTTTGTGTAATGTCCCAATTTAATAGATAAATCTATTCAAATAAAACATCGTATATATTATAATATCCAAGGGCACGAGACTTAAAGTATAAAGATTTCGTAGCCATCCAAGTATTCAATGAAGGAAACCAAGGCACCCCACTGTACCATTAACCCAAACAGAAAGATTCAACAAATTGACCAAAAGCTTGTTCATAAGCAAGAGATTACAATATAATATGGCTCTTCAACATGGGCTCAACAGCGACCCAAAACTAAACCATGTCCAACTAAGCTGCAACATCCCCGTCGCCACTGCGATCACCAGGAGTTCCAACATATGCTTACATCAATAAATTGATGATCATCGCAAAAGGAGAAAACCACACACGAGACACACAAGCAAACTCAAAGGGTAAGCTATAGTGGAAAAAGGTTTATCATACAATTGAGCATGCAACTTAAAAGTCAAAGATACATAAATCAACCAAGCATGTGATGACCAACAAACAAGACACTAAGACTCAATTATTTCGATACATATAATCAGTCAGATTCACTGGATGCTTGCACTTGTGGTGGCCTCTACTGCTCTGCAGATCCAATTGTCAATGGGTTTCACCCTACCACGCACAAGGTTAGCCTTCAAACATCTAAGGCCATTATCCTGCCAAAGACTAGGGCCTCATGCTACTCTCACCACCTGAGTCAGTACACTCTACGTGAGACTAACTGACTCCTTAGAGTTTCAAGATGCAATCCTTACTTGAATCCTTACTAAATTATATAATGAGGCACCACCACGAAACCTTCGTGGAATTACGTCCTAACCGTGAGGCACCACCATGAACTCCCACTAACAAGGGTCATGGAATTGTGTCCTGACAATGAGGCACCACCACAAAACCATCATGGAATTACGTCATGGCCATGAGGAACCACTATGAGATCTCACCAAGAGATTCATGAAATTACGTCTTGCCATGAGGCACCAACCTTCGTGGAATTACGTCCTAAACCATACAAAAATCATGCATCATCAACCAAACATAGAATTATCATGCATACCAATCTTATGCCAATATACAACCAACCATCCAACCATGTTTCATATGCATATCATGCCAAGCCCATCAATTCCAGATCCCAATATATCATATAGAACATACAAGGCATCATACTTGAACTATTTAAAGCAATCAATCATTTGATCATGTGAAACATACATGTATCCAACAAACCTTGTCAATCTCGCTCAGCCTAAAGAGCTTTTACTCAGGCAAGAGGGATCCCTCGCTCAAGCTACCAACTCTCGCCTGAGCGAGACTGCATACAGAAGGCATGTCGAGGTCTCCCTCAAGCTAGCTCATCTCGCTTAGGCGAGACTACTCTCGCTCAGGCGAGTGGCCTTCGCTTAGGCAAGCCCTCGAACCAAAGAGAAAAGTGGGTTGCAGCTGTTCTCGCTCAGGTGAGAGCTCCTCACTTAAGCAAGAGCGTTTCATTTTGAGCGACCAATAACTCGCCTGGGTGAGATCAGCAAAACCTCCCCTGCTTTCATACGACAAACAACATGAATCAAGCATCCATAATATAAAACAAGCCAAGCATGCGAAAATGACTTAAAACAGCGGAACCCTAACTTCCCTTACTTGGATAATTCTAGCCAAAGACACTGACACCTAAGCCAATGAGCATTACAAGTCCAAGAGCAGATTCGAGAGCTGGGAATAGTGGTACAAATTAAAAACGAGGTTATCAACGTGCACCTATGTTGGAAATCACGAAATAGAGCTTAGAAAAGAGAGGGTACTGGTTGAGAAGCAACTTACGTGGAATAAAATGGGGTTCTAAGCACCCTATAGCGCCTTAGGCCCAACTGATTAGGACATACCCCTTAAATATAAGGAGTAGAAAAAGTGGGTCTTACACTTTGAAAAATAAATATTAGACATAGCTATGGCATAGTAATAGTTTGCTCAACTTCCACCACACCATAACATAATCCTTTGGACCCTCGACCTCATTGCAACAACTTCTAGGATGCAGCTCCTAGTTCAATCTAGCAGGATATGAAAAGTCGGAAACCAAAACAAAGCAATTTCAAAGCTCAAACCTATACATATTTCCATAGACAAGAAAAACTGAAAGAAGGTTCCAGAAATAAGCCGGCAGAAGAGGAACAAGAAATAATAATAATAATAATAATAATAATAATAATAATAATATTACCTCATGGTCTTTAGGATTCAAGGCACTAAGCATTTACATCAACACATCAGCTAGTCCTTCAGCATTTTGAATCTCTGAATCTCTGTGAAACTGCTTATAAGCAAATCAAGTATAAGATGGATAAAGCAAACCCCAACATTTATTTCGCATGTTTCAAACAAGAATGACTACTTACGAGTAAAAAATAGGTACAAAAAATTCCCAAAACAATGACAACAACAGTTCAGAAGAGCTTCAAATTAAGCAATTTTTCCCCAAATAAATTAACACCAACAACATATCTTAACCTAAGGGGATTAATAATTCTAAATGCATCAGGCCAATTTGCGATAGAACAAATTCAACAAAGGAAAACAAGGCACATAAAATCTATAAACTTCACCATGATATAGCCGTCTGTGAAAGCATAATTACTGGCCACAAAGCATCATTACTAACAGTGTGAATCTGTGGCATAGGGATAGCAATGAGCATTTTCAAATAACCTCATTAACATGTCACTTAAGAAGGTTTCTTACCAATGGTGAACTACACAGTAAAATATACACCAGTTATAGAAAGCAGGGAGCTTATACAAAAATGCATATATTAAAAAATTAAGAAACCAGAATTTACAAGATCCACTATGATAAATACCCTGTTAATTTCCTTGCACAATGTGGAATGTATAATAAATCTGTAGGCAAAATATGCATAATATAGATAAAACCATAAATAAAAGGAATTCTTGAGGCGTGTAGAAAACACTGCCCTTAAGGATTTATCCGCAGTATATGCGCAAACCCCCCAGGGTACAACAGGAACATCTCGGATATATTCCGAGGATAGCAGAAACTAGCAAGATAAGTAATCCAGGATATAAGAGAGAAGGAAGAAATAAGAAAAGGAGAGACGAGAAAGGTTCTGTCTTAGAAGAGGATTTAAGTTCCTATTTATAGGTGATGAAAAAAATCCAAGCTCTGTAACTGAAGTCTAGTGTGGAAAATAATATCCCATAAAATGTGGATGTGGGATCAACATGTGGAGGAGATCTCGCTGCAACAACATGCACCATCCTAAAAAGGAGGGAGACTTGCTCACGTTGCAACAACTGCAAGACTATTATTTTTGCAATATTATTATAAATATATGACAATCCCCCACATATTGCAAAAGATAAGAGATAGAAAGAAAGAAGATCCTGGGTCTCAACTAAGATGTAATGCATTAGAGCTGGTATAACAAGCTATATGAACCAGTCTTAGATTGAGAAACTTAACACACATTGTAGTTGGTATAGCTAGCTATATGAACCAAGGACACTTGATGTGTGTTAGCGGTTTTATCAATCACAATACACCCCCACAATTCTTACTGTTATCGCTGTGTTGCGCTACTAGGCCATGCGCATGCCCGATATTCATGAGTGCTCTAGAGATCATGCCAATATCTCATACAAGCGGCCCCACTTGACACTCATATAGGTGATTTCATCAAGTGTATGCTGCAAATCATACACCACCCATAAGGGATATGAAAATCATTAAAACTTTGTTTCCACTAAAATTCTTACACCTCAAAGAATTTTAATTACAAAGTTTAACCTCTCAATAATGCAGTCTCTAGCACTTTCACATGCACACCATAAGAATGGACATAATTGATTTAAAATCAATCAATTAATTTAGTGTTATCAGAACTAACAAGTGACTTGTTCTTACCCATATGAACCTTATTCATGGGATCTCCAATCACAAAGGTTGGGTTACCATCACTTGTTTGTTTCAAGTGGCTTAAGTCTCATTCCCCTCGATGTTTCTATAATCATATTTCATCCTAGGATTTTGTCAAAGGATCTGCTAGATTCCATTCTGACTTCACATACTCAATGGAAATTGTTTCACTCTTCAGTAGCTACTGCCGATTGACAATCACAATGTATTTTAATTCCTAGTGGAATGTTAGCTAAGAAGTTCGTCAACTACTCAGCTTCACTATCAGCCCTTCTCAAGAACCACATACTCATATTTCTTGTTGATCTAGCAATATCATTTGCCTGGCTGATCTCTAAAGAATCACACTACCCCTAAGTGTGAATTTATTACCACTAATGGATTTTATCTCGTATGAATCAGAGATTCAGTTAACATCATTATACCCTTCTAGTACAATGGGAAAATCCACTATATTCAATGACATATTCCATTGAATCTCTTAAGCGTCTCATAAGTCTCAATATTCCTAATTAGAATATTAAGTGTATCTTCTCAGTCTACTTACTGCATAAACAACACTTGGTCTAGAAAAGACCATCATAGGTAGTAAGCTCCCAATTATCTGGGCATATTGAGGATTGAGAAAATAATTCTCCTATATTTTCCTTTAATTAGTATCATAAGGGATATTCACTCATTTATAATTTCTAAACTTCCTAAGAAGTTTCTCAAGAACTCTATTGGGATAGTAATACTATCACCCTTCCTTATGATTTTATCTTAAAAAATTACATTGTTTCACCTAGAAACAATTTATATTTCAAAATTAAATTCTAGAAACAACTTAGTTCTAGAAACTATTATCCCATTGCATGTATAGATTCTATTTAACTTGTATTACAGTCGCATTGTCCACCAATAAAACCATTTCACTATATACAACGCTGTAATAACTCAGTTGTAGGTGAAAAAGAAATGATGATAATAACCATCAACTCAGTTTGTGATATAAACAATAATTCCAAGGCATAAGATATATTTATAGAGTCGATCATTTTCGGTATGCACCTCATAAAATGCTTCTCTTCACTTAAGAATAAATTAGACAAATCAATGATTATATAATAATATTATTCTTCAATTATATATATAACTCACTGATTTTTCATCCTTAATATATAATATTATTTTTAAATCAGACTATACAGCACAAAGGTTAATAATTATAATTAGTAATTACTTATAAATCCTTCCATATATAAGTAGTAATTACTAAAACTCACTCTGACACATTCACATCGACGGAAGGGATGCATATAAGAATGGCAGCCAACATGAGGCCAAAACATATCAACATTTAATATGCCAATTTTGCCTATACTACCGTTACAGCATGTCTCCATTTCACAAATAACATCACCCTATACATTATGACAATTATTTAACAAAATTAATTGCATATTAATGTTCGCCTCAAGTTTGAGACATTTAGTTAATTAACACATTTAATTGATTTTAATTCAAAACTTAAGCACATAAAATTACCTTTGCACCTTTAGAACAAAGTGGATTCCATGATTAAGAACAAAACCTTCTATTATCAGCCATTTACAGAACGCACCATCTCCGAGGATATGCGCTCATAGCACAACTTTCATTGGAACCACCACGTGACTCCTCCGCCTACCACCGTTATACGTCTCCGCCGACCATCGTCACTGTTCGCGCTACGACCGCACCAGCGACGTTGCGTGCCAACATCGGGAACGTTGCGATGGGAAACATTACGCCCTTGAAGACTGAACTACACGAAGCCGTGCTCATTTGCGCTTTCCACTGTTTCAATCAAAATGGCAAGAACTCCTAGGGAGGACCCTTACTTGGAGAAAGAATTGCGGTTACAGGGTCCCAATCAGAGTCTTTGCAATGGTTTTAGGTTGTTTTGGATGTAAAGAGAGACCACCGTAAGCTTGCACTACCCATTTTTCCTTTCTTAGTGGTTTTCGAACAAAGGAAAGATTAGGAAAAAAGGAACATTGGAGAAGCAAAGAAAAAGCTTTCAGGAATTTCTGTGTGTATTTCCATGAATAAATCCTTAAGATTATAGGCAAAATATCAATAATATAGATAAAACCATAAATAAAAGGAATTCCTGAGGCGTGTAGAAAACACTACCCTTAAAGATTTATCCGTAGTATATGCGCAAACCCCCCAAGGTACAACAGGAACATCTCGGATATATTCTGAGGATAGCAGAAACTAGCAACAACATGCACCATCCTAAAAATGAGGGAGACTTGCTCACGTTGCAACAACTGTAAGACTATTATTATAAATATATGACAAAATCTGTTAACTAACTTCGACCCACAAAACAAAAATAAGTACTAGAACATTATGAACATGATAAAGTTCAAAAAGCACCTAAGGCCAGATGCATCTGACTGGAGAGAAGCCTGAATATTAGCGTCATCAAATTCTTGAGCAGCATGAACAAGAAACAAATATGACATAAGTCTAATTTGACCCTGGATAAATAAAGCAACTATAATAATATGTTGAATACATGCACAAGAAGCTAAGTAGAAAAGAATTTCACAGTTGTCACAAGATAAAAGTATAGCATAAATTAATTTCAGAAAGCAATATCTAGGCAAAGAATAGCTCACCTTCAATTCATTATACGCTGTATGATATTGAGGATAAACCCCAGTTGGCCCCCCAAAAGCTTCTTGCCATGTATCAATTAAAATCAGTATCTTTTCCCTCACATTTAAATCTGCCTGTAGAAGAAGACAAGAATGGATAAGAAAGTCTTCCACTCCCAAAATAAATATCCACACGAAACATTTAAAAAAGAATATAGCGTCAAAACCAATAAATACCTTCTTCTTCACTATCTTAACCATTTCATGTAAGATATCCCGCTCGATAGGAACACGACAACTAAAAACTTGAGAATATAATAAATGATGTGGTGATGTACAAATTGGGTATCAGAGTACTAGCACACAAGTACTCACAACTAAAATAAAAGATGAAGATAAAGGAATAAAAAATAAATAATAGGCAACGAATAATTTATTCAAGGAAAGGAAAAATTACATATCATTCTCTTTAATCCCAAGGAGAAAAGAATGACAATCCCTCTCTTGGAAATAAGAAAAATTAATACAAGTAAAACCTTTAAGGAGAAACTAACATTCTCTTTTAAAGGAAAAACTAATATTCTCTTTTAAAGGAGAAACTAATATTCTCTCTTAATTCTTCTCTCAAGCAAATAAAGCAAAAGGAATAGGAAGGGAAAGACTTTGGGATGATTTCCTAAGGAAACATTGGGCTCCTTTATAACATTAAAAGTAAGTCCCAAAGTAAGTTTCCATCGATGTGAGACGTCGTTTCTCACAATCTCCCACTTGAAGATTTTGATGAAATTAATCAAATATTCACACCATGTTTTATTCTCTACCTTCATGTTGCTTGTTCTTCTGGTAGACTTCAGTAGGATCAAATCCACATAGACTTCATTGACACATAATTATGATCCTCCGAAACGCAATGCAACACATGAGGTTCCTTCCAAAGACCTTTTGTCAATACTTCATTGTTCTCCACCAAACCTGCTATGAATCTACTAACCACTCTCACTGCTTGTGCAATGTCTGGTCTTATACACATCATAGCATTCATAACGCTGTCCACCATTGATGCACTCGGTACTTAAGACTTCTCCATCCTCTTTGCTTCATTGCTAGGACTTATACGTGAGGAACAACAGATAGAAAGTGGGGTAGAAATTGGCTTACAATCTTACATGTTGAAGCGCCGCAAGATTATCACTAAGTATTTGAGGATTATGCCATGACTTGGTGGCATCAATTATGTATGGACAATATTAACCAAGACTCACTCGCGACTTCTTGGAGGGACCTTAAAAATTTTATGCGCGCTAGATTTGTTCCTTCCTACTATAGGAGGGATACTCTTTTGAAGCTCCAAAGGCTTCAACAAGGGTCCATGTGTGTGGATGAATATTACAAGTTAATGGAGTCCATGCTTCTAAAAGTAGGACTCCAATTTGAAAGTGATGAGGAAAAGGTAGCTAGATTTGTGAGTGGGTTAAGGAGGGACATACAAGATTTAGTAGAGTTATATGAGTACTCCTCTCTTGACAAAGTTTTACATTTGGCCATCAAAGTTGAAACTCAATTGCAAAAGAAAAAAGAGGCCAAGAGGAGTGGTTCATACAATGACTACTATTCTAGTACTTGGAAAGATAAAGAAAGAAAACATGATAAATGACCACTCAAGAGTTCCAAAGACCCACCTCTTAGGACTAATTCGTCTAGGCCTTCTAATGAAACTCCTAATTCTTCTCAAGGTACAAGGACAAGTTCTATAAAATGTTTTAAGTGTTTGGGATATGGGCACATAGCTTCAAATTGTCCCACCAAAAGAACCATGGCCTTAAACCTTAAAAAATAAGTAGAGAGTGAACATTCTTCTCCCCCTTCCCCCAAAAGTACTTCTTCCCACACTTCTTCTTCAAGTGAAAGGATTAAACCCCTTGAAGGTGGATTGTTAATGATAAGGCACCAACTAAGACAAGTTTCAAAGGAACTTGACCCTTCTCAAAGATAAATCCTTTTTCATTCAAGGTGTCATATCAAAGACAAACTATGTCCTCTCCTCATAGATAATGGAAGTTGTGTAAATGTGGTTAGCACAAGGGTTATGGACAAGCTTGGCTTGAAAACTATCCCTCATGCCAAGCCCTACAAGCTATCATGGCTTAAGAAAGAAGACATTAAAGTAACTCAACAAGTCCTCATTGACTTTTCAATTGGAAATTTTAAAGATGAGGTGTTATGTGATGTTGTGCCTATGGAAGAAACTCATATTTTGTTAGGTAGGCCATGGCAATTTGATAGAAAAGTATTTTATGATGGCCATGCTAACACCTATGCTTTCTCCTTCCAAGGCAAGCAGTTCACACTCCTACCTCTCTCACCCAATCAAGCAAATGAGGACCAAAATAAAGTGAAAGATAAGAGAAAAGATGAAAAAGAGAAAGAGCAAGTTACCTCCAAAGTGTTACTTGCCTCTAAAAAAATATTTTCAAAGCAAGATGGACATCACCATTCTTTCTTCTCTTGCAAGGCTCAAAAGGAAGACCCAATGCGCAAGCATGAGAAGAAAAGTGGTCTAGAAAAGAGGGATGGCCTAACCAAAGCTAGGGGTAGTACCCTTAGAAAAGATGGAACAAGAGCTCACAAAAGGGAGGCGCAAAACCTCCCCCAAATCAAATCAAGCTCCATCTACAAAGGCTTAAAGAATTTGTGGTCAAATTCTCTCCAAGAAGGGGATGATGATGAAGGATTGACCCCAACCAAGGATGAAGGCACATGCTTAAGAAGAGTAAGCATGTTTAGAAAGGAAGTTCACTAATCCTTCATCCCTTTCTTTTGTGTTTGTTATTTTTGATTCCCTAAGTTGACTTAGTTGAATCAACTTTAGTTGACTTGTTGACCTTTGACTAGGTTTGACTTGTTGACTATAGTTGACTTGACTTAAGCCAACATGCTAATCTATGTTTATTTGCTTTGTAGGTTAATTAGGAGTAAGAAAGCAATGCTAGGTGGCACATGGTGATTGGGGAGCATATATGATGTGGAAGAGAGAGTAAAGCAAAGGCATAAAACATAAAGTAAATGGCATGAAGCAAGTGTACCTATGTACCTTTGGTCTCCTTTGTTTTTAGCACACTTTGGCCACTTTTTGGAGACATATGAGACACATTCTTTGTCTCTGTTGTGCTAGAACGAAATTAGCCTTGCACACACCATAGTTGGCTCTTTTGTCTCTCATTTTTGTAACATTATTTGACCTAGCTTCTAGAAGCTAGGGTTAGGTTTTTGTAGAGACATCCTTAGGTATCTTTTATTTGCTTAGAGGCCCCTAAACTCTTCTATATAAGGGGTGCTCCTAGACATGTAAAAGGGTTGAACATTTTGAAGTAAAAACACTCTTGTGTCTCAACCATTTGTGAGAGTTTCCTCCCTAGGGAGTGAATACTTTTAAGCCTTATCTTGCATAGCAAGTGGCGGCACACATCCACTCATCTTCAAGGTTGCCATGGCTTCTAGCCTAGCCTTGTAGTGGCGTGCTTCTCACATTTTTACCATTTCTTTCCTTTCCATTTTATGTTTTCTTCTTCCTTTAATTGTTCTTGGTTTTCTATGATTTATGTGCTTTCCATTTCCTTTTCATTTTGAATCAATCCATCATCTTCTTCTCTTGAGCTTTGTGAAAGGAACCTTCACATCTAGATAGCTTGCTATCTTAATGTCTAGTGGGGATTTCACTTAGCTTTCTTAATCAACTCACACCATATTCAATAATCTTAAAAAGGAACAACATAATCCTTCATCACAAGGTACTTAAGATGAAATACTGAGGCACACCACGGTGCAAAATTAATACTGAGGCCAATATCAAAATAACGTAAGGGATCTACAATATCCAAAATAAATGCTCAAGGAGCAGACAATACATGGGCCACAACCCTAAAGTAAACTCTGACAAAAACGAGATCTTACCCAAGAAAAACTAGGCAGCAAAATCTCCATTATCCTATTGGCCGCGAGGAGTTCTCGCATCTGCTCAATCAATAAATTGATGATCATCGCAAAAAGAGAAAACCACACATAGAGCATACAAACAAAGATACTCTAACAGAAAGGGTAAGCTAGAGTAGGAAAACATTTTTATCATACGATTGCATACATTTTCATGAACAAAGATACATACCTCAACCAATCATGTGATGACTTGCAAACTATACACTAAGCCTCAAGACACGACTTATCTGGATACATATAATTAGTCGGATTCACAAGGTTAGCCTTAAAGTGTCCATGGCCTCCTGCTACTCTCACCACTTGAGTCAGTACGCTCTATGTGAGACTAATTGACTCTTTAGAGTGTTAGGATGCAATCCTTACCTTGAATCCTTACTAAATTATATAATGAGGCACCACCATGAAACTCCCATTAACATGGGTCATGGAATTACGTCCTGACCATGAGACACCACCACGCAACCAACTTAGAATTACGTTCTGACCAATGAGGCACCATTATGAGATTCCACCTAGAGATTAATGGAATTACACCCTGACTAATGAGGCACCGCCACGAAACTATCATGGAATTACGTCTTGACCACACCAACATCATGTTCCATAAATCCATATAACATTATTGCTCATACCAATTCCATGTCACTTTTATAACCAACCATCCCATACTCATTACATGCCAAGATCATGCCAAACTCATCATTCACAACCCATAAACCATTTTCCTCATGCATATTCACTCATCTCATGCTTTAACATAGCAAACCAACCAAACATGTGGCAAACACCCAAAAACAAAGAAGAAAATAGGTCCTGGTTACAATCTCGCCTAGTCCCCGCTCAGGCTGAAAGGCCTCGCTCATGTGAGAGGGGTTCTCTCGCTCAGGCGAGCTCCTTTCGCCTAGGCGAGAGCTCAAAAAGGGGAACAATGGCGTTGTCGCGTTCTCTCGCTTAGGCGAGACCTCCTCTATAACATCCCTAAGGAATATTACGAGTATTTAATAAAAAAATTCCAAATTAAAATAAAGTCCACATTTAATAAAACTATTTCCCAAAAACAAGGGAAATTTAAAACTTTAATATAACTGCCATAAACCAAGAGTCCATAATAATAAAACTGAATTAAAATTCAATGGCTCCCGAAATGATTACATAATTATCTCAAAACTAAAATAATAAATATATGTACAAAAATCCCAAGCTAGCCTACACTCTGAGTCTAAGCATCTCCTGGCTCACCTGTCAAATCATCTGTTCCCAGATAACAAGATATCTGATCATCGCCACACACACAGAGATAGGGTGAGCTATGCACAATAAAGTATAATCAAATATATGAAATAAACATGTTTCCCAGCCCAAAACAACATAATTAAATATCTCATATCAAATTACCCAACCATGACCTCATAGTCCTTCATGAGTCATATGCATGTACTAGGTCTTGGGACTTCCCTGTGCTCCCACGAAACTAACTCATTCATGGTCCAACCCTATGAGCCTATCCCACTCATAGTCCTGCCCTACAGATTCCTCGTCTGTAGTAAAACATCCAAGTCTCATACTTGGACCCTGGCACGCACGCAATCACCATACTATGGACTCCTTGCCCGATAGTAGCCGACGGGAACATCACATTTCCTTGCCCATCGTGCGCCCGACACATGCAATCACCATACTAAGGACTCCTCGCCCATTAGTAGCCGACGAGAACTCAACCAGTTCCATGCCCATCATGTGTCCAACCTCCGAGCACATCCCAGACCCCTAATGGACTTAGTCTTTCAAGCCCAAACACCACACCACATGCATATACAACCTAACCTTAGTATAAACAGCCAAAAGACACTCACAAGCACATAAAAACATAGTAAATCACATAAACTCGCTTAAGCTAGGGACCCTCGCCCAAGCTAAGCCCCCTGCTTCGCTTAGACTAGTTCGCCTCGCCTGGGCGAGCTTAAAACAACCATAATCTACGTTATCTCGCTTAGGCGAGATTCCCTCGCCTGGGCGAGCTGCACCATCGCTCAAAGTAATACCCACCCCTCGCCTAAACGAGGAACCACTTAAACAACGTCATTTCTCATCGCGACCTCGCTCAGGCGAATGTCTCTCGCCTGAGCGAGATGGAGTCGCTCAAAACACCAATACTTCTCGCCTGAGCGAGATATCGCGCTCAAAAGTGCCCAAGTTTCCTCGCGACCTCGTTGAGGCGAGCTGTCCCTCGCCTGAGCGAGACTAAGTCACTCAACACCAAACCAAGGTCGCTTGGGCGAGCAACGCGACCCAAAACAGACGTGAGGTTCTACAACTCTCGCCTAAACGAGGTAGGCTCGCTTGGGCGAGACTTGCAGAGTTCCCTCACTGTCACACATGCATTTTACCCAAAACCATGTTAAATCATACCCAAAAATTGTACTACAACCATTCAATCGATACCAATGTAATTATAATGACAAATGACATTCAGAATCATCCATTCCAACCCAATATACTACAAATTGCGAATATAAGACTAAAATTATCCAAAACCCTCATCTCACAACCTATTCCACATACATAATCAAACATCCAAATTCCAAATATCTCCATTTCACAATCACGTCACGTAGAATGCGAAATTGCTACCATTCAGAATTTAATCAAGAAGCAATACTCCAGAATCATAACACAACCATCAATTAACATACAACATAGAGAGACAGCTCCCCTAACCTGGAATTAGTGATCAAAAATTGAGATGAGGAAATCCTTGATTCGCACTCTCCCTTTTGGTCCAGCCCTTGCACACTCTCCAATTCGTGCTCCTCTCTATAGCAGTCCACCACAATGCCCAAACCCTTCCCTTTTCCTAAGTTTTGGCTTTTATAGGTGCCTTTAAGAGGGTTTTTAAAAATAAACGAGTTTTGGGCTTTGTGGGTTTTAATTTCTCTTCAATGTTAATTATTTGGTAATTTTCCAACCCCCTTGACTACCCTATTCTGCTAGGCTTTTCTTTACCCCTTCACATTCATACCCCAACTATTAGTTAGCAAAAATAAAGCTTATTCTTTGCCCACCAAGGTTTGAACCCATGACCTTCCACTCCTAAGGCCAAAGCACAACCACTATACCAAATCACATTTGGTGATACACATAAATCACATAAGTTTACAATACTAATCACATACTCTTACATATCTTTAAAATCAATAATAAAACAACTACACATAATTGGCTTACATAGGACTCGAACCCAAGTCCTCTCACATAATCAAAGTACTCTCAACCACTTGAGCTAGTAATTTTCCACGTCACATTAAACAATAGTTAATGCCATAAAGGCGCTTTCTACCCGCATTTATTAATTAATTAAATATTTAATTAATTAATTTTCACGGGTCTTACAATTCCCCCACTTTTCAAAGTTTTCGTCCTCAAAAATAGAACTTACCAGCAAAGAGGTGAGGATAAGACTTCCTCATGAGGTCCTCCATCTCCCAAGTCATCTCTTGGGTTGCCTCATCCCAGAGAACCTTCACCGTCTTCAACTCCTTACCTCTCAGTTGCTTGACCTGAGTATACAATATGCGCACTGGTCCAACTGGCATAGTCAGATCCTCGCGTACTTGCACCTCATCTGACTCCAAAACATGATCTGGACTTGCAATGTATTTCCTCAACTGAGAGACGTGAAACACATTATGCAAGTTGGATAGGTGAGGTGGTAAAGCGATTTCATACGCCGCTGCACCTATTCTCCGTGTAATCTGATAAGGCCCTATAAACCTCAGAGTCAACTTCCTTGATTTAAGAACCCTTCCGATACCTGTGGTTGGCGTCACCCGAAGAAATACATGGTCTCCTTCATCAAACTCAAGTGGGCATCTCCTCTTATCAGCATAAGACTTTTGTCTACTCTAAGTTGCTCTCATCCGGTCATGGATCAACTTGACCTTACTGGTCATCTGTTGTAGAAATTCAGGACCAAGCACAAAGGCTTCACCATCCTGATACCAGCAGAATGGGGTTCTACACCTCCTTCCATACAATGCTTCATAGGGTGCCATACCAATATTGGAATGGTAACTATTATTGTAGGTGAACTCCACCAAAGGTAGCACATCATTCTAGTTTCCCATATGATCTAACACACAAGATCTCAATAAGTCTCTAGAGATTGGATGGTCCGCTCAGACTGTCCAAGTGTCTAAGGATGATACGCTGAACTCATCATCAACTGTGTACCCAAAGCCGCCTGCAACGATTGCTAAAACCGTGAGGTGAATCTAGGGTTCTGATCTGATACTATGCTTTCGGGTACCCCATGCAATCTTACCACCTCTCGCACATACAACCCTGCTAACTTGTCCATTGACCACTTCTGATTCATAGGCAGGAAATGTGCACATTTTGTTAGTCTGTCTACTATCACCCAAACTGTATGATGGCCCTTAGTCGACCGCGAAAGATGTGTCACAAAATCCATAGAGATATTGTCCCACTTCCACTGAGGCACGTCCAGTGGTTGTAGGGTACCTCCCGGCCTTTGATGTTCAATTTTGGCCTTTTGACATACCAAACACTTAGCAACAAAATCTGCTACGTCTGTCTTCATACCATTCCACCAAAAGGACTCCTTCAAATCCTTATACATCTTAGTCATACCTGGATGTATGCTAAGACGGCTTTGGTGACCCTCCTTCAGTATCTGCCTCCTGAATGAGGCTCTCCTGGTACACACACTCTACCTTTAAATCGTAGAATGTCGTCCTCTCCCATATGATAATCCTTCCCTTTTTCAGTACCTAACCACCCCACAAACTGTTGCAATTCCAAGTCATGCCCTTGAGCCACACGAATTTCATTAAAAAATTCATTAGTAACTCTTAGCAAGCTACACTGTATCGAGTCTGACCCAAACTACATCCCCAGGTTCATATCTCGGAGTTTCTCAATCAACTCTAACTCTTTTATCATCATGTAAGATGTGTGCATCTTCTTCCGACTCAGAGCATCGACTACAACATTTGCCTTGCCCGGATGGTAGAGCAATTCGAAGTCATAGTCTTTTAAATACTCCATCCACCTACGCTGCCTCATATTCAGCTCCTTTTGGTCAAACAAGTGCTTCAAACTTTTGTGGTCGCTGAATACTCGGAACTGAGAGCCGTATAAATAATGCCTCCAAGACTTAAGAGCAAACACTATGGCAGCTAGCTCCAAGTCATGAGTCGGGTAATTCTTCTCATGCACCTTTAGTTGGCGGGAAGCATATGCCACTGACCTTTTTTCTTGCATCAATACACACCCCAGACCTTGATATTATGCGTCATAGTACACCTCAAACACCTTCTCAGTATCTGGAATCACTAGCACTGGAGCGGTAGTCAAACACTTCTTCATTTCCTCAAAGCACTCTTCACACTGCTCGGTCCAAGAGAACGGCTGATCTTTTCTTGTCAACTGTGTCAATGGGTTCACCTTCTTTGAGAACCCCTCCACAAACCTTCTATAGTAACCTGCTAGGCCCAAGAAACTTCGCACCTCTGTCACTGTCTTAGGCCTTTCCCAGTTAAGTACCGTCTCAATCTTAGCCGGGTCTACTGCAATACCCTTAGCTGAGATGACATGTCCAAGAAACTGTACCTCCTCTAGCTAAAACTCATACTTGGACAGCTTTCCATACAACTGGTGGTCTCTGAGTATCTTCAACACTACCCTCAAGTGATCGGCATGTTCCTCCCGTGTCCTCGAGTAGATAAGAATGTCATCAATAAAGACAACAACAAACTTATCCAACCAAGGTCGGAAAATTCTATTCATGTAATCCATGAATAGTGCTGGTGCATTCGTCACTCCAAATGGCATCACCACATATTCATAGTGGCCGTATCTTGACCTAAATGTTGTCTTTTGCACATCCTCCGGCCGCACTAGAATTTGGTGGTATCCCGACCTCAAGTCGATTTTAGAGAACACCCCTGCTCCCTTCAACTGATCTAGCAAATCGTCGATCCTTGGCAATGGATATTTGTTTTTAATAGTGAGCTTATTTAGCTGCCTATAATCCACACATAGTCGCGAGCTCCCATCCTTCTTCTTCACTAACAAGACTGGAGCTCCCAAAGGCGACGCGCTCGGTCGAATGAATTGCTTCTCCAATAACTCCTCAATTTGCTTCTTGAGTTCTCTCCAAGAAGGGGAGGATGATGAAGAATTGACCCCAACCAAGGATGGAGGCACATGCTTAAGAAGACTAAGCATGTTTAGAAAGGAAGTTCATTAATCCTTCATCCCTTTCATTTGTGTTTGTTATTTTTGATTCCCTAAGTTGACTTACTTGAATCAACTTTAGTTGACTTGTTGACCTTTGACTAGGTTTGACTTGTTGACTATGGTTGACTTGACTTAAGCCAACATGCTAATCTATGTTTATTTGCTTTGTAAGTTAATTAGGAGTAAGAAAGAAATGCTAGGTGGCGCATGGTGATTGGGGAGCATAAATGATGTGGATGAAAGAGTAAAGCAAAGGCATAAAGCATAAAGTAAAATGCATAAAACAAGTGTACCTATGTACCTTTGGTCTCCTTTGTTTTTAGCACACTTTGGCCACTTTTTGGAGACATATGAGACACATTCTTTGTCTCCTTTTGTGCTAGAACGAAATTAGCCTTGCACACACCATAGTTGGCTCTTTTGTCTCTCATTTTTGTAACCTTATTTTACCTAGTTTCTAGAAGCTAGAGTTAGGTTTTTGTAGAGACATCCTTAGGTATCTCTTATTTGCTTAGAGGACCCTAAACTCTTCTATATAAGAGGTGCTCCTAGACATGTAAAAGGGTTGAACATTTTGAAGTAAAAACACTCTTGTGTCTCAACCATTTGTGAGAGTTTCCTCCCTTGGGAGTGAATACTTTTAAGCCTTATCTTGCATAGCAAGTGGCGGCACACATCCACTCATCTTCAAGGTTGTCATGGCTTCTAGACTAGCCTTGTAGTGGTGTGTTTCTCACATTTTTACCATTTCTTTCCTTTCCATTTTATGTTTTCTTCTTCCTTTAATTGTTCTTGGTTTTCTATGGCTTATGTGATTTCCGTTCCTTTTTTTGTTTTGAATAAATCCATCATCTTCTTCTCTTGAGCTTTGTGAAAGGAACCTTCACATCTAGATAGCTTGCTATCTTAATGTCCAGTGGGGATTTCACTTAGCTTTCTTAATCAACTCACACCATATTCAATAATCTTAAAAAGGAACAAGATAATCCTTCATCATTTGGTGTCTAGAGCCTAGGTTATCTTGAATATGGAGTTTTTCATGTGCTAACCTTGTCTTCTTATAGCTATCTTGGTATGGTTCAAATCCACTTCCATGACACACAAAAACAGTGTTGGCAGAAAACATGACGATTTTAAAACATTAAACTGCACCAGCTCAATGGTCCAAAAATTACATTTTTGGTGTCAAAAGAAAGCTCTTTGAGTCTAATTTCCAGAAAAAAAAAAGAACCAACGCATTTGGAGTTCTATGGAGAAAGTTATGATCAAATTAGTGAGCAAGGATCAGATCTGCCAAGAATACGTTAATCAGCGTTTTCAGGTTTTGTTGTTGCAGTTTGGCTACGGTTTTTGCACCTTTTTAAGCTCCTAAATGTGGTTGGATAACATGTATTTGGATGCTTAGTCTTTAAGCCTCAAATCCATGAGTTTAAATGCATGATAGCTACATATTTGTGTCTTTGTGTATGTCATGTTGAGTCTTTAAATGTGCCTAACTTTTGCTTGAGTCATATGTCATATGTTAGCTTGAAGTTTTCTTATTCTTGTTTTTCCAAGTATTTGAATATTGCTTTCACTTTATTTCTTGCTTGATGTAAGCTCCATGAAATTGATTTTGGCCTAAAACTTGAGGAACTAAGTGTCCAAGCCACCTAACCCTCTTTCTCACCATTTTATGAAACTAGTTGTGAAAGAAGAACAATTTGCACCAATTTTTGCCTAAAAACCGAGAGCAACCTTGCTCCTTGGTGAACTAAAAGTGTGTTTTTCACTAGGTGTTATGCTACTAGTTTTCATACTTGAGAATTGGGTGATATTGGCTAATTAGTTCCATGCTTTAACTTGGTTATGATCTTTCTTGGTGTATGCATGATTTAAGATTTGAAGATGCTTGTCAAGTACTTTCCATAGAGTCTTTAAAATGTGCTTTTCTTGTTTTAGTCTTGTTAAAAGTTTTGTCTCAAACTTTTCTTCTTTAGAGTTTAGCTTTCCCTGTTTTTGTGCTTTTCTTGCTTGTTACTAGGTGTTCTTTGTTTTGTCTTAGTAGTTTTCTTTTCTTGAAACTCTTGGGGTGTTGTGGCCAAATCACCTGTCTTGCATTTGAAAGGTTTTGCACAAGGTTTTAAAAGTGTTTTCTTCAATCCTTTGATGGATTTTGAGTGTTAGCCTTACCTTGTTACTCAGGGAGTGTGATCTAAACACTTGGGTTGCATTTTGGGTTGGAATTGGTCTCGGTTTTCATGTTGTCTAACCCCTAATTCATTTATTTTTTCTTGGCTTTGAGTGTTTTGTTATAGGAATCATGGCAAGTTCATCAAATGCACCTACTCCAAACAAAAACAATACATTGATGAGATTGCTTCGGGATTTGGAGTTGTCTAGGAAGGAGTCCTTTGAACAATTGAGAAAGGACAAGGAGCAAAGTGACCTAAGAATCCAAGAGCACATTCAAAGGCTTGAAGCTAGGGAGAAAGAAAGAGAGCCTAGGAAACGAGGGCATTCTAGGCGTAATCCATCACAAAAGAAGCAAACTCCAAAGATTCCTAAGTTCTATGGTGGAAGTGATCCCAAAATCTTCCTTCATTGGGAAGCTAAAGTTGATCAAATTTTCATTGAAAATCATGTATAGGATCAAGCACAAGTTGATCTAATAGTTTTAGGATTTTTGGAGTATGCCAATACTTGGTGGCACAAAGGCAGAAAACATAAAAACTCCAAACATAAAATTCAAGTGGCCTTTGGAACCCCTTGAACCTCACACCACACCTTAAACTATTACAATTAAATGCTAAGGATGGGATTGCTCTAAAGCATTTTCCCACCTAAGCCAAATAAAAAGGAGAAAACTGAAAGAAAGAAAATTACACAAAATCCGTGACATCAAAACAGCAAAACTAAAAGAAAACTATGCTATGCCAAGCTATGTCTCTCAAGCTCTCGGTCCAGCCTCAAAAGTGTGTCTCCCTCAAGTGTTTGCTTTGAATTTTCTCCTTTGTGAACTTCACTTGTAGCTTGGAGTTCCACTTTGGTTTCCACCTCCTAGGATGCTACCTTGAGTATTTTGTTACCTCCAAAGAAATCTTCCACCAAGAATGTAACACCAAACCAAAGAAGCCAATAAGGAAAAACAAGAAAAGCTTAAATGAAAGAAGAGCTAAACTCAAGTGGAATATAGTTGAAACATACTCAAAGATTTAACAAAGAAAGACAAACTAGAAATAAGGCAAACAAACAAGTTAATCACTCAAATGAATTACCTAAAGAATGACACTAGAATTGAAGAGAAAATCTGAAAAAGAAGTGCTCAAACATGAAGCTTATAGTACTCATTACAACAGTGCCAAATGAAGGGAAGAATCCACTTGAAATTAAGGCAACTCAAGGCAATATAGAGCACACACCTAAGCCAAGAATTATATCAACAAAGAGCACTTAAAACACACCAAAACGCACACAAAACAACACTGAAAATGAATTTCCAGAAACTGGCAGTTCAGAAAACGTTGATTGATGCCTCAACTTCACAAATTTTTCATATTTTTTGTACTCAACATTTTTTAGTGATTCATTTTTTGTTATTTTCGTCTATCTCTCTTCTTTAAGAGGCAAAAATATGAAAATAAATGGAAACCACCAAATGAAAATGAAGAACACACACTAGGAAGCAAAGAAAATGTTGCTGGAAAAATAAATGGAACGTAAGAACAAATGTGAACCAAAAATCATGGAGATCTACCATTTGAATCCATAGAATTCATGTAGACTCATAGATGTTCGGTTGATTTGAAGGAAACTTGAAGAAAACTCAAAGAAAATGGAAGAACAACACAAAAAAATGAAAGAACACAAAGAAAAATGGATGAACAACACGAAAATTGAAAGAAAAACCACAAGGAAGATGAACTTATCTCTTGACGTCAAGCTTGATCAACCAAGGCTCTAGATACCACATGATGAGTCCATATTCAAGAGTAAGGAAGCCAAGGAGAAGCCATGCGGAATTGATGAGGCTTCCATGGAGAAGGATGAAGGTACGGAAGCTAGAAGATGAGAGGAGAAATGATGTGGCAATGGTGTTTGGAGAAGCTCTCAAGTGAGGTTGGGCCAACACTCAAGGAAGGGGGCTAGAGGAAACCAAGAAGGAGAACTCTAGCCTAAGTTCATTCACAAAAAGAAAGGAGTCTAGAGTCATCTCAACAGAATTTCTCTACTATATTCATGAATGAAAATACAAGGGTCCTCAGCTATCTATTTATAGGCTAAAATGAGACCAAGGAGTCTCCAAAAAGTGGAGGGAAAAAGGAGTCTAGAAAGCTGAATTTTGGAGCCAAAAAGGAGCATGTGGGAGGTGTGACTTGCCACCTAAGCAAGTCACACTTGTCTTGCCATGGGAAGCTAACTCTCATCCTTGGAGAGCAAGTTTGAGAAGCTTCTAGGCTTTTCTAGAGTAGACACACTACTCTTGGCCCATTTAGCCCAATTCCCCTTTTTGGTCCAAAATTACTTCTAAAGCCCAATTTCCTCTAAGACCCAATACATGGCCCAAAGAAAACCCTATTCTACTGGGCCCAAAGTACAAAGCCCAAAATAAAATCCTAATCTAGTATTTACAAGCAAAGTGTCCTAGGCTAGGTCTTCACATCTTCCTTGGCCCATGTGAAGTTCATCTTGGGCCTTACATGCGCATTTAAGGCCCATTCCTCTTGTATTGTCCTAGCCATAAAAAAATCAAGACAATTAAAGATAGCACAAAAGAATGGCCCAATAAAAGTATAAGGCCCAAAATGATTATTTATTTAATGACAAAGAAAAACTAAATGGGCCAGGCCATTGGCCCAAGCTGAAAAGCCCTGTAGGGTGATATTCATCACAATCTCCTTAATGTACAGTTGATCCAACTTGGCCATAGACATCCTCGTATTCATTGCTAAGAAATGAGCACTCTTGGTCAATCGGTCCACAATAACCCAGATCGTATCATGACCTCTAAAGGTTCGTGGTAAATGGGTCACAAAGTCCATAGCTATGCTATCCCATTTCCACACCGGTATTTCCAAAGGTAGTAGAATTCCACCGGGTCTCAGATGCTCTACCTTTGCCTTTTGACATGTTAAACAAACTGATACAAACTCTGCAACATCCCTCTTTATACCATGCCACCAGAAGGTCTCCTTGAGATCTTGGTACATATTAGTCATGCCAGGATGCAAACTAAGACGACTCTTGTGCCCTTTCTCAAGGATTAACCTTTTCACCTCCGCATCATCATGTATACACACCCTACCCTGAAACCTTAATATACCATCATTACCCAAGGCAAAATCCTTCGCTTCATCTGACCCGAGTTGTTCTCTCACTCTGTTCAAACTGACATCCAACATTTGTCTTTCTTTGACTGAATTCAAGAAGTCATTAGATATAATCAGATTACTACACCTAATGAACTCTGATCCCAATTTAACCTGCAGCTTCATGTCTTTGAATTTCTGTAGTAGCTCCACCTCCTTGATCATGAGGTGTGTAGTATGAACTGTCTTCCTACTCAAGGCATTTGCTACCACATTTGCCTTCCCCGGATGGTATAATAGCTCGAAATCATAGTCCTTCAGGAATTCCATCCACCTCCTCTACCTCATGTTTAGCTCATTCTTATCAAACAAATACTTAAGACTTTTGTGATCGCTGAACACATGAAACTGGGCACCATAGAGGTAGTGCCTCCAGATCTTCAAGGCAAACACTACAGCTGCCAACTCCAGGTCATGAGTGGGGTAGTTCCTCTCATGCACCTTAAGTTGTCTTGAAGCATATGTCACTGCCTTCTTCTCTTGTATCAACACGCAGCCCAAACCTAGATGAGGCACATCATAGTAAACCTCAAAGGGCTTACCAACATTAGGGATCATCAGTATCAGAGCACTCATCAACCTTTGCTTTAGCTTCTAAAAGCCTTCCTCACATTTATCTGTCCAAGTGAGAAGTTGGTCCTTCCGGGTAAGTTGTGTCAAAGGTGCAACTATCTTGGAGAATCCTTCTATGAATCTCCTTTAGTATCTAGCTAAACCTACGAAGCTTCTGATCTCTGTTGCCGACTTAGGACTCTCCCATTTAACCGTTGCATCAACCTTCGCTGGATCCACTACTATCCCCTGGGCAGATATCACATGGTTTAAAAACTACACTTCATTCATCCAGAACTCACACTTGGGCAGTTTAGCATACAATTGTTTCTCTCTCAGAATACCAAACACCAACCTCAGGTGTTCTACATGTTCCTCCTGAGTTCTGGAGTAGATAAGTATGTTGTCTATGAAGACTACGACAAACTTATCTAAGAATGACTTGAAGATCCGGTTCATGTAATCCATAAACACAGGTGGAGCATTTGTGACACCAAAAGGCATAACCACGTACTCGTAGTGTCTGTATCGGGACTTGAAGGCTGTCTTCTACACATCATTTGCCTTCACTAATATCTGATGATATCCTGACCGCAGAGCTATCTAGGAGAATACCGACGCACCGTGCAATTGATCCATCAGGTCTTCTATTCTCGGAAGGGGATACTTGTTCTTGATCGTCATCTTATTCAATTGCTTGTAGTCCACACACAAACATGAACTCCCATCCATTTTCTTCACCAATATTGGTGCTTCCCATGGCAAAGTACTGGGTCGAATGAATTCCTTTCACAATAGTTCCTCTATCTGACTATTGAGCTCCAATAGTTCCGCCGAAGTCATACGATATAGAGCCATCAACATCTTACCGATTCTTGGCACCAGGTCATATAGAGAACTCCACCTAATAATAATAATAAAATAAATTAATAATAATAGTATTAAGGATAACAATAATAATAAAAAAAATAAAAATAATGATAAGAATAATAATAATAGTAATAAAAAGAAAAAATAATAATAATAATAATAATAATAATGATAAGAATAATAATAAAAATAATAATAATAATAAAATAATAATAATAATAATAATAATAATAATAATAATAATAATAATAATAATAATAATAATAATAATAATAATAATAATAATAATAATAATAATAATAACGATAATAATAATGATAAGAATAATAGTAACACGATTAGAATAATAATAAGAATAATAATAACGTGATTAGAATAATAATAACAATAATAATAGTAAAATAAAATATGAATAATTATGATAATAACAATGGTATCTGCCATAATTATATATATTAAATAGTTACAATGTGATTGTCATAATCTTTTAGTTAAGATAATCATATATATCTTTTTGTCATCTCGTATATGAAAACTAAATACCTACATACAACATTTACAATACCACTGCTTAAAATATAATATTTCTCATACTTGGTATACCTATAATATACACAATATTCTAATCTGAACCTAATTTTTTTTTCTTGAATATTGTATAATTTAGTATCAACTATAATTTGAACAATATTCCTATAATTTACATTATATATATATATATATATATATATATATATATATATATATATATATATAAATTCTAACCAAGCTTTTTATTGACTTTTCATGTAACCATAACAACCACAACCATTTCATCTTTATTCCACTGAAAATACCAAGACCTAATAATCACAATGTTTACTTCCAATGCATAAAAGAAACCTCTTTATACACTTACCCATAAAAAAAATGCACCAAACCTAAAATAAAGCAAATCACCAATCCTAAAATGTTTACTTCACTCTCGCACCTCCAAACATAACGATCCAAACCCATTTTCTCTATATTAATTTATATTATAATAAAATTGTCACAATACATTTAGATATATAATAAGATTTTCTAGTTTATTGGTACATATTAATTTTAAAACCATATCTAAAATTTCACAAAATTTTGCCAGCATTTCACATTGCTCTTCAATTTACATGAAATGAAAGTGATTATCAACCACAATCAAATATGCACTCGAAGATCAATACAAAATACAATTGATAAATATTCATAAATATTGAGATATGTATATTAAAATAGACATATGCACTAATAAACTATTAAAAAATGATTAATCTTCTTAAACTGTCAAACTAGATAATTCAAGATTGAATACATTTAAATTATTTGTACTGTCTTCTTTAAAAAACAATACATCTTATTTCAATAAAAACAACTTGAAGACAATAAATAACTTTCGTATTCAATCTCAAATGAGAAACTAAGGTTAACTCCATGCAACAAAAAACTTAGATCAAACAAACTAAATAAATTTATTTAAGCATATATAATTAAATAAACATACAACAACATACATTTATTTTAACATGTAATTAAATCAATTTATGTAACACACACAAAATAAACAATATACTAAAAAATTATAGGCTTAAAGTAAATTAAGAACTTGGGAGTGTGAAATGTGAGCAACAATGGAGGAGAATACAATTGTACCCATAGTCCCACAATGGGGGGCAACAATACTTAAACACAGAGTACCACAAATGCAACTATCAATCCTAGGATCCAAACTAACTTATAAAATTTGGAAAAGCAAGCAAAATTGATAATTTTGCATAATTTCAAAAAGCAAACAGAGTATATTGCATAGTTCATCATCATCAATCCCATCTTTAAAAGCAAAATATTTTCCATCATCAACAATATCATCTTTACAAGCGTAAAATTTTAGGCTTAAAGTAAAATATACTCTGTTTGGGAGTGTGAAATGTGAGCAACAATGGAGGAGAATACAATTGTACCCATAGTCCCACAATGGGGGGCAACAATACTTAAACACAGAGTACCACAAATTTATTTAAGCATATATAATTAAATAAACATACAACAACATACATTTATTTTAACATGTAATTAAATCAATTTATGTAACACACACAAAATAAACAATATACTAAAAAATTATAGGCTTAAAGTAAATTAAGAACTTGGGAGTGTGAAATGTGAGCAACAATGGAGGAGAATACAATTGTACCCATAGTCCCACAATGGGGGGCAACAATACTTAAACACAGAGTACCACAAATGCAACTATCAATCCTAGGATCCAAACTAACTTATAAAATTTGGAAAAGCAAGCAAAATTGATAATTTTGCATAATTTCAAAAAGCAAACAGAGTATATTGCATAGTTCATCATCATCAATCCCATCTTTAAAAGCAAAATATTTTCCATCATCAACAATATCATCTTTACAAGCGTAAAATTTTTTACAAACTTAATTTCTATCAAAATACAAACCCAGTTTCTATTATAAATCATCACAATCTCAAATTCAAGATTGAAAACTCAAGAACATACAAAAAAACGCAAAAAAAAAAAAGAATAGAGGCAAAACAAAAATGAAAAAAAAATGTAAAAATGAACCGTACCAAGGGGCGAGATTCACGTAGGCAATGGAATCAACAAGAATGGCCTGTTCGACGGCCAACCGACACGGTGGAGGGGTGAATGCTGTGGTTGGCGAGCTCCTTCTACCAGAATCATCTTTTTTTTTCTTCAAAATATCAAAGGTTGAAGACGCTGGAATAGTGAAGTGATTTGGGTTTTTTAAACCTAACTAGCTTTACTGTCTTGGTTGAAACTGAGGAAAAACTCTTAGGCCTCGGTTAAATGCTAAACTGAGGCATAAAACTGTGTCATCAATTTAAAATATTTAAAACAAAAGGAATTTTAAAATTTTTGAGAGTTTTACTACCTCGGTTTACTTGACAACCGAGGCATAAAAGTTTACTTAAATCACAAAAATTGCATTGTGTCTGCATATGCCTTGTTTGCGCGAGAACCACGCAAATAGGGCGTTGTCAAAATATGAAACTACACTAGTGTATCCTTGGTCGAATCCAACCTCTTCTTTAATTCCATTAAGATAATCTTCTTAGCAACTTCAACTTGGCTATTGGATTGAGGATGCTCCACAAAGCTTGTCATGTGCTTAATGTTGAGATCGACATAAAACTCGACTAGTACCTTGTCAATAAACTCCTGTTATTAGTGACACACTCTACCAGCACACTATGTTTTTCTGAACTAACTTTTGCATGTAAGACCCGTGGAATTTAATTAATTAAATAAATAATTAATTAATAAATATGGGTAGTAGGAGCTTTATGGCATTTAATATTGATTGATGTGACTTGGAAAAGTACTAGCTCAAGTGGTTGAGAGTACTTGATGGTGTGAGAGGGCTTGAGTTCAAGTCCTATGTATGCCATTTGTGTGTTATTTAGTTTATTATTATTTTTAATAATTTGTGTGATCATGTTGCGTAATAATATAATCATAGAATTATATTAATCATCATGAAACATGGATTAGTTAAATGGTTGTTAGATTGATTTGGCATTGGCATGGTTATGGGTTCAAACCTTGGTAGAATCAAATCAAACTTTATTTTTGTCAAAATTCATTTTGGCATGAAGGTGAAAGGGCAAAGAAACCTTAGCTAACAAAGGAGCAGTAATGGCCCTTGACAAGAGGGGCTGAAAAATAACTCAATAATGGCCCTTGAATAGCAATTAACCTCACCATTAAACTTGTTTTTCATTTTGGCTAATTAACTCTCATTAAGACCTAATTAAAAGGCAAATTGGAGGTGAGAAAGAGGGTTTGCTTAGTCTATTCTTGTACTGCACAATAGGAAGGGGAAATTCAGAGTGAAAAGTGAGTTTTGAGTGACGCGTAGGAGCTGTTTTGGGAAGGAATCAAAGGGAGGACTTTGGTGCTCAAGGGAATACTCATAATTTAAACTCTAAGCAAAGGAAAACCAGGTTAGAGGAGCTAAACCTATTTTCATAAATTGTATCTTTAATTTGTATGAAAGCATGTGCAATTGGATGTATATAAACTACTAAATTTACAAATTTCGAGTTTCTGGCAAATTTCAAGAAACTGCCTAGCGGGCTATTCATAGCCACCAGGCGACTCATCATTTTCTGGGGAGCTTTAGGGTTCTAAAGGTGGAACCGCTTGATGGCACAAGCTTGGCCGCCAGGCGACGCATGGCTTTGTACCCAATTTCTGGGTTTTCTGGATGAAGGGCTTGGCGGTGATGAACACCTGCCAGGCGACGCAAACCATTTTGGTTCGATTTTGATGATTTTAGGGTTCTGGGTTGATTTTGATCGGGGAAAGGCTAGTGTTAAGTGTTAAGGATGATTTGATGTTGAAATGTCATTGAATTTCGTGTAATTGATGATTAATTTGAATGGAACAGTGTAAATAAATGTTAAGGTTGGAAAGTTTGGGGATTGATACTACGAGACAAATTGGTGATGTAATTTTAGGGAATGAGTGTGGGTTGTACATTGGTCTGCATGCGAGTGAATTCGCGTGAGAATTGCAAGAAATGGACAGGGAGAAGATTAAATTGTGAGATTTGGGAGTTCTCAGAGGGAGGAAAATTCTGGGAATCCAGAAATCATACACACCACCTGGCGCCATCGTAGAGACATCCATTTTTGCGTGGTTGCGGGAATTTTAATGGTTTTGTGATTTTAGGAAGTTTAGGTTCTTGCTAAATGCGGGTTTAGAGATTGTATTTGGATGTAAGCCTTAGTGATGACTTGTGCAAATGAGAAGTAAGAATTAATTCATTCTTTTGTGTGAGGGAGGGATCATTATGATGCAGTAGGTGCAGGGGAATACGGGATGATGTTCAGTGAAGTGTAAATTGTAGTTAAGAGTGACTAGGCATACAATGTAGGGAATGCACTGAAAAATGCTAGTAAAAGGAGAGGTGAGAGTTCACATAAATATGTATATGTGTGTATATATATATATATATATATATATATATATATATATATATATATATATATATATATATATATAATAAATGGGATGAATCCACATAAATTTGGTAAGCTTTGGAAGAGATGAATAACTTGAGGTAAATCCGACACATTGGGATTAGGGGTGATATTAGTAGTGGTTCCATTTAATAGCAAGTGGTGCTTATATCAGTTGTAGAAGGCATATAAGTGATCGGGAATAAGTGATACCAAGGATGACTAAGAAGACGACTTGAATTGAGAAACTCTTGGTTTGGTAATTCTGTTGGTGGTAGTATGTTGTTGGCATAGTTAATTGTGTGCAAAGGGTATGGCAATGGAACTAGTAGAGTGAGAGTGTGAGGAAGGAAACCATAACCTAAACCAGTTTGCATATTATGCAACTACTGATATGGCACCTAGCTGATCTACAAGGCTTCTATGACACGACGCGATCAAATTAATACTACTAAACTATAGCAACGCCAGTATTGCTAAGATAGTAGTCAACAAAATAGAAAGGGTAAAGTAACCCAAAGTCGTCTCCCAACGAACACAGAATTGATTTTTAACAAATTAGTTGTTATAAAATCTATACAAAAGAGTTAGTCAAATAAAATAATAAAAATATAGGTGGATTAAGATAAAGATGAAATAAATAGAAAAGATAAAAACAATAGTAAAGAAAATAGATTGATTCCATTGCTTTTTCAAAATAGATTCAACATCGATTATCTAAAGATTATTGCTCAATTAATTATTGTTGTAGATTTGCAAATTAATACATGTAAAGTCTCAATTAATTTGTTGGCGTTCTCACTTTTAACCAAAGTACAGTCTCAATTCAAAGGGAGAACTTTTAGATTATCCATAGTAAATTCAACCAAAGTACAGTCTCAATCAAAACTTACTATGCCTAATCATGTCTATTCTTTTATCTCCTCACCAAATAAAAAGCTTAATTAGTCAAAGTAAAGTCTCGATTAATTTTCGTTAGAGGAAATACCTTAAATCAAAGTAAAGTCCCAATTATTAGTAAAACTCATTTAATCACATGAAAGTTTCTAAATAAAATTAAAGTAAAGTCTCAATTAAATTTAAAAATCCTTGAACTCATATGATCAACATGGATATAGATTTAAAATCATTACTTTTTACGTGATTCAAAGATAAAAGATATAGATGAATTAAAACCTCAACAATAATAAAAAGAACAAAGAAATTATTTCATTCTAACCTCAGAATCCATAATGAAATTACAATGGAATCAACCCAAGAAGTTTAGTAATCCATAGAATGCAAAAGTAAAATAAAAATAGAAAGAAGAATAGAGAGAAAAAGGAAACGAAATTACGCCCCCTAAGGGTTCTAAACCTCCGAAGTCTCGAACTTATCTTTTCTGCTTCTCCCTTGGACTCTTTATATAAGACTTGGACTGGGCTTTTCGGTTGGTAAAACCTCTGAAATATCTTTTAAATAAAGATAAAGATAAATATTCAAAAATATTTGGAGAGATAGTCAGTTTTAAAAATATTTGACAAATATAATTGGTTAATAATTTATGATATAATTAAATAAATTACTTATTTAAAAATATCTGATAAATTATCAGTAAATAATATTTGCATTAATTTTCTCAATAAGCCATTTTCAATCCTATAGTCCAAATTTGCTAAGAAATCCAAAAAGATTAATATTTGCACTTAAACCCCTCTCGTTTGACCAGTCTTTGACCAGATTTGAACATTTACCAGAGTTAACTGTTTGACCAACTTTGATCAGTTTGACTGTGCAATAACAGACTGACACGTTGCGAAGTTCTCTCTCTCTAGAATTAGGGTTTGTTGCCTCCATCATGGATTGTTGTCGCAGGTGCATTTGCGATGGCTGCTGCTTTGCGTTTTCCAGCGACGCTGTTGTGATGGGGGTGTGCTGTTGTAGCGAAGATGCATGAACGCTGCTGCTACAGGTCCGATCTGGTCCATTTTAATTCGATGCAGGCACGTTATGATGTCGCAGGTGCAGGTTCTGTTAGAGAATGATGCGTGAAGGATGGTTGTTTGTTGGTTGAGCTGTAGCAACTGCGTGGCTGCGGAACGCTAGTGGCTCGTAAATTTAGTGGTGTTGCAACGTGTGTGTGATTCATGGCTTCTGGCGACTTTGCTGCACTTTGAAACGTAGTTGTAATGTTGGCTATTGTGCGCTGGTACGCTCTCGCTACTCGTAGTGGAGACTCGCTGGTCACAGTGGTGGCGTTGAAGGTCGACGATGGTTGTCATGGTGTTGTTCCCGAAACTAGTGGTGGACTCCTCTCTTCTCCAGCGTCATGGTGAATCTACTGTCATCGAGCATGGCGGCTGCTAGCGAGATCCATGGTGGCGACCGTTATGGAATGTGAAGCTAGGGTTTCTGGTTTGTGGGAGAGATGGAAGATGATAACGTGGCACTATTTGATTGACTGAATTTGGAGTTGTTGGATCATGACACATGTCAACATGTGGTTGGACAGATTTGAAAGTTAGGGATTTCCACATGGCATGATCTGAGTGAGTTGGGTTTAAGTTGTAGGAGGGGTGTATATAGACATATTAGGGGATGCATAATAGGTTTTTGGTGAGACCCATTTAGAAATAGGGGAGTGTATAAGTAAAAATTGGGAGTGTAGAAGTGATTTTTCCAGAACTTGCTAATTTCAGCCTTATTTAAAGGTGGTTTGTAACTTCAATCAATTTATTTTTCCACCTTGAATGAGCTTAATCTTAATTTCAGTTGCATAAAAAAATGTTAAAATATCCATGAAATAATTTATGTAACTATAAATCACTTTTTAAGACATTTTTATCACACAAGCTCAAACAACCTAATAATCAGAATTATCAATTAAATCACTCTTTAAGCACACAAATTCAATTAAATACCCAGAATTAAACATTAATTGAGGGCAGAAATACACACCCATCAGACACCTTAAAGGTCAACTTGTTGATGTTCCTTAATTTAT
Organism: Vigna unguiculata; assembly: GCF_037176805.1. Classification (NCBI taxonomy): domain Eukaryota; kingdom Viridiplantae; phylum Streptophyta; class Magnoliopsida; order Fabales; family Fabaceae; genus Vigna; species Vigna unguiculata. The sequence continues at coordinate 25,095,422 of NC_140801.1, forward strand.
GGCTCGGGATAGGGGTTAAGCACGTGGCATTCTTGAGTTGTGGCTTGGAATGGCATCCCTCGAGTTGTGGCTCAGGATGGTGGATGAACACGAGTAACTCTTGAGGCTCGGTGGAATCAACTGAAAATGTAACAGAATACTCGATTAAATGAAGATTACGCTCAGATCTCTCTGGTTTCTCACTGGTTTGTAAACCCAATGAGGTTAAAGCCTAATCTAGGGTTAGTTGTGTGAGCTAAGACAAAAGGGGGGAAAACTCAACCACTCCCATTCATCAAAGCTATATTACATGAGGTTGGCCTACCTTTATATAGGTGAAGGCAGCCGAAAAAATAGAAGAGAAGAAAGGGATGCCATCTAACAATGAACTAACAACTCGAAAGGTTAGGCTACTTAAACAAACTCTAACGGCTAAACAAGTTCAGTGATGGAGGGACGAAACCCTTAATAGAAGGTTGACACTCGTGATAATGTCATGCACTCGTGAAGGTGTGGAAGAAAACCCTAACGGCGGAGGATTTCCGTGATAGGAAAAGATGTGGAATATGCATGATAGAACCCTAGCTGAACACTTGTGATGTGTGGTTCGCGTCCCTTCAATAAGCACATCGGATGAATGTAATTTGATGGCCGAAGGTACACGTGTTGACTATGCTGAAACATTGGAGGTATGCTGGCATAAACGTTGGGCTGCACTTAGCAGATGGAAGCCCAAATAGAAGGAGCGCTAAAGCCTACACGTGGAAGTGTCATGAAAGTGGTCCAGCAAGTGTTGGTATGAAGACGTGGAGAAGAATTGGGCCGCATGCCCAATGCCAACACTTTCAATAATTGGTAGCTTTGGAAAATAAGCTGCAATTAGCAAAACAAACCCAATTAAAACAACTTTTATTTAATAAAAAAATAAAGAAAATAAAAGAATTAAAAGAAATGGGCCTAGCCAATGGCCCAAGCTATGAGCCTTAATGGGGTCACATCATCCCCTCCCTCTTGAAGAGGATCTATCCTCAGGGTTGGTAAAGCTCACAACAACCAAATTGTAGGTTCCACCAAGATCAAAAACAAATATGCAATAGTCATCAAACAAAAGGATATTAAAATCATAATGACCATGCAGTATAATTGATTTGAAAATGTGTGAAAATGGGCTCTTAAAGAGTGAAAAAGGTGATATCCAGCCCACTTCACAGTGTCTTGCACTTTGACTTAGATGATTTTTGAAAAGAGTTTTAAAGTCAAAGTGTGTCTTGGCACAATATGTTGAGGAGTATGAAATAAATGAATGAGATGGAGAATAAAATGTTTGAGAAGGCAACAAAACAAAAGATTTGATGAAAAATTAAGAGTTTAAAGAGGGGATTACTCCCTTTGGAAAATGGGTCTTCATAGAAGGAATTGGTCAAGGATTGAACATCAAATCCCTAACAATAAGTGCCCTTGGGATTACTCTTGAATTACTCTTTAACTCTACCACTTTGGATTTTCTTTCAAAGTCACTTTCTTGTTTTATTTTCTCTCTTTCTTCTAATTTTTTTCTCTCATCCTCTTCTTTGGCTTTTCTAAGACTATCCTCTTTTGCCTTTTCTTCTTCATCTATTTTCTTCTTTTCATTTTTCTCACATTCCTCTTGCTCTCTTTTGTTTGCCTCAGCACAAAGTTTCTCAAGTGTTTCTTTTACTCTTTGCATATCAAACTCTCGAAACATTTCAAGCTTCTCTAGTGCTCTCTTTTGTTTTTCTCTCTCCTAGACTGTTGTTGTTTAGTTATCCTAGACTGTTGTTGTTTAGTTATCCTAAATGAAGGGGGAATGAAATGTTTCCACATTCATGTTTTTAATTCATAAAATGTGTTAATGCATAATTCTCTCCCCTTTTGCACTCTTGGTTGTCTCTTTTGCCACCACTCAGATGCACGTCCTATAAACTTAGAAGTAACATGCCTAAGAATATCAAATTGACTATATTTACCAAACAATGGTTGCACCAATTTCTCTGTATCCCACATCCAATCTCTAAATGATATTGGTCCTATATCTTCCCCAAAGAATGGAATGTCACTATGAATGGTATGATGCAACTCAATACTACTATGCCTACCTAAATGCACACTATTATGCCTACCTAAATGTACATTAATGTAAGGAAAACTCATTTTCAAACAATTTTTGAAACACTTTTATCAAAACATTTTTTCACAAAAGAGATTTGAAGAATTTCTAAAGAGAAAATGGAATGAAAGTGATCTAGAAATACTCCCAAGAAAGGGAGGTGAGTCCCTTGGACAGGATTAGAAACCAAGCCTTTCCTAGCCAGAGATCTTTAAACAACTTTCACAAGATTTCTCAATGAAAATCCTAAGAAAAACAGCTTTAAGTGTGAAAATCAATTTGTCAAAATGTGTGGACAAATTAAAACCTAAAGACCAAAAGAAGGTCAACTAGTTGTTAAACGCATGGAACCTAGATATCACGATGACCTAAAACATAAAATTCAACATGCATATCACAAACACAAGCAAAACCTGGACATGAAAAACATAAAGACACAAAACTGAACAAACATGAAAACATAAACTAGATGAGAAACCTAAGTGGAAAGATTAAGTGGCCTTTGGAACCCCTCAATTATCCACACTAGACGTTAAAAACTATTTCACCTAAGCCAAATGAAACAAAAAACAGCAAACTGAAAAAAAAATACAATGCAAAATCTGTGACATCAAAACAGCAATAACACAAAATAAAAGAACTATGCTATGTCTCTCTAGATAACTCTCGGTCCAGCCTCCAAAAGAACAACCCTTAAGTATTTTCTTCCATTGTGATGCTCTCAAGTCCTAGCTTACTCCAAAATTCCTCTCGGCAGTTTACTCCCCAATAGATTCACTTACCACTCCTCCTTCAAGAAGAGGCTTCACCTACACGGGCTACCAAAACAGTGAGATTGCAAAAACAACTGAAACTAGAGAAACAAATAATCTTCCACTTGAGAGTAAAAAATCAGAAACACAATAAAAGCTCAAATATGAGGCAAGGACAACATCAAGTGATGGATTTAATATACAAACTCAAAGAGTAATCAAAGAAGACAAGCAAGAAACAAGTTAAGAAATAAAGTTGGCACACAAAAGGAACCTAAGGAATAGGTCTAGAATATGATCAAACAAAACCAAAATCAAACAAGACTAAAAAACAAGTTCAATCAAGAGCATATGCAATTGAAACTAAAAAGGACAATAGTCATTTGGTGAACTGTGCGAGACAACTTGTAATTTGTTGAAACAATTAATGTTTTCAGATTCAGTCAAGACTGATTCATTCTCTTTCAGATGCTTTTTCTCTTCATACGTTCTTTTTCACTTTCTTTCTTTCCTTTTAATTCTCAAAGATCTTAAACAATAACTCACAACAATATCAATTGCCAATGCCAAATCAATTATCAAGTGCACATGACATAGTTCAAATGATTCAACTCAATAAAATAAAGGTGAAAAGCACATGAGAAAACAAGGAAGGCTCGTACAGGACAGTGTAGAAACAGGACCATAAATCAGAAATCAACCAAGACAGCTTGTTTCAAACAAGGAAAACACCATGCTCAAAGAACAGTTCTACATCATAACAACCTCAGTGAATACACTACAAACTGAGATTACGATAGCGAATAACATTGAAAGAACAGATGAAACAAAGTTGATTCAAGACCAAAAGAAATGACTAGAGTCAGTGTAATAAACACAATTAACATAACAAATTTGATGTCTAACAATTTGCCAAACAACAACAGTAGAGAATTCCATGTAATCACCAGAATATATCATAGCAAAAGCTAAAAGACAAATTAAAATTGGTCCAAACAGACACTGGACTGAAAATACACATGAAAGCTCAAAACCACCAGACACTAGGCTAATCACAGAAAAACAAGAAATGTGATCTAGTTGTCAAATAAAAGACACGAGCTGTAGTTTTCCAGTCAGATTGAAATAGCCCAAGAAAGCATCAGATTTTACTCAAATAGTTTGGCAAACCAAAACAGCAAAATATGAATTTCAAATACCCAAATATACAACATCAAACATAATAAACTGACTGGCTAGGCACTTTAAAATCCAAATTCTTACATAACAGATGTGAACAACGGCAATCAACAAAAAAGCACCATAACAAAATCAGCCTAAGCATAAACTAAACCAATTGATTTCCACTGGATTTATCTGAACAAAGACAGATCAATCACAAATATGGAATCATTCAAATATGGTTCAGTCGACAAGTATCACTGGCTAGACATACACACCTCAATCAATAATAGGAAATACGAAAAAATGAAGCAGAGAAGCAAAAACTCAGCACGACTGAAACAAAAAATAGTGACAATGTACATTGTAGAACAATTGTTACTGATCTACTAGCAATTAAAGAACTGAACAAAACATAGGAAACTAGGCACATTCAATACTAAACAAATTCAATTAACAACACACTTTAACAACAAAAGAAAAAAATAATAGGTACTACTTCTATGGAATTAACGAACATGTAAAACAGTTACACAAAAACCTAAGACAAAACAAAGATTTTAAAATTCAAAGCTAGGTAAAAAAAATTGAACTAACCTACTAGACAAGTATCGAACGGCAGAATCAAAGATCTAGACATGTTTTGCCATCAGTATTGATTCAAGAATGTAGAACAAAGTTTTTTCGAACCAATTTCAGCAAGAAAAACACCACGACACAAATTCAAGCAAAGAAAATCAAAATGCAATATGAAGTAGAACAAGACGGATTCAAACATGTGAAGAAGAAATTCAGATAAAAGAAGAGTGACACTTATCTCAGCGCGGTCCAAGAATGAGTGGCTCTCAATACCACTTGATTGGCGCCGTTAATCGGTGGAAACTTGCGCTATTCAACGGGAAATCGTCGGAAAGGCCTCCTAATGTTGATTTGTTCGGTGGAATCAACTGAAAACGCAGTGGAATACTCGATTAAATGAAGATTACACTCACATCTCTCTAGTTTCTCACTAGTTTAGTAAACCAGACAAGGTTAAAGCCTAATCTAGGGTTTATTGTGTGAGCTAAGACGAAAAGGGGAAAAACTCAACCACTGTCATTCATCAAAGCTACGTTACATGAGGTTGGCCTGCCTTTATATAGGTGAAGGCAGCTAGAAAAATAGAAGAGAAGAAAAGGATACCGCCTAATAGTGAACTAACGGCTCAAAAGGTTAGGCTGCTAAAACAGACTCGGATAAGGAAGTTCAGTGATGGAGGGACGAAACCCTTAATAGAAGGTTGACACTCGTGATAATGTCATGCACTCGTGAAGGTGTGGAAGAAAACCATAACAGCGGAGGATTTCCGTGATAGGAAAAGATGTGGAATATGCATGATAGAACCCTAGCTGAACACTTGTGATGTGTGGCTCGCGTCCCTTCAATAAGCACATGGGCTGGACGTAATTTGATGGCCCGAGGTACACGTGCTGACTATGCTGAAACATTGGAGGTGTGTTGGCGTAAAAGTTAGGTTGCACTTAGCATATGGAAGCCCAAATAGAAGGAGTGCTGAAGCCTACGTGTGGAAGTGGTATGAAAGTTGTTTAGCAGGTGTTGGCATGAAGACGTGGAGAAGAATTGGGCCGTAGGCCCAATGCTAACACTTTCAATAATTGGTAGCTTTGGAAAATAAGCTACAATTAGCAAAACAAACCCAATTAGAACAACTTTTATTTAATAAAAGAAATAAAGAAAATAAAAGAATTAAAAGAAATGGGCCTAGCCAATGGCCCAAGCTGTGAGCCTTAATGGGGTCACATCAAGACTACTACACCTTTTAATGCTAATAATGTTTCCTTTAATCCCTATTTTTTTAATGATAACCCAAGTATAAAGTCAACAATTTGTTGATGAGGGGTGCACAAAGTTAAGTGTATCAATATTTTTTTTTGGGCCAAAAAAAGGTTGCTACCCTAGTTACAAATATAAGCCTCCTCCCATCCTTCTTTGTTGCTAGAAATGTGCCCATGTGCAAAGCGACTAGGGAAATATCTCAATCTATACTAGAACATGGGCGTGACTCTTTATGTTACTAGACAAGTCACGAAAACCTTCAACAGGGAGAGTTAGGATGTTACGATGAAGGTGCAATTCAGATCGCTACTGCGGGAAGTTCTCGAAACATAGAAGCTCATATCAGCAAGCGCAACAATCATGCGAAGGAGGAACTGCTAGTAGCGAATCTTACTCAATTGGAATGTGAGGAACCTCATGCTAAATGTGTGCTAGATCACATGATTATCATTAATGAAACATCTCTGGATTCAAAGGAGTTTATGGCTAGGATACAATTTTGGGTTGGTAAATCTAGTAAGAAAATTCAAGACCCTTCGAAGGGTAGAGCTAAGAGGGAAGGAAGGCTGGGAAGAGGAGGCTACTTAGGTTAATGGTTCAATCCATATGCAATTCTTTATCTGATGATAATCTTATAAACTATAATAGGTTGTTTTTGTAACACCCTAGGCAGATATTACTAATTAAATAAAATAAATAAAAGAACTTCGATTAAAACACCATTATTATTCCAAAACCGCGGAAAAATTTAAAACTTTCCAATGTATCTAGATTCAAATCCATAAATACAAAACTTAAATGATTACTAGTTCTCAATATTTAAGTCATACTTAAGATAAATACAAAAAAAAACATATTTCTTCAAAATAATTCCCACATCTAGCCTATCTCCAGCTCTATGCATCAACATTGTCACCTGCAACATCATATGCTCTCGTGTAACAAGTTACATGATCATCGCCCAACACAAACATAAAGGGTGAGATAATAAACAAAACTTACATAAAATAAGCTAAATACCCCTCACCCAAAATACTTAACCATTTTCTTATTTATAAAAACCTTTTATACCATGCCACTCTCGATCTCATAACCTATATGAGACGAGCACACTCTCAATCTTGGTCATAGGGATTCCAATACTGCCACGAACCTGCCGCTCATGGTCCAACCTCTAAAAAAATTTTGCTCGTAATCCAACACGTGTGGAACCATTCCGTTACGAACTTGCTGCTTATAACAATCAAGTAGAGCTAACCAAAATGAGCCTCCCACGTGTATTCTCACACAAGATTCCCAAAATCATGGACCTCCCGCCCATGATCACCACGTGTTCACAATCCATTAAGAACCACTGCTCGTAAAATAGATCCAAGCATATCCCAAACGAAGACTGTCATACCAAACCCTGCAAAACACATCACAAAAGCCCACTACCCCCACACTATCGTTTGGCGCAACCTAAGCGCCGCAAGGTAAAATGGTGTTGTAGACCGCTTGACGCTCACCTCTCACCGCTAGGCACAACTCACTTCAAGCCCCCACTATGTTGTGACTATCAGCTGATGGTCCAATACACCTCGTAAGGCGTTACACGCTCTAGGGACTCCCTATTTATAGCTATCGCCAGGTGGTCCAATCCCTACCGTCAGGCGCTACACCAGTAAAGAGAATTTCACTAGTTTAGGCAATGCAAAATCCATGTTTCATACTAATTATCACCAGAGAAATATAGAATACCAAGTTGCATACTTTATCAACTTTACATGCCTCAAAATTGCATCATCACATATCATATTCATCGTCCACATATATGTAAACATACCTTCCCAAATGGAAACCATTTGACACTTAAATTGAACAAAAAATAAGCCATGCTTATAGGAATTATAAAATAGAAAACAATTCATGCATATATTTACTCAAAGTCCTGAACTGCACTAAAACAGTACCTACAAACTTCCCCTTTTTAACCCATCCTTCATATCACCAAAGTTTAACATCAACACACCATCACCTTCCATATTTTAACCCACAACCATTACATGTTTTACCTATTAACTTCTAATCACCTGCCTAAAATAAGGTACCCACCAATAAAATCCCAATCTCGCGACCCTCTCATTACAAAACACACAATGCAGTTACTATTGCATTGTTGCTTGGCGGTAACCTAAGTATCCTAAGGCGGTGCATCCAATTCTGTTAAATCCTAGATTTTTCCAGCACCTATGCGAACCCTAAAACTTCAATCTTCATTCCATTCATCAAATTCCACCCAATAACTACCAATTATGTGTTTAATTCCACATATACTCAATTGAAAACGCAAACATACAAAGTCTCATTACATTTTCCACAACAATTATCCCCTAAAACTCATATTCCCAATTCTTGCCCAAACCTTAACATGCACTCATGTTCATTCACACAATGATTCATCCAATACATAAAAAACACAGTAACAATTCATCAATTCATATCCATCACTTAACAATTGTTAAAGATAATTTTCCCTCAATCAAAATAACCCCAGTATTCAGAAAAACCCAAAAACGAACCAAGTACGCTTGCATCGCTTGACAAACATTCATCATTCTTAGGTGGTTCGTGCCAAAACCTAGAAAATTGGGTTACTCATTATCACACTCCATGGTCAAGCACACATGCAAAACAATTAAACGATTAAATCAACACACTAATGACATATAATGAACTCAAACCCAAGTCCTTTCAACACATTCAAGTACTCTCAACCACTTGAGCAAATATTGTTCCTTGTCAAGATTGGCCCATTTAAATCCTTTAAATACATCTCCAATTCCCAATTATTGATAATTAAATATTTATTTATATTTAATTTTCCCAGGTCTTATAGTTTTGGTCGAACAAATACTCCCCGGATGGGTATGAGAATATTAGTATTTAGGGTTTTGCAAAAGAATTAGGAGTTAGTTTCTCTAGTGCTAATGAAAACATGGAAAGTAGAGATAGGAATCTAGGGAAATTGAGAGGGGGGAAATACTATTGTTAATGAAAATCATTGGAATTAACATAAGAGGTTTAGGATGGGTCATAAATGGAAATATTTAAAAGGAATTTTAGAAAATGAAACAATAGATATGATATGCATTCAAGAGACTAATGAATAAGATTTGCAACCATCTAGTTGTTATAATTTGTGGGGAGATAATAATATAGATTGGGTGAACAAACAGGCTATGGGAAATTCAGGGGGAATTCTTACTATGTGGCATAAAGACATATTTAAGTGTGTAAAAAAAATTGTAGGGAATATGTATATTGGAGTGATAGGAGACTTTTATAACACTACAAATATCAATCCAATCCTTGTCATTATATTTAATGTGTATTCTTGTTATGAATTTAATGAGGAAGTTAGATTGTGGGAGGAACCAGTCAACATAAAGTTGGGGGAAGTATGTAAACAATGGTGTGTTTTGGGAGACATCAATGTAATGAGAAAAAGTAGTGAAAAAAAGGGTCTAAATTTTAGAGGTAGTACTGCAACAAGAGAAGTGCAAGGGTTTAATAGCTTCATCAAATCTGCGGAATTGCTAGATGTTCCCCTAATTGGAGGTAGGTATACATGGTACAAGGATAATGACACAACAAAGAGTAGAATTGACAGGATATTGATTTCTTAAGAATGGTTAAAGTATTGGCCAAATAGTAAACAATACATCAAAGGAATACTAGTATCTGATCATTGTGCCTTGTTGCTTAAACTGATTACAATCAACTAGGGTCCCAAGCCTTTTAAATAATTAAACATTTGGAATTCTAACTCGTCCTTTAAGCAAGTGGTTAAATGGTGCTGGGAATCATATATAGGGAAAGGGAACCCAATGGTAGTCTTAAAAAAGAAGCTAAAAGAAGCTCAAGTATGATTTAAAGTCTTGGAACAATGATGTTTTTGGTATAATATGACTAAAGAAACATAACATTATATTGGAGTTAGGAGTCCTTGACAAGAGGGACGATGAAACAAGTCCAGAATAAGAAGAAAAGTTTAGGCGAATGAAACTCTTGAGTGACTTAAAATTGGATCTAGAAAACAAAAGATCATTGTTAAATCAGAAGGTAAGAGTTAGTTGGATAGAACATGGGACACAAACACAAAGTACTTCCATTCTAGAATTAAATGAAGAAGGATTAAAAAGTAATTAAAAGGGGTGGATTTGAACGGATCATGGTGTGAGGATCCAGGTAAAGTAAGAGAAGAGGTTAGGAAAGTCTTTGTAAAACTCTTTTCGACACCTAAATATTTTAGCTTTAACCTTCAAAACATAGACTTCCCAACCGTATCTAATGAAGAAAACATGCTTTTAATGAAGGATATTAATGACCAGGAAATAAAGAAGGTGTTAAATGAATGTGGTGCGACTAAAAGTCCAAGCCCAGATGCTTTTAATTTCCTCTTTCTAAAGCATAATTGGGATACCATGACGACTAATGTCTGCCAAGCAGTTAGTTGGTCTTTTTGGGAAGGGAAAATACCAAAAGGGTGTAATGTTTCGTTCATAGCACTTGTGCCAAAATAACAAAACCCTATAGGCGTGGATGACTATAGGCCAATATGTCTAGTTGGATGCATATATATAAGATTATCTTTAAGATCCTTACAAATACACTTAAAAGTGTGTTGCCTAAGATTATTGATTGCTCTCAATTTGTGTTTATTAAAGGAAGAGGGCTTTCAGATATTATCTCGGTGGCTAACGAGGTTGTGGAAGAATGTAGGTTTAAAAAGAAGAGGTTGAAAATAGTTAAGGTAGATTATGAAAAGGTCTATGATTTAGTAAGCTGAGAGTTATTATACTACATGATGGTTAGGCCCATACATCCGAGACTTGGGCGAATTAGACTCAGATTAGGCCCTACGCAGGCTAGTACACCAGGCTTAATCATCCATGACATCCAAACTAGGTAACAACTAGCCATAGGCAGCAAGTCCTCTCGCTAAAGTTGGGAATATGTCTACCCATGATCTTCGAGTCTAATATTCTAGGGGAAGTGTAACTTAAATCAGGTATAAGCCAAGTATAAATACATCAAACTAACCTTGGGAAGAGGGATCTTCTGATTTTGATACTAAGAGGATAGCAACCCAAAACATTAAGTTTCACCTAGGAGTGACAGTTTCAAGCACATTAGTTCTATTGAAGTGTACACACCTTGATAAGAATAACTCCTGTAACACCCCTTTCGAGATGCCACGTGTAAAATTTTTTTTCGTTTAAAACGTGAAGCATAACCTCTAATACCACCCTATTAAATAGGATTTTTTTTTTATAATTATTTTATCTAAAAATGACACTTGATAAAACTCATTCAAAACCTCTTTATTCATCAATATAAATATATAGTTCCTCCAAACAAATAACTTAAACCGTCAAAATGAGACTTAATCTCAAATCCTTCAAATGCGAACTCAACCACTACAATATTACATTCTTTATTTCATAAAAAAAAAAACTTTCAAAGGTTAAATCAAAACTCCCCAAAGTTGCCCCACGAGCTCTTGACAACTAAGTCTCTCCAACTGCATCTACATCAACATCTACTGTCTACAACGTAAGTCATACGATCATTGCAGGTGGAAACCACATCCACAAACATGCAAGGGTGAGCTAACCATGTATCACATCACATAACACGCATATTAACATGTAACTCGCGTAGCATATTATAATGTAACATAACTCATTCATAAAAAAAATCCACTAATACATGTTCTTAACACCACAACTTGAACTCATCAGAATATTACCACCAAGTAATATACCTTTCCTACACATCAATGCCTCTTGGAAAAGTCATTTCCCCTGTTTTCCATAGACTTACTAGCAACAACACCACCTGCTCGATAAAGCCTTGGGTGGAGCACTCTTGCTAAGCTAATGCTAAAGACTTACGAGGGAACAAAACCCCTTTATCTTGACTCGATAAAGTCCTTTAGGTAAAGAAACCATATTGTCCCACCACATTTGTATACTCATTCATGCAACATCTCATCACATCATGCCACATCATACCATTCCATACATATGCACACATAGTTCTATTCATGACACACATAAATCAATAATCACACGATTATAAGCATTCATGATCAATAACACGCTGGCACATCAAGGCCTCATCATCACCTGTATCATAACACATTGACATCATGCAATCCTCATCATTTTATTTAACATACATCAATCATTAGGCCCAACATCCAATATATTGCAAATAGAACCTATCATAATTTATCACAACAAAATATCAACACAATGCGACCATGAAAAATTGGCAATAATGTGAAACATAGAACTCCAACTATAGACCTTCAAACTAAGATCACAGCATAAAAACTAAAGAACAACATGTTATGAACCATCTACCAAAATTTCAACTAAATTGGACAGTTAACGAATCAGGAAACACAATTTTACAAAAATTGCATAGCCTTGAAAAATCAGCAACACCCAACACCACAAGTCAGCACTTAGCGCCAAACTTGTTGTAAAACAGGACGCTCGACACCCAGAAATCAGCACTTAGCACCAAACCTCTCATAAATTCGCTAAGGGCCACTAGTGTCTGACGACATGGATATATACCCAGAAATACGAAAAATAGTGTCAAACACATGATTTTGGTCATTTTAATCGCACATAACACAAAGTAACATTAAAACTCAAACAATCATACACCAAACTCCATAACATTCCATACCTTGCTTCCCAACCCTCTACTTCATGCAAATAGTCCACCATTACAACTCATCAATTCAACTCAAAATGTTAATCCAACCACTCAATGATACAACACTATGAATTCCCACTGCACCAGAACATTATCATGAAATTCATGCATTTCAATCTAATTTGGCCAACAACAAAATTCACCGCTCCAATTCAAATAAAAGGTAACAATACTCCAACCATATTTCTCATCTTATTACCCATCCTCAAGGCCATGAGACATCACTTTATGTCACAGTCCATCACAAAACAATGCAGAAAATTCAGCTTAGAACATATGTCAAACCAAAAAGTACAAGAGGACAAGGCTTAGCACCCCTTACTCCAAAAATTAACGTTTTTTCATCTTATTTCATATCCACAAAACATTGATCACATTAAGAGATAACATAGATACAAGGTGTAGCTCCCCTTACCTAGGAATCCCTCAACAAGACTACCTTAGCTCTGCTCCATGCCTCCCTTGCTCTTCAATTTGACGCTGCCTTCCTTTTTCTTTTCTCCACCAACCCCAATTTTATTTTGACCCTAAAACCTCTTTATTTCCTAATAGTCATAGTAAGAAAATAAATAATACTAGGATTAATTGGTTGCATTCTCTCCTTTTTTTCCTTTTCCTGTGTCACTCTCCTTTATTCCACAAATTAGTCACCATCCACACTATTTGCAATAACTTATTTACTTGTAACATTTCATAAAAATATAATTTGTGTATACTTCATTTATGTGCTATGAATATAGTAGATTGTTTTGTTTTTTAATCTTGTGATTAAGGGTATTATTATGAAATTCTAGTTTTTTTTTCTTTATTTAATTTCTACGACTGAATTTAATGTGCATTTAAGATAGTATTTTTGGAGTACTCTACTAGAATCTCACCCAATAAAATTTATCTGCATTTAATATATGGAAAATTATTTTTTGACAAAATTTTGTTGACAAATTTTTAACAATACATGACAACACCTCAATTGATGAAAGAAATGTTTAATATCACTTGAAAGGGAAGATAAAGGTTTGGTGTGTGTTAAAGAGTAAACTTTTAATATATTTCTGGTCATTATTAAACGTCTTTATATTTTAATGGCCCTCTAAATATTTTAGCTTCTTCCTTCTTTAACAATATTTTGCCCCTTTTTATTTGTTGAATTTTGTATTCTTTTATATGTGATTTTCTTCTAATTTGATAATTTCTATATTTATTTTTACTTGGAATTTTTTTTCTATTTTCGTATTTACAATTTATGTTTATATGTTTCCTTGTGATTTCATTTATGTTATTTAATCAAATCAAAAAATAATATTTTACTCCTAAAAAAATTCATATAATCTATTATTATATTGTTCGGACAAAACATTTTTATATAAAAATACTTTTTTTTATCCGGATATAAAAACCTAGCTTTGCTCAAAGTGCTCTTACTTTTATAGGTCGTTCTATTTACATAAAGAAAACTAATATAAATTATTTGTATAATCTTATTGATCACATAAAAACATATATTCATCTTGAGTTTTCTTGATTCACATACAACATAAAATAGCACCACATGCATGCAAAAAAAATTAAAATGACTTAAGAAAAAAGTAATAGTGTGTTTGGATGAGGCAATTTAAGAGAGCAATTGTAAGACCCGAGAAAAAATAATTAATTAAATAATAAATGCGGGTAGAGGACGCCTTTATGGCATTAATTGTTGTTAGTAGGATGTGGAAAAATACTAGCTCATGTGGTTGAGAGTACTTTGATTGTGTGAGAGGACTTGGGTTTGAGTCTTAAGTATGCCAATTATGTGTCATTGTTTTGTTATTAATTTTTTTAGAATATGTATGAGTAGGTGATTGGTATTGTAAACTTATGTTGATTGTGTATATCACCAAATGTGGTTTGGCATAGTGGGTATGCTTTGTTCTTGTGGGTGGAAGGTCACGGGTTCAAACCTTGGTAGACAGAATTTAACCTTTATTTTTATTAAAACTTAGATTGGAGTGAATGTGGAAGGGTAGAGGACCTAGCAGAATGGAGGGAAGCCAAGAGGGTTGGAAAAACTATCAAATAATTGACATTAAGAGGAATTAAAACCCACCCTAAGCCCAAACTCGTTTTATTTTTTTCCCCATCCTAAAGGCACCTATAAAAGCCAAAAATTAGGTAAAGGGAAGAGTTTTTGGCATTGCTGGGAATTGACTCTTGTGAGAAGCACGAATTGGAGAGTGTGAGAAGAGTTGTGAGGATACAAGGGCTGGACTAAGAGGGAGAGTGTGAATCAAGGATTCCTCATCTTAATCTTTCATCCAATAATCCAGGTTAGGGGTGTCAGATTTACGTGTAATTCATATTGTATGCGTGTTGTGTTTATGGCCACAATTGGTTTCTGTTTGAAAGTGAAAAATTCGTGTAGCATGTACTGTGGCTCAGAAATTGGTTGATTGAGATTGTCTGCAAAGCCATATTATGCATCTTTATGGTTAAAGTGAGGGTTTCGGGGCTTGAATGATTATCAGGCGAGGTGAGCTAGCTTAAGCGAGGCTGAGGGCTTAGCCTGGGCGAGGAGTCCCTAGCTTAAGCGAGTTTAAGTGAATTGCTATGTTTTACATGCCTTTGAGAGTGCGTTTGGCTGTTTTATGCTAAGGATAGGATGTGTTTGCATGTGGTTGGTGTTTGGGCTTGAAGGACTAAGTCCAATAGGGGTCTGGGATGTGCTCGGAGGTTGGACACATGATGGGCATGGAACTGGTTGAGTTCCCGTCGGCTACTAATGGGCGAGGAGTCCTTAGTATGGTGATTGCATGTGTCGAGCGCACGATGGGCAAGGAACTGTGAGGTTCCCGTCGGCTACTATTGGGCGAAGAGTCCATAGTATGGTGATTGCTTGCGTGCCAGGGTCCAAGTTATGAGACTTAGATGTTTATACTACAGGCGAGGAGTCTGTAGGGCAGGACTATGAGCGGGATAGGATCATATGGTTGGACCACGAAAGAGTTAGTTTTGTGGAAGCACAGGGAAGTCCCGAGACCTAGTTCATGCATATGACTCATGAAGGACTATGAGGTCATGGTTGGGTGATTTGGAAATTATGGGTTTTGTACTTATATGATTTGGGTGGGGAAGCATATTTATTTCATATATATATGTTTATGTTTTATTGTGCATAGCTCACCCTATCTGTGTGTGTGTGGCAATGATCGGATATCTTATTATCCGGGAGCAAATGATTTGACAGGTGAGCTAGGAGACGCTTAGACTCGGAGCGTGGGCTAGCTTGGGGATTTTTGTACATGTATTATTATTTTGGTTTTTTTTCAGATAATTATGTAATCATTTCAGGAGCCATTGAATTTTATTGCAGTTTTATATGTATGGACTCCTGATTTATGTCAGTTATTTTAAAGTTTAAAATTTCCCGCGTTTTTGGGAAATAGTTATAATCAATGCGGTATTTATTTTAATTGGAATTTTATTTATAAAAAAAATTAGTAATAGTCCTTAGGGATGTTACAATTGGTATAAGAGCAAATGTTTTAAAAATATTTTAAAAATATTTTGGGGCTTTTGGGAAGTGAGCTTATCATTTGATTGTGTGTGTGATTTAATAGTATGTAAGAAAGATGTTAGTGTTATTGTTTAACTAAGTGAGCTGATTTTAACAGTCGTAATGTGGCGTATCCAGGCTATGGCTGCTAACAAGAGGAGGAGGAATAGTGGTGCGGATGACATCGTTGAGGCCATTCATCGGATGGTGGATGCGATGCAGACACCGGTAGCGACACAGCCTAGGGTGGCAATTGCACCAGTTAGGGTGCCAACTGTGGAGGACTTCCTACGCCACAAGCCAGCTGAGTTCACTAGCAAAGCATCTCCTGATGAAGCGGAGGCCTGGCTTGACAAGTGTGAGAAGATATTCACGGTGATGAGCTGCGTAGATGAGCAGAAACTCCTTTTTGCCACCTACCTCCTGAATGGCGATGCTGAGTATTGGTGGGCGGGTATGCAACAGCAAATGCAGACCCGAGATGAATAGGTAGAGTGGACTAGCTTCAAGACGCGGTTCCTGGAGAATTATTTCCCCGACACTGCCAGACAGGACAGGGAGGCAAAGTTCCTCGCACTGCAGTAGGAGGACATGACTATGCAGGAGTACGTGAATAGGTTTGAGTATCTGGCGAGATTTTCTTCTCAAAATATGACAAAGGAGTGGAAATGTTTGAAGTTTGAGCGAGGACTTAAACATGAGCTTAAGAAGGTGGTGACTCCTTTACGAGAGAGGAGATTTCACGTCTTGGTGGAACAGGCCAAGAGTGCCGAGCATTTGGAGAAGGGCCCTGGCCCAGTGGTGAGCAGACACCAGAAGAGTGTCGTAGAGGCGCGACAAATGAAAAAGTCGTACAGCCGACCACAAACATCTGGGGGTCCCACTTGCTATCATTGTGGCGGACCTCATTTGAAGAGAAACTGCCCACAACTGACCGGTGGAGTAGGGGGATCCGGTGATCGTCGCAAGTGCTTCATCTGCGACAAACCGGGCCATTTTGCTAACAACTGCCTTGAGAAAAAGAGTCTTGGTGCGAAGAAACCAGCAGTAGCTTCGCCAGCAGAACAAGCACGAGCAGTTGGGAGAGTTTTTGCCATGACATCTACTGAGGCGACTCAGTCAGGTAATCTTATACTTGAGTCTTGTTTACTTATGGGGCATAAGGTATTAGTTTTATTTGATTCTGGCGCAACCCATTCCTTTATTTCTAATGCTTGTGTGGGACGATTGAGTTTGGTGACACGTGACTTGGGGTGTGAGTTGCTTGTTTCAACTCCTTCCTCGGGCCAGGTAGCTACCAGTTCAGTCTATGTTGGGTGTTCAATGGTGGTGGCAGGTCACAGATACAAGGTGAACTTGGTGTGCTTGCCCTTGGAGGGACTGGATGTGATATTGGGAATGGACTGGTTGTCTATCAATCACATCATAATTTATTGTGGACGGCGCAATTTGGTATTCCCAAAGCATGAAGGGTTGGGATTGATATCATCTCGAGAAGCGGAGAAAGCATTACAAGATGGGGTTGTGTGTTTTATGGTGATGGCCAAGCCAGAGAAGAAAAGTGCGGCGGAAGTGATTCAGGCTATACCGGTGGCTAATGAATATGCAGACGTGTTTCCAGATGAAGTGCTAGGGTTGCCGCCGAGTCGAGACATTGACTTCACCATTGACCTCATTCCTGGTGCAGGTCTAGTGTCTATGGCTCCGTAGAGAATGGCACCGGCTGAGCTTGCAGAACTCAAAAAGAAAATTGAGGAGCTATTGGAGAAGTAATTCATTCGGTCGAGCGCTTCACCTTGGGGAGCTCCAAATTTGTTGGTACAGAAGAAGGATGGGAGCTCGCGGCTATGTATGGATTATAGGAAGCTGAATAAGCTGACTATTAAAAACAAATATCCGTTGCCAAGGATCGATGATTTGCTAGATCAATTGAAAGGAGCAGGAGTGTTCTCTAAAATCGACTTGAGGTCGAGATACCACCAGATTCTAGTGTGACCGGAGGATGTGCAAAAGACAGCATTCAGGTCACGATACAGCCACTATGAATATGTGGTGATGCCATTTGGAGTGACGAATGCACCAGCAGTATTCATGGATTACATGAATAGAATTTTCCGACCTTGGTTGGATAAGTTTGTTGTTGTCTTTATTGATGACATTCTTATCTACTTGAGGACACGGGAGGAACATGCCAATCACTTGAGGGTCGTGTTGAAGATACTCAGAGACCACCAGTTGTATGGGAAGCTGTCCAAGTGTGAATTTTGGCTAGAGGAGGTACAGTTTCTTGGACATGTCATCTCAGCTAAGGGTATTGCAGTAGACCCGGCTAAGATTGAAACAGTGCTTAACTGGGAAAGGCCTAAGATAGTGACAGAGGTACGAAGTTTCTTGGGCCTAGCAGGTTACTACCAGAGGTTTGTGGAGGGGTTCTCAAAGAAGGTGAACCCATTGACACAGCTGACAAGAAAAGATCAGTCGTTCTCTTGGACCGAGCAGTGTGAAGAGTGCTTTGAGGAAATGAAGAAATGTTTGACTACTGCTCTAGTGCTAGTGATTCCAGATACCGAGAAGATGTTTGAGGTGTACTGTGACGCATCATATCAAGGTCTGGGGTGTGTATTGATGCAAGAAAAGAGGGCAGTGACATATGCTTCTCGTCAACTGAAGTTGCATGAGAATAATTACCCGACTCATGACTTGGAGCTAACTGCCATAGTGTTTGCTCTTAAGTCTTGGAGGCACTATTTATACGGCTCTCAGTTCCGAGTATTCAACGACCACAAAAGCTTGAAGTACTTGTTTGACCAAAAGGAGCTGAATATGAGGCAACGCAGGTGGATGGAGTATTTGAAAGACTATGACTTCGAATTGCTTTATCATCCGGGTAAGGCAAATGTTGTAGCCGATGCGCTGAGTCGGAAGAAGATGCACGTATCTTGCATGATGATAAAGGAGTTAGAGTTGATTGAGAAACTCCGAGATATGAACCTGGGGATGCAGTTTTGGTCAGACTCGATACAGTGTAGCTTGCTAAGAGTTACTAATGAATTTTTGAATAAGATTCGTGTGGCTCAAGGGCATGACTTGGAATTGCAACAGTTTGTGGGGTGGTTGGATACTGAAAAAGGGAAAGATTATCGGATGGGGGAGGACGGCATTCTACGATTTAAAGGTAGGGTGTGTGTACCAGGGGGTTTCATTTCAAGAGGCAGATACTAAAGGAGGGTCACCAAAGTCGTCTTAGCATACATCCTGGTATGACTAAGATGTATAAGGATTTGAAGGAGTCCTTTTGGTGGAATGGTATGAAGGCAGACGTAGCAGACTTTGTTGCTTAGTGTTTGGTGTGTCAAAAGGCCAAGATTGAACACCAACGGCCGGGAGGTACACTGCAACCACTGGACGTACCTCAGTGGAAGTGGGATAGTATCTCTATGGATTTTGTGACACATCTTTCGAGGTCGATGAAGGGTCATGATTCAGTTTGGGTGATAGTAGACTGACTGACAAAGTGTGCACATTTCCTGCCTATGAATCAGAAGTGGTCGATGGACAAGTTAGCAGAGTTGTATGTGCGAGAGGTGGTGAGATTGCATGGAGTACCCGAAAGCATAGTGTGAGATCGGGACCCTAGATTTACATCACGGTTTTGGCAATCATTACAGGCGGCCTTGGGTACACAATTGAAGATGAGTTCAGCGTATCATCCTCAGACGGATGGACAGTCTGAGCGGACCATCCAATCTCTAGAGGACTTATTGAGGTCTTGTGTGTTGGATCACATGGGAAACTGGAATGATGTGCTACCTTTGGTGGAGTTCACCTACAATAATAGTTACCATTCCAGTATTGGTATGACGCCCTATGAAGCATTGTATGGAAGGAGGTGTAGAACTCCATTGTGCTGATATCAGGATGGAGAAACCTTTGTGCTTGGCCCTGAATTTCTGCAACAGACAACCAGTAAGGTCAAGTTGATCCAAGACCGGATGAGAGCAACTCAGAGTAGGCAAAAGTCTTATGCAGATAAGAGGAGACGGCCACTTGAGTTTGACGAAGGAGACCATGTATTTCTCCGAGTGACGCCAACCACAGGTATCAGAAGGGTTCTTAAATCACGAAAGTTAACTCCGAGGTTTATAGAGCCTTACCAGATTACACGGAGAATAGGAGCAACGGCGTATGAAATCGCTTTACCACCTCACCTATCCAACTTGCATAATGTGTTTCACATCTCATAGTTGAGGAAATACATTGCAAGTCCAGATCATGTCTTGGAGTCAGACGAGGTGCAAGTACACGAGGATCTGACGATGCCAGTTGGACCGGTGCGCATATTGGATACTCAGATCAAGCAAGTGAGAGGTAAGGAGTTGAAGACGGTGAAGGTTCTCTGGGACGAGGCAACCATAGAGATGACTTGGGAGACGGAGGACCTCATGAGGAAGTCTTATCCTCACCTCTTTGCTGGTAAGTTCTATTTTCGAGGACGAAAACTTTTAAAGGTGGGGGAATTGTAAGACCCGGGAAAAATTATTTAATTAAATAATAAATGCGGGTAGAGGATGCCTTTATGGCATTAATTGTTGTTAATGGGATGTGGAAAAATACTAGCTCATGTGGTTGAGAGTACTTTGATTGTGTGAGAGGACTTGGGTTCGAGTCCTAAGTATGCTAATTATGTGTGATTGTTTTGTTATTAATTTTTTTAGAATATGTATGAGTAGGTGATTGGTATTGTAAACTTATGTTGATTGTGTATATCACCAAATGTGGTTTGGCATAGTGGGTATGCTTTGTTCTTGTGGGTGGAAGGTCACGGGTTCAAACCTTGGTAGATAGAATTTAATCTTTATTTTTATTAAAATTTGGATTGGAGTGAATGTGGAAGGGTAGAGGACCTAGCAGAATTGGGGGCAGCCAAGAGGGTTGGAAAAACTATCAAATAATTGACATTAAGAGGAATTAAAACCCACCCTAAGCCCAAACTCGTTTTATTTTTTTCCCCATCCTAAAGGCACCTATAAAAGCCAAAAATTAGGTAAAGGGAAGAGTTTTTGGCATTGCTGGGAATTGACTCTTGTGAGAAGCACGAATTGGAGAGTGTGAGAAGAGTTGTGAGGGTACAAGGACTGGACTAAGAGGGAGAGTGCGAATCAAGGATTCCTCATCTTAATCTTTCATCCAATAATCCAGGTTAGGGGTGCTGGATTTACGTGTAATTCATATTGTATGCGTGTTGTGTTTATGGCCACAATTGGTTTCTGTTTGAAAGTGAAAAATTCGTGTAGCATGTACTGTGGCTCAGAAATTGGTTGATTGAGATTGTGTGCAAAGCCATATTATGCATCTTTATGGTTAAAGTGAGGGTTTCGGGGCTTGAATGATTATAATTGGTTCACTGTCGGGTTTTGGTATATCCATCAGAGGTAAATGTACATTGATAGGTTAAATTGTTGATATGGAATGCTTAATCTCGTGTATATTGCATTTTGGATATGGTTTGGTTGTTTTTGTGATTGAACAGTGGCGAAACTCTGCAAGTTTCGCCTAAGCGACCCCATCTCGCCCAGGCGAGAGTTGTAGGAGTCCACTCAGCATGCAAATTCGAGCATTTCGCTCAGAAGACCAAGGTGAGGTTTGGGCGAAACACAGTCTCGCTTAGGCGAGACTGACTCGCCTAAGCGAGATCACGATGAAAGTTGGTACCATTTTGAGCGCGATATCTCGCCCAAGCGAGAGGTATTGAGCTTTGAGCGATGGACACTTTCGCTTAGGCGAGAGTGGCTCGCCTAAGCGAGTTCTCGAAGTGTATTCTTGTGTGTTTTGTTGAATACTCGTCTAGGCGAGGTTTTGTTGTGGTTTTAGGCGAATGTGTGGCACGCCCAGGCGAGCGGATCTCGCCTAAGCGAGATAACTTGATGTTGTTGTTGTTTAAAGCTCGCTCAAGCGAGGTGAGCTAGCTTAAGCGAGGCTGAGGGCTTAGCCTGGGCGAGGGGTCCCTAGCTTAAGCGAGTTTAAGTGAATTGCTATGTTTTACATGCCTTTGAGAGTGCGTTTGGCTATTTTATGCTAAGGATAGGATGTGTTTGCATGTGGTTGGTGTTTGGGCTTGAAGGACTAAGTCCATTACAGGTGAGCATATTTATTTCATATATATATGTTTATGTTTTATTGTGCATCGCTCACCCTATCTGTGTGTGTGTGTGGCGATGATCGGATATCTTGTTATCGGGAGCAGATGATTTGACAGGTGAGCCAGGAGACGCTTAGACTCGGAGCGTGGGCTAGCTTGGGGATTTTTGTACATGTATTATTATTTTGGTTTTTTTTAGATAATTATGTAATCATTTCAGGAGCCATTGAATTTTATTGCAGTTTTATATGTATGGACTCCTTATTTATGTCAGTTATTTTAAAGTTTAAAATTTCCCGCGTTTTTGGGAAATAGTTATAATCAATGCGGTATTTATTTTAATTGGAATTTTATTTATAAAAAAAATTAGTAATAGTCCTTAGGGATGTTATAGCAATCTATTTATATTGAGAATTTGAAATTCTTTCAAGAAAAATTATATGTTTTATGAGAAAGTTATAAGGAATATGAAATTAAAGAATTTTGAGAAGCTATTTCAAATAACTAAAATAATATAATTTAAATTTCACCAAAAAAATAAGGAAACTGAAATTCTCTAAGTTGTTAAATTACTCATTGGTTAGAACAAAAAATTGTCTACAGGTCCAACTAGTAGAGTCAGGTCAAGTAGAAGGTCGAGTCAGGCTGGTCCGGGCTGAAGGTCAAGTCGAGCTAGGTCAGGCTGAAAGTCAATTCAAGTAGGGTCGAAGGTTGAGCAAGGTCGGTCGAAGGTCGAGCAGCGTCGATCAAAGGTCGAGTAGAGCTGGGTCAAGCCAAAGGTTGAATTGCACCGACCTAGACCGAAGGTCGAGTCGAGTCGTCTCAAGTTAAATGTCAATTCGGGCCGGGTCGAGTCCAAGTGTAAGGTTGAGTCAGGTCAAAGGTCGACTTGAACCAAAAGTTAAGATGAGTCGTATTTGAAGGTCGAATTAACTTGTTAAACTCAAAGGTAAACATGAGTTCACTATAAAATAAAAATTAATTTATTTTATCTAAATAAGAAAACTAATTCATTAAAACTAATTATTTAATAAATGAAAATAATTCAATTGCAAGTAATTTACTTACAAGGTATTGCAATTTTTTAGAATTGTTGAAATCTTTCATCCAAACACAAGTTAAATGTTTAACTTATTCTAATTACAAATTTGATAAGATAGATTTTTATTATTATCAGAAAAAATTCTTATGATATGCTTTAGTCTTCATAATATGATCATAAATCTAAAAGGAATGTAGAAAATTATTATATAATGTATTTTAGAAAGATAATATTTTTTTATAAAATAAACTGATGTTTTTAGTTTGACATTTTAATAATAAAATAATTAAGTATCATTTATAAAATTACTTTTACTTTTTGATTTTATGTTTAAGGTTCTTACAATTCTAATTAGTTCTTAAAAATTATAATCTTTCTTTAGTTTGTTGTTTTTTCTAACATATTTAAGTTAATTAATATTCATTAAATGTGAATAGTTTATTAATATTTTTTTTCTTCTTTTGTAATTATTAAAATATAATGAAAATAATATTTTAGAAATAATTACGATCAATTTGAGATTAAGGTGGTAATCTTTAAGAGGAGATAAAACTATTAAAGTACAATATGTTTATTTATAAAAAAAATGTAAAGTTTAAGGATTCGTACCTATAAATTAAAATGGGTTAACTATGTTTTTGATTCCTAAATTGTAACACAATTTTGGTTTTAGTCCCTATTTCAAAGTTTGATCCTCTTAAGTCCATATCTTTATAAAACACATGAATTTAGTCCTCAATATTGGACGGAGTTAACAGTTTTTGTGACATGGCAAATAGTTTGCACGTTTACCATTTATTTTTTGACATGTGTTCTCTTCAAATTACACGTGTAAGTTTACTTTTTTTTTACCATTTTATCTTTTTTTTGCCTCTCTTCTAACCTCCATACCATTCATTTTTTGACATGTGTTCTCTTCAAATTCTCCGGCCATCTTGGTCTCCCTTCTAACCTCCATCTTCATCTTCTTTTCTCCCTCCACCATCTCCATCCTTCCCCTCCCCCACCTTCTCCCAACCATCATCTTCTTCCTCCCTTTATTGTCCATCAATAGAGTTAATCTATAATTCATTTCCCCCATTTTCATCTTCTCTATCAATTCTCCTCTTTTCTCCCCCTTATCACACTCATCCTCTTGGACCCATCCAATTTTTCTTCCAATAACTCTTTCAACTCTCTCTATGAAATGCAAATCCTTCAAAATACAATAATTTTTTTGGACTTACATTTTTATTTTTTTGGAAGAATGATGATGTTTCTACTGTATGTACAAAAGAAATATAAGAAATAGATTACCAACTAATGCAAGATAGATATTAATTATGTTTTATTTTTAATACAATAAAAAGAACTTAATATTTGTGTGTTTAATAAAAAAAATAGTATTAATATATAATTAATTTTTAAAGAGTTATAGAGAATTTTAAATTTATAAATAAAAGGTAAAAGGTAACTTTTTTCTAAATTAATTATATAATAACATTAATTTTTTAACAAATAAATATGACAACAATTACGGAATATCAAACGCATTCAATTCTTCAAAAATAATCAAACTAAAATTTTGTATTGAAATTATATATTTGTTTAATATATAAAAATAATGAACCTACTATTTGTCCAAAAAATTACTCTAACAAGCTTATGAAAAAAAACTAATGAAAAGAGAGCACGAAGAGATTAAAAAAATAGTTAAAACACATTTATTATTTTCAATTTTAATAATTACGGATTTATCTTTATAGAATAATTCATAGCATGAGTATTTAGTTTAAGATGAAGATGGAGGTTAGAAGGGAGAAGAAGATGGCTGGAGAAGAGGGGAAAGAAAAAAAAACGAAAAAAAAATGGTAAACAAAAACTTACTCGTGTAATTTTAAAGAGAACATGTGGCAAAAATGAATGGTAGACTTGCACACCGTTTTCCATGTCACGAAAATTGTTAACATCGTCAAATATTGAAGACCAAATTCTTGTGTTTTATAAAGATGGTGACTTAACAAGATCAAACTTTGAAATATGGACTAAAACCAAAATTGTGTTATGGTTTGGGGACCAAAAATATAGTTAACCCAATTCAAATTTAGGGTGTGCGCTTATAAGAAAAATACACCAAATTTAAGAGTTCAAAATTATTGTCAATTGCTTTTGGCAAAACTGAAATCCTAGTTCTTTATTTTGGCCAGTTTTTCTTAAATTTAAACTCATTTGTACTTATTGCGAATCATATTTCATCAATCAGAGTGGCGCAGCGGAAGCGTGGTGGGCCCATAACCCACAGGTCCTAGGATCGAAACCTGGCTCTGATATAGAGTGGTACTTTTATGATGACAATAATTTATATTGTTTATGTTGATAACTTTAGTACATATAGTTTTACTTTGGATTAACACAATAACAATCATATATTTATTATGTTTTTAAGAATTATTGTACCCATTTTTTAATATTCATATATCGCATATATATCACGTATCGTGTCCTATTATTTTCAAAATAAACGTATCGACGTATTAGATACGCTTCGTATCCGATACACGTATCTTTTTCGTGCATCATAGACATTCATGCATTCAATGTATTCAAGTAAAACAAATAAATAAAGTTACAAACATTCCAAATGAATTATAAATCATTATAAAATATAAGTCACGAACAATTTAGTCCCTTTATTTAAAATTTTGATTTTGTTGGTATCATGCAGCGAAATGTTTATACGTTTGAACAAAAACCAAGAGGAGGGATGAATTGGTTTTCAATATTAAAATTAATACTTTAAAATTTTTCCAAATTTTACCGTTTAATTTAAATCTCAATTCCTTTAAATGTAATAGTAGATAAAATAAAGAGATAGGGAAGAAGATTTAACACGGGAATTTATACAGGTTCAGATCAAAAGATCCTACGTCAAGTTGTTAATCTCTTTAAACAAAGAGATTAACTCAATCACTAAAAATATCATATTACAATTAGATAAGAAAAAAATAGGGAAAAGAAAACACATCTCTTGAAGACACAAGAGATGAAAGAACTTTCTCTGAATCACACAAAGAACTCGACCTAGCTTTCCTAACAACAACAACAACACTCAATCTCCTAGAAACCTTTTTAAGAAAAGTTATCACTCTACCCACACTAGGCTTTTCAAATCTCTTTTAAGAACACTCAGAGAACTTCTTTGCAAATACAACACTAAGACTCTGGCTCTCAAAAAGGTAAGTTCGAAGTACCACTACACTTCCTTAAATAGGGGTTTCAAAAATTAGGTCAAAAACTAAATACTCATGTTCAAACTGCTAGGGATAATCGATTATCATAAAAACAAAACTTTGAGCAGATAATCGATTATTTGGTTGATAATCGATTATTCTAGTGAGTTTCTAAAAATGAACTTAGCTTAGGATAATCGATTAATCCTAAGTGATAATCGATTATCACATTGGTTTTTAGAAAAATAAAAGAATTAGAAATATTGCCTTTGATGACCTCAGACTTAAAGGCAATATTTTTCTTTCTTCCAAGATCTTCTTCTTCATTTAATCTACCCAGTTCAAGCTCGTGCTCCCTTAGTTTTCCTAATAGAGTCGCCATTGTCATCGTTGCCCGATTTTGTGACTCCGTGATGGCTATCACCTCTGGCTGCCAAGTCCTGTTCAAAGATTTAAGAATTTTTATGTTTAATTTGTTAGTGCCAAGACCTGTGAGATGATTGACGATGTGTGTGAATCTTTTCTGCACATCATAGATGGTTTCTCCTTGCTGCATACAAAACATTTTGTATTCTTGAATCAGGGAGTTCTTGCGTGCTCTTTTTAAATCTTTTGTTCCTTCATGGACTGCACGACCAAGCTCCTTTGTCTGGAAACCAAAAAAGTATATAAATTAAACAATTGTTATTACGTCATACATGAATAGGAAATATATAAAGATGTCATACCAAACAAATAGCATTGTCATGCACGCTGATAGATCCCCTTGTGTGAAAACTCCCACCTTTTTCAGATAATCGATTTTTCTTAGTTGTATCACATTTCTCTCGATACACAAGCATGTTCCATTTCTCAAACAAATTGTTCCAAATAGAATCTCCAATCCAATCAGGCCTCTTACCTTCTCTTCGAGCCTCTTTAAACATCTTTGAGAGTCTATGAGATGCTTTGGAGTGAAAATTTTTTAGAATTCTATCCTCGTCCTCAACCCTCCATGAAACCTTTCTCTAAGATTGCAATTAATATAGGTTAAAATTGTATAATAATAAAGTAGAATATAAATATCAATATGATAAATGAGTAATGAAATTCAAGAGTTTTATACAAGTTTGAAGAAATATTGAAAGTGTAAGAAGAAAAATGGAGCTTCAGCTATAAATGATGAGACAAATAAAATGAAGATGTTGCATTTGTGAAATGAATGACATCTTTATGAATGTAATATCTATTTCAAAGGGAGCAAAGTGCATGGAAAATGGAAACTCCAAGTAAATGAGAGGCATCTATAAAAATGAATTGCCCAAATGAATGTAAGATCTATTCCAATGGGAGCAGAGTGCGTGGCAAACGAAAACTCCAAGTAAATGAATGTTCCACTGCTCATGACTAATGAACAAACTCATCACAGACTACAAAATTTAAAAGGCAACAAAATTCAATGATGGGTACACAAAAAAAAAATCCCACTTCTTAATAAAGTCCATCATTTCCATCAAAGGCCCTTGTTTTTATTAGACAAAATACTAAAATTTGAGTATCGCTTATGAAAAGGAAAACTACTTTATGAAAGAGAGAAAAATGTTTTATCAGTAAATGAACTAATTTTAGTTCAGTTATATTGCATTCCTACCGTAAAAAACTAGTACAAAGATGCTCATTGTTATTACAGTATGGTAACCATCGAGAAACATGCATATATAGAAATATGTATTTTTCAGAAGCATATTCACTTGTTCAGGAATGAGTGAGACATGGATGACAAGTACACAAGAAAGTATTTACACTATCAATCGCATATTACTATTTTTTTTCTAAAACATGAGACTCAAATTTTAGGTATGAGCTTGTGATTAGATAAGCATTCTCGAAACTGATGGATAAAACATATCAATGCATTAATTGTCCTAGAATAACTATATTGGTACGTTAAAACATTGGAAGTAAAGACCTCTCTCACTTTTAGGGATTGTTCCCCATGTTAGCCATGGCTGATCAAATTGCTGCTTAATTGTGGTTGTGATGACTTTTGATACAACTTTCGATGGATAATACCTAAACCAAATACAATTGTTCCCCATGAGAGATGAAGAACATTAAACTACTACCATGAAGATGAAGATGTTTCTTGGACTATTTTTTTATTTGGACTATTGTTTATTGTTTTGATGTCTTTTATTGCACTTGATATGATGTTCAAGATCTATTTTTTTCATGCTCCAAGACTTGTTTTTTATGCTCCAAGACTTTATTTTATGTAGTGTTTTATGATGTTTTTTATTGCACTTATCCAGGACTAGATTTATTCCACTATTATGATATCCAGGATCTGCTTTAAGATGTCCATAATGTGTTTTTTTTTCTTTAAGTCAAACTACCCCAAAGTATGCGGGCAGCCCATAGGCTCGCGAGCCAAGATGTATGCAGGGCAGGCCATGTGTTTCAGCCTGCGAAACGTGTGCGAGGCGGGCCTGATGCAGGCCAGGCCTAAACGGGCTGGCCTGGCTCGCATTGCCATCCCTATTCATCACCATCCTAATGCACCTGATTAGTTGAAGCCACACACTCTACACATCAAGTTTGTTGATGTGAAGGATGAAAATAACTTTTCACAGGTGATCTATGTTTACTTGGTTGCGGAGTAAAAAGAGTGGTCATTACAAGTAGAAAACAAGTTAGATTTAAATTCTATATTCAAAACATTATTGAACAAAAATTAAAATTACATGCATATTAATTTTCTATTTTTGATTTAATAAAACTAGAAAATTAAAAAAAATATATATTTTTAATAAAAATAAAAATAAAATTTGGACATGAAAATATTGAGTTAAAAGTTACAAACTTTTTTGTCTTCTCCCCAAAATAAGTCCATCAAAGATAAATTTTTGAAAGAAGTATGGGGAAGATGACTGATTGTAAGGCTCTATTCTTTTTATACCTTTAACAAAAAGGGCTGCCCCGAAATCTAATAGGCCTAAGGGCTGACCCAAAGGATAAAGCTGAATCCTAAGTCTGCCCTAATGTTTCCACTTCCACTCTTTCAGAAACATCAGCCGTCACCTTTCCTTACACCTAAAACAGAACACTACTAGGGTTCAAAAGTCCCCTTAGATCCACGTTTGGCTTGGCCTTGCTTCTGCTCATGTAAGCGTCCCTTGACTCCTATCGCCATTTCTAGTCTAGTTTTGTGGTCATAGTTGGAGACCCTATAATAACTCGTTTTTGTTCACTGTTTCTAGTTTGCGAGTCTAGTTCTTGAGCTGCTGTGCTCTGTGGTTCAGTGTCGAAGTCTCGTACAAATCCCTTTCCAGGTAAGGGAAGTTAGGGTTTTGCGTATTAAGCTTTATTGATGAGTTTTTATGGCCATTTTCGTGATATGGAATGTATGATTGAAGTTTTGGCATTGTGACTATGTATTGTATGTTGATGTGAGTAAAATGCTTGGTCTTTGCGTGTGTAAACAGTGGATAGCCCTGCATATCTCGCCTAAGCGACCTGTCTCGCCTAAGCGAGATTAGCAGTACTCGCCCAGGTCTGTCTACGCGAGCTGTCGCTCAGGCGATGAGCTCCAACTTTAAGCGAGAGCACGTCTCGCTCAGGCGAGGAGGTCTCACCTAAGCGAGAGTGCGTGACAGCACCACTGTTCCTCTTTTCAAGCCCTCGCCTAGGCGAAGAGGGCTCGCCTGAGCGAGATACCCTCTCGCTTGAGCGAGACTCCTCTGCCTGAGCGAGAGGCTGGGCAAGAATGCACCAGGTTCTGTTTCCCTTGCTGATTCTTGTGTGATTAATGTATCTTGGGTGGTTTGATCTGCTTAAAGCATGGGATGTATGATGTGTATGTATGAGATTGATTCATGGTTTTAATATGATGGATGGTTATGGAGTTAATATGAAATGTAGAGGTATTTCATGGAAAATGAATGATGATCCTTGGCATGATGTACGATTCTATTTTCATGGCTTTGGGAAGGATGAACTGTGGTTGATTAAATATGAGACACGAATGAAGGATGGTTACTAAGATGGGTATACTGTTGACACATGTGGTAAATATTTCATGTTTTTGGTGTACATGTATAGTATGTGGTTAGTGCGTAATTCCTTGAGGTCTCTAGATGGGATTTCAGGGTAGTGCTTCAGTGGTCGAGACGTAATTCCATGGCCCCTGTTAGTGGGTGTCCATGGTGGTGCCCCATCTATATGGTCTGGTAAGGATTCAAGGTAAGGTTGCATCCTGACACTCTAAGGAGTCAGTTAGTCTCACTTAGAGCGGACTGACTCATGTGGTGAGAGTCTCACTTAGACTTCGCTGCATAGCCATCTGGGCTGGATTATGTACTCTAGGTTTTCTGTTAGGGCCACAACCCATGTATTGGCTATCTTTTAAAACTCCTATTTTATTTCTGTTAATTTCCTGTACCTGGTTTAGTTTGGCATTGTGGTATACCTTGGAATATTGTAAGATGTTATGTGGAAACTCTAAGACTGCGCTACTACACTATTTTTGATGTGTCGCTTCCTTTAATTACGTTATTAATTAAATGAGATGTTACAGTGATAGTTTGGATTTATATTTTTTTGTCATGTTTTTTAAATTTTCATTGAAAAAAAATTATGATTTCATTTTAAGAAAATTGTAAAATTATTAAGTGCAAAAAATTCATATCAGGAAAAACAAAAAATTTAAGTTTAGTCCATTGTGACTAAACTTTTTTTTTCAGGAGTTTACTTATGTCTAATAAAATGTTCTACCCACAATATTTTTTTTTTCAATTTTCAATTTTCCTTTTTACAATAAAATATCTTAAAATTGAATTTTAGGATTTGATATGAGTAATAACTGAAACTGTCATAATGAAACAAGAATAATGTTTTATGTTTGATGTTGAATCGACGAGAAGTTAACATAATTGATTCATATATATATATATATATATATATATATATATATATATATATATATATGACGAGGTAAATCGTATAGTGCATTAAAATTATCTTTATTTATTTCTCTTTTCTCTTTTCCTTTTACTTTTCCTTTTCCTATAGTAACGTAATCGATGATTATTCTCTTTCTTGAGGTAAAAAACGCGGCACGCTAATACGAAACCGAAAATAAAGAAAGAAGAGGAGAAAAAATATATAAATATACCAAGATGAACGAAGAAGAAAGAACGAAATAATGAAAGAAACAACAATGGCTTTTTTGTAATCCTTTACTTCGCTTCTAAACTACGTTCTTATTGTTTTCCCACCGAAGGATCCTTCTCTCGATCATTGCTGCAACACCCACGTTACTTTCGGATTTTCTTTTTCACTTATTTTGGGTAAGATTTGATTTCCTGAATTTTGATTGTACATTTTTTTCGTTTTGTGTCGCTATCCTTTTAAATGGTCCGTCTCTCTTCTTTTAATGGGTAAGTATGGTGGAAATAAAAGAAAAATCGAGTTTTAGTGTTTAACGGAAACTAATTGATATCCGTATTTCAAAATTATTTTTCTTTTTGGAATGTGGGTTTTGTTGCACTTGATTTTCTTCGAACAATGTAAGTTTCTGTTCTTGGTAGTGTCTCTTTTTTTCTTTTTCAAGGCTAGCTCGGTATGGATTTTCTGATTTTTTTTTTTTTTAAATTCAATTAATTTTTCTGGTTTTTGAGTTGGGTTAAGTATTAAAAATCCATCGTTTTCGTTATGAACGAGTCAGATATCACTGTCACAGTGTCGTGTATGTCAATTTTATGTGTAATGAACGATGTCTATATGGTTCTCTATATTTGGCTGGAGCTCCTGTTTTGGGTTACACGATGTGGGATTATGCGTCAAATTTAGAAAAACGGATATAATATTTTAGTGAGAAGTGGAATTTAGTCCCTCTGTTGTCTCTGTTTTGGAAATGAAGAGTAGGTATCTACCATCACTTTGTTCATTGAATCAAAGAGTGGATGGGTTTCAATAAGTCTATGTACATTTCCTTTGTTCAATGCATTCAATTGTTTCCTTTTCACGTTACTTTCTTCCTAAATCCCTTCTGGAGGACAGTGTCAAAATTTTGATCCATGTTTTTTGGATTGATGTTGCTATTTTTGGTGCCATGAGAAAACGGTACCCCTTCAATGTGACCAATTTTTTTTCCTCTGTAGATCGTTTAATTATTACTTGTGTCATGGCGTGAACCTTTCTTTTGACAAACCTTGTCTCAATTTTTACTGCTTGTGTTGAGTTACCATCATTTGAACCTTAATTTTCAAACCTCTTTTTGTTTCTACTGATGCAATTGTTAAAATTTACTGGCAGATAATTGAGTGAAGGAGAAACTCTTCATCAGCATTAGTATATGGGTGAAACGTCAGTGTGAAATGTGAACTTTGAGTGTATATTTTTGATTCCACCCAATAATATACAGCAAAGTAATGGATAGTTGAAATCTGCTGAGGACATGGGATTTAGTTTGGAGTTCATAAAGAGCAGCTCAAAACAGCATAGCAGTTCAAAGACAGCTAAAAAGTGTTCCGAATTGCGCCATTCGAAACGAAGTCTGAAGGAAGCTGATAAGTTGAAGTCAAAGAGTGGTGTTGGTGCACAATGCAGTGATCTCAAACAGAAGACCGTGGTAGATGCAGGAGGCAGGATTCAGAACACAGAAACTATGACGAGAAGCGCAACTGAAAGAGATGAACTTGTCAAGCACATGTCTAACTTACCAGGTTATCTCCAGCATGCCAGTAGAGTAGAAAACATTGAAGAGAAAGCTTTCAATGTTGGTGTTCTAGATTGGTCTCGACTTGAGCAGTGGAAGCAGAAGCATATCCCAGTACTTGCTAGTAACTTCATATCATTCAATAGCAGCGGATCGTCATCAAGAACAGCCATCAAACCATCAACCAGTGTTGGCAGCAAGGAAAAACTCAATGATGAGAAAAATTTGTCTTCTTCGGGCATCAGGCCATCTTACAGGGAATCTGGAAGTGCCAAAATTCCTTTTCATGATGTCAAACGATTTGAATCTTACAGAAGTGTAATTAAGAGCACTGGAGATGAGAAGATAATGACACCCCTGGTGTTTGAGTCCTCTGGCAAAACTGACTATAGTAAAAGGACTTCACGAGTCAAAAATTTTGCATCAAACACAAGGCTTCATGGAATCTCATCGGTCCCTAATGAAAATGCAAATGATAGGGTTGACGGAGATAAGCAGAACATGGAGAGTTTGCAAGAGCGTAATCACAAGAAGAAAGAAAGAAATCATAAATCTAGATCTGACATGGGACTGCCATCGATTAAATCAAAAGGAAAAGGGGTCTCGTCCAGTAGTGAAACCAGTAAAACGGTGAATCGGTTGCAGGAATCAGATTTTGACTTTGGTCATAAACACTTTCATAGCAAACCAAGTAATACTGTGCTGCTTTGTCCCCAAGAAATTCCCCAGTCAAGTTCTTCAGAGTACTTTCAGCTTTCTGAATCTAGATTGTCATCGGATGAAAACTTTTCAGAATCAACCAAAAGTAGTTTGTCATATGTTTCTCTTCCTGAGGAGGCTCATTCTGAAGATGGATGTTCCAAAATCTCACTGTCACGGGCACCATGTTCTGCAGTTGAGATTTCTTCTCCTTTGGAAACAATGCAACACATCAGTAGTACTGATCACGGTATAGACCGCTCGTCTATTACGTCTGAGACACCATCTTCCATAATAAACAAGATGTCTAGTCTGCAATCAATAGGTGCTTGCTTTGAAAAGGATACTTTAGATGCTAAGTTGAGAGATCAGTGTGCTTTTAGTAACTTGAAGGAATCACCGGACCAAGAAACTGCTGAACTGGCAGCTCAGAAGGAAATGAATGTATCCCATAATCATCGGTTTAGTTTCAGCCTAAGTCGAATTGGAAGAAGTTTCAGTTTCAAAGAGGGGCCAACACTTCCAAAATATAGTTCAATGTATGTCAGTGCAAAGTCTGGTCCCGTGACGCCTCAATCTTCTGTACGTTGGGACAATCCAAGCAAAGGGAAGTCAAACAGTCATAACAGAAATCGATCCAGCCCCATGCGGAGGTTGCTAGACCCTATATTGAAACTGAAGCCTTCAGACAAACACCTTTCAGCTCACAGTGGTCAGACACTAGAGGGAAGCGTGAATTCAAGCTTCAGGACTGTTGGTGTCAGTGAATCACTGCTTTCTGAAAAGAGCAAAGGATCAGCAGTTCAAGGCCTCTTGCAGCTTACAATAAAAAACGGAGTGCCTTTGTTTAAATTTGTGCTCAACAATGAAAGAAAGATTTTTGCTGCTACCAAGAATAGTTTAACATCACTGGATAAGGGCGATTTAGGCTGCTGTTTTACGTTCTACCTGGTTAATGAAATTAAGAAAACGAGTAGCGGGTGGATCAGTCATGGAAACAAAGAAAAGAACTGTGGCTATGCGTACAATATTATTGCTGAAATGAAAAGCTCTAAAATCCTAGAATCAGCCGATCAGCACCCTAATAAAAAGCTTATGCTTAAAGAATATGTTCTAGCGGGTGTGGAAATGGGCCATACAGATCAAGGACCACCAAAGTTCATCAAGAGCGCAGAGCTTGCCGCTGTTGTTATTGCGACCTTATGTGAAAATACCAATAAAGAACTGCATAATGATAATTATATGCTGAAGAAAGGATGCTCAAAGTGCTTGGCAGATGAAAGGTGCCTGTCCAATTCAGGGGAAAATGATGCTTTTGTTTGCACTACAGCTATACTTCCAGGTGGTATACATGGTTCACCAAACAAAGGTGAACCTACCCCATTGATCTACCGATGGAAATCCGGGGGATCATGTGATTGTGGCGGTTGGGACATTGGTTGCAGACTGTTTGTGCTCTCTAACCCGAAGCAGAATTCATGTATTCCAAGGAGCTATCAGCCTCATGATCGTTTTCAACTTTTTGTTCAGGTATATATTTATAGTTCTGGGCATTACAAATATTGTAGACTTCCCATTACATATTGTTATCCTTATCTTTACTTTCAGGGAGAAGCTGGGCAAGACAAACCACTTTTCACTTTGTTGCCACTGAAGGACGGTTTCTACTCAGTTGAATTCGACTCAACAATTTCTCACTTACAGGCATTTTTCATCTCAGTTGCGGTTATTAACTGCCAGAAACTACCAGGTGTCTTGGAAATAGATGACATGCATAAAGAAATCCTTAAGGAACAAAACAACGGCAAAGATCAGAGGAAAGCACCTTTAAAATATGCTCCAATGCCACCATTATCCCCTGTTGATAGAGTTTAAATTGACAAGAAGTTTTCTTTTTTATCGTTGATAGTTATTATGATTAGCTTTTAAAATCTTCAATTAGATGAGGAATAGCGAGTTAATGCAATGCAATTGTGTCATAAATGTTACTCTTGGACTTGAATTTTTACACTTTTACTTTCAACGAGAGGAGGAGGAAAAAGGAAAACGTGATTCTCTTCCCCTCCTCTCCCTTTTCTACTGCAAAAACTTAAGTCTTGGCGTAACATATTTGTTTCTTTATTTTTATGTTTTCGTTTCATACATGCAAAACCGGTATAGTAACACTGGAATATCACTGTACCTGTTTTGGCAGAAAACGGGATGGTGGTTGTATTTTTTTTTTTTTTATCAGAAAAAAATAATAAAATAAGAGTACTTATAGGTTGTTCTAACCCTTTTACAAAAGATAAATAACTTGGACAAAGAATAAATAAATAAAATAAGAGCATTTATGGGTTGTTCCAATCTTTTTACAAAAGATACATAATCTGGACAAAAAGATGCAAAAGCTTGGTATTAAGGTCATACAAAACATAATAGCCAACAAAACTAGATATCAAACATATAAGAATATGGCCTAATGAATAGGAGGCCGAAACTAAAAGCAACAGAAGCATATATCAATTACAAAGAGGCAAAACAGAGCCCTTAGAAAATGAAAAGGCCATGGCTCTAGAAGTAGAATAATGAAACTAATGACCAACAAACCATTGCTTAAGTTGTTTAAGTGAAACCCAACCAAGTGCCTAACATTTAGACAGAGCCAAAAACCCGACTGCTTTCTAGTCCAACCTGATTATAATTCCTAGAGTAGGGTGAACGGTTGTTGTGAATCAAAAGAGTGAGGAAGAGACAAGGTTATGCTTTACCATATTTGTTCAAGATTCCACTTTATCTCTCTCATGTCACTCTTAAAAATCTTGCACTTTTACTCACCTATCAAGTTTAGAAAACACAGTAGTTATCATATCATAGTAGTCAACCCCTTATATAAAGAGTTTTAGGGACCTCTAGGAAATAAGCACAAAGTTCAAAAGGGGTAACTAACAAATAGAAAACCTTACATTCTAGAAACATCTCGTAAAAGTAGCACAAACTTGAATGGTGGTGGAAAACCCTAAATGGATCTCGGCCAAGCTCTCCAAAATGAGACAAAGGATGTCTCTACAAAAGGCCAAAAGGAGAAAAAGACAAAAGGAGACAAAATGTACAAGCTCCTTTTGCTTTATGCTTTTTGTTTTCCTCTCTCCCCCACCTAAGATCCACATCATCTTCATTCTCCACAAGGATTGCTCAACCTAGGTCATGCTCCTTTATCCTAATTAATCCTACAAAACACATAAACATAGATTATCATGTTGACTTAAGTCAAGTCAACTTTAGTCAACAAATCCAACTTAGTCAAAGGTCAACAAGTCAACCAAGGTAAGTCAACTAAGTCCACTTAGGGGAATCACAATAATGAAATGCAATGCAAAGATAAAGATGAAGGACTAGAAGTTTCCCCTCTAGACATGCTCCTTGTGATACTTCTTCAGAGAGCTTCCATGACATCTTGTGTGGTTAAGCCTTCATCACCAAATCCACTTTTTGCAGCCAAATGTGGGTTGGCCAAAATGGGGCAAGTTGGCTCACATCGACATCCTTACTTATTAAAGTTTTATACTAATAGAAGAGATTTTCGAGCAAATTTTGTTTAAATTAGGGATTTTCCAAAGAAACCTTTCCTTCAATGTTTTAGAAAATAAACAAAGGAAAAACAAGTGGAATTAATTTCTCAAAGACCATTTTTTGTTCATAAGCAAAGTATAACGACATATGGTATAAAATGTGAATCTAATATAGTAATATAAATTCAACATAGATTTGTAATGTGCATTACTTAACCCTAAAATAAGCTAATAATTTATATAGATATGAAAATAGATAAAAGGAACTTGACCTAAATTGCAATAATTACTTACCACTAATCATTATTCTTAAGCCTAATGATGACTTGGTCCCAACCATAGGTCCAATCAAAGGCCCAATCATTAGCTGCATGCTTAAAATAATACAAGAATATATGGAACATCAAGAATACAATGAGTCCAATGGGGTTCAAATGCTCTTCCCATGGGCCAAGGATGACATAAAGATTTGATGGGCTTTCTAATAGTCCATTAGTGTAGTTTTTATTTAGGCCATGTATTAGGCTAAGCTTTCAATAAATTGTAAAAATCCTAGAACCTAGCTTGAAGTATGTTGGGTCATAAATCACCTAACTATTGAAATTGGATCCATTCAAGCCGAGAGCTAGCAAGCATGCTCCCTTTCCTTTGCACATTGAGCACATGGTGCAAATGTGGGAGGTGTGACATGCCACATGGCATTTGATCCGTGAAAGGTGAATCTTGGAGGTTAGAATTAGGCGCCAAATTCAATTAGACATTTGCTCCATGTGCCTTCATTTTAGGAACCAATTAGCTTAGCTTTTGAGCTACATTCTACTATAAATGAAGGCCTCCACCCCTTTTATTTGACACTCTTGAATATTTAAGGAGATGTTGTTGAGATCACTCCACAAATTTCACTTAAGAGTCACCTTGTTAGAAGCTTCCCTTAGGAACCTCCTCTAGCCTTCCTCCTCTAAGATTAGCCCAACCTTCTTAGAGAACAACCTTCACCATTCAATTATCCCACCACTGAAACACCTTGTTGCCTTCTTTGCTTCTATTGAACTGCCATGGGGCCTCCTTCCTCCATCCATCACGCACAAGGAGGGTCATCACCTAACTCAACCCCAATAAACCAACTTGTAACGTGAGATTTACATCCACTTATATACTATAAATTTACCTTGTCTCTAGTCAATGTGGGATCTTCAACATTCCCCTCATGTCGAGAAATATACATCTCAAGTGTGAAACTAGACATTATTGAGTGGTTTGATAGTGATCTGATAGCAGGTGACACGATAGGCCCAACAAACAACAAATCTTGATAGGATAGACTTTAGATTGTTATGAGGGAAATATTGGTGAGAGAAGAGACACTGAAGGTTATTAGGCTAGTCCAAGAGTTACAACCAAATTTGAGGAGTGCATCCAACCAAGCCTTTGGATTGTTCTATATGTTTCTATTTGTCATGTATCACGAAAATTTGTGCAATGTAAATTTTCTTCAATTTTCTATTTTTAGTTTACTTTGCTTGGGTGGGAAATTGCCTTGAGCAACCCTTACCTTTAGTTGTTTTGCTTAAATCGTGTAATGTGAAGTGTCAAGGGGTTCTAAGTGCCTCTTATTTCTTCACTTAGGTATTCGTCTAGTTTTGCTTGTCTTTTGCTTTTGCTTGTCTTTTGGTTCTTTGATGTTTTGTCTTTTGTTATTAATTAGTTTTGTTGAGGTATTTTTAAGTTTAGGTCTTCGTGATATTTTTAAGTTGACCTTCCTTTTTGGTCTTAGGAAAATTTTCTTTATACACTTAAAATTGATATTCTAACACTTAATTTTTTTTTCAGAAAATTTTGTGAAAGAGTTTTAAAATATCTTTGGCTAGGAAAGACTTGGTTTCTAAGTATGTCCAAGTGACTAACCTCCCTTTCTTGGGAGCATCTCTAAAGAACTTTCACTCTAATTTCTCTTTAGAATTTCACATCAATTTCTATGTGAAAATTGTTATGAGAAAATTTGTTTGATTCATATGTGATTTGAAAGATGAGTATGTATTCCCATTTTAGTCATCCTAGGTTGCATTTAGATAAGCATAGTGAGGATGAGATGTATAGTAACATTCCTTTCTTTGGTGAGGATATAATTACATTGGCATATTTAGCATGGTAGAGGAAAATAGAAGAGTTGTTGTATCCATTATGTACTTGTTATAGTAAATATCAAATACTTAGATTTTGCATTTCTAAGTTTGTAGGACATGCATGTAAGTGGTGGGAAAATAAGAAATTTAGAGTGGAGAGAGGAAGAAAATCCATAATGGATGATTGGAATGGTTTAAAAGAATTCATAAAGATAAGAAAAGCATTCATTAAAATTGAGGACGATTTCTTTTATAGAGAAAGTGAATTTAAAGAAAAGCTTAAAAAGCTCTTGAGGGAGGAAAAGTTGAGAGAAATTGAAGAAAAAGTAGAAAAATTAGTGGTAAGAGAGGAATACAAAAGAAAAAAAGGAAAGAAGACAAGAGAAGAGAGCAAGATGAGAGAGAGAGAAAGACGAGAAGAAAAGAAGAGATAAGGAAGAGAACAAAAGGAGAGAAATTGAAGAAAAGAGAGATTAGAACTCGAAAAAGAAATAATTAAACAAGAAAAAAGAAAGAAGAGAGAAAAGGAAGAGTTTGAGAACAAAACAGATGACAAGAATGGAATCAAGTCTAAGGAGCCACCATCCCTAATTCCTTCCCTAATAATTGAAGCTAAACTCTTAAAGGGAGTAACTCAATCTTTAAACCCTTTCCCATTTTTCATGCATTCTTTTGTTTTTAAAATTTACATAATTCTTCCAAATTGTCCATAGAGTTCACAAAATTAAACTTGGAATTAATGTTGCCTTCTTGGCTAGAACTATTTCAAAGTGCACAAATTTGTAACATAGGCTAGTAGATATTATGAAAATTCCATTAAAAGGCCTTTATCCAATTTGACATTTCCAAATATCTTTATTGTGGTTCTAAAATTTAATGAGTGCATTTTTTATGACCACTACGAATTAATTTTTGACCTAGGTGTATATAAGTAGTTTAAGACGTGGATTACTGTACTCCCTTTTAATCTAAGGTCAAATCCTTTTCAAGAAGGAAGGGAGAATGATATTTGTCCCAACGGTCTTCATCATGGGCCAAAGATTAGGCTAAAATTTATTTTTTGTTTTTAAATAATTCAATAAATGTAGAATTGATAGGATCAATGATTTTTTTGTGTAATTAGCAAGTTTGTGGCTTGTATTTTAGGCCCAAGTTTTTATTATTGTGTTGAATTTTCTTTGTAATATGTTTGGGTCAAGAATC
Organism: Vigna unguiculata; assembly: GCF_037176805.1. Taxonomy (NCBI): domain Eukaryota; kingdom Viridiplantae; phylum Streptophyta; class Magnoliopsida; order Fabales; family Fabaceae; genus Vigna; species Vigna unguiculata. The sequence continues at coordinate 25,136,250 of NC_140801.1, forward strand.
CATGGAGGCATGATGGAACACCCCAATTTGGGACATCACCCAATTTAGGATGTCACGGAGAGTTATAAAACGTATACATTTTGAAGTAAAACATTTTTTTTAAATGCACTTAAACAAAAGTTGATAATTTAATTGTAAAGGAGTAGTTCAAAAAGTCAATTGGTATAATCAATTCCAAATAACAACTATGAACAAAAGAAGATTACAGAGTCTTTAATATTTGATTTAAAATAATTAAATAAATTATAATAAACTCTCGACTTCATTCAATAGATTCTCATCGATTACTCCACGTCAGAAACATCTACATTATCACCTGCTTCCATATAACACACACGTCTAGGGATGTCAACTGGGCGGGTAGGGTACGGGTAGTAGCTCCCCTGTACCCTACCCGTTGGATAAATATATGCCCTGTACCCGTACCCACATCCGTCGGGTATCCGTTATGCGGGTATCCGCCTATTTTTTTCATATCCGCAAATATCCACGGGTACCCACGGGTATTTGAAAAATTATTTAAAAAATAAATATTTAATCATAAATTCAAGTAAAATAAAATAAAATGCATCATTGTCATAAATTTTGAATAAAGTTCAAATAAACTCAAGTTGATACAAGTCCAAATAATTTTAAAAGTAAATATAAAATAACGTTCAACATAATAAAAATTCTTTAATTAGTGTTTTGATCAACAAACTCACTTTCTCTGGTTGATTCCTGAAAAATAAACAAAATAAACAAATAATAAACCTCAATTGCCACATGCCAAGTAATCTTATTTTGATTCTATCATTTGACAACAAACATATCATAAATGTCATTGTCTATATAAGGTTTGATGTATATGCCAAATTTCAAAGAAAGGAATGAGAAGAATGTCAAGGGGTGTAAGTTTAGCGGGTACGGGTATCCACGGGTACGGATACTATGATACCCGTATCCGCCCCGTTAACATGCGGGTATCAAAAATACCCATACCCGCGGATAGTTGGTATCCATTTTTAATATCCATTTTCTACCCGTTGTGGGTTTTATCCGCGGATACCCGCGGGTACGGATTTTTTTGACATCCCTACACACGTCATACAATCATCACATACACAACAAACAAACAAACAAATATGGGTAAGTTAACCATAAACAATTATATATAGAGGAAATTTAGCAAAATAAGACATGCCATTAATACTCAACATTACACATCCAAGTAAACTATAGCAACTTTAATATTGCTAAGATAGTAGTCAAGAAAATAGAAAGGGTAAAGTAACCCAAAGTCGTCTCCCAACGAACACGGAATTGATTTTTAACAAGTTAGTTCTTATAAAATCTATACAAAACGGTTAGTCAAATAAAATAAAAAATATAGGGGATTAAGATAAACAAAGATAGAAATAAAAATTAAAAGATAAAAAGAAATAAAAACAATAGTAAAGAAAATAGATTGATTCCATTGCTTTTTCAAAACAGATTCATCATCGGTTATCTAAAGATTATTGCTCAATTAATTATTGTTGTAGATTTACAAATTAATCAATGTCAAGTCTCAATGAATTTGTTGGCGTTCTCACTTTTAACCAAAGTACAATCTCAATTAAAAGTGAGAACTTTTAGATTATCCACAGTAAATTCAACCAAAGTACAGTCTCAATCAAATTTTACTATGCCTAATCATGTCTATTCTTTTATCTCCTCACCAAATAAAAAGCTTAATTAATCAAAGTAAAGTCTCAATTAATTTTCATTAGAGTAAATACCTTTAATCAAAGTAAAGTCTCAATTATTGGTAAAAACTCATTTAATCATATGAAAGTTTCTAAATAAAATCAAAGTAAAGTCTCAATTAAATTTAAAAACCCTTGACTCATATGATCAATATGCATATAGATTTAAAATCATTACTTTTTATGTGATTCAAAGATAAAAGACATAGATAAATTAAAACCTCAACAATAATAAAAAGAACAAAGAAATTAATTCATTCTAACCTCAGAATCCATAATGAAATTACAATGGAATCAACCCAAGAAGTTTAGCAATTCATGGAATACAAAATAAAAAGAAGGATAGAGAGAAGAAAAGAAAGAGAAAGGAAATGAAATTAGGCACCCCTAAAGGTTCCAAAACTCCGAAGTCCCGAGCTTGTTTTTCTGCTTCTCCCTTAGTCTCTTTATATAGGAATTGGACTGGGCTTTTCTGTTGCTAAACCTCTCAAATATCTTTTAAAATAAAGATAAAGATAAATATTCAAAGATATTTAGAGAGATATAAACTATTTAACAAATATAGTTAGTTAATAATTTATGATATAATTAAATAAATTAATTATTTAAAAAAATCTGATAAATTATCACCAAATAATATTTGTATTAATTTTCTAAATAACCCATTTTTAATCATGTAGTCCAAATTTGCAGAGACATCCAAAAATATCAATATTTGCAATTAAACCCCTATTGTTTGACCAGTCTTTGACCAAATTTGAATATTTGACCAGAGTTGACTGTTTGACCAGTTGACCTATTGACCAGTTGACTGTACAATGAGAAACTGACACGTGGCGCAGAGACACTCTCTCCAGAATTAGGGGGTTTGCTCCTTCTTCCTCCCTTGGCTGCACGTAATGGCATGGGCTTTGACGGCTACTGCCATGGTGGACACCGACGCGGTGCTGTTCCGAACGCGATGGCTATGGTGGTGTGCGATGCAGCTGCTACAATGGAGGCGTGGTTGCAGGTGCATGATCGGATCTGTGATGGTCACGGTGGCGCGAGGCGTTGCGCGCGATTTTGTGGTGCAGATTCTGACGACAAGGCTGCGTGGAGGTGGTGCGCTGGTGGTTGAAGCTCTCCGCTGCTGCTTGTGCGTTTTCTGGCAAGGTGGACGACACTGTTGTTACGTTTTCCGGCAAGGTGGACCGCATGGAGGTGGTTGTCCTAGGGTTTCTCTTTGAGAGAATAGGCTAGGGTTGAAGACGATGAGGTGGCAGCCTTTCATTGGACAGTTTGTTAGTGCAAGGATTGTTGCCACATGGAATGTTTTAATTGGACAGATTTAAAAAGTGGAGATTGACACATGGCAACATCCGGTTGAGTGGAGTTTAAGTGGTAGGAGGGGTGTAAATAGACATATTAGAGGGTGCAAAATAGGTTTTTGATGAGACCCATTTAGAAATAGGGGAGTGTATAAGTAAAAACTAGGGTGCAGAAGTGATTTTTCCAGAACTTGCTAATTTTAGCCTTATTAAAAGGTGTTTGTAATTTCAATCAATTTATTTTCCAACCTTTAAATAAGCTTAATCTTAACTTCACCTGCATCAACAAACGTTAAAATATCCAAAACTAGTTTATGCAAGTAAAAATCACTTTTTAAGACATTTTTATCATATATGCTCAAACCGTCTAATTATCAGAATTATCAATTAAATCACTCATTAAGCACATAAATTCAATTAAATACCCATAATTAAACACTGAATGAGGGCAAAAATACGCACTCATCAGGAAATTTAGCAAAATAAGACATGCCATTAATACTCAACATTACACATCCAAGTAAAACACTTAAGCATTCACCAGTACAAACAAGGGATTTGACAACGGTTATTGTTGCAATTCTGCTCCTGTTTTAGAACCAAGGCATATAAGGACGAGGCCAAAAAGGGCCAGCTTTTGATCTCGGTTGAAAATCGAAGCAAAAACCCTCTTTTCTGCCTCGGTTTTAAATGAACCAAAGCTATATAGTCACCTTTTCTGCTTTGGTTCACTAGGATCCGAGATAGACACCAATTTTAAATTTAATTTAAAAATTTGAAGGCCTTTTGGCTTTTGTTGGCATTGAATCGAAGCCATATATCTTCCCTTTTGGTCTTGGTTGTGACCTGAACTGAGGCCCCCACCCCTCTTTTCCCCCTTTAATGAAAGACCCTCGCCCTGCTTCATATTCATTTTTGGGTCGGGACCCGAGGGCCTTTTTTTCTCAAGAGGTGATTTTGAGAATCAACCAACCGACAAATTCGTAGCCCAGGTGACTCAACACCTCCCTCTTGCCCAAATAAAATAGGATGAATTAAAAAAAAAGAAGTTTATTTATTTATTCAGGGCGTAGCGAAACCAAATTCTTTTAAGGCAAAAGGGGGGCTTACTTACAATAATGGATTCTTTTTTTAAATAGGGTCCCAGAACGAAAAAAAAGGTGGGGGAACCAGAGTTGTTACAATAGGAAAGATATGATTTTTTTAGTTGTGAATTCCAGAACTGGTCAATTCCCCTTCTCCTTTCAGGAACTCTCTTCTCTAGGGATTCCTATTCTATCTCAGGCTGACTTGTTTGCTTTGCTCTACGCTAGAAAGACGATGGTGCGATTTCATCTATTGGAGGCGTAACTGCAGCAGTTAGGTCTACTCTTGGCTTTCTGCTTCGATTAAGGTAGGAACTGATGCCTTATGTTCTATTTTTTTAAATAAATTTTTTGTTTTTTCTTATTCCACATTTTTTAACCTGCATATTTTTTCAACAAACCAGAACAAACCAAAATAGAACATTTTATGAAATATAACATCATCCAAAATCCAAATACATTTAAAAGGTTTTTTAACATCATCAAAAATCCAAATATATATCCTAATCAATACTATTGTACATCTGAATTATAAATTTGGCACATGCTATCTTACCAAACTTTATGGACTTCGCAGAAATTGGTGCAGTACTCTTGAATGTCTGCAAAATAAGACATTAACTTAAGTTAGTATATAGAAAGAATATATTGCAAAGTATTCGTTTTAATTCATTTATATATTATTGTTTCCCAATTAATTGTAATACAAGCACGCACAATGGTTGTCATCCATTGCCTTATACAGTAACCACACTCATTAAGGAAGAAAATCGAATCAAACAACTATAAATATATGGATAAAAATACCAAACCTGGAGGGAATACCATGCAAGATATTTTGCCTTAGCCGTTGATCTCCCTAACAACATGTTATGTCCAACAATTGAACTATGATAAAGGGAATATGTTAGGATACTTTTTAATGAGTGCGTATTTTTGCCCTCATTTAATGTTTAATTATGGGTATTTAATTGAATTTGTGTGCTTAAAGATTGATTTAATTGGGATTTCCTATTATTGGGTTTATTGAGCATGGGATACAAAACATGTTAAAAATAGCTTTTTAGTTGCATAAATGTTCTTTGGATATTTTGAGGTGTGTTAGTGCAGTTGTAGCTAAGTTGAGCTCATGGAGGTGTGGAAATAAATTGATTAAAGCTTCATGACATCTTAAAGATAAATCCAAGAATAAGAAATTATCAAAAGCACAAAAATCCAAGCAAAGCATTGCATGAAGACGGCAAGAAAAGCTTGAAAAAGTGAAGAAGTTTGGCTAAACCAAGAAGAGAGGAAAGAAAAATTGGACCTTGCGGTTTTCTTTATCTTTATGATAGAAGATAATTTGGGAAAATATATCTTTGGATATTTTATTTGATATTTTTAAATAATTATCTTATTTAATTATATCATAAAATATTAAAAGATAATAACTACCAAATCTTTTTAAAGATGACAAGATTTTCTTGAATCTTTTTAGTTCCACAACAAACAAATATATCTTGAAGATATTGGATTATTTAGAAGATAATTTAAGGAGATTGCAAAGGGTTGATTTGGAAAATTAATACAAATACTAATTGGTGATAATTTATCATATATATTTAATTAATTAATTTATTATATTAGATATTGATATTATCAACCAATTATATTTGTCAAATAGTCTATATCTCTACAAATATTTTTAAATATTTATCTTTATCTTTATTTTAAAAGATATTTGAGAGATTTTAGCAACAGAAAAGCCTAGTCTAATTCCTATATAAAGAGACCAAGGGAGAAGCATAAAGCACAAGCTCGAGACTTCAGAGTTTAGGAACCCTTAAGGGGGGCCTAATTTCGTTTCCTTTCTCTCTCTAATCTTCTTCTATTTTTATTTTGCATTCATGGAGTGTTCAACTTATTGGGTTGATTCCATTGTAATTTCTCAATTGGATTATGAGGTTAATCAATTAATTTGTTTGTTCTTTTGATTCTTTTTTAGATTTATTTTCATCTATGTCCTTTGGTTCTTAATTTAGTGAAAGTAATGATTTTTACATTGTAGCACGATAGCACGGTGTTAAATCTACATAACATTACAATCGTATGAGTCCAAGGGTTTTTAAATTTTAATTGAGAAGTTACTTTGATTAATTTTAGAAACTTTCATACGATTGCATGAGTTTTTGCTAATAATTGAGAAGTTACTTTGATTAAAGGTGAAAACTTATATTAAAATTAATCAAGAAGTTACTTTGGTTAATTAGCTTTTTACTAGATATAAGAGGTAAAAGAATGGACATGATTAGGATTAGTAATATTTAATTGAGAAGTTACTTTGGTTAAATTTACTAAGATTAATCTACAAAGTTCTTGCTTTTGATTCAGAAGTTACTTTGGTTGAAAGTAAGGACGCCAACAAATTAATTGAGAAGTTACATCGATTAATTTGAAGTCTTAAACAAGAGCTTTGAACGGAGTACAAGCACCAATGGCAGTGGCCCTAGGGTTCGCGTGAAAGCAGTTCGAGTTGTGCATGAGGGGAAGGAGAGTGAAGGTCGCATAGGCTCTCGTCGCCAACGACCGTGGTGGACACCGGTGTCGCCCGCGACGGCTGTGGCCAGTGGTGGTGAGGTGACGAGGTGACGATCTTTCGGGGTTGGAGTCGATGCGTGCGTGAGAACAAATCGTTGAGCCACCGAGAGGGAGGACGTCTCTGGCGTCTATTGGCGTCGCTGGCAAGCCAGATGCGTGGTGGTGTGTTGAAGCAAAGATGGGGGGCGATGACGAGAAGAAAGGATCTCGCGCACGTTGGAGAAGAAGGAAGAAAGGGATTCGTGGTCGCCAGTGATGTCCTTTTTCTTGGTGGTGGTCGGCGTCGTTGCCAGCGTCCTTGGCCTGCCGAAGTAAGTGAGGTGTTGATGATGATTGGTCATGGTTTTGGTTCCAGGCGCAAGAGGGGGAGAGGGAGGGGACTTGCCTCCTGATTTTTGAGTAGTTAGGTCTAGGTTATGATTCACCACCCACATTTCTCATTGGGTTGATCAGGTCTCAACCCACCTTACTTCATGCACCCCCGAATGTTTAATCTTGCACCCTTGCTCACCCTCCACGTTAGTTAGCTCTTGTTTGATTTGGGTTCGCTTTGTTTTCCTTACTTGATGCACCCCTATTTTAGCGCCTATACCCCATGCGTTACTATTTACGGTCCAGGTTTCACTACACACACCTCCAGTGTGTACTTCTTGCACCTCCAATTTTATTGACTCCACCACTCATTTGTATTTATCTCCTATTTTGGGGGCTCTTTTTATTTTACTTCATGCACCTCACACATTACTCATGTACCCCCATATTTTATTTTTCACTTTTATCCTTCTCAAATAATTTCATCCTTTTATAATTTTTTTTAGTTTGAAAAAAACAAAATATTTGAAAATTATAAAAAATTGCAAAAAAATAAAAAAAATAAAAAAGTAAAATAAAATAAAAATAAAAATGTTCTCTTCCTTTTCTTTATTGTGTCTGTCCGGCCGCTCGCGTCGTGTGACACTTTCTTCCAAATTTTCTAAAAAACACCAAAAATAGTTTTATTTCTCTTTTAGTGTCTGTCTGACCGCTCGCGTCGTGTGACACATATTTTCAAGTAATTCAAAAAATACAAAACAAAAATATAAAATTTTCAAAATATAAAAACATCACCATTTTCAAGCAAAGAGTCCTTATTAAGAACTATGTGATCCTTGATTCTCCCTTGTAAGATACGTAGGAGCAAGGCCAGTCCTTGTCAGGTTCACCTCCAAAAAATCAAATCATTTTCTTTGTTTTCCAAATATTATCTAAAGAACTACGTAACCCTGATTTCTCATTTTGAATGAGAATACGTAGGACCAAGGTCAATCCTTGTCGGGCCCAAAAAATTAAAAAAATATTTTTATTTCTTTTTAGCATTATTGTCTTATTAATTTTGGGGAAAATTAACATTTTGAAAATCACATCGACTTTGCATTTTTAATTAAAGGTACCGCCCTCGGGCGGGCGCTGTAGGGTGCTAACACCTTCCCTACGCGTAACCGACTCCCGGATCCTAAATCTGGTTTTTCGTAGACTTGTCTTATCTTTATGGTTTTCCATAGTTTTTCAGAACAATTATGGTGGCGACTCCAAATTTCTTTTTCAAACCCGTTTTCTTTTTTTCGTTCGTCGTCCCGTCGCGATTCCGGTTGTGACAATATCCAAAGATATATTTTCCCAAATTATCTTCTATCATAAAGATAAAGAAAACCGCAAGGTCCAATTTTTCTTTCCTCTCTTCTTGGTTTAGCCAAACTTCTTCACTTTTTCAAGCTTTTCTTGCCGTCTTCATGCAATGCTTTGCTTGGATTTTTGTGCTTTTGATAATTTCTTATTCTTGGATTTATCTTTAAGGTGTCATGAAGCTTTAATCAATTTATTTCCACACCTCCATGAGCTCAACTTAGCTGCAACTGCACTAACACACCTCAAAATATCCAAAGAACATTTATGCAACTAAAAAGCTATTTTTAACATATTTTTGTATCTCATACTCAATAAACCCAATAATAGGAAATCCCAATTAAATCAATCTTTAAGCACACAAATTCAATTAAATACCCATAATTAAACATTAAATGAGGGCAAAAATACGCACTCATCACTTTTATATAACAAAGAATATTCATAAGATTGACATTGAGGTTCTTGTCAATCTATCACTTGTCTCAGATGGTTCGAGGGAGGGCGATGCATAGAGAAAAACCACAAAAGAGGTTCTCTCTTAGGGAAACCACAAGTAACTGCCAATGACACTTGCGAAGAAAATAAATTCAATGTTATACGTTAAAATGACATATTATATTCATAAGTTAAAAAAAATGACTTACCCAACAACATAAGGGACAAAATCAATTTCTTTTCCGCGTTGAAAGCATTTGATCACATATGCTTGAGTGTCATCAAACTTGTTGTCTTCATGAGTGAGTTGGGGTCTACATACCTATATGGATCATTTAACCCCATAGTTTCAGTGACACCGGATATATACCTAAATATAAAATTGATTTGATATAAATAAATAGATAAATAAATCAAATAACTATATATAATGACTAAAAAACTTACATCATCCATAACTGAATAATGGTAACATTCAGTTCCTCTTATCCTCGTGCAAGCTCCAAGACATCTTGGGAATGCAAGTAAAATGGGATCTCAAGGTCTCTCCCAAAAATGTTAAAATCCCAAGGAACCTGCATCGACTTATCATTTGTGATTTCAGTAAGTTGGAGTAATGCACCAAGAGGATCGTCCAAAGAGAAAGGAATCTTCTTTGGTTGAGGATTTTCCTATCGATGTAATTTGAGTTAAAATGGAATATAATTTAAGGTTGAATATAATAAACATGTAAACTTAAAAATTTAGTATATGGTTGGTTTGAGAGTCTGATATACCTTGTAATCATGTGCCACAGTATATACCTTGTAACATCCCGGTCAGATATTACAGATTTACATAATAAAATAAAGGAATAAGATTAAAATTTCATTTATTATAAACGCATTTCCCAAAAACACGGAAAAATTTAAATCTTTGATTAAATCATAAATAAGCTAAAATCCATAATGTATAATACTCGAATAAAAATAATAAAGTCGATCACATAAGTGTTTACAAATTATTCAAAGCCATAAATGATAAAACTCTGATAAAGCTTTTCCCCAGCTAGCCCCTCTCCGATGCTAAGCCTCACCAAAACCACCTGCAACATCATATGCTCCCGTGTAACGTAATACATGATTATCGCCAAACACAAGAAAATAGGGTGAGCTAACATACAACATATAATAATTCAAACAAGATATAGGCATACACTCATCAAAGGGACTTCTTATCCTTTGATTCCATACAACATGGCCACCACAATGTTATCCATGTTCTACCTCTTTTGATGCATACCTCAAGATACACTTGCTGCCACACCTACAAGCCACAACTTGTAGAAGACGTGTGGGAAACATGCTACAAACCATACTCCATAACGCCAAGTGAAGTTCTGAATACGTACATAGTTCATAATGTCCCAAAACTACCAAACTCGTCGGCTATTATTGAGGAGGGCAATCTTTTGGGCACGTCCATAAGAGCCACAACTTGTAGAAGACGTGTGGGAAACATGCTACAAACCATACTCCATAATGCCAAGTGAAGTTCTGAATACGTACATAGTTCGTAATGTCCCAAAACTACCAAACTCGTCGGCTATTATTGAGGAGGGCAATCTTTTAGGCACGTCCATAAGAGCCACAACTCGCACACTCAGACTGGTAACACTCGTCAACCCGAGCCACAACTCAAGGGTTCCTTGTGTTCGGCCGCCATCCTAAGCCACAACTCAAGAGATGTTATTCTGAGCCACAACTCAAGGAATACCACATGTTTAACCCCAATCCTGAGCCACAACTCAAGGAATACCACATGTTTAACCCCTATTGCAGAGCCACTACAAGTGTAGTTATCGCCTGGCGGGATGACCCTCAACGCCAGGCGCAATATGATGAATATCACCATACCGGGCTTTTCAGCTTGGCTAATGATCAGGGCCATTTATCTTTACATGTCTTTCTAGTTAAATGTAAAGGTTTAATAATGTGTGGTGTAACTAGCAAATTCCATGGGTTTGTATTCTGGCCCATGATTAGAAGTGTTTTATTCTTTTCCTTATATCTGTTTGGGCCACTAATCTTTCCACCAGCCCAACTGTGGCCATCCAAGACAACACCCTCTAACGTGTTATTCAGACCTTTGCCAGCAACCCAATTACGCCTTCTGTGTGCACCCCTTTGTATCCAGTAGCAGACTTCAGCTGGTAAGGCCATCAAATTGAATCAGCCCACTTTCAGCCAACAGTGCATCATTTAGTGCTCCTCTTTATGGGCTTACAATTCATTATGCAGCCCACGCACGTTAAGAGTGTAGCGTCTCACAAGAAGATGTCTTTTTCTCTGCTAGGTTTCTTCATCACACGTGGTTCACTAGTTGCTAGGGTTTCCTCCTCTTGTCATGCATCACATCGTCACGTCTTCACGCGTTTCTCCTCCCATTACTTAGGGTTCGAGTGTGCTCATTCACGCACATAGCTTGTGTTCTCTTCACCATCGTGTTTCATCCGTTAGTTGATAGGGCCCCCTTTCGTTAACCGTTAGGATCTGTTAGATCTATCCATGACCCATATTAGGTTTCCTTTTTCGATAACGACTACTTCTTCGTCTATAAAGGCAGGTCAATCTTTGTATTAAGTAACTTTGATGAATATAGTGAGATTTATCCCCTTTCGTCTTAGCTCAACCTTAAACCCTAGATGAGGTTTCATCTCGTCGGTTTCCCCAAACACCGTGAGTGTTGTGAGTTTTCGTGTGAGAACGAGAGAGAATTAGTCTACTTTTGAGTTTTCACTGCATTTCTGAGACAATCCTCCGTGGATTGATTAGTGGAACACTGATTGAAGGCCCGCCAGGCAGTTTCTAAAAATTTCCTGAAACCCGAGAATTTAATAGATGGATAGGAGCAAAACATCATACATCATATATCATAGCACGAAGTTCATAACTGGCAAGGTAAAAACGAGCTACATCTCCCCTAACCTGGTTTCCTTGCTTAAAAGTTGATGGTTCTTGGCTTCTTCCTTGATCCACAATGGCCTCCTAGTGTTTCCTCAATTCAACTCTCCACCCTCCTCTATTTTGTAGTTCCAATGCTCTCTAAAATTTCCAGTTGATTGCTCAGGTTGCCTAGTCTTTTCAATCTAAGTTCTCCTCTCTCTCTCTTTCTCTCTCCTTAAATTCACTTAATTAGGCCTAATTACTTCCAAAATGAAAATGGCATTAAGAGTGACGTTAATGGCCATCAAATGCCATAAACAGTTGATTCACTCAGTCCCTTCCAATTCCCCTTTGTGACGGCTAGGGTTTCCAATCCCTCATTCATGCCAAAATTAATTTTAGCAAAAATAAAACTTAATTCGTGTCTACCAAGGTTCAAACACACAACCATCCAATATCAAATCAATGCACAACCATTCAACAAAATCATGTTTCATGATAATTCCTATAAATCTAGGATTTTATTATCCCTCATCATAATCTAGCACATTATTAAAATAATTATCAATTAAATAAAACACAATTTAGCATACATAAGACTCGAACCTAAGTCCTCTTAACATTACCAAGTACTCTCAACCACTTGAGCTAGTACTTTTCCACATCATACAAGTTTACATTAAATGTCATAAAGGCTCCCACTACTCGCATTTATTAATTAATTATTCATTTAATTAATTAAATTTCGCGGGTCTTACATACCTCATTTGTTGGCACAGGAACTAAAGAAAAAGGCACGAGGATCTCATTTACCGTGACCTTAACCTCATCCTCTAATAAGTCCATGCCATGAAGAATTGTGGCTACCTCAAATACTTTTCCACGAGCCACTAGTGTCTTACCTGTACCATCCCAAATATATAGCTGACATGGATGAGTGTCGTCCATCTTATCTCCTAGTATGGGTGGAGCAGAACAACTCCCTTTTCTGCTTCTACATGTTAAAGTCAATGATTTATTAATGTTATTCAATTATTTTATTAAATATCATTTATTCAATTCATAACTTATAGAAAAAATATTTACCCATGGGAGGCACAAATGGGTCTAGTTCTGGTGGAGGATCCAATGGCAGACGGATGCCATAATTCTCAAATTGGCGCATAAGTTGTTCTTTCACCATCCTTGTGATTCTTTCCCTCAGTCATTCTTCATAATCAGCACTATGTCTACATGAGGACTGACGAGAAAGGAGGAACCAAAAAATTGGCATATGCCGACTCCTAATCCAGCACCATAATATGCAATCATTAGGACATACATGTATCCTTTTATACTTTATACTCATCAGACAAAGAATCTTCTTGGCGTCATAATTTCGAGTGGGTAAAGTATTTCCCTCGAGAAGCATTTCATTCAAGAGCAGGAGCAATTCTGTAAAACATTTATCCGCATTAACTTAGTTGGACTGACATACAACGGAGTTTCCGCATTAACAGACATTGTCTCATACACATGTGCTTGTGCAAAAGCTTTTGTGCCAACATCTCTTATCATATTGTCTTCTTCCACTCGCTCTTCCTGTCGCTCTTCCATGGTGGAATCGACAACATGTTTAGTTCGGGAAACAATTGGAAAGTTTATTAATACACTGTGCCATGTCCATATTGTATAACTTCTAAGGAAACCATCACAAATAAGATGTTTCCTAACTTGAGTTGCATTCAACTTTCTCTCATTCAAACAGTTGACACAAGGACAACTAAACTTCACCTCATCATTACTTCTACACTCATAACGTTGCGCAATTGTATAAATTATTCTACTTCGTTCTTATACTCCAATCTCGATCCATACGTATATATACTGAAATTGCGTGAACAATTTCAGTAATATTTGAATGAATGCTCACACCGCTTGTGTAATCAAGGTGTGACCATATCCCATTCAAGAAAATTCATTTTCTTTATTTTATTGGTACCTATTACTTTTAAAAAATATGTCTTATATTTCACGAAATTTTTCCAACATTTCACATTGGTCTTCAGGATACACAAAAATGAAAGTGATTGTCAACCACAATCAAATATGCACTTGAAGATCAATATAAAACACAGTTGACAAATATTCATGAATTTTAAGATATGTATATATATATATATATATATATATATATATATATATATATATATATATATATATATATATATATATATATGTACTAATAAACTATTAAAAAATGACTAATCTTCTTAAACTGTCCAACCGGACAATTTAAGATTTAATACATATAAATTATTAGTATTGTACTTAAATAACAATCTTTATGATAAGTTGGAAGAAAAGGGGCACAATGCGAAACTTAAATACGGCAACCAAAATTCATATATTGGTGTGAAACCCGTAGGACCCTCCCCAATACCAAACAAGATGAAAAGAGATACTAAAAGTGTAAAAAAAAAAATGCACGTAAGTATCGGATCTTCAACCAATATTTTGGGGTATCAAAATTTTGGTTGAATTACTTTTGTGGTCTATTTTTTCGTTCAAAAATGTCAAATTGATTCTCTAGTTTTTTAGTCTCAATTTGATCTTGATTTTTAAAAATTGATACATTTTGATACTTTTCGTTAAATTTTTCGGAGTGGAACAAGCGAACAATTACATTGACAAAGTAAACCATTCTTATTCACAATTTCAATTTTGATGAAAAAACATTGGTCTGATTAAAAAAATTTAACAAAAAATGACCAAATTGCACCATTTTTTCAAAAATTAAGACTAAATTGATACTAAAAAACACCTAAAAGACCAACTTGATATTTTTGAATGAAAACATGAACCAAAAGAGTAATTCTAATTTTTTTATTTAAACTAATAAAAATATTGTATTTACCTTTTTTTTCATCATAATTAGAAAAATAAAATTATAATTATTGTTATTATTATAATTATAGAATTAAATATAAATAATTTTTATAGTTTTATAATAATAATTTTCATGGATTAATTTTAAAAAAATAGTCAATAATTAAAAAATGTTAAATTAAGAAAATAATCACTTAAAAAATAATATTAATAAAATAATTATTTTTATTTAAAAAATATCTAAAATGTAAAATTGAAATATAAATATTGACAATAACAAAAATTCTTTATATATAAAAATAGATATATAATATTTTTTAAATATTAAATATATAAGACATATTAAAAATATTTAATTTTTAAAAAATATATTTAAAATTATATAAATATAAAAAAAAATTAGGAGGCATGCCCCCTTAGTCTTTTCTATTGTCCGCCAGTACGTTACCCATTGGGTTCTTTCCTAAGCATCATCACAAGACAAAACCAACTATACTACCGTGGGTCCCAACATTAAGGGTTTTAACACATTGTGAAAAACGTAGCTGCACCTTAAAACAACTAAAGGGAATTTAAATGGGAGAAAAAAACTTAGATGCACCTTAATGGTAAGTTTGGAAAGAGTATTTTAATGAAGCAATTCATTTTTTTAAGAATTTAAATTTTTCGGTAATAAAATGCTTTGTTTAGATAGAAATTTAAAAAGCATTTAAAATGCAAACATTTTTTTTAAAGTATTTTAATTAACTAAATTAGTAAAAATTCAAATATATTCAAAATAGGTGGAATTTGAAATTTTTCTCGTTCAACCTCACACTTTGGTAGAGTTGTCAATTTGGCATAGTCCATAGGACTTGACCCTGACCCACGTGGGCTCGGACCAAAAAAACCCAAAGTGCCAAAAAGTTCCACATTAAGAAGCCCACAAGGCCAAAATCCTCACAAAAGTCCTATAGGCCAAGGCTAGGGCCAACCTTCTTAAACATGAAAAATACATTATTTTCTAAAATATATTATTAAATATTCTAACGACAAATCGGGTCGTCTCAACCGTCCAAATTTCTTGTTTTATTCAAATAAGAAATTTAAATGTAAGGTATTTTAATTTCTTTTCCAAACAAGTTATTTATAAAATGAATAGAATTTAATTGCAAGCAATTCAAATACAATGCATTTTAATTTCTCAGCATTGTTGAAATATTTCATTCAAACACAATGTAAAGTAACCAATAGGACCAATGACTATGAGAAAAATAGAAGACCTTGCATGAGGTTGCCATAATTCACATGTTGACTCATCAAAGACCAAAAGCCACTTAACACATTAAGATACAAAGAACCAAGAAACTTATGCATGCACGAAAAAGTTAAAGAAGAAACCCACACACTTTTATGTGCCCAATCAATTTACCCTATAGTTACTCTATTGGACTAGTGAAAAGTGGACATTGCACCATGCATTCCATTTGGAACCAAAATTTAAACTATTGATTTGCTCCCACCTTGCCAACACGTGATTCTTGCATGCATAAAAGAAAGGATAATGATATACAAACATACCAAATTTGAATACTTCTGTCACAACATGTGATTCTTGCATGCATAAAAGAAAGGATAATGATTTTACACGTTTCCATTTCATTTGGAAGAGACAAAAAAGAAAGGGTTTGAAAGAATAAGGAGGTTTGACCTGATGCGCGTTTTAGAAACCCAAAGCGTCTTCATCGACCTTCTTCTTCTTCAGTCGTCTTCTTAGTCGAATATGTTCTTCTTGAAGTTGTGTTTCTCTTCAACCTCGTAAAGTTATTGAACCGCCATTGGTGGATCCTGACGTGAATGATTTGAATTAGTTTTCTTCTTCAACTATCCACAAGTATTAAAGCGTTATACTTGGATCCGACCTTGTTGAAAGTCAATGTAGTTCTTGAAACCCGAGTATCAAACCCTACTACAGGTTCCCATACCCCGTAAGTTTAGAAATCCCTAAACCTTTTTTTTTTTGAATCTAGTTTTGGCAAGTTCCCAAACATATTCATATGTTTCGATTTTAATCTTATATTCTTAAAAAACATTATTATATTATGGCATATCCTCATTAGTTTATTTTGGCATGATGCATTAGATGACACTTGCATTGTTGGCACATGCAACCAGGTGATTTTCAGGTGGCTCAACAACTGCACAAGATGGCATTGTCGCCTGTGGCGGATCTTGACCAACATTGTTGTGGGAGCCAAAATAATACATCCAAAATTTATACATTTAATTATTGTCACTAATACAATAAAGATGAATAATAACTTAGTATAACGATAACTAAAAAAGAAATCACACATATCTAAAAGTTTGCCCTTCGTTCCTTTAGATCGCTGAACTCATCAATAATTGAATCATAACTAAAAGTTTCAACTATTTCTTTTTCAATGTAAATAATCATATTGTCGGCAAGAAATTCATCTTCCATTTTATTCTGCAATCTTGTTTTGATAATCTTCATTACAGAAAATGATCTTTTTATTGTAGTTGTAGAGACAAGAAGAGTTAAAATAAGACAAATTAAACGATCAATCAAGTAGAATGTCCTTGACTTTCCTGTTCTTGCCAAAGATTGACATAATTCAAGCATGGTTGATAAATACTTCAAATTTGGATGGTTAGGAGCATCAATAATAAAATGTTGAAGTTGAAATTTTAAATTAATCTTCTCTTGCTCACTAAAATCTAAAGGATAATATTTGTTCTCAAGAATGCATATGTCCTCAATGTTAAGAGCTTTATAAGCATCTTTAGGAACTAAAGCATTGCTTAGAGTTAAAATTTCCATTGTTTGCTCATTAAACCTATCATTTAATTCTTGCAACTGCTTGTCCACTATAATAAGAAATATATTTACCCTAAAATGATGTTCCATAGTGAAATGATCTTTTTGATGTCGAGAACGACCATGACGTGCAACATAAGTAGAATTAAAATCAGGAATATCAATGTCATGTTGTTCATACAAGAATACCACACATTTTAATAGATTTTGCCAACCATCCTCCCTCAACTTTTGAATCAAAATTTTAGTATAACAAACTAATTGCATAGAATTCAGTATATCTTGAGATTGTTTCTGCAAAGCTTGGCAAAGACCGTTAGTAATTCCCATAATCTCTTTCATCATGTGTAAAATTAATATGAACTCAAATGAAGACAACATATTAAATGCAGCATCAACATCATCCATTTGAGAATAAGTTGATCCATCAACAATAATTTTTTGAAGAACTAAACAAGATGCATTATATAGCTTCATCATACTACAAATGGAATAAAAATGCGAGATCCAACGAGTATCAGCAACTCATTTTAAAGTGTCAATTTGATTTTTTCCTTTACCAGTTTCAAGTTTACCCATTTTTAATAATTGAGTTATTCCATTTAATTCAACAACTTCTAACTCATCATGATGTTTACTAGAGGAACACACAACATTTACGATAAAAGACAAATTTGAAAAAAATTGATGAACTGGAATGACCTCTCTTGAAGCAGCCACTAAAGCAAGTTGTAGTCTATGAGCAAAACAATTCACATAATAAGCATAAGGATTATCATTGAGAAATAATGCTTGCAATCCATTCCATTCTCCCCTCATATTACTAGCACCATCATACCCTTGACCGCGGATATTGCAAACATCAAGATTATGCCTAGAGAGAACGACACTCAATTCTTTTTTTAAAGTGGCAGTTGTTGTATCTTTAACATGCACAATATAAAAAAATTGTTTTTTTATATTACCATCCTTATCTACAAATCTCAAAACAATAGCCATTTGCTCTTTCTTAAATTCATCACGTGCTTCATCAACAATTATGCAAAATTTAGAATCTCCAATTTCTTCTCGAATGTGACTTCTTACTTTTCTAGAGAAAATGTGCAAGATTTTTTTCTGAATATGATGAGAAGTATACTTAGCATTATACGGAGAATTTTCCAACACAAGTTGTGCCACTTTATCATTATATGATGCTAGAAGTTTAATCATTTCAAGAAAGTTGCCTCTATTAATTGACTCTGGTGTTTCCTCGTGGCCTCTAAATGCATAAGCTTGAAATGTTATTAATAGAATAATTGTGTCAATAGAGGTTTTGAGCCATAAATGGTTCTTGCAGACTTGTTATCAACTTTGAATATTTATAATGTTATTAATGTGCATAGATTGATTCAACAAGTCTTCACAAGCTTTCATTGCATTGTTATGCGGTGAGTAATGACTATCTCCAATGTGGTTGAGAAATGCACATCTTTTTCCTACATTAACCTTTTTCCATGATCTAAAACCTTGTTCAGTAAACACATCTGACCCAAAACGACCATCTGGCTTTGAACTAAATAGATAACATGCCAAACAATAAGCTCCATCATTAGTCGGGGAATACTCTAGCCAAGAAGGAAACATTTTAAACCAATTAGATTGAAATCTCCTTGGATGTTTTTCCTTAGAATAAGGATAGTTTTCAAGTTGCATTTCAATTACCTTCTTTATTTCTTCGAGAATGGAAGAAAACAGTTGAGAGATGAGAGCAAAAATAATTGGTCTTTTTTTCTTCAGAAACAAAAGAAAATAGGTAAGAATGGAAGATGAGAAAAATTTGTAAGAAACTCAAGGCATGTACGTATAATGGAACCACAATTAAAATATGGTTATAAAAAACACACAGCACAATACTTTTTTTTCTATGTTCATAAAATAAAATAAAAACAATATAAAAGAGGTTCATTAAATAAATTATTGAACCTATTTCACCATAAAGTGAGACGAAAGAATTATCTTTTTCTTTTCTTCCTCAAGAATGAAAGAGAACAAAGGAGAAATAAGAGCAAAAATAATAGATCTTTTTTTTCTTTAGAAACAAAAGAAAATAGATGAGAATGAAATATGAGAACAATTTATGAGAAACACAAACTATAATGAAAACAAATAATAAAAAATATCTTGATAAATCTTTTTAATCTTTATTTTTTATTATATTTTATTTTATTTTTATTATTTATTAGCATTAGTTATTATGTTTATAAAAGAAATAAAATATTTGATTTAATATCTATAATAAAAAAATTAAAATATCTAATATCTATAAAAAAATAAAAATATCTATTATAAAAAAAAATCAAAATTTTTCGGGGGGCCATGGCCCCCTGCTACCATGATCGTCTTGATAATATTATGGAAACTTTAATTGTTGTTGAAAGCAAATTGGTGCATTCAAGTTTTTTATGCCAGTGTCATCATTGTAATACCGTATATGTGACCTTGAATAGGTACATTAGTTGTTAGTTCTTCAACTGATACAATTCATAAAATGCAGCATGAGAAACCATCTGTCAACCCCTGGGGAAATAAGTGTTAACTCAAGTAATGTGATATTCACTTATTCAACCTAAAGAATTGACAACAACGGTTTTAATGATAACATTTTTCATAAGTTTAATTTTTTGCGTTAAATAAGTACTTGTAAGGTTCAATATCTAAACAACTTCTACCTTTTTAAAGTCACAAAAGCATAAAATAGCACTACCAAAATCATCCTTCAATCCGAGGGGAAATAAGTGTTAATTTGCCTTCTATCATTTGCACTGATTCAAAGTAAAGAATTAACAAAAAGAGTTTTCATAAAATTAATTCCTTGCATTAAAGAAGTTCATGTAAGGTTGAATAGGTAAACAATTTATGCCATGTTGAAGTGACAAAAGAATAAAGAAGCATTGTGAAAACCATTGGTCAACCCCATGGGTAATAAGTGCTAACCTGCATTGTATATTTACTCTAAATTCAAGTAAACAATTAAATGAAACCGTTGTCATTAAATTCATTTCTTGCATTAAATAAGTACATGTATGGTTGAATAGGTAAACAATTATTTTTTTCTTAAAGTGACAAGCATATAGAAACACTATGAAAATCATATGCCAACAGCAGCTGAAATAAGTGCTAATCTGCATTCTATCATTTGCACTTATTTGAAGTAAACAATTAACACAAACAGTTGTCATGAAATTCATTTCTTGCGTTAAGTTACGTTGAATAAGTAAACAATTTTTTTTAAAGTGACAAGCATATACAAGCATTGGAAAAATCACTTGTCAACCCCAGGGAAAATAAGTGTTAAATTGTATTCTATCATTTGCACTGATTCAAAGTAAACACTTAACATAAACAGTTATCATGAAATTCATTTCTTGCGTTAAATAAGTACATGTAAGATTGAATAGATAAACATTTTTTTAAGCGACAACCATAAAAAAGCAATATGAAAATCATGTGTCAACCCTAGGGGAAATATATGGTAACCCAAGATATCGAATTTTCACTAATTTAACCACAACAATTAACAAAAACAATTATGATGACTTTGATTCATCTTGTTAATTGTTAATTATGTACACGTATGGCTGAATTGGTAAAGAACTTCTGCCTTTTTAAAGTGAAAAAACATCATAAAACACTGAAAAAGCAATCTCTCAATCCAAGAGGAAATAAGTGCAAACCTGCCTTCTATCATTTCCATCGATTCAAAGTAAACAATAAACAAAAACAATTTTCATTGAATTCATTCCTTACGTTTAAGAAGTACATGTAAGCTGCCTTTTTTTAAGTGACAAAAGCATAAAGAAGCACCGTGAAAAACATAGGGGGCATATTAGGAAAACCTAAAAGGTTTACGAAAGAAAGAAGTGAGGGTTTTCCGTGGGAGGAAAGGGGGGCTGGTTTCTTTTGGGCAGGGAGAACGAGATAGTAGAATGAGGGCCATGGAAAGAGGGTCATCCTCAAACAATTATTTTTGAATTCAATAATACAATCAGTATTTCCTTTTCATCTCTTCATTTCTTTGTGGTTATTTATCAATTGGTATCTAGAGCCACTTGTTTCTAGGAGTGCATGGTCATTACACGAAACGCGATGGAGAAGCGCATTGATGGCCTTGAACAACAACTCGCAGAGTTAAGAAACCTGATCATCGCTCGTAACAGGTCAAATAATGGCCGACCTCACACACGACGTTCGCACATACAAAGGAAGGTGCACGATGAGAACGATGGTGATTTGGAGCGTGACGACAGCTCGCGTTCGACAGTACGAAGTAGTAGTGGCGAGTCGTCGAGGGATTTCGGAGGACGGAAACTCATGATACCCATCTTCCGTGGTGATGACGCTTGAATGGATCGTTCGAGTTGAACGATACTTCAAATTGAACTGGGTGAAGAAGAAAAGCTCGATACAGTGGTAATCGCATTGGAGGATAAAGCCCTGAGTTGGTATCAATGGTGGGAAGAACAGAGTAAGGAGCTCAACTGGGAGGAATTTAAGGGAGTGTTGATTCGACGCTTCCAACCAGGGTTGGTCCAAAACCCGTTTGGTCCGTTGCTGAGTATTAAGCAAACTAGTTCCGTAATGAAGTACAAAGAAATATTTGAACGTGAATCAGCTCCATTGAAAAAGGAGGAAAGGATTATGTTGAAGGGAATTTTCATCAATAGGTTGAAGGAAGAGATCCAAGCTGAATTGAAAATCTACACCACAGGCACATTACGAGTTGATGGACCGAGCTTTATTGTTAGAAGAAAAGAATAATGCCTTACGCAAGGTTGGGTTGATGGGCTCAGAGAAGAAGGTCGGTGACAAACCACCTATAAAACAGGCGAAAGGGTTCACTAGATGGGAGAAGGGTGGAAATACTGAGGGGATAAGCAGTAAAGTGAATGAGAGTGAGCTGGTTGAGAAGAAGACAATGAGTTGAGGAAGACTCTCTCAAGCTGAATTGAGAGAAAGGAGTAGGAAGGAGTTATGCTTTAAATGTGGTGAAACATGGGGAAGGGACCATATTTGCAAATTGAAACACTTTCAATTTGTATTATTGGAAGACTCTCAAGGGGAAGAGACGGAGGATAGTGGGGGAGAGGAGGAAACATTGGATACTTTCACTGTTAAGGTTCTACAGATATCATTGAAAAGCAAGGAAGGGTTGACTTCTAATCGATCCTTCAAGGTGATGAAAAGATAGGAGGTGCAGAGGTGTTAATTCTAGTGGATTGTGGAGCTTTAACTAACTTTATATCAAAAGGGTTAGTTAAGCATCTCAATTTGGAAGTAAGCGATACTACTCCGTTTGAGGTGGAAGTGGGAACAGGGGACAAGGTGGTGAACCGAGGATTATGCAAACAGTTGGAAGTGGTGGTTCAAGGAGTTCCTATTGTGCAACATTTCTTTCTTATGGAGTTGGGAGGGACTGATTTGGTGTTAGGAATGGAGTGGTTGGCAAGTTTGGGTAATGTGAAAGCTAATTTTTGAAATCTGGTGTTAAGTTGGGGAATAAGGGGAGAGAAGAAAATATTGAAGGGGGATCCTGCCTTTTGTAAATCCCAAGCTTCCTGGAGAGCATTGATGAAGGCCCTCAATAATGAAGGAGATGGATACCTACTATCTTATCAAGCACTATTGATAATAGATGCAAAGGAAGTTAATCCTCTCAGTCCTAATTTGGTTGTTGTCTTGGAGGAATTTGATGATTTGTTCAAAGAGCCTACAGACTTAACCCCCTAAGAGGACCTGTGACCATGCTATTAACCTCAAGGAGGGTGTAAGTATCCAAAATATACGGCCTTATAGGTACCCCTTCTACCAAAAGAATGAAATTGAGAAATTTGTAAAGGAAATGATGATTACAGGAATTATAAGGCCTAGCAATAGCCCTTACAGCAGCCTAATTATCTTAGTAAAGAAGAAAGTGGGGGGGTGACAATTTTGTGTTGATTATCGTGCCTTAAACAAACTTACTGTACCAGACAAGTTTCCAATACCCGTCATAGATGAACTTCTAGATGAATTGCGAGGAGCTCAAGTTTTTTCTAAGCTAGATCTTAAACCTGCATGAAGGAGGAAGATATCCCTAAGACAGCCTTTAGAACGCATGAAGGACATTATGAGTTTTTTGTTATGCCATTTGGACTCACTAATGTCGCCTCTACATTTCAAGCTCTCATGAATCAGGTGTTGAATCCATATTTGCGAAAGTTTGCTTTAGTCTTCTTTGATGATATACTCATTTTTAGCAAGAGTGAGTTGTCATTATGAGCATGTGAGAACGGTATTAAATTCTCTAAGAAAACATGGCTTAATGGTGAACAAGAAGAAATGCTCTTTTGGGAGGGGAAGCATTGAATATCTAGGACATGTCATTTCAGGCCAAGGAGTGGCTGCTAATCCTGCCAAGATAAAAGCCATGGTGGAATGGCTAATCCCTAAAGACGTGAAGGGATTAAGAGGCTTCCTAGGCCTCACAGGTTATTACAGAAAATTTGTTAAAGGATATGGCAAAATAGCATGGCCCCTAACTCAACAATTAAAGAAAGATAAATTCCAATGGAATGATTATGCACAAGTGGCATTCGAGAATTTGAAAAAAGCTATGACTCAAGTGCCCGTTCTTGCTGTCCCAGATTTTGACAGAATTTTTGTGGTGGAGACAAATGCATCTAGGAAGGGGATTGGAGCGGTGTTGATGCAGGAATGACAACCAGTAGCCTACATGAGTCAAACTCTGTTTGACAAAGCTCAGAATAAATCTGTTTATGAAAAAGAGTTGATGGCCATGGTCATGGCAATCCAAAAATGGAGGCATTATTTGCTAGGGAGGCACTTCATTGTTCATATCGATAAAAAAAGTTTGAAGTTTCTAGTGGATCAACGATTGACGAGTGAGGAGCAAAATAAATGGATCTCTAAATTGTTGGGGTTTGACTTCGAAATTAAGTACAAACCAAGGGCGGAAAATAGAGCAACAGATGCCCTTTCCAAAAAATTACAATACTCAGCCTTGAGTTCGATACGTTTCTTTGAGTGGGAAGAATTAGCAGCTGAAATTGAGAAGGATGTGAAACTAAATAAAATTCTACAAGATCTGTTGGTTAAGGAGGGAGAACACTCAAGGTATAAGATGAACAATGGGAGGTTGTATTATCACAACCGATTGGTGATTCCTAAGGACTCACAGAAAATCATCACCATTTTGAAAGAATTTCAATATATAGTTGTGGGAGGAGTTGTGGGAGGACACTCAGGATTATTTCGAACCTATAAGAGGATTTCAAACTTGTTCTTCTCGAAAGGAATGAGGAAGAACATTGAAGAGTATGTGCAGAAATGTGATGTGTGTCAAAGAAACAAGTATCAAACTCTAAGTCCATCGGGTTTGTTACAACCCTTACCTATTCCTAAACATATTTGGACTGATATTTCTATGGACTTCATTGGAGGTTTGCCCAAAGCAGGGGAATGGATACAATATTAGTGGTGGTGGATCGACTCACCAAATACACCCACTTTATTGCTTTGGCACATCCTTATAATGCCAACGAGGTTAGGTTGCAGATTTGTTTTTAAAGGAAGTGGTAAAACTTTATAGCTTTCCAGAAACCATTGTTTCCGATAAAGACTAGGTTCTTATGATCTCCTTCTGGATAGAATTATTTAAGTTGGCTGGAACCAAATTGAAATTTTGTTCTGCATATCATCCGCAAACTAATGGACAAACGAAAGTGGTAAACAGATGCTTGGAAACTTATTTAAGATGCATGACAAGTACCAAACCAAGACAGTGGCATAGGTGGATTAGTTGGGCTGAATATTGGTATAATACAAACTACCATGAAGCCTCTAAAATGAAACCTTTCAAGGCAATGTATGGAAGAGATCCTCCTCCGTTGATTAGGGGAAATGTTGCAGCAATCTCAGTAGATGAGGTAGCTGGGATTATACAAGACAGAAACGAAATGTTAGATATATTAAAGGATCACCTGGTGCAGGCCCAAAATCAGATGAAACAACATGCCGACAAAAGTAGAAGGGGAATGGAGTATAAGGTTGGGGAGATGGTGTATTTGAAGATACAACCATACAAATTGAAGAAGTTGGCTAAGAGAATTAATCAAAAACTTAGCCCGAGATATTATGGTCCGTATGAAATTGTTGAGAAGATTGGAGAAGTGGCGTATAGTTTGAAATTACCCAAGGATAGTAAGGTGCATCCAGTTTTTCATGTGTCTTTGTTGAAATCCACTATGACAGCCGAAGTTGTGGTTCAACCATTACCACCATATGTGACCGAGGAAATTAAGTTACAAGTCTAGCCAGAAGATGTTTTAGCAGTGAGAGGAGAAAGCAAACAGTCCTTAGAGGTATTAGTAAAGTGGAAGAACATACCAGATTGTGAGAATTCATGGGAATCTATGACCAAGATGATAGAAGCATTTCCTAATCTTCACCTTAAGGACAAGGTGAATTTTAAAGAAGGTGGCTTTGATACAAGCAAAGAATTAGGGGGGCATATTAGAAAGACCCAAAAGGTTTACGAAAGAGTGGAAACCAATTGCATGGGAACCACATGCCCACACACGTTGATTCTGATACTAACATAATTGCCTACGTGCTTCTAGAGGCATGGGGGAGGAGGGTTTTCCGTGGGAGGAAAAGAGGGTGGGGGGGGGGGGGGGGGGGGGGGTGGGTGAGAACCAGATAGTAGAAGGAGGGCCATGGAAAGAGGGTCATCCTCAAATAGTTATTTTTGAATTCAATAATACAATCAGTATTTCCTTTTCATCTCTCCATTTCTTTGTGGTTACTTATCACACGTATTGAACCTAAAGAATTGTGACAAAAATCTATTTACTTATTTAATAGGCAAAAAGCTTCTGAGTTTTTAAAGTAACAAGAATAACAAAGCACTGTCAAAGCAATTTGTCAACCCCAGGGGAAAGAAGTGCTAACCCAGGTCCTATCATTTGCACTGATTGAACCAAATCAATTAACAAAATCAGTTTTAATGACTTTCAATCCTCGCATTACTTATGATACATGTAACCATCACTACGTCAAGAGGCTCTTATTTTTTTCCAGCCACAATAACATACAAATCCAATATTATAAACATATGTGAACCACCACTCAAGTAAGTGCAAACCTACACTTTGTATTTGTCACATTCAAAAAAATCTGATACGTTAACATGTCTTTACAATGAGGAAATATAACTGAATACTTCATGGGTTCGAAAAACAAATTGATTATTTTGCTTAAAAATTTCCTTTAAAAAACCTAACTATCGGAAATCTCACCCAGAAATACCAACAACTTTTGCCCTCATTTCATCGCCTACTTTTAAGATATCTCTGACATCCTGAACTAGATCCCATGACACCTCTGAGATGTGTATTAGTCCATTAAGGTTATAAAGACCTGCATCATTATGTGATGTCAGTAGTAACTTGTCCATGATAAAGTGAAAAAAAAAATGTAGACATATGAGCTATGCATCAGTTTTCTGGATTCAGGGGACAATGGTATTTTAGGAGCAGCTCCAAGACTAAACATTGTATTAGATTAGTAGAAGGAAAAGTTATAACACATAGTTCTCATTATTTAAATCATAAAATCTACCTTTGACGATATGACTGAACCAACTAAGCCTCTTGTAATTTCTTGGATAGGTTTCTCTGGTTCTACACAAAAGAATCAATGCTACAACAAATCAGCAATTTCAACTCCACATGCTATTATCAATACGAAGCCCCTAAAATATGTTCAAATAGATGATTAAATGGCCTGCTTAGACAGGCAAACATGGCCAAACACTATATACAACAAGCCATAGGAAACAAGCAAATTTTTATCTGTATACTATTATGGATTATGGATACCAAAGGATGCTAAAAGTGCAGCCATGAACGTGAATGGCTCTGAGAATCATCATTAACTAGTGTTTGACAAACACGAAGATGTTGAAAGGGAAAATGTAAGCAATTTTCAACAATGTAACAAAACTTTTATGATACAGGAAACATATTTCATTTACTTAAACTGAAAGTACAGTTTCTAAAGTGCCCATAAGCATGAGCTCTTCGGCATAAAAACAGAGAGAAGGAAAGCAAAATGAGAACGTTAAGGACCAACTTTTAATGTAAGAACATGGACGATGAACATATAGGTGGATGGATACCTTTACAAGTATGCATTGGACTCTATTCGGGGAATGGGAGAAACCCCATAATAGAATAAAATTGAACCCGCAGACCTCCAGAATTAAAGCCTTCAACCCTACTGTTATAAATGAGCCCTATCTTTATATGCCTTTGCAGCCTTCCAATTTGATAATATCTACTTCATTGCAGAAATCAAGTATTAGAACACAACATACAGTGATATAAATTACCATTAATCCAAAGCTTAACCATTTAATTATAACATGCTATTGCAATAATCAATTGGAGTTTAAATTCCCTTTATATTCCCTTTAAATAATTGCTTTTGGGTATAATAAGATAATAAAAAAGATCTTGTGTTGCATTTATATCTATATCGAATGAAAGTAACGCTAAAGATTTAAAAATTGCAAAACACATTCGATAGATACCACTACTATATATCTCTACAACAAGATAATTGTAACTGATTATAACTAAAAGAAGAAAGCAATGGAGCAACATATAATAATCTGAAATTGAAACCCCACCCTTAAAATAAAGTTAAGCCCCAAATAACAAGCAGCCACACTACACCCCAAATTAAATTAACTTAATCCAATGCAAACCCTACTTGAAAACGAAAGAAGAATACAAGGAAAATCAGGTGTAGTCACGGCCGAGCAAGGCAAGGCTAGGCACGACGAGAATGCGACAACGGAGACGATACACAAAGAGGTAGTAGATGAAGAAGAAACGCGAAAATAGAGGTACGCGTTTCGTTTGCACCTGCGATTTTTCTACTGCTCATCAATAAATGATTTAACTACGGTGAAAGTTTCCACGAAGACCAAGAAGGGGGAAAGCACCAACAAAAGGAGTTTACAAACTTAATCAACTGAACAACTGAATCAGAGGTTATGGAAGATGAACAACGTTTTGAGTTTTTGAAACGCACATAACTTTGAACCCCTCTATTCGTTCGAACCCTTTCTTTTCTGCCTCTTCCAAATGAAATTGCCAATGTGGAAAATAAATATCAATTAAAAATAAATAAAGTTTCAGTGTCACGTTTAGTTGTAAGAGAAGTAGTTAAATTTAGTGTTTTAATGTATCATTATCCTAAAAGAAAACACACTCCACAAACTAACTCCCAAACGCTGCAGCACATCCTTGGTTTGAACAACCACATCAAACTCATTAGTAGCACCCACCCATTAACTTAAAACCATCGATGAAACTAATGCATGCAAAACAAAACCACACCCATAAAACCAAGCTTAGAGATAATTGAAACAAAATCAAGAATCATTATCACAAGCACTCTAAAACATAAATAATCCGCACTGAACATAAATAATAGAACCAATTGGCATGTAGCCCATGCATTTTCACTCCACCCAAATGCTTAAAGGAGGAAAAGAATAACTCGTGGCCCCAACATACTTAAATAAAAGGAATTGCGTACATAAAATCTTCACCGCAACAGGATAAAAGTATTGGAATTTTTGGGGCTTTTGAAAATATGAGAGATATGAGATATATGAGAGATATATGTGATATGTTATACGGAGGAACATGTTTTTGTATTTTATTGATATACTCTATATATAGAGTAAAATATAACAAATATCAAGTATAAAATATTTAGAATATCTCACTCCTAATCTAAAATAATAACAAATTTCTAAAACTGAAACATATCTCTAAAACTGAAATATTTTCTAAAAACTAATTTAAATAAAAAAGATATTAAGTAATATTCTCAACATTCCTCCTTGCTTAATATCTGTTTATTTAAATTTTATATCTTCATATTTGATTCTCCATCTTTGGATGCTTGATTTTCTCCTCTTTTTGTGCTTGCAATATTTGTTTTTCTCCTTCTTCCATGGCATCACATCTTTCTTCAATTTGGCATCATCCTTCATATTTCTTCTTATATCAAGATCAACTTCTTTTTCTTTGTCCGGTGTGGGTTTCATTGGAGTGGCATTGGACCTTTTGTGAATATTAAAATGTGAACCTCCATCTACTTTCTTCACTTGGACATATACTTTGTTCCAAAGATATTTATCTTCTAATTTTGGTCCTTTTTTCATGCTCACTTTCTTTGTATCAAATTCCTCCTTCATAAAATCTAACGCAAATCTTTTGTCTTTCCTGTGGACTTTGAATACCTCTATGTTGTTAGTATTTTTTATCACACATACTTTATTTTCAAAGGAGACCTTATAACCTTTCTCTAACAATTGAGCAACACTTAACAAATTCTGGGTAATCTTAGGAACATATAAGACATCAAAAATTAATTTGATACCTGAATGAGTTTTAATTGAAACGGTTCCTGTACCTTTCACAGTAAGTTGTTCTCCATTCCCAATTCTTACCTTGGAAATATTTGATTTATTTAGCTCCTTGAAAATTTCTCTATCATGAGTCATATGGTTTGTGCAACCACTATCTATAATCCAATCTTTTGAAGATTCGTTGGTTGTGACACATGATGTTGTAAAAAGTAGATCTTCCTCTGATTTATCCTCATCTGATTTATTCTCCACAATTTGAACATCTTCTTCAGAATCTTTAGATTTGCATACCTTTTCCACATGTCCCAATTGACCGCATTTGTGACATTTAACATTTGGCCTCCACCAACACCAATTGGGTTGATGACCTTTTCTCTTACAATGGGGACAAGATGGAAAAACTTGTGTGTTGTTGTATTTGCTCCTTCTATTTTTCTTGACTATGAGAGCATTATCTTCCGTGTAATTTAAATTACCTTCAACTGCCTCATGATCTTCTCTCATCAATCTTCGTTGTTCTTGTGCTTGCAAGGCATGTATCACCTCTGTAAAGGTGATTGTAGACAAATCTTTTGTATTTTCTAAGGAAGCAATAGATGCCTCATATCTTTCCGGCACCGTCACCAGAATTTTCTCAACGAGTCTGGAATCTGGAAACTCTTTTCCCAACAATTTTATCTTGTTGGCAATACCCAACAATTTGTTTGAGTATTCTTTAATCGTCTCTGACTCTTTCATTCTTTGCATCTCGAACTCCCTTATCAAGTTCAAAACTTTCATGCCTCGAATCTTCTTGTTCCCTTCATATTTTGCTTTCAAGTATTCCCATATTTCTTTGGGAGACTTTAGAGTCATGATTCTGGTCATAATCATTTGTGAAACACCTGCGAACAAGCATGATTTTGCCTTTGCCTTTCTCGTTTTCTTTTCTTTATGCGCTTTCATTTGAGCCGCGGTAGGATTTTCAGACAAGGGAACATCATCTTCCTCCACAACTTCCCATAGATCTAGCCCCTCTAGATATGTTTGCATCCTTACCGCCCATAGATCATAGCTTTCACCATCAAAGAGTGGAATAGCGACGTGTGACATATTTCCTTCCATTCTATAGGTAGTAAGAACAATGGCTCTTGATACCAGTTATTGGGATTTTTGGGACTTTTGAAAATATGAGAGATATGAGATATATGAGAGATATATGTGATATGTTATACGAAGGAACATGTTTTTGTATTTTATTGATATACTCTATATATAGAGCAAAATATAACAAATATCAAGTATAAAATATTTAGAATATCTCACTCCTAATCTAAAATAATAACAAATTTCTAAAATTGAAACATATCTCTAAAATTGAAATATTTTCTAAAAACTAATTTAAATAAAAAAGATATTAAGTAATATTCTCAACAAAAAGAACCCTTCTATCCTTTGATAGCACCCACTTGCCTTCACTCAAAGCCCCTCCCTTGACCCATGCACGTAAGAAAACTCCCAATTAACCACTTCCAAAAGGAAACACTCCTAGAATCAACGTAAAGAGTAAAGCCAAAACAACAAACACCACTATAAGGTTAAGGAAAATGATTATTTCACAAACAAAATTTGACAAACTTTTTGACAAAGCTGAGCTGGCTCACATTTAAGTAATTCTATTTTTTTTTATTTTAATAAAATTTTCCACGCTAGGAAAGGAAAAAATACCTTGCCAAATTTCCTTTCCTCAATTTTGCTTTTCAACTTTCACGCTCCACTCTCTCTGTCGCGCTTCTCCCAAGTTTTCTTTGTTCTTTCTATGCTTCTCTTCCATACTCGTTCCTGTAAAGTTGCTTTATGTTTCTCTCGCATTGGTTCTCGATAGAGTTTGATGTGTTGTTTTATGGATTGCGCTTTTGTTTTTTGTTTGGAAGATATCATAGATAAGTTTTCCTTTTTCTTCGTACTCTTTTTTTTTTAGGTTTTTCTACGAAGTGCTGTTTTTAGACTTGTCTTTGGTCTTCTACAAATACTTTGTTAAACTCCTTAAAAAGATAAAAACAAACTAGTTAAATGAGAATCCCCTTGTTGTTAGTCATCCAAATATGGTAGCTCAGGTCCTGGGGTGTGGGTTTCCTTGTGATATGCAATTAAAATGATGTGAAAAAAAAAACTCCAAAATATTTCCAATAAGTATGTACTAAACACATTGTAATTAAGTGGAAAACACAATTATAATTTTTGCATAATAGATTAAACAGATTCCAGATTCATATTGACAATATATTTTACATTGTATTTGAGGTGGGTGACAAGTCCATGTGGAATCTAACAAAGGTTGTGAGGTGTGGATTTCCCCTATGATGTGAAATTAACATCATGTGCAAGAAAAACTCTAAAATATTTCCAATAACTATGTACCAAAAACTTTATAATTAAGTGGCAAACGTAATTATAGTTTTTGCACGACAAGTTAAACATATTCATATTGAAAATATAATTCACAGTGTATTTGAAGTGGGTGACAAGTCCATGGGGAATTCAACAAAGTTGTCGGGTGTGGGTTTCCCCATGATTTGAAATTAAAATCATGTACAACAAAATTCCAAAATATTTCCAACAACTATGTACCAAACACATTGTAATTAAGTGACAAACACAATTAGAGTTTTTGCACAACAAGTTAAACAGATTTATATTGACAATATATTTCACAATGTATTTGAGGTGGGAGACAAGTCCATGTGGAATCCAATAAAGGTTGTGGGTTTTCCCATGATTTAAAATTAAAATCATGTGCAAAAAAAAACACCAAAATATTTCCAATGACTATGTATCAAAAATGTTATAATTAAGTAGCAAACACAGTTATAGTTTTTGCACAACAAGTTGAACATATTCATATTGAAAATATAGTTAACACTCTATGTTTGATACCTAATACTTGGGAAAATAGTTAATATATATGTTTTAAATTAATTTTTTCCCAATTGCAAGAGTCCAAGCCTACACATTTTCTAAATATCATTCAAGTTTGACCTTGTAAAAGTTGTTCATAACGTATCCAAGGTAGTTAACCACTTATTTATTATAATTATGAAAAAAATAATATTGCATTTGCCACATAATTACTCTATTTTTGATACCTAATACTTTGGAAACAATATCTAATTTATATTTTTTAAATTATTTTTTTTCCAATTGCAAAAGTTCAAGTTTACATATTTTGTAAATATCATTCAATTGTGAGCACGTAAAAATTCTTCATAATGTATATAAAGTAGTTTACCACTAATTTATTATAATTATGAAAAAAGTAACACAACATTTGTCACATAATTACTCTACGTTTGATACTTAATACTTTGGAAAAATAGTTAATATATGTTTTAAATTAATTTTTCCCAATTGCAAGAGTCCAAGCCTACACATTTTCTAATTATCATTTAATTATGACCGTGTAAATGTTGTTCATAACGTATACAACATACTTAACCACTTATTTATTATAATTATGAAAAAAGCAATAAAGCATTTTCCAGATAATTACTCTATGTTTGGTACCTAATACTTTGGAAAATATATTTGGAACTTTGTTTTTGGAACACATTTGATTGTTTCTTTTTTAATTAATTCATGTCAACTTCAAAAAAACTACCACATAATTATTTGCCATTGTTCATCTTGATTTGGTTAACCCTATGTGCTAAAACTTGTATTGTGTTTGCCACTTAATGACAAAGTGTATGGTACTTAAAAAGAGAAAATATTTTCTAGTGTTTTTTCCACATCATTTCTATTTCACAACATGGGAAAAAACACAAACCCACTAAATTTTTATAAACCCCCAAGGACATGTGGTCCAAGTCAAATACACTTTGAAATAAAATGTTCATCTTGATATGGGCTTTAGTTAAATAAATATATATATTAAGGGCTTTAGTTAATAACTCTAAATTCAATAACTGCATATAATTAGTCAAATTTAAGGAAATCCATGAATATTTAATCTACACATAGTCCATGGGATAAGGATTACACCTACTTAGAATTTTAAGTACATTATTCTTTTAAGAATTATGATTTCATTTATTAGATGTCAAACATTATTTACGTTACAGTAAAATGTACTCACATTGTTGTGATCAACTTCTTAGATCATTTCCTCAAACATATGTACATTCTTAATATGAAATTCTTCATAAGCCTTTTCAAGCTCATCTTGAGTGATATAGTCGCTTCCACTTCTATCAAAAAATGAAAAAGTTGCACCTAAATGATCTTCTCTGTAAACCTTGTTTAAATGCAATGTTGCAACAATCAATTCTCTATAGTCAATTGTAAAATGTTATCAACATCAACCTGCAATGAGAAACAAAATTGGGAGATGAATTATAAGAATATGGTACTAAAAATGTGTGACATCATGTATGTACAAAGGCGACAAATTTTTATTCAAATAATTCAACTAAAAAGTAAAAAACACCTCCAATATTTGCTATCAGAGCTGGTGTAGAAGAAATAATATCAAATAATCAAATTACAAAGTTTCAGATTTGGAGAATATCATTTTCACAATAAAATATAAAATATTGATATTTCTTGAACTTGTAAGCACAAACAATTAAGCATGTTTAAATAAATGGTCAAAGATGAGAAGAGACTAGTACTTTTGGGTTTCTTGGATCCTGAAGCCATGAAGGAAACATTTCTCATGTAACTACAGGTATGGTTGTGAATAAAGCTACAAGAATTACAAAAGCAAAATCTCAAAAGGATCACCAAATCAAAGGGGTTGAAGATTACCAAAATAAAGACTAGAGGACTTTCAATTATAACAACAACAAAAAAGACATAGGAACCTAATCCAACTTTTCAACACTTATGGAATCAGCAAATCATGCAAAAAAAAAATTGTAACCTAACGCCATCCAAGTCTATTGTCTCATAATTATTATTGTCTCAACATCACCATCTACGAAAAAGAATGATTACTTTCCCTAAATTAGAAATCAAAACCCAAATACCAAAAAAAATCCCTAAAACTACAAAATGAAATAAATTCAATAAAACAAAGCACGTGAAAATGGGAGGACGAAAACAGGGATGCAAACACAGAGGCTTCGAATAAAATTCTAAACCTAGAAAAAAGAATAACAAGATCTCGAAAAAAAAAACAAAATACAAGAAGAAGGAAAACTAACCTACGATGTCGTCGAACTCCAACACTGGAACAACGAAAGCAATGCAAATGAAGGCGGAAACAGTAAAGACGAAAGCCATGTACAAATAAGAACACACCAAACCCTTAATATGAAAGTAACCTTCTGGAAGAAGGATTGAGACAAACGTATGTCGCGAAGGATTATGGAGGAGAAGCAACGAGACACAGAAGAGAGCTTGAAGGAGGGAATGGTGACACAAAAGAACAGCTATAGAAACTTTGAAAATGAAAGTTAGGGAAGAAAGTTTGATAGTGTTTATCCCTTCTCAAAGGCAGCATGAAAAATTATTTACAAATAAAAATAAATAAAACAATGACATATAAAAGCCAGCTCAGCTTTGTCAAAACTTTGTCAAATTTTGTTTGTCAAAGAATCGTTTTCCATAAGGTTAAACCAACAACCAAAATAAAAGCAAAGGAAAGTACCCATAACAGAAACGTGTGCCTGCACTCAAAGCTATAGAGGGGAACACAAAACCCCAGGTAAAACTACATTATTAAAATAATGTATGTAATAAAACTTCATGTGTAATTAGTTAGAAAAATAAAATTAAATCTTTAAAAAGAAAATTAATGTAAAGTTAAAAATGAGATATATGAATATGTAAAACATTTAGAATATTTATACAAAAAATATTTATAGAAAATACAAAAATAAAAATTTTAAGTTATATAGTGCAAAAATTAATTTTTATAGAGATTTTAAATATAGAAAATTATAGATGTACTTGGTATCAACTATAGTAATTACATTGAAGTTCTTATGAGTCCAAACAAATGAATTGCCTTACCTTTTGTCCCAAAATAATGGCACGACACATGTTACACATATGTGGTAAGTTTTATGCAAATAAGCGGTGAGCTAAAATGGACTTTTTGTACAAGTTTTTGAAAACTTGGAGAATTACACATACCATGTTTGATGTACTTGGTATGGACCGTAGTAATTACATTCAAGTGCTTATGAACCCAAACTATTGAATTATCTTGTCTACTGTGCCAAATAAATCCCATAGCACTTGTCACACTTATGTGGTAAATCTTGTGCAAATAAGTGGAGAGCGGAGAATATTTTTTGTGAAGGTAATCAAAAACTTCGAAAATTACTCACACCGTGTTTGATATACTTGGTTTGGACCATATAAATATTTATAGATATTTTAAATAGAGAAAAATAGAGAAATTTTTAATAGAAATTAAAAAAAAAAATTGAGGAAGTATAAAAAATTAAAAAAAAATTTATTTTCGACAAAAAAAAATGATAAAGTAAAAGTTCAAGATGAATACAAAGAAATGAACATGCATGCATTAAATACATTAAGTAATGGTACACGGAACATACTTTGTTAAATGAAACATAATCAACAATGAGAAATGGATGCCTCAGAATTGTTCAAACATGTTCTTTTGGTGTATCCTGGTGTTTGGTGTAACATCCCGTCCGGATATTGCGAATTTAATAAAATAGATAAGAAATCATACATCAGCATCATTTATTTTTAAAAAAAATAGATAATAACGTCGCATTTAATAATACCTCATTTCCCAAAATGTGGGAAATTTAAGTCTTTATTTCATATATCGATAATGAAAATTCAGACAAGTATTCGTCAATTATAAAATAAAAAGTCCAAGAACATAAATGTTTACAACTGTTTCAAAATCATAAAATAAAATCCCCAAGCTATTCCTTCTCCGTAGCTAAGCATCACCAGCTCCACCTGCATCATCACCTGCTCACGTGTACCGCGTACACGATCATCGCCAAACACAAGCAAATAGGGTGAGCTAACAGTTAAAACATACAAGAATATATATCAATATACATATACATGTTTAACCAGTACAAATAATATAACAACAACACCAATTCTTTCTTTGTACTGCATGGTCACCACCATATTGAGTATCCTTTATTTTCCCACAGAGTCTTACTCTATTTCCATCACATGGCCACCACCATGTACACCGAGGCACCTAATGGAAGTCACGTTACCTTCCCTCCACATGGCCACCACCATGCATATTAAGTACATCAGGGAACCTCGTTCCACTTCTTTCACATGGCCACAACCATGTTAACAGGGTTCTACATCTTCTAGTAAGTATCTCAAGGTGCCTTGCTGCCACACCTATCGGCCACAACCGATAGAGCACGTGTAGAGATCATGCTACGGATCACACACCGTAACGCCAGATAGAGTTCCCAAATACGAACATAGTCCGTAACGTCACAGGACTACCAAACTCGTTAGCAACCACTGAGGAGGGCAATCCATTGGACCCATCCGTACTGGCCACAACTAGTACACTCACACCGGCACACTCGCCAACCCGAGTCACCACTCAAAGTTCCTCGTGTTCATTCGCTACCCCGAGCCACAACTCGAGGGAAGTCATTCCGGGCCACAACCCATAGAATGCCACGTGCTTAACCCCTATCCCGAGCCACAACTCAAGGATACGTTCAGGGCCACAACCCATGGAACACTTGCAAGCCCACCAAGAAGATATTTTAAAAGCCATGTAGAACACCTCTCACAAGTTTCATCTCGTCTTATAAATACAGTAGGTACATCTTCTTTAAACGTACCTCTTCGCCCTTGCTTGCTTAAATTAGAGCCTTTGTTTAACCATTACATCCCACCTCTTATAGCTAGACCCTCAATCTGTGCAAGCCTCTAGAACCACTGCAGCCTATGTATTCTCGCTTAAGCGAGCTCATGCTCGCTTGGGCGAGACTCTCGTTCGCCCAGGATAAAAGTGCCTCGTCTAGGCGACGAGTCCCTCAAAACCACAGACCTTCCCTCACGATCTCGCTTAAGCGAGAGGGTCTCGCCTGGGCGAGATGTTCTTCCGCTCAAAACAACAATCAACCTTGCATGCGCGAGATGTTCAATCAAACCACACAATGGAACACGAATTCTCGCTTAGGCAAGTCTCACTCGCCTAAGCGAGATAAGCCCTCGCCCAAACCCCAAAACCCTGTGCCCGAGCGATGGCCACGAGCAGATAGAGGGTTCGCGTCCCTGCGTATCTCGCCTAAGCGAGTCTGACTCGCCTGAGCGAGAATTGCAGGTTTTGACGCTGATTCACGCACACACCCATTGCACTAGTGACCCAAAACACATCTCAACCACACCAATTCTTTAAGCACAATTTGGATAGGTACATACACGTTATTTGAACACGAAAACAATCCACAATCACCCAAACTTGGCAACATCACAGAATACACCACATACCATCACATTATAGGCAAACTATTAGGTCCAATCCCAATGCAACAGTCCCCAAAACCACAACCCCAAATTCCCTCAGGTATACCACGAATTTTAGGTCCACAATTCATCACAAATCAAACAAAAACAGTGCAGTAAAGCTAAAATTCAGTTTCAGCTCCCCTAACCTGAAATTTCCCCGCTTAAAGCTTGAAGTTGAAGGATTCCTTTGATCACCAAGGGCTGACCGTACCACCACTTCCTTTTTCCCTCTTTACTTCATTCTCAATTCTCTCTCCACTCTCAATCATTGCTATTCAAGGGCCTTTAATTGATTATTTCTCAGCCCTTTAGCTACCCATTTCTGCTTGGTCTTTACTACCCTTTCCTATTCAGCCCACAATTAATCTTTTAACAAAAAGAGTTAAATTTTGACTCACCCAGGTTCAATCCCATGACCTTCCCAATGCCAAATCAAATCTAAACCACTAGGCCAACTTATGTTTCTTGCTAACACACCCAACTCAAGCATTATCTCATACAAAACGTGGCTCAACATATTATTAAAACAATAAAAACAAATACACACACAATTGGCATACATAAGACTTGAACCCAAGTCCTCTCACACAAACCAAGTACTCTTAACCACATGAGCTAGTACTCTTCCACATCATACATAACAGAATTTAATGTCATAAATGCACAACCCTCCCGCATTTATTATTTAATTATTTATTTAATTAATTAAATTCCGCGGATCTTACATTTTGGATCGATCATGTTGTTCCCTTAAGTTCATCTTTTTTCTTATCCTACTTGACTTAGGTCTACCCTTTGGTGTTCTTTTCATTTGTGGATTTGGGTGTAGTTTTTGGCCATTGTAAGGAGGCCAATAATCTTCATGTCTTAGTTCACCAAACAGGCCTTCATATACTTGAGACACTTGGTCCAATCTATAGTAAGTGCGATGTACTTTTCAAAATCGTGGTGTGCATATTTGTATGCAGCAAGCATGTGTGAGCATGGTAAGTGTAGTTTTTGGAATTTACCACAGTCACACTATAATTCATCTAAGCGGACTGCAAATCTTCCTGGTGGTCGTATGTCTCTTGGATTTTGTGTTTCTTGTATAAAAAATATAGTGCTCCTCTTGTCAAAAGAAAGCATTGTGTGAGTATTTGCCTTAGATTGTGCATCTTTCGATGCCTTTGCTGCCACTTCAGAGTAGACATGGCCAATAGCCATCATGGTTGTGACTTTTCTACCTCTATTGGTGAAGAATTTGTTGCAACGGGTGTATGTTGCCATAACCATATAAGAGATTGGAAGGTTTCTCGTCTTCTTTAATACTGAGTTGATGGACTCAACGAGATTGGTAGTCATATGTCCCCATTGTTGCCCATTGTCCCATGCAAGAGTCCACTTTTCTCTTGGTATGTCGTCCAACCATTGTGTTGCCTCAACATTGTCCTCTATAATTATGTTTTTGTAGTAAAAAAAACGTGGTTCTGCCATTCCATATGCTGAAATTATTTGATAGAGATTTAGTTAGTAAAACAATAGGATGTAAACAAACTGCAAATTACAAATTAATTTCATAAGAGAACTTGAGAAGACAATTATCCATGCTGATAACATCTTTTTTAGTGTTGCATTCTTCAAAATCTTCGCTTCGCATGAAGTTTTTATGCAGTATGACGAATGCAGTAGACATGAACAAATTTATTATTGTTCCCACCGCTACCTTCTCTAGAGTATGCACTTTTGATTGATTCATGGCGATTGAAAATGAGACAAAGGTCATCTTGCGGAGTAACGTATTTTCGTAGGTTGCGCAAGAAAAAGAACCATGCATTATAAACACATATTTTCACATTCCATAATCAAATAATTAATTAAAATAAATAAAATAGTAACTCAAATCACTCAAATAATTATCCCATACATTATAATTAAATAAAATAATTAATTTAAAAATCCATAATCTCAAACAAGCCACCATTTTTTTTCATGTGTTTCTCTTTATTCTAATTTTTTCTCGGGTCTTACACATGATGAGGTGGATGCATGAACCAAGGTCCACAACATTTGGTGCCAACCCAACATCAACAACCCATTCTACCATCAAGTTCATCTTCATGTGTTTGGGCCAAGACTCCAATGTTTTCTAAGCAGCCCAACCGATGAGCATCTTTCATGAATTCTTCAACATTTTTGGGTTATGAGAACCAGCACCAACCTTTGCTTCCAACAGCCCAATGTAAGACCAGAGAAAAATTAGACTAAAGGAAAACACATAAAAAAAATATTAATGGATTGATTAATATTATTGATTTATTTAATTTAATTAGGTTATTAAATTATGAAATAGAAAATAATTATTATGTGAGTAATTAGAGTTGCTATTACCTACGTTAAGAAGTTATGGTTTGTGGAGTATAAGTGCTTTAATTCTTATAATGCATATGATGTCATGTGATGGCATGTAGCCTAATGGTGGAAGGTTTATGCATTAGTAAGCAAATGTAGGGGTTCGAATCTAACTAGTGGAAATTGGTTTTGTTTTGGTTTTTTAAATTCAATTCTTTTCTC
Source organism: Vigna unguiculata (assembly GCF_037176805.1). Lineage (NCBI taxonomy): Eukaryota > Viridiplantae > Streptophyta > Magnoliopsida > Fabales > Fabaceae > Vigna > Vigna unguiculata. Next base: position 25,177,171 of record NC_140801.1, read on the forward strand.
CTTTAAAGGTGTGGGGCCCATGGAGCGTAAATGGGTTGTGTTCCCGCTAATGGCATGCAGAAATATTGGATTATTGGATTTCAAAACACTGCAACCAGTTTTATTTTTATTTCTTTATTTTTTTTCTTTTTTTGTTTTTATTATATCTTTTGGAGTTAAATGATAAGAAAAATAAAATGGGATAGAAATCTTAACTGAATTATTTGGTGGGATTAGATAAAGCTAAACCCTATAAGTTTCTTTAGAAAAAAAAAGGAGTTAGGACGAGAGAAGAAAAAAGAGAGAGAAAGAGTGCAAGTTGGAGTTTTTTAGAGAGGTAGGGGAAGTTGACATTCTTTTATCTGTGGTATTTACGGTAGGGAAAGCTGAGTTTGCTTTCTGTTTTGTTTGAAGCTTTACCTTTTCTTCTCTTCATTTTGTGGATTGGTGCATGAGGTTTTAATGAATATACTTGATATATCCTTCTTCTTTTTCATGGCCTGCATGTGTGATTGTTTTCTCTTCATTCATGCTGCTGGAGCAAGCTTTTCTGCATGAGATTAACTCTTCTTTTACCTCTTCTTTTTTATTTATGTGAATGTGGTGCAAAATTATTAGTTTTTTTTTATTCTTTTTGATATCATGCATATTGATGTGGGTGCAGTACATGATTTTATATTTCAATGAGGCTAAGGATTGATGGAACACTTTCTTGTACGTGAGCTATTTATTTTGGTGCAGCAACCTTTCGTTTTCTATATCTCGTTTTGAGGCGCTATCCATTTTTCTACCCTGCACACTTTTCGTAAAATGAAGGTTCCCACTTAGTTAACCGTTGGATCGATCTGAAATTTTAACCGTTGATCCTTAACACATAGTTCTTGACTTTGACCGGTCGGATCTTGAATCGGAGCTCTGTAGTGAGAGCAGTTCTTATCGCAAGGTTCTTGTAGTTTGGTTATTGATAGCATTGACCTTTGTTCCTTGATTCAATCATCTTTAATTTGAATATAAATACATAATTTTTAGAGCTTTACACAAGCTGCAGTTTTATTTCTAAAATCCCAAATCGTTTGCATAATGTGTTGTTAAGTTGGATTGGATAAAAATTAAAAGAATTAGTTATTTTCCAAGAGAGAGAGATGTAAGTGAGGATGTTGAGGCATGAAGGTGTGTAAGGATGTGATTCACGGTGGGAAAGTGACATGAATAAATGGGTTATGTGATTGGTGGTTTTTCTTGGTTTTCATGGGTTGCATGGTTATGTAGTTTAAGTGGTGGTTTGAGTGTAATTTTATACTGTGTTTGAATGAATGTCACTCGTTGGGTTCATTGTATGAATGTATTATTTGATAAGTTGATGAGTTTATGTTATGGTTTATTTCCCATGCATGATGTGATGGTGAGTACTTTGTTGGCAATATGAAATTCTCATGGGTTGAATGTTGAGAGTATTTTGATTTGCTTGAAAACTCTTGGTGGAATTTAATGAAGATTTCAGATTAATGTGATGCTATGTTTGGTTTAGTATGATTGTTTAAACTTTTGGGTTTGTGTGTTCAAACCAAGGATGGATTGTGATAATAAAGTTTCCGTGTTAATTGAATGCGACGTTGAGTATTATTGGACAAGTTTTATTTATGAATTTCTTTTGTGAATATCATTGTTTATGGTTAGCTTACCCCTATTTGTTTGTTTGTGTGTTTGTTGTATGTGCGATGATCGTATAACGTGTGTTATACTAGAGCAGATGATAATGCAGATGTTTTTGACATGGAGTAGATCGACGAGAGGCTGGGGTGGACTCAGGAGTTTTTATAAGTTATTTAGTTGTTATAAATCAGATATTAGAAATTATGTAATTTTCTTTTGTCCGTAAGTGTTATTTGAATTTTTAGACAGAGTGATGTTTTTAACTATGTAATTTAAATTAAAATATAAGTTTTTTTTATTAATACATTTGTAATGATAATACTTTTTCCGCCAAACGTGTTCATTTTCTAACTATCCGTGACATCCCAAAATTTGGGGTGTTACACCCAACATGTGTCAATGTGCAACCATCATTCTAGTTCTCATCTTGGAGTAGTCAGCGCACAAGGATCTTTTATTTGGGCCAGCATGTTGTCTTCAATAGCTCAAATTGCTTCATGCATCATCCAACATCAGAGTGCGTCTCTTTTGCGTTCAACATCAGAGTGCATCTTTGTATCACATCATCTAGGGTTCCTTCTTCCCTTTTTAGGCACCCAACCTTTTAGCTACTAGGGCTTCTTCACAAAGAAGGTTTCCCTTCTTCCTTAGGGTTTCCCATTAGAGCTTGATCAATACTCCTTCTAAGCCATTCTTTCATGTTATTCCCCTTTCTAGATGTACATGACTGCCTTTATCCTCTTATAAAAGGCATGCCAGTCTTTGTAAACCATTAACTTTGATGATTGAATGTAAATCACATTTATGTGTTTTCTTCTTTAGAGTTTACCTTCTTCACCGTGAAGCGTCATTCATCACTATATTAAAAACTTTAGAGAACATTAGTATTTTTGTTTTCATTCAACATTGAAAATCTCTAAGGTTTACTAGCATATATGAACAAAACAAATTTAAAGCAAAAAACATGCAAAACTATATGATGTTCTAGATTCAAGAATTTGAATAAACAAACTAAAAAGGTTAACAATAAGAAATAACAACATATATGAATTACACAAGACTCTAGACACAACATATGAAATTCAAAATCAAAATACTTAAATTAAAACACGAACCAACCAAACAAAAAAAAAGAGAAATTAAAAGCTAATGTGAAGACGAATTCTTAGAAACTAAGGTCTAAAGAGATCATGAAAATAATTTTGAACCAAAAGTTTCAAGACAACATAATAATGTATGCGAGCAGCATTCTTGTAGACAAGTAAGAATTAGATGTGACAAAAAGGATCAATAGAGAAGAATAAGAAAGTGAGTTATCTATTGAAGAACCCATGCTCTAGATACTAAGGGATAGACAAATGCATTGCTAGGAATACTTAAACCAATTAGAATGCTTGGATTGTGGAATCTAAGAGTGTTTGAAGGAGGAAGGGTGAATGAGATAGGGAAAATTAGCTTCTAAGATAAAGAAGTCTCCTTCTATAGGTGATGGAAGGGATCTCTTAGCAAAAACAAAGATAGTCTAGCAAATACAAAGAGAAGGCTTCTAGAATCTAGGTCATCCTAAAGGAGACACTAAGTGTGGGAAGCGTGACCTAGCCTTGCTCTCCAAGTCTCTCCATGCACATTTGACCTTATAGAAAGACAAACCTTTGCTTCTCAAGCTCCAAGGCAGACACTACATGCAGGCCAAGTCCAATCCTCTTCTCCTCCCCAAATATGTGTTATTCCCTAACAATGTTCCATTAGCAATGCGTACAAAACAACACATAAGTAAAAGTCAACACAAACAAAGTCAAACACAAAAAAAGTCACTATAAACTAATGCTAAATGAAATCAAAGATGAATTAGAGGCTTCCCTTCTTGTTGTGCTTCTAGTAATCCTCGTAAGAAGGTTCTCTGAGCTCTCATGAGGAGTCATGGAATTATCACATTATTACCCAGTTCTCTACACTATTGGCATTATGTTGAGTGAACTATACAAATTCTTCCACCCATTTCTCATAATTTTCACTTATACCTAATCTAACTCTGATCCATATCTATGTTTTGTAGATACGTAATTGAAATTAGTTATTTATAATACATGCAAATCTCAGTTTTTTATGAAATGTATGATCATATCCCATTCAACGAGATTCACTTTTATTATAGTTTAATAGTTCTTAAAGTGTATTTATCATCGATTATATTTTACAAAAAAATTGTCAACACTTCAAATTGATCTTCATGTGACACGACACGAAAATGGTGACACATAATCTCCACAGTCAAGTATGCACTTGAAGATCAACACAAAGTGCAATAAACCAAAATTAGATAACATATATGAAATTTAGATTATAATTTATGTACTAGTCAATTAGTAAAACATGATTACTCTTTTAAAGTTGTTCAACTAGACAATTCAAAAATTAATACAATTATTGTTGGTGCAACCTTCATTAGTTCTCAAATAAATTTTAAATTAACATACAAAGAAGTTTAAAATTGGAGGACTTCTACACAAATCAATGTATTAAATTTCAAATGGAAAACTAAAGATCACTCAATGAACAAGTCCAAGAAAACTTTTGTAATGTAAAAATAAAATGAATAATAATGGTTAAAGTTTGGACACCTCCGGACTCAATACAAACATGTTCAATAAAACGAAGAATCTTAAAGCTTCATAACATTATGACAACAAAAATATAACATTTGATTCAACAAGACATATATTTCTAATACTAAATAAAATATAATTAAAATTTAAATCATACCTACATTATAAATAATAAATATTAATAACATAAAATTAACCAAAACTAAATAAAAAATATAACCCGTATGGAGAGTGGCAATGTATACAGAAATAAGGCACAAGGTAGTAGAAATGGAGATCCAAACCAACAGTAATGCATACCTAAAGAAATGAAAATGGAAAGCATATTATGTGTGGTAGTGTGTTTGAATCATACTATGATAAGTGGATATATGTTATTGTGTTCTGGATGTGTGCCTTGGATGGTTGGTGTGTTAGAATCTGTGTTGTGGTGCTAAACCAGTAGTTTCACACTACTGGTATAACGCTTGGTGGTGTTGTTGGATCGCCAAACGATAGGTGAAATAGGGGACCCTAGAAGGTGTGGTGCTCGTCGATGCTCTTGAACCACCAGGCAATCTGCAATGCGAAATCTCCTGGCGGTGTTGTTGCTCCGCCAGGCGATGTTGTTGCTCCGCCAGGCGATGATCTAATGGCAGTGTGCTTGGTGATTTGTTCTCAATGAGAACTTGGGTCTAGGATATGCTTGAATGTATTACGAGCGGGGAGGTTCGTAATTGAGTTTGGATGCGCTATAATTATAGATGAGAAGGTTCATAATGTTGGAAATCTTGTGTAAGAATACGATAGGGGAGGTTCGTATTGGCTGCCTCACACTTGGTTGTTACGAGTGGGGAGTTTCGTATATGGATGTGTTCATGAGTGTTGGACTACGAGCGGGGAGGTTCCTAGAGGTTGAACTATGAGCGGGCAAGTTCGTAGAAACATGATATCCTTAAGACCATGGTTGAATAGGATCACGTCACGTTTGAAGGTGTTAATCTCATATAAGTTATGAGACTATGGTTGCATATTTACCTTGTGATATAAGGTCTTTAAGAATGGGAATCTTGTTAAGTTAATTGTTTTGGGTGAGGTGTTCATGTTATTTATGTATGTTTTATTTTGTTTAAGCTCACCCTTTCTGTTTTTTGCGCGATGATCGTGTGACCTGTCACACGGGAGCACATGTCATTTTAGGTGATGTTACCGATGCTTAGATGCGGGATAGCTTGAGATTTTATTAGAAAAACATGTTTTGAATAATTTGTTATTTTCCTTTAAGTTGGTTTTGGATTTTGGACTTGTAATAGTTTAATTGTGAACTATGGATTGTTATTCTAAACGAATAGTTAAAGTTTTTGAATTTTCCTAAATTTGGGAATGGTATCAGATGTTTGAATTTTATTTTAATTATATTTTGCTTTACCAAGTAATATTCGACTAGGGTGTTACATAGTGAATAAAGTCTGATGTATGTAGAATAAAATAATATGTTTTCTAAATTTGTTATGAATTTTTAAAGGATAAATGCAAGAAGATTTACCACTTCAAAAAACTTCTAAAGATAGGAAAAAATCAAGAGCAGAGAAGTCTTAAAATTTTCAAAGTGAAATTACAAGGAGAATTCCATTAAATCTTCAAACATGCATTTACAAGTGGGAAAGAGTTCCTTTTATATAGCCAAGTTTTAGCCTAAAGGAGAAAGAAGAGAGTTAACTCCCATTAGTTAAATCCTAAACTAGCACTAATACACAAAAGAGATTTGACATTGGTTTTCTTGGGGTTCTACTTCAGTTCTACAATCGAAAGATATCAAGGTGAGGTAAAAAATGGAGACTTTAGGCTTCGATTCTTAACCAAAGCATATTGTTCAAAGATATGCTTCAGTTATGGAAGAACCGAAGCCTATATGTGACATAAAATATTTAAAATTATTTAAATGTAGAAATTGTAACGTGCTTCAAACAATGGAATGCAAAATGAGCAATACCAAAACAATGGAAGGATAAGGCGAGAACAATGGACCAAGGCATCAACCATTAATGGAGCAATGTGCAACCTTGAGGAACTTGCAACGAAGACCAAACACACCACTGTATGTCTCCTCATTGCGAACAAACATTAAACAAACCAAAACAAATGCATGAAAGAGGAAAATGAACCTCCAAGCAACAAGAGATTGTTTGTGCCGGCGACCAAGAATGGAAATTGAATGGAGAGGAGAACAGAATGTTTCGTGAGGAGAGCAAACAAGAACAAGATGCTTCGCAGCGACCAACAATAGCAACGGAGAAGGGCTTCACATGGAGAAGAGACCAACAATGGCCTATTCAGTTGTGATGGAGAAGGAAAAATATGGATTTTCACAGTTGCAATGGAGAACTACATCGGCACAATGTTATGGCAGGGAAGTAAATTTTCTAAAACTTTAACCCTAGGTAGAAGAATAGGTTACGGTTCTTTGTAGAACCGAAGCCTATACTAGTATAGATTTACAACCGAAAACCTATGCTAATATAGGCTTTAGTTATTTTAGAACTAAATCCTATAGTTGTGTAAATAATTTCAAAAATGTCACAGCCTTAAAGCTTTTGTTGTTTTATGAAACTAAAGCCTATTAGATGATTTCAAATGCATTATAAATTTAAAAAATTAGTTTTTTAAATCAAAGAAGATCTCATGATTAAATATCCTCTTTGGATCAAGTTAGTTTAAGACATATGTGAAGAAATTAAAATCAATCATTACATTTATAAAAAGGACATATATTCATGAAAATTCTTCATATCTTTCAACTACTTAAAAAACCATCCAGTTATCTACTTTTATGCTCAGTAATTTTAACAAAATAATGAATGCACTAGTATGGCTAATTTATTCATTTTTATATTAATGATATAAAAAGCCAATACTAAATGTAGTTTCGATTAAGAAAAGAAAAATGCACTTATAATAAACTATCTTATCGGTTAATAAGAAAAGTTAAAAGGAAAATACAAGTTAAAATAAAATGATACATTCATTATGAGAGAAGTCTACGGACACCTGATCACCATGTGCAATATAAGATAGCTTATCAATTTTTATAACAAATTCAAAAAGAAAAATACTAATAATTTATTATCATTTATTACCAAATTCAATATTTGAGTAATAAATTTATTACTTTTTAATATTGTTTTAAAAATACATTAAATATTATTTTATGAATTAAGATAACTTTTTTACTAATAATATATATTTTCTTGTGTTAATAAAATTAAGTTTTAATATAACACAATAAAAAAAATTAATTTACTTGAATTTTTAAAATAATAATATAAATGTATCAAATTTATTTTAATCATTAATATTTTATTTTTTAATTATCTATAACAATATATAAAGAATATTCCCTCTTTTATATTCACATCTCATAATACCAATTATACCTTTTAGGTTAAAATACCTTTTTTATCCCAATTTTCGTCAAGTTTTTTCAAATAAGTCTTAATTTTAGTTTTGTATTCAAATAGGTCCCAATTTTCGTCAATTTTGTTCAATTGGATCTTTTTTGCTACCACCGTTTAAATCATTAACGACCATGAACAGTAACTGCTACGTGTCACTTCGTGGTTTTTTTTAATTTTTTTTAGTTTTATTTTATTTTTATTTTAATTTTATTTTAATTATTTTAATTTTTTTAAATGTAAGGAGTGTGCCACGTGTCAAAGTCAATGTTCTAAATTCAATTTGGTCCCTGTATTTGTTATTTTTGTTCAATTAGGTTCTAATTTTTGTTAACATTAACCAATTTGGTCCCTCTCCAAATTAAACCCAAATTTAATTTTTATATTAAACTTTACATTTTTTATTAAATATTTTTATATAATATATTAAAATTCACATCATTATAACTTTGATATAAAAATTAAATTTGGTCACATCTTCGATAGGACCAAATTGGTTAATGTTAACAAAAATGGGGACCTAATTAAACAAAAATAACAAATATAGGAACCAAGTTGAATATAGAATATTGATTTTGACACGTGACACACTACTGGGTTGACACGTGGACATTTAAAAAAAATTCAAAAAAATTCAAAAAAACCACGAAGTGACACGTGGCACGCTCGTGGGTTGACACGTGTACATTTGAAAAAAAAAATTAAAAAAATTAAAAAAATTAAAAATAAATAAAAATAAATAAAAATACAAATAAAAAAATTCAAAAAAACCACGAAGTGACACGTGGCAGTTACTGTTGATGGCCTTTAATGATTTAAACGGTGTTAGCAAAAAAGGACTCAATTAAACAAAATTGACGAAAATTGGGACCAAAAAGATATTTTATATATTAATTTAATAACATTATATTATTATCACCTACTAATATAATATCATTTATATTTAAAAAATTTACATACAAGCGTGATAGTGTATTTACATTAGTTTTATTAATAAAAATCCCGTATTGATAATATTAATAGAAACTAACCAAAAAATTAACATTCATAAAATTATAAAGGTTAAAATACATTTTTGTCCCAATTTTCTTCAATTTTGTTAATTTTTTTAAATGTACACGTGTCAACCTAGGAGTGTGCCACGTGTCACTTCGTGGTTTTTTTGAATTTTTTTAAAAAATTTTATTTTATTTTTAAAATTTTTTTTAAATGTCCACGTGTCAACCCAGTAGCGTGCCACGTGTCAAAGTCAATGTTCTAAATTCAATTTGGTCCCTATATTTGTTATTTTTGTTCATTTAGGTCCCAATTTTTATGAACATTAACTAATTTGGTCACTCTCCAAATTAAAACCAAATTTAATTTTTATATTAAAATTCATATTTTTTATTAAATATCTTTATATAATATATTAAAATTCACATCATTATAACTTTGATATAAAAATTAAATTTGGTCACATCTTCTATAGGGACCAAATTGGTTAATCTTAACAAAAATTAGGACCTAATTGAACAAAAATAAAAAATATAGGGACCAAATTGAATATAGAATATTGACGTTGACACGTGGCACACTACTAGATTGACATGTGGACATTTAAAAAATAGTTCAAAAAATTCAAAAAAAATTCAAAAAAATAAAATAAAAAATAAATAAAAAATTCAAAAAAAACCACAAAGTGACACGTGGCACACTCCTGGGTTAACACGTGTACATTTAAAAAAAAATTTTAAAAAATTTAAAAAAAATAAATAAATAATTAAAATAAAAATTAAAAAATTAAAAAAAACCACGAAATGACACGTGGCTGTCACTGTTCATGGCCGTTAATGATTTAAACGGTGTTAGCAAAAAAGAACCTAATTGAACATTATTGACGAAAATTAGACCTATTTGAACACAAAACCAAAATTAGGACTTATTTGAAAAAATTTGACGAAAATTGGAAAAAAAAGTATTTTAACCAATTATAAAATATCTTATGAAAACAGAAAATCCCTATATCTTTTCAAACTATAGCTTATGTTAAATTAATAATTACATATTAAAAGAAAAATGGTCGAAAATATTAGAAACCAAACACCCTGCAGCTTAGCGAAGACATTGACATTGGACAGAAGGATTGAGGGTGTCTGAAATTATGATCCTCAAAGCACTGGTGCCAGTAAAAGGTTGGCATTTGGTTGATGGGCCCAAATTTTACACACGTGGCAGAATTCTGTTTCATCCTGAACTCAACACGAGGACTTAAAAATGGAAAACAAGAAACAGAAAACGGAAAGCAGAGAAGAAACAAGAAACTGCTCTCTGCGCGTTTCAGTTTGCTTCGGGAGTTAAGACGAAAAGGGCAAAAACCCAAATCCCGAGTAAGAAAATTAACAGCATAGGTTTAAAACTTTTTGGCTTAAATATACATTTGGTCCCTATTTTTGTTGATTTTATTCAATTTGGTCCCTATTTTCATTTTATGTTCAATTAGGTTCTCATTTTCGTCAAATTGTGGTCAATTTGGTCCTTTTCACTAACGGTGTTTAAATAGTTAACGTTTTTGAACAGTACATGCCACGTGTCAGCTCCTGGTTTTTTTGATTTTTTTTTTTGATTTTTTTTGATTTTTTTTAATTTTTTTTTAATTTTTTTTTAATTTTTTTTAATTTTTTTTAATTTTTTTTAATTTCAAAAAAATGGTCCACGTGTCAAGTCATAATTGTGCCACGTGTCAGTTTGTGGTAGTATTATTTTTTTTGTCCAATTTAGTCCCTACATTCGTTATTTTTGTTCAATTTAGTCCCTATATTCGTTATTTTTGTTCAATTTAGTCTGACACTAAATTTAATATCTTTTATACAAATTATATTAATATCTTTTCTAAAATTGATCTTTAAATTTATTATTTTTTAAATTCAATTATAAATTATTAAATTTAATTATAAATTGAATAAATTCTTATATTTAATTTCTAAATAGAATATAACTATTTAAAATATTATGAAAATATAATTATTAATTTTTTTTCTAATATTTATATTCTAAAATATTTTTAAAATTGATATATAAAAATATTTTAAATATTCAAAATATTTTAGAAAAATAAACTAATATTTGTAAAATTAACATTTACATATAAAATATTTTAGATTTTAATATCTAAAATGCAATAAAAATATTAAATACTTTAAATTTAAATGTAAATTTTACAAATGTTAATATATATTTTTAAAATTTTAATAATTATATTGTAATAATATTTAAATAATTATATTTTAATAATATTTAAATAATTATATTTTAATAATATTTAAATAATTATATTCTATTTAACAATTGAATCTAAGAATTATATTCAATTAATAATTAAATATTATAATTTATAATTAAATTTAAAAAATAAGTAATAATAATGTCAATTTTAAAAATTAAATGGTTCTATTTTCACAAAATTTGGGACTAAATTAAACAAAAATAACGAATATAGGGACTGAATTGAACAAAAATAACAAATATAGGGACTAAATTGAACAAAAAAAATAATACTATCAGAAATTGACACGTGGCACTAGCATTGACACGTGGCACAATTGTGACTTGACACGTGGACACTTTTTTTGAAATTAAAAAAATTTTAAAAAAATTAAAAAAAAAATTAAAAAAATTTTAAAAAAAATTAAAAAAAAATTAAAAAAAAAAATCAAAAAAATCAGGAGCTGACACGTGGCATGTACTGTTCAAAAACGTTAACTATTTAAACACCGTTAGTGAAAAGGACCAAATTGACCACAATTTGACGAAAATGAGGACCTAATTGAACATCAAACGAAAATAGGGACCAAATTAAATAAAATCAATAAAAATAGGAACCAAATGTATATTTAAGCCAAACTTTTTATATCAGTCCATCTTTTCTGCCTTATAAAAGGGTGTGAGGAGCAGTTTCATTTGAAAAAACGCACACTCTGTGAAGAGGGTCTCATCATTCACGTGTCTCTCCCTTATCTTCTGCTTGTTCTCTTCTCTTCTATTACTTTTTCTCTTCTCTCCTCGTTGTTTTCTGTTTGTTTCCCGAGAATAACGTAATTGGGATTTTTGTGGGGCTGTCTGTTTATAAAGGATCTCTATCACTTTCTTATGATTCAACACTGGTTTTCATGCAAAAGGTTTTAGTTTTAGAGGTAAAAATAAAATGGAAGGGAATAAGCAAAAGGGCATCTCGTCGTCCTTCACTTCTGAGTTCTTTGAGTCCATCAAAGAGTCTCATCCTCCTCCTTCTTCTGCTGGTGGTTGGATTTTTGGGTCCATTTTTTCACCTCCATCGCCCAAGACCAAGGTGTGTTTTTCATTTCAGCACCTTGATTTCTGTTTTGACTCTTCTGCTTTTTAGTTCTTGGTCAAATAAGTCCCTTTGCTTTTCTTTTTTCTGCATTTCATGGTTAAGTTTATGTTATGTTTTTGGTTCTACTGTTAAAAGTCTGAGTTTTCTCTCAGGACATATCTTTCGCTGAATTTATTTTAACTCTTGGAATTCTATCTCAGTTTGAACAAGAAACCCACTCGATGAGCCTTTACACCTGAATGATTGAATTTAACTTTCGAAATACTTGACGGGATCATTGAATTGGCTTGAATCATATATCATGCTCTGCTCGTTGCATATTTGAGTCATGGTTCTAAGATTAATTTTGGGATTTGTTTGGTTATATTTCAGGTGTTGGGGAGAGAATCTCTGCGCTCTGAATTGAGTCGAAAAATTGCCAATGAAACCCGGAACTCCAAAATTGGTATTCAAGGTAGATCAACCCTGGTTTTTACAAATTCCGGTGACTTTTCAAGAGACAATATTGAAATAATAAATAATCTCATGCTGGTATATTTCTTGTTGGCACTATTTTCCAATTTTCCTAAACTTTCCACATTTTCCCTGTGCTGAATTGTCTGCTCCCTTAGTGGGTATTGATCCGATTCCACTAGCCAACATCCATCCTGTTATCCTGACAGCTAATTATTTTTATATTTAGAATTATCATAAAAAAAATCTGTTTGTAGATTTATTATTGAGTTTTATACAATTTAATTTATCTTGGTAAGATTTTGCATGCATAGAATGTATTGTACGTACCTAAATATATAGCACCAACTTTTTAATAGCGTTTCTTTTCAAATTCTTTCTTTTTCCCCAAGTTGGTATGCCTTATCCTTCCAATCAATGCAGATCACTCCTCCAAGTACAGTGGTAGCGAAGCTCATAACACTGTGAATAAGGATATGAGTTCCATCTATCAGGATCAGAGAGTTCAACCGTGTCACCTTAGTTCATCAATTCATTATGGGGGCCAGGACATCTGTCCTAGTCCTCAGAGTATCCATAATGAGGGGTTCAACACTTTGGTGAGTTGCAGAATACTTATTTATTATTTTTTGTTATTTTTTGTTCTTATTTGGTCACAGGTTCAGATTCTGGAAATGGTCTCTCCACCTAGTTTGCATTCCCACCCCGAACTCAGTGGAATCTTATCGATTGGGTCTTCCAATTTATAATATTTATTTATACTATATGGGTGTATGTATTGTACACACCATTCACTGTTCTATTTTGTAGATAATTGTTTTCTAGTACCAAGAATTTTTAACATAATCTTTTGTTTAGCCGTACCAGAATGATGCCGGAGATGATGAATCAGAACTTGCTTCAAGAGGAAACTGGTGGCAAGGTATGTTATGACATCTTCTTGTCTGAAAATATTCATATGAATTGTACATGTCTGTCAACGCTCTCATTCTTTTTCTGTCTTAACTTTCTATCCACAGGGTCTCTCTATTATTAAGATCACCCTTGCCCAAGGTACGTCTGCCCAAGGATAATGTTTTCTTCTTTTTTAAATTTAGATTAAGTCTTTGGAAAAACAAACAAGAGGATTATTCTGAAGGGTTTGATATATCTTATGAATTCATGGACCACTCCATAGCCTCTTCACCAACCCACAAGTGCCTAAGGGGAAATAGACTGAGAAAGAGTTCAGCATGTTATGATTCTTATCTATTTCTGAAGTCATACATATAATTATGTATACATCTGATCTTCCTTTCTAGTATTTTAGTCATATTTGGTGCTCAAGCATTTTTCATTAATCAATTAACGCATATTGCAGGTACATAGCAGGATAGTGTACTCCATCGTTTGTTATATGGAAGAGCCATACAGTAATGTTGTGGATAGCAATTGGCTTTGACAAAATCATCATATGAATGTATTATCATGTATGTTTCTTTTTTATTTTACTGTAAAGGATGTTATGCTATGTTATCATGTTGGAAAAAGTTATATAGGAAAGGAATTGTTAGCATTATCAGCTACTATTGTGTGGCTGAACCTCTACAATTATTTACTTTAATGGAAGAAGCTCTTTACTTGCTTCACGTCTGTATTCGTCCTTCAGCTATGATCGCAGATAAATATGCTTTGACACAGTTGATCTTATTCTTTGTCTAGATTACATTTTACTAAGATTCTCATCTAACCAAAATATAGAAACTAAAGTATGTTTGGTAATTTATTAATCAATAGATATAATGTTAACTAAAATAATATTCTTTTTGACTTCAAATAAGATTTTAGAGTTTATAATTAAAGCTAGCAGCTTATTTTAGCTAGTTCTATTTTTTCCATTTTATTAATAATAACTCACCCTAAATATAAAACCATGTTTGATTTTATATCCTGTCTTGTAGTTTTACTATAAAGGAACTTCTTTATGACAATCCAGTCTAAACATAATAAACAATTAAACCATTTTCAATTAACATGTTCCAATGAGATACTTATTTAATGTCATGAAATATTGACAGCTCTTTTCCCTTTAAGCTAATCCAAACGGAAACGATTCACCTTAATTGGAGATTATGTGGCTGGGTTCTTACCCTTTTCGTCATTTGTATGGTTTGGCAATTGCTAAACAATTTGAGCACCTGCCACCATGTCTTGAAAACATAGTTATTGTCCTAACCACACCATGAACTAGGAGCAAATATACACACTACAAAGCTTTAAGGAGCCCACCACGCCACTTACTCTGTACCAAGGAATAACTCAGTACACAGTAAGCTGCCATTAGCACTCACTAAGCCACTTACTTCGAACTAAGGAGTACCTCAGCACACAATAAACAACCATCAGCACCCAAAACCACACTTACTCTGAACTAAGGAGTACCTCAACACATAGTAAACAGCCATCAACACCCAAAGCTGCTTACTCTATACTCTTAGTACACAGTAAGCGGGCATGGCTTTCGAACTCCGCATGGCCGCTTATCGGGTACTGAATACTCCAAACATCCCCTAAAGTATGTGGTACCCGATCCAACCAATCCATAGGCCGTCCACCAAAGATTATTAAGGGTTACTCTAGTAATCTTACCCATTTTTACTGGATCCAGAGCAATTAAAGAGGTATTTTGGGCACAAAAGGCTCATTCCAGGTAGGATCCATAGGTAAAAAGGTATAAATAACACAATGTTCTATGCATTCATTATGCATTAAAATATTCTTTGAATCCCTGACATCACCCGTGCTAACTTAAGCATTAGAGTGTCTTTTGTAGGCACACCTGCACCGTCATCAGAGCTTCACCAGGGTAAGGAAATGTCAAGCCAGCAACCAGATACTAGAGCCGCGCAAAAGATTTGTGGAGTACAACTTGGTGTTGTAAGAACATTTACCATGCACACTACACTTATATAGTTATTAAGCTACATGATTGGGAGGAAACCACCTCAAAAAGGCTTGTAGAGTAATTACCACTAAGTACAAATGTTTGTGGTTTATATTGGGTAACAGTTCCTAAACAAGGCTCTGAAAACAATTACATGTTATCAGTGTCTTACTAGGTTCTTTCCCTATGATTTTTGTTCAAGGAAAATAGGTTGTACATGATTTGTTGTCTTTTCATTATTGCTACAAAACATTCTTTAAAGTAATTTGATATGCGGCACAACTTTTGGAGCGAACTTGATAACCGCATGTTGAAACTTGTTAATCATCACTCACCAATGATTTACATCTTTAGGCTCACTATTTCTGCAGAGTGACGTGAATAGATACCGTAACAGGAACAATCCAAAAATATTTCTCAAGTCCTTTTAGTTTCACAAGAAAAGCAACATCAACCAAATGAACTCCTTACCACAGATCTCCACTTCCCTCTTTCCTTCTCATCCATCAATTTAAATGCCTCTCACATGTGCACAAAACATGCATGCACGAATCACAAGTTCGTGAACCATCTTGGAATCAAAGAAAGAAAGTCAATTGAGATTCTGTGATGCAGTGCTAGCCGCTTTCAAAGATTGTGGCTCAGCAAGCATAATAATTCACAGACCTGTCCAAAACCTAGTTAACCAACTAGTCTATTCAGCTTCTTATCTTAGTTCATAAAGATTCTACTCTCAGCATAAATATTCAAAATCTGATCCGTCACCTTCTTCACCTATCCTTATCCTTACCCATCAACAACAACAGTGGGACAAACAAAGCCTCTTCAGTACCTTTGGGCTCTTTGCTGCTTTGTCTGCTCTTTTGGTTCTGCCTTTATCTCTGACCTCTCTGTTGTCATTCAAGATATTTTCTTTCCTTCTCTTTTTCTTTCTTTTTATCTATAATGTAATTGGTTCTTGACAAATAGTCAAAGATACCACCAGTCATCCATGTTTCACTGATAGATTTGATTGATGAGTTTTTCTACATACATTTAAGATGAAAAAATATGAACAAAATATAATGCAAATCTTTAACATTTTTGAAAATAAAAGCAACAATCTTTAAGAATAAATTTGATTGATTTGGTTCATGATAAACTAGCTCTCAAACACACTTGATTTAAAGTGAATTTCATCAATAACGTATTAAGGTTCCCTTTGATAAATATATTTTTATTCTTTCTATTTAATATATGTTTTCTCATCTTAGAAGAGTGAATTCCTTTAGAGGAAAAGAAATATATTAATACAGTAAACAAATTTGTAAACATTAAACGTTACAAGGGCAGATTTTATTCAGCAAGAACAGTAAAGTGCTGCTAGCCATTATTGATCAGAATGTTACATGGAGAATGAAACGTAGTTTTTCAGTCACAGTTTTAGTTAACAGCGATGCTCCAGTGCCTCCCTGTTTTCAGTACAAACCTAAGGCAGAGTGTAAGCTGCATAAATCAGCAAATAGTTTTTAGAGATGGACCCTAGTTAGATCAAGAAAAGGACTATAAAAACCGTAATAATGCACGGGATTATTTTTAATATTGATTATAAATATTAAATGTATAAGAAAAAATGTAGATTAATATTTTATTATTAATTAAATAATTTTAAAAATTTAATGAAGTATAAATTAATGTATAAAATGTTAAAATTAAATAAATATGATTACAGTTAGTACTTCAGAAGAATGAGAATGTTATCTGAACGATCCAATTCAACATATTGCAAAAATCATATTGTTTACATAACTCTTTCACAAATATTTTGTTTCATCAATATATTATATTCTGAAAAACACGTAATTTATTTTCACAGTTGAAGCCATATTCATCAAGCCTTAAAATTAGGTTTAATCTAATCACAACAATCATATTGTCATATAACCAAGTTCAATAACCATAATTGATGAAGTACACCATCTTCAACAACAACATTACAAAATTAGGCTTAATCTAATCACAACAACAACCATTAACAAACACTTCAATATTTGGTTCGATGAAATCATTGTCTGCTTGAAAGACAACAATATCTCCTTCTTTTAAGTCATTTTCAGAACAAAATAGCCTCCAAGAACTTCTATGTTTTTTTGATATTAGGATTTTGCAATTGACTATAATTTTAGGCCCTATAAGAAACACATCTTCTACATTGTCCTCTCGAATGAAGTTGGCAAACTTTGATGGCAAGCCCTACATGATTCATAAGGTTATTGTTAGTACATTCAGTATTTTCATTTAATTATACTTCTAAGGATAAGAAGAAATCAGAAGACATATACCAAGTGACTTGTTTTATTTTGATACTTTATCAATTTTATTAAAAATATAGATCTTGTATCTTGATGACTGATACGGTGCATAAATGTTGTCAAACTCTTTGGTGTACAACCACCTTTAAACACGGTTAGGTGAAATAAAGAATTTCCCAAATACTGAAACTGATGTGAGAGTCACTTTGGATGTGATACAAATTTCTCATATTACTCCAACCTTCAGTGATTCTTGGATTATTTGAATCCATGTCATAGGTAATTGTCGTGCTCTTACCATTTACATCTACTAAGTGCCACTGTGGACCTAATTTGTGTGCATAACCAACAGCAAAGTGTCAATCGACAAATCCAAATGGCTACAAATTAATGAAGACACTAAATTATTTTCCAACAATAAATAAAAACATGAACACTTTTTTCTCTGCAAGAACACAAACATAAACAAAAACATATATAAGTTATCAACTAACTTATATATCGCTTATTTTAAAATTATAATTACAAAAAATATGATTCTTCATTTGCCTTTAATCATTTTTAAAATATTATTAATGGTTAGAAAAAATGATATTAAAAAATTAAAAGTAATACAAAAAATAAAAATAAAGTCGTATGTATTTATGATTCTTCATTAAAGTCGTATGTATTTATTACAAATCAAAATAAAAATTAAAAGTTAAAAAAGTAATACAAAATATTAAAAAAAATGTCGCTGAATATTTTTTCTTCAAAATACTATATAGTGAAAAAGTATTATCAAAGCAACAAATAAAATACGAACAATTGTAAATCTTTAAAAGAGTTAATATAATTAAAAAATGTGTTGATTAAAATGAAAAGAAAATTGAGTACTATATTAAACACATTGTATTTACAAATTAAAATTTAAAAAAAGAAAAGTCAAAATAAGAAAAAACAGATAAATAATTAAATAATAAAAAGAAGTCTATATTATATATAAAACAAATATAGACTTTAAACAAACATTCATACAATTAAAATAAAGAAATAATAATTCTTTAAAGTTCAGCCAATTAAAATAAAAAACAAAATTGATTGTATAAATGGAAATGAAATAATTTTTTATCTAAAAACATTAACCAAATAAAAAAGACAAATGAAAAATATATTATGTATTTTTATAAATTTAAGTAAACCTTCAGAAAATTGAAATAAAGAAACTCTGATTCTTTAGATACCAAAACATTGTCAAAATTTTTGGTCTGATACCAACTGTAACATCCCGCAAGAATATTACTTTTGAAATAAATATAATAAAATAAATAACAAATTATTTATTGTCAAACCTCGTTTATAATGGTACTTTCCCAAAAACGCGAGAAAATTAAAAACCATGGAATCACATATACTACAATTATTCGCGATCAAAGTTTATTACAAACCATAAAATAACTAAAATAGCTGATGTTCAAAAACATGAAAATAAGTAAAAGATTAAAATCTTCAAATTCCCATTTCATCCCGCGCTCTGAACTCAAGCGTCTCCTGGCTCACCTGTCAAATCATCTGCTCCTGAATAATAAATCATCCGACCATCGTCAAACACAAGCAGATAGGGTGAGCCATGCATGTGTGTGTGTGTGTGTATATATATATATATACATACATATATATATATATATATATATATATATATATATATATATATATGACTCCCATCCCAAGAAAATAAATTTGCATCAATATTTCATTATTCCAAATTACCCATCCCTGATCTCATAGCCCTTCATGAGTCATATGCATGAAACTAGGTCTCGGGACTTTACTGTGCTCCCACGAAACTAACTCTTTTGTGGCCCAACTCTACGAGCCTAACTCGCTCGTAGTCCTGCCCTACAGACTTCTCGTCTGTAGAAAACCATCCAAGCTTACCTCGCTCGAACCCTAGCACGCACGCAATCACCATACTATGGACTCTTCGCCCAATAGTAGCCAACAAAAACATAACTGTTCCTTGCCCATCGTGCGCCCGACGCATGCAATCACCATACTAAAGACTCCTCGCCTATTAGTAGCCGACGGGAACTAGCCAGTTCCATGCCCATCATGCGTCCCACCACCAAGCACATCCCAGACCCCTATTGGACTTAGTCCATCAAGCCCAAGCACAAAGGTAAGTGAACTTAGTCCTTCAAATCCACTAATCCACGCAACAACCAATTTCTCAGCAACCAAAACCGCCTGGCACCGCCTAGACATCGCTAGGTGAAAACTGGCAGTAAACCGCTCGGCGGCCAAACCCCCACCGCCCAACGCTACTAAACAAACATGAGCTTCACAGCTCCGTCACCGCCTAGAGGACACAACCCTGCCGCCACGCGCCTCCTGCAGACAGTGACCACTGCCACTGATTTAAAGCCCTACCGCTTGGCGGCTCGCCCCGCACGGCCAGGCGCCATACCAATAGTGCAATGCTACTGGTTTTTGGCACTTTTTACAAGTCTTAATAGACCCCAAACATACAATATTTCTATCACTCATCAATTATAGCATTTCAAGACATAAAATCAAACCAGAATGTAATATGTACAATTAACTCATGCCCAAGTAAACTATTATCACATCTCAACATTGCCTCACATGATTCACTACAGGAACAAGCCATAAGATATAAATATGACACCCCCCATTTACCACAATACAAATTACAGTTTACATTACCCTTCTCAAATTTCATTTACACCTAAGTCATATCGCAAAAATGATCTTTAGTACACACACGTTAGAATGTTCACTCAATTCTAAAGAGTAAACCCCTGACCATTAACCCAATTCTCACAAAAATCACCCGTGACTCCCCAAGAACACAACTCACAACAAACCTCGCCAAGCACCCTCTACTCTGATGCATCGCTTGGCGGTAACCTAAGTGCCGCCAGGAGGTTCATACCAATATTGTGTTCTGCCACATTTTCCAGCATTCAACAGTATTCACAAACACCCCCATTTCAGTTCGCATTCAGTTTGACATGATTTCACGTACACATGGTATCCAGATTTCATATCCTAATCACGTTAACTTCAATTTCCATATAACATGGCTAATCACAACGATCAACCACGTTAATCCCACATGAACCCTAAATCCCCAATTCAAGTAAAAGTTCATGCAATAGTCCACCAATTACAAATTTACAGATAATAATCCATCATACCGATTAACCTTGTATCATAAGAATCTCTCCCAAGCCTCTCACATCACGGAAATACCAAAAATCAGAAAGAACTAGGCAGGCTAGTTGGTGTCGCTTGGCGGACAACACTTAGCCGCTACGCGGTGCATAGTAGAAACCCAAAAAATGGGTTCTAGAGGCATGAGCCGCCTGGCGGGCCTTCAACGCCGCGAGGCAGTTTCTGGAAATTTCCAGAAACGCGACAAGTCTCAACGAGAGTCCAATTTTCAAAGTCCATGTAATCCAGAATAGCACGAAAATACATACAAAATATAATACACATCAAATTAACTCCTCTAACCTGGATTAAAGCTTTCCTTGAATGATTTTGTTCTTCTTCCCTTTGACTCAAAAATAATCTTCCTTGGCTTCTCTCAATTTAGCCCCAAAAATCCACTCACACTCTCAATTTCCCACTAAAATTCGCACTCCTCTGCCTATCCCACGATAACCTCTGCGGAAACCTTTCTGCCCCCTCTCAGTTAGCTTTTTAATGATGTTTTAATGGTGGTTTAAGGTCCTAAAACGAAAATTACATTAACGAGTGGTGTAATTGCCATTCAAACACACTTAATTAGGTTGTTTTGCAGCTACCCAAATTACATTAACGAGTGGTGTAATTGCCATTCAAACACACTTAATTAGGTTGTTTTCTAGCTACCCTTGACAGCTAGGTCTGCTAGGGTTTCCTTTAACCCTTCAACTTCAAATCAAAACTAAAAATAGCCAAAATAAAGTTGAGTTTGAGTTCTCCAAGACTTGAACCCAGAACCATGCAATGCCAAATCAATGCCAAACCATCATACCAAATCATATTTCATGCTAACTAATATGATTCACGTATTATCACATTCTATAACATAATTAATATATATTTAAAAATAATACTAATTTAATAACACACAAAATGGCATACATAGGACCAGAACCCAAGTCCTCTCACATAATAAAGTACTTTCAACCACTTAAGCTAGCACTTTTACATATGGTAACATTCCACATTTATTGTCTTAAAGGTTCTCATTACCTGCATTTATTAACTATTTAATTTTTTCCGGGTCTTACACCAACTTTCCATTTAATCCTATGATTTGGAATTCCTTAACATTTGATATCATTTAGAAACTCTTGAGTAAACCACTCACCTTGAATTTCTTGATCATCATCAGATTGGCAAGGATTGTCTAAACTTAAATAACTTAGTTCTTCACCACAAAATAGAGATAAAATGAAGTCATTTACTTGTTCAACACTATCAATTGTAGGGCAAAGAGTCATGATATTTTCAATTAGACCACATAAATAAATTTGACTAAAGAAAGTACAAGTGTTTCACTTTCCTGAATTAGAAGATTTGCTGGTATTGAAATGTTCGCTTCACCACTTTCATTCAAATTCATATTTCCATCTCCAATTTTAAGAATCCAATCAGCAAATTCTTTTATATCTATTTCACTTTCATTTGAAACAACACTCTTTAACCTCATGTTTTGTGATAGCTTAAAAACTGTGCAACATTCCCACAAATCAGAGTAGGTAATTGATGAGTTCACAATATCATACCTTGATCCCTTTCTTACTATCGACAAGATTTGTCTAAAATCACCACCTAAGACAACAACCTTTCCACCAAATGGTTTGTCAACATTATCTTCATTTCTAGCTGATAACGCTGTCGTTGACGCGATCAAATAAATACTACTAAACTATAGCAACTTCAGTATTGCTAAGATAGTATTCAAGAAAATAGAGAGGTAAAGTAACCCTAAGTCGTCTCCCAATGAACACGGAATTGATTTTTAACAAATTAGTTCTTATAAAACTATACAAATGAGTTAGTCAAATAAAGTAAAAAATATGGGGGATTAAGATAAACAAAGATAGAAATAAAATTTAAAAGATAAAAAGAAATAAAAACAATAGTAAAGAAAATAGATTGATTCCATTGCTTTTTCAAAATAGATTCATCATCGGTTATCTAAAGATTATTGCTCAATTAATTATTGTTATAGATTTACAAATTAATCAATGTAAAGTCTCAATTAACTTGTTGGCGTTCTCACTTTTAACCAAAGTACAGTCTCAATTAAAAGTGAGAACTTTTAGATTATCCACAGTAAATTCAACCAAAGTACAGTCTCAGTCAAATTTACTATGTTTAATCATGTCTATTCTTTTATCTCCTCACCAAATAAAAAGCTTAATTAATCAAAGTAAAGTCTCAATTAATTGTAGTTAGAGTAAATACCTTTAACCAAAGTAAAGTCTCATGGTAAAAACTCATTTAATCATATGAAAGTTTCTAAATAAAATCAAAGTAAAGTCTCAATTCAATTTAAAAACCCTTGGACTCATATGACCAACATGCATATAGATTTAAAATCATTACTTCTTACATGATTTAAAGATAAAAGACATAGATGAATGAAAACCTCAACAATAATAAAAAGAACAAAGAAATTAATTGATCTAACCTCAGAATCCAATTAAGAAATTACAATGGAATCTACCCAAGAAGTTTAGAACTCCATGAATGCAAAATAAAAATAGAAGAATGGAGAGAGAGAAAGGAAACGAAATTAGGCCCCCCTAAGGGTTCCAAAACTCCGAAGTCCTAAGCTTGTTCCTTCTGCTTATCCCTTGGTCTCTTTATATAAGAATTGGACTGAGTTTTTCTGTTGTTAAAACCTCTCAAATATCTTTTAAAATAAAGATAAAGATAAATATTCAAAGATATTTGGAGAGATATAAACTATTTGACAATTGGTTAATAATTTATGATATAACTAAATAAATTAATTATTTAAAGATATATGATAAATTATCACGAAATAATATTTGTATTAATTTTCTAAATAACCCATTTTCAATCCTGTAGTCCAATTTTGCAAAGACATCCAAAAATATCAATATTTGCAAATAAACCCTCTCTTTTGACCAGTCTTTGACTTTTTGAATATTTGACCAAAGTTGACTGTTTGACCAGCTTTGACTAGTTGGACCGTGCAATAACAAACAGACACGTGGCAGCTCCTCCTCTCTCCCAAATTAGGGTTTCCGCTTCCATGTTTGTTGCTGCCGCAGGTGCGTTTTCTGCTTCGACGAAGAGATGCGCTGCTGCTCCGATCTGGTGCGCGATGGAGATGGTGATTCAATTGCGTTTTCCTCTCGCTGCTGCAATGGAGTTTGCGCGAGGAAGCTTCACGTTTTCTTCTCCGGCGAGGTGAGTGATGGTCGTGACTCCATGGATGCGTGAAGGTGTTGCGTTGCGGAGAAGATGGAGGCGACGCTGATGGTGGAACGCAGCTCCGATTTGGCTCGCGTTTTTTTCTGCAGGGACTCACGGTGGTGATGGGTGAACGAACTCCTGCTGCGGTGCTGCCATGGTTCGTGCTCGCGTTAATGGATTCTCGCAAGCGCAGATCTGTGAAGATGAAGGTGTTGCTGTTCTATTTTCTGCAGGAATGGCGTGGACCATGGTGTTGCGCGAATCTGGTGAAGATGCAGAAACGGTGCTGTTCATTTTCTGGCGAGAAGATGGAGGTTGAAACCTGCAGCTGCTTCGCGGACAGGTGCGGGATGGCGCGAGAACGAACGTTGTTGTTGGTTCGCTCATGACGGCGCTGGACTGCGTCTTGCCAACGACGACGAGGTGCAAGAAACTGTGGTGGCAGCCGCAAGGTCTGTGGTGGCCGTGACTGCTTCATCGCCGTCAAGGATGGTGGCTAACCTAGGGTTTCTCTTTGGGATAAGAGGCTAGAGTTGATCCATTGGACAACTTGTTAATGTAAGGATTGTTGCCCCGTGGAATGTTTTAATTGGACAGATTTAAAAGTGGGGATTGCCACATGGCATGATCTTAATGTATCTAGTTTAAAAGAGAAAAGAGGGATGAAAATAGACAAAGGCAGGGGTGTAGAAGTGGATTTTCTGTAGCCCATTTTGGAAAAGGGGGGTGTATAAGTAATGTATGGGGTACAAAAGTGATTTTTTTAGAACTTGCTGATTTTAGCCTTATTTAAAGGTGTTTTGTAATTTCAATCAATTTATTTTTTCACCTTTAAATAAGCTTAATCTTAACTTCAGATGCATCAACAAACGTTAAAATATCCAAAAATAATTTATGCAGCTAAAAATCACTTTTTAAGACATTTTTATCACACAAGTTGAAGTAGCCTAATTATCATAATTGTTAATTAAATCACTCTTTAAGCACACAAATTCACTTAAATACTCAGAATTAAACACTGAATGAGGGCAAAAATACGCACTCA
Organism: Vigna unguiculata; assembly: GCF_037176805.1. Classification (NCBI taxonomy): domain Eukaryota; kingdom Viridiplantae; phylum Streptophyta; class Magnoliopsida; order Fabales; family Fabaceae; genus Vigna; species Vigna unguiculata. Next base: position 25,202,332 of record NC_140801.1, read on the forward strand.
TCACTAGCTCTTATAATGTCTCTCAATGTTCTATCAAAAGCTTGGAAACATAGCTTATTCATTATAGGAGCTTCATCCCATATGATAAGTTTTGTTTCCATCAATAGTTTGGCACAAAGACTTTCTTGATTGATGTTGCACGTTGATTCATCATTGATTGCTAATGGTATGCAAAAAGTAGAATGAGAAATTTTACCTCCAAGAAGCAATAAAGATGCAATGCCGCTTAAAGCTATATTAAGGGCAATCATTCCCTTGGCTCTAATAGCAGCTGACAAAAGTTTCCAGAGATATGTTTTTTCAGTCCCACCATAACCATATAAGAAAAAAGAAATTCCCTACATCTGAATTCACTGCTGTCATAATTTTGTTATAAACATGTAGTTGCTCATTAGTGACTGACTGCAATAGAGAGTGATGTAGCTTCTCCATTTGTTCTTTATCGTAATTCATTTCATCAATAATGAACCTATTGTGAAATTTGAATGAATTTGAAAGATTAGGTTGAGGAAGGAAACTATAATCTGTTAAAGCTCGCCCATTGGAATTTTGAAGTTCTTCTACTTCTAGGAGACAAAGATTCTGTAAATCTTGTTCTTCCATTTGAAAACCTACAAAACAAAACATGTAATGAATAAATAAATATGGAATAAAGAATGGAGATTATTTCTATTTAGTACCTGGTAGGTTCAAGTCTTTTCTTTTTTGATATAGGATACCATCTGCTAGTAAATTCCAAGTTGCATCCCAAACAACTTTGCCTTTGACATTGTATTCATGATTAACAAAGAAACAAATAACCTTCTAAGTTGATTTCCAGATGCAAGATGGCTAGCCTCTTTAATGGCATCAATGAATTCTTTGTCATCTGCTAATAATCCTAATTCCTGGCAAGCCTCTTAGTATGTAGAGAATGTTTTACCGTTAATTGTCTTTATACTATCATGATTAATACAACCTTTCTGTTTTGTCAGTAAGATTCTCATGTAGTAGCATTCACCTGATCCTGGAGGAACATATGTCAGTTGACCAATACTATAACCCTACTTTCTTGGTTTCGATTGTTTTTGTTGAGACATCTATACAAACTTTGTTGGAAATTCAGCATAGATCAAGTTCTTGCCTTCCTCAAATTTTTTGTTAGCTTCAAACCAAGCTAGAAACATTGTATTCATATTCTCATTCCTCTCTAATACATCATCAATTCGAACATCATCTTTAAACAAAACTAGTTGTTGATCTTGTAAGTGAAAAGTTAAACGTTGAACAGCAGGCCATCTATGATGGATATTGAAGCCATAAATTCTCCAAATTGCTTCACATGAAGATAAATATCTACAATCATAATATCTTTTAATCTCATCAACAATACGCATTTCTGTAGATTCATTCTCTTTGTCTATAATTTTCATTGTTGCTCTATCAGGACCTTTGTTGACATATTTGAACAAATACTTGATTGAGTTGGATTTGTTGCAATATTCTGTATTAACATGAGCTTGATACCGCATTAAGAGAAGAGGACTATAAGGCACCACATTTCCATTACCTAATTTATGTCCATTTTTCAACACAAATAAACCATCATCTTTACATCTATATATAGGATAGCCATATTCATCAATTGTAGTTAAATGTTTAAATTTTTTAGGAAAAAATTTAGAACACCGACCTTCTTTCATGCATGATGAATTGAATCTAGCGGCTTCGCACGGACCATGTATCATATATGTTTGAACAACCTTTGGAAGTTTTGGATAGAGATCTGGATGAGAAAGTTCAACAGAGATTACTTGATCTATGTGCTTTGCATTTTCTAACTTGTTTGAGTCACTCAACCATAATAATATATGAGCATGTGGCAGACCTCTCTTTTGAAATTCAACTGTATAGATACCTAAAATTTGAACATAATTATTAGACAAAACAATTGGCGGTAAGAAGTCTAAATTATGGAAAAGTAGTATGGTATACCTGCATTGACTTTGCCAAAGAAATTCTTCTTCTTGAAATCTGTCATCATTTGGTCTAATTTCATTTTAAAAACTCTGCAAACAATGTCTGGCCTATCTGAAGCAGTTAATCCTTTTGATTTTACAAAATCAAGAATTTCAGGCCAATTTACATTACATGTGATTGTTATAAACAAATATGGATAGCCATACCTCTTACAAATTGCCATAGCATCTTGACAATTATTGAACATATATCTCATACCATCTGTAAATGAAGCTGGCAAAACTATACGCTTTCCAACGAAAGAAGGATACACTTTCCAACGAAAGAAGGATCAATTTCACCTTTGTTAACAACTTCTTGTAACCCATTCAAAATATCGGAACGAATGAGTTTTTGATTATTTCATATAAAAGACAACCTTTGGGCTTCAATCATAGTATAGGTATCCACTAAAAACTATTGAAACAATCTATGTGAATTTACAACGTTACCAAATTCAACCTTTCTATCTTGTATTCTGAAAGCAATGAATTCTCGTAAAGAAATGTGAATTCTCTTTCGACTTTGACCATATTTGTGACAATCTCTAATTGGAATATCCTCTTGATATCCATCCTCTCCATATGGGAAAATCAAAGGATATTGCAGAGGAATGAAATATGTGTGGGTTTCATGTAGTCTTGTCAACTGACCAGAAACTTTCTTCACAATGATGTCCCTTCCTACATCTAAGGTGCTTAAATCACCAACTACCAATGTTGCGACTTCATCTCCTATTGCTGTATTGTATACTCTAGGATCCTTAAAGCGATGTCTAAATAACCCCAATCCAAAATCTGATTGGTCATCATCATGTATAAAATCTCTTACTCTTCTGAATGTTTGAGCAAGAACATTGTGTTTGTCAATCATGTTTTTCAACTCTTTGATCAATGATTTATCAAATATGGATTGTTGTATATCAGACCTGTAAAATTAGAAATTAATCAATTATATACACAATGATCGGTAAAATATAAATAAGTATGTACACATACCCAAAGTGACTAATTCTGTTTGTTGTTTCATTTTCTGTGTCACAAATATATAGTTGTGCAAATTTTGGATCTGATCCTTTTTCGAGCAATAAACTTCCAATGCGATGGTAATTTTGACCACTGAAAATAAACTGAGGAGGTAAATGCGAACATGTTGTTGTAACTTCTTATGTAATGTAAGCAGTGGCAGAGCTTCTATGAAGTTGGGAGCGGCCTTGGCCCCCCAAAATATTTTTGATTTTTTTAAAAATTATATATTTGTTTTTGAAGTTTTTAAGAATTTTGAAATTTTTTTAAATTATAGATAGTGTATTTTAAAAATTGAAGAAAATTAAATTAAATTTTTTTATTTCTGTTATAAAATAAAATATTTAATACTAATAAATAATAAAACATAAAATCAAATATAACAAAGAATACAAATCTTTATGTTTAATTACTTTTTTATCTATATTTTCATCTAAAAAAATTAAATTGTGACTAAACAATTGAGACTAAAAAAGGGGAAGATCTTGATATTTTTGGAAATAGTAACCAAAAGAGTAATTAAACAAAATATTTAATAAGATATGTTTTATTTTCTTTCTCATTGCCTTTTTAGTTTTTCACTCTCGTATTTTTTTTTGTTTTTGAAGAAAAAATAAAGTTATATATATATATATATATATATATATATATATGTTCATTATTTTTTCTCTTATTTCTTATTTGTTTCTTTTCTTTCTCGAATAACAATGTAACTCTCTTGTCTTACTTGATAATGAAATATTAGTTTAATAGTTATTAAAATTATTTTTTTTATCTCATGAGTATCTTGTATATTCATTTTTCATTATTATAGAAGTAAAAAATAATATATTATGTATTTTTTTATAACCGATTTTTAATTGTGACTTGACTACCATATATTTCTCTTTTAATAATTATGTCTCTCAATTTTTTATTAGATTATAACAAATTATTTTTAATATATTTAAAAAAAATTATATTGATGAAGAATAAAATAATAAATGTTTTTTTTAAAGTGATAAAAGAAAAACTACATGAAGATGAAAAACAACATAAATTCTACTTCTTCACATATTTTGAAACATTATACTAATGATTCAATTGTTCAGTTACATAAGTTATTTTTCAAAAACATTATACTAATGATTCAAACAAAATCAAATAATCATATTACTTTGGCCCCTCTAACACTCTTGATCAAGATCCGCCACTGAATGTAAGAATGTTGGCTTGTAGTGTCTTCACCTTTGAACAACTTTTGAAGCAATTGTGTAGGTTTTTCAACAATGGCAGTTGGACTTTTCCCTTTTGAGAACAAAGAGAGAAATCAACTTGTTTTAATCTTTTGCATTTATTAGATCTTTCTTCGTACCACAATTGAGCTTGACAATAGGGACACTCAAAGGAACACTCCCCAACATCAACATTTGCTAAGTACATAAAGAGCAATATGTCATTAATTAAAAGATATTTATATTTATATGTACACTATAGTAATATAAATTGACTAAAAAGTATTGTTGCACCTTGAATTTCAGCCCTTGAATACAAATTAGAGGAGAAATGGCCGATTATGTAATCTGAAATAAAATAAAGAAACAATTTTACATAAAGGAAAATTAAAACAATATGAATTTATTCTTTAAAATCAATCATTATTGATTACCATCATTTTCATCTTCATCAGAATTATTGTCAAAATCCAATATCTTTGAAAATGATCTAATAACATCCTCACGAGAAGGCTGACAAAATTGTACAACTTCAAAATATGTTAAAATGAATATTAGCAAGATGAATTTGTAACAATTAAAGTAATTAAAGTAAGCAAACTAATTTTGTTAATAGTAGAAATTACCACGAATTTGGTTCTCTTCAACATAAAAAAGATTAACAACTTCAGAATAAGCAAAAGAATCCAGGGAAGCACGAGTGGAGCTGCTACCAACAATTTCTTTATCTAACCTCTTACTAATTGTATTCAATAGTGGTTGTGTATTAAACAAATTTGTTTTCCTTCTTCCACTTGACAATCACTTTGAACTATACCTACAAGTATATGCATAAATTCATGAACTGAATTCAACATTTATATAGACATTAAATATAGAATGATGATATATGAGTTTGTAATTGTGTTCTTAATTTTATATTGTACTAAAATATATTGATACATTGGAATAACTAAAATAACTTTGTTTGCTTCACATTTTACTATTGTGTTTGAACTTTTTCTACTAAGAGAAAAGCATAAAAAAAGAAATTTAAGTTGGATTGGTACTTGTGTTGTTAGTGTTGCTTTTGTGCAAAATTGGAGCATTGGTGATTTCAATTGAAGTACAATTCATTCCAGATCCAATGGAGGTAGAACCATGAATTTCTTTACATGAAATGTTACTAAATGTTAGTAATAGTAACATTTAGTATGAAAGGAATGGAAATAAAGATAAATTAATGATAGATATATGATGAATTAGCCATTAACGATTATTATCAACAATTTATTACTTTTTTCTGCAAACTTTTGATTCCTAATAAGTTTCCTTCTTCTTCGTGCATCTTTATAATTATTTTGGTCAATGTTTGCAAAATGTAGTTAAACAAATGATTATAAAATGCAATAGAAAGATCAAATAGAAGAAACATGAAACAAAGTGATTATCAAATGCAATGATTTATTCTCCATCTTTGTCAATTCCATTGGATGTGCATTCAATATGGATCAATTCGAAAAGACATTATGCATTTCAAGATCATCACTGAGAATAATACGTCTTTAGTGGTAGCATTTGTTGTGAATTTGAATGATTTTTAAATTCAATGAACAAACTTACCACGATATGTCAACTCCAAAAGTGGCTTTCTATTTGAGGATTGAATTCCTTTATCCTGCACGTGTCTATCTTGATTGAGAGATAAAGAGGTTTTTAGTTGCATTTGGGTAAGATTTTCATTCCATACTGGGAGAATTGTTGAAAAGTCAGATGAGACAAGAATACATAAAATTCATTTGAACTAAATTTTTATACTTTAGCAGTAAAATCAATCTAACTATGCAATCCAAATAATAAACATATTGAAAAATATAAAACTGTTAGTTTTTACAAATTCCAGAAGTTGTGTTAGTCCATTGAGTAAATTTGTTATTAACATTGACGTTCCTCGCTGTTCTTGCATCTGATGCCTTTTTTATATCAATATCTACAAAAGAAATTACAAACAGGCTGAGAAGATGTATTCAGTAATAAACATTAATCTTGGATTCAATTTATAGTGAATGAAAAAATGGTTACCATAATGTGTTAACTGAGAAAGAGGTGTAGTATTTGGAAAAGGAAATGCTTCACTGTGAATGGATTTTTCCTCATTGGTATCTGTGCTCAAGAGAACAAAATAAAAGTAACAAACATGAAGTAGGATTGGATTTTACAGCTTTGTTTTAACATCTGAATGTTGATGTTATTGTATTGGATGAGCAACCAATGAAATGAGAAACCAAATTGAAGAAAGTTTAAAATGGAATGTCAGAAACATAAATTTATTTAACCTGAGGACTTCATCATGCTATTTGAAATATCTTGTGAGACAATGCTCTTCCTTTTTCTTTTTGCATTTCTTGAATCATTTACATCCATTTGTTTGTAGTATTGTTCAAAGTTTGCAGAAGTAATGCATTCTCTTGCTGTGTTATGGTTCTTACAAATTCTTAAGAGGTTGGATAAAAAAAAAGATTTTGATTAATAATTAAAACTAATAAAATAAACACAAACCCAATTAACAATGCACTAAGAAAGTAAAATCAGAAAGCATAATAAAAAGCTATTAATAGATGTAGGCAAATTTTTAGTTTTCCATGCAAATTATTCCTAAGCTAGCTAATGTAAGTATAATATTTTTATACAAAAGAACAACCAAGTCATTGTTATGGAAATATCAAAATTGTAACATATAATTCAATATTTTAAACAGCGTACCTTTCGCAAAAAGATTTGATCTGCAATGTCCAAATTAATGATTTGTAGACACTACAATGCTGCATTTCAGAATGTGCATTTGTGATATATGTCCTTTTAAGGCTAACACATAAGTACTATGCTTGGTAATAGTCAACCCTCAAAGTAGAAATTTGTTTCTACATTTAGTCTGCCCTATAACTAATAAAATAATTGTTTAAAAAGTCAGTACAAATAGAAAGAAATTAATTCAGATGAGATAATTTAAAAAAAAAATCAATACGTTGAATATTAACTTTTTAAAGCAAAATATTATAAAACATACATAATATGTTAAATAATTGTAATTGTTTAAAAACATCTACTGTAAAAATTTAAATTTAAATTACAACCCGTGTTTCAGAGTTATAAATCAATTGATTTTTTTATCGCAGTTTTTGTTTATAAAAGAAATTATCATCTGTTATATTATTTGAATAATTAATAGATTGGTAAAAAACATTTAAAGGAATAGTGCAATAAAAATTAAAATAGTTTGTGTTTACAAAAATTAAAATAACGTTATTCAAATTATTGTGTCATAGGACAAATTTTTAGCAAAAGATTTCAATTTATATTGAGTTAGTATTTCAAAATACATTACTATTGCAAAATACAATATTTATTTCTTTATTATGACTTCAAACATTTTTTTTTTGGAAAATCAATCAAATCTTTTAAAAAATTTGAATTCCTCTCATATTCATTTTTATTTATTTTTATTATCAGAATTGAATATTGTTTGTATACAATAAATATTGAAATAAATCTTATTGTTTATGATATTCTTTTAAGAAATAAATAAAAACGTAATACATAAGTATAACACATAATTTGAAGCATGAAATTAATTAAAATATTAAAGTTGACCATAAATAACTTACAGATAATAGTTATAGATATGACTTCTACTTATTAGAAGCAACAAAATTAGCATGCATTCAGTCTTACACACAAAATAAAAGCACACTTCCTTGAAAGCTCTAGGAAAACCATATATACCATCTAAAGTAAAATGAAACAAAAGTGAAATATTAAAAGCTGAATTTATTTTTGACATAGACTTTAATCTTCTTCTTTCTCATTCTTGTCAGCTACAAACACAAGAATATCCCCTTCTTTCACCCGATTGAATCTGCAGAAGTCCTTCCATCCCTTCCCAATCTTACTTGACTTCTTAGGTGAATTACGCAGTAGAAGCTTACATTGAACAATGAATGTGTTCTTACGTCCCTACAATTCCAACCTCTTGAATCTACGTTTCCGAACATAAGCTGCAAAATTAGTTGGTAAGTCCTGAAAAAATAACTAAATAACAAACAAAAAAAAAATAACAACTTATATCAACAAAATAACATATAAAACAAAAATATAAAACAACAAAGTTCACCAGATGGCTGGCTTTGCTTTGAGATTTTGTCAATTTCACTCTAAACAGATGTTTTGTTCGCATCCAAAGTATTTTTGAAAGAACTTCTACACAGTCGATATTGTAGACATGCTGGAGAATACAATAATTTGGAAGGTTGAGTTGCATATAAATCTGAATAAAATTTGATGGATATGTTCCAAATTATAAAAAACTCTTAGGCCAGACCAACCTTTAGTGACCAGGGGATTATTGACATCCATATTAAAAGTTGACTGATGGTGATTCCCTTTAATATCTTCCAACTGCCAAACCGGTCCTAATTCTTGCGCAAACATAGCAATAAATATTCGGTCAACATGACCAAACTCCTAAAATTTCAGCGTTCAAAAAACAAAAAGAAGGGTGAAAAACATAAATAAGACAAATATTAAATTGATCATGAAAGAGAGAGAAGAAATAAGATTTCAACCAAGGAATAAAAACATGCATGGCTAATGTAAGCAAAAACATTTCGAGATAGATGAAACATGCAAAAAAAAGAAGAGAAAGTCGTACATTTGAATGATTATTGAAGAAAGTTCACATTTTTAGAAAAAAGATTTCCAGCAAAGTAAAAATAAAAGCTTGGCTTATGGAAGCAAAAACATTTCAAGATACATCAAGAATGCAGAATGTAAGACCCGAGAAATTTAAAAAATTAAATGAATAATTATTTAATAAATGCGGGTAGTAGAAACCTTTATGGCATTTAATGTTAATCGTTGTGATGTGGAAAAGTACTAGCACAAGGGGTTAAGAGTACTTTATCGTTCGGGTTTCAAAAGAAGACAAACTTGACCATACCAAGGAGATGGTCTCGAATTGACACACTAATTCTTTTTGTTTCTTTTTGTTTTTTTGAAAAAACCAAATTAGGCCAATCCCGATGAGAGGGTCTAGATCCAAATTATTCAACGACCATTACCATGTAGAGGGCCCCAATCCTAAAAACATTCTTGTCGTACTTTGACGTTTTGAAAAATAGATTAGACCACTTCCGAGGAGATGGTCTATATCCAAAGGATTCGACGACCATTACCACGTAGAGGGTCTCGATCTGAAAAAAAATCTTTTTGTAATTTTGACTTTTTGAAAAAGAGATTAGACCAATCCTGAGGAGAGGGTCTATATCTAAAGATTTGGTGACCATTGCCATGTATAGGGTCACGATCTCACAAATCACTTTGTTTTATTATCTTCTTTTCTGACTTTTTGAAAAAAAAATTAGACCAATCCCGAGGAGAGGGTCTATATCGAAAGGAAAGAAATTAATGACCATTGCCTCGCAGCGGGTCTTGATGTAAAGAGATCGATGACCATTGCCTCGCAAAGGGCCTCGATGTGACATAAGAAATCAATGACCATTGCTTTGTAGAAGGTCTTGATGTAAAGAGATCGATGACCATTGCCTCGCAGAGGGTCTCGATGTGACATAAGAAATCAATGACCATTGCTTTGCAGAGGATCTTGATGTAAAGAGATCGATGACCACTGCCTCGTAGAGGGACTCGATGTGACATAAGAAATCAATGACCATTGCCTCGCAGAAGGCCTTGATATAAAGAGATCGAAGACCATTGCCTCGCAGAGGGCCTCGATGTGACATAAGAAATCACTGACCATTGCTTTGCAGAGGGTCTTGATGTAAAGAGATCGATGACCATTGCCTCGTAGAGGGCCTCGATGTGACAAAGAAATCAATTACCATTACCTCGCAGAGGGCCTTCATGTAAATGAATCAATGACCATTGCTTTGTAGAGGGCCTCAATGTAAAGAAAGGAAATCAATAACCATTGCCTTATAGAGGGTCTTGATTTAAACATAAGGAAATCAATGACCATTGCCTTGTAGAGGGTCCTGATATATAAAAGGATAACTTGAATTTTGCTTTTGAAGTGTCGACAAACATCGCGTGAATGCCTAACATTGGTGAGACTTACACAAAAAAATATCATTGTTGACTTTTTTTTTGAAATGATTTTCACTTATTTTGTGGAGTATGATGGATGACATGATGTGATGATGCATGACATGTTATGACTTTCTTTATGAAATTATATGATATGCTTACATGGATGCGTGGATGCATGAGTGGAATTTGTTTTTTTTTTCATTTTTCATTTTTCCTTTATTTTAATTTGAGAGGAAGGAAAACAAGGCTTAGAGGCTAGAAAAAAAACTAGGCTTAAGGTTAGACAAAAATGGATTTAGGGGCCAATGTGGAAACTGGGCTTGGGGGCCAGTTTGGAAACTAGGCTTGAGGTTAGTGTGAAAACTGGGCTTGGGGGCTAGTGTGGAAACTAGGCTTGGGGCCAGTGTGAAAACTGGGCTTGGTGGCCAGTGTGGAAATTGGGTTTGAGGGCCAATGTGGAAATTGAACTTAGGGTATATTGGTCATTCATATGAATTAAAATGACTAGAATTTGAGAAACATCATAGAAACCAAATTGTGTATTTTTTTAATTTTCTTCCTTCTAAAACGAAAGGATTCAATAACCATTCATATGAGTGAAGAGGGTTTTGAATGGAAATGTGGAAACTATTTTATTCAAAAAGATGAATGACTCATGTATGCATGACTTGGTATGACGTATGAATTACCTTATGTATGAATTTTCTTTTGCATTTTTTTTAAAAACAAATTTGAATTGTTCCCCATTTCATTGTTATTTTGAATTTATGGAATCATTCTACTTTGATATTTTTTTTTTACTTTTTTTAAATAATTTCTTTGGTCTAATCAATTTACTAACAAACACTTTTTTAATCATTTCTTTTGAAACACTATTTGAATGACATGCATGAAATTGCCAAGGGCTTGAAAAGGTTTGGATGAGGTGATGAAGATTAATTAGGGAGTTGCCCCAATTTGAATTGGTCTCGGGACACAAAATGTGTTTGGGCTTTCCTTAGTTATTGATGGTATGAACAAAATGATGGGGACTGCAAAAAAAAGCGTGTTTGACTTTTCCCAATTGAGGAGATTGAAAAATGACTTTTTTTGATATTTTTGTATTGGTGAACTACCAGTCGGATGAAACAAATGCAAACATTATGCCAACCCTTAGTGTGGGGGTGACCCATGTTTTGGATAATTTGAAAGAAATTTGTTGAAAGGCTCAAATTGGGTAGTAAAGGATAATTACTTTTTTTTTTTTTGGATAAAGAAACATGGTCACACATCATTTCAAATCATGGTTGTTTTTTCCAACAAAAACTTTAATCCAGAGGAAAATAATATAGTTCATTTGACAAGATGTCCCTTGTTTTGTTCTTTTTTTTTCACTTTTTTTTTGTCTTATTTTTGCCTAAACTGTCCATCAGAGTTTTCAGCTTAGCTAATTATTCTTCATTTTTTGTGTTCAGAGAGTTTCTTGTAATCATTTTTAAGGTATGTGTCCCCTTTATGATAATTCTCCATGGAAAAGAAAACAAGGTTTATGGTGGAAGAGAGATGGAAAGGAAGATAGATTTGAGCAATTTCATGCATGCAAGATTAGATGGGTATTTCAAAAGAAATGATAATAAAAAAAAGTTTATTTCTTTATTCAACCCACTGATTTGACCAAAGAATGTTTTATCATTTTCTCAATTTTTCATAAGAAAGATTCCAAGAATTTGGTGATAAAGAAAGTGGGAAACAATTTGAACTTATTGTAGTGCAATATTTTTTTTGTTTATTTTCCAAAAATTATGCTGATGCATGCTATGTGTTTGAATCTTTGGATAAGGTATCATGAATGACCAATAAATGGAATGCAATGCATGTTTGTGCCTCGTAGGGCACTTATTCACATGATATGCTAATGAAATGTATGTTTATGGCTAATAATGATGTGATTGTGATGAATTTATTATTATATACAAGGAAAGGTGAGGGTAAAGGATGCAAATAATCTCCCTTTAGTGCCTTTATTTAACATGAGTTGGACGCTTAAAGTTCTAGGGGAAAGTATATGTGCTCACAAGGATAGTTCTCTAATACCTAAATATCAAGGTCACTAGAGCTATGGCCCACTTCATGGAATTTTCCACAACAGTTGGTAAACAACAAGAAGTGGGAGTACCGATGAAGCAAACAAACTCTAGCTGGGGTTCTCACAATGACCACTTGGGAAGTACATGCACTGTGACACTGCTACACAATCCCCTCTAATTCTAAGCAACTCAAACCCGGATATAGGGCCCCACTCATGTAATGAACAAAATGTGAGTGTATGAAGGGAGAACACAATGTATACCCAAACCCACACCTGAAAATTATTCCAAATACAAAAATAAAGAAGAATATACACATACAATTATTCTAAATATAAAAAAAAGATAAAAAAACACATACCCAAAAAAATGAGAAAGAAAAAATATGAAGAAAAACCACATCAATTTTGCACATCCAAATAAATGGTTTAACTCTCTAGCATCCCTAGTGGAGTCGCCATCTGTCGCAACCGAAATCGCGACGGGACAGCGAACCAAAAATTAAACTCGAAAAAATAAAGAGTTTGGAGTCGCCACCATAGTTATTATAGGAAACTATGGAAAACCATAAAAAAATAGCAAAGTCTGCGAAAAACCAGATTTTGGGTCCGAGAGTTGGTTACACGTGGGGAAGGTATTAGCACCCCACAACGCCCGTTCTAAGACGGTGTCTTTATTTAAATGCGCAAAAGTTACGTGGTTTTTCAAAATATTTATTTTTCCCAAAAAATAATATAAAAGGATGTACAAAAGAAACAAAAATATTTTTTTAGGCCCGACAAGGATTAATCCTTGCTCTTACGTATCTCCATTTATAATGGAGAATCAGGGTTACGTAGTTCTTTATGAAAAATTATTTAAAAAATGATTTAATTTGTTTTATAATTTCGAAAACCTTTTTATTTAAATGTTAGTATTATTTTAAAATTGGTGTCACGCGACACGAGCGGCCAGACAAACACTTGAAATAAATTCTTTTTTTCTAATCTTTTATTTTTTATTCTTTTAATCATTTATAAATTTTAATATTTTTTTTAAAAGTTATTTTAAAGTAGTTATGAATGTCATTGCGACGTGAGCAACCAAATAGATATAAAAGAGTAAACAAAGAAAGTTATTTTTATTTTTAGATCATCTGTACATATTTTTTAGAAAAAACAAAAGTCTAAATTGGATGTCATGTGACGTGAGCGGCTGGGCAAACATTAAAGAAAGGGGAAAAAATATTTTTTATGATTAAAAAAATAGAATGAAAATTGAAAAAAAAACTAAATCAAGAGATGAAAGAATTGAGAGTGATGTACCTTAAAAAAAATTTCAATATCTCCTCACCTTTTGTCTTTTCTTTTTCTTTTTCTCCCTTTTCTAATATTTTTGTGTTTGTTTTTCCCATAAAAATAAAGATGAGAGGTGTCTATATGAGTGATAATGAGAGATGTAGAGAAATAGAGAATTTTTTTTGGTCCTCAGAGTGCGTATTTATACTCACACCTTGCAATATCAATGAATCTCACCCTTAATTATAATGAACAATATAAGTAAAGAATTGGTCATGATAGTAGCACATTATGGAGATCAAATCATAGCAAAGAAGAGCACAAAATAATCAAGATCAGTAATATTGATTCTAACCGTTAACAAATCAGAGCACAAAAATTAATCCTAATTAGTAATATTGATTCTAATTATATGAAGAGATATTGTTTTTAATTATTAGAATCATATCACTAATTTCTCTATCAGAACAAAGGGTAGAAAGCATGTTGAGTTGTTGGGCTAATGAGAAGGAGTGCGATAATTAATATCAAATTGGGCTCTTCCTTCTTTATTCCTTTTTTTTTCTTTTTTTCATCTTTCTTTTTTGTTTTTTTTCCTAAAATTAAAGTTTGAAAATCTTTGAAGAAAATAATGTTTCACATTTTTTATTTTTTTTTATTTTTTTTGAAAATAAATTTATTCACCCGAATGAAATTGGGTGTTGACAACAACCAATAATGTAGTTAGAAAATCTTTAGATAGATCAAAAGTTACTCCCTTTCATGTAGCTAGCATGATAATGTAGTTGACAAAAAAAAATAATATCAACACTTTCAGATTCGGCTAGCAACATATACTGAAGTTTAAAAATCAACACAGGCAACAAAAGTTAATATACTTTTAGAAATATATTTTTAGAAATGTACCCAAATACTGAACGGCTACAATCTTTTAAAACACAATACACAAACAATAAATGGAAGCAAATGACTCATGGTCAACTTACTTCCTTTGATGTAGCTAGCATGATTATGGTGTTGACCATATAAAATAATATCAACACACTTTGATTTAGCTAGCAAATTGTGATTGAAAACATAGAGTTCAGAATTAAGAATAATAAGTAGCAAATGTTTTCAAAATTGAGCAATAATTAATATAGTTCATAATTAAATAAATAGAAAGTTCAAGTCAATGTTTTCAAAATAACAACATAAGAACAACAAAACATATTGGTCATGAGTACATGTAGTTTAAAGCAGCAAATGTTTTCCAAAAAAAATAACATAACCAACATTAAACCCCAAATAAAGTCTATTACAATTTTGAGTTTGAAATAACAGAAATCACTTTTCAATCTTGATGTTCTTCTTCAACATCTTCACTGGGATCTTCTTATTTTCTTGAACCATAGATCGATTTTATCTTTAAAGTGTCGGGACAAGTGCTTGGGTAGCCAACTCAAAGCTAAGATTGTCCAGATGAGATGATTCTTTCCGGGTTAACTCATCAATTTCAACATCAATTACTGCTTTATTGATCAACGCTTCCTTTGTAGAAACATGGCTTGATCCTATAGTGTTCAAATGATCACTTAGATTCTCAACATCATTTGATTCTTCAGTGAATTTGATCAGCAAATCCTAAAAATAAACTTCAAAAAGTTAGCATATACAAAGCTTTACAAAAAAAGTAAAGTTCTAATCCTCACATACCTCTACAATGGTATCAGATGAGATCTCATTTGTTAGCTGGTTTACTTTGCTTTCTTCTTCATTTGCAGAGTATAGATCCTAAAAAAGATTTTCAATTACAATAAGATTACAATTAAAAATACATATATGATAAGACGTAAAAAGAAACAAATCAAATCTTACCAAAGACTTAACTTCAACATCAGTAAAGCTTTCAATGACTTTTTCATCCATGCACACTTTTTTAACTTTGAATGATTGATCAAATTTGCTATTATAATCATTCTTGCACTCAACTTTGAACATATAGGTCTTATCAATTAGGACTTCAAACTCTTTAGGCAAGTTTCCAACAACAGTGTTCTATTAAAAGAAGTAGAAATATAAATGATGTAACTTAATGAAAAAGCATTGGTGTAGATAACCATCATGATTTAAATAATTGGAAAAGAAGTCCAGGATATAGAATAGGAAAATATTGATTAAGAATTTCTTTGAAAATGATAAAAAACATTTAAGTTAAATGTCAAGAATATAAGCATAATTGAGTACATATGAAACTTTACCTTGTCTTGTAAGTCAAAAATATCAGAGCATGATTTCTTCAACATTGCACTTGCATCACGATCAAATACAACAAAAGTTGTAGAATCTGTAGCATCAATTACACAAAGTCTAAGTTTATACCTAAAAATAAACATTAAAGAAATTATGAACATTGTTCATTTATTGATATTTGTATATTAATAAAATCAGAATTCTGGAGATTAATAATATTACCTAGGTGTAACCTTAATGACATGTTTGTTACACTTTTCACAAAAAAAAAAACATTTTGGAATCAGGATAGACCGCTTTGTTGCAGATACATGTTGTGTACCACCAATCATCATGATCTAGAATATGTTTGATAGTAGCCTTGACTACAAAAGTACTTTCCTACAACATAAATAATGCAACACTATGAATAAAAAAATGCACGGTATTCAACCCAAAAAATTTAACTGCAAGATAGAGAAAAAGAATTGAACCTATTTAAAATCTTTGAGACCTTCAATTGAGCTTCTAGGAAGCAGCTTAATGAAATATTCGTCTAAGCTAACTTTTGAAGACTGACATAGTTGGGTAAGAGGTTGAGAAGGAGATTCAGTACTATCCCACATCCTACAAAACAAATAAAATATATATATATATATATATATATATATATATATATATATATATATATATATATATATATATATATATATATCTATAAAGAAAGATAAATAGCATGTAAAATGTACTTACATTTTTTTCAACTTCGTTGCATCTTCACCATCATAGTTAAAAATTATCTTCGTATAGTTCATATAGTTTTGAATAGAAACTTTATCTACAAACTATATCAATATGTCAAAAACATTTTAAAAAATTACTACAACTGTAATAATCGATCAAAGTTACTTACCTTGGAAGGTCTTCACTTTGCAATAATGTAAAGCAATGACATGTTGATCCTCTCCAGAGGCAAGAAATGCATTTAACATATCAACATATTGACCAAATAAAGTACACTCCAGTCGCAAACTATTGCATGATGTACAAATTTGTTAGATAAGACTCATGTTAAACATCATATAAGAGACAAACAAATGAAATCAATAAAAAAGAAGAACAATCCTCTTACCCATTAGCTTCAATAAGGTTGACATTCATCTTGGTCTTCTTACCACCTTTCTCTAGCTCTCTCTTTGTTCCAATACCAGTAAACATTCCAATGACGTCTACAGAAAAAGGAAACAATAACAAAAAACAACATTAATCAAAAGTTAAACGCAAAAAGAAAAAGAAAATAATATACTTACTAACTAAGTAATCTGTGTCAAAACCAGGAGCTTTGATGGTTGAAAAAGGGGTGTATGTAGTTCTAGTTTTCGAAACTAAGGTACATTCAACCAAATTGACCTTGGTTCCAAATTGGAAGTTGATCTTATAGTTGTGATTTGTAGTTCTTTAAGAACCACCATTACATGAAACACTAAAAGATTGAATGGTGTAAACCTTATCCTCTTTGATTTCAGCTTGAAATTTGTATATCAGTGTGCGTCTAACAGATGCATGGATTAGGACACCCTGTACAAACAGTTTCATAAATCACATAATAATATCATATTGTAACTAAAACAATTAGGAAAAGTAAGAAAATAACGGGTGTTTATAGTATTAGGTGGTACCTCTTTGTCTTGAAGAACAATCTCCATAGAAAATGGAGATTTTCCTTTTGTGTAATCTTCAACAAACCATAACCTTACCACTCTTGCAACGATATTCCAACTTTCCTTCTCCAGGTTTAGTTCTTGTAATGAGTGGGTGTGTTTTTGCAAAATAGACACGGTGTAAGGAATGAGGAAAATTAGACAATAGTGAAAGAACGAAGGTGTGGAGAGATGTATTTGTACAGAACATGAAAACATAAGAATGTTCTGATTTTAATTTGAATTTAAATTTGGAGATTATACATAAAAAATAACACCATACGTATGCTCTGGTTTTGGTTTCACAAATTTAGTAAAAATTGAGAAAAGCGATTGTCAAACATATGAACAACACAGAAGAAAGCAAAAGCACTTTTTTCACATGCCTAAAGATTCATTTAAACTAAAACCATACACATACTCTGGTTTTGGTTTCCCAAATTGAGTAAAAATTGGGAAAAGTGACTATCAAACATATGAAGACCACAGAAGAAACCAAAAGCTCTTTTTCACATGGATCAATCTTGTGGAAGAAAAGGAAAAATGGCAGAGAGCAGAAGAAAAATAAAACCTACACGACCTTTAAATGTTGCAAAAGGTTGAAAAATAATATGAAAAAGGAAATAAAGATCTGATTTCAAATAAAGATGTGGTTTGAACATTTGAAGAAAAGGAAATTACGAAGAGAACAGAGAACAAAAAAGAAAGATGTAAAGGAAAGTATGAAGAGAACAAAAGAAGAAAAACGAAAGAACTGACATGATGGAGTCATGTAGCTTTTTTTATATCAAATAAGAAATAAATTGAAAAACGTTTCCAAACACTAACATAAATGTTGTAACGTAAGATGAAAAAGGAAATAAAGATCTGGTTTGAACTTTTGAAGAAAAGGAAAGTGTGAAGAGAATAGAAAAAAGAAAAAGGAAAGAAGTGACCTGATGTTGTCATGTACATTTTTTACCCTTTTAGTTAATTGAGGAGTCCAACTATCTGCATGTCAAAAGAGAAAAAGAAGATATGGGAAAACCTACATAAAATAAAAGAAACATAAGGTTAGAAATCTTGGAAAGGTACATCAATTTAAAATTTTAAAAACATACAAATAACAAATTTTTTTTGAAATAAATCACATTAAGAAACAATTAATTAAAAAATATTTTTTTAGATTTAATAAACATATTATATTTCTAACATAAATTATAGAGATTGTACAAAAATAATACCTATTAAGATTGTATTTAGTAAACGTATGTTGCTTTTTATCGTTACAAAAAAAGTTATACAAAAAAGATATATGAAGAAGTGATATTTACTTTTTTTGACATATGTAGAGTTTGATGTAATTATAGTAAAATTAAATTAAATATGACAATCAATGTTATTGTTGGGTAGCAATGACAAATGATAGTACAGTTTGATGTAACGTAAGTGCAGTCCGAAAGCAAATGATAGTGTAACAACCCTAAGGAATATTACTTAAATAAATAATAAAAGAAAATATTGAATATCAAAAGTTGCAATATTATTATTCCCAAACGCGGGAAAAATTTAAAATATGAAAACATGCACCAAAACTTATAACATAAATAACAAAAGTGTTACAAGTTCCAAAATTCTTATTCATAAACGAAAACATAATAAAATATATATGAAAATCTCCTAGCTCTAATCCCCAAGCTAATCCTCACTCTGTCACCTGAGCGTCCTTAACATCATGTGTATCAACATCTGCTCCCGTATAACGAATCACACGATCGTCGTCATACACAAATAGAGATGTTGGGCTGAGAAAATAAAAATAACATATATAAAATATGCAAGATTAGTCATACACCCATCTTATTCAATCTACTTAGTTTTTTTTCCAATACCTTAACCCAAAGACTTCACAGTCTTAAAATTACACAAAATGGTTAGCCTTGGACTCGGGAATATGATGCTCACACGAACCTGCCCGCTCGTGGTCCTGCCTCTACGAACCTTCCCGCTTGTAGTCCTGCTCTACGAACCTCCCCGCTCGTAGTCCTGCTCTACGGACCTACCCGCCCGTAGTCCAACACATGTGATCCACCAACCCCGTACCTCCCCGCACGTGGCATCTCTCAAGCGTGAGCACGGAACATACGAACCTACCTCGCTCGTATCCCCACAGGAGAGTAACTGAATATGAACCTCCCCGCTCATACCATCAAATGTTATCCACCATCCATGAACCTACCCGTTCATGGCACAACATCTCCCGACCCAAGTGTAGCATCATTGCTTAAAATAACACACAAACAAACCATGGACAGAAACATTATCGTCTGGCGCAGCCTACACGCTGCCAGGCGAAATCGGTCCAAATTGCCTGGCGATACCTTCCCACCGCCAGACGCCAGTGCCTTCCCAGCCCCACTGTTTTTCAGTCACCGCCTGGCGGAACATACCTTGCCGCCAGGCGCTACGCGATGCAAGGACCTCTGACGCTAGTCCTATCGCTTGGCACACATGTTCAAGCCGTCAGGCGCCATCACAGTAGCGATGTTCCACTAGTTTTTAGCACCCAACACAACTTGGCTTAGTACCACAGCCATCCCAGTAGTCCAGAATTCACTCATCAACTTAATGTTTCCTTCTTGATAATTCACAGCTCCCATATGGTTCTGGTATCTATTACTCACAATTGACAAGTCCCTTAAACAATGCCTATACCCTTACCAAATATTTCAAGATTTCATAATCTCTCAATCAAGCTCATGGCTAGACCCCAACACAATGCCTTGCAATCAGCAGCTTGTTACTTCTGCTCCACAACAATTCTAACGATTTCCCATCACTTACCTTCCATTTAAATTCCACCATTCCTATGAATTCCTTAATCTACTACATTAACATCTCCCAAGGTTCCCAATCCATAATTTAAGTAAATCATACCTTCCCAGCCTCTACAGCCCCAATTACTACTATCCATCATTCTGTTTAGGTTCTAGACCCAAATTATCTACCACATACAACTAATATGATCATAACTTCTTACCCTTTATATTGCAACATTTTGATTTATTACAACTTGAGCATACTATTCTCATTCTTCCCAATTTCACATCATTGTCCAATATATTTCCAATCACTAAGACTCTCTCTCTCGTAGCAACCCACAACACAGCACCCAAACTGGGTCTGCCCCCATGTCATCGCCTGATAGCCAGCAAGAAGCCGTCAGGCGGCATATCAGCACCTCACTAGAAACTTGCGTTTTCAACACTCACATGAAATCTGACTTTCTCAAAATTCGATCGAACCCCAGATTTACCAGAACGCAATAAACCTCTCACAATTTATCAATTCAATTCCCAATCTTACTATGCCTTACTCACCATAGCATTACCACCTACATCAATATAGACCCAAACCCAACATACAATAAATTCCTTGGTTCGCATCACCATTCATCTCAACTTCATTTTCAGTAGTAATGCAAAATTACACAAACAGTGGAATCATCATGGTATTTTGCAACTTCACAGATATATAATTTTATTAGAAGTCCATCACATGAAGAAATACCCAAAATGGCAATAAAACGGTGTTAGGACATCGCACATCGCTTAGCGGTTCCATCGCGCCGCCAGGTAGTTCATCACTGAAACTCAAAACAGGGAAAAAAACTATTGTGCCGCCTGGCGGCATATGCATGCCCGCCAAGCGATTTCTGGGCAGAACCCATAATTGTGCAGAAACAACGCAAACAAACATAGGGTTTAATGCAATTATGATCATACAAGGCACAATATAATGATTACGATTAAAGACACTCAGAAACAACTCCCCTTACCTCGAATCCTTGCTAAAACGCAAATTTGATGTATCTTTAACCCCAAGTTTTCTTACCTCTAAAATTTGGTTTTTTTGATTTTTTTTTTAATTTTAATTTTAATTTTCTTTAATTTTTATTTAATTTATTTAATTTTTTTTAAATGTACATGTGTCAACCCAATAGCGTGTCACGTGTCACTTCGTTGTTTTTTGAACTTTTTTGAACTTTTTTAAAATTTTTTTAAAATGGTTTTTTAAAATTTTTATAATTATCCACGTGTCAACCCAGTAGCGTGTCAGGTGTCAAAGTCAACGTTCTATATCCAATTTGGTCCCTATATTTGTTATTTTTGTTCAATTAAGTCCCAATTTTTGTTAACATTAACCAATTTGGCCCCTCTCCAAATTAAAACCAAATTTAATTTTTATATTAAAATTCACATTTTTTATTAAATATTTTTATATAATATATTAAAATTCACATCATTATAACTTTGATATAAAAACTAAATTTGGTCATATCTTCGATAGGGACCAAATGGGTTAATGTTAACAAAAATTGGGACCTAATTGAACAAAAATAACAAATATATGGACCAAATTGAATATATAACATTGACTTTGACACGTGGCATGCTATTGGGTCGACACGTGGACATTTATAAAAATTTAAAAAAGAATAAGAAAAAGTCAAAAAAATTCAAAAAAACCACCAAGTGACACGTGGCATGCTACTTGGTTGACACATGTACATTTAAAAAAAAATAAAAATAAAAAATAAAAAAAATTCGAAAAAAACCACGAAGTGACACGTGGCAGTCACTATTCATGGCCGTTAATGATTTAAACGATATTAGCAAAAAAGGACCCAATTGAACAAAATTGACGAAAATTAGGACCTATTTGAACACAAAACCAAAATTAGGACTTATTTAAAAAAACTTGACAAAAATTGAGAACAAAAAGGTATTTTAACCATTGTTATTTGACCATATCATATTTGAATAGGATGACACCTCAACAATTATTCTTACTAAATGTTTTTGACTTTTATAATAACTATAATTAAGAAACATATTATTATTAATTAACATAAGATGTCTCCATTTAATCGAGATATCATATATTTATATATTTATAACGATGTTATTTTTGAGTGATATCTTTTATATAAAAATAATAATTTTTTTCATATATTTTTTTTCTTAACCCGTGTTTAACAAATTTTAATTTATTTTCTAAAACTTTCTTATATTTTTTTAATTTACTTAATGTTTAAAAAATTTTACTTTATTTTCTTAAAATGTATATATTAGATTAAATTAATTTTGTTGTTGTAAGCATTTATATGATTGGACTTTTAAACGACTATTTTTTTACACATGAAAAAAATGTAATTATTGACAATTTTAAATATATAGGATAATATGAGATATTCACATTAAATTAATTATTTTCATAAATATTGTTCATTTAGTCAATCAATTTTTAGGATTAATGCATCAAATTTGATATCGTAATCCCACAAAATTTGCAAGGCAACAATTTATTACGAAAATCACTATGTGATGGTCAAAGCTCTATAAATTTCACATGTGCCATGTACTTTGGGTCATCAAATCTGCTCTCTCCTACAATAGATTATACCATAAGAGAGTTCATGAGTAAGGATGGCAACGGGGCGGGACGTAGACGAGTTTCGCTATCCCATACTCATTCCCGTAGAAAAAATTAATCTCCATCCTTGAACCCAACGGGTAGCAAACTTTTGTCCTATCCCCACCGGATAAGTGGTATACTCTCGTACCCATACCCGTACCCGTTTTCTTAATACTTCAATATTAATTTTAATTATTTTTTATAAAATAATAAAAAATTACGGTAAAAAAAAAAAAATATTATCAAATATAGGAGCATGATTGTTTCTTCAATATCAAATACTTTGAAATAAATTATAATTGTTTACATTTTATATTAGAATGCCAAATAAAATTTCATCACAATCATAACATTTATTAAATTTGCAAACTCCAAACATTAATGAAACCTAGTTGATACAATTTAAAAATATTTTTAAAAAATATAAAACCAAATCAAATATTCAAATTAAAATATATTTTAAATGTTTGCTTACTTCAATTTTTAAAATTCTAATGAATCTCTTTTTTATACACTAATAAAAGTTATAATACATCACTTGATCAAATTGACGCAAAGAACAAATAATAAAATTTTGACATAGATCTAGTATCTTTTGAACTTCAATGTACGTTGGATGGTGATAAAAAAATATTCATGACAATTACATTAAATTTTTATATTATAGTAAATAAAAGTTATTTATACAATTATAGTGAAATATTACAGTATAATTGATAATGAGTTAGAAAATAAAAAATAATTAGATATAAATATATCGAAATAATATTGTACATAATGAAAATAAACAACAAATAAAAATATTAAAAACTTAACAAATGTGTGTTTTAGAAACAATTTGAGAGACTATCGAAAGAAATCATAGAAATGAGAACAAATGTATAATTAAGGGTATGATAAGATCAAAAATACCTTAGAGATCTATCAAAACTTTTCAAATATCAACATATATACTCAATGGTTGAAAAAATAACGAAAATTGTTTTAGCAAAACAAAAGTTCTTCAAATGAAACAAAAATTAATAATAATAAGTAAAGAATTTTTATATATTACCTAGTAAATGAAATTATGTTATTAAACCCTTAAATTGAGGGTATTAAACATTCTCATGTGAAAGGAAAATATACAATAAATAACAATATTAAAAAATAATAAAAATATTCAAATGTGAGACATAATTTTTTTTTAATTCACATACATCATTTTAACATAATTACATAAAGGTTATGATAAGATGAAAAATATATTGGAGATGAGAATGAGTTTCATGACAAACCAAATAATTAGAAGAAATAAAAAATAGGAAAAAATAGAATATATATATATATATATATATATGGTTATTTAATTAATTATGAATATTTTAATAATTTAAACGGAGACGAAGATATGGCAGGGACGGGTATTATGGTGGGATATGTACATCACCATACCCATTGTTATTGGTTTAATTATGCCTTTGGTCCCCATTTTAGAGTCAAAATCTCAAAATAGGACCCAAATTTTTAAAAGTCTCAAGTTGGTCCCCTTTTTTGTTCAAACGTCTCACGTTTGCCCTTTCCGTTAAGTCAAGGTTGACGCCATTAGAGGGAATGCCACGTGTCAGTTCCTCGATTTTTTGAATTTTTTTATTATTTTTTTTGAATTTTTTTTATTTTTAATTTTTTTTTGAATTTTTTTAAAAAAATCAAAAAATTGCCACGTGTCAAGCTGTCATCGTGCCACGTGGCAGTGACAAAGTGATGTGGCAGTGACAGTGACACGTGTCAGTATTACGCCAGGTGTCATTTCCTTAGTCTCAATTTGGTCCCTTTATTTTAATTTGTCTCAATTTAGTCCCAATTTTTGTAAAAATTAGCAATTTTGTCCCTCTCCAAATTGAAATCAAATTTAATTTTTATATAAATGTACACAAATATTTCCACCAAAATTGATATTTCAAGTAAATATTTTTAACCAAATTAAGTTCATTTAATTAATATTTTACATTGAACTTTATTTAAAATGGTTTAAAAGTTGTTACCAAATTAGAAATTGAACTTTAAAAGGTGAATTATGGGTATCTTAGCTCCCATAGAGGAAGCCGTTACCCCCCTAACATCATGGTACATTGACCCCTCTTTCTTCCACCTTGAGCTCGATCGGGTCTTCTATAGAGGCTGACAAGTAGTGGGTCAGTTTTATTATGCCCAAAGATTCAACCTTTTCCCCCTATTTTCGTTTTTGCTTTCTTGACCCCTCGACGAAAACAAATTGTAGATGTAGAATTTCAATCCGATAAATAGTTTTGATGATTGAAAAGAACAAAATGATTTTAATTTTTATGCAAACCATTATCTCTTGTTGCACAAATATGAAATGTGATCCTCACCCTTTTGGGAGTAAGACAACAAACAAACTTATCTGTTTAAGAGAAAAAGATTAGGAGCAAAAGAGAAATAAGTTAAAAGTAATTTTATATGACAATGTAGATTGTTTGTTGTAAATCAATAATAAAGAGAAATATTTGTTTTATTGCAAATTTTAGTTGTATATATACAAATAAATTGTATGTAATGCTTATACTATAGTTCTAATTTAAATTTAAAAGAATTGTGTTAAAATATTATAAAAGTAAGTTGAAGCAGTCAACATTGTAGGCTAAATATCAATTGATGGTTTTGTTTTTAGAGAAATTTATTAAATGGAGATTATGTAAGTGTGACCTAAGTTTAATTTATATAAGAAATTTATACTACTTCTAACCAAATTTTTTAAAGCATGGATTTACATTGAACTTTATTTAAAATGGTTTAAAAGTTGTTAATAGAAAATAATGTTAATAGAAAAAATTCATAAATTAACTAGTTCATGTAACAATAAAACACATATAAATTTAAAATTTGAAAGCAATTTGAAGTAAAGTTGAATGTGAAACATAATTTTAAATAAACTTAGTTATGTTAAAAATATATAATAAAAATATTAATTTGAATAAAAATATTTGTATAACATTTATATAAAATTAATTTTTGTTTCAATTTGAAGAGGGACAAAATTGCTTATTTTTACAAAAATTGGGACTAAATTGAGACAAATTAAAATAAAGGGACCAAATTGAGACTAAGGAAATGACACTTGGGGTAATACTGACACGTGTCACTGTCACTGTCACGTCACTTAGTCACCGCCACGTGGCACAATGACATCTAGACACGTGGCAATTTTTTTGATTTTTTAAAAAAAAATTAAAAAAAATAAATAAATAAATTCAAAAAAATAAAAAATAAAAAATTCAAAAAATCGAGGAACTGACACGTGGCACTCCCTCTAACGGCGTCAACCTTGACTTAACGGAAAGGGCAAACGTGAGACGTTTTAACAAAAAAGGGGACCAACTTGAGACTTTTAAAAATTTGGGTACCATTTTGAGATTTTGACTCCAAAATTGGGACCAAAGGCATAAATAAACCTATTAAAAAATTATAAAAATATTCAAATGTGAGACATAATTTTTTTTTAATTCACATACATCATTTTAACATAATTACATAAAGGATATGATAAGATGAAAAATATATTGGAGATGCGAATGAGTTTAATGACAAACCAAATAATTAGAAGAAATAAAAAATAGAAAAAAATAGAATATATATATATATATGGTTATTTAATTAATTATGAATATTTTAATAATTTAAACGGAGACGAAGATATGGCAGGGACGGGTATTATGGCGGGGATATGTACATCACCATACTCATCCCCATACCTAATTGAAAAATTCGGGAATTTCCCATACCCGTACCCATACCCAGTCAATGCGGGGATTACCCGTCAAAACGGGGACGGATTTATTTGCCATCTCTATTTATGAGAGTGAACAAAAGCGCATTAAATTATTCTTGTAACAATGCCAATGATAGGGGTTAGTCCTTTTTTTATTTTTTCGCTTTAGGTTTTGAATTGGTATCAAAGCAAGGTTAAATACCTTTACCTTGTTTTGAACTTGCCACAATTATCGTTTTTGGATTTTTTTATTTGTGTTTTCCCAAACTATCTTTCGGATCAGCCGATACTCTTACGTATGCACCATATCTATAACCTACAATTAAAGATCATAAACTGAGTTTTCATGTAAATTATCTTTCTTTTGTAGTTTTTCATCTAATAATAATTCATTGTAGAAAACTACTTTAGGATTTTAAGAGTTATGAGTCTCACATATTCACATACATATATCATAATAGGATACTAATCTTGATCCATGAGAGATCCAATGAGAATGCATTTTTCAATCTCTTTTTCCCAATC
The DNA here is from genome assembly GCF_037176805.1 of Vigna unguiculata. Taxonomy (NCBI): domain Eukaryota; kingdom Viridiplantae; phylum Streptophyta; class Magnoliopsida; order Fabales; family Fabaceae; genus Vigna; species Vigna unguiculata. Next base: position 25,229,658 of record NC_140801.1, read on the forward strand.
TATCTCTTTGCCTTACTTTCTCCTTTCACACTCTCTTACTTGATGGCTTACTATGAAAGAATCTTGTGGTTGGAGACAGAACCCTAATACCCTTTTATAAGCTAACATTCATCAAGTTGGGTTGGGCTTTATTTTATCTTTATTTTATTTTATTTTATTATGATTTTCTATAATAACCAATAGGTCCTTATATTTTATTAAAGCACGATTGGACTCATCATAATATGTCAAATGAGTCACATAATACAATTAATTTGTCAATTAATTCTAACATTCTCCCACTTGACTCATATGATGTCATAATATTATATGATTTAATACATAAACATAATGCACATTAAAGGACCTTACATAAATTGGTTCCATCATTATTCACAATTAAAGATATAAAAATAATAAGAGTCATGGCAGTCACACTTCATTCACTTACATGATCCCTTCTATATAGTATTGTATCATCCCTTTCTCCTTAATACGACTTTAGGATGAGAAATCCATAATGGGTTCAAACATATTGTCATTTTTCAATAACAATATCACAACATAATTTGTTTTCTTCATCATAATTTGCATGCATAAACATAAAGAAGAAAACACAAATTTCATAAACTTATACATTAAAGAGCTTAGAGTGTCACATAAACATTAATAACATTAACATTTAACATTTAACATTTAACATTTAACATTTAACATTCATTAGTAGACATAATGCCCATATTCTTTACATGACCAACATACAATTTGGGCGGTAACCTTTTTGTCAAAGGGTCAACAATCATAAGATCTGTGCTAATATGTTCTATTGACACTCTACGTTTTTGAACTTTTTCTTTAACGACAAAGTATTTCAACTCCTTATGCTAAGCATCTAACATCTTAGCCGGATATTACTTATTTAAATAATATAAATATAACCTGGACTTCCACAACCACCAGGCAACAACCTTGAGTGGTCACGTGTTACCTTCAGTACAAACTACAACTCGTAAAGGGCCCCAAACAAGTCATCATCTCAAGGCTTTCATCCAAAGTGGTTTAAAATCCTCCAATGCAACCTCGCACTACGCACATCATCTCCTAGCGCATCTCCAGCGTTGCCAGGCAAAACTTGGTTTTGTACCGCCTGCGGGGACTCTTGGTGCCGCCAAGCGCCACCCCACTAGATTTTGGTCTAGGCCTAATTTTACGAACAACCGCTTGGTGGAACCCTTTACTTCGCCAAGAGCCAGCTCTCGGGTTTTACCCCAAAGTTCTCATTGTGGCCTATCGCCTGGCGGGTCAATCTACACCACTAGGCGCCACACCAGTAGCATGACAACTACTTATTTTTTTGTGTTTCGTCTCAAGTTACTGCATATCACACATCATAGGCACATATTTAGATCACCAATTTACATGTCTACACATTTCAACGTGACTCAAAATTTTACTATCACCCATCATATACATCCATCGTGTATACTCATGTGTTCTCACAAATTTTAAACCATGCCAAAAACCACTTCAACATTTCAAATAATCACTTCACAATTACATTAAACACTACAATTAACATCCAAAACCGCGACATTTATTTTAATGTCTCTACTTTCATCTCAAACTTTGGTAAAATAAAATATAATAATATTATTTAATATTTCTAATAATAAATACGTATATTTATATACATTCCAGCCAATTACAGTAGCCAAATTCATTGCCACTTATACTATACGCAAGGTGTAAGGCCCACCTTATTTTCTGCCTTTTATTTTAAAAGCTGCCCCAAACTTTTGGGCCTAAGGGCTGGCCCAAAGGAAAAACAGACCCTAAGTCTGTCCTAATCCATCCATTCCTCTCACTTTACAGAAAACTCAGCCGTCAAGCTCTCCCTTTTTCGCAACGGGAAGCTCTGCTAGGGTTTAGTCCCAACTCTTGGTCAAGCAAGCTTAAGCACGTTTCACTCCACGTAAGTTGTTCCTATCCATACACTTCGTTTGCCAGTTGAACTTGTGTTTTTCCACTAGGGATAACCGTAGTAATATGTCCTTGCTCCACTGTTTTCATCTTCAGCTCACTGAACTGCCTTAGGAACTGTGGTGCATCTCTGTTCGTGTCCAAAATCTCCCTTAGTAGCTCTTTCCAGGTAAGGGAAGCTAGGGTTTATGTTTTTAAAGTTATTTTGCCGATTTTTGGTTTGTTGTATGGTTGTCATGCTTGAATGAGGTTTTTGGTCGAATAAAAATGTATGGTGTGCAAGTATGTTTGATTGATGTGGCGTTACTCTTTTTCTACACTGCACACTTTTCGTAAAATGAAGATTTCTAGTTTGTTAACCGTTGGATCGAGCTGAAACTTTAACAGCTGATCCTTAACAAATAATTCTTGACTTTCACCGGTCAGATCTTTAATCGGAGCTCTGTAGTGAGAGCAGTTTTTATCGCAAGGTCACTGAATTTGTGTTGTTGATAGCACTGCACATTTTTCGTAAAATGAAAGTTACCACTTCGTTAACCGTTGGATCGAACTGATATTTTAACAGCTGATCCTTAACACGTAGCTTATGACTTTGACTGGTCCGATCTTGAATCAGAGCTCTGTAGTGAGAGAAGTTTTTATCGCAAGATCGCTGTAGTTTGGTTGTTTCTCCGATCTTGAATGGTTATTACTGGCTTGAATCTAATTGTTATATTAAAAGCATGTGATAAATGATTATGCATGAGTGATTTGATTCATGGATTGTGGATGATCAGTTTGGTATGAACTTGGCATGTGATTTAAATGAGATGGTTGGTATCAAGGAGACATGGTATTGATATGAAATACAAATATATATTCATTGCTTTGGAAAGATGAGTTGGTATGGATCCAACATTTGGTTATGAATGAGAATGGGTTGTAAAGGTTGGCATGAGATATTGTGTATGGTAAACATTACTTGATTGATTGAATATGATTGGTTTGTGATCAGTGCGTAATTCCTTGAAATCTCTAGGTGGGATTTCAGGGTCGTGCTTTAGTGGCCGGGACGTAATTCCATGGCCCCTGTTAGTGGGTGTCCATGGTGGTGCCCCATCTATATAACTTGGTAAGGATTCAAGGTAAGGATTGCATCTTGACACTCTAAGGAGTCAGTTAGTCTCACTTAGAGCGGACTAACTCTTGTGGTGAGAGTAACAAGAGGCCTGAAACTCATTAAGGGCTAACCTTGTGTGAGGGAATTGATTCATTATAACACTTGTAACACATAGCTCGGGGGTGAGCAGCTCGGGGGTGAGTAGAGGTATCCACCACAAGTGCAAGCATCCGCTGAATCCGACCAGGTTATATGTATCTGGATGAGTCGAGTCAAGTCTTAGTGTATTGTTTTGGAAGGTCATAACATGCTTGGGTGATGTATGCATAATTGACTGAGAAAGTATATCTGATTGCATGATAAAAACCACTTTTGGCTATAGCTTACCCTTCTGTTATTGTTGTGTGTTCTGTTGTGTGGTACTCTCTTTTGCGATGATCATCAACTTGTTGATGTGAGCAGATGCGAGGAACACTCGTGGTCAACAGGGAGGTGATGGTTCCGCTGCTTAGCCTTTAGATTGACTTCTGCTTTTGGGCTTTTCTTTAGGGCTATGGCCCATGTACGCTTTGCTCTTTAGTATTCTATTAATTTTCGTTAAGTCCTTGGATTCTTGGTTGTATCTGGCATCATGGTGTGCCTTAGTTTCTCCTAGCATTTTTGGATATTGTAAGGAGTAACGTTTATACTCCAGGACTTGTCACTAAATTTCTATCGGTGTGACATTTCATTTAAATTAAAGTTATTATTTAAATGGGGTGTTACACAAAGCATAAATTCAAAGTTTTCCAAGAATGTATACTAAAACTCCCAAATTCATGTATAAGATAAAATATTATATTATCTTGATATAAAATTGAGAATGAATATTTAAATAATTGCACCTTCTATTTCTTAGATTTTCACGGATTGTTAATATATAATATATCACACTACCATCCTATCTTAAAACTTAAATCTAACCCTTTATATAATATTATGACTATCATTATATTATATTATATTATATTATAGGTTTAATTATGTCTTTGGTCTCCATTTTGGAGTCAAAATCTCAAGATGCTACCCAAATTTTTAAAAGTCTCAAATGGGTCCCCTTTTTTGTTAAAACGTATTAAGTTTGCCCTTTCCGTTGAGTCAAGGTTGAAGCCGTTAGAGGGAATGTCACGTGTCAGTTCCTCGATTTTTTGAATTTTTTTTTTTTGAATTTTTGTTTTTTGAATTTTTTTAAAAAATCAAAAAATTGTCACGTGTCAAGCTGTCATCGTACCTCGTGGCAGTGACAGAATGATGTGGCAATGACAGTGACACGTGTTAGTATTATGCCAGATGTCATTTCCTTAGTCTCAATTTGGTCCCTTTATTTTAATTTGTCTCAATTTAGTCCCAATTTTTGTAAAAATGAACAATTTTGTCCTTCTCCAAATTGAAAAAAAAAATTAATTTTATATAAATGTTATATAAATATTTTTATTAAATTTGATATTTTTATTCAAATTGATATTTTTATTATATATTTTTAACATAGCTAAGTTTATTTAAAATTATGTTTCACATTCAACTTTACATAAAATTGTTTTCAAATTTTAAATTTATATGTGGCACCCCATTTAACACCATCTAGCCAGACTTAACGGAAAGGGTAAACTTGAGACGTTTTAACAAAAAAGGGGATCCATTTTGAGATTTTGACTCCAAAATGGGGACCAAAAGCATAATTAAACATATATATATATATATGTATATATATATATATATGTATATATATATATGTATATATATATGTATATATATATATATACATATATATATATATATATATAATAGTATATACCCTCGCCTATTTTTCTTTTCTTTGGTATATGTGTTTTATAAATTTATCAAATATCCAAATATAACAAAAACAATACCCACTTTCTTTCTCACCTAAAATTTTGGTTATGCCGCATATCGAAACCAAAACGAAAAAAAAAAACAAGACATTTATGCTAATGGAATCACACCAACTTCATATGATAAAACAACTGCTTATAATCACCAATCTCGCAACCTTTGGATAGTTTTAGAAAATAATTCAAATAAGTTTCAGTCCAATACATATAAAAAGCCTCCGCTTATACTCTTCATCCATCCCTAAACCAAAACAATTCTTTTCTTCTTTTACAATCCCCATAAAATCCTGAGACAAAATATACTCAGAGAAAAACATCGATCTAGTTCATACACCAAAAGACAAAAAAAAAAGAACGGAAAGAAAACAAAAGACATTCAAGCATCTTGGATGTGTTCATACATCAAACCAAACAACAAGAATCATGCATGAAACCACAAAAAGAGAAAAGAAACAAGTTTAGCTTCCCCTAACCTAGAATTCTCGATAAAATGGTTTCTTGAGTGTTCCTCTTTGCACCAACTTGTCCTTTATCTCAACTACCACGTTGGTTCACTTCCCCTTTTTAGCCCTAAACTAATTTTAATTATAATAAAATTAAATTAATGGAACTTACCTCTAGCTCTTCACCTCCTAAATTCGTCCCTAAGGCCAAAATAAAATAAATATTATGATTTTGCTTTAAACCAGGTTCAAACACACCACCACCCACTCTTGCTCTATGATCAAGCATACATGCAAAATAATAAAAAGAATTAAATTACCACACAAATGGCATACATAAGACTTGAACCTGAGTCTTCTTATACAACCAAGTACTCTAAACCACTTGAGCTAATACTATTCATTGTCCTTTCTCTCTGCATTAATTATCTTAGGGATTCCCGCACTCACATTTGTTAAATAAATATTTATTTATTTATTTAATTTTCTCGGGTCTTACATAGCACATTTGAAATATTTGTCGTTCTTAGAAAAGAAGACTATTATAATTTTTAGCAGCTTGGAAATATTGTCGACTACTCCAAGTCCTAAAATAAAGTTCTATAACCAATTAGCCTGAATGGTGGCCTCAAAGCATGCCACAAATTTAGCTTCCATGGTGGAGGCAACAATGACAGACTGCTTCACACTTTTCCATGAAAATATACATATAACCAAGACTTTTTTGTATCCATACAGTTGACAAAGTCTGAATCTATATAACCTATCACCTTAAGTTGATCAACTTTTTTATAATTAAGCATGTGATTCTTTGTTTATTATAGGTATCTTAAAACTTTCTTTGCAGCTTTCTAATGCTTCAGTCTTGGACTACTATCGTATCTACCAAGCATAGCAACTGCAAAACTAATATCTGACCTTGTACATGTTTGAGCATACATCAAACTCCCAACAACAGATGCATAAGGAATATCTTCCATTTGTTTCTGTTCCCAATCATTCTTTGGAAATTGCATTAGACTAAACTTGTCTCCTTTTTATATTGGAATGGAAGATGCTGAACATTTATCCATTCTGAATCTTAGATATATGGAAGAGAGAGAAGAGAGAGAATAAAGTGAACATATGAAAATGATTTTATTAACATGTCAACTCTTTAAGTGTGTGGTTAAATATTGTATTTATAGAGGGCTACACATGTGGACAATTGTATATAGAAACTAACAGTTGTACACTAACATACTAACATACACTAACACTTGTGATCTATCACAGAATATTTCTATTTCTATCACATGGCAGTCACATGTGCCATTGATTTAAGCTCATCTTTCATGGCATCTAACCACTTATCAAAATTATCACCATTAATGACTTCTAAAAATGAAAATGGATCATTATCAATACTTAAGTCATTTTATGACTCTTAATATATATATATATATATATATATATATATATATATATATATATATATATATATATATATATATATATATATATATATATATATATATATATATATATATATATATATATATATATATATATATATATATATATATATATATATATATAAGGAAATGACCTATACTCCCCCACTCCATTAAATAACCTATAAAAATTAACTTCAGCATTAGCAACAAAAATTAACATATTGTGAACGAGAAAAGCTTAGGAGCGTAGTGCTTGTGGAGCTTGAATGCATAGTGCTTGAACGATTGTGAAAAAACACCAAACAATAAAATAACAAAATGATGAATAAGGGCAATAAAGAAAATTCTTCAAACCAACTTGAACGAAGAACAATAAAGATCTTTAAATATGGTCATCATGAACCTATAAACGTTAGACAACGAGAGAAAAAATGAGAAACAAAACAAAGAGAGACGAGGAAGAAAAACCTGAACACACTCGAGAGGAGGAAATTGAGTAAGCGAAAATGAAGAGAAAACCCTATTTAGGGGTTCGTAGTGGCTGGAGGTAAAAGTGGTATGTGCAGGCCAATTAAAAATGTTGAACCCCCTAATCGCGTAACTCTGAATGAGCCTACAAGGAAATGAACACCCTCATCGCATCACTCTGAATGAACATCGAAACATAACAAAAAAAAAATGAGAGGAAGAGGAAACAAAACTTACATGGGTGCTAAAAATCGAAGAAGAATGGAGGAAAATGGAGAAGAATTGTTCGCAGTGTTGGAGAAAACGAATAACAATGACACAGGATGAAAAAGGGACTGGTGGGGCAAGTAAAAGTTCATAACGTTTACCCTAGAAGTCAGGGTATAGGCTATGGTTCTCTTAAATAACCATAGCATATACCCTGGTAGTAAAAGAAAAAGCTATGGTAGCTAGTAGACGGCGGTTATTTGTGTTAGTTTTGAAATGGTTAAAATGCCAAGAAGGGGGTTGAATTGGTTAGTTAAAAATTTAGGCTATCTTTGAAAGCTAAAAACTACCTTTACTTGAATCAATTAGATCACTAAGTTAGGATGCAAAAGCTATTGAACTGTATACTTTCAATCGGTCAAAAATAGTTACTCGATTGATTTTACTAAACAGATTTTGTTCTGGTATAATCAACCGATTGAAATAGAAAAACAATCAACTGAAATATTCGAAAAATTGCAGAAATGCAAATTCGAGTTTTAAACCAGGAACAATGCACAAGAATGATCAAGACAGGTTCTAAATGATTATGCAAACATGCTCAATGATGCAGATGTCATGAAAACATGCAAGAGCATGAAAAATATGATTAAAACACAAGTTCTTTAAACTTTAAATGAATATGCAAGAGAGAAAGGTTAGAGAGGAGATGAGATCACGAGATTTTTATACTGGTTCACTCAAACCTGAGCTACATCCAGTTTGTCAAGGTAACCTGAGCTTGACTTTGCACTATTTCAAAAGATTTACAAAGTATTCACCCTTACACTTTCAAAATATGCAAAAACCACACAAAAGACTCTTGAATCACACAAGAGTTACACCAGTACAACAAGAACCCTCTTGCAGACTTGGAAAACGACCAAGCACACATTCAAAGCTTGAGAAAGATCAAATCTCAGTGGTAGCGAAGCCCAACCTACCACAAACCACTTTCTCCAAGCTTCAAACCAAGGCACAAGCTCCAAGAATTGATCCAAGATCAATCTTCAACTATTGCAAATTGTATGATCACGAAGGAGAGAGTTTCCACGAGTTTTCAAAACAATTTTGCGCTAAAAAATGATCAGAAGACATCTCTTTCCAAAATCACAGCTCTTATAGTCAAACTGTTACGAAATTCAATGGGTTGATTTCCAAATCAATCGGTTGATTTCACTTGACTTAAGTGAAATCAGTCGATTAAAAAATAAATCAACTGAATGAATTTGTTGCAGTTTAAGACTACTGCAGCCAACCTTTTAACTTGTTGAAAAACCATTCAACAGATTAAAAAACATAACAAAGAACAAATACATCTAATTAATGCTACAAGGTCTACAATATGAATTACAAAATTCAAATACACTTTCTTAATGATGTAACTATGTGGAGAGCACACGTTCCAGCCTTGATCAACATGAATACCATCAAATCTCCTTTCCTTCATCAATGTAGGCTTCATTCCAATGATAATGGCTTCAAGATAGTTCAAAAGGGCTTCATTAAATATTCATCAAATCTTCAAGAAGCATACCACCTTGGCTTTACATGTCAACAATTTGTGGTATAAAATGACGCTTATGACTGTCATATTTTGCACGTGTAGCATGTAACATCCTAGACTGATATTACTAATTTAAGTAAAATAAAATAATAAGTAATAATAAATATGCAATTAATAAAACTTTTTCCCAAATACGTGGTAAATTTAAAACTTTATTAACGCTCGTAGTTCCAAAATTCTCAATTTAAACTGAAATATTACAAGTTCCAAAGGGTAAACATCCTTCATAAAGGAAGTATGAGAAAACCATGCTTAATTAAAATCATCCCCATGCTAGCCCTCACTTATACTCTATGTATCATCAGCTCCACTTGAAACATCAACTACTCCCGTGTAACGAGTTACACGATCACTGGCCATAACCTGTGATTGCTTAATCAAGTGGAAGCCAATGGTAAAATTACAAACTGTGACACGTTTCAGTTATACTATGTCACATCACCTCACTCTTAATGGCGTTTGTGATAATTTAACGAGGGGTACAACATTGATGCAATAATCAAAATTGGGTACTAAATTGAGACAAAATTCAAAGTGGGTACCATTTTGAAATTTTCGAACCAAACTGGGTATGATCAGAGTAATTAAGCCTAATAAATAATAATGATAATAAAATCATAAATAAAATAAAACAATAACAATAATAAAAATAATAATAAAATAATAGTAAAATAAATAAAATAAAATAATAATAATAATAAAGATAAAGATAATTATAAAATAAAATAAAATAAAAATAATAATAATGATAATAATATAAATAATATACATAAAAATAGTAATAATAATAATAAAAATAACAATAAAATAATAAAATAATAATAACAATAATATAAATAATAATAATAATTATTATTATTATAATAAAAATAATAGTAATAAAACGAAATTTTAAAATAAATATAATAATAATGAAAATAATAATAAAATGAAATGAAATAATAATAAAACAGTAATGTTAATAAAATAAAATAATAATAATAATGATAAACTGAAACAATAATAATGATAATAAAATCATCAATAAAACAAAACAATGATAATAATAAAAATAAAAATAGTAATACAAAAAATAATAATAATATAAATACTAATTATTATTATTATTATAATAATAATAATAATAAAACGAAATTTAAAAAAAATAATACTGAAAATGAAAATAATAATAAAATAAAATGAAGCAATAACAATAATAAAATAGTAATATTAATAAAATAATAATAATAATAATAATAATAATAATAAAATAAAATAATAATAATAAAATCTTCAATAAATCAAAACAATGATAATAAAAATAATATAATAAAATAATTTTAAATTAAAATAAAATAATAATACTAATAAATATAATCATAAAATAAAATGAAATGAAATTAATAATAATAATAATCAAAATAATAATAAAAATAATAATAGAAATAAAAATAGAAAAATAAAAATGATAGTAATTGTAATAATAAAAGTAAGATAAAATAAGAATAATAATAATAATAAAAATAAAAATAACAACAATAATAATAGAAATAATAGTAATAATAATTATTATAATTATAATTATAGTAATAATAAAATAATAAAAATAAAATAATACTGATAATAATAATAATAGTAAAATAAAATAATAATAATAATAATAAATAATAAGGATAATAATAATAATAATAATAATAATAATGGTAGAATAAAATAAAATTAATAATAAGAATAATAAGAATAATATTAAGTGTGTTGTATTTAGAATAAAAACTTTAAACATTTCGTCAAGCCAAAAAGAAAAATCATCATAATCATAGCAATGATTGGGTCACAAAAGCCGAAAGAAGAATTATGATAATCATAACAATATTGGGTCACAAAGAGAACTCAATACAACGAAAATCACCACCACACACATACTCTCTCTAAAATCACATACAACACAAACATCAAGAAGTTAAACGATACAAGAATTTGGTTCAGGAGAAGACTTTCATGCATCAATATATATAACGCAATTGCATATAATATCATTAACACAATAAATGACAGCTCCCCTAACCTAGAATTTTGGTTCCAAAAGTACTCTTAGAATCCTTCCTTACACCATAATTGATCTCCCGTTTGATCTCCACCCTTGGACACTCCTTCCAGCCTTCTAACACTCTCCTAAGTTCTGTTTTTAGGGTTCTAAAACTCTCTTTTGGTAGCCACACAACCCTTTAACATGTGAGTTTATTGTAGTGTAACAGATTATTCCATGCCTCTTTGGTTTCTCTGACGGCTACTAGGGTTTATAGGTTTTCCATAACATTGTAGAACCAAAAAAAATAATAAAATGCAAAATAGTCAAGGCTAAATTGTGCTAGCCAAGGTTCGAACCTACCCTAACTTAATTACCAAACAATTACACAACCATTCATATTTCATGATGATGTATGCACACATGTGATTACACATTAAGTCACGAGATCTTATCCCCACACAAAACAAATTAAATAATTTATTAACACCATAATGTCGTATACCAAACTTCAACCCAAGTTTTTTCATATAATTAAGTATCCTCAACCACTTGAGCTAATACTACTCATTCTCTTCTCTCTCTACATTATTTAACTTAGAGATTCTCGCCCTCGCATTTATTAAATAAATATTTTTTTTCCGGGTCTTACATACTTTTGTTTATTTACACGTCTTTTTCCACTCATAAACTAGATGCACTCAAATACTTCCATGTGACAATCTCAATTTTTAAATTTGTCCATATGTTGCTACATGTCATATATCCACCACTAAACATATGAGCCAATAGCACATTGCAAAGTCATCTCATCTTCACCTCCCAAACCCTAGCCCCCATCTCCATGCCGTTAGCCATGTCATCGGACCACCATCTTCGCACCACCGCGCTGCACACCGTAGCCACTGGATCTGCAGCTTCGTCTCCACCACGAGTAGCGAGAACGAACCAGAACCTCCATTGCAGCGCCGCAGACCTTCGAGCACCACGAGTCCCTGCAGAAAACGCGAACCAGCACAACGAAGTAGCAACGTGCACTTGCAATGGCAGCACCATCTTTGACGCTGCCACCATCGCACCTGAAGTGGACCAGAGCAAAATGCAAGAACCAAAGCATGACTCACCGTGAAACGTGCACCTGCACGCAACACCCACAATGCTTTCACCGAAGAAGAAGAATGAGCGCAACACTCCAAAACGCAAATCCAGTTTCGCGAAACAACCACCAAGGAAGCTCCAGCAAAACCATTGTTCATACACCACCAACGCGTCCACGTCGTCCTTGCACCATAGAACGCGAGTTCATTCAACCTCACAACGCCATCTTCACACATCAGCACTGAACGGACGTGCCACCGCTCCACCCATTGCGGCAGCGTGAGAAACCTAAGGGAGGAGAGAGAAGTGGCCTGATGTGAGAGAAAAGGAGAGTGCCATGTGTCAAACTCTAATTGCACACTCAAAGTCTGGTCAAAGTTATTCAAAGGTTGGTCAAATATTGCAAATTCTGGTCAAATTTGGATTCTATGGAGGGCTTTTGCATTCAATGAGGGCTAAGCTTCAAGGGTTAGTTCCACTGTAATTTCTTAATTGGATTCTGAGGTTTGAATAAATTTGTTTGTTCTTTTGATTCTTATGATTTATTTTCATCTATGTCTTTTGGTTCTTAATTTAGTAAAAGTAATGATTTTTACATTGTAGCAATTTAGTACGATGTTAAATCTACATAACATAACAATGATATGAGTCCAAGAGTTTTTTAAATTTTAATTGAGAAGTTACTTTGGTTAAATTTAGAAACTTTCATATGATTGAATGAGTTTTTACCAATAGTTGAGAAGTTACTTTGATTAAAGATAAAAACTTATATTAGAATTAATCAAGAAGTTACTTCGGTTAATTAGTGTTTTACTAGATATAAGAGGTAAAAGAATGGACATGATTAGAATTAGTAATATTTAATTGAGAAGTTACTTTGGTTAAATTTACTAAGATTAATCTACAAAGTTCTTGCTTTTGATTGAGAGGTTACTTTGGTTGAAAATAAGGATGCCAACAAATTAATCGAGAAGTTACATTGATTAATTTGAAGTCTTAAACAAGAAATCAATGACAATAATCTTTAAGAAACCAATAATGAATTGTATTTTTAAACAGCAGTGGAATCAACCTATTTTTCTTTACTATTATTTTTTTATCTTATTTTATCTTTTTATCGTTATCTTTCAAATTTTATTATTTTATTTGACTAATTGTTTTGTATAGTTTTTATAAGAACTTATTTGTTAAAAAACAATTTCGTGTTCGTTGGGAGACGACTTTGGGTTAGCTTAAGCCTATCTAGTTTGTTGACTACTAACTTGACAATAATGAAGTTGTTATAGTTAAGTAGTGGTAATTTGATCACTTCACGACAACGTTATCATGCTCCTTGATCCAAAATTGCTATAACTTCAAGTCCTCTCCCAGCCTTTGCATATAACTCTACACAATCTCCTTTCTCACGTTTTAGTACTCTCCAAACTCTCCCCCAACAACCCATACCAAAGAGGCACCCTTGCAACCCCACAACTTTCCTTCCTCTTAACATAATCAAGTACTCTCAACCACTTGAGCTAGTACTATTCATTGCCTTAACTCTTCGCATTAATTAACTTAGGGATTTCCTCCCTCTCATTTATTACTATAAAGATCTCACTACCTGCATTTATATTAAATAAATATATATTTATTATTTAATTTTTCCGGGTCTTACATGGCAGGTCTAAATACCGCCATATACTCTACACTCGCTATTTAATGCACTTTGCAAATAATGAGAATTCAAACTACCGTATTAGTTGCGCAAATAATGACAATTAAAACTGTCGTAATTTGATTATTTTAAAAGAATTCTAATGCGAAAATTTACACCTAAAAGCGCCATTATTTTTACTATACTCAAATGCAATACGACGTTTTGAATAGTCGTAATTTGAATGTAAAATTATTTTGGGTTAAATATATTTTATGTCCCTAAAGTTTCAGTGAAAATTAGAATTAGTCCTTATTCCAAACTTTGGCCCAATTTAAGTGTCCAACTTTAGAAATTCGTGAATTTAGTCCTTTTAACCAAATTTTGTTAAGTTTATTTGACGTTTCAAACATGTTTTATATAGCATTTGAGTTGTTTATATTATTTGATTTATTCTCGCTGCAATGATATTTGAGGAACGGTTTTGAAACGTCAAATAAAATTATCAAAATTTGGTTAAAAGGACTAAATTCACGTATTATTAAAGATCTAATTTTTACTAAAAGTTAAGGAACCAAAAACATATTTAACCTAATTATTTGTATAATTTCATTATTTATTTAACCTACATTATTTAGTTGACCTGTTTTTTATAGAATAAAAAAATGTAAAAAACAAAAATATCACAGACAATTTTGATCACAAATATTTTCATTCATAATTCATATTAAAAAAAATCATATTTATCCAACATCATCTAAAGGTTTAATGTTGAAAACAAAAACCCAAAAAAGATCTTACATCATTATAATACACTTTCCTAAATTTCTATAACTATGTTCCTAACTAGTCTTGTCTCATTTGCTTAGTCTTCTTGCACCAATCAATGATGGAGCATCACTTCATATAATGGTTGACTATTGTCTGTAAACATTATATCAAAGTTTATATTGCCTTCATTTTGCACTTTACCATCACCTTTAGTACCTCCACCAAACTAAAACCATTCCCAAGGCTACGAAAGAGAACAATGACAATGTTTAATTAATAAAGCAGGATAGGGAGTGAATCATACATAGATGTCTTTGATTTAAAAATGGTTTAATGTTTTTTTCCAATGACAATGAAATCTTCATATAAAATTGCACGATTTTAATTCCTTCATCAAGTACTTAAAATTGGTAGCTGACATGTTACACAAGTAACAAAATAACTACAGGTGTCAATTTGGCCCAGCCCACAGAGCCATGTGGGCTAGGGCCAAAAAAGCCCACATTGAAAAAAAGCCCACACGACCAAAAACCCTTTAAAAGCCCTGTGGGTCAGGGCCAATCGACGAGCTTTCCTCTTCCACATGAAAAATATATTATTTTTTAAAATATATTATTATCTGTGGGACAGGCCCAACGAATCGGACAAGCATAACGACTCGAATAAGTAGAACGACTCAGACCTGCCCGACGACCTCGACAAGAACGACGACTCGAATGGGCCCGATGATCCAGACAACCCTGACGACCCGAACGAGCCCCACAACCTGGACGAGCCCGACAACCTGGACGGGCCTGACGACCTATACGGGCCCAACGAACATGACGAGCCCGATGACTAGAACGAGCCCGACGACCCGGACGGGCCCGACCACGCAAACGATCCCGACGACCCGGACTAGCCCGTTGACCCAAACGGGCCCGACGACCCGGAAGATACCACCCGGACAAGTTGGACGACTCAGACACGCTCGACAACACGGACGGGCCCAACGACCCAAACAGGCCTAACAACCGGGACAAGACAAACCAGACGGGCCCGACGACACGGACAAATCCTACGATTCGGACGGGCTTGACGACCCGGACGGGCCCGACGACCTAGAAGGGCCCGACGACCCGGATGGGGCCAACGACCCGGAAGGGCACGACGACCCGGACGGGCCCGAAGACCGGGACGAAAAAGACAACCCAGACATGCCCGACGACCCGGACGGACCCGACAAATCGGACGGGCCCGACAACCCAGACATGCCCTACGACACAAACAAGCCAAACGACTCGGACATGCTTGATGACTCAGACCGGCCCGGCGACCTGAAAAGGCCTGATGATCCAGACAGGCCCAACGACTCGGACGGGCCCGATGATCCAGAAAAGCCTGACGACCCGGACAAGCTCGACGACCCGGACGAGACTGACAAACCAGACGGGCAGGATGAATCGGATGAGCCCGACGAATCTGACGGGCCCGACTACCCTAACAGGATTAACCACCCTGACAAGGTCGACGACCCAAAAGCTCGATGATCCTGACAGGCCCTACGACCTAGACGGGCCCGATAATCCGGACAGGCCTGATGATTCAGACAGGCCCAACGACCCGAACAGGCTCGATGATACAGACAAGCCTAACGATCGGGACGGGCTCGACGACTCGGACGGGACAGACAAACCAGACAGGCATGATGACCCGAACGTGCCCGACGACTCCGACGGGCCTGACGACCATGACAAGCTCGACGACCCACAAGCTCGAAGACCCGGACAGGCTGATGAATGCGTATTTTTGCCCTCATTTAATGTTTAATTCTGGGTATTTAATTCAATTTGTGTGCTTAAAGATTGATTTAATTGGGATTTCCTATTATTGGGTTTATTGAGCATGAGATACAAAATCATGTTAAAAATAGCTTTTTAGTTGCATAAATGTTCTTTGGATATTTTGAGGTGTGTTAGTGCAGCTGCAGCTAAGTTGAGCTCATGGAGGTGTGGAAATAAATTGATTAAAGCTTCATGACACCTTAAAGATAAATCCAAGAATAAAAAATTATCAAAAGCACAAAAATCCAAGCCAAGCATTGCATGAAGACGACAAGGAAAGCTTGAAAAGTTGAAGAAGTTTGGCTAAACCAACAAGAGAGGAAAGAAAAATTGGACGTTGCGGTTTTCTTTATCTTTATGATAGAAGATAATTTGGGAAAATATATCTTTAGATATTTTATTTGATATTTTTAAATAATTATCTTATTTAATTATATCATAAAATATTAAAAGATAATAACTACCAAATCTTTTTAAATATGACAAGATCTTCTTGAATCTTTTTAGTTCCACAACAAACAAATATATCTTGAAGATATTGGATTATTTAGAAGATAATTTAAGGAGATTGCAAAGGGTTGATTTGGAAAATTAATACAAATACTAATTGGTGATAATTTATCATATATCTTTAATTAATTAATTAATTTAATTATATTAGATATTGATATTATCAACCAATTATATTTGTCAAATAGTTTGTATCTCTCCAAATATTTTTAAATATTTATCTTTATCTTTATTTTAAAAGATATTTGAGAGATTTTAGCAACAGAAAAGCCCAGTCCAATTCCTATATAAAGAGACCAAGGGAGAAGCAGAAAGGAACAACCTCGGCACGTCGAAATTGAGGAACCCTTAGGGGGACCTAATTTCTTTCTCTCTCTTTTCTTCTCTCTATTTTTCTCTCTTTATTTTGCATTCATGGAGTTCTAAACTTTTTGGGTTGATTCCATTGTAATTTCTTAATTGGATTTTGAGGTTAGATCAATTAATTTCTTTGTTCTTTTTATTATTGTTGAGGTTTTAATTCATCTATGTCTTTTATCTTTGAATCACGTAAAAAGTAATGATTTTAAATCTATATGCATGTTGATCATATGAGTTCAAGGGTTTTTAAATCTAATTGATACTTTGCTTTGATTTTATTTAGAAACTTTCATGTGATTGAATGAGTTTTTACCAATAATTGAGACTTTACTTTGGTTAAAGGTATTTACTCTAACTACAATTAATTGAGACTTTACTTTGATTAATTAAGCTTTTTATTTGGTGAGGATAAAAGACTAGACATGATTAGGCATAGTAAATTTGATTGAGACTGTACTTTGGTTGAAATTTCCAGAAACTCAAAACCAGTAGAATTTTAATGCAGAAAAGTCACCCAATCATACAACATACCACATAAATCATACAATTTAATATGACAAATATAGTAGCTCCCCTAACCTGTTGATCCTTGCTCAATTCGAAAACTCCAAGCTTATTTCGTGCTCCCCATAAGTGCTCATTTGTTTCACCACCAAATTGACCCGAAACCCTTGTGCCTATACTGATAATGGTTGCTTTGATCACTTCCTTTCCCAGTGCACTCACAACATCAGTTTACACACTCTTACCATTGCTTTTCCCCCCAAATATTAGAGTAAAAATCCTATTTACTCTCTAAAACGAAAATTTGTATAAAGGAGGCTTAATGACTATTCAATAGTCATTAACAAGGTGTTTTCTCAGCCTCCTAGGCTGCCCATTTTGCAGCTAGGGTTTCTCTCCCCTTTCATATTTTTGCCAAAAGAAAATTAGGCAAAAAGAAAGTTTAATTCATTCTTAGCAAGGTTTAAACACACAACCCCTTAATTACAAAGTCAATGCACAACCAATTCAACCAACACATGTTTCATGGTAATTCCTATAATATTAGGATTACATTATCACTACTCACATTCAATCATAACATTAAAATAATGCACATTTTAAAATATCATATAATTGACATACTTAGTACTCGAACCCAAGTTCTTTCACACAACCATGTACTCTCAACCACTTGAGCTAGTACTTTTTCACGTCATATCGATTTGCATTAAATGTCATAAAGGCTTCTACTACCCACATTTATTAAATAATTATTTATTTAATTATTCAAATTTCTCGGGTCTTACATTGAGGGATGCAAACAACTTCATAGAATTACTTGTAACTGTTAATACCACCCCTCAACCCCATCAAAGATTTCCTGAAAATCTAGATTTTAACGTATTTTGTCATGAAATCAAAGATGTGCTTCTGAAGTTGGCCATCAGAGCTGAACAAATGTCTGAAGACTTGAGTCAGCTAATGAATGATGCAGTGAGAAAGGTCACTTTGGAAGATATGATGAAAATATGACTGAAATGATGAAGATGAATCAGACAGATCAAAAAGAGATGATGAATGCCGCCACACAAAGCTTGCAGAGTCAGTCTGAAAAACCAATAGCGGAATCACATCACATTGATATATCTATTGATAGATATAATGATTGTCATAGTAATATGTCTACTGATGGACATATCAATTTGGTTAAAGATGTTGCTGATGAAGAAATTAAAGATTCTCACACAAACATATCTACTGATGGATATGTTGATGTTGCTCAATGTGAACATAAAGTTGTACCCGTTGATGAGGATATGAGTACAAATGATCATTTTCAAGAGCAAAGTTGTAAGGATAATACAATAGAGGAACCAAGTGCAGTTGAAGAGCCAACAATATTCGAAGATGCAGCTGAAGCATCTACTATTGCAACTGACTTGGTTAATGATGAAGCAACAGAGTCAACAACACCAGGTGAAAATTTTGGCTCACAAGATGAGATTACAAGGATTACTGATGATCCGCTTAACCATTCGAATGCACCTGATGATGCTCAAGTTAAGTTGAAGCCACACACTCCACACATCAAGTTTGTTGATGTGAATGATGCAAATAGGTTTTCAGTGGTTATCTTTGTTGACATGACTGCAGAAAAAGAAGAAAGGTTGCTGCAACAGGTAAAAAGCTTAGATTCAAATTCTTTTGAAATCATTGTTGATAGAAAAGTTAATTTGCATGCATGTTTGTTTTTTGTTTTTGTTTTTAATTTTAAAAATATTAAAAGTTTTTTAAAAATATGTGTTTTTGTTTTCTTTAATAAAATTGTACAAGCTGACTTGTACTTTATAAAATTAAAGAAAATAAATTTTGACATATGGCCAGATTGAGCCAATAGTCACAAGATTTTTCGTTTCCTCCCCAAAATAAGTCTATCAAGGACATTTTTTTAGAAATAAGTGTGGGGAAGACAAACTGTAGGTAGAATTTTCTTTTTTCTGTTTTTCAATT
This sequence comes from Vigna unguiculata, assembly GCF_037176805.1. Lineage (NCBI taxonomy): Eukaryota > Viridiplantae > Streptophyta > Magnoliopsida > Fabales > Fabaceae > Vigna > Vigna unguiculata. The sequence goes on from NC_140801.1 coordinate 25,249,467, forward strand.
TTTTGTTTTTGTTTTTGTTTTCATTTAAAAAGAAAAAAAATTGTGATTTCTTTTTGAGAAAATTGTGAAAGTATTAACTTTTTACTAAGTGAAACTTTTAAACAATATGTCTCATAAGAAATCCACCAAAAATATTTTCCTGCTTTCAATAAAACATATTGACTTTGGATTTTTAGGATTTGATTCAGTAATTAGGATGATCATAATTCTGGAAAAATAAAAGTCATGTTGATATGAGTGGATTGTTTCTGTGATTTGCTAATTGAGTTTATTTGAGAATTTCTTGATTAAATATTTTGTTAAAGAGTTTTGACCTTGTGAGTCTTGAGCCTTAATGCAAAGAATGGACCACCATGTGCCATTCCTATTTTTTCTTGAGTGACTTGCTCATGTTTGTTTATACTCAAATGTTTAGCTTGACTCTTTTATTTTGCAACTTAGGTGAATATGCATGATTTGATATGACTGAGGTATTTTTTGTTTTTAGCTACTTGGCCAAATAAGCCCACCTTGATATTAATCCATTGGTATCCCCTTTGAGCTTTTAAACCTCTTTTTCTTATTTTAAGCCTATTGCATAACCTTGAAAAGAAAAAGACCATATTCTACCTTATGAAGAAAGAGGAGCTAGTGGGTTGTGTCAGGAATGGTTGAGGAATAAAGTGTGTGGGTGAGTACCTCACCCATAAATTAATAAAAATGGCAAAAGGAAAAATTATTGATGAAAAAGTGCTGAAATGAAAAAAAAAATAATTGCTTTCTAAAAAAAAGAGAGAGAGCAACAAGCAATAAACACAAAAGAGTTGTTTTTGAAATTATGCTCAATTATTCTTTCTATATTTTAATTTCAAAAACCCAAAAATCCTAAAATTTTTCCTACATTGCCTTGGCCCCATTATAACCTGTAAAAGAGTCCTCATGATCTTTCGATGCATATTTTCTGAAAGTCTGTGAATATTAAAGTCTTGTTAAGTATTACAAGTGTTTACTTGCATGAGTATTTTGAGTGAAAACACAAGCCAAAACACATGAGCGAATTTTGGTGAGAAAATACACATTTAACTTGAGTGCTTTCTTTCATAATTAATTGTCTTGTGAATTCAAAAGATTAACTCATGTGTGAAAAATAGAATCTTTCCGTTTGTTTATGCATGATAACTTAATTTCTAGAATATTGATTTGTCTCAAGTAAGGTTCATTCCTTTGATCCAGTGTTGCTATAAAGTAAAATACCTCAGAATAAAGTTTTGAAATTGCTCAATTTTGCCCAGGAGTGCAAAATGATAAGTGTGTGGTTATGATGAGTGCGTATTTTTGCCCTCATTTAATGTTTAATTTTGGGTATTTAATTGAATTTGTGTGCTTAAAGATTGATTTAATTGGGATTTCCTATTATTGGGTTTATTGAGCATGAGATACAAAAACATGTTAAAAATAGCTTTTTAGTTGAATAAATATTCTTTGGATATTTTGAGGTGTGTTAGTGCAGCTGCAGCTAAGTTGAGCTCATGGAGGTGTGGAAATAAATTGATTAAAGCTTCATGACACCTTAAAGATAAATCCAAGAATAAGAAATTATCAAAAGCACAAAAATCCAAGCCAAGCATTGCATGAAGACGGCAAGAAAAGCTTGAAAAATTGAAGAAGTTTGGCTAAACCAACAAGAGAGGAAAGAAAAATTGGACGTTGCGGTTTTCTTTATCTTTATGATAGAAGATAATTTGGGAAAATATATCTTTAGATATTTTATTTGATATTTTTAAATAATTATCTTATTTAATTATATCATAAAATATTAAAAGATAATAACTACCAAATCTTTTTAAATATGACAAGATCTTCTTGAATCTTTTTAGTTCCACAACAAACAAATATATCTTGAAGATATTGGATTATTTAGAAGATAATTTAAGGAGATTGCAAAGGGTTGATTTGGAAAATTAATACAAATACTAATTGGTGATAATTTATCATATATCTTTAATTAATTAATTAATTTAATTATATTAGATATTGATATTATCAACCAATTATATTTGTCAAATAGTTTGTATCTCTCCAAATATTTTTAAATATTTATCTTTATCTTTATTTTAAAAGATATTTGAGAGATTTTAGCAACAGAAAAGCCCAGTCCAATTCCTATATAAAGAGACCAAGGGAGAAGCAGAAAGGAACAACCTCGGCACGTCGAAATTGAGGAACCCTTAGGGGGACCTAATTTCTTTCTCTCTCTTTTCTTCTCTCTATTTTTCTCTCTTTATTTTGCATTCATGGAGTTCTAAACTTTTTGGGTTGATTCCATTGTAATTTCTTAATTGGATTTTGAGGTTAGATCAATTAATTTCTTTGTTCTTTTTATTATTGTTGAGGTTTTAATTCATCTATGTCTTTTATCTTTGAATCACGTAAAAAGTAATGATTTTAAATCTATATGCATGTTGATCATATGAGTTCAAGGGTTTTTAAATCTAATTGATACTTTGCTTTGATTTTATTTAGAAACTTTCATGTGATTGAATGAGTTTTTACCAATAATTGAGACTTGACTTTGGTTAAAGGTATTTACTCTAATGAAAATTAATTGAGACTTTACTTTGATTAATTAAACTTTTTATTTGGTGAGGAGATAAAAGAATAGACATGATTAGGCATAGTAAAATTTGATTGAGATTGTACTTTGCTTGTATTTACAGTGGATAATCTAAAAGTTCTCACTTTTAATTGAGACTGTACTTTGGTTAAAAGTGAGAACGCCAACAAATTAATTGAGACTTTACATTGATTAATTTGTAAATCTACAACAATAATTAATTGAGCAATAATCTTTAGATAACCGATGATGAATCTATTTTGAAAAAGCAATGGAATCAATCTATTTTCTTTACTATTGTTTATATCTTATTTTATCTTTTTATCTTAATCCTCCCATATTTTTATTATTTTATTTGATTAACCCTTTTGTATAGTTTTATAAGAACTAATGTGTTAGAAATCAATTCTGTGTTCGTTGGGAGACGACTTAGGGTTACTTTACCCTTTCTATTTTTTTGACTACTTTCTTAACAATATTGAAGTTGTTATAGATAAGTAGTATTAATTTGATCGCGTCAACGACAGCGTTATCACAGGCCATACGACACAGTCGGGCCCTACGACCTGGACGGGCCCGACAACGCAGGCGGACACGCCCATGTCGGCTGGCCCATCTGTTGTTGGCCCCATCTTGGTTGTCGGGTCTGTCTTGGTCTATGAGCCCGTCCGTTTCGTCGGGCCCATTCGAGTCGTCAGGCATGTCCAGGTCGTCCGTGTCGTCAGGCCTGTCCTAGTCATCGGGCCCGTCCGGGTCGTCGATCACGTTCGGGTCGTTGTGGCCGTTAGGGTAGTAGGGCGTTTCCGGGTCGTCAAGCACGTCTTTGTTGTCGGGCCCGTCTTGGTCGTCACGCCCATTTGGGTCGCCGAGCCCGTTCGGGTAGTCGGGCCTGTCCGAGTCATAAGGCTCGACGACCTGGCGGGACCGATGATCCATACAGGCCCAACGACCTAGATTGGCCCGATGATCCAAACAGGCTCGACGATCCGGACGGGCCCGACGACCCAAACGGGACAGACAAATTAGATGGGCAGGATGACCTAGACGGGCCTGACGACTCTGATGGGCCCGATGACCTTGACTAGCTCGACGACCCTGACAAGGTCGACGACTTACAAGCTCGACGACCCGTACGGGCCCTACTACCCGGACGGGCCCGACAACGTGGACGGGCCCGTCCATGTGCTCTATTGTCTGACCCATCTTGGTTGTCGGGTCTGTCTTGGTCGTCGAGCCTGTTCATTTCGTCGGGCTCATCCGGGTCGTCAGGCTCGTCCAGGTCGTTTGTGTCGTCAGGCCTGTCCTGGTTGTCAGGCCCGTCAGGGCCGTCGATCACGTTCGGGTTTTTGAGCATGTCAGGGTCATAGGGCCTTTCCGGGTCGTCAAGCATGTCTTTGTCGTCGGGCCTGTCTTGGTCGTTAGGCCCATTTGGGTCATCAGGCCTGTTCGGGTCGTTGGGCTGTATGGGTCGTCAGGCCTGAACGGGTCGTCAGACCCGTCCGAGTCATAGGGCCTGACAACCCGGACGGGCTCGATGATCCAGACAGGCCCAACGACCCGGACAGGACTAACAAACTAGGCGGGCAAGATGACCTGGACGGGCCCGATGACCATGACAAGGTCGACGACCCACAAGCTCGACGACCCAAAAGCTCGACGACCCGAATAGGCCCTACGACACAGTCGTGCCTTACGAGCCAGACAGGCTCGAGAACGCGGATGGGCTCGTCCGTCTCGTCTGGCCCGGTTGTTGTTGGGCCTATCTTGGTCGTTGAGCCCGTCCGTTTCGTTGGGCCCATCCAGGTCGTCGGGCTCGACCGAATCATCCGTGTCGTCGGGTCTATTATGATCGTCGGGCCTGTTCGGGTCGTCGATCATGTTCGTGTCGTTGAGCTCGTTAGAGTCGTAGAGCCTTTTCGGGTCGTCAAGCACGTCTTTGTCGTCTGGCTTCTTAGTCCTCGGGCCCATTCGAGTCGTCGGGCTCGTTCGAGTCATCGGGCCTGTCTAGGTCGTCGGGCCCGTCCGGATCATAGGGCCCATCCGGGTCGTAGGGCCCATCCAGGTCGTTGGGCTCGTCCGGGTCGTCGGGCTCGTCTTCGTCGTCGGGCCCGTTCGCGTCGTCAGACCTGTCCTGGTCATCGGGCCCGTCCTAGTCGTCAGGCCCGTCCTAGTCATCGGGTTCGTCCCAGTCGTCGAGCCCGTCCAGGTCGTCGAGCCTGTTTAAGTCGTCGGGCCCGTCCGGGTTGCTTGACTTGATCTTTTACTATGTCTTAATGTAGTATTATTTGGGGGGGGAACCCACCTTAGCCCCAGTCCTAACCCACTAGAGAGGGGGCTTTGGGGGCTGCAGATTTTTTTTTGCCCCCTCATTTGGGGGGACTTTATGAAGAGTGGGTCAAGGCCCATGGACTAGGGGCCAAATTGACACCTCTAAAAATAACATTTAAAACTCCAGTAGAATAGCTAAAATTTGCAAACTACATTAAGCAAGCCTAAAAATTGTAAAGAAATTATAGTAACAACTATAAAATAGTAAAATCTAACTAGAAAATAACTCAAACTACAAAATGTAACTCAAACTCATAAAATATGACTAGCTAAAACTAACATTTACAATAGGCTAAAAGTGAAAATTGTATTAAACTACCATCTTAAAACGTAAAATAACTATCTAGACAACTTTTAAATGATAAAAGAAACAAAAAAAAAAATTGACAATTCGAAATTAATTAGAAAATCAAAATTTGACGAGGGAGATCCCAAAAGTACACTTAAAACTAACTTAAATTATAACACTATGCTATAATGACTAAAAATGAATATCTAAGCCACCTAAATGGAGAACTCACCTTCTAAATAATTTCTAAATGCTAAAAGAGTGCTAGACACTAGGCTAATTACTACAAATAGAAAAAAGTAAATAATTTAACCTATAAGAACTTAGAATTTCATGTTAAACCAAGAAAAACATAAAAAGTGCATCAAACCAGAAAATAAAATTCTAAAGTAACAAGCAAGAAAATTTTCAAATGTTAAGGGATTGCAAAAACTTAACTAGCTAATAAGAATCGATACAAAAACAAAATCTGTCTATACTTCAATAATTAGACAACTAATAAGACTAGTCAAAATGAACTAAGGAAACCGCACTAATTCAAAAATTTGATTTTTAAAACTATTTAACCGCAAGACAAATTTGTCCACAACTTTAAAATCATCTAAGTCAAATAAATATACCTATATCTACTTAAGAAAACAACAAATGCATAAAATTACCGTAAGAAATTGAAAAACTAGGTAAAATTTGTTAACAAAGGACCTAAAATTGTCAAATCGTACAAGAATGATTAAGAACCTACTAAAAAAATTCGAAAAGATTTAAAATGTCTAAGACTAAAAACAAGAAAAGCTAATAAACATCAAAACGATTTTGAAAATTTCGTGTGTAAACTAAAGTTTGTTTTAAGTACAACACACCTAGAAATTATGTTAATGGAGTAGAACAGAACCAAATAATTAAAACTGACAGCAAATTGGAATTGTGAGAGAAAAGACTAAGAAAGAGGTGGGGAAGATGAAACTAGTACGAAACATGCAGTTGTCGTAGAAGTCTAATGTGATTTCCATACTGTACCTGAACTGCAACTAAAACTAAAAAAGGAACCGTTAGCATCCAAACAAAATTAGGAAATATACGAATGTTGTTCATAATTCCTAACCTAAAGTTAGTACGAAAAAATTTACCAAAATCTCAAATGAAGATAGAAAACATAACCTAATACCTCATTCTAACTCATTCAAGACCAAAACAAAATGTAAACATCACAGCAAACTAATAAAACAAACAAAACTGTAGAAAAAAAAAAAAGAAGAAAACTCCCCCACAACCCACAAAGTTTAACAATTAAGGCTCAAGCATCTCTTCGTGTAGAATAAGTCAAATTGTGGCACAACGTATCTTACATGTTTGTTACCTAATCATCATGAAGGAAATACAGTGAACCTGTAGGAAATGCACCCTACTCATGTCAAAAAATTTTACATGGATACACACCACAAAATTGACCACAATTAGGGAATATAGGTTGGAAATCCGTAAAAGGCACATAAAACAATTACTCAAATTACCTACACAAGTTCGAATGGAAGAAAATTAATCAAAAACTGACTCTTAACAAAACTTCGAAAACACAATGATTGAAAATTAAAAACTCCTCTAGAAAAGCTAAAATTTGCAAACTACATTATGCTGCCTAAAAATTGTAAAGAAATTGGTGTGACAACTATAAAATAGAAAATCCAACTAGAAAACAACTTAAACTACAAAATGTTACTCAAACTAAAAAAATGACCAGCTAAAACTAACGCTTACAACATGCCAAAAATGCTAAAAGTGAAAATTGTATTAAACTACCATTTTAGAACCTAAAATAAAATAACTATCTAGACAACTTTTAAATGATAAAAGAAACATAAAAAATATTTGACAATTCGAAATTAATAAGAGAATCAGAATTTGAACTAACTTAAACTATACCATTATACTATAATGACTAAAAATGAATATCTAAGCCACCTAAACACGAAACTCACTTTCTAAAAAAATTCTAAATGCTAATAGAATGCTAGACACTAGGCTAATTACTACAAATAGCAAAAAGTAAATAATTTCACCTATAAAAACTTACAATTGTATGTTAAACCAAGCAAAAATAAAAAAAATGCATCAAACAAGAAAATAAAATTCTAAAGTAACAAGCAAGACAATTTAAATGTCTAACTAAGACTAAAAAAAAGAAAAGCTAATAAACATCATAAGGATTTTGAAAATTTTATATATACGTTAAAATCTGTAAGGCTCACTTATATTATGTCTTATTTTAGAAGGGCCACTCTGAAACAGATGGGCCTAGGGCTGGCACAAAGGATAAAACCGAACTCCAAGTCTACCCTAACTCACTTTTCCTGCTCATCCTCAGAAAACCTTAGAGCTGCAGCCGTTTCCCGCCCCGTTAGGGTTTGGTGTCACCTTGGTCAAGTGAGTTCGAACCAGTGTTTTCCTCTTCACGTGAGTATTTCCCTCCACCGTGCTTGCAATTTCTGCTACTGTTACTTTGGGTAGCTCATGTCTCTACTGCCTTTTCTTTTTTTTCTAGCTCCTTAAGTCGTCCATGAGCTAGCATCGGAGTTGCTGTGCTAAATAAGTTTGGTCTAGGAGTCTTCTGCTAAACCCTTCCAGGTAAGGGAAGCTAGACCATTTAGTTTCGTATTTGAAGTGTGTGGTTTGTCCATCTGTTACGTGTATAAAATAATATGGAATGTGTATGTAATCGTGTTGAATGATTGGTATGGGAGTGTGCTGTTTCTAGATTGTAGGTGTTGAACAGTGGGAGGAACCTGCTGTTTTCGCCCAGGCGAGCTCATCTCACCTAAGCGAGAATAACAGTACCTCGCCCAGGAGTTTTTCTCGAATACTCGCTCAGGCGAGCGAGTTGTGTTTTGAGCGAATACTCCAAGGCCCTTTGACGCAGTCTCGCCTAAGTGAGAGCCTGTAGCTTGAGCGAGGGCACTCCCCTCGCCTGAGCGAAGGCGTTTGGCTTGAGCGAGACCCGCTGCAAGCCGTGCTGTTTTTCTTTGTTTGGTAGTTATGGACGGTTTAATGTATGGATCTACTCTATTTAAAGTGTAAGGCTTGTGAAACGCATGGAAATCTGTGGTTATTAAATTGAATGAATGGTTTTGGTATGAAATGGACATGAGATTTAAATGAGATGGTTGGTACCAAGAGACATGGTTATGGTGTGGAAATACAAATTTGTATTCGTGCTTCAGGAAGGATGAGTTGGTATTGATTCTATATTTGTATATGATTGAGTATGGTTTATAAAGGTTAGCCTAAGATTATCTGCATGATAAATATTGTTCGATTGTTTGAGCATGGTTGGTTGTGGTCAGTGCATAAATCCTTGAAATCTCTAGGTGAGATTTCAGGGTCGTGCTTCAATGGTCGGGACGTAATTCCATGGCCCCTGTTAGTGAGTGTCCATGGTGGTGCCCCATCTATATAACTTGCTAAGGATTCAAGGTAAGGATTGCATCCTGACACTCTAAGGAGTCAGTTAGTCTCACTTAAAGCAGACTGACTCTTGTGGTGAGAGTAGTAGGAGGCCCGAAACTCATTAAGGGTTAACCTTGTGTGTTAGGAAATTGATTCATTGTAACACTTGTAACACGTAGCTCGGGGGTGAGCAGAGGTATCCACCACAAGTGCAAGCATCCGTTGAATCCGACCAAGTTATATGTATCCGGATGAGTCGAGTCGAGTCTTAGTGTATTTGATTGAAATGTCATAACATGCTTGGATGATGTTTGTATATTGGACTGTGAAAGTATATGTGATTGTGTGATAAAATATTTTTGGCTCTAGCTCATCCTTTATTTGTTTGATTGTCTTGTGTGTGGTTCTTCTCTTTCGCGATGATCATCAAATTATTGATGTGAGCAGAGGCGAGAGGTTCTCACGGTCAACAGGGGAATGGTGACTCCGCTGCGTAGCCGCCTGGGCTGGATCCTGTTTTGTGGTCTTTCTTTTAGGGCCATGGCCCATGTAGCATCTGCCCTTTAAATTTCCAATTGGATTACTGTAGAATATTTGTAACTATTTCTTTTTGGCTCCGTTACGCGTTTTGGTTATTTGTATGGAGTTACTTTTAAACTCTGAGACTGCGCTAAGATATTATTCTAGTGTGACGCTTCCTTTAATTACGTTATTAATTAAATGGGGTGTTACATTTATGGTATCAGAGCGGTCATTCCTTAGGTTTGTAGACTTGGATGTCCGCTTAGCTTTCTTTGTGTCCTTCTAAGTGTTCTAGTTAAATTTCTTGTCTTATCAAGTCTAACCATGTGATTTTCTGTGTGCCAGTGAACTATGGCACCTTCTCGTAGGACTCCTCAATCCTCTTAGGGTGACGTACTCGATATCGCCAAGGCAATAGAGGCGATGGTAGCTGCTATGACGCAGCAAAGCACAACGATGATGTAGCAGCACGAGGCATCTATGCAGCGACAGGCAGCGTCGCTCGAGCAGCAGCAGCTGGTGATGCAGTAGATGAAGGCTGCAAGGGTGGCTGCAAAGGAGGCCCACATGCAACATATGGAAGCCCTCCGACAGCTGGAAGAGACCAAAATAGTTGCACTTGCCTTTGGTCCTGAGCCAGGACCTGCGGTCAGGGAGTGGAGCCTGGAGGACTTCTTGAAGCACCATCCAGTGAAATTCAATGGGAAGACTAGCCCGGATGCAGCCGATCAGTGGCTGAAGGACTTGGAGAGAATCTTCGATGCGAAGATGTGTTCAGCAGATAGCAGGTTGGCTTTTACAGTTTATATGCTGACCAGAGAAGCTGAACACCGGTGGATTAGCATGAAGTCCATCATGGAGGAACGGGGAGAGCCTATGACTTGGGAGGCCTTCCGGGGAAAGTTCGTCTCGGGATACTTCCCTGATAGTGTGATATATGCCAAGGAGGTATAATTCCTCCAACTCACTCAGGGAGGGAAGTCCGTAACAGAGTATGCTGAGAAGTTCAAGCACCTCAGCCGTTTCTACACACTGCCTCTGGATGAAGAGTGGAGATGCCGTAAGTTCGAGAGTGGACTTTGCGGTGATATTCGCTTGATGGTAGCACCCTTATCCATCAAGGATTTTGCCGCCTTGGTGGAGAAGGCTAGAGTGATGGAGAAGATGAAGAATGAGGTAGAGGGTCAGCGACCACAACAGTCACAAAGGGTAGGTGTACCATCTGGGTCCAAGCCCAGACACGAGGAGCAGAGGAGACCATATGACAGACCTCACCATCAGCCTTAGGGGTCTATGAACTTTTCTCCTCAGCAAGGTCGGGTACAATGCTATATATGTGGAGGTCCTCACCTGATGAAGGATTATCTTGTTTCTTTTTAAGATTATTGAATATGGTGTTGGTTGATTAAGAAAGCTAAGTGAAATCCCCACTGGACATTAAGATAGCAAGCTATCTAGATATGAAGGTTCCTTTCACAAAGCTCGAGAGAAGAAGATGATGGATTGATTCAAAACAAAAAGGAAATGAAAAGCACATAAACCATAGAAAACCAAGAATAATTAAAGGAAGAAGAAAACATAAAATGGAAAGGAAATAAATGGTAAAAAATGTGAGAAGCACGCCACTACAAGACTAGGCTAGAAGCCATGGCAACCTTGAAGATGAGTGGATGTATGTCGCTATTTGCTATGCAAGATAAGGCTTAAAAGTATTCACTCCCAAGGGAGGAAACTCTCACAAATGGTTGAGACACAAGAGTGTTTTTACTTCAAAATGTTCAACCTTTTTACATGTCTAGGAGCACCCCTTATATAGAAGAGTTTAAGGGCCTCTAAGAAAATAAAAGATACCTAAGGATGTCTCTACAAAAACCTAACCCTAGCTTCTAGAAACTAGGTCAAATAAGGTTACAAAAATGAGAGACAAAAGACCTAACTATGGTGTGTGCAAGGCTAATTTCGTTCTAGCACAAAAGGAGACAAAGAATGTGTCTCATATGTCTCCAAAAAGTGGCCAAAGTGTGCTAAACACAAAGGAGACCAAAGGTACATAAGTACACTTGCTTCATGCCTTTTACTTTATGCTTTATGCCTTTGCTTTACTCTCTCCTCCACATCATTTATGCTCCCCAATCACCATGCGCCACCTAGCATTGCTTTCTTACTCCTAATTAACCTACAAAGCAAATAAACATAGATTAGCATGTTGGCTTAAGTCAAGTCAACTATAGTCAACAAGTCAAACCTAGTCAAAGGTTAACAAGTCAACTAAAGTTGATTCAACTAAGTCAACTTTGGGAATCAAAAATAAAAAACACAAATGAAAGGGATGAAAGATTAGTGAACTTCCTTTCTAAACATGCTTAGTCTTCTTAAGCATGTGCCTCCATCCTTGGTTGGGGTCAATCCTTCATCATCCTCCCCTCCTTGGAGAGAATTTGACCACAAATTCTTTAAGCCTTTGTAGATGGAGCTTGACTTGATTTGGGGGAGGATTTGCGCCTCCCTTTTATGAGCTCTTGTTCCATCCTTTCTAAGGGTATTACCCCTAGCTTTGGTGAGGCTATCTTTATTTTCTAGAGTACTCTTCCTCTCTTGCTTGTGCTTTGGGCCTTCTTTTTTGGCTTGGGAAGACAAGGAAGGGTGATGCACATCTTGCTTTGGAAGAATTTTTTTGTTGACAAGTAACACCTTGGTTAAAGCTTGCCTATTTTCTTTTTCTTCTTTATCTTTTGTTATTATATTTCTATCCTTATTAACTTCTTGAGGAGATAGAGGTAGTAAAGTGGTCTTTTTCCCATTTGTAAAGAAAATGTATTGGTTGGTATGACCATCATGTAATGTTTGTTTATCAAATTGTCATGACCTACCTAGTAAGCAGTGGCGGATCTTGACTACAAATTTTGGAGGGGCCAAAATAATATAATTTTTTGTTCATTAAATTAGATTACTAGTATATTGTTTCAAAAAATAATTCCTTAAACTAAACAATTGGATCATTAGATTAGATCATTAGTATAATGTTTCAAAATATATGAAGAAGTATAATGTATATATTCTTATCTTCACGAATAACTTCCTTTTATCATTTTAAAAAAATAAATCTATTATTTTATTTTCCATCTATATAAATATTTTTTTTCAAAATAATATTAGAATACAATTTTTTTCTTGAATATTCATAAAAAATGAATTTGCAAAAGGCTTATAAGATAAAAAATCATGTTAATAACTCTTAAAATAATATTTTATTATCAGGTAAGACGATAGAAAGTTATCTTTTTTTTTCAAGAAAGAAAGAAAATAAATGAGAAATTAGAAAAAAAAATGAGTTTGTGTCTATTTTTTTTCTTCAACAAAAAAAATGAAAACACATGAGAATGAGAGATGAATACAATTTGTGAAAAATTAGAAAGACAATGAAAAATAAATAAAAAATATCTTAATAAATATTTGGTTTAATCATTTTTTTTGTTTCTTTATTTGTCCAAAAATGTCTAGTTGGTTGTTTAATGTTTTTTTAGTCTCAATTTGTTGAAAATTGAAACGGTTAATAAGGATGTTTTGCTTTGTTGGTGCAATTAACATAATCGTAGTGTTAATTTTGATGAAAAATATTTTGATCCTTTTCAAAAAATTTAATGAAAATAACCAAATTGCATTAACTTTTTAAAAAATCGGAACCAAAATAAGACTAAAAAATCTAGATGACCAACTTTGTTAAAATTAAAGGTTGTGTTTTATAAAAGAAATAAAAAGTCACACAATTCAATTTCCATTAACTTTTAAAATATACTACATTTAATTTTTTAAAAAATTAAAAATTTAAAAGATATATATAATTTAAAATAATTTTAAAAATATAAATATAATTTAAAAAAATTCAAAAATATACATATAATTTTTAAAAAATTCAAAAATATTGGGGGGCCATGGCCCCTCCCTGCCCCTTAAATAATTTGTCCCTGCTAGTAAGATATGTGTGACTTCCATGGGAACAACATCACATAGCACCTCATCTTTGTAGCTTCCTATAGGGAAGGTAATTAGGACTTGTTTATTAACATCTATTTCTCCCTCTTTACTTATCCAAGCAAGCTTGTAGGGCTTAGCATAAGGAATGGTCTCTAAGCTAAGCTTTTCCACCAACCTTGTGCTAGCTACATTGGTACTACTTCCTCCATCAATAATTAGAGAGCAAACCCATTTGTTAATTTTGCATCTAGATTGAAAAATGTTTTCTCTTTGAGTTGGCTCAATCTCACTTTGATCTTGACCTATCATGCGCCTTAATAACATAGGGTCTTTCTAAAAAAATTTAGTTTTACTAGAGGAAGAAGATTCTTTTGAAAGAGAATGGGGAGATGAGTGTTCACTTTCAACATCATTACTCTTCTTTAAGATCATGGTCCTTTTGGTTGGGCAATTTAAAGCAATGTGATTATAACCCAAACATTTAAAACATTTAATGGAACTTGATCTTTGAGAAGTGGAATGGTGAATGTGATCACTTGGTGACTTACTTTTACTTGGTGGTTCTTGATGAGAGTTAGAAGGGAACTTATCATGTTTCTTTTTATCCTTTCCCTTCCATGAGTGACTAAAGTAGTGGTTGGGTGAGTAACTCTTCTTTGCCCTTCTTTTTCTTTTCAATTGAATTTCAATCCCAAGGGCAAGTGTGAAAACATTTTCAAGAGTGGAGTACTCATACAACTCTACTTGGTCTTGTATGTCTCTCCTAAGACCACTCACAAATCTTTTTATTTTCTCTTTGTTAGTTTCTTTTATTTCAACCCTACGCATTTGAGACTCTAATTTTTTAAAGTACTCACTCACACTCATAGGACCTTGGTGAAGCCTTTGGAGCTTCAAAAGAAGTTCCTTCCTATAGGAGGGAGGAACAAATCTAGCGCGCATAAGAGTTTTAATGTCCATCCAAGAAGTCGCGGGTGCCCTTGGTCATAATTCTTACAAACTTTATGCCACCAAGTACTGGCATACTCCAAAAATCCTAAAACTACTAGATCAACTTGTGCTTGATCCTTTACATGATTTTCATTGAAAATTTGCTCCACTTTAGCTTCCCAATCAAGGAAGACTTTGGGATCACTTCCACCATAGAACTTAGGAATCTTTGGAGTTTGCTTTTCTTGTGTTGGGTTGCGCCTAGAATGCCCTCTTTTCCTAGCCTCTCTTTCTTGCTCTTTAGCTTCAAGCCTTTGAATGTGCTCTTGGATTCTTAGGTAACTTTGGTCCTTTTCTTTTCTCAATTGTTCAAAGGACTCTTTCCTAGACAACTCCAAATCCCGAAGCAATCTCATCAATGTATTGTTTTTGTTTGGAGTAGGTGCATTTGATGAACTTGCCATGATTCCTACAACAAAACACTCAAAGCCAATACAAAATAAATGAATTAGGGGTTAGACAACATGAAAACCGAGACCAATTCCAACCCAAAATTCAACCCAAGTGTTTAGATCACACTCCCAAACTAACAAGGCAAGGATAGCACTCATCCGTGTTCTCGAAGATTCATTTGCGGTCAGGGTATCACCAAATTTTGGTAAAGACTGATGATGTGCAAAAGATGACCTTCAGGTCCCAGTATGGACACTACGAGTATGTGGTTATGCCTTTCGGTGTGACCAATGCTTCGGTAGTGTTCATGGACTACATGAACAGGATCTTTCGGCCCTTCTTGGATAAGTTTGTCGTAGTCTTCATAGACGACAGCCTTATCTATTCCAAGACTCAAGAGGAGCATGCAGAACACCTGAGGTTGGTGCTTGGTGTTCTGAGGGAGAAGCAATTGTATGTCAAGCTGTCCAAGTGTGAATTATGGATGGATGAGGTACAGTTCTTAGGGCACGTGATATCCGCTCAGGGGATAGCGGTGGATCCAGCGAAGGTTGAGGCAATGGTTAAGTGGAAAAGTCCCAAGTAAGCAACAGAGATCAGAAGCTTTGTGGGCTTAGCTAGTTACTACAGGAGATTCATAAGGGATTCTCCAAAATAGTGGCACCCTTGACGCAACTCACACGGAAGGACCAACCTTTCACCTGGACGGATAAGTGTGAGGAAAGTTTCCAGGAGCAAAAGAGAAGATTAACCAGTGCTCTGATACTAGTGATCCCAGATGTCGGGAAGCCATTCGAGGTCTATTGTAACGTTCCCCATCTCAGACTTGGTTGTATGTTGATGCAAAAGAAGAAGGTTGTGGCATATGCCTCGAGACAACTCAAGGTGCATGAGAGAAACTACCCCACTCATGACTTGGAGTTGGCGGCCATAGTATTTGCCTTGAAGATCTGGAAGCACTATCTTTATGGCGCACAGTTTCGGGTGTTCAGCGACCACAAAAGCCTTAAGTATCTGTTTGATCAGAAGGAGCTGAACATGAGGCAGAGGAGGTGGATGGAGTTCTTGAAGGACTATGATTTTGAACTGTTATATCATCTGGGAAAGGCGAATGTAGTGGCCGATGCATTGAGTAGGAAGACTATACATACTGCATATCTTATGATCAAGGAGGTGGAACTACTAGAGCAGTTCAGAGATATGAAGTTGTAGGTGGAGTTGGGGTTCGAGTCCATTAGGTGTACTACCTTAACTATATCTAATGATTTCTTGGATTCAGTTAGGGAGAGGCAACTATTGGATGCCAGCTTGAACCGGGTACGAGAACAGCTTGGGACAGATGAGGCAAAGGATTTTGCTTTGGGTAATGATGGCATACTACGGTTCTAGAGCAGAGTGTGTATACCTAATGATGCTAAGGTAAAATGGTTAATCCTTGAGGAAGGGCATAAGAGTCGTCTTAGCTTGCATCCTGGCATGACTAAGATGTACCAGGATCTCAAGGAATCCTTCTCGTGGCAAGGAATGAAGAAAGATGTTGCACAATTTGTATCCGCTTGTCCGAACTGTCAGAAGGCAAAGGTGGAGCATCATAGACCTGGTGGGATTCTACGGCCCTTGGAGATACCAGTGTGGAAATGGGACAGCATCTCGATGGACTTTGTGACCCATTTGCCACGAACTTTTAGAGGGCATGACACCATATAGGTGATAGTGGATCGATTGACCAAGAATGCCCATTTCTTGGCGATGAACTTGAGGATGTCCATGGCAAAGTTGGCCCAAGTGTACATTAAGGAAATTGTAAGACTGCATGGGGTACCTTCGAGCATTGTATCAGACAGGGATCCACGGTTTACATCACGGTTTTGGCAAACCTTACAGGATGCTTTGTGAACCAAGTTGACCATGAGTTCAGCTTATCATCCCCAGACCGATGGACAATCTGAGAGGATGATTCAGTCTCTCGAGGACTTGTTAAGGACATGTATACTGGAGCATCTAGGTGCTTGGGGTGAAGTTTTGCTGTTGATAGAATTCACCTACAACAATAGCTTTCATGCAAGCATTGGCATGGCACCATACGAGGCTCTATACGGTAGGAAGTGTAGGACTCCCCTATGTTGATATTAGGATGGGGAAGTCGTGTTGGTTGGACCAGAGTTATTGGAACAAACTACCGAGAAGGTGAGGATGGTGAGGGATATGATGCAGGCCTCTCAAAGTAGGTAGAAGGCTTATGCGGACCGTAGGAGGAGGCCTTTGGAGTTTGCAGTTGGCGATCATGTGTTCTTGAGGGTGACTCGAACCACTGGTGTGGGAAGGGCTTTCCGCTCAAAGAAGCTTTCTCCTAAATTCCTTGGTCCCTATCAGATCACGAGAAGAATTGGACCAGTGGCTTATGAGATAGCCTTACCCCTTGAGTTGGCGAACCTTCACCCGGTGTTCCACGTCTCACAGCTGAGAAAGTATGTGTTTGACCCGGCTCATGTGTTGGAAGTCGAGGATATACAGATCAAAGAATACCTCACTATAGAAGTACCACCTATCTCTTTAGAGGATAACAAAGTTGAGGAACACTGAGGAAAGACAGTCAGCCTGGTTAAAGTCATATGGGATCGGAGGACAGGTGACACAACTTGGGAGTTAGAGGAGGACATGAGAAAATCACACCCGCATCTGTTTGTCTAGTTAGTCTTTATTTTCGAGGTCAAAAATTTTCTTGTTAGGGAGAATGTAAGGCCCACTTATATTATGTCTTATTTTAGAAGGGCCACTCTGAAACAGATGGGCCTAGGGCTGGCCCAAAGGATAAAATGAACCCCAAGTCTGCCCTAACTCACTTTTCCTGCTCATCCTCAGAAAACTTTAGAGCTGCAGCCGTCTCCCGCCCCGTTAGGGTTTGGTGTCACCTTGGTCAAGCGAGTTCGAACCAGTGTTTTCCTCTTCACGTGAGTATTTCCCTCCATCGTGCTTGCAATTTCTGCTATTGTTACTTTGGGTAGCTCATGTCTCTACTGTTTTTCTTTTTTTCCAGCTCCTTAAGTCATCCCTAAGCTAGCATCGGAGCTGCTGTGCTAAATAAGTTTGGTCTAGGAGTCTTCTGCTAAACCCTTCCAGGTAAGGGAAGCTAGACCATTTAGTTCCGTATTTAAAGTGTGTGGTTTGTCCATCTGTTGCGTGCATAAAATAATATGGAATGTGTATGTAATCGTGTTGAATGATTGGTGTGGGAGTGTGCTGTTTCTGGATTGCAGGTGTTGAACAGTGGGAGGAACCTGCTGTTTTCGCCTAGGCGAGCTCATCTCGCCTAAGCGAGAATAGCAGTACCTCGCCCATGAGTTTTTCTCGAATACTCGTTGAGGCGAGCGAGTTGTGTTTTGAGCGAAAGACCATCTCGCTCACGTGAGATGGCCTCGTCTAAGCGACACTTCATTAAACTCCCAGGCCCTTTGACGCAGTCTCGCCTAAGCGAGAGCCTGTAGCTTGAGCGAAGGCACTCCCCTCGCTTGAGTGAAGGCCTCTGGCTTGAGAGAGACACGCTGTAGGCCGTGCTATTTTTCTCTATT
Organism: Vigna unguiculata; assembly: GCF_037176805.1. Lineage (NCBI taxonomy): Eukaryota > Viridiplantae > Streptophyta > Magnoliopsida > Fabales > Fabaceae > Vigna > Vigna unguiculata. The sequence goes on from NC_140801.1 coordinate 25,267,567, forward strand.
TGGTAGTTATGGATTGTTTGATGTATGAATCTACTCTATTTAAAGTATGAGGCTTGTGAAACGCATGGAAATCTGTGGTTATTAAATTGAATGAATGGTTTTGGTAGGAAATGGACATGAGATTTAAATGAGATGGTTGGTACCAAAGAGACATGGTTATGGTGTGGAAATACAAATCTGTATTCATGCTTCAAGAAGGATAAGTTGGTATTGATTCTACATTTGTATATGATTGAGTATCGTTTGTAAAGGTTGGCCTGAGATTATTTGCATGATAAATATTGTTCGATTGTTTGAGCATGGTTGGTTGTGGTCAGTGCATAAATCCTTGAAATCTCTACGTGAGATTTCAGTGTCGTGCTTCAGTGGTCGGGACGTAATTCCATGGCCTCTGTTAGTGGGTGTCCATGGTGGTGCCCCATCTATATAACTTGGTAAGGATTCAAGGTAAGGATATCATCCTGACACTCTAAAGAGTTAGTTAGTCTCACTTAGAGCGGACTGACTCTTGTGGTGAGAGTAGCAGAAGGCTCGGAACTCATTAATGGCTAACCTTGTGTGTGAGGGAATTGATTCATTGTAACACTTGTAACACATAGCTCGAGGGTGAGCAGCTTGGGGATGAGCAGCTTGGGGGTGAGCAGAGGTATCCACCACAAGTGCAAGCATCCGTTGAATCCGACCAGGTTATATGTATTTGGATGAGTCGAGTCGAGTCTTAATGTATTTGATTGAAAGGTCATAACATGCTTGGATGATGTATGTATGTTGGACTGCGAAAGTATATGTGATTGTATGATAAAATCTTTTTGGCTCTAGCTTACCCTTGGTTTGTTTGATTGTCTTGTGTGTGGTTCTTCTCTTTTGCGATGATCATCAAATTATTGATGTGAGCAGAGGCGAGAGGTTCTCGCGGTCAATAGGAGAATGGTGACTCCGCTCTGTAGCTGCCTGGGCTGGATCCTGTTTTGTGGTCTTTCTTTTAGGGCCACGACCCATGTAGCATCTGTCCTTTAAATTTCCAATTGGATTACTGTAGAATATTTGTAACTGTTTCTTTTTGGCTCCGTTACGCGTTTTGGTTATTTGTATGAAGTTACTTTTAAACTCCGAGACTGCGCTAAGATATTATTCTAGTGTGACGCTTCCTTTAATTACGTTATTAATTAAATAGGATGTTACAAAATCTGTTTTAAGTACAACACACCTAGAAATTATGTTAGTGGAGCAGAACAAAACTAAAGAATTAAAACTACAAGCAAAATGTTATTGTGATAGAAAAGATTAAGAAGGAAGTGGAAAAGATGAAACTAGTATGGAACATGCAGTTGAGGTAAAAGTCTAATGTGCTTTCCATAATGTAACTGAACTGCAACTAAAACTAAAAAAGGAACCGTTAGCATCCACACTAAATTAGAAAATGTACATATGTTGTTTACAATTCCTAACCTAAAGTTAATATGAAAAAATTTACCAAAATCTAAAATGAAGAAAGAAAACATAACCTAATAACACATTCTAACTCATTCAACAACAAAGTAAAATGTAAACATCACAACAAACTAATAAAACAAACATAACTGTAGAAAAACAAAAGAGAACTCTCCCAACACCCACAAAGTTTAACAATTAAGGCTCAAGTATCTCTTGGTGTAGAATATTTCAAATTTTTGCACAATGTGTGTAACATGTTAACTACATAATCATCACAAAGGCAATGCAATGAACCTGTTAAAAATGCATTATACTCATGAAAGAAATTTCTATGTGGATACACACCATAAAATTGACCTCTTTTAGGGAGTCTAGGTAGAAAATATACACCACGACCGGGGCGACCCAAACGGGCCCGACAACCCGAACAGGCTCGACGACCCGGACGGGCCGGACAACTCGGACGGGCCGGACAACACGAATAGGCTTGATGACGCGAACGGGATGGATGACCTGAATGGGCCCGACAACCCGTTCGGGTCTTCGGACCTGCCTGACCCATTCGGTTCTTCGAGCCCACTTGACCCATTCGGATCATCGGGCCCGCTTGGCCCGTTTAGGTCTTCGAGCCCACTTGGCCCGTTAGAATCTTCGAACCTGCCTGGCTCGTTTGAGTCTTCGGACCCACCTGGCTCATCACGTCATTGCGCCCGCCTGTCCTGTTTGGGTCATCGGGCTCACTCGAATTTCCGGATCGTTGAGCCTGATCGACTCGTTCGGTTTGTCGGGCCCGCCTAGCCCGTTCATATCTTTAGGCCCGCCCAACCTCTTATGGTCGTCGGGCCTGCCCGATCTGTATGGGTCGTCGAGCAAGGCCCGTCCAAGTCTGAATTTAGCGTAGTCCATCTCAACCTTTAGTCTAACCCAACTAAAAATTTAAATTGAAAATTTGGATTGGATTTTTTGGATTATCCATATTTAAAAATCTTGATTTATAAAATTGATATCCAATCCATAAAATATATAAAATGTAGATTAGGTTGAAATCCAGATCCATTAAATGGATTTTAAATGGATTGGATTTTTAATAAAATGGATTATAAATGGATTGGATTGGAGCAAAAGTGAATTGGATCAAGAAAATTAGATTTTTTGTCCACCCATACTGACTAAGAACAAAACTTCGAGAACACATTGTCTAAAATTCAAAAACTCCACTAGAATTGTGAGAGTAAAGAGGTCAAAAAGATGAAACCAATTCAGGGTATGCAATTGCGGTAAAAGTGTGATGTGATTTTCATGTTGTACCCGAGTTGCAACCAACTCTATAAAATGAACCATTAGCGTCCAAAGCAAAATTAGGAAAGATACATCTGTTATTCACTATTCCTAACCTAAATTATATGAAACAATTTTCCAAAATCTAAAATGAAGATAGAAACCACAACCTAATACCTCATTCTAACTCAACAGAAAAAGAAAATGTAAACATAACGACAAACTAATCAAATATAAAAAACTTCAAAACGAAAAAAGAGAACTCCCTCCACCCCCACAAAGTTTAACAATTAAGGCTCAAGTCTCCTTAGAGAATATGTCAAATTGTTTCACAGTGTATCTAACATGTTAGCTACTTAATCATCATGAATGAAATACAATGAACCTGTTGGAAATGCATCCTACTCATGTCAGAAATTTTTACATGGATACACACCACAAAATTGTCTACAATTAGAGAATGTAGGTGGAAAAGCCGTAAAAGGCACATAAAATAGTGACCCAAATTTACCTACACAAGTTCTAATGGATGAAAATTAATGAAAAACCGACTCCTAACAAAACTTCAGAAACCCAGTGATTGAAATATAATAACTCCAATAGAAAAGCTAAAATTTGCAAACTACATTAAGCTAGCCTAAAAATTGTAAAGAAATTATCCTAACAACTTTAAAATAGTAAAATATAACTAGAAAACAAATCAAACTACATATGACCAGTGTAAGACCCGTGAAAATTAAATAATTAAATAAATAATTAATTAATAAATACGAATAGTGTCAACACTCAATTTTGTCCGATTAATAAAAATGATTAACTAAAAAAATTTTATTTTTATTTTTAAAAAAAAAAAGAAAATAAAAAAAAAACATTACAAAAATCAACATTAATTTGAATGTACATATATACTCCTTTTCTTTTATTTATTTATTTGTTTTTATTTTTAATTTTAATTTTAATTTTGTCTTGCTTTTTATTTATCTATTTTATTTATTTTATCTTGTTTTATTTTATTTTATGTTATTTTATTTTATTTTTTACTTCACTTTATCTTATTTTATTTTTATCTTTTTTAATTTCAATTTCCATTTTATTTTTATTTTCACACCATTTTGTTTTTCTGCTCTTAAAAAATATAAAAAAATATATATGAAATAAAAAAAATAATAATGAGAGTCATTTGACTTGACTCTGCCATGCAAAATATGGCTAGATTCATACGTTATCTGGTATTGGGGGGGTTTTTGGACAAAAAAAAGGAATGTTGGGTATTGGTGGTCACTGTGGCAGCAACCAGGGGAGGTAGTCTGAACATAGCAGTGCAGCCATGGCTAAAAGGGAACTCCACACATAAGCAAGAAAAAAAGGGAATTGAAAAAAAAAGAGGAGTTTTACACAGGACCACGAAACAGCAAGAGCAACACACAGAGGCTAACTTGAAAAAAAAGACAACGAAAAAAAGAGAGTGAGGGGAGCTCGCAGAGGCTTGGGAGAACAAAACGAAAATCACAGTGAAAAGAAAAAGGAGCAAACACGAGTGAAGGAGCATCAAGAGGTAAGTATCGTTGCCGTGAAATAAACTGCAAATGTATGTGACTTGTGTGCATGGTTAAACGCCCGAATGTGATGTTCTGTTGTGCCCTCCTGTTGCGCTCTTTTGCTTGATTGATTCATACGCCTGCTTTGTGATGTTTTGGTCTCCATTTACACTGTGTTTATGCCATCTAAAAAAAAAGCAAAGAAAATCAGAGTCCGACACCTTCACCATTCTATCACCTTCTAAGCTTCCACATTCACTTCCCAACCGAACCCCACATCCACGGTTTCCCTCCATTCATCCAACACCAAACTTTTCTTTCTCATTTTTTTCATTTTTTCCATCACCATCAGATTCATACGCCCACACTAGCCTCGAATTCATTCAAACCTGCAGGCACACCAAACAAAACAGTCCAATACTCCAAATCCATTCTTCTTCCTACACCATCATCTTCATTGCACACCTGCATAAAATCAAAATAAAAAAAGAGAGTCGAAACCCCAATGCCAGTGCCAAATATTCCCGCTTCATCTTCCCCAATCAGTCATATCCAATCAAACCAAAACAGAGAAACAGAGAAGAGTGGGTATCGTCGGCGGCGACGCCGCCGGCGGGTTGGAGCATTGAGCAGGAGAACGTGGCAGCCGCCGGCATCTTGGTCCGTCTCTCTGCGAGCGGCAATGGCGTCGTGGCGGCATTCGAAGGCGCGACGGTCGGAGCTGACGAACACGAGGCTGGAGTGGCATGGTGTGCGACGGCGGAGCTCCGGGATCCGGCCCATCTCGCGCGCGTTGGAGAAGAAAGGAAGAAGTGAGGTCGAGACGATGACGAGCGCCGGAAGCTCCGTCGACGGTGGCCGCTGTCGTCGTCGGCATTCGAGGGCGGCCGGACGCGCGTCCCAGGGCCGGAGTCGTGGTGGTGTCAAGGAGAAGCGGCTGCCATGTGAGGGGAGAGAACCCTTTTGTTAGGGTTTTCTAGAAAAAAAGAAAAAAAAAGGGGGCTGCATGCTTTGAGTTACCATACGCACCCCCTCTTTTACCGCAACCACACCCTCCTCTTTTCTTTTCTTCTTGCACCCCCATTTTTTGCGACCCTGCACTCCCGCATTGTTTTTTTGCTTGTTGGGCTTCGCTGCATTATTCACTTTCTCGCGCACCTCCACAATTACTAATCCCACACCCCTGCATACACTTTTACTCTTATTTTGGGCTTGTTTTATATTTTACTCGCCGCACCACCACCCTTAATAAACCCTTAATTACTCATACACTCTCATAATTTGCTTTCCACTTTCATCCTTCCTAATTAAATTGTTTCTTTTTTATTATTTTATTTTGTTTTACTTTTTTTATTTTGTTTATTATTATTATCATTTTTTTTTCTCCCTTTTTTTTATATATTTGAAAATTATGAAAAATTGCAAAAATAGAAAAAATAAAAAAAATAATAAAACGAAAATAAAATATAAAAATGTTCTCTTTCACTTCAATGTGTCTGTCCGGTCGCTCGCACCGCGTGACAATTATTTTCTAAAAATACTAAAAATGTTTTCTTTTCCTTTTAGTGTTTGTCCGACCGCTCGCGTCGTGTGACACATATCTTTAACTAATTCAAAAATACCAAAAAAAATACAAAATTTCAAAATATAAATACATAAACATTTTCAAACAAATATCTAGAAAGAACTACGTAATCCTGATTTCTCATTTTTAATGAGAATACGTAGGACCAAGGTCAATCCTTGTCGGGCCCAAGAAAATAAAAAATATTTTTGTTTCTTTTTAGCATTTTTTTGCCTTATTATTTTCGGGGAATATTAATATTTTGAAAACCACATCAACTTTGCGTTTTTAATTAAAGGTACCGCCCTTGGGCGGGCGCTGTAGGGTGTTAACACCTTCCCTACGCGTAACCGACTCCCGGATCCAAAATCTGGTTTTTCGCAGACTTGTCTTATTCTTTATGGTTTTCCATAGTTTTCCAGAATAACTGTGGTGGCGACTCCCAAATCTCTTTTTCAAACTCATGTTTTCTTTTTGGTTCGTCGTCCGATCGTGATTTCGGTTGCGACAGCTGGCGACTCTGCTGGGGACACAGAAAGAGTCAAGCCATTTAATTAGAAATGCAAACTTGATGTGATTTTTCCTAATGTTTTCTTTCCCTTTTTCTTTTATTTGTGTATTATTGTCTTTATATGTGGTTGTATATGTTTGCTTCTTGGATTAGTTGTATGTGAATTACTTTGTTTATTTTGATATATTTTGGAATTGCTCTATAGCTGCCTGGGAAGTTTTCTGGCTGTTTTGCAGGTGGGGATTTGGGTATGCATCATTCTCCCTTCACACACACACATTGCGCATTACATGAGTGGGGCCCTATACCCGGGTCTGTTTAACTTGGAATTAGAGGGGATTGTGTAGCAGTGCCACAGTGGATGAACTTCCCAAGTGGTCATTGTGAGAACCCCAGCTAGAGTTTGTTTGCTTCATTGGTACTCCCACATCTTGTTGTCTACCAACTGTTGTGGGAAATGCCGGAAAGTGGGCCATAGCTCTAGTGACCTTGATCTTTAAGTATTAAGAAACGATCCTGGTGAGCGCATGTATTTTAGCTTAGAACCATTAGGCGCCGAACCTCTGTTAAGGCACAAAGGGAGGCATGTGCATTACCTTAATTCTCATCTCGCCTTTCTCATTTTATTCTGATTCGCGATAAAGTCATGCATTTGTACATTCTTTTATGGCATCATTGCACATGCATTTTGATTATTTGTTCATGCATAACATGTACCCTGTTATAACATGTCATGACATTTTTGTGATTCTAGGTCAGAAACTTTAAGGTCGTGATTGAATTTGTGAGAAACAAGAGAAATTAACATGGAATTTCGAGTCGGGGGAAATTTAGGGTCAGATGCGTTGAAGAAGAAGCTACCTATTAGAGTTATAGACAGTAATTTGAGTGGTCTGAGGGAAATAGTGCAACAAATGAAGACTATACAGAAGAATGCTTTCAAGAAGCGGCATGGGAACTTATTGAGGTTGCTGAATGCGGAAGTCCAAGCATCGGCAGTCACTGCTCTGGCTCAATATTACGATCCGCCACTCAGATGTTTCACCTTCCAGGATTTTCAATTGGTACCAACAATAGAAGAGTTCGAACAAATTTTGGGCTTGTCAATGGAAGATAAAGTCCCTTACAGACATTCAGAGCAGCATGCATCTATCTCTACGTTGGCTGGAATCTTGAAGGTACACCCTGCCGAGCTAGAAGGTAAGATGGCCTCCAAGGGCAACTCGAAGGGGATGCCTCAAGGATATTTGGAAGGGCATCTGCGTCTTGTGGCAGAAAAAGAAATGGGGGAGACGTTCATGGATGTGTTGGCTCTCACACTTTATGGAGTCATACTCTTCCCTAACATGGAAAATTTTGTTGATCAAACCGCCCTCGATATGTTTGTTGCCTATAAGATTCATTCAGAAAGTCCAGTCACCGCGGTTCTAGCTGATGTGTATGGGAGTTTGAACCTATGCCACACACTCAAGAGGAAGAAGATGCTATGTTGTGTACCTATGTTGTATGTGTGGTTTATATCTCGAATCCGTCTAGGTACATTGAATGCCAAATGTCTTATTGGAGAGTTACCACCTAGCGGCATTGAAATTCGGGGGGCGAAGGAACGGGCCCAGTTTTGTGCAAGTTTGAATGGGGGAAGAATTAGATGGTGTGTCCCGGGATTGTCGAAGTCACGTGTCATTTCTTGTGGGGCTTTCCCTAACGTCCCCCTAATAGGCACTAGAAGTTGCGTGAATTATAACCCTGTCTTGGCTCAGCGACAATTTGGGTGTCCGATCAAGAGCTCCCCAACTCCGGAATCTTTGGTTGCTGTTTGGAATTATTATGAAGAAGGAATTGCCCTTGATCTAATTCGCCGAATCAGGAGTGCTTGGGGTGAGGTCCTGCGTGTAGAAAAAGACCCAAGGCCATGGGTGATCGACGAGAAGATGTCCTACCGACGATGGATTCTGGAAAGGGTTAACATGGTCAAGTTACCTTTCAAATCAGACTCTCCTGCTCCTGAGCGGTTGGAACCTGCCGAGTCTGAGGAAATGAAGAGGTTGAAAGAGGAAATGGAGAAGATGAAACTCAAAAATGCTAAATTAATTAATGAGCTTCAAAGTCTCCGACACGAGTATGTGGATATGAGGCGTGATAAGGAAGAAATGACAAAAGCGTATGAAAGAATTCTTAGGAAACAACGAGAAGAACGAGATCATGCTTTCAGAGTTAAACAGGATTTGGCTGCAGCCAATACCGCATTAAAATCAAGGGACCGAGAAAGAGATGCAGCAGCAACATTTAAGCGCCAAAGAGATCAGATGTGCGAAGAATTTAAGAGGGAGAAGACTGAAGCACTAAAGCGGTTGCACAACGCTCAAGTTAGGATTAGTGAGGTCGAACGACAGATGAGGGAGATGGTGTCAACTTATGAGGTGAAGATGGATGAAGAACGCTGGCACAGAGCTGAATTGGAAAAGGAACACCAAGAGGTGATAAGTCGAATGAATGAATACTCAGTCGAGCAGGAAATGACCATGGAACATTGGAGGAGATGTTTCTCACAGTTGGCTTCCCTTGCAAATGGAGCAATCGAAGGTATTCCACGATTATTGGCGGAAGCAGAGGCTGCACTACCGATATTCAATCCGCCTAGGGAAATCGAGGCGTTCTTTAGTCATTGTAAGGAATTGATAAGGGAGATGAAGAACATGATAGCCAGGGCTAGAGAGTAGTTTTCCTTTCTTTTCTCGTGTAATGAATGTAAAAGACGTGTGGATGGTCGGTTTGTTTTGACAATATGTGATGGACTAAGTTTCATGTTAATTTCTATGATATGTTTACCTCAAGGTTCTCACGGCTTTAAAATTTCTGGCTAAGATAAATGTTTGCATTCATTTTCATTTCTTTTTTCATTTTTCATTTCATTTAATAAAAATAATAGAGCAAAAGCAAATACAACGGCAAAATTTCCACGACACCCTTACCACACACGAGCTAATCAGAGGATCATGGAAGATTGGGAGGAAGCGCATGAAGCTGTGAAGGCCGACATTAATCAGTTGAAAGATCAAGTGAGCCAGATCCTAGAGGCCTTAAAGTCGCTGAAGGCTTCGGGAGAAGCTTCCTCTGCAAGGATTGAGGAAAACGTTCACCCTCAAGTTCCACGATATGAAGTCCAGAACGCCCAGGGTATGTCAATCCCATTCCCAATGTACGGTCTACCTCCGGGATACACCCCACCCGTTGGGGAATGTTCGGAGACGGAGCAGACTCCCTTTTCTTTTCCTGTGACTAACAACACACTACCGATCAATACTCAAGGGTCGATATTAGCCTCGACGCCCATGACAGGGGCAGGAATGAAAGAGACAGTCACATTCGCAGAACCAAGGGTGACTGTGGCACCGAAGTCTCCAAACATAACGGTTGACGAAGATGCTTTGGCTAAGGTCATACCGCACGCTACAGCCCAGGTAGTGTCCACCGGTATTGATGAGGCTAAGAGTAAGCTCGAGATTCTTGAAGAGAGGGTTCGAGCCATTGAAGGTGGTGGAAGCTATGGGTTTGGTGATGTTGCGAGATTAAGCTTGGTTCCCGGTGTGATGATACCTCATAAGTTCAAGGTCCCAGAATTTGAAAAGTATCAGGGTACCACGTGCCCCAAGAGCCATCTGACAATGTATGGTAGAAAGATGGCTGCATATGCCTATGATGACAAGTTGTTGATACATTGTTTCCAAGATAGTTTGGCTGGTGTTGCGCTGAATTGGTATACACACTTGGAGCCATCTCGAATTCATTCCTGGATGGATTTGGCGGACGCCTTTGTGAAGCAGTATAAGTACAACACGGATAGCGCGCCAGATAGATTGCAATTGCAAAATATGGCCAAGAAGGATATTGAGTCCTTCAAGGAATATGCGCAACGGTGGAGAGAGTTGGCTGCTCAGGTTGAGCCACCACTACTTGATAAGGAGATGGTGGCGACGTTTGTAAACACACTACAATCACCATTTTATGAGCACGTGTTGGGGAATGTGTCTTCCAATTTCGCTGATATCATTATTATTGGTGAAAGGATAGAAGTCGGGTTAAAAAGTGGAAAAATTGCATATGGCCCGTTCGCGGCTGCAACTTCTAAGAAACCCGGTTTCCATCCAGGAAAGAAGAAAGAAGTGGAAGCACACACAGCCTCAGTGATGCCAATGTGGGAAAGTCGGGCTCCTACTCATAATTATCGACCTCACATGAATCAACCTCCTTATGTGGCCAATGCAGTGTCTGTTCATCAAACACAACCTCAGCAACAAGGGTTTTATCAAGGGTCGAATCTTTATCAACCGCAGCATCCCCCAAATAATGCTTGGAAAACTGAACCTAACTCAAATTTCAGCCGAAATGCGGGTCAAAACGCCAATCTGAGGAGAAATCAAGAGCGGAACTTTGTTCAGTTCACCCCCATTCCGATGACGTATACGTAATTGTTACCTTATCTTCTCCAAAAACGCTTGGTGGCAATTTGTCCGATGAAACCTATGCAACCTCCGTTCCCAAAGAATTATGATCCAAATGCTAAATGTGATTATCATGGAGGAGGAGTTGGACACTCTACTGAGAAGTGTGTAGCCCTTAAACACAAAGTGGAAGCTTTAATCAACTCAGGATGGGTAAAGTTTCACGAAGACAAACCTAATGTCGAAGCGAATCCTCTTTCTGGGCATGGGAATCCTTCGACAAATGCCATTGAGGGTAGGGAACACAAGCTAGTAAAGAATGTGAGTGAAATTCGGAGCTCCAAGCGATTTATTTTTGAGACATTGCTGAAATTGGGCCTGTTAAAAGGGGAATATAACTTGGGTGAGAAATGTGAATTTCATCCAGATGCTAAACATTTTGCCGATAAGTGCACCAAGTTCGAGATTGTTTTACAAGATCTGCTTGACAAAAACTTTGTGCAAGTATATCGCGAGGGTATGGAGGAGGAATTATTTGCACAGGATGGCGGGAAACTAGATGTGACTTTGCCAGAGCCATTGGTGATTCATTTCACCAGATCCCCCTCCACACCAACAATTCAAGAAAGGCAACCTATTACTATCCAGGCACCCTCCTCTTTTCCTTACAAGAGTGAGAAAGCTGTCCCGTGGAAATATGGCGCACGTGTGTCGGGTGGGGAACAACGAACGGAAGGTCAACCTACCAATGGTGAGCCGGTGGTTGAAAACATATCGGGCATCGGTGGAATGACTAGGAGTGGTCGCATATTCACGCCTCCGATCTTGATGAAAAATGGAGCGGGGAGTAGTGAATCGATGATGACCAAGAATGCTAAAGAATCCTTGAAGGGGAAGATGATACAAACCGATGAAGGACTGAGAAAAGATGACAAGAAAGAAATATCTAATGAAGAGGCTGGTGAGTTTTTGAAGTTCATACAACAGAGCGAGTATAAAGTGGTTGAACAACTGAATCGCATGCCTGCTCGGATCTCTCTTTTGGATTTACTCATGCATTCAACCTCACACAGAGAGCTACTAATGAAGATACTCAGTGGGGCGCATGTGGAGAAGAATATCTCTCTGGACAGTTTTGAGGGAATTGTTAGCAACATCACCGCTAACAATTACCTCACTTTCACTGACGAGGAGATACCTGTTGAAGGGAGAGGACACAACAAGGCCCTCCATGTCTCTGTGAAATGCTTGGATCATGTCATAGCGCGAGTATTAATCGACAATGGTTCTTCCTTGAACGTAATGCCAAAAGAAACACTGGGAAAGCTTCCGTGTGAGGGTATCCACATGAAACCAAGCGCGATGATCGTGAGGGCTTTTGATGGGAGTAAGAGAGAAGTGATGGGAGAGGTAGAACTGTCAATCCAAATCGGGCCGTGTGTCTTTCAAGTAACCTTTCAAGTGATGGATATCCTCCCAGCATACAGTTGCTTGTTGGGTCGCCCTTGGATTCACTCAGCAGGTGTGGTGCCTTCAACCTTGCACCAAAAGTTGAAATATGTCATGGGCGATAAACTAGTAATAGTTTCAGGAGAGGAAGATATTTTGGTAAGTGGACCTTCGTCTTCTCGCTATATTGAAGCAGCAGAAGAAGCCCTCGAGACAGCATTCCAGTCTTTGGAAATTGTGGGCAATGCTTATGTGGAGCCATATCCAATGAACCCACGCTTGTCTTGTGCCTCCCTTATGACTGCCAAGGTCATGCTGAAAGAGGGATATGAGTACGGAAAAAGGCTAGGCAAGGATAAGCAAGGATTGATATTTCCTCTGGAGATCACTAAGAAAAGAAACAGACACGGCCTGGGATACAAGCCTACTCGAGAAGACAAAAGAAGGTTAGTTGAAGAAAGGAGAGAGCGTGGTCTGGCCCGCATGCAAGGAAAGGAGCTGGGGTTAGGAAAGATCTGCATTTGTGACATCAAAGAGAGCTTTCGCAGTGCCGGGTGGATCAACACTAGCCCGATAGCAGCCGTCAACGATGAAGAGGAACTTGGAGGCTCGAATTTTGTGTGGCCGTGCGTTTCAGATGCACCACTCAACAATTGGGAGACTTTGGATCTACCTGTGATGTTTAATTTGGTTAAAATGTAATATTTTTAATTAATCCTACTGCTTTACCCGGAGCTCTAGGATTCATGACTTAACGGGTTGACACCTTTTTCTTTATGCTCAGCGTGATGGTCAATTTGTGTTTACTACCTTCGTTTTTTTTGTTTTTGCATTTTTCACTGTTGTTTGTTTTATTTATCGTTTTTATAAAATTGAGTGTTGACAGCTGCAAATTCAGTCATCATTTGGTTGTTCAGGTTGGTGGCGTTATCGGTGATTACTTGTTGGGCAATCCGTATCTGCAAATTAGCTCTCTTTTTATGAACTTAGTCACAACTTTTCTTGTCACATTGGCGTAAGAAGCCGCTTCCACCCATTTAGTGAAGTAATCAATTGCAACCAGTATGAAGCGATGTCCGTTCGAGGCGTTTGGCTCTATGGCTCCAATAACATCTATCCCCCACATTGAAAACGGCCATGGTGCAGACATTATGTTTAAAGTAGTGGGTGCCATATTGATATTATCTGCATACTTCTGACATTTCTCACACTTCCTCACGTGCATGCAACAGTCACTCTCCATGGTCAACCAAAAGTAACCAGCCCTCAAGATCTTCCTGGCCATTGAGTGCCCATTCATGTGTGTGCCGAAGGTACCTCCATGAACCTCCTCCAATATTGACCCGGCTTCTTTTGCATCCACGCATCGAAGAAGAACCATGTCATGATTTCTCTTGTACAACACATCCCCACTTAAAATGAAACTTGTAGCCAACCTTCTTAGTGTCCTTTTATCATTCTCAGATGCTCCTTCGGGGTATTCCCTGGTTTTTAAGTAGCGTTTGATATCAAAATACCAAGGCTTACCATCTGATTCTTCTTCAATGAAGTGGCAATATGCTGGCTCTTTGTGGCTCTTCATTTGGATCATTGGCAATACCCCATCTTGATTAACCTCGAACATTGATGACAAAGTGGCTAAGGCATCTGCCAACTGGTTATCTTCTCGCGGAATGTGTTGAAATTCAATGGAATCAAAATACTCCACCAACCCCATGATATAAGCTCTGTACGGAATCAACTTCGGATCCCTAGTCTCCCATTCCCCTTTTAATTGATGGATGACCAAAGCCGAATCTCCATACACATTCAAAATTTTCGCCTTCGATTCAATCGCGGCTTGGATGCCCATAGCGCAAGCTTCATATTCAGCAATATTGTTCGTGCAATTAAAACACAACCTTGCGGTCATTGGAATGTACTGATTCCTTGGAGATATCAGTATTGCCCCTATACCATGTCCCATGACGTTAGAAGCTCCATCGAATAATAACGTCCATGTCTCTCCATTTTGCTCTTCTTGATCACCTTCGAACAAGGCCATGATGTCTTCATCAGGGAATTCAGGCTGCATTGACTGGTAATCATTAATGGGTTGTTGAGCCAGATATTCAGCCAGAGCACTACCCTTGATAGATTTCTGTGTGACATATATAATGTCGTATTCTGACAATAGCATCTGCCACCGGGCTATCCTTCTAGTCAAAGCGGGTTTTTCAAAAATATACTTGATGGGGTCCGTCTTGGATATCAACCAGGTAGAGTGACTCAACATATATTGTCTCAGACGATGGGCGGCCCATGCCAACGCGCAACAAGTTCGCTCTAAAAACGAGTATCATCGTTCGCATTTCGTGAACTTCTTGCTCAGGTAGTATATGGCATGCTCTCTTCTTCCAGTTTCATCATGCTAACCTAACACAGCCCATTGATTCGTCCAATACGGTCAAATACAGAATCAGTGGTTTCCCAGGTTTAGGTGGGCGTAAGACTGGAGGATCTTGAAGATATTGTTTAATTTTGTCGAAAGCAGCCTGACAGTCTTCATTCCACTTGACAGCCTGATTTTTACGTAATAGCTTGAATATTGGTTCACAGGTGGAAGTCAACTGGGAGATGAACCTAGCAATGTAGTTCAGTCTGCCCAAGAAACCTCTCACCTCCTTCTCCGTATTAGGAGTAGGCATTTCGACTATCGCGCGCATCTTGTCAGGATCAACCTCAATCCCCTTTTGACTGACAATGAAACCCAGCAACTTTCCGGATTTCACACCGAATGTGCATTTAGCCGGGTTTAGTTTAAGCTTGAACTTCCTCAATCTCTCGAACAATTTCTTCAGGTTGAGGATGTGCTCTGCTTCTGACTCAGACTTGGCGATCATATCATCTACGTAGACCTCGATTTCTTTATGCATCATATCATGAAAAAGCGCCACCATGGCCCTTTGATAGGTTGCTCCGGCATTCTTGAGTCCGAAAGACATCACCTTATAGCAAAATGTCCCCCACAATGTGATAAATGTTGTCTTTTCCATATCTTCAGGTGCCATTTTGATCTGATTATATCCCGAGAAGCCATCCATAAATGAAAATAGTGAGAATCTAGCTGTATTATCCACTAATGTGTCGATGTGAGGCAATGGGAAATTGTCCTTTGGACTCGCACGGTTCAAATCTCGATAGTCAACGCACATCCGAACTTTGCCATCCTTCTTAGGTACTGGTACAATATTTGCCACCCATTGAGGGTATTTTGCCACAGCTAGAAATCCAGCGTCAAATTGCTTTTGCACTTCTTCTTTGATTTTTAATGACATTTCTGGTTTCATTCTCCTTAACTTTTGTTTAACTGGAGGACATTCCGACTTAAGTGGAAGCTTATGTTGCACTATATCAGTATCTAAACCAGGCATGTCATTGTACGACCAAGCAAACACATCCCTAAATTCCTTTAGTAAAGCACATAATTCTTGTTTCACTTCTCTCTTCATACTAGTGCCAATCTTCACTTCTTTCTTCTCATCCTCCTCTCCTAGGTTAAGTGTTTCAACATCCTCTTGATGGGGTTTTATTTCCTTAGATTCTTGTTCCACTAACCTCATTAGTTCAGGGAAGGGTTCCGGATCATCTTCATAATCATCTTCCATATTATCGACAGGGTGCTCAAAATTAGGGATATCGACATTGTTATTTTCAAAACATTCATTGTCATATCTGCATTATCCGAGTTTATAAAAACGATAAATAAAACAAACAACAGTGAAAAATGCAAAAACAAAAAAAACGAAGGTAGTAAACACAAATTGACCATCACGCTGAGCATAAAGAAAAAGGTGTCAACCCGTTAAGTCATGAATCCTAGAGCTCCGGGTAAAGCAGTAGGATTAATTAAAAATATTACATTTTAACCAAATTAAACATCACAGGTAGATCCAAAGTCTCCCAATTGTTGAGTGGTGCATCTGAAACGCACGGCCACACAAAATTCGAGCCTCCAAGTTCCTCTTCATCGTTGACGGCTGCTATCGGGCTAGTGTTGATCCACCCGGCACTGCGAAAGCTCTCTTTGATGTCACAAATGCAGATCTTTCCTAACCCCAGCTCCTTTCCTTGCATGCGGGCCAGACCACGCTCTCTCCTTTCTTCAACTAACCTTCTTTTGTCTTCTCGAGTAGGCTTGTATCCCAGGCCGTGTCTGTTTCTTTTCTTAGTGATCTCCAGAGGAAATATCAATCCTTGCTTATCCTTGCCTAGCCTTTTTCCGTACTCATATCCCTCTTTCAGCATGACCTTGGCAGTCATAAGGGAGGCACAAGACAAGCGTGGGTTCATTGGATATGGCTCCACATAAGCATTGCCCACAATTTCCAAAGACTGGAATGCTGTCTTGAGGGCTTCTTCTGCTGCTTCAATATAGCGAGAAGACGAAGGTCCACTTACCAAAATATCTTCCTCTCCTGAAACTATTACTAGTTTATCGCCCATGACATATTTCAACTTTTGGTGCAAGGTTGAAGGCACACCACCTGCTGAGTGAATCCAAGGGCGACCCAACAAGCAACTGTATGCTGGGAGGATATCCATCACTTGAAAGGTTACTTGAAAGACACACGGCCCGATTTGGATTGGCAGTTCTACCTCTCCCATCACTTCTCTCTTACTCCCATCAAAAGCCCTCACGATCATCGCGCTTGGTTTCATGTGGATACCCTCACACGGAAGCTTTCCCAGTGTTTCTTTTGGCATTACGTTCAAGGAAGAACCATTGTCGATTAATACTCGCGCTATGACATGATCCAAGCATTTCATAGAGACATGGAGGGCCTTGTTGTGTCCTCTCCCTTCAACAGGTATCTCCTCGTCAGTGAAAGTGAGGTAATTGTTAGCGGTGATGTTGCTAACAATTCCCTCAAAACTGTCCAGAGAGATATTCTTCTCCACATGCGCCCCACTGAGTATCTTCATTAGTAGCTCTCTGTGTGAGGTTGAATGCATGAGTAAATCCAAAAGAGAGATCCGAGCAGGCATGCGATTCAGTTGTTCAACCACTTTATACTCGCTCTGTTGTATGGACTTCAAAAACTCACCAGCCTCTTCATTAGATATTTCTTTCTTGTCATCTTTTCTCAGTCCTTCATCGGTTTGTATCATCTTCCCCTTCAAGGATTCTTTAGCATTCTTGGTCATCATCGATTCACTACTCCCCGCTCCATTTTTCATCAAGATCGGAGGCGTGAATATGCGACCACTCCTAGTCATTCCACCGATGCCCGATATGTTTTCAACCACCGGCTCACCATTGGTAGGTTGACCTTCCGTTCGTTGTTCCCCACCCGACACACGTGCGCCATATTTCCACGGGACAGCTTTCTCACTCTTGTAAGGAAAAGAGGAGGGTGCCTGGATAGTAATAGGTTGCCTTTCTTGAATTGTTGGTGTGGAGGGGGATCTGGTGAAATGAATCACCAATGGCTCTGGCAAAGTCACATCTAGTTTCCCGCCATCCTGTGCAAATAATTCCTCCTCCATACCCTCGCGATATACTTGCACAAAGTTTTTGTCAAGCAGATCTTGTAAAACAATCTCGAACTTGGTGCACTTATCGGCAAAATGTTTAGCATCTGGATGAAATTCACATTTCTCACCCAAGTTATATTCCCCTTTTAACAGGCCCAATTTCAGCAATGTCTCAAAAATAAAT
Organism: Vigna unguiculata; assembly: GCF_037176805.1. NCBI lineage: Eukaryota > Viridiplantae > Streptophyta > Magnoliopsida > Fabales > Fabaceae > Vigna > Vigna unguiculata. The sequence continues at coordinate 25,285,484 of NC_140801.1, forward strand.
CGCTTGGAGCTCCGAATTTCACTCACATTCTTTACTAGCTTGTGTTCCCTACCCTCAATGGCATTTGTCGAAGGATTCCCATGCCCAGAAAGAGGATTCGCTTCGACATTAGGTTTGTCTTCGTGAAACTTTACCCATCCTGAGTTGATTAAAGCTTCCACTTTGTGTTTAAGGGCTACACACTTCTCAGTAGAGTGTCCAACTCCTCCTCCATGATAATCACATTTAGCATTTGGATCATAATTCTTTGGGAACGGAGGTTGCATAGCTTTCATCGGACAAATTGCCACCAAGCGTTTTTGGAGAAGATAAGGTAACAATTACGTATACGTCATCGGAATGGGGGTGAACTGAACAAAGTTCTGCTCTTGATTTCTCCTCAGATTGGCGTTTTGACCCGCATTTCGGCTGAAATTTGAGTTAGGTTCAGTTTTCCAAGCATTATTTGGGGGATGCTGCGGTTGATAAAGATTCGACCCTTGATAAAACCCTTGTTGCTGAGGTTGTGTTTGATGAACAGACACTGCATTGGCCACATAAGGAGGTTGATTCATGTGAGGTCGATAATTATGAGTAGGAGCCCGACTTTCCCACATTGGCATCACTGAGGCTGTGTGTGCTTCCACTTCTTTCTTCTTTCCTGGATGGAAACCGGGTTTCTTAGAAGTTGCAGCCGCGAACGGGCCATATGCAATTTTTCCACTTTTTAACCCGACTTCTATCCTTTCACCAATAATAATGATATCAGCGAAATTGGAAGACACATTCCCCAACACGTGCTCATAAAATGGTGATTGTAGTGTGTTTACAAACGTCGCCACCATCTCCTTATCAAGTAGTGGTGGCTCAACCTGAGCAGCCAACTCTCTCCACCGTTGCGCATATTCCTTGAAGGACTCAATATCCTTCTTGGCCATATTTTGCAATTGCAATCTATCTGGCGCGCTATCCGTGTTGTACTTATACTGCTTCACAAAGGCGTCCGCCAAATCCATCCAGGAATGAATTCGAGATGGCTCCAAGTGTGTATACCAATTCAGCGCAACACCAGCCAAACTATCTTGGAAACAATGTATCAACAACTTGTCATCATAGGCATATGCAGCCATCTTTCTACCATACATTGTCAGATGGCTCTTGGGGCACGTGGTACCCTGATACTTTTCAAATTCTGGGACCTTGAACTTATGAGGTATCATCACACCGGGAACCAAGCTTAATCTCGCAACATCACCAAACCCATAGCTTCCACCACCTTCAATGGCTCGAACCCTCTCTTCAAGAATCTCGAGCTTACTCTTAGCCTCATCAATACCGGTGGACACTACCTGGGCTGTAGCGTGCGGTATGACCTTAGCCAAAGCATCTTCGTCAACCGTTATGTTTGGAGACTTCGGTGCCACAGTCACCCTTGGTTCTGCGAATGTGACTGTCTCTTTCATTCCTGCCCCTGTCATGGGCGTCGAGGCTAATATCGGCCCTTGAGTATTGATCGGTAGTGTGTTGTTAGTCACAGGAAAAGAAAAGGGAGTCTGCTCCTTCTCTGAACATTCCCCAACGGGTGGGGTGTATCCCGGAGGTAGACCGTACATTGGGAATGGGATTGACATACCCTGGGCGTTCTGGACTTCATATCGTGGAACTTGAGGGTGAACGTTTTCCTCAATCCTTGCAGAGGAAGCTTCTCCCGAAGCCTTCAGCGACTTTAAGGCCTCTAGGATCTGGCTCACTTGATCTTTCAACTGATTAATGTCGGCCTTCACAGCTTCATGAGCTTCCTCCCAATCTTCCATGATCCTCTGATTAGCTCGTGTGCGGTAAGGGTGTCGTGGAAATTTTGCCGTTGTATTTGCTTTTGCTCTATTATTTTTATTAAATGAAATGAAAAATGAAAAAAGAAATGAAAATGAATGCAAACATTTATCTTAGCCAGAAATTTTAAAGCCGTGAGAACCTTGAGGTAAACATATCATAGAAATTAACATGAAACTTAGTCCATCACATATTGTCAAAACAAACCGACCATCCACACGTCTTTTACATTCATTACACGAGAAAAGAAAGGAAAACTACTCTCTAGCCCTGGCTATCATGTTCTTCATCTCCCTTATCAATTCCTTACAATGACTAAAGAACGCCTCGATTTCCCTAGGCGGATTGAATATCGGTAGTGCAGCCTCTGCTTCCGCCAATAATCGTGGAATACCTTCGATTGCTCCATTTGCAAGGGAAGCCAACTGTGAGAAACATCTCCTCCAATGTTCCATGGTCATTTCCTGCTCGACTGAGTATTCATTCATTCGACTTATCACCTCTTGGTGTTCCTTTTCCAATTCAGCTCTGTGCCAGTGTTCTTCATCCATCTTCACCTCATAAGTTGACACCATCTCCCTCATCTGTCGTTCGACCTCACTAATCCTAACTTGAGCGTTGTGCAACCGCTTTAGTGCTTCAGTCTTCTCCCTCTTAAATTCTTCGCACATCTGATCTCTTTGGCGCTTAAATGTTGCTGCTGCATCTCTTTCTCGGTCCCTTGATTTTAATGCGGTATTGGCTGCAGCCAAATCCTGTTTAACTCTGAAAGCATGATCTCGTTCTTCTCGTTGTTTCCTAAGAATTCTTTCATACGCTTTTGTCATTTCTTCCTTATCACGCCTCATATCCACATACTCGTGTCGGAGACTTTGAAGCTCATTAATTAATTTAGCATTTTTGAGTTTCATCTTCTCCATTTCCTCTTTCAACCTCTTCATTTCCTCAGACTCGGCAGGTTCCAACCGCTCAGGAGCAGGAGAGTCTGATTTGAAAGGTAACTTGACCATGTTAACCCTTTCCAGAATCCATCGTCGGTAGGACATCTTCTCGTCGATCACCCATGGCCTTGGGTCTTTTTCTACACGCAGGACCTCACCCCAAGCACTCCTGATTCGGCGAATTAGATCAAGGGCAATTCCTTCTTCATAATAATTCCAAACAGCAACCAAAGATTCCGGAGTTGGGGAGCTCTTGATCGGACACCCAAATTGTCGCTGAGCCAAGACAGGGTTATAATTCACGCAACTTCTAGTGCCTATTAGGGGGACGTTAGGGAAAGCCCCACAAGAAATGACACGTGACTTCGACAATCCCGGGACACACCATCTAATTCTTCCCCCATTCAAACTTGCACAAAACTGGGCCCATTCCTTCGCCCCCCGAATTTCAATGCCGCTAGGTGGTAACTCTCCAATAAGACATTTGGCATTCAATGTACCTAGACGGATTCGAGATATAAACCACACATACAACATAGGTACACAACATAGCATCTTCTTCCTCTTGAGTGTGTGGCATAGGTTCAAACTCCCATACATATCAGCTAGAACCGCGGTGACTGGACTTTCTGAATGAATCTTATAGGCAACAAACATATCGAGGGCGGTTTGATCAACAAAATTTTCCATGTTAGGGAAGAGTATGACTCCATAAAGTGTGAGAGCCAACACATCCATGAACGTCTCCCCCATTTCTTTTTCTGCCACAAGACGCAGATGCCCTTCCAAATATCCTTGAGGCATCCCCTTCGAGTTGCCCTTGGAGGCCATCTTACCTTCTAGCTCGGCAGGGTGTACCTTCAAGATTCCAGCCAACGTAGAGATAGATGCATGCTGCTCTGAATGTCTGTAAGGGACTTTATCTTCCATTGACAAGCCCAAAATTTGTTCGAACTCTTCTATTGTTGGTACCAATTGAAAATCCTGGAAGGTGAAACATCTGAGTGGCGGATCGTAATATTGAGCCAGAGCAGTGACTGCCGATGCTTGGACTTCCGCATTCAGCAACCTCAATAAGTTCCCATGCCGCTTCTTGAAAGCATTCTTCTGTATAGTCTTCATTTGTTGCACTATTTCCCTCAGACCACTCAAATTACTGTCTATAACTCTAATAGGTAGCTTCTTCTTCAACGCATCTGACCCTAAATTTCCCCCGACTCGAAATTCCATGTTAATTTCTCTTGTTTCTCACAAATTCAATCACGACCTTAAAGTTTCTGACCTAGAATCACAAAAATGTCATGACATGTTATAACAGGGTACATGTTATGCATGAACAAATAATCAAAATGCATGTGCAATGATGCCATAAAAGAATGTACAAATGCATGACTTTATCGCGAATCAGAATAAAATGAGAAAGGCGAGATGAGAATTAAGGTAATGCACATGCCTCCCTTTGTGCCTTAACAGAGGTTCGGCGCCTAATGGTTCTAAGCTAAAATACATGCGCTCACCAGGATCGTTTCTTAATACTTAAAGATCAAGGTCACTAGAGCTATGGCCCACTTTCCGGCATTTCCCACAACAGTTGGTAGACAACAAGATGTGGGAGTACCAATGAAGCAAACAAACTCTAGCTGGGGTTCTCACAATGACCACTTGGGAAGTTCATCCACTGTGGCACTGCTACACAATCCCCTCTAATTCCAAGTTAAACAGACCCGGGTATAGGGCCCCACTCATGTAATGCGCAATGTGTGTGTGTGAAGGGAGAATGATGCATACCCAAATCCCCACCTGCAAAACAGCCAGAAAACTTCCCAGGCAGCTATAGAGCAATTCCAAAATATATCAAAATAAACAAAGTAATTCACATACAACTAATCCAAGAAGCAAACATATACAACCACATATAAAGACAATAATACACAAATAAAAGAAAAAGGGAAAGAAAACATTAGGAAAAATCACATCAAGTTTGCATTTCTAATTAAATGGCTTGACTCTTTCTGTGTCCCCAGCAGAGTCGCCAGCTGTCGCAACCGAAATCGCGATCGGACGACGAACCAAAAAGAAAACATGAGTTTGAAAAAGAGATTTGGGAGTCGCCACCACAGTTATTCTGGAAAACTATGGAAAACCATAAAGAATAAGACAAGTCTGCGAAAAACCAGATTTTGGATCCGGGAGTCGGTTACGCGTAGGGAAGGTGTTAACACCCTACAGCGCCCGCCCAAGGGCGGTACCTTTAATTAAAAACGCAAAGTTGATGTGGTTTTCAAAATATTAATATTCCCCGAAAATAATAAGGCAAAAAAATGCTAAAAAGAAACAAAAATATTTTTTATTTTCTTGGGCCCGACAAGGATTGACCTTGGTCCTACGTATTCTCATTAAAAATGAGAAATCAGGATTACGTAGTTCTTTCTAGATATTTGTTTGAAAATGTTTATGTATTTATATTTTGAAATTTTGTATTTTTTTTGGTATTTTTGAATTAGTTAAAGATATGTGTCACACGACGCGAGCGGTCGGACAAACACTAAAAGGAAAAGAAAACATTTTTAGTATTTTTAGAAAATAATTGTCACGCGGTGCGAGCGACCGGACAGACACATTGAAGTGAAAGAGAACATTTTTATATTTTATTTTCGTTTTATTATTTTTTTTATTTTTTCTATTTTTGCAATTTTTCATAATTTTCAAATATATAAAAAAAAGGGAGAAAAAAAATGATAATAATAATAAACAAAATAAAAAAAGTAAAACAAAATAAAATAATAAAAAAGAAACAATTTAATTAGGAAGGATGAAAGTGGAAAGCAAATTATGAGAGTGTATGAGTAATTAAGGGTTTATTAAGGGTGGTGGTGCGGCGAGTAAAATATAAAACAAGCCCAAAATAAGAGTAAAAGTGTATGCAGGGGTGTGGGATTAGTAATTGTGGAGGTGCGCGAGAAAGTGAATAATGCAGCGAAGCCCAACAAGCAAAAAAACAATGCGGGAGTGCAGGGTCGCAAAAAATGGGGGTGCAAGAAGAAAAGAAAAGAGGAGGGTGTGGTTGCGGTAAAAGAGGGGGTGCGTATGGTAACTCAAAGCATGCAGCCCCCTTTTTTTTTCTTTTTTTCTAGAAAACCCTAACAAAAGGGTTCTCTCCCCTCACATGGCAGCCGCTTCTCCTTGACACCACCACGACTCCGGCCCTGGGACGCGCGTCCGGCCGCCCTCGAATGCCGACGACGACAGCGGCCACCGTCGACGGAGCTTCCGGCGCTCGTCATCGTCTCGACCTCACTTCTTCCTTTCTTCTCCAACGCGCGCGAGATGGGCCGGATCCCGGAGCTCCGCCGTCGCACACCATGCCACTCCAGCCTCGTGTTCGTCAGCTCCGACCGTCGCGCCTTCGAATGCCGCCACGACGCCATTGCCGCTCGCAGAGAGACGGACCAAGATGCCGGCGGCTGCCACGTTCTCCTGCTCAATGCTCCAACCCGCCGGCGGCGTCGCCGCCGACGATACCCACTCTTCTCTGTTTCTCTGTTTTGGTTTGATTGGATATGACTGATTGGGGAAGATGAAGCGGGAATATTTGGCACTGGCATTGGGGTTTCGACTCTCTTTTTTTATTTTGATTTTATGCAGGTGTGCAATGAAGATGATGGTGTAGGAAGAAGAATGGATTTGGAGTATTGGACTGTTTTGTTTGGTGTGCCTGCAGGTTTGAATGAATTCGAGGCTAGTGTGGGCGTATGAATCTGATGGTGATGGAAAAAATGAAAAAAATGAGAAAGAAAAGTTTGGTGTTGGATGAATGGAGGGAAACCGTGGATGTGGGGTTCGGTTGGGAAGTGAATGTGGAAGCTTAGAAGGTGATAGAATGGTGAAGGTGTCGGACTCTGATTTTCTTTGCTTTTTTTTTAGATGGCATAAACACAGTGTAAATGGAGACCAAAACATCACAAAGCAGGCGTATGAATCAATCAAGCAAAAGAGCGCAACAGGAGGGCACAACAGAACATCACATTCGGGCGTTTAACCATGCACACAAGTCACATACATTTGCAGTTTATTTCACGGCAACGATACTTACCTCTTGATGCTCCTTCACTCGTGTTTGCTCCTTTTTCTTTTCACTGTGATTTTCGTTTTGTTCTCCCAAGCCTCTGCGAGCTCCCCTCACTCTCTTTTTTTCGTTGTCTTTTTTTTCAAGTTAGCCTCTGTGTGTTGCTCTTGCTGTTTCGTGGTCCTGTGTAAAACTCCTCTTTTTTTTTCAATTCCCTTTTTTTCTTGCTTATGTGTGGAGTTCCCTTTTAGCCATGGCTGCACTGCTATGTTCAGACTACCTCCCCTGGTTGCTGCCACAGTGACCACCAATACCCAACATTCCCTTTTTTTGTCCAAAAACCCCCCCAATACCAGATAACGTATGAATCTAGCCATATTTTGCATGGCAGAGTCAAGTCAAATGACTCTCATTATTATTTTTTTTATTTCATATATATTTTTTTATATTTTTTAAGAGCAGAAAAACAAAATGGTGTGAAAATAAAAATAAAATGGAAATTGAAATTAAAAAAGATAAAAATAAAATAAGATAAAGTGAAGTAAAAAATAAAATAAAATAACATAAAATAAAATAAAACAAGATAAAATAAATAAAATAGATAAATAAAAAGCAAGACAAAATTAAAATTAAAATTAAAAATAAAAACAAATAAATAAATAAAATAAAAGGAGTATATATGTACATTCAAATTAATGTTGATTTTTGTAATGTTTTTTTTTTATTTTCTTTTTTTTTTTTAAAAAATAAAAATAAAAATTTTTTAGTTAATCATTTTTATTAATCGGACAAAATTGAGTGTTGACAGCTGTCCCTCTTTACTTAAATTTTATTAGATAATATAAAAATTGGAATTTTCATATTATCATAATGAAAAATAAGTAAAGATAAAAACACTAATTTTGTCTGAATTCCAAAGATAAGAGGATGAATAAAACTAATTCAGAGGGATGAGATGACCAATTATAAGAAGAGGGTCAGGATCTGGAAAGTGAAAGAAAAAGGATTCACCAGGTCTTATCCAGGGTGGGAGAAAGAAATCACTGACCATTCTATCAGATAGGGTCGTTATGCCAACAAACTTTGAAAAAAACTTTTTGTTTTTCTCATCTTTTTTTTTTTTTAAAGTGTGGATTCAACCATTCCTAGGGAGAGGGTTTCTTTGTAAAAAAACGCTAACCATTGCCTTGTAGAGGGTCTCGATGCAACCAAAAAATCAGTGACCATTGCTTTGCAGAGGGTCTCGATGTAACCATACGGAGATTAGCGACCATTCCATTGAAGATGGTCTATATCTGAAAGGATTCAATGACCATTACTGAGTAGAGGGTCTCGATCCGTCGAATGATGTGGCCAATCCTAAGGAAAAGGCATAGGAATCGATGACTATTCTCACGAAGAGGGTCATAACTTGGACCCAACCATTCCCAAGGAGAGGGTCGTTGTCTGAAAGGAGAACACAAGACTTGACCATTCATAAGGAAAGGGTCGTGATGAAAGGAGGATTTGGACTTGACCAATCCCAAGGAGAGGGTCGCGATGAAAGGATAACCTGAAGATGATTTTCATGTGTCGGCAAACATTACGTGAATGCCTATCATCGGTGAAGCTTGTGCAACACATTTGTCCTGACTAAACGTTTGAATCCATTTTTGAATGATGATGTAACATGATGAATGCATGAACGCATGGATGCATGGATAAAATTCATGTGAAGTTTTTGTTTTTGTTTTTGTTTTTTTTTTTTGTTTTTTTTTTTAAATACAAAGATGCTCTTGTTTTGGAATTAGTTGTCAGCGTTGTCGTCAAATCCAAGGCATGTTCAAGTCACGTTCGTGATATTACGTTCAAGCAAAAATAGTGGGGAGTGGTGAAAGATCCTGGTGCACATTGCAAAACTATGAGTTTAATATCTTCTCTCCTCTTTTTTTTTTTTTTTTTTTTAGCGTCATGCAAAACATACTAGCTTGAACTCATGAATGAAAGAGGGATAGGAACCAGTTTTGTAAGAGGCTGAACAATTGTTCAAGGGCAACATTACCGGTGGTCAGGTTAATACTTAAGAAGAAACATGCAAGGTTTAAAAACTGCCCCCAGTTTTGTTGTGTTGGACAAGAACGTAGTTTGATGAGACGGAAAGGATTGCCCCAATTTGCATCTTTTGCTTAACTCAGGCTAATGGGAAATTTTTTTCCATTTTCTATCTTTATTATTTTTTTACTCACTCTCTCCCTTTTTTTTTTCTTTTTTTTCTTTTTTGCCGATTTGTGTCGTCAACCGCTTACTTTTGTCCACGAATTAAGCTCATGAGAAGATCAAGACAAACATTCTTCAATCGATGTGGACTTTTCTTGGCTTGTAGCGTGGCTAGGGGTTAAGAGGTTTATGAAAGAAATGGTCAATAAGGCCCAAGTATGAGTTTGCAGGTATTAAATTTGGAACAAGAATCATTTGCATGACACCCGGTAAGCCTTTCACTTGGGATTTCGGGGTGTTCTATCATCTTTATTTTCACTTTTCTTTTCCTTTTTCACATCCTTCATGTCCTTTGCATTGTTATCACTTTGTGATTTTTTGACATGCATTTCTAGATTTCTTTTTCATTGATCTGTTTGAACACCTCTTATGTGTTTCGAGTAACTTGACATGCTGATGATTCTTGTCCAGGGATACTAAAAGAAGTTTTTATTTTGGCTCAAAGGGGGTACAAATGGATATATATATGATTTTTTCCTTTAAATTTTGGTAGGGGAAAGAGGCCACACGTCATTTCAAAGTTTGTCCGCCTTATTTTCACATGAGCTTAGCTCTAAGCCAAAATTCGGCAGCATTTAACCCATTCCGCTCTCATTTCTTTTCCTTCATATATTCTTTCCTTTTCCCATATCGCCTTTGTAGGTTTTTCATTCTAACGAACAATCCTCTTTTGTTCTTCCCAACTTGTGGCCTTGGCCTATTGTTAGACAAGGTCAACTAAACAAAAACCTGCCACAGTACACTCTTCTTTATTTCCTAGGGTAATCCTTTATTTCAGAGGGAAGTGAACGAATTGGGAGTTCAAGCAATATGAATGCAGATGCTTCAACAAGATATGAACACAAGTTATGCTTAAAGCGACAAACCATGGAAAAACCTTCCCTTCTCCCCACTTTTTGTATTTTCATTCCCTTTTTCTCCTTATTCTTGGAAAATGCCATACACTTGACAACTTTATTAACAACGAATTCCAAAATTGATTTCCTTTTTTTTATATTTTTTACTTCCACGACACCCTTTAGAAGCGAGCCTGCTCTTAGAGATCATACCTGTGATGCCCCATTTATGGCTTTATTCGTCTTTTATCCTTTTTTTTTTCTTTTTTAGATTATCTGTTACTTATTGTCTTTACGAGCTCAACATGACATCAATTGTTTCAAATTTATGGAGAAAACCAAATTGTATTTATTGAACGAAAGACAAAGCAGAGTACAACAAAATTTGGATACAATGTCGGTATCCCCTAGTAGCGTATCCTATCAAGGAATCATCATGCGTAAAATTTTTTGACCGCGTCAGAATTGATCGGTAACGGTAATTCCTCCCCATCCATCCTTGTGAGAATTAGTGCCCCACCAGAAAATGCTTTCTTCACCACATACGGGCCCTCATAATTTGGAGTCCACTTGCCCCTGTGATCCTTCTGTATAGGCAAGATCTTTTTCAAGACTAGCTCGCCTTCGTGAAACTCTCTAGGGCGCACCCTCTTGTCAAACGCTTTTTTCATCCTTCTTTGGTACAACTGTCCGTGACACACTGACGTTGGCCTCTTCTCCTCAATGAGGTTGAGCTGGTCAAACCGAGCTTGAATCCATTCGGCCTCTTCTAATTGGATCTCCATTAACACTCGTAGGGATGGAATTTCTACTTTGAAAGGTAGCACTGCCTCCATCCCGTATACCAGAGAGAAAGGCGTTTCCCCAGTCGATGTACGTACTGAAGTGCGATACCCATGTAAAGCGAAAGGAAGCATCTCGTGCCAATCTTTATACGTAACCACCATTTTCTGTACAATTTTCTTGATGTTCTTATTAGCAGCCTCGACTGCCCCATTCATCTTTGGACGATAAGGAGAAGAATTATGATGTTGGATTTTAAATTCTTCGCACAATTCAGTCATCATTTGGTTGTTCAGGTTGGTGGCGTTATCGGTGATTATCTTGTTGGGCAATCCGTATCTGCAAATTAGCTTTCTTTTTATGAACTTAGTCACAACTTTTCTTGTCACATTGGCGTAAGAAGCCGCTTCCACCCATTTAGTGAAGTAATCAATTGCAACCAGTATGAAGCGATGTCCGTTCGAGGCGTTTGGCTCTATGGCTCCAATAACATCTATCCCCCACATTGAAAACGGCCATGGTGCAGACATTACGTTTAAAGTAGTGGGCGCCATATTGATATTATCTGCATACTTCTGACATTTCTCACACTTCCTCACGTGCATGCAACAGTCACTCTCCATGGTTAACCAAAAGTAACCAGCCCTCAAGATCTTCCTGGCCATTGAGTGCCCATTCATGTGTGTGCCGAAGGTACCTCCATGAACCTCCTCCAATATTGATCCGGCTTCTTTTGCATCCACGCATCGAAGGAGAACCATGTCATGATTTCTCTTATACAACACATCCCCACTTAAAATGAAACTTGTAGCCAACCTTCTTAGTGTCCTTTTATCATTCTCAGATGCTCCTTCGGGGTATTCCCTGGTTTTTAAGTAGCGTTTGATATCAAAATACCAAGGCTTACCATCTGATTCTTCTTCAATGAAGTGGCAATATGCTGGCTCTTCGTGGCTCTTCATTTGGATCATTGGCAATACCCCATCTTGATTAACCTCGAACATTGATGACAAAGTGGCTAAGGCATCTGCCAACTGGTTATCTTCTCGCGGAATGTGTTGAAATTCAATGGAATCAAAATACTCCACCAACCCCATGATATAAGCTCTGTACGGAATCAACTTCGGATCCCTAGTCTCCCATTCCCCTTTTAATTGATGGATGACCAATGCCGAATCTCCATACACATTCAAAATTTTCGCCTTCGATTCAATCGCGGCTTGGATGCCCATAGCGCAAGCTTCATATTCAGCAATATTGTTCGTGCAATTAAAACACAACCTTGCGGTCATTGGAATGTATTGATTCCTTGGAGATATCAGTATTGCCCCTATACCATGTCCCATGACGTTAGAAGCTCCATCGAATAATAACGTCCATGGGTCTTCATCAGGGAATTCAGGCTGCATTGACTGGTAATCGTTAATGGGTTGTTGAGTCAGATATTCAGCCAGAGCACTACCCTTGATAGATTTCTGTGTGACATATATAATGTCGTATTCTGACAATAGCATCTGCCACCGGGCTATCCTTCCAGTCAAAGCGGGTTTTTCAAAAATATACTTGATGGGGTCCGTCTTGGATATCAACCAGGTAGAGTGACTCAACATATATTGTCTCAGACGATGGGCGGCCCATGCCAACACGCAACAAGTTCGCTCTAAAAACGAGTATCATCGTTCGCATTCCGTGAACTTCTTGCTCAGGTAGTATATGGCATGCTCTCTTCTTCCAGTTTCATCATGCTGACCTAACACACAGCCCATTGATTCGTCCAATACGGTCAAATACAGAATCAGTGGTTTCCCAGGTTTAGGTGGGCGTAAGACTGGAGGATCTTGAAGATATTGTTTAATTTTGTCAAAAGCAGCCTGACAGTCTTCATTCCACTTGACAGCCTGATTTTTACGTAATAGCTTGAATATTGGTTCACAGGTGGAAGTCAACTGGGAGATGAACCTAGAAATGTAGTTCAGTCTGCCCAAGAAACCTCTCACCTCCTTCTCCGTATTAGGAGTAGGCATTTCGACTATCGCGCGCATCTTGTCAGGATCAACCTCAATCCCCTTTTGACTGACAATGAAACCCAGCAACTTTCCGGATTTCACACCGAATGTGCATTTAGCCAGGTTTAGTTTAAGCTTGAACTTCCTCAATCTCTCGAACAATTTCTTCAGGTTGAGGATGTGCTCTGCTTCTGACTCAGACTTGGCGATCATATCATCTACGTAGACCTCGATTTCTTTATGCATCATATCATGAAAAAGCGCCACCATGGCCCTTTGATAGGTTGCTCCGGCATTCTTGAGTCCGAAAGACATCACCTTATAGCAAAATGTCCCCCACAATGTGATAAATGTTGTCTTTTCCATATCTTCAGGTGCCATTTTGATCTGATTATATCCCGAGAAGCCATCCATAAATGAAAACAGTGAGAATCTAGCTGTATTATCCACTAATGTGTCGATGTGAGGCAATGGGAAATTGTCCTTTGGACTCGCACGGTTCAAATCTCGATAGTCAACGCACATCCGAACTTTGCCATCCTTCTTAGGTACTAGTACAATATTTGCCACCCATTGAGGGTATTTTGCCACAGCTAGAAATCCAGCGTCAAATTGCTTTTGCACTTCTTCTTTGATTTTTAATGACATTTCTGGTTTCATTCTCCTTAACTTTTGTCTAACTGGAGGACATTCCGACTTAAGTGGAAGCTTATGTTACACTATATCAGTATCTAAACCAGGCATGTCATTGTACGACCAAGCAAACACATCCCTAAATTCCTTTAGTAAAGCACATAATTCTTGTTTCACTTCTCTCTTCATACTAGTGCCAATCTTCACTTCTTTCTTCTCATCCTCCTCTCCTAGGTTAAGTGTTTCAACATCCTCTTGATGGGGTTTTATTTCCTTAGATTCTTGTTCCACTAACCTCATTAGTTCAGGGAAGGGTTCCGGATCATCTTCATAATCATCTTCCATATTATCGACAGGGTGCTCAAAATTAGGGATATCGACATTGTTATTTTCAAAACATTCATTGTCATATCTGAGCATCACGCTAAATAAAACAAACTTTGCGTTTTTAATTGTCTTATTCTTTATGGTTTTCCATAGTTTTCCAGAATAACTGTGGTGGCGACTCCCAAATCTCTTTTTCAAACTCGTGTTTTCTTTTTGGTTCGTCGTCCGATCGCGATTTCGGTTGCGACAGGTAGGAAGAACATTTATGGTATTTAATTGTGTGAGAAGACTTGGGTTCAAGTCCTATGTATGCTATTTATGTATTAATTAATTATTATTGTTTTAATAATATGTGTAATTATGTTGTGGAATAATATAATATGTGAATTATATTACTTAGCAAGAAACATGAATTGGCTTGATGGTTTAGCATTGATTTGGTATTGACATGGTTGTGGTTTCAAGTCTTGGAGAACCCAAATTAAACTTTGTATTTGCCAAACTTTAGTTTTGGATTGAATATGAAAGGGTAGAGGAAAACCCTAGCAGCCAAAGAGGGTTGGAAAACCATCATGAGACAACCAATTAAAGGACATTAACCATAATTTAATTGGATTTTCGTTTTAGACCATTAAACCACATTAAGAGCACTTTTAAAAGGCTAATTAGAGGTAAGAAAGAGGGTTTTGGTGGGCTGTTAATGTGGTTGCAGAAGGGAGAACGAACATTTAGTGTTTGTAAGGATTGAGAGTGTTGAGAAGAACCAAAGAGGGTCATTGGTGATCAAGGGAGAATTTTCAAAGTTCTAAGCAAAGGAGACCAGGTTAGGGGACTTTTACGCGTTAACTTTATTTTTAATTTGAATGGCATGCTAAATAGGGTAATTCATGCGTTGATTAATTTAATTCTGATTGGTATGCTGAATTTGGTATGATTATGTAGGATTTGTATATTCCATTTTTAAAGATTGTGATGCTGGGAAATTTCCAGAATTAGTCTGGTTGATGGTGAACTACCGCAGACTATCTTTTCCTTGCTAGGCCAATTTAGGGTTCCTATAGAGGAACCACCTGCCAGAAATAGGGTAAAATAGTCTGTTGGACCACTGTTGACCAAATCTTTGCCAGAGTTGACCAATGTTGACTCGTTGACTTGCCAGTGAGAGACTGCCACGTGTTAGAGCAGTCTCCCTCTCAAGCCAGAGTTCTCTTCCCGCAATTAGGGTTTGGCTGCCGTGAAGGTTGCCGCAAGGGGCGTTTCGCAGATTCCGTTTGGGGCCACTAGTTCTCCGATAGAGGACCCGTTCGGCGTCTCGTTTATTCCTGTTGCGATGTATGTCGACGATGGCGCGGGAGGGAGCGTGGTCGACGCAGTGAATGGCGGTGAGGCTGGTTCGAGAATGGTGGTTCAGGCAACGGGATGTACGGAGAAGATGAAGCTCGCGAACTCCGATGAGTTGCAGCGACGTCGCAATGGTGTTGTCGAGCGCGGGCTGTCTTCGTGTGGCAGTGGTGATTCGATGTGCGAGCGACGACAGGGTTGTTGTTGACGATGAGATCGCGACGGTGGTGGCGTGAGGGGAAGAGGCGAACTGCAGCGAGGCACGATGGTTGTTGCAGGCCGTGAGTGGTGATGCAATGGTGGATTTTCCGATGAGTGCTAGTGCAAAGGTGGTGGCTTCGGGTGGCGGCGGTGTCGAGCAGGGCTGCGAGAGGTGGCTGCGTGTGGTGTGTGGGCTGTTCACGTGAGTTGCAGGCGCGGAGGAGGGTGTTGGTGGCTGCGGGACGTGCGGAGAAGACGCAGCTATCGCGGACCATTGGTGCAGCAACGGTGGCGAGGTTTCCGACGAGGGCGTGATGGGCGGTGGCTTTCCGGCGTGGCAGTGGTGGCCGGACATGGTCGTGGCGGCTGCAGAGTGTGGCGGCTGCGGAGTGGGTTGGTGCGGAAGAGAGAGAAAGAGAGATTAGGGTTAGAGTTTGTGTTGGAAAGGAGATGATGACGTGGCAAATATTGATTGGTGATATGAGTTAGTGGAGGATTGATGATGTGGCAAACTATCATTGGTTAATTTAGTAAGTGGAGGATTGCTACATGGCAAAATCTGGTGGACTAGAGTTTAAGTGACATTAGGGGTGCAGCTTAGTAAATAGGACGGGTGCAGAACAGAAATGAATTACTATTACAAAAGGGGGTGTAAACCTGAAAATAGGGGGTGCAACTAGCTCCAGAAATGTTTTATTTTAAAAATAGATATTGCAATTGGAAAAATGAGGTGTAAATATGAGAATTGGGGGTGCATTTAGTACCCGAACTATTTCTCTCCAAAATTCCTATTTTGGGACTTAATTTATGAATTTAAAATATTCATTATTTACACCCTTGAGGACCTAAATTAAATTATAGTTGCATTATTAAACTCAAGAATATCTAATAATAAATTTAGCATGCAACTAAATACGATTTTTAAGTGTAAAAATAATACTAAATTCCCAAAATTTAATTATTGAATGTGAGTCAAGGTTTGACTCATCATAACTTCCACGCAGTTTGGAAGCGGGTAGCGCTTGGCGGTACGTGTCCCCCGCCAGGCGATTTTACTACAGCAGTATTGGTGTGATTATGTGATATATATAACTATGCAATATTTATATGTATGTGTAATATGTTAGCTCACCTTATCTGTTTGTGTTTGGCGATGATCGTGTACGCGGTACACGGGAGCAGATGTTATTGCAGGTGGATCTAGTGAGGCCTAGAGACGGAGCGGGGCTAGTTTTGGGAGAATATTTTATAAGAACTTTTATAAAGTTTTTTTTATGCTTTCAAATAAATTGTAATTATAAATATTCTGGACTTTTGGATAATTTATACTTATGAATTTTGGTTTATTGTGAAAGTAATAAAAGTTTATTTTAATTTTCCCACGTTTTGGGAATATCAGATATAATAAATGAAGTTTTATTATTTACTTCTTTATTTTATTATTTAAATTCGTAATATCCGGTCAGGATGTTACAAGCAGACTCAAACTCAAAATATGACCAGCTAAAACTAACATCTACAATAGGCTAAAAGTGCTAAAAGTGAAAATTGTATTAAACTACCATTTTAAACAATAAAATAACTATTTGGACAACCTTTAAATGCTAAAAGAAATATAAAAAAATTGATTATTCAAAATTAAGTAGAAAATCAAAATTTCTAAATATTAAAAGAGTGCTAGACACTAGGTATTACAAATAAAGAAAATTAAATAATTTCACATATATGAACCTAGAATTATATGTTAAACAAAGCAAAAAGTATAACTGCACCAAACTAGAAAATAAAATTGTAAAGTAACATGTAAGACAAATTTCAAATGTTAAGGAATTACAAAAACTTAATTATCTAATAAGAATTAATAGAAAAACAAAATTTTCTATACTACTATAACTGGACCACTAAAACAAGTCAAAATGAATTAAGAAAATTGCACTAATTGAAAATTTTAATTTTTAAAACGATTTAACAAGGCAAATTTGTACACAACTTTAAAATCATCTACGTCATATAAATATACCTATATCTACTCAAGAAAACAACAAATGCAGAAAATCACTATAAGACACTAGAAAACTAACTAAAATCATTTAAAGCATCATCTATTCCTAAAACAATATTTGAAAACCTACTAAACTAATTCTAACATGTTTTAAATGTCTAACTTAAACTAAAAACAAGAAAAACTAATGAAACTTATAAGGAATTCGAAAATTTCGTATGTAAATTAAAATTTGTTTAACTAGAGAACCCACCTAGTAATTATGCTATTGGAACTAAACATTACTAAAGAATTAAAAGTCATAGTAAAAAATAGAGAGAGAAAAGATTGCGAAAAGGGTAGAAAAGTTTAAACTAGTATGGAGTATGTTGTTCTGGTAAAAGTCTGATGTAATTAACATGTTGTAGCCAAACTACAACTGATACTCAATTCAAAAAACTAAAATTCTGCAATAAAGAAAGTAATCGTTAGCATCCAAAGCAAAATTTAGAAAAGATATAACTATTAGTCACAACTCTTAACCTGAAATTAATAAGAAACAGTTTACTAAATCTAAAATGAAGACTGAAAACAGAACCTAATACCTCATTCTAACTCATTCAACACAAAAAAGAAAATGTAAACATAAAGACAAACTAACATAACTAACAAAACTACAAAACAACAAAAGAGAAGTCCTCCAACCTCCACACAATTTAACAATTAAGGCTCAAGTCTCCCTAAGTGAACTAAAATTAACCAAAAACTTACTCAAAAACTTATTCTTAACAAAACTTCCAAAAAACTCACTACAAAATAGTGAAGAAATTTGCAACCTACATCAAACTAGCCTAAAAATATGTAAAAAATTATCCTAACAACTTTAAAATACACTACAAGAATTTAAGAATATACTGTTTTTTCGTCGGCCAAAAACGGACGCCACCAACGTAAAACCGACGAAAACGGGATAAAGGCGTCGGTCCAGCGATGGGAAAATGACCATGCCCATTTCCTCGATGCAAAGCTTGTTTGCGTCGGCCAAACGGGGACGAATTTTTGCCGTGTATATATCGTCGGCTCAACCGACGAAAACTAATAAAGAATATAATAAGAATTTCTTGTGCGTGGGTCAAACCCACGAACATTAGAAAAAGTGAAAAATTTTAAAAAAACTTTCGTCGGTCAAGACGATGTAAATGTGGATAATTCAATGTATCTTCTCAGTTTTGCGTGGGCTTTGCGTGGCTTAAGCCCACAAAACATTGAAATAACTTTATGTGCGTAGGCTAAGCCCATGCATGATTGAATTGAAAATCTGAACTAGGGGTTGTGCGTGGGTTAGACCGACGCAAACAATTGACATTTTAATAGTCGGCGTCGGCCTAGCGTGGGTTTGGTCGACGCAAATACCTGCTAAATTTGAAATGAAATTTCTATTTTTGGTTACATTCCAGACGCACATCCATTTCCAGAACCCACTACCAGAATACCAGAATCCACTGTCAAAACCTACATCCAGATGCATTTCAAACAATCCAACATTCTAGCAATCTAGGTTATCATTTCATTTATTTAGAACTGAAATTGCAAACACAAAATCTAAGTACATTGTGACTTTAATTAGGACAAATTAAAGTCACACAAAAGTCGATAGGTCCAAGATCGAATGTTTCCATGTGTCCAAAATCAAATTACAGTCACACAAAAAGTTCTACTATTGTCATTACAGTCACACAAAAAGTCCTAATATTGTCATTACAGTCACACAAAAAGTCCTAATATTGTCATTACAGTCACACAAAAAGTCCTAATATTGTCATTACAGTCAGAGTTGCATTTCATTCTAAGTTTTTTTACTTATCCTATAAAACCTAATAGCAGCCACCTCCAACCCACAATCCAACATGGAAGAGAGAAGGATTGCATTGAAACCTGAAAAATGAAAACTAAAATGAAAGAGATTAATGTCTAAAGCCACTTTATTAGTATCCTATAGTATAATTAAGAAAGTGAATGTTGTAAGTAAATTAAGTTACTAATTAACGTACCAAATGGAATACCCATGTGAAATGTATATACATACCTCTATATAAATTTTGAAAAAGCTTTTGGGAAAAGAAAGACATATTCGATATTATAGAGAAAAGAAAATCACACCTTTCAGAAGATAGAATCCCAATTATCTCCCATTATACCATCATTCGCATAACACCAAAATTTCTCTCCACAAAATGCCTTCTTTTATATATATATATATATATATATATATATATATATATATATATATATATATATATATATATATATATATATATATATATATATATATATATATATATATATATATATATATATATATATATATATATATATATATATATATATATATATATATATATACACGAAATACTTAAATATTTTTCTCTATTCCCTGCCTTTTGGCCATTCCAAAGAAAAGCTTTAATTTGTAATGTTTTTATCAAGATAAACTAAATAGGTACTTAGCTGTAATCAAAGGCATCAATGATAATTGACATTGAGTTGTTAATAATACAAGAATACAAGTTTCTTTGCATTGAACAATTATCAGCCAAAATATCATTTCATATCAGACTTTGTCAACATTGAGTTAGCAAAAGTGAGCTATGCGCATGATACACACAAATGCTTTCCACCACGCATGTTTGTGAATGACACACTAGTGTTTCTGGCATATTTACCACCTACAACTGTCATTGGGAGAATCAGAGAACGTGCATATATCATTTTGAGCACAAAATATCAATACTTTCAAACGTTATATATGATCCCAATAAAATTAACTATATCCAAGTTCATTATTCTGAACAACACCAAAGTCAGAAAAAACAAACTCTTGTTATATAACATGTGAACATATGAAAGATTAATTAGGTAGAACCCCTCAAAGAGAATAAAAATCTGCATAATTGACTTCCCCACACTACATAAACAATTTGGCCCAACCCGTTTGTGATGGATATATAATAACTATAAAAGGACGCAGAAACAGAAGAGCAAAATATATGTATCCCACACAAGCACTAACATTGCACATCAGTTACTTATTTGTTGGGAAGCTAAAACAGAACCCACTAACACAAGCTTCCAACTCTTCTACAAAATCCATTATACAAGGAAAAGAAAGACAATCTAAGGCACCCACCAACCAAAAAATCAGTCACGCAAGAAAAAAAAAACTGACCTTGTGTAGCTGCCAACACAATTTTGACCTCCACTCCAAGTGTTTAGTTCACCCCAACAGTCAGGACCACCTTCAATCGCAGCACCACGCACCTTAACTTCACGATTTCAGCTCCAAATATCCTTCCCCTCCACTTAATAATCTTCAATGAAAAAATTATTCAACTAATGAACTTAATGCAGTAAAAGGAATTTCAATGAATCAACCTGGTGCAAACCTAAACCCTTGCAATGTCCAAGTTCCACTGTTCTTAGAGAAAGAGGTTGGAATGAGCTCCCTTGAAACACTGTTTGCAGTTTCCCTCTTTTCCGCGCATAAAGAAGCTCCCAGAGCTGAGCTCGCCGCTTGCTGGAGAAGAAGGAACCTCGTCGGAGAAGTTGTGCTCGTGGGCTGTTCTAGTGCAACCCACTCTTTGGGTTCGTTCAGGAGAATACTCGCTCGCGTGCAAAAACAATGGTAGTCAAAATGAGAACTGAAAGGTGAAAATGCAAAGGGGGAAAAGTGAAAGCAGAGGGGGGGAAAGTGAAAATGAAAACGGGAAGTGAAAGGGAAAAGTGAAAAAATGAAAACGGGAAGAGAAAGGGGGAAAAGTTAACCTAATAAAAAATTATTTTATTAATTTCTGAAGGATATACATGAGCCATCCGACGCAAACAATTGCATTTTAAATGCCCACCAACGATTTCAATTTTTTGCGTCGGCTAAACCGATGATACGTATAATTAATAATATTTTCCATTTTATTAAAGCGGGTGGGAATTGATATTTTTATTTTTAAATATTTTTTATTATTAGAGTCGATGTTGCGTGGGTTAAGCCGACGCTTTATGCATCCAAACACCATCTGACGTCATTTTTCGGACGCTAAAAGCAAACATTCTTGTAGTGATAGTAAAATCTAACTAGAAAACAACTCAAACTACAAAAACTATTTAATGTTCAAAACATGACTACAAAACCTAAAACTAGCCACTATAATGGGATAAAAGTGCTAAAAATGAAAATTTTATTAAATTCCAAATTCAAACTATAAAATAACTATCTAGATAACTTTTAAATGCTAAAAGAAACATAAAAAACTAAATCACAATTCAAAATTAACAAGAAAATGAAAATTTGACTAGTTAGAACCCAAAATGCACTCAAAATTAACTCTAATTCTAACACTATACAATGACTAAAAATGAATATCTAAGCTAGTTTGTTCTTCCTTTATCTTATCCATTTACCAAAACCAAAACCTTTTCTTTAACCTCTTTACATAATATATATATATATATATATATATATATATATATATATATATATATATATATATATATTATATAACTCGGTCAGGTTTGCTTTGAATTGGATTGTGCCATTGCGAAAACTTTGAAATCCTCATTACTTTCACAAGGTAAATAGTGTGTGGGCGTAGACGGTATTATGACACTATCAAGGGTCTCATTCATCGAAGATTTTCCTTTGTGAAAAATCAACCAAACACCCAAGTTAATTTCATGACTTTATAACGATAAGAACGATGTTGAAGGACTTGATATTTTAGGAAAGAAATATTGGTTCTAAACCTTATGTGCCTTATATCCTTCATATCCATGATTGGTTCTAAACCTTTAACTTTCTAAAAAATATGGTATGTATAAAAATAATAAATGTTGTCATTTACAAGTAGATTTGTTAGGAACTATATATTATATAAAGATTTAAATTATACTCATAAGCACATTCACACTCAAGAAGGAAGGATGCTTACATTTATTTATGAATGTGTAAGGCCCTCTTATTTCAGCCTCCATATTTAAGGGGTTGTCCCAAAATCTAATGGGTCTAAGGGCTGGCCCATAGAGTGCCAAGGCCCCTAAAGCAGCCAAGGTCCCTCATTCTGCATTCATTTGCAAAATCAGTGCTCTCATTGTTCCCTTTTCTCCTTACAGAAAGCTCTGCTAGGGTTTAACCCTTGGTTCTCGTCAAGTTAGCTCAACCCCGTCCTCTTGCTCCACATAAGTCATTTTCAACTTGTACTCTTCCATCCAGTTTATTCTTCATGATCCCAACTAGGGTTTGTCTAGGTGAGCTCGTTTTAAAACAATCCCAATGTTTTTTAGCTCTCGAATATGCTCTTAGAGCTACTGTGCTCAACTATGGGGTGTCGAAGTCCTTTTCTAGCTTATTTCCAAGTAAGGGAAGCTAGAGTTTATGTTTTCTTAAGTATCTGGTTTATTTTTGGATTGTTCTTGTGTTGTTGGTGCTTGAATGATGTTACTGGTCGTATGAAAATGTTTGGTGTGTGGGTATGTTTGGTTGAACGAGGAGTTGCAGGTGCTAACAGGTGAGAACCTGTTGATCTCGC
Source organism: Vigna unguiculata (assembly GCF_037176805.1). Taxonomy (NCBI): domain Eukaryota; kingdom Viridiplantae; phylum Streptophyta; class Magnoliopsida; order Fabales; family Fabaceae; genus Vigna; species Vigna unguiculata. Next base: position 25,308,246 of record NC_140801.1, read on the forward strand.
CCAAGCGGGTGACTCTCGCCTAAGCGAGAGTAGCAGGAACTCACCCTTGGTTCTAGCATGAGCTATCGCCTAGGCGACTAAGTGATTTTTGAGCGAGCAAGGGTCTTGCTTAGGCGAGACGCTTTCGCTTGAGCGAGAACTCGTTGGAACCTTGCAGTACCATTGTCGAGCTCTCGCCTAGGCGAGAAGGGCTCGCTTAAGCGAGAGCCCTTTTTTCCTTGGGTAAGAACCCTCTAGCTTGGGCGACACTCGGGCGGGAAGTGTTGTGGTGGCTACTGTTTATCCCATGGTTGTTTCCTCTTCTGTTCCTTGCTCAATATATGTGATCATGTGGTTATGTATGTCCGGATGGGACTGGATTGGATATATTGTTATGTAATGAGCCATGACTTGGTTGGATTGTTATGTTAAAGCATGAGATAAGTGAATATGCATGAGTGAAATGGTTTATGGGTTGTAAATGATAAGTTTAATATGATCTTGGTATGTGACCTGTATGGGATGGTTGGTTATCAAAGTGACATGGAATTGGTATGAGTAGTAATATTATATGGATTGATGGAACATGATGTTGGTGTGGTCAGGACATAATTCCGCGATAGTTTCGTGGTGGTGCCTCATTGGTCAAGGCGTAATTCCATAAATCTCTAAGTGAGATCTCATGGTGGTGCCTCATTTATATAATTTAGTAAGGATTCAAGGCAAGGATTGCATCCTAACACTCTAAAGAATCAGTTAGTCTCACATAGAGCGTACTCACTCAAGTGGTCAGAGTAGCAGGAGACCTGGAACACTTTAAGGCTAACCTTGTGCGTGGGGGAATGAAACAATGTAACAATTAGCTCGGTAGAGTAGTAAAGGCCACCACAAGTGCAAGCATCCGCTGAATCCGACTAATTATATGTATCCGGATGAGTCGTGTCATGAGTCTTAGTGTATTGTTTGCAAGTCATAACATGTTTGGTTGACGTGTGTATCTTGGTTTATGAAATTATATGTAACTATATGATAAATCATTTTCTGCTCTAACTTACCCTTTGCTTGTTTGATTGTTACAAATGTATAAACATTTCATGTACTACTATACAAATAATTTAACCTTTAATCTTACCTGAGAGTTTATAACATAAACATCAGCAGTGAAGTAAAGCAAGGCAACCTGAGTTGTGCACTACAAGTAACATTTGTTTAGCTATAATATATATTATGATGAATATTGTAACATTTTTTTAAAATGTCACAATAGATCCTTACATTTTTTCTTATTTTTAGTAACATTTTCTTTATCATAATTATTACTGTAAAACCCTCTTTTATTCTGCCTTAAATTTTAAACGGCTGCCCCTAATCTTATGGGCCTAAGGGCTGGCCCATAGGGTGTCCAAGGCCCCTAAGGCAGCCAAACCACTTTCATTTCTGTCATTCTTGCAGAAACAGTACTCTCACACTCTCCTTTAGCCCATAGAGGCTCTGCTAGAGTTTAGCCCCAATCTTGGTCAAGCTAGCTTTAAACTCAGCTCGTCTTCACTTCTTAGATCTGCTCTTGGAGCTGCCGGTCCCGTTGGTTTAAAAGTCGAAGCCCGATATTAGCTCCTTTCCAGGTAAGGGAAGCTAGGATTTTTTTTATGCTTTTATAAATAATGTGCCTGTTTTGGTTCTGTTGGGTGCTCTTGATGATTTGATGTGCTTTTGATGGTGTGAAAATAATTTGTGTATTGTTTATGGATGGATTTTTGGCTTGGCATACGTGAGAGCAGGTGATATTTGCTATGCTCGCCTAAGCGAGCTATTTTTCGCCTACACGAGAAGCTCTCGCCTAAGCGAGAATGGCAGTAACTCGTCCCCCTTTGCTTTCGAGTGCTCGCCTAAGCGAAGGCCTCTCGCTTGAGTGAGATGGGCTAACTTCAGCGAGAACTTGAAGTGCTCTCTGTTTTCAATCTCGCTTAAGTGAAAGCTTTTCGCTTGAGCGAGAGACCCCTATCGCCTGGGCGAGAGCTCCTTAGCTTGAGCGAGATTGACGGCAGAGTTGTTTAAATACTTGTATGCTCCCATGATTGATTTGTTTACCCTTTTAAAGCACGAAAATATGATGCCAAAGTTTTATGCAACGAGTTTGTGTTTTCTTTAGTTTTTGTTGTTTGGGATTTTGTGTTCTTACATGTTGAAACCAGTGAAAAGCTATCAGTTTAGCTTAAGCGAGATCAGTCTAGCTTAAACGAGAATTTCTAGCTTAAGCGAGACCAGTCTAGCTTAAGCGAGCTCAGTCTAGCTTAAACGATAATTTCTAGCTTAAGCGAGACCATTCTAGCTTAAGCGAGAATTGTTGCAGAATTTTAATTCCTTAATTTAACTTGAACTTGTGGATTGATTCAATTACTTTTAAAAGCATGAATTGGGCGAATGGGTATGAGTAAAATGGTTTATGGTCTGTGATTGATAAGTTTAACATGACCTTGGCATGTGGCATGTATGAGATGGTTGGTAATTAAAGTGGCATGGTATTGGTATGAGATGAAATTCTATATTCATGGTTTGGGAAGGATGAGTTAGTATTGATTCTACATTCGAATATGAATGAGTATGGTTTATAAAGGTTGGTATGAGATTATTTGCATGATAAATATTATTCGATTGTTTCAGCATGATTGGTCGAGGGTTAGTGCATAATTCCTTCGAATAGGTGGGATTTCAGGGTCGTGCTTCAGTGGTTGGGACGTAATTCCATGGCCCCTATTAGTGGATGTCCATGGTGGTGCCCCATCTGTATGATTTGGTAAGGATTCAAGGTAAGGTTGCATCCTGACACTCTAAGGAGTCAGTTAGTCTCACTTACAGCGAACTGACTCTTGTGGTGAGAGTAGCAGGAGGCCTGAAACTCACTAAGGGCTAACCTTGTGTGTGAGGGATTGATTCATTGTAACACTTATAACACATTGCTCGGGGGTGAGCAGAGGTATCCACCACAAGTGCAAGCATCCGTTGAAGCCGACCAGATTATATGTATCTGGATGAGTCAAGTCGAGTTTTAGTGTATTGATTGGAAGGTCATAACATGCTTGGATGATGTATGTATATTGGACTGTGAAAGTATATCTGATTGCATGATAAAACTAATTTTGGCTTTAGCTTACCCTTTTGTTGTTTGTTGTATGGTCTGTGGTGTGGTCTTTTCTTTTGCAATGATCATCAACTTGTTCATGTGAGCAGAGGTGAGAACTCTCCGTAATCATCAGGGTGATGGAGGTTCCGCTGCATAGTCTGCTTGGACTGGATCTAGGTTTACTTGGACTTTCCTTTAGGGCTATGGCCCGTGTACCGCTGGTCTTTAGGCTTAAAATTCTAAATGTTGATGATTTATTTTTATACTTTGTTATGGCATCGTAGTATGCCCTTTTCTTATTCAGGTTTTCTCTTGGATAATTGTGAGGAGTAGTGTCTACACTCCAGGACTTTGTTTCTAATACTATTTCGCGTGACATTCCTTTAATTAGCGTTATTAATTAAATGAGGTGTTACATTTATGGTATCAGTGCAGTTCGTCCTTAGGATGACCTGAGGTTGTGGGTTTGTCATGCCTCCCAGGCGTGAGTAGTCATGTCTAGTCAAGTGTGTCAGTAAAACCAAAAGTTTTAAGAACAAAAGAACGCCTTGATAAAATAATGAGAGTGCACACTCATGACTAGATTAAAGGTTGTTTTTCCTTTCTTAATTCTACTTGCTGGGAAAGAAGGGTGACAGACGAAAAGGTTTGGCTATTTGTAGATGATGGAGTGTTGCTTCGTATGTTCTAGTTTTGTTTTGTTATGTCTATGTACTCTGCGTCTGGTGCCTATAGGAATAAGGGAATACAGATCTAATGTCAACTTGGCATGCTTTCCTTTACAAGTGTTGGATGAGGTCTCTAAGACAACTTTTTTTCTCAAAGATAGGAAGTTGATGTAGGATGTATATAATTGAGCAAGGAAAGCCAAGTCTTGGGTTAATATACTGGAGAAGATGCTAGAGTTCATGAAATAAATTTTGGTCAGAGAGGGCTTTAAGGATAGACTATCAAAAATAGATACTACAAGTTTTCTAAAAGGAGTTGAATCCAAAGATTTAGAACATTAAAAGGTATCAGTGCATGCAAGTGCCACATCGTTTGAGGAAAATCAACCTGATTCTACATCCCGACAATGTTGAAGTTCAAAGTCATGCAAATACATAATGTTAGGAGAAGTGTCCTTGAATATATTCATATGGTCACACCTAGCGTGTAAGACCCGAGGAATTTAAATAATTATTTAATAAATACGAGTAGTATGAGCCTTTAAGACATTTAATGCGGAAACCTATGACTTGAAAAGGTACTAGCTCAAGTGGTTGAGAGTACTTAAATGTGTGAGAGGACTTGGGTTCAAGTCCTATGTATGCTGTTTGTGTGTTATTTAATTATTATTGTTTTTAATAATATGCTAGAGCATGTTGAGTGATAATGTAATCATAAAATTATATTAATCATCATGAAACATGAATTGGTTAAATGGTGGAATATTGATTAGGCTTTGGCATGGTGAGGGGTTCAAACCTTGGTGAATCCAAATTAAACTTTATTTTTTTGCCAAAATGTTCTTTGGCATGAAGGTGAAAGGGCAACGAAACCCAAGCAGCCAAGGGAGGGTTGGAAAACCATGATAAGACAACAAATTGAATGGCATTAACCTTAGTTTAATTGTAATTTCGTTTTGCATCATTAATCCCACATTAAGACACCAATTATTGGCCAATTAAGGGAAAAAGAGAGAGGTTTTGTGGCTGGTTTTGTTGGATGGGTAGAGGAATACGAAAATCAGAGTAAGGTGAGTGTATTGAGTGAGACATTGAAGCTAAATTGAGGAAAACTAAGGAAGGCTATTGGAAGTAAGGGAGAACCAAGGGCTACTCAAGTTTTAAGCAAAGGAAACCAAGTTAGGGGAGCTGTACTCCGCTATTTTTGTATTCGTTTTGTTAATGATATGCAATATATGATGAATTGGATGTCCTTATTCTGGTTATTTTTTGTGATTTTGCGTTTCTGGAATTTTTCCAGAAACCGCCTGGCGACACTTCATTTTGTTCAGGTTTTGGGGTTCCTACAGAGGGACCGCCTGGCGGCACACCCTTGCCCGCCAGGCGACGCAAGTGGATTTACCTTGATTTTTATGTTTTTCTTGCTCTGGATGGATTATGATTAGAGGGAAATCTAGTCCTAACTGTTTGTGAATGATTTAATGTCATATGTTGACGAGATCACATATATTGGGAAAATTAAATTGGGAAGAAGTCACATGAACATGGTTAGGGATTGGGAAATTGGGAATTTCGTGACAATGGTAAATAATGCGTGAATTGTAATGATTCAATGTGGATTTAAGATTTAACTTGATTATCAATGGCATAAAATGAAGGCTAGTCAATTGAAATAGGGTAGTTGACGAAGGAACGCGTTTCTGGACAACTTGGGAATTTGGGAATTTAGTTTGCGCAGTGCAGGAAGGAGTTCTGGAAATTCCAGAAAGCTATAATCCGCCTGGCGGTGAGCTGTGTATCGCCAGGTGACGTGACAGTAAGAGTGGTTGAGGTTCATAAGTGCGAGTGGGATTTCTAGGTTCCTGGAACTGCAGGAACCGCCTGGCGGCACCCAATTGGCCGCCAGGCGCCATATCAGTGATGTGTGGTGCTCTGATTCATGAAAAATGTTGTTTTTCGTATTTTTCACGGAATAGGAACCGCCTGGCGCTAGCTCAGTCCCGCCAGGCGCTAGCTCAGTCCCGCCAGGCGCCACATCCTCACTTCTGGGCGCTAGGCGCCACTATATTTTCTTACTTGCATAGTTTTCGTAAAACTGCATTTCCCGGTTCGTTAACCGTCCGATTTAGGTGAAATTTTGACAGGTGGTCCATAACATGCGGTTCTTCACTTTGAACGGTTCAGTAGCTAGAGATATACATTGCTTAATATTGTTGATTTTGGAGTCTATAAAATACATGAACAAGCTCTGGATAAGTTCAAGTAACTTCTAAAGAAGCATGATTAGGTTATGTGGTAAGTCTTTATCAATTTGAATGTTCCTTTGGGTTAGTCACATGTGGAGAATTGGATTGGTGAAGGCATGGGTGTCAATATTAAATTGCATCGGTGCATAAGATCATGTGCTTAAAATTGTTAGAGTGTTGCTGCTTATATTTTGTTTGAGCATGCTTGGGATGGTCTATACGACTAGGGGATGAATGCACATGTGAGATGCTATAAGGCATGTAAAATTATAGATGGCAATGATTTTCATTAGGGGTACTCTAGAATGAGAGCAAATGAGAGCAACTTGTGTGAAGTGAGCTTAAACCTGAACTAAAACCAGTAATGTGCAAGTACTGGTGTAGCGCCTGGCGGAAAGGAGGGGTGCGCCAGGCGGAGTCTGTAGTTCATTAAATACAAAGGCACGTGGCGCCTGGTGGCAGAGGAAGTCCTGCCAGGCGATAGTTGTAGTGGCAGTGAAGACTAAGGCACTTAGCGCCTGGCGGTACGTGTCCCCTGCCAAACAATCTAGAAGCGGCAGCGCCTGGCGGTACGTGTCCCCTGCCAGGCGATTTTGCTGCAGCAGATTGGTATTATGCTTGCTATGATGTGCGTGATCTACAAGGCTTCTAAGATATCTTAAAGGTCGGCTTGCTGGTGTTCCTTGAGTTGAGCTCGGAACGTATCCCTTGAGTTGAGCTCGGGATAGGGGTTAAGCATGTGGCATTCCTCGAGTTGAGCTCGGAATGGCATCCCTCGAGTTGAGCTCGGAATGGCATCCCTCGAGTTGAGCTCAGAATGGCGAATGAACACGAGGAACCCTTGATTTGAGCTCGGGTTGGCGAGTGTTGCCGGTGTGAGTGTGCTAGTTGTGGCCAGTACGGATTGGTCTAGATAGATTGCCTTCCTCAGTAGTTGACTGACGAGTTTGGTAGTCTTGGGACGTTATGAATTATGTTCATATATGGGAACTCTACCTGGCATTACGGTGTATGATCCATAGCATGGTTTCCCGCACGTGCTCTATCGGTTGTGGCCGATAGGTATGGCAGCAAGACACCTTGAGGTACTCACTAGAAGATGTAGAACACGAATAACATGGTGGTGGCCATGTGATGTGATATCAAAGGATGGAATTCCTTTGGTGTGATTGTGTGATTGGTATATTTGTGCCATATATATATGTTTATTTTGTTAGCTCACCCTATCTGCTTGTGTTTGGCGATGATCGTGTACGCGGTACACGGGAGCAGATGATGTTGCAGGTGGATCTGGTGAGGCTTAGCAGCGAAGCGGGGAAAACTCATGGGAACAGTTTTATAGAGTTTTATCATTTATGGTTTTGGAATAAAGATGTAATCTATTATGAGACTGTTTTGGTATTTTATTGAATTTTGAGAAGATTTGAACTTAAAGTTATCTTTATTATGAAATAAATTCTTTGAAATTCCCGCGTTATTGGGAAATGGATTTATAATAAATTTGATTTTATTTTCTTATTTTATATTATATTTTAAACCCATAATATCCGATCGGGAGGAGATCGTGAAGTGCGTAAAGATAATGAACCTCTAGTGAGAGGCTGAGATGGATAGGGGTTTACTGATCAGTCAGGAAAGATGACGTTCCTAAGTAGGGGAAAGAAGAATTTATGGTTAGGGAAGAAGTGTCATAAGGGATTCATACTAAGATTAATAGTTAGCATGTGAGGATGGATCTTTTCAAATTGTTAGTGAGATGTTTCAAGGAAAAGTAGTCCCCATGAGCAGGACATTTGACCTTGGATATAAAGTGGAAGGTTTCACGCACCAGAAGGAGGGGATGAAAAGAAAAGTTTTGAGTGGTTGACAGAGTGTCTACGATGGTTGATGCTAAAGTGGTTAGCACGAATAAATCTCATCCAGAGATGCACCTTACAAAGAGATGCTTGGACTAAGAGTCAGATTTCTTGGGATCATGTACTCCTTGGTGTCGCTAGTATGATAAAGGAGTCATGGTTGTCTTTAAGAAGGGGTTGCGGTTGAGATGATGGTTTCTGCTACAATTGCGACCAAGTGGAGACTTGCTCGGGTGTGGTGCCTCGTGGTGATCAAAGTATTAAAATTCAAAGCCAATTTGAATTCTTCCCTTGGCAAGGTTGGAACATAGTCTTAAGGGTGAATCAGTTGTTTTCTCAATCTCGCTCCGATGAGCTGGGACAACCAACGAGGTGATGTTCTTATATTAAAAAGAGATGAGTTAGTGATTGCGTATGAAGTATGGATCAAGTTAAATAGTGGGGATAGAGCTTCATGTGAATCAAAGACATCTGACGAAGGAAAGTGAATAATAGACGAAGAGGATCTAAATGGTAAAAGGATTATAGACGTGTTCTGAAACAAGTACTAGAGTTTTGACCTTGGTGTGGTGGAGTTCACTTCTGTGTGGGTGTCTGAGGAAGAACCGGTGACAATAATTCCTAATGGAATGATTACTATTATGGGGGTGAGCAAAGGTATCCACCACAAGTGCAAGCATCCACTGAATCCGACCAGATTATATGTTTCCTGATGAGTCGAGTCGAGTCTTAGTATATTGATTGTAATGTCATAACATGCTTGGATGATTTATGTATATATGACTGTCAAAGTATATCTGATTGCATGATAAAACTAATTTTGGCTCTAGCTTACCCTTTTATTGTTTGTTGTATGCTCTATGGTGTGGTCTTTTCTTTTGCAATGATCATCAACTTGTTGATGTGAGCAGAGGTGAGAACTCCCCGTAATCATCAGGGTGATGGAGGTTCCGCTGCATAGTCTGCTTTGACTGGATCTAGGTTTACTTGGACTTTCCTTTAGAGCTATGGCCCGTGTACCGCTGGTCTTTAGGCTTAAAATTCTAAATGTTGATGATTTATATTTTATACTTTGTTATGGCATCGTAGTGTGCCATTTTCTTATTCGGGTTTTCTCTTGGATAATCGTGAGGAGTAGTGTCTACACTCTAGGACTTTGTTTCTAATACTATTCCGCGTGACATTCCTTTAATTAGCGTTATTAATTAAATGGGGTGTTACAATTACAAATGTTATAATAGATTAATCTTATAAATTATAATAACATTTTTCATATAAATATTATTATAAATTATATTAGCTTATATTTTAAATTAAAATTATTATAAATTATCAATTTATATTAATAAAAATAATTTATTATATTACTTTTTAATAAATGTTATAAAACATTAAAGAGTAAAATTTTAAAGATCATATTATTAATATTATTTATAAACATTATGTTTATATTAGTATAATATTATTAAATTATTTGCTGTTTATTTTTTTCTCTTCAAATTGCTTGTAAATTGTGATAAAATTCAGTAATGAAAAAAAAAAAAACTTATTTTGGAATGGGAAATTAATCTTGCATGGTCTCTCTATTATCATGCACTAAAAAAAAACTGATTTTATTAGCGGTTCATTTTTTCAGGTTATATGAAAACCGTGAGAAAAAAAAATTGTGTTAGGATTTTTTAACTGCAACAATTATTAATATTAGTTTATCTCTTCGTATATTCAGTAGAACTTATTTCTGGTACATTGTGCAAGTTTCTTGTTGTTACTGCATTGTATATGAAACAAGTTTTCACTAGTATGAATATCATTTTATTTCTGATACTTTGTTTGTAGGCAACTGCTTCAAAGAGTTGCATTGCATATGAATCAATTTAGACACGGTTTCAAAGAAGGTGGAGTTGCTTCTGGTTTCAAACATCCTGAGGCTGAAAAGCATAAGACACGGCTGTTTGTATGCAGGGGAAAACATGTTGTACATGTCAAAGAGGCAAGTTTGAGATTATTCCTTTGCCATTGAGGTTTAAGTGTTGTCTGTCTTTGTTCTCATAGAATGAGATTCATGAATATATATATTTATTTATTTAGTTGTGCCGCAGAAGTTTCTTGTATGTTATGGAGAAAGGTGAATAATTTAACCTTCTGCATGTTACTAGAATCATTTAGAATGAGGAATATTACCATGTAACACTCCAAAAGATAAAAGTTAAAATTTTCAAGGTTTATTTGTTCTGGAAAATGTTATAAATGTATAAGTAATTTCACATTTTTCACTACTATCTGATAAATTCAAAAAGGCATTTCACTACTATCTGATAAATTCACAAATGCAGTAATCTATATGAATTTAGTATGATTGTAACTCTTTCATTGTTCAATACATAATAATAATGTATAACAATAATAATAATAATAATAATAATAATAATAATAATAATAATAATAATAATAATAATAATAATAATAATAATAATAATAATAATAATAATAATAATAATAATAATAATAATAATAATAATAATAATAATAATAATAATAATAATAATAATAATAATAATAATAATAATAATAATAATAATAATAATAATAATAATAATAATAATAATAATAATAATAATAATAATAATAATAATAATAATAATAATAATAATAATAATAATAATAATAATAATAATAATAATAATAATAATAATAATAATAATAATAATAATAATAATAATAATAATAATAATAATAATAATAATAATAATAATAATAATAATAATAATAATAATAATAATAATAATAATAATAATAATAATAATAATAATAATAATAATAATAATAATAATAATAATAATAATAATAATAATAATAATAATAATAATAATAATAATAATAATAATAATAATAATAATAATAATAATAATAATAATAATAATAATAATAATAATAATAATAATAATAATAATAATAATAATAATAATAATAATAATAATAATAATAATAATAATAATAATAATAATAATAATAATAATAATAATAATAATAATAATAATAATAATAATAATAATAATAATAATAATAATAATAATAATAATAATAATAATAATAATAATAATAATAATAATAATAATAATAATAATAATAATAATAATAATAATAATAATAATAATAATAATAATAATAATAATAATAATAATAATAATAATAATAATAATAATAATAATAATAATAATAATAATAATAATAATAATAATAATAATAATAATAATAATAATAATAATAATAATAATAATAATAATAATAATAATAATAATAATAATAATAATAATAATAATAATAATAATAATAATAATAATAATAATAATAATAATAATAATAATAATAATAATAATAATAATAATAATAATAATAATAATAATAATAATAATAATAATAATAATAATAATAATAATAATAATAATAATAATAATAATAATAATAATAATAATAATAATAATAATAATAATAATAATAATAATAATAATAATAATAATAATAATAATAATAATAATAATAATAATAATAATAATAATAATAATAATAATAATAATAATAATAATAATAATAATAATAATAATAATAATAATAATAATAATAATAATAATAATAATAATAATAATAATAATAATAATAATAATAATAATAATAATAATAATAATAATAATAATAATAATAATAATAATAATAATAATAATAATAATAATAATAATAATAATAATAATAATAATAATAATAATAATAATAATAATAATAATAATAATAATAATAATAATAATAATAATAATAATAATAATAATAATAATAATAATAATAATAATAATAATAATAATAATAATAATAATAATAATAATAATAATAATAATAATAATAATAATAATAATAATAATAATAATAATAATAATAATAATAATAATAATAATAATAATAATAATAATAATAATAATAATAATAATAATAATAATAATAATAATAATAATAATAATAATAATAATAATAATAATAATAATAATAATAATAATAATAATAATAATAATAATAATAATAATAATAATAATAATAATAATAATAATAATAATAATAATAATAATAATAATAATAATAATAATAATAATAATAATAATAATAATAATAATAATAATAATAATAATAATAATAATAATAATAATAATAATAATAATAATAATAATAATAATAATAATAATAATAATAATAATAATAATAATAATAATAATAATAATAATAATAATAATAATAATAATAATAATAATAATAATAATAATAATAATAATAATAATAATAATAATAATAATAATAATAATAATAATAATAATAATAATAATAATAATAATAATAATAATAATAATAATAATAATAATAATAATAATAATAATAATAATAATAATAATAATAATAATAATAATAATAATAATAATAATAATAATAATAATAATAATAATAATAATAATAATAATAATAATAATAATAATAATAATAATAATAATAATAATAATAATAATAATAATAATAATAATAATAATAATAATAATAATAATAATAATAATAATAATAATAATAATAATAATAATAATAATAATAATAATAATAATAATAATAATAATAATAATAATAATAATAATAATAATAATAATAATAATAATAATAATAATAATAATAATAATAATAATAATAATAATAATAATAATAATAATAATAATAATAATAATAATAATAATAATAATAATAATAATAATAATAATAATAATAATAATAATAATAATAATAATAATAATAATAATAATAATAATAATAATAATAATAATAATAATAATAATAATAATAATAATAATAATAATAATAATAATAATAATAATAATAATAATAATAATAATAATAATAATAATAATAATAATAATAATAATAATAATAATAATAATAATAATAATAATAATAATAATAATAATAATAATAATAATAATAATAATAATAATAATAATAATAATAATAATAATAATAATAATAATAATAATAATAATAATAATAATAATAATAATAATAATAATAATAATAATAATAATAATAATAATAATAATAATAATAATAATAATAATAATAATAATAATAATAATAATAATAATAATAATAATAATAATAATAATAATAATAATAATAATAATAATAATAATAATAATAATAATAATAATAATAATAATAATAATAATAATAATAATAATAATAATAATAATAATAATAATAATAATAATAATAATAATAATAATAATAATAATAATAATAATAATAATAATAATAATAATAATAATAATAATAATAATAATAATAATAATAATAATAATAATAATAATAATAATAATAATAATAATAATAATAATAATAATAATAATAATAATAATAATAATAATAATAATAATAATAATAATAATAATAATAATAATAATAATAATAATAATAATAATAATAATAATAATAATAATAATAATAATAATAATAATAATAATAATAATAATAATAATAATAATAATAATAATAATAATAATAATAATAATAATAATAATAAGAATAATAACAGTGGTTCTCATAATGTGGCGAATTATTCTATAGTTGATGGTCATAACTTCTATTCTATAGTACTAAAGGGTAAAAATATATAACTTAATGCTGGGGAGTGAGAAGTCGCAGAATGATAGTTTACTAAATTGACTGTGTAAGTTATCACAGACTTTAATCTGTAGCCAACCCTAAATTTGTGATGATTCCTATACCTTCACTTTGCTTTGTGTCCACTCTTCTATTTGTACAATGTTAATTAATTTTACTCTGGATGTTTATAAGCATGTTTATTAATTCAAAAGTGATTTTGTATGGTGATTTTATTTTACAGATTCAACTGTAATAGGGATGCAATTTAATAACATTGCTGATAATAAAGGTGTTTCTTTCTATATAATTTTTTGTTTTTCTTTTCTTTCTGTCTGATTTAACAGTGCTACACAACACAATTTAACAGGGCAATTTTCTAAGTTCAATTGTTTTATGTTCTAATAAGCTTCTTCCACCTTAACTGAATACTCGTTTGATTACTGTCAGAAGTTAGGAGGTTGCTTATAGAACCGACTCTTAGAAGTTTATTTTGGTTCTTTGTTTTTGAGTTTATAGTGTGCACTAGATATTCATCTCTATTCAACATGCTGATTCAAACATGATTCATGGTTTTTGTTCCCTTTCATATGACGAATGTTTGGAATTTGGATAGCTTCCTTTTGGTGTAATCTATATTTTGCTTCACTAGTTCTGACTGAAGATATCCTTACCATGAGGTGGAAGGCCAAAGCACGAGTCATTTTTCTAAAAGATAGTTTGCAATGAAAAGTTTTGGCTTTAGGAATCACATTTCATGATAAATGTTTAGTGATAACATTGAAATATTTCTATTTCACCAAGATTTTCATGTCTACTAACATGGATATGATATGTTCTGCCAACAGGATATAATGGATGCATCTGGTGTGGCACTTGTGTTGATTGGACCTGGGAGCATTGATCAGGTTTATCAGAAGAAATTATGGTGAATGTCTGTACATTTTTATCAGGTCTGTTGGGTTAGATTTTCTTTGGATGTGGTATTTTCTTGTACTGTATCCATCATTTTATCTGCAAGGTTAATTAAGCTCAAGTCCTCTTAGAACATTGTTTTCTCAAGCTTCAATTTATAGTCAAAAAACCTTCTTCCATTGGAGTCTGGTTTGTATTTTAACTGGAACCACTGATGTTTCACAAGGCTCCCAAGTATTAATTTCTTCTTTGTCTTATCCTCTGAATGTTCTGGAATGTGTTGCTAATATCATATGTTGGTACAGGCCAAATCCTTTTCTGAGCAATCAAAATTTCCAGGAGGTGATTTGCAGATAACCTTATGCTTGTTATAAATTTCGCAATTTTTACATCTTATATCAGCACTTTGACATGACTCTGTTACCTCTTGTAGAAATCTATGCAGATCCCACACACTCGTCATATGAGGCCTTACAATTTGTTTCTAGAGTTTTAACCACATTTACCCCCAATGTAAGTCACACGCCTCCAGATCTTTCATTAAAAATAATGCATAAAGCCCAGTGGCTGAATGGTATATGCTAATCCATTGAGACTTTCGTTAACTGCACAAAGAATATTTCATGTCAATTTCAGCTGTTACACTGCAGGCAAGTCTTAAGATAATACAACTATATATGGAAGGTCATTCGAAAAGGATACTGTTACCAGAGGAGACTGGTATGTAAATAAATTATCTTATGCTGTTTTTTCCAGATTTGACTAGTCTATATCGCTCATATGGTGTGTTATGATATACTGAATAACCACTGTTATAATGATACTAGACTCTCCCATGTTAAATTAATCTTACTACATTGTCCAAGACATTCTGAAATACAATAGATGTATTATGAGATATATTTTCTAGTTTTTCTGACAGATTTTTAATCATTTTTCCATGTTTTCCCTTTGGTGCATAGCTGAATTCTCTTAACATTTCCACTATATTTGACATTGTGGCAGGAAACAAGGAGGAATTATAGTTGCAGGCCCGGGTAAAAATAGCATCTCATACCTTCACAAGGTATATGATATTCCTTGCTACTTGTTAGCTTAACAGCAATCAACGTCATTTATGTTCATGGCATGTTGTTTTTAATGTACCAAGTTCTATGCATATTCTTTTTTTGTCTATCGGTTATTTTGAACATAAAATTTCAAAGTCAAGTACATTTATGGCTAGTGGCAATAAAGAAAAATCATCCTTGGTGGCCAAGAATGTTAAAAAGTGGTTCTATGGTTGAAATTCTTGATGAGTCGGTAGAAATTGCATCAAAACCTAGTAAAACTCTAACACTCCACCACATTAATTAATTATTTCTTTTTGTTCATTCGAGTACGTAGTAATTTATTATATATATAATAAGATATTATTTCTTAATTTTATATTTAATTAATATGTTCTACTAGTAAGAGAAAAATAGGTCCTTTTTCTTATGACTACAAGAGATCAATTGGTAAAAAAAGTGTTGGTATGACTATTTATATTAGTGATATTTTTATAATGTTGCCTTAAAAAAAAATCACTAAATTTTTTTAATAACAATTTTAAAATGTTACTAAAAAAATGTTACTAATGATTTTTGGTAATATTTTTATAATATCATTCATTTATAAAAAAATTACAACTAAAACAATTTAGTAACACTTTGTAAAATATTATATTTTTATTAAATAAATGTTATTAAAAATATCTAGTAACGTTTTTTATAAATATCTCGATTGATACGTAGAAATGTCACTAGTATACGTATGGTATAATATTACTAAATATTAGTAACATTTTTTATAATTTAATAACAATTTTTTAAATGTTACTAAAGAACGAACATGTAGTAGTGGTGGCTTCCAAAAAATTGATTTTGAGGTGTTTGGATGTTGTTCTAAAGGCTTTTAACGTAATCCGCCTTGTTACTCTTTGATCCAACATAACCAATAAGAAGCTTGAGTGATTGTTGAATTGTTCCTTTGTCATTAGGCAAAACTTGTCTCCCCTGTGAAAGTCAAAATTCTCATGATCTGTGGAACAAACAAATATTGTATACTTTACAACCATAAATTATAAAACCTTTTTTTTGATTCATGTAACCTGATTAAGATATCATTCGAAGCTACTTTTCCATTCTTCAACATGGGCAACAATTTTCTATTGCGATGCTTTCTAGCCATGGTAGATATGCATTCCTTCATAGTTGATACATTTTTTATTTTCTTATCATCTTGTAACAATCCTTGTTCAAGTACTGAGCTTACTGATTCAAGAAGCAATAGTCGGCCCTTCCAAGGGTTGACGCCTTGAAAGTGGCAGTGAAGCATCAAGAAGCTAAGCACAGATCCTGCACCATTTGCCTGTAATAAAAGGATATTAACCTGCATTTGGACCCAACCTTTATTTGTTTCCTGCACACTTTAAATACACAGAACTTTTAATCCAATTAAAGAAGCATTTTGATATTAATTATTGATAGAATAATATTGTACCAAATTCTTTTCTTATATTTGTAATAACAGGAATAATAAACCAGAAAAGTCATATCATTTAGACCCTGTGGGAAACGATGTAATAAAGCATTAAGAAGGAACTAACTTGGCAATGTCTATATACTGCTCCCGAAGATCCGGTGCTTGAACCACAAAGTAGCCCATAAATCTCCCTAGATTACAAGAAAATGCTTGATTAGTAACTAATTTGAGTGACCAAAAGTTATTAGATCAATTTAGATACCAATTTAAAAAATAAAAAATTATTGATTACTAAAATAGTCGTTATTATAAATAAAAAATTATAATTAGTCACTAAATTGGTCATTAATTAATTAGAGATTAATTTAAAAACTAAATCATTTTAGCCAAAACCGTAGCTAATTTTTAGTGACAAATTTGTTTTTTGTGGTCAAAACCATGATAACTAATTTTAAAGACCCATTTAGGGACCAATTATAATTTTTTATTCATAGTAGTGACTATTTTAGTAATCAATAATTTTTTTACTTTTTAAATTGATATCTAAATTGATTATTATAGTACTACACTTAGGCGGCCTCATGATACTACTCACACTTTTCATCCTTTGCCGCCATACCTCCATCGATAAAGGTTGGGGGACTGGTGTACTGCACCTAGGCGGCCTAACGAAACTACACAGTTAAACCCGCCTACATAAAGTCTTGCAAGCACGCAATCAGTTATCAAACGAATCAATAGGCAAGTGTAAGCGGCCTAGGCCGCCTACTTCAGAAGACAAAATGAGATCTGTCGAACATTCCAGACTTAGAGTATTATATATATATATATATATATATAATATGTTTATGTATAAGAAGTCGATTTCCCGATATATAGATAATGATTTTCTATCAAGACATGTAGAGAAGTGGAATTACAAATATGCATTGACAAATTATAAACTACAATAAAATATACCACAACAGTCTTCAACTTGATAACAGTAGAAGATTCGAATCAACCAATATCAATTTCCAAAGTTTAAACTTCAAATTATTAAAAGGTTGGAAGTTTCTATTTATACGCAAGAAGTAATGCATGGTGGTGAAGATCCTCTGCCAATGCCATTTAATGAGACAGTCAAATTATATAATATTGTATCATTGCATGACAGTTTTAGAAATGAATTGGTTGAATTGATTATGCATTGACTTGACATTGACATGGTTGTGGATTCGAACCTTGGTAGACATGAACTAAGCTTCTTTTTTGCTAAAATTAGTTTTGACCCCATGGATGGGAAGGGTAAGAAACCCTAGCAGACAAAAGGGGCAGCCAAGGAGGCAGGAAAACCATCATGGAAAAGTCATTGAATGATAATTAAACATAACCTTAATGCTACTTTCGTTTTTAGCCATTAAGCACCATTAAGGCTTGGTTAAGTCTCTGTAGAAGTAATTAATATATTTAGGCAATCATGATGTGTAAGCTAGGAGGTTGAGTGTTGGATAACCTCTAACCTAGCACCTAGTTGCAGCCTTTAATGATTCAACTTCATTGTATCTCCTTCATCATATATATAAATATCAAGAACAGTAGAGGGGATTTTCATCAAGCCCTCAAACATATTTTGTCTGTTTTAATCTCAACTTGGTATCAAAGCGGGTCGATCCTGCTCTGGTTTCCGTCTGGTCTGTCCATCGGCACTTGTTGCCATCGTCCATGGTTGTCCGCCGCCATCCGTCACTGTTAATCACTGTCTGCAGCTATTCATTGCCATAAAACACTATCCAAAGCTACCCACCGTCACTGTTCAAAAAACCGTCACTGTCTGCCACTGTTTCGCCGTCGTCCACCACTGCTCGCCGCCGGCCGCCGTCTCCGGCCACCTCAGTTTTCGCCGGCGACCACTGGAGCGCCTCTCCGAGCGACAACCACCCCCACCGGTGCCGGAACCAGCCTCCCGTCCACGCGCCGCCACGCACCCCATCTTCTCCGCTGTGAACAGGCGTGTCGTCTCCAGCCACCTCAGTTTTCGTCGGCAACCACTAGATCTGGAGCGCCTCTCTGAGCGACAACCACCCCCACCAGTGCCAGAACCAGCCTCCCGTCCACGCGTCGCCACGCGCCGCGTCTTTCTCCGCTGCAAACAGGCGCGTGCAGCCCACGCGCCACCTTCTGCTGATCGGAACGTCACGGTGCCACCTCCGTAGCTCTCGCCGGAGTCTTCTACTGTTGTTCTAACCCTCAAAACTCCGATTCAGTGAGGTCCAGACGTCACCCTTGCGGACATCTCCCTCGGTCATTTAAAAATCTCCACTGTTTTTTGCGTTTCTGCTCTTTGTTTTTGTTCCCTTGATCAGAAATGGCCTTTGGAAGTGTTATTTCATTCTCTAGAAGTCCTTCCATTACTTCCGAGAAGCTAGATGGACAAAATTACCTCTCCTGGTCCGCTGCCGTCGAGATGTGGTTCCTTGGTCAAGGACATCATGACCACCTTGAGAAAGACGGAAGCCACGTGCCTCAAGAAAAAGTCGAACAGTGGAAGCAAGCAGATTTTCAATTGTGTGCCTTGTTGTGGCAATCCGTGGAGCCGAAACTGTTAATGTCTCTTAGGGCATTCAAAACATGTCACTCGTTTTGGAAGAGGACTCAGAATATATATGCCAACAATATCCAACGCCTATATGATTCGGTGGACAAGTTGGCATCTCTGAAAATGACCAATCATGACATGATCTCCTTCATGAATGAAGCACAATCAGCCGTGGAAGACCTGCGGATGTTTCTCGAAGTCGACGCTTCAGATGAAATGAAGAAGAAGCTGGACAAATACTATATGGTGATGATTCTTCACGCTATTCATCCAGACTTCAATCACATTAGAGATCAACTGTTGACCTCTCATGAGGTCCCTTCCATGGACACCCTAATCCAGCGTATGATTCGTGTCCCGAAAGTCCCAACACTTGAAATTCAAGAATCTCATGCTCGAGTAGAATCATCTGTTATGGCCGCTACTCGAGGAAGAGGAGGACGTGGACCTAGAGGAGGTGGACGTGGAGGCCGTGGATGTCATCAATGCACTATTGCAAGAGGATGGGTCACACTCAGGAAAACTGTTACTCCTTACATGGTTTTCCTTCTAAGACTGCCAATGTCTCTCAGGCTGACACTACTGAGTCCAAATTCACTGAGGACGAGTATCAAGAGTACCTACGTCTCAAGTCCAGCAGCCTGACACAATCATCTCAAGCCTCGAGTACTTCAACAGCTTGCATTTCTCAATCCATTGACAGTCACAATTCATGGGTAATTGATTCCAGTGCTTCTGACCACATCTCTGGTAATACCTCTTTGTTCTCAACCATTTCATTTCAAAACAAACCTAATTTTATAACCCTTGCCCATGGCTCTAAAACTTCCTCAAAGGGAGTCAATTGAGTCATCCTGTCTCCCTCCCTAACGCTAAAATCTATCCTTTTTGTCCCTAATTGTCCCTTTAATTTAATTTCCTTAAGCCAGTTAACCAAATTGTTCAACTGTTCAGTAACCTTTGATCACATATCTTTTGTTATACAGGAGCGTGGTTCGAGGAGACAGATTGGAGAAGGATATGAAGCCGGCAGTTTATATCATTTTGGATCTCGTCCACAAGTGTCATGTGTTGCAGCTCCTAGTCCTAAAGTGTTACATCATCGACTTGGTCACCCTCATCTGTCCAAGTTAAAAAAAATGTGTCCTGAACTTAGTGGTCTCCACACCTTAGAATGTGAATCATGTCAACTAGGCAAACATGTTAGATCTGCTTTTCCTAAAAAGTCTCTCTCACAATGTAATTCTAGTTTCTCCATCATTCATTCCGATATTTGGGGACCTAGTCATATTTCGTCTTTTTGTTTTAGGTATTTTGTTACGTTCATTGATGAATTTTCACGATGTACTTGGGTTTATCTTATGAAAGATCATTCTGAATTGTTATCCATCTTCACATCTTTTTTACACGAAATCAAGAATTAATTCGGCCGAGTAATCAAAATCTTAAGAAGTGACAATTCCAAAGAGTACTTCTCATCTGCTTTGTCTGCAGTTTTAAGTTCACATGGTATCTTGCATCAGTCCACTTGTCCACACACACCACAGCAAAACGGTATAGCAGAAAGAAAAAATCGACACTTGGTTGAAACTGCTCGTACACTTTTGCTTGGTGCTCATATCCCTGTCCATCATTGGGGAAATGCCCTCTTAACTGCATGTTTTCTTATTAACCGGATGCCCTCCTCCTCTCTCAATCATAAAGTCCCTGTCTCCATCTTGTTTTCGGATAACCCTCTTTTTCACATTCCTCCTCGGGTTTTTGGTTGTGTATGTTTTGTTCACGACCTGTCTCCAGATCTAGATAAGCTTTCTGCTCGTGCTCTCAAATGTGTCTTCTTGGGCTATTCTCGTCTTCAAAAAGGGTATCGGTGTTACTCTCCTGAAACCAAGAAATACTACATGTCTGCCAATGTCACATTCTTTGAACAAACCCCTTATTTCTCTTCCTCTGTTCAAGACACTCATGTCATACAACAAGTCCTCCCTCTTCCTGTGGTTTAGTCCCCTATCTCAGATGTCTCTGTCAACCCGAGTCCTACTCCACCTACTCCCGAGCCCCCATCCCCACCTACTGATACCTTCCCGAGTCCCGACCTCCAACACAGGACTTTGATGGATAGTCCAATTATCCAAGAATATGGTGAATCCTCGACTTCAGATCCTTCTCCTTCGTCTCTTGCTCCCATGCCTCCTGATGAAGGTAATTCTGGTTGGCCCATTGCTCTCAGAAAAGGTATTCGTTCCACTCGGAACCCACATCCCATTTATAATTTTCTTAGTTATCACAGATTATCGCCTTTCTATTGTTCTCTTTTATCTTCAGTGTCTTTTGTTCCTATTCCCAAAAATATGAAGGAAGCACTTGATCATCCTGGATGGCGACAAGCCATGATTGCAGAAATGCAAGCTCTTGAACACAACCATACTTGGGAGCTCATGCCCCTCCCACCGGGCAAGAAGACGGTTGGTTGTCGATGGGTATATGCAGTTAAGGTTGGCTCTGACGGTCAGGTTGATAGGCTCAAAGCCCGATTAGTTGCCAAAGGGTACACTCAGATTTATGGCCTTGACTATTGTGACACTTTCTCTCATGTGGCGAAAATGACTGCTATTTGACTCTTCTTTGCAATGGCCGCCATTCGTCATTGGCCACTTCATCAATTGGATATCAAGAATGCTTTCCTTCATGGTGATCTTGAGGAGGAAGTCTACATGGAGCAACCTCTTGGATTTGTTGCTCAGGGGGAGTCTGGTATGGTGTGCAAATTGCATCGCTCTTTATACAGCCTCAAACAATCACCATGTGCCTGGTTTGGAAAATTCAGCTCCATTGTTCAAAGTTTTGGGTTAAGACGCAGTGAGGCAGATCACTCGGTCTTTTACTCGCATACTTCTCCTGGGAAATGTATCTACTTAATAGTATATGTTGATGATATAGTCATTACAGGAAATGATATTGTTGGCATATCTCAATTAAAGGAGCACTTGTGTAGGCATTTTCAAACCAAGGATTTGGGAAGCCTCAAATACTTCTTGGGCATTGAAGTGGCACAGTCTAAACATGGCATTGTAATCTCTCAAAGGAAGTATGCTTTTGATATCCTACAAGAAACTGGTATGATTGATTGTAAACCAGTAGAGAGTCCTATGGACCCAAATCAAAAGTTAACAACTGAAGAAGGTGAATTATTCTCTGACCCTGAAAGATACAGGAGGCTGGTTGGAAAACTAATTTACCTCACCATTACAAGGCCAGATCTATCCTTTGCAGTTGGAGTGGTTAGTCAGTTTATGCAGTCTCCATGTGTTGGCCATTGGAATTCTATCATCCGCATTCTAAGGTACCTAAAAAAGGCTCCCGGGCAAGGGTTGTTATATGAAGATCGAGGAAGCTTTCATGTCTCTGGATATTGTGATGCGGATTGGGCAGGATCTCCTATGGACAAACGATCTACTACTGGATACTGTGTATTCCTTGGAGGTAATATTATTTCATGGAAAAGTAAGAAGCAGAGTGTAGTAGCTAGATCGACAGCTGAAGCTGAATATAGAGCCATGGCATCACTAACATGTGAACTTATATGGGTGAAGCAATTTCTTCAAGAACTTAAGTTTTGTGACATCAAGACTATGAAGATGTATTGCGATAATCAAGCTGCTCTCCACATTGCTTCAAATCCAGTGTTTCACGAGAGAATAAAACATATAGAAATAGACTGTCATTTTGTTCGTGAAAATTATTGGCAAAGGAAATATGTACTGAGTTTGTGGGATCGAATGACCAACTCGCAGACATGTTGACCAAGTCATTATGGGGACCTCGAATTGTATCTCCTTCATAATATATATAAATATCAGGAACAGTAGAGGGGATTTTCATCAAGCCCTCAAACATATTTTGTCTGTTTTAATCTCCACTGTCTCCAATTGAGAATTAAGAGTGGGAGAGAAAGTTGAGGTGTCTGCCATTGTAGAGCATTGTGAGGAGTGAAATTTTAGAGACAAACTGTGGTTATTGAGTGAAACGGAGGAGCTGAACGAGGAGAGAGCTAAGGGAAGCCATTGTTGATCGAGGAGGAACAATAACATTCAATTCTAAGCAAGGAATCCAAATTCTGGAATTTCCATAAATTGTTTGGCAGACCTTCAAAGCCGCCAGGCGACTCATCCCTGTTTTGAGCAAATTCTGGGTTCCTGAGAGGAACCGCTTGGCGGCACGAACTGGCTCGCCAAGCGACGCGAGCAATGTGGCTCGATTTTTTAAGTTTTTGGAGTTTTTGAGTTGATTCCGACCGGGGAAATAAGGAGTTATATTTGTTGGTTGGTTGCTAGATGCTAGAATTGTTGGATTATGTGGTGATTGGAAGGTAATTAGAGGAAATTGTATGAACACTTACTTTAGGGTTTTGAAATTGGGGTTTTATGTTATGATCACCTTTAATTTGATAATTAGAGCCTCTGAATGCATGATTACTTGACTGGATTGCGGAATTAGGCTGATATCGTTGTCGTTAGGCGATCAAATTACCACCACTTAACTTTAGCAACTTCAGTATTGCCAAATTAGTAGTGAACAAAATAGTTAGGGTTAATGGTGGCGGCTAGAGTTTGAGGAAAATTAGGATTTTTGTTTTGGGAGATGAAGATGATGACGTGGCAGCCTTCCATTGGACAGCTTGTTAGTGCAAGGATTGTTGCCATGTGGCTTGTTCTGGTTGGCCAATTTTAAAAGTTGAGGATTGCCACATGGCAGCATCTGAGTGAATGAAGTTTAAGTGGTAGGAGGGATGCAACTTTGTAAAACTAGGGGTGCAGAACAAGTTCTTTTGTGGTCCACTTGCAGCAGGAGTGTGCAAATAAAATCTGGGGGTGCATTTAGCTCCTGATTTATTCTTTTCCAGAATTTCCTGATTTTGGACTTATTTTGTAACTTTGAATATTTCAAATCCACACTATTAATGACCAAAAATAAATTCCAGCTGCATTAACAAACGTTAGAATATCCAATAATATTTTATGCAACTAAAATCAATTTTTACGCCACTTTTACCAAACTTACTCAATAAATCCAATAATCACAAATCCTAATTAAATCAACCTTTAAGCACAGAAAATTCAATTAAATCCTCAAATTTAAATATTAAATGAGGGCAAAAATTTGAACTCATCATAGGCAAAAAAAGGCAATTTGGGATTTTAGGGTTTCTATGTTAGGTGCAACAGAATCTGGGTTCCCCAGAAACTGATGTACCGCCTAACGGGACTTAATCTGCCGTCAGGCGACAGTGCATGTAAGGGTGGTAGTTTTGCTTGTGGACATGAGGGCACATGGGAAAATTAATGATGTGTTCTGGAGAGAATAGTATGAATCAATTAAAGCAATGACAGATCATGAGTTTCTTGGTGTTGATCAAGAAATATATGGAAGTTTGGGCTCCAAATGGTAAGTGGGAAAATTCTGTTATTATAAATGAGGCAAAATAGTAATTAAACCAACATTGGAAAACGGAATGGCTGGACCAGGAGAATTAGGAAATTTGGCATATTTGGGTGGACAAGTTAGGCATGGTTTAAGGCAAGTGTTAGAATGTGATATAATGTGGCAATGGATTAAGAGAAAATTAGTAAGGTTGAATCAATGTTGTGGTGATGTTGGAAGGGAGAGGGCAGCTTGTATCAATTAATAATGAAAACATAAGTGTGAACCCTTGAGATTTTGCATGCGTGATAACATATAGTGAATTGATGTACATAAGAGGAGTTATGATAATTGGAAGTGGTGTTGACAATAATCAATCAGGATTGTGGCATTTCGGGTGAGTGGCAAGAAAAGTTGGTGCATGGGCAAATGTGTTTGGATTAGAACAAAAACAAGTATTGCGCAAGTACTAGTGTAGCGCCTGGCGGTGGGGTTTGCTCCGCTAGGCGATAGCTACAAAAACAATAGTGCACTAGGACGTGTGGCACCTGGCGGTGAGGGTGGTCCCGCCAGGCGATGTCTGCAAGGTCAGTGTGCTATGAGGCGCTTCGCGCCTAGCGGCACGTGTCCCTCGCCAGGCGGTCTGAAAGCAAGTTTTGCCTAGCAGCTCAGGAGCAGCGCCAGGCGATAACACAATGGTAGAAGCATTGTTTGCTTTGGATGTGAGTGATCTACAATGCTTTGGTGATACCTGAAAGGTCAGCTTGCTGGAATGTTCCTTGAGTTGTGGCTCGGAATGTATCCTTTGAGTTATGGCTTGGGATAGGGGTTAAACACGTGACATTCCTTGAGTTGTGGTTCGGAATGGCATCTCTTGAGTTGTGGCTTGGGATGGCGGACGAACACGAGGAACTCTTGAGTTGTGGCTCGAGTTGGCGAGTGTTGCCGGTGTGAGTGTGCGAGTTGTGACTCATACGGATGGGTCTAGATAGATTGCCCTTCTCAGTATTTAGCTGACGAGTTTGGTAGTCTTGGGACGTTACGAACTATGTTCGTATTAAGAACTCCTCTTGGCATTACATAGTATGGTTTGTAGTAGGTTTCTCGCACGTGTTCTACAAGTTGTGGCTTGTAAGTGTGACAGCAAGACATCTTGAGGTATTCATCTAAAGACGTAGAGCACGGGAACATGGTAGTGGCCATGTGGTATGGAATCAAAGGATAGAAATCCTTTTATGTGTGTATGTGCTTATATATTTGATTTATATATATATATATATATATATATATATATATATATATGTGTGTGTGTGTGTGTGTGTGTGTGTGTGTGTGTGTGTGTTTTATATGATGTTAGCTCACCCTATCTGTTTATGTTTGGCGATGATCGTGTATACGTTACACGGGAGTAGAGGATGTTGCAAGTGGTTCTGGTGAGGCTTAGCATCAGAGAGGGGTATTGGAATTAATGTATCAGACTTGGATTAATGTATTGGAATTTTATAATTTATGAAGTTGAGTTATTTTACGATGTAATAAAGATTTAATTTTCCCGTGTTTTTGAGAAATGAATTTAAATAAATAAGGTTTTATTATTATGTTTTTATTTTGTTATTTAAAATCTGTAATATCCGGACGCGATGTTATATTTATGGGTCGTGTTTACGAGTCACTTTTTTTGTCGTGTTTACGGGTCAAGTACATGTCCAGTTTACTAGTAAAGTTTAAAGGTCGAGTCCACGATCGATGTTTACGGGCTGAGTTTACAGGTCACGTTTACGTGTCAAATTTACGAGTTGAGTTTACGGGTCATGTTTTCATATCAATGTTATGGGCCAAGTTAATGGGTTTAGCTTATAAGAGAGTTTAGGGGTAGTTTTTACAAATAGTGTTTTCAAATCGGGTCTACAGGTCAAGTTTACAGGTTGAGCCAATTGGTTCAATTTACAGACCAAGTTGAATAGTCGAGTTTACGAGTAATTTTACGTATCAAATTTACGGGTCGAGTTCACAAGTCATGTTTATAGGTGGGGTTTACGACCGAGTTTATGGGGCGAGTTTACTAGTCATGTTTACGGGTCGCGTTCAAGTGTCGTGTTTACGGGTTGTGTTTATGGGTCGCATTTATGGGTCGAGTTTACGGATCTAGTTTATAAATCGACTTTACTAGTAGGGTTTACAGGTCACGGGGTCAAGTTTACTGGTCGAGTTTATAGGTCATATTATCATGTCGAGTTTACGAGTGAAGTTTAAGGGTTATCGTTACGGATCGAGTTTATGGCCAGAGTTTACAAGTGGAGTTTACGTGTTGAATTTACTAGTCGAGTTTACGGGTTAACTTTACTAGTTTAGTTTACAAGTTGAGTTTAGGGGTAGCCTTTACGAATAGTGTTTTTTATTTGGTCTACGGGTTGAGCTAATTGGTTGAGTTTACAGACCGAGTTTAAGGGTGGAGTTTACCTGTCAAATTTGTAGGTCGAGCTTATGAGTCGTGTTTACGGGTCGAGTTCACGGGTCATGTTTACGGGTGGGTTTACGAGTTGAGTTTATGTGGCGAGTTTACGAGATGAGTTTACAAGCAGAGTTTACGGGTCACATTTTTAGGTCGTGTTTACGGGTTGAGTAGGGTCTAGTTTACTAGTCGTGTTTAAAGGTCGAGTCTATGATTGAAGTTTACAGGCCGAGTTTACTGGTCGAGTTTACATGTCAAATTTACGAGTTGAGTTTACGAGTCTTGTTTTCAGATCAACGTTATGTGCCGAGTTTATGGGTTTAGTTTATAAGCGAGTTTAGGGGGGTTTACAAATAATGTTTTCAAATCGGGTATATGGGTCGCGTTTACGGGTCGAGCTAATTGGTTGAGTTTATATACCGAGTTGAAGGGTCGAGTTTATAGATAAGTTTACATGTCAAATTTATGGGTCGAGTTCACAGGTCGTGTTTATGGGTAGGATTTATAGGTGGAGTTTATAGGGCGAGTTTACAGATTGTGCTTATAAGGGTAGAGTTTACGGATCGAGCTTATGAGTAGAGTTTACGGATCGAGCTTCCTAGTAGAATTTACAAGTCGTGTTTACGGATCACATTTACGAGTATTTTGGAAAATGATGCAAGTGGTCATCTTAAGACAAACTATAAATGAGAATGTCATCAAAGTACACCACAATAAACTTCCCTAAGAACTCTCTAAGAACATGATGCATGAGTCTCATGAATGTACTAGGTGCATTGGTCAAGCCAAAAGGCATGACTAACCACTCATATAATTCAAACTTAGTCTTGAAAGAGGTTTTCCATTCATCACCTTCTTTAATTCTAATTTGATTGTACCCACTCTTCAAGTCTATTTTGGAAAATATGGTCGCATCATGTAACTCATCAATTAAATCATCTAACCTAGGAATGGGATGTCTATACTTGATGGTGATGTTGTTGATAGCCATACAATCTATGTACATTCTCCATGTTCCATCCTTTTTGGGGACAAGAATCACGAGCATTGCACAAGGGCTCATGCCATGTTGCACCCACCCTTTTTCTAACAACTCATTCTCTTGTTTTTGGATTTCCTTAGCCTCCTTGGGACTAGTCCTATAGGCTGGCCTATTAGGCAAAGATGAGCCTTGTATAAAATCAATTTGGTGTTTTATACCTCTTAGGGGTTGGAGACCCTTTGGAGGTTCTTGAAAAACATCTTGGAACTCATCTAAGACTAATGACAAGTCTTGGGGACATCTAGAGTGAGGGCTTTGGAAAGAGGGGGAAGATTCACTAAGATAAGCTAAGAACATAGGTTTTTGGGCAAGCATTACCTTTTTCACCCCTTTGAGGGAGATCATGCTCTTCTTGGCCTCTTTGCCATGTCCTTGCGCCTTGTCTTCCTTTCTTTTCTTTAGCATTTGAATTTGATCCTCATTGGCTTCTCTTGGTGAGAGAGGTAATAATGTAATCTTTTTGCCTTGGAAGTTAAAGGAAAACTTGTTGGCATGACCATCATGAAAAGTTTTTCTATCAAATTGCCATGGCCTTCCTAGTAAAATATGAGTTGCTTCCGAGGGCACTAAGTCACAAAATACCTCATCTTTGTAATTTCCAATGGAGAAGTTGGTAAGAACTTGTTTGTCAACTTTGATCTCACCTTCCTCACTAAGCCAAGATAGCTTATAGGGCTTGGTATGAGGGATGGTTTTCAAGCCAAGCTTGTCCACAACCCTTGTGCTAGCCACATTGACACAACTTCCACTATAAATTATGAGGGAGCAAGTTTTGTTGTTGATTTGGCACCTTGAGTGAAAAATATTTTCCCTTTGGTTTTCAAATTCTTTGGGCACTTGGCCTAACATGCGCCTACCACCAACAAACCTCCATCATTGGGTTTGATTTCATCCTCACTTGAAGATTGGGAAGAAGTGTGGGAGGAAGAACTTTTTAGGGAGGGGGAGAAGAATGCTCACTTTCAACTTCTCCTTTTGGGTTCAAGATCATGTTCCTTTTTGTGGGGCAATTTGAAGCAATATGACCATACCCCCAAACATTTAAAACATTTTATGCAACTAGTTCTTGAACCTTAGGAAGAGTTTGCATTTTCATGGGAGACTCTAGGCGCATTTGATCTAGGTGGGTGGTCTTTGGAAGATGGTTTCTCATCTTTTCTTTCTTTTCCTTTCCAAGTCCTAGAGTAGTAGTCATTGTAAGGAGTACTCTTCTTGGCCTCTTGTTTCTTTTTCAATTGACTTTCAACTTTTAGGGCCAAGTGTAAAATTTTATCAAAAGTAGAGTACTAATACAATTCAACTACATCTTGAACTTCTCTTCTAAGACCACTCACAAATCTAGCTACCTTTTCTTCTTCACTTTCAAATTGGAGTCCTACTTTGAGAAGCATGGACTCCATCATTTTGTAATACTCATTCACACATATGGACCCTTGTTGAAGCCTTTGGAGCTTCAATAGAGTCTCCCTCCTATAGTAGGAAGGAACAAATCTAGCGCGCATCAAATTTTTAATGTCCATCCAAGAGGCTGCGGGTGGTTCTTGGTTAATATTGTCCATACACAATTGATGCCACCATGTCATGGCATAATCCTCAAATTCTAAAACTACTAAATCTACTTTCTCTTGATCACTAACTAAATGAATATTAAAGATTTGGTCCACTTTTTGCTCCCATTCAATGTAGATGTTTGGATCATTCTCCCCTTTGAACTTTGGAATTTTGATTGGTGGAGGTTGCCTTTGTGGGAGTTGATTGCGCCTTCCCCCACTATCATGGTTGTGCCTTCTTCTTCTTCCCCCATGGCTTGAATCTTTGGAAGAAGATCTCCTTCTTCTCCTTTCATCTTTTCTAAGTTCAAGCCTTTAAATGTGTTCTTGAAGGAATATCTCACTTTGTCTTCTATCCGCCCTCAATTGGTCAAAAGTTTCCCTCCTACTTGTCGCAATCGGAATCGCGACGGGACGACGAACCAAAAAAGAAAACGGGTTTGAAAAGAGATTTGGAGTCGCCACCATAGTTATTCTGGAAAACTATGGAAAACCATGAAAATAAGACAAGTATGCGAAAAACTAGATTTTGGATCCAGGAGTCGGTTACGCGTAGAGGTGTTAGCACGCTACTGCGCCCGCCCGAGGGCGATACCTTTAATTAAAAAATGTAAAGTTGATGTGGTTTTCAAAATGTTATTTTTCTCCAAAAAAATAATAAGACAAATAATACTAAAAGAAACAAAAATATTTTTTTAATTTTTTGGACCCGACAAGGATTGACCTTGGTCCTACGTATTCTCATTCAAGATGAGAAATCAAGGTTACGTAGTTCTTTAAAAGATATTTGAAAAACAATTGAGAAAATGATTTGATTTTTGTTGGAGGTGAACCTGACAAGGACTAGCCTTGCTCCAACGTATCTCACGGTGGAGAATCAAGGACCACGTAGTTCTAAAAAGATATGTCACTTGAAAATGTTGATATTTTTGTATTTTGAAAATTTTTTAATTTTTTGGTATCTTTGAATTAGTTGAAAATATGTGTCACACGACGTGAGCGTCAAACAGACACTAAAAGAGAAAAAAAAACTATTTTTGATATTTTTAGAAAATAAGTGTCACACGGTGCGAACGACCGGACAGACACAATAAAGAGAACATTTTTTATGTTTTCTATATTTTTGCAATTTTTGGTAATTTTCAAATATATTTGTTTTTTTTTGTTTTTAAATAAAAATACATAAATAAATAAAAAGATGAAATTGTTTAAGAAAAATAAAAGTGAAAAACAAAATATGAGAATGATTAGTGGGATGTACATGAAGTAAATGAGGTGTGTTTATTAAAGGTGGGGTGCAGCAAGTTAAAGAATAAAACAAACCCAAAATAGAAAACAAAGATATAGGAGGTGCGTGGTTAACAATCATGGTGTATGAAGTAAATGACTATCCAGCCCACAAGCCAAACGTGTGGTGTATGTAGTAATCCAAGGAGTACAACAAATAATTAACACAGTCCATATATGGGGGTGCAGAATAGAAAGAAAGGGGTGCACGAGAGGTGGGCTCAGACGTGGCATGTGGAACCTAAACCCTAACTGCTCAAAAATCAGGAGCCAAGCCCCCTCCCTCTCTCCCTCTCGACGTCCACCGGCGCAGACGAGAAACTCGCGATTTCTTCTCTTCATTCATTTTTCTTGCGCGAGACAGACCACTTCTTCCCCCGCACGACCACAAGACGATGCCAATCCTCCTCACGACTGCGCTGCTCTACCCACCGGAGACTGCGATCAACGATTCCGGCCGTCGTCGGCATCCACACTGGCGCCCATCCATCTCTAAACCTTGATTCTCTCCTTCCGCAAGAGAGAAAAGCGCCCTAGGCCCTTCGATTCGCTACCACCGTGCCAGCCACCAAGACTGGGTCCGCGAGCACCAAGGAAACCAGCCCTCCGGCCGCCGCGACAACGACTGCTTCTGTTTTCTGTTTTTTATTTTGGTTTTATGTAGGTGAGTCATGAAGATGAACGAAAAAGATGAAGATGGAAAGAGAAGTTGATTCATGACGGAAGAGAAACATGATACTCAGGTGATGACTTTCGTGTTGTGAATGCAAGGGTTGAAGGTGAAGGTTGACGATGATGGAGACTGAGGGTTGGGATTCGAATGAAGGTGTTAGGGTTTGGAAAATGACTTAAGTCGAGTGAAGGTGTAACGGATGGTGTGTGAAGGCTCTGTACAATGAAAAGGTGAAAATCAAAACATGGAGAAGGAGAAGATGAATGTAAGCAATGAGCGTGTGAATCTCTATTTTTTATGGTTTTTTATGTAGGTGCGAGATGCAGATGATGGTGAGCAAGAACAAAATCTAGCTTATGAATGTATAAATGGAGTTTATGAATGGATTTCCTGTTTCTTTCTTTTTTTTGTTGCAGTTGCAGGAATGATGAAAACAACATTCAAGTAACACATTTAATTCATAAAACACATCTTCATAATGAACAATCCAACAGATAAACGATCCTATACAAACGCCAGATCGGTTCACACCAACATCAATTATGTACATCAGTTATGTTCATGCTCAAGTGTGTTTCGAAGTGTACCTCTTGTACATCCGCTTTTCAATGATGTTACTTTTGCTGTCACTAATTTCTCTAGCTCCCTTCTTTGCAATCTCATTGTTGCTTTGTTGCTCCTTCTGATAGAATTCTCCCTTGTCAACGTCTAATTTTGTCTGGGTTATAATGTATTTTCTCTTTTTTTTTCTCATAATCTTATTTAACTTTTATTTTGTTTTTTCTTTTCATCTTATTTTACTTTTATTTTATTTTTTATTTTTTATTTTTATTTTTATTATTATTCTATTTTTATTTTATTTTATTTTTTATTATTTTATTTCATTTTTTTATTTTTTTTATTTTTTTTCTTTCGTTTTAATCTTATTTTATTTACAATTTTCTTTATTTTCCTTTTTACTTTTTATTATTTAAGAAAAAAAAATGAAATGAAAAAAGAGAGAAGACCAAGAGATTAACGTAAGGTCTCTGATAGTTATGGGTGGTAGCTAGCTGACCATGGTCATGATGGATGAACAAGGAAAGAGCAGGAAGCAACATCTGCTTTCAGCCTTCATGATGGTTGAACAAGGAAAGAGCAGGAAGAAACATCTGCTTTCAGCCTTATCTCACGTCTCGAGATAGGAAATGAACATAGCAGATACAACAAATATCATCAAGATCCCTTCATTCAGGGAGACCTTTACCTTTTTCACTCAGGGGGCTTTTTTTCATTCTGTTTCTCATTCTGTTCTTTGTAAGATGAAAAACAACACATTCAGTCATTCTGTTCATTAACTTCCCAACCAAACTCCCATGGCTACACATTCCCTCCATTTATCCCTGCCTTTTCCATTCCAATCTCGCACCATCCCATTCCAATCCCGCCGCACTCAACACGAACACCATACCAACACACGAACATAACCCAATCATCTTCATCTTCTACCTGCACCAAAATAATAAAAAAAACAAAGATCCAGAACCCTCATTACTAGGGGTGGCAAACGGGCCAGCCCGGCCCGTTTTGGCCCGGCCCGTATGTGGCCCGTCAAAAAACGGGCCGGGACGGGCCAGCCCGTCAAATAGAAACGGGCCAATAATCACAACCCGTCCCGTATAGGACGGGCTAACGGGCCGGGCCGGGCTGGCCCGTCTAGTTTTTTTTTAATTTTTTTAATTTTTTTAATTAGTTTTCAAATTTTTTAATTTGTTTTATTTTTTAAATTTGTTTATATATACATATAAATTATTATTAAAGTCATATTTAATCAAATAAAATATTATTTTAAATTTTAATTGATTAGTTAATGTTTTTAATTAGATAAGTTAAAATAATTATTAAATTTACATATTAAATTATTCAATTATAACTAATAATTCAAACTTAATTTGTAGGTGTTGATGATTTAAATTACAATACTATTATATATTTCTACATTTAAAATATATAATCTAAAAAGTTAATCTTTTTAATTATTTTTATTTTATTTTATTTTTTTAAAACGGGCCAACGGGCCAGGACGGGCCAGCCCGTACTTTGGCCCGTCAAGTTGACGGGCTGGACGGGACGGGCCAGAACGGGCTGACGGGTTGAAATCTTCAACCCAGCCCGTTCCTTTTAGCACGGGCTGACGGGCTAGCCCGTTGGGCCCAGCCCGTTTTGCCACCCCTACTCATTACCCTCATTCCAGCACCCAAACATTCACGTCTAATCTTCCACAATTCCCGCGCATCCAACACGGGACAACAAAAATAGAGAGGAAAGGAAAATCGTCGGCGGCAACGATGGTGGTCTTGGTCGCGACGGCCATAAGGTTTCGTGTTTAAGTGAGCCACTTCGACGCAAGAAGAACTTCGCGGCAATTGGTATCTCCGGTAGTGCTCTCTGCAAGCGGCAACGGCGCCGTGGCGGCAGTCCAGGTCGGGGCGGTCTGAGCTGGCAAACGCGAGGTTGGAGCGGCGTGGTGTGCAACGACAGGATTCTGAGAACCGGCCTACCTCGTGCGCAGGAGAAAAACGAGAACAGGGAAGATTCAAGGAGTTGGGTTCTCGCCGGCGATGCTTTCGGTGATGGCTGGCGTCGACGACGACGCGTCTCGCCGGCCGTGGAACTTACAACAGTGGCACCTGCGGCTGGAGTCTTGATGGCTCGATGGCTGGAGACATTGGAGAAGGAAAAGGGTTGTCGTGAGGTTTAGTTAATTAGGGTTTCACATTTCTTTCATTTGGGCCGAGATTGGGTTCAGACGCCTTTGCTTCACGCACCCCGCTTTCAATCTTGCACCCCTCTTTTGTGTGTTGTTTCCATTTCATTTATACACCCCCTGCATGCTATTCCCACTCCTTTTGCTTTGCATTTTCGTTTTGGGCTTTATTGCTTGCAAACACCACTGCTCTTCACTGGTTACTTACTGCACCCCATATTTACTGACCCCCACTCCCTCTGCATTTTTATTGTCACTTTTGGGTATGTTTTATATTTTCTTTGTTGCACCCCATCTTAACCTCTCCACCCCTGTTTTCACTTCATACACCTCCAGAATTGCTAACCTCGCACCCCTGCCACACTTGTTTCACATTTTACTCTACACACCCTTTTTTTTCTTTATCTCGCACTCCTGTTTTAATTTTATGCTACGAGTACTCCCTGATATTTACTAACCTCGCACCCCTGCCACACTTGTTTCATGATTACTTCATGCACTCTCACATTTACTTCACGCACCCTGCTTGCTTACTGTGTGCACCTCCCATATCTTATAACTCGCACCCCCTATGTCTTTGTTTCTCATTTTTGGGCTTGTGTTTATGCATTACTCGTTGCACCTCCCACATTACTCATGCACCCTACTATTGTTGTTTTTTTTTACTTTTATCTTTTTGTTATTAGTTTTTCTTTTCTTTTCTTTTCCTAAAAAAGAGAAAATCAAAATATTTTAAATTATAAAAAATTACAAAAAATAGAAAAATTTAAAAAATGAAAAATATTCTTTTTTTGCTTTATTGTGTCTGTTCGGTTGTCCGCACCGTGTGACACTCATTTTCAAAAATACCAAAATTAGTTTTCTTTCTTTTAGTGTCTATCCGACCGCTTGCGTCGTATGACACATATTTTCAAGTAATTCAAAAAAAACACCAAAAAAAATACAAAATTTTCAAAATATAAAAAAATCAACATTTTAAAAAAGAGTCTTTCTTAGAACTACGTGATCCTTGATTCTCCACCGTGAGATACGTAGGAGCAAGGCCAGTCCTTGTCAGGTTCACCTCCAAAAAATTTAAATCTTTTTTTTTCAAATAGTTTTCCAAATCGTTTTTCTAAAGAACTACGTAACCCTGATTTCTCATCTTTAATGAGAATACGTAGGACCAAGGTCAATCCTTGTCGGGCCCAAAAATCAAAAAATATATTTTTGTTTCTTTTTAGTATTATTTGTGTCATTATTTTTGGGAAAAATTAATATTTTGAAAACCACATCTTCTTTGCATTTTTAATTAAAGGTACCGCCTTTGGGCGGGCGCTGTAGGGTGCTAACACCTTCCCTACGCATAACTGACTCCCGGATCCAAAAATTTGGTTTTTTGCAGACTTGCTTTATTTTTATGATTTTCCATAGTTTTCCAAAAATAACTATGGTGGAAACTCCAATCTCTTTTTAAACTCGTTTTCTTTTTTGGTTTGTTTCCCGTCGCGATTCCAGTTGCGATACCCCTGTTGTGTATTATGAACTGGCTTTTCGAAAACTCTCCCCCCACTCTTCTGCGAGTGAGTTGGTCTCTTGTGCTCGAAAGTTTTTTTCTTTTCAAACGGTTCTGCTCTTGTTCTTACATGCTAGTTTCCCATTCCATGTATATTCTGTTTGTATCTTTGCCAAAAGCATGAGGCTGATTTTAGGAGTGGCAAACGGGCCAGCCCGACCCGTTTTGGCCCGGCCCGTATGTGACCCGTCAAAAAACGGGCCGGGCTGACCTGGCCCGTCAAACAAAAATGGGTCAATAATCACAACCCGTCCCGTATAGACCGGGCTAACGGGCCGATTTGGCCCGTCTATTTTTTTGTTTTTTTTAAAAAAAGGTTTAATTATGCCTTTGGTCCCCATTTTAGAGTCAAAATCTCAAAATGGTACCCATATTTTTAAAAGTCTCAAAATAGTCCCTTTTTTTGTTGAAACGTCTCACGTTTGCCCTTTCCGTTAAGTCAAGGTTGACACCGTTAGAGGGAGTGCCACGTGTCAGTTCCTCGATTTTTTGATTTTTTTTTTTGAATTTTTTTTATTTTAAATTTTTTTTTTTGAATTTTTTTTAAAAAATAAAAAATTGCCACGTGTCAAGATGTCATCATGCCACGTGGCAGTGACAGTGACACGTGTCAGTATTATGCCAGGTGTCATTTTCTTAGTCTCAATTTGGTCCCTTTATTTTAATTTGTTTTATTTTTTAAATTTGTTTATATATACATATAAATTATTATTAAAGTCACATTTAATCAAATAAAATATTATTTTAACTTTTAATTGATTAGTTAATGTTTTTAATTAGATAAGTTAAAATAATTATTAAATTTACATATTAAATTATTCAATTATAATCAATAATTCAAACCTAATTTGTAGGTGTTAATGATTTAAATTACAATATTCAATATGGGTACCAACTAGTATCATGCCACGTGTCAGAGTTAGGTTTCTAATATTCAACTAGTATACTGACCCGTCGGCGCATTTGTTTTATTTTGTATATTAAAATAATAAAATAGTGAGAGTATTATGTAATAAAATATTATAAAAATTAAGTTATATTGTTGTAAATGTTATTATTAAAGTAATGAAATAGTAAATCTAAGTGATGCAATAATAATTTCAGTTTTAAATATAATAAATAGAATTGATATCACAATATAATATAGTTAATTGATTTTACGAAATAATTATAATAGCCTATTATCTGTGCGAACATTTTTTTTTAAAATTTTTTTAGAATAATAATATAATTGTTATTATATTTATTTAATCATTAAAAATACTAATAATAATATTAATATAAATTATAAATTATAAAAATTTTAAAAGATTAAAACTCTATTTAGCAAAAGTATTTAGTATAACAACTTTTTCTATAATTAAAGAAAAGCACACTTATAATAATAACACCATTATGAATAGTAATAATAACAACAAAAATAATAATGATACCAATAATAATAATATTTATGCTATAAATATTAATATTAATGCTAGGCTAATGTCAACTATAGTAATCCATAATTATATATAAAGATATACATTAACAATAAAACAAATAAAAATGACAAGTAATTGAAACACAATCCAGCAGTAAATTAATTTAAGATGTGTCATTATTGTTATGAATTAATGATTGTCTATTGATTTGATACATTTACTCATATGATTCATTACTCTTTATGTAAATATTTGTATTGACTACGTTGTTTCCTTTGTGGAATACATGTTGCATCTATAAATAGGATTCTTCCTATCAATAATAAGACACAAATGAGTTGCTCCCTATTCTCTCATTCTTTATTCTCTCTTGTCTCTTCTCTTCTATATTATTTGTCGTCATTCTCTATGTTATTCGCTTTATTGGTGCTCCAACCAATTGAGGACTAGTAGAAGCTTTCTCTCTCTAACCACAATGCTTTGCGTGTCTCAATCCAGGCTCTTTCTAATCATTTCTCAATTTATAATTTTATCTTATATTCTTCCTCTTGTGATAAGAATTGTGACATCCCGACTGGATATTACGAATTTAAATAATAAAATAATGAAGTAAATAATAAAAATTCATTTATTATAACTGATATTCCCAAAATGCGGGAAAATTAAAAACTTTTATTACTTTCACAATAAACCAAAATTTCATAAGTATAAATAACATTGTAATTATCCAAAAGTCCAAAATATTCATAATTACAAATTATTTGAAAGCATAAAAACTTCATAAAGATTCTGATAAAATCTTCTCCCAAAACTAGCCCCGCTCCGTCTCTAGGCCTCACCAGATCCACCTGCAATAAGATCTGCTCCCGTGTACCGCGTACACGATCATCGCCAAACACAAGCAGATAGGGTGAGCTAACAAATTACACATATATAAATAAATATAAATATTGCATAGTTATATATATCACACAATCACACCAATAATGCTGCAGTAAAATCGCCTGGCGGGGGACACGTACCGCCAAGCACTGCCCACTTCCAAACCGCTTGGAAGGTATGATGAGTGGAACCTTCGCTCACATTCAATACTTAAATTTTGGGAATTTAATATTATTTTCGCGCTTAAAAATTGTATTTAGTCGCATACTATATTATTGGATATTATTGAGTTTACTATTGCAACAATAATCTAATTTGGGTCCTTAAGAGTGTAAATAATGAATATTTTAATTCATAAATTAAGTTCCTGAATAGGAATTTTAGAGAGAAATAGTTCAGGTACTAAATGCACCCCCAATTCTCAAGTTTACACCCCCTTTTTCCAATTGGAATATCTATTTTTTAAAATAAAACATTTCTGGAGCTAGTTGCACCCCCTGTTTTCAGGTTTACACCCCTTTTGTAATAGAAATTCATTTCTGTTCTGCACCCCTCCTTTTTACTAAGCTGCACCCCTAATGTCACTTAAACTCTAGTCCACCAGATTTTGCCACGTGGCAATCCTCCGCTTACTAAGTTAACCAATGACAGATTGTCACATCATCAATCCTCCACTAACTCAAATCACCCATCAATGTTTGCCACGTCATCGTCTCCTTCCCAACACAAACCCTAACCCTAATCTCTCTTTCTCTCTCTTTCGCACCAACCCACTCCATGCCGCAGCCGCAGCCGCAGCCGCAGCCGCCACCCCCGACTCCAGCCGTCACCGCACCTCTGTCGGCCATCCTCCTCCGTGCCAGCCACCACCTGCTCGCACAACATCTCCGGCACCAACCTCTGATAACCCCTCGCGCCACCGTCTTCTACGTCGCGCCGTCATCCTCCATCACGCATCGTCTTCTCCATTTCGTCACACTGCCGGAACCTCCATTGACGAACCACTCGAGCTCGCCGGACAGTCCCGCATCTCCGGCAGCACGTGTACCAACACCTCTGCATCCTCTCACGTGATCTGCCATACCCGATGCCAGAACCACAACTCTATCTTCACGCATCGAACCACCGTGCTCGACGCCGCCACCACTTGAAACGACCACACTTGCACCACGAGTTCGCCATGGAAGCCACCACGAGTTCGCACCTGCATCTCCACCAACACGAATCTATCCTCCCTCTCACAATGCCATTACGCATACGAAGAGACGAAGCCATTCACGCATCTGCACGTGAGTTCTAATCGTCACAGATCTACATCAGTTCAAACCAGAACACCACCACATTGTCATCGTGAGCCTCGTCAGAAGCGCATTCTGTGTCATCGCAAACCCCCTACGGCAGCTTGCTGCCATGAGGAAACCCTAATTCTGGAAAAAAAAGAAAGCGTTGCCACATGTCCACTTCTCAATGGATAGTCCAAAAAAAGTCAGACTGGTCAACCAGCCAACTCTGAGTAAGGATTAGGGATGTCAAAAAAATCCGTACCCGCGGGTATCCGCGGATAAAACCCGCAACGGATAGAAAATGGATATTAAAAATGGATACCCGCTACCCGTGGGTATGGGTATTTTTGATACCCGCATGTTAACGGGGCGGGTACGGGTATCATAGTATCTGTACCCGTGGATACCCGTACCCGCTAAACTTTAATTCAGAAAAATTATTACCCCACAAATGAGTCAAAACATTATGAGTCTTCATTATATTAGTAAAAACTTTAATTCAGAAAAATTATATATATATATATATATATATATATATATTAGTAAAAATATTATGAGTCTTCATTCAATAATGGTGGTCAGATTCTTACCCCACAAATGAGTAAATTACTTCCATATACTGTGGAGGCATTGATGTGTCTCTAAGACTTGTTATGGACCAACATGGAAGGTAATGAAATTAACACTTTTACTTATATATTTTAATTAAGTGATTGTTAGAAATTTTTACTGAACTCCTTATGTTTTAAGGCTCTTCTAGATTAAAATTGGACAACATGAAACTTTATACAATGTTGCAAGAGGTGGACATTGATGAAGTTAGTAATTTCTTTAATATTTTATTCAAAAATAAACTACAATATAAATTGGTAGTGATTGTTTATTTGTTTGTTTTTCAAGAATCAATCAGAGAAAGGAGACTTGTTGATCCAAACAATAATTATGGTTAAATAATTATTTTTTTAAATATTTTTGTAAATACCCGCGGGTACCCGTGGATACCCGCCGATATGAAAAAAATAGACGGGTACCCGTATAACGGATACCCGACGGATATGGGTACGGGTACGGGGCGAATATTTATTCAGCGGGTAGGGTACGAGGGAACTACTACCCGTACCTTACCCGCCCCGTTGACATCCCTAGTAAGGATTGGTCAACCTGGGTCAATTTGTCTATTTTAGGTTATACTTGGCAAGTGATTCCTCTACAAGAACCCTAAATGGCCTAGCAAGGAAAAGATAGTCTGGCGGCAGTTCACCACCAACCAGACTAATTCTGGAAATTTCTCAGAATCACAAATTCTAAAAAAAATATATATATAAATCATATGTAATCATACCATACTTAGCATGCCAATCAGGTTTAAATATAAACTTAACGCGTAAAACTTCCCTAACCTGGTCTCCTTTGCTTAGAACTTTGAAAATTCTCCCTTGATCACCGATGACCCTCTTTGGTTCTTCTCAACACTCTCAATCCTCACAAACACTCAATTTTCGTTCTCCCTTCTGCAACCATAATAACAGCCCACCAAAACCCTCTTTCTTCCCTCTAATTAGCCTTAAAAGTGCTCTTAATGTGGTTTAATGGTCTAAAACGAAAATGCAATTAAACCATGGTTAATATCATTTAATTTGTTGTCTCATGATGGTTTTCCAGCCCTCCTTGGCTGCTAGGGTTTTCCTCTACCCTTTCATATTCAATTCAAAACCAAAAATAGCAAAACAATAAAGTTTAATTTGGATTCTCCAAGGTTTGAACCCACAACCATGCCAAATCCATGCTAAACCACCAAGCTAATTCATGTTTCTTGCTAACTAATATAATTCACATATTATATTATTACACAACATAATTACACATATTATTAAAACAATAATAATTAATTAAAACATAAATAGGACTTAAACCCAAGTCCTCTCACACGATAAAATACTCTCAACCATTTGAGCTAGTACTTTTTCACATCATACAAACCAGAATTAAATACCAAAAATGTTCTTCCTACCCGCATTTATTAATTAATTAATTATTTAATTATTTAATTTTCACGAGTCTTATAAGAATTGTTTAACTTTATTAATTTTCATCCATGTCTTATTATTTTTATTTTTATTATGACGGTGATTATTATTATTATTATGATTATTATTATTATTAATATTATTATTTTATGTGCTAGTTCTAAACACACAAAATGTTGAAAATTTTGGATTTGTGACCCTTGATATTATTACAAGGAAGAATTCCTTATATTGGATTTTAAATGTTGAAATATATTTAGATGCAATGGATATTGGGATACCATTCAATAAAGAAATAAAGCATCCAAGCAACATGACAAAAATATTGTGAAAAGAGATTTCACAAATATTGTGAATTTATTTCATGCTTATGTATGGCTGGCTGGACAAAGCAATAAAGCTTTTGATGAAAAATCATGAGATCCGCCTAATCTGCTCCATTCCCATAAGTGAATGCAGCAATAAATATTATGAATTTATTTCATGTCTTTGTATGGCTGAACAAAACAATGAGCTTTTGATAGAAAATCAAGAAACCTGTCCAAATTGGTTCTGCTCCATTCCCAGAAGTGAATGCCGCAACATTTGATTTATATTTTCATGATCGTGATCGTGATATTGAATATGGACATGGTTATAAAGAAAATTTCAAAGACATTTTGTCATCAGAAGTGGCACAATAATGTGAAAAAGGGAAAAGGAAAATGTGAAAATATTGACAAAAAGATGAAAGTATATATTATCATTACGGTGGTAAAGGCCATTTGAGTTGTACTCATTGTACACCAAAGCATCTTACAAATAATGAGAAAAACATAGAAACATACTTTGCTTAGGAAGATGGTGATTCTGATTATGGCCATATGGATGTTACTCATCTTAATATTATTATTTTCTTTGCTAAAGCAAATGGAAGCATTGATCACCTCATTGATTATGAGAGTGTTAAAAAAATAAATCTCATATTGATATTTACGTTTATATGAAAAACAAATGTTTGCACTAGTACTAAAAGATATGTGTCTTATTGATAGTACAACAACTTATACAATTCTCAAGAGTAATAAATTTTTCTCTTGTTTGATAATGCGAGACATCAATGTTAGTATTATTTATAGTACTACAAATATATTTGAAGACTCTAGAAGAGCTATTATACTTCTACCAAGAAGTTGAATAGAAACTTATTAAGTTTCAATGATATTTGTCTAAATGGATATTATATTGAGACAAACAATGAAAAAGCTATGAAATATCTTTATATCTCTATGATTGAGTTGAAAAAGAAAGTGTGTTGGAGAAATGATCAACATTCTCTTATAGTTTGTACTACAAGTTTATTAGTACAATTAAAATGCATGTCATGGTAAACCAGAAGTTTACAAATCAAAATGATTGCCTTGTTTGACATGATCAGTTATTATGATGCGGAAAAAAAAGGGTTGAAAAACTCATGTGGACACGTTTGAAGCGTGATAGACCTATTGGTTCCAAATATAAAAACTCTTGAATGAGAAAGGGAGCTAAAATGCAAAATGACCTAATCGAAAAGGTAGAAATCCCAAAAGATTCATTTGACATAATTAATGGTTCAGTTCCAGAAGAACCTCAAGTACCTAAAATTGTTGAAAATGATGAGATCTCAATAAATTATGTCATTAATCATATAATATGGAACCAAAATAAAGTTAACATTGACGAAACTTTTACTTATAACATAGCGATGAATGCTATGAATGACAATGAGGATCAATAAGTAATGATCATTGAAGATTGTCGGCAAAGAAAAGATTAGCCAAAATGAAAATATGCAAAGAAGCATAATTATATTTGTTTGCTAAACGAAA
Organism: Vigna unguiculata; assembly: GCF_037176805.1. NCBI lineage: Eukaryota > Viridiplantae > Streptophyta > Magnoliopsida > Fabales > Fabaceae > Vigna > Vigna unguiculata. The sequence continues at coordinate 25,351,976 of NC_140801.1, forward strand.
GGTTTTTGAACATATAGTTCGCACACCTGAAGTTATGAAACCCGTTGGGTACATATGGATTTTTGCGCAAAAATCAAATTAAGAATGATGAAATTGTTAGATACAAAGCACAATTGGTTGCTCAAGGTTGTTCACAAAACCTTGTATTGATTTGTGAAAAAACATATTCACTAGTATTGGATGCAACAACATTGCAATATTTGATTATCCTAGTTGCACAACAAGGTTTGCATTTACATCTAATGGATGATGTTACAACCTATTCGTACGATTCTTTTGAGAATCATATTTATATGAAAATCACTGAAGGATTTTATTTGCCCAACAAGACAAATTCTAAAGAGGGTTATTCAATAAAATTGAACATGCTCTTTTATTGATTAAAGAAATCAAGACGTGTGTGGCATAACCGTCTTATTGAGTACTTATTAAAAGAAGGATATAAAAATGATCCTATTTGGTCTTGTATTTATATGAAAAGATCCAAATAATGAATTTGCCATAATTATTGTTTATGTAGATGACATAAACGTCGTTGGAATTCCTAATGAGCTCACAAAGGCAATTGATTACTCAAAGAAATAATTTGAGATGAATGATCTTTGAAGGGCAAAGTATTATTTGAAATTAGAAATTGATTATTTAAATAAAGGTGTTTTTATACGTCAAGAAGCTTATATAATTAAGGTGCTTAAAATGTTCTAAATGGACAAGTCATGTCCATTATGCACTCCAATAGTTGTGAGGTCGTTAGATGTTGATAAAGACTCTTTTTAGACCTCAAGAAAATGATGAAGATCTTCTTGGTCTAGAAGCACCATATCTTAGTGTCATACAAACACTAATGTATCTTGCTAATTATACTCGATCTAATATTGCATTTGCTGTAAATTTGTTAAGCAAGATATAGTTCTTCAACTACAAGAAGAGAATGGTTTGGAGTAAAACATATACTTCGTTAATTTAAGGGTACTACGAATATGAGCTTATTCCATCCAAATGATTCAGATTCAGACCAATGGGTTATGAATATGCATGTTGTTTTACATATTCTTACAATGTCACAATGGTTGATCACAAACAAGATGTTTGTTCACATGTGGTAGCACAATGGTTTCATGAAGGTATATGAAACAAACCATAGTAGCAACATCGTCTAATCATACAAAATTACGAGGAAAGTTGTGAATATGTTTGGTTAAGGTTTATAATTCAACATGTGCAAGAAACTTGTGACTATCCCCGAGAAAGTTGGAATCAACAATCATATATGAAGACAATAGTGTATGTTCAATTGAAAGGATGATATAGATATCCAAAAATTCATTCATGTGAAAATATGGCAGGTCATTTATGAAGGTTTTGCCAAGGAGAACTTTTGAGCAAATGATTCACAAGTTCGGACTCCGTCACCTTAATGATGTAAGTTTACATGAGGGGGAGAAATAGAATATGTGATGAACAATATTGTATTACAGAATACAGAATGTTGTACTCTTTTTCCTTCACTAGGTTTTTTTATCCCAAAGGGTTTTTCCTAGTAAGGTTTTAACGAGGCACATTCTTTTATCAATGGACACTCAAGGGGGAGTGTTATGAATTAATGAATTAATGATTGTCCATTGATTTGATACATTTACTCATATGATTGATACTCATATGATTCATTACTCTTTATGTAAATTATGTAAATATTTGTATTGACTACGTTGATTTGTTTCCTTTATCGAATACATGTTGTATCTATAAATAGGACTCTTCCTATCAATAATAAGACACAGATGAGTTGCTCCCTATTCTCTCATTCTCTATTCTCTCTTGTTTCTTCTCTTCTCTATTATCTGTCGTCATTCTCTATGTTATTCGCTTTATTTCATAACTATTATAATAATATCTGGTAGTAATAAAAATAATAATAATACAATAAATACATAAATAAAGTGATATACATTTGTTGTGCCCTCTTTTGTTTATACAATTTTATCTTCTTAATTATTATTTGTTAAATTAAAATAATTATTCATAATAAAAATTATTTATCCATTTTATCATTTTAATAATTTTAGTAACTATTTTTTTAATTCAAATAATTACACAAATATAAAAATAAAATGAACAACAAAACAAATAAAAAGTAAGTAATTGAGATATGATGTAACACCCTATTTAATTTATAAGCGAAATTAAATGTAGCGTCGCATAAAATAACATACAAGCGCAGCCCGAGAGTTTGAAACCAAGCTCCCAGCGATCCATGGCACACCATGATGCCCAAAAGAAAACGGGATAAAGAGTTAACTAAAAGTATATAAATCTAAAACCATCTATTTCGTGGGTCGCAGCCCTAGATGAACTCATATAGAAAATATAAACTAGTCCACGCGGACTATGCAGCGGAATCTCCATTTCCTTGCTGACCTCTGGAACCTCGCCCATCTGCTCCCATCAATTAAATTGATGATCATCGCAAGAAAGAAGAACCACATACAAGACAACCATACAATAAACATGGTAAGCCAGAGCCAACAACATTTTTATCATACAGTCAAAATATATTTCTCACCATTCAATATCCATACATCAACCAAGCATGTTATGGCTTTCAATCAATACACTACGACCCGACTCGACTCATCCGGATACGTATAACTTGGTCAGATTCAGCGGATGCTTGCGCTTGTGGTGGATACCTCTGCTCACCCCCGAGCTGCTCACCCCCGAGCTATGTATTACAAGTGTTACGATGGATCAATTTTCCCTCACCACAAGGTTAGCCCTTAATGAATTTCAGGCCTCCTGCTACTCTCACCACAGGAGTCAGTCTGCTCTAGGTGAGACTAACTGACTTCTCAGAGTGTCAAGATGCAACCTTACCTTGAATCCTTACCTAGTTATACAGATGGGGCACCACCATGAACACCCACTAACAGGGGCCATGGAATTACGTCCTGACCACTGAAGCGCGACCCTGAAAGTCTCACTTAGAGACCCCAAGGAATTATGCACTGACACAGACAAAATACGATCATACAATCAAATAATATTCACCATGCAAAGATACCCTCATTATATCAACCTTTAAAGTCGTTACCTTTCACATTTCCAGATCCAACCCATTCCAACTCATCATAATCCATCCATGTACATAGAATCCAACTCATCTCATTATCATGCCACTTTAACAACACCAATCTCATTTAGTTCACATGCCAATACTCATACCAAACCCATCATTTATAATTCATGAATCATGCTACGTATACATCACACTCCATTATATAAATGTCCCTCATCATAACATTCATACCCAACCAAAACAGATCATCCAGAAATAAACAAACATCCAAACACAACGTTGTCTCGCCCAGCACCTCGCTCAGGCTGAGGGGTCTCGCTCAGGCGAGACAGTCTCGGTCAGGCGAGTTCCCCCTCCGCCTAGGTGAGGGCTCAAAACAGGAACAAGAAACAACGCGGGATCTCGCTTAGGCGAGACCCCTCTCGCCTGGGCGAGTTGTCTGCTCGCTCAAAATTAAAGAGTTGGCCACCTGGGCGACCTTTGGAGAAAAAGGCTTGGGCGAGCCTCCGCCAGACTCGCTTAGGCGAGTCCGACTTGCCTGGGCGAGATTACCAGGTCTCGCCCTGGATTCACCTGCAGCAGATACAATTTTTCCAAACCCTTCAATCATACAAGGTATCCCACACACCACAAATAGCGATTTATCCATACAAACATCCAGCAGGCTCAAACAGATCAAAGACAACCCAAAAACAGATTAGGGACAACGCAAACTCGAAACCCTAACTTCTCGTACCTGGAGGAAGGGTTAACAGAAGCCTTGGCGGCACGATAGCTAGCATTGCTGTCCTGGGAGCGGCTAAAGAGCTGGAAACAACGGAGAAACAGAACTAAGGGGGATTAATACGAAGCCCCAACTGGAATAATGCCAAGGAAAAAATCATACAAGCTAGAAGGGGTACTTACGCGGAGTAGGAACTGTGTTTGAGTTAGCTCGAAGTGGACCTTAGAGCAACCCTAGCAGAGCGTTCTGTGAGGGGAAGGGAGAGTGACGGCTGCTGAGTCTTCTGCAAGAGTGCAAAGTGAGGGTTAGGGTAACCTGAAAGGGTTTTATCAATTGGGCCAGCCCTAGGCCCAGACACAAGAGGGCATCCCTTAACTTTAGGGCAGGAATGGCCAGCCAACCTTTGATGGGCCTTACATATGATCTCATAGTAAATAAATGTAAAATGTGTGTTTAACTATAATAATAATAATAATAATAATAATAATAATAATAATAATAATAATAATAATAATAATAACAACAACAACAACAACAACAATAATAATAATAATACAACTACATATATAAAGAGATAAACATCTTTGATCTTTGGTGTTCTTTTTTGTTTTTTCAATTTTACCCTCTTAATTGTTATATTTTAAACTTAAATAATTATTTAAAATAAAAAAAATTATTTTTCTGTTTTATTATTTTACTAATTTTAGTAACTTTTTTTTTGAATTGAAATAATTATTCAAATGTAAAGATAAATAAACAACAAAACAAATAAAAGGGTAAAGTAATTGAAACATAATTCATAGATAATAAGTAAAAGTAAAATGTGTACGTAACCATAATAATAAAAAAAAACGACAACAATAATAATAATAACTATTATAATAATTATAGTTCTAATTAATAATAATAGTAATATAATAATAGAAATAATTGTAGTTAATAATAATAATAATAATAATAATTATAGTTGATAGTAATACTGATCATAATAATTATAGTTGATAACAACGATTATAGTTAATAATAATAATAATAATAATAATAATAATAATAATTATTATTATTATTATTATAATTATTAGAGTTGATAATAATAATAATAATAATAATAATAATAATAATAATAATAATTAGAGTTATAATGGATAAATAATAACAATAATGTAAAAATAAAATAATAAATACCATGAAATGAAATGAAGTTGTAAATTCAGTTTTAAATATAATAAATAAAATTAATATTACAATATGGTGCAGTTAATTTATTTTACAAAATAATTATAATAGTATATGACCCGTGCATGTACACACGTTTTTTTATTTATATCAAATTTGTTTAGAATAACAATATAATTGTTATTATATTTATTTAACCATTAAAAATAATAATAATAATAATATTAATATAAATCATAAATAATAAAAATTTTAAAAGATTAAAAATCTATTTAACAAAAGTATTTAGTATAATAACATTTTTTATAATTAAAAAAAATATTTATACTAATAACATCATTATGAATAGTAATAATAATAATAATGAAAATAATAATGATACTAATAACAACAAACAAATGATAATAATAATAATATGTTTATGCTATAAATATTAATGTCAATGCAAATACCAAGACTAATGTTGACATTAGGGGTGGCAAAACGGGTTAGGCCCAACGGGCCAGCCCGTCAATCTGTATTAAAAGGAACAGGTTGGGTTGAAGATTTAAACCCATCAGCCCGTTATGGCTCGTCCCGTCTAGCCCGTCAACTTGACGGACCAAACTACGGGTCAATCCATCCTGAACCGTTGGCCCGTTTTAAAAAAAAAATAAAAAATAAGTAATTAAAAAGATTAATTTTGTATATTATATATTTTAAATGTATAAATATATAATAGTATTGTAATTTAAATCATTAACGCCTACAAATTAAGTTTGAATTATTAGCTATAATTGAATAATTTAATATATAAATTTAAAAATTATTTTAACTTATTTAATTAAAAACATTAACTAATCAATTAAAAGTTTAAAAATATTTATTTGATTAAATATGACTTTAATAATAGCTTATATGTATATATAAACAAATTTAAAAAATTAAAAAAAATTAAAAACTTTAAAAAAAAAAAGAAAAAAAAAACTGGACAGGTCAGCCCGACCCAACCCGTTAGCCCATCCTATACGGGTCGAGTTGTGATTATTGGCCCGTTTCTGTTTGACGGGCCAGCCCAACCTGGCCCGTTTTTGCCGGACAACATATGGGTCGGGCCAAAACGGGACATGCTGGCCCGTTTTGCCACCCCTAGTTGACATACTAATAATCTATAATTATATATAAGGATATATACAGCAGCAACAAAACAATTAAGAAGGACAACTAATTGAAATATGATATCTTAGTAAATAAAATTAAGATGTGTGTCTAACTATAATAATAATAATAGTACCATTATAATAATATCCCGTAGTGATAATAATAATAATAATACCATTATAATAATATCTCGTAGTGATAATAATAATAATAATAATGCACTAACTAAATATATAAAGTGATACACATTTTTTATGTCCTTTTTTTATTTTTACAATTTTAACCTCTTAATTATTATTTATTAAATTTAAATAATTATTCATAATAAAAAATTATTTGTCAGTTTTATCATTCTACTAATTTTAGTAACTATTTTTTTTTCAGTTCAAAAAATACCAAGATATAAAGATAAAATGAATAACAAAACAAATATAAAGAGCAAGTAATTGAAATATGATATGTAGTAAATAGAAGTAAAATATGTGTCTAACTATTATTATAATAATAATAATAATAATAATAATAATAATACCACTATAATAATATCGTGTAGTGATAAAAGAAAATAATACTAATACTACTACTTCTACTAATAATAATAATAATAATAATAATATTAATACAACTACATATATAAAGAGATAAACATCTTTTCTGTCCTTTTTATTTTATCAATTTTATCCTTTTAATTATTATATTTTAAATTAAATAATTATTTATAATAAAAAAATTATTTTTCAATTTTATTATTTTACTAATTTTAGTAACTATTTTTTTAAATTGAAATAATTGTTCAAATGGAAAGATAAATGAACAACAAAACAAATAAAAATGACAAGTAATTGAAACTTGATTCCTACATAGTAAGTAAAAGTAAAATGTGTATCTAACAATAATAATAAAAATAATAATAATAATAATAATAATAATAATAATAATAATAATAACTATTATAATAATTATAGTTCTTAATAATAATAATAATATTAGTTATATAATAATAGAAATAATTATAATTAATAATAATGATAATAATATTTATAGTTGATAGTAATAATGATTATTAGTTATAGTATAATAAAAAAATTATTTTTCAATTTTATTATTTTACTAATTTTAGTAACTATTTTTTTAAATTGAAATAATTGTTCAAATGAAAAGATAAATGAACAACAAAACAAATAAAAATGACAAGTAATTGAAACTTAATTCCTACATAGTAAGTAAAAGTAAAATGTGTATCTAACAATAATAATAAAAACAATAATAATAATAATAATAATAGTAATAACTATTATAATAATTATAGTTGTTATTAATAATAATAATAATAATATAATATTAATAATATAAGAATAGAAACAATTATAATTAATAATAATGATAATAATATTTATAGTTCATAGTAATAATGATTATTAGTTATAGTTAATAGTAATAACCCGTGATGGATCTTGACCAATAATTTTGGAGGAGCCAAAATAATTTATAGTAAAAAATTTTAAACTCATCAATAATTTATCCGGAATAAAAATTTCCAGTTATTCCTTTTTGAATGTAAATAACCATATTGTGTTCAAGAAATTCATCTTTCATCTTATTCCGAATTTTGTTTTCATAATCTTGGTTGTAGAAAATGAAACATTAAGAGTTAAATAAAATGAATTAGACAATCAATAAAGTAAAATATGTTTAATTTGTTTGTTTTTGTCAAAGGTTGACATAATTCAGTAATGGTCGACAAATCCTTCAAATTTGAATGGGTATGAACATTAACAATGAAATGTTGGAGTGAAATTTTAAACTAATCATATATTTATCAATATACCTATTTTTTGAAGTTTAAGACAAAAAAATAATTTATCATAATCTAATAAAAATTGAGACGTAATTACTAACAAATATATATAATAGTATTAATATTATATATTACAAAGAAGAGTAATAACTTTACTACTAATAATGTTAATAATACTAATAGCAATAATATATAATAGTAACATATAATAATAATTACAATTATTTTTATTATTATAATAATACTAATATTTGTTATAATTTTACTACTATTGTAAGACCCAGTTTTATTTTTGCCCTAATGTTTAAGGACTGGCCTTAATCTGTTGGGCCTAAGAGTTGGCCCATAGGGTGCTAAGGCCCTAAAGCTGCTAGGGTTTCCAATTCTGATTCATTCTTGCAAAACAGAACCTTAGGCGCTGCCCCTCTTCCTATCAGAACACTCTGCTAGGGCTTGACTCCGATCTTGGCCAAAGATTTCTCGAGCGCAGTTTTATTTTTCGCTCCATGTAAGTGTTTCTCAAGCTCGTACCTGTACTCCCTAAAGCTTATTTTTCGTGTTCTGCCATTTAGGGTTCCATAGTAACTCTATTCTTTTACTGCCCGATGTTCTTCCAGTTTCTGAGACCGTTTCTCGAACTGTTGCACTCCGCAGTTGGTGTCGAAGTATCTTATAAGCCCCTTCTAGGTAAGGGAAGCTAGGGTTTTCGTTTATTTATGGTTTCTGCATGTTTTTCTGAGTTTAAGTCATATCCTTGAGGTGTGCTCATGATTTGATTGTTGGATATTGGTTAAAATGCGATTTTGGTGTTGTTTATGTGTTATGCACGAGTGAACAGTGGCGAGCACTACTTTTCTCGCCCAAGCGAGCCTGTCTCGCCTAGGTGAGACTAACACAGGCTCGCCCAAGCCTTTCCTACGCGAGCTGCCGCTTAGGCGACTCGCCTCCTTTTTTAGCGAGGGGTAATCTCGCTTAGGCGAGAAGGGACTCGCCTAAGCGAGAGGATCTCCCTCGCCTGAGCGAGGTCGTCTAGCTTGAGCGAGACTAGGGCGAGTGGTGTGCTACAATATGAATGGTTAATGATGTGGTTGCTTGTTTGCCTGACTTGAATACTATACTTGAATGGTTTGAGGGATGATGTCGTGATTAATATATGAGGTTGGGGTGAAAATGATATATTGCTTCATTGTGCATGAGTTAGAAAGCATGAATTGTATGATTGGTTGTTTAGACATGATGTTAGTATTGTGAGAACCTTCTAATTGGTTGGTAAACATGTATAAAGTGTGGGTAGGGCGTAATTCCATGACTCTTGTAGTGAGAGCTCTTGGTGGCGCCTCATCTGTTGGACGTGATTCCATGGACCTTCTTAAGGGGAGTCCCTGGTGTTGCCTCAACATAAGGACGTAATTCCACGTGAGTATCGTGGTGATGCCTAAGGGCCAGGGCGTAATTCCATGAAGGCCACATGGTGGTGCCTCCTGGAAGGGTATAATTCCACGAAGGCCTCGCGGTGACGCCTTATTGCTAGGACATAATTCCACTGCCACGTGGTGGTGCCTCAATATGCGTATCCGGATAGTCAAGTCTTGGGAGTCTTAAATGATTTTGGTAATCCATGTGTGAATGTCTGTTATCCATGTTTGACTTTGAGATTGCATGTTGACTGTTGTGATATAAGAGTTCTGTACACTAGCTTACCATGTTTGCTTGTTTGGTTGTCTTGTATATGGTTCTTCTCCTATTGCGATGATCATCGATTATATGGATGTGAGTAGATGGGAGAACCCCTGGCAGTGGTAATGATGATAGGAATGCTACAACTTGATGGACTGGACGGGTATTGGGCCCACTATGGGGCCCATCGCTGAAGAATTTATTAGCTATGCTTTTCTTGTCTGCACAAGATCTAGTATATTTTGTTTTAGGTCGTGTGGGGCCTCTTTTATGTTTTATGTATATGTTGGAGTACAGAGTACTTCATATACCAAATCTTCGCACTCTCTGGATATTATGTATGTGGCGTTTTTATTAAATGGGTTTTATCTATTTATTTGGGGCGTTACATTTATGGTATCAGAGCAGTCGTTCCTTAGGTCTGTGGACTTTGGTGTCCGCTTAGTTTTTTCTGTGTCTTTTTGAGTGTTCTTAGCTAATTCCTGTCTTATCGAGCCTAACCAAGTGATTTCCTGTGTGTCAATGAACTATGGCACCATCTCGTAGGACTCCACAATCTTCCCAGGGCGATGTGCCAGATATCGCTAGAGCGATTGAAGCAATGGTAGCTGCTATGACGCAGCAAAGTACGACAATGATGCAATAACATGAAGCATCAATGCAGCGACAGGCGACAACACTTGAGCAGCAACAGCTGGTGATGCAACAGATGGAAGCTGCTGAGGACGCTCACAGACAGCATATGGAGGCCCTCCGCCAGCTGAAGGAGAACAGGGTAGCTGCCCCTGCTTTTGGCTTGGAGCCACGACATACGACCAGGGAGTGGAGTCTGGAGGACTTTCTGAAACACCACCTAATGAAGTTTAGAGGCAAGACCAGTCCAGACGCAACAGACCAGTGGCTGAAAGACTTGGAGAGGATATTTGATGCTAAGATTTGCCTAGATGAGAGTAGACTGGCATTCGCAGTTACATGCTCACGGGTGAGGCTGAGCACTGGTGGATCTGCATGAAGTCCATTATGGAGGAGAGGCAGGAACCAGTTACTTGGGATGTCTTTAGGAGGAAGTTCCTCTCCGAGTACTTCCCTGACAGTGTCAAATATGCTAAAGGGGTAGAATTTTTGAAGTTGACCCAAGGAAGAAAGTTTGTGACTAAGTATGTAGAAAAGTTCAAGCACCTCAGTTGTTTTTACACCATGCCACTGGATGAAGAGTGGCGATGCAGGAAATTCGAGAACGGCCTCCATGGAGACCTTCGTTTGGTGGTGGCTCTGCTATCCATCAAAGACTTTACAACCTTGGTAGAGAAGGCGAGGGTCATGGAGAAGATGAAGGTGGAGGTGGAAACTCAACACCCACACCAGCCAAGAGTGGAAGGACCATTTGGGTCCAGGCATAGGCACGAGGAGAGGAGGAAGCCCTATACTAGGCCTCATTTCCAGTCTCAGGGGTCTAGGGAGTCTTTTTCCCAACAGAGTAGGATTCAGTGCTACCAGTGTGGAGGACTGCATAAGAGGAATGTATGCCCCCAGCTTGCAGGCTTCAAGAGGTGCAAAAACTGTGGCAAGAAAGGCCACTTTGGGAGGGACTGCCCCACCCTTGCTAGGGCAATTACACAACCTTTAGTACAGACTCCTGTGCAGAACCAACAAAGGCACAGAGACAACAGGCCTCAAGCGATTGGCAGAGTGTACGCCATGACCGGGACGAAGGTAGCAAGTTCAGGTAACCTCGTTATAAGCCATTGTATGATAGCTAGAAAAGCTTGTTGTGTGTTATATGACTCTGGAGCGACACACTTATTTGTGTCAGATGCATGTGTGAAAAAGTTGAGTTTGCCGGTGTGTGAGCTGTAGTGTGAACTTGTGGTGTCTACTCTGGCATCGGGTTTGGTCAGGACATCGTCCTTGTGTGCTAGGTGTCCAGTGGAGGTAGAGGAACGCAAGTATAAAGTAAATTTGATATGCTTACCTCTGCAGGAGTTAGAGGTGATCTTGGGAATGGATTGGCTCTCTGCCAATCGCATTCTTATAGATTGTCAAGAGAAGAAGCTGCTTTTCCCCAACTCAGAGGAGCCTGAGTTGTTAACATCTCAGGGGGTTGTGAAGGAACTACAAGGGGGTACACAGTGTTACATAATCTTCACACATCTAAAGGTGGAGAAAGAGGAGAGGACGTCAGTTATACCAGTCGTGCATGAATTTGAGGATGTATTCCTGGTGGAAGTGCCAGGTTTACCTCCCAATAGAGAAGTGGAATTCTCTATTGACCTAGTACCGGGAACCGGCCCGGTGTCGATGGCCCCATATCGGATGGCGCCGGCGGAGTTGGTGGAACTCAAGAGTTAGATTGAGGAGCTTTTGGGGAAACAATTTATATGACCTAGTACGCCACCTTAGGTAGCACCAGTGTTATTGGTAAAGAAAAAGGATGGGAGTTCACGCTTGTGTGTGGACTACAGGCAGTTAAACAAAATGACGATCAAGAACAAGTATCCCCTCCCGAGAATAGACGAACTGATGGATCAGTTGCACGGGTCATCGGTATTCTCGAAGATTAACTTGCGGTCGGGTTATCACCAAATATTGGTGAAGGCGGATGATGTGTAGAAGACGGCCTTCAGGTCTCGGTATGGACACTATGAGTATGTGGTCATGCCTTTTGGTGTGACCAATGCTCCAGCGGTGTTCATGGACTACATGAACCGGATATTCAGACCGTTCCTAGATAAGTTTGTCGTAGTCTTCATAGACGACATCCTTATCTATTCCAGGACTCCAGAGGAGCATGCCGAACACCTAAGGGTAGTGCTTGGTATTCTGAGGGAGAAACAATTGTATGCTAAACTGTCCAAGTGTGAATTCTGGATGGATGAAGTGCAATTCTTGGGACATGTGATATCCGCCCAGGGGATAGCAGTGGACCTAGCAAAGGTAGAGGCAGTGGTAAAGTGGGAAAGTCCCAAATCAGCGACAAAGATAAGGAGTTTCGTGGGTTTAGCAGGGTACTATAGAAGGTTTATTGAGGGATTTTCCAAGGTAGTGGCGCCCTTGACGCAACTTACACAGAAGGACGAACCTTTCACTTGGACGAACAAGTGTGAGGAAAGCTTCCAAGAGCTTAAGCGGAGGTTGATGAGTGCTCCAATCCTAGTGATCCCCGATATTGGAAAACCTTTTGAGGTCTATTGTGATGCCTCTCATCTAGGGTTGGGTTGTGTGTTGATGTAGGAGAAGAAGGCAGTGGCCTACGCTTCGAGGCAACTCAAGGTGCATGAGAGAAACTACCCCACTCATGACCTACAGTTGGCAGCTATAGTATTCGCCTTGAAAATTTGGAGGCACTACCTCTACGGTGCTCAATTCTGGGTATTCAGTGATCACAAGAGTCTGAAGTACCTTTTTTATCATAAGGAGTTAAACATGAGACAGAGAAGATGGATAGAATTCTTGAAGGATTATGATTTTGAGCTTTTGTACCATCCAGGGAAGGCGAATGTAGTAGTCGATGCTTTGAGTAGGAAGACGGTGCACACCGCTCACCTCATGATCAAAGAGGTGGAACTGTTGGAGAAATTCAGAGACATGAAACTGCAGGAGGAGTTGGAATCATGATTCATTAGATGTAGTAACCTGACCATATCTAGTGAATTCCTGAACTCGGTTAGAGAAAGACAGTTATTGGATGCTAGTCTGAACAAGGTTAGAGAGTAATTGGGGTCGAAAGAGGCAAAGGACTTTGCTTTGGGTAATGACGGCATATTGAGATTCCAGAGCAGAGTGTGTGTGCCTGATGATGTTGAGGTGAAAAGGCTAATCCTTGAGGAAGGGCACAAGAGTTGCCTTAGCTTACATCCAGGCATGACTAAGATGTACTAGACCTCAAGGAAAATTTGTGGTGGCAGGGTATGAAGAAAGAAGTAGCACAGTTTGTGTTGGCCTGTCTGACCTGTCAGAAGGCAAAGGTGGAGCATCAGAAACCCGATGAGATTATGCAACCCTTAGAAATACCAGTGTGGAAATGGGATAGCATCTCGATGGACTTTGTGACCCATCTGCCACGAACTTTTAGAGGGCATGACACCATCTGGGTCATAGTGGACCGATTGACCAAGAGTTCGCACTTCTTAGCAATGAACCTGAGGATGTCTATGGTTAAGTTGGCTCATATGTACATCAAGGAGATTGTGAGGTTGCATGGGGTGCCTTCGAGCATTGTATCAGACAGAGATCCACGGTTCACGTCACGGTTTTGGCAAACCTTGCAGGGTGCTTTAGGAAGCAAACTCACGATGAGTTGAGCCTATCATCCTCAGACAGATGGTTAGTCTAAGAGGACGATCCAGTCACTTGAGGACTTTTGGATCACTTGGATGCTTGGGATGAAGTGTTACCGTTGATTGAGTTCACCTACAATAGTTTCCATGCAAGCATTGGGATGACACCATATGAGGCTCTTTATGGTCGGAAGTGCAGGACTCCCTTGTGTTGGTATTAGGATGGGGAGGCCGTGTTAGTTGGGCCAGAATTGTTAGAGCAGACCACCGAGAAGGTGAGATTGGTGAGGAATAGAATGCAGGCTTCACAAAGCAGACAAAAGGCTTATGCAGACCGCAGGAGGAGACCCTTAGAATTTGAGGCTGGAGATCACGTGTTCTTGAGGGTGACCCGAACCACTGGTGTGGGAAGGGCTCTCCGCTCAAGAAAACTTTCTCCTAAGTTCCTTGGTCCTTATCAGATCTCGATGAGGATTGGACCAGTAGCTTATGAGATAGTTTTGCCTCCTCAGTTGGCAAATCTTCACCCGGTGTTTCACGTGTCACAATTGAGGAAGTATGTGTTTGATCGGGCTCATGTGTTGGAAGCTGAGGATATACAGATCAGGGAGGACCTCACTATGGAAGTACCACCCATTGCTCTAGAGGATAACAAGGTTAAGGAACGCAGAGGAAAAATAATCAAATTGGTCAAAGTCATCTGAGATCGGAGGGCAGGTGACCCCACATGGGAGTTAGAGGAGGACATGAGGAAATCACACCCGCATCTCTTCACCTGGTAAATTTCCATTTTCGAGGTCGAAAATTTTTGTTGTTGGGGAGAATGTAAGGCCCAATTTTATTTCTGCCCTAATGTTTCAGGGTTGGCCTTAATCTGTTGGGCCTAAGGGCTGGCCCATAGGGTGCTAAGGCCCTAAAGCTGCTAGGGTTTCCAATTCTGATTCATTCTTGCAAAACAGAACCCTAAGCGCTGCCCCTCTTCCTTTCAGAACACTCTGCTAGGGCTTGACTCCGATCTTGGCCAAAGATTTCTCGAGCTCAGTTTTGTTTTTCTACCATTTAGGGTTCCATAGTAACTTTGTTCATTTATTGCCCGCTGTTCTTCCAGTTTTTGAGACTGCTTCTCGAACCGTTGCACTCCGCAGTTGGTGTCGAAGTCTCGTATAAGCCCTTTCCAAGTAAGGGAATCTAGGGTTTTCGGTTATTTATGAGTTTAAGTCATATCCTTGAGGTGTGCTCATGATTTGATTGTTGGATATTGGTTAAAATGCGATTTTGGTGTTGTTTATGTGTTATGCACGAGTGAACAGTGGCGAGCATTGGTTTTCTCACCCAAGCGAGCTTGTCTCACCTAGGCGAGACTAACAGAGACTCGCCCAAGCCTTTCCTGCGCGAGCTACCGCTTAGGCGACTCGCCTCCTTTTTTAGCAAGGGGTAATCCTTCTTAGGTGAGAAGGGACTCGCCTAAGCGAGAATGCACAGGAGCCACTGTTTCATTTTCCAAGCTCTCGCCTAGGCGAGAAGGGACTCGCCTAAGCGATAGGATCTCCCTCGCCTGAGCGAGGTCGTCTAGCTTGAGCAAGACTAGGGCGAGTGGTGTGCTATAATATGAATGGTTAATGATGTGGTTGCTTGTTTTCTTGACTTGAATACTATACTTGAATGGTTTGAGGGATGATGTCGTGATTAATATATGAGGTTGGGGTGAAAATGATATATTGCTTCATTGTGCATGAGTTAGAAAGCATGAGTTGTATGATTGGTTGTTTAGACATGATGTTAGTATTGTGAGAACCTTCTGATTGGTTGGTGAAACATGTATAAAGTGTGGGTAGGGCGTAATTCCATGACTCTTGTAGTGAGAGCTCTTGGTGTCGCCTTATCTGTTGGACGTGATTCCATGGACCTTCTTAAGGGGAGTCCCTGGTGGTGCCTCAACATAAGGACGTAATTCCACGTGAGTATCGTGGTGATGCCTAAGGGCCAGGGCGTAATTCCATGAAGGCCACGTGGTGGTGCCTCCTGTAAGGGTATAATTCCGCGAAGGCCTCGCGGTGACGCCTCATTGCTAGGACATAATTCCACTGCCACGTGGTGGTGCCTTAATATGCGTATCCGGATAGTCAAGTCTTGGGAGTCTTAAATGATTTTGGTAATCCATGTGTGAATGTCTGCTATCCATGTTTGACTCTGAGATTGCATGTTGACTGTTGTGATATAAGAGTTCTGTACACTAGCTTACCATGTTTGCTTGTTTGGTTGTCTTGTATGTGGTTCTTCTCCTATTGCGATAATCATCGATTTATTGATGTGAGCAGATGGGAGAACCCCTGACAGTGGTAATGATGATAGGAATGCTACAGCTTGATGGACTGGACGAATATTGGACCCACTATGGGGCCCATCGCTGAAGAATTTATTAGCTATGCTTTTCTTGTCTGCACAAGATCTAGTATATTTTGTTTTAGGCCGTGTGGGGCCTCTTTTATGTTTTATGGTTATGTTGGAGTACGAAGTACTTCATATACCAAATCTTCGTACTCTCTGGATATTATGTATGTGGCGTTTTTATTAAATGGGTTTTATCTATTTATTTGGGGCGTTACAACTATCACTATAAATAATATTTATAATAATAATATTATTAATAATTAGAAATACTAATACTTATAAAAATATTACAAATAATAATAATATTATTTATAATTAATATTATAGTTGAAATCATAAATAAATGAAAAAACATAAACAAATTGAATTTTGTAGGATTTGAACCCGAGTCCTTTTGTATCAGAGTTTTAAAATGACGAAAAAACTAATTTTATGACATGTGTCAATAAAAGAGAATGAGTAATGTAGTAATTTTGGTAGTATATTCTTTTCTTAATATATAATAGATTTGGTCTCAATATTCGTTAATTGTTTTCAATTTGGTCCTAATTTTTTTTTAAATTTAACATTTTTGTTCCTCTCTAAACTGAGACAAAATTTAATTTATATATATATATATAAATAAATAAATATATATATATATATATATTCTATTTTAACATTTTTTTAATTTTATTTAGATTTTAATTACTTTTTCTTTAGTTTATCATTTTTTTTGTTTAATTTTCATCTTTTAATACATATTTTAAAAATAAAATAAAATATATATATATATATATATATATATATATATATTACTTTTTAAAAATTAATTTAAAGTTTAATTATTTCTTAATTTTTTTAAGTAGATTATATAAAAAAGAAAAGAAAAAAAAAAAAAAATATATATATATATATATATATATATTTATTGAATGTCGACTTCTAGTAATATATATGTATGCTTTTTGACATTCGAAAGTTCAAAATCTTTTCTAGATGTCGACATCCGAAAATATCTTTTATCAAAAATCGATATCTAAAAATAATTATGAAGATGATATTTGTTTTTCGTCGATCAAATGGTCAAAAGATATTGTTTGAATTTAAAAAGTATTTGGGTGTGTAAAAGAAATATGGAGGTACAAGAAGAAAGCCCTCTGAGAATTGTGAGGGTTAGTGTTAAGTGTGTGCGTGGATTTCGTAATTGAGTGAATTAGTGGCGGATGATCATGGTAGCAGGGGGCCATGGACCCCCAAAATTTTGGAAATTTTTTATAGTAGGTATTATGATTGTTTTTATTATAGATATTAAGTATTTTGATTTCTTTTATTATAGATATTAAATCAAATATTTTATTTCTTTTATAAATATAATAATTAATGTTAATAAATAATCAAATATAAAATCAAAATAAAGATTAAAAAAATTTATCAAGATATTTTTTATTATTTGTTTTCATTATAGTTTGTGTTTCTCATAAATTATTCTCATATTTCATTCTCATCTATTTTTTTGTTTATGAAGAAAAAAAGATCTACTATTTTTGCTCTTATTTCTCATTTGTTCTCTTCCATTCTCGAGGGGAAAAAAGAAGATAATTCTATCGTCTCACTTGATGGTGAAATATTAGTTCAATATTTTATTTAATGAGTCTTTTATATTATTTTTTATTTTATGAACATAGAAGAAAAAGTAGTATACTGTGTGTTTTTTATAACCATATTTTAATTTTGGTTCCATTATATATTTATGCCTTAGTTTCTTACAAATTGTTCTCATCTTCCATTCTTACTTAGTTTCTTACAAAAATCAATTATTTTTGCTTTCATCTTTCAATTGTTCTCTTTCATTATCGAATAAATAAAGAATGTAATTTTCTTTTATCTCACTTAATAGTAAAATATTAGTTTAATAATTTATTTAATGAGTCTCTTTTAAAAATTTATTTAAAATGTCAAGAACACCCTTATAATTTTATCTATTAAGATAATTTTTTATCATCTCCAAATTTATCTTTAAAGTCGAGTATTACTAACTATTAATTTTATCTATTAAAATTTTTTTATCATTATTTTATAATTTTTTTATTATTATACTCAACCCAAGGTAACTTTTACATTTCAAAAACATTTAATTTCTAATTGCATAAATATTCAATTATTCATTTATCCAAACATTGTCTAAAACAATTTTTAAAATTCATAATCATGCATGTTATTATAATAATCTACATATAAAAGTATTTTAATATATATTACAATATAATACCATAATTATTTAATTATTTTTATTAACATTAATATTAATATATTTTTATTTTTTACATTTTTATTTTATCTATTATTATTTATTGAATATTAAAAACAAAATTAATTACTATAATACTTTAATTATATTATGTTTAACTTTTATTCTTCATATATTTTTTTAAATAGTTTAAGTTTTATATAATTAGATTATCATCTACTTACATTTATTTGAATTGTCTTATATTTTTATTCTTAAAAATATTTATTATTTTTTTTCTCAAATTCTAAATATCTTCTAATATAAATATTTACAAATAACAAAAAAACAAGCTAAAGCATTTCATTGAATATAATATTTAACTAAAAGGTCTAATTCAAAATTTTAATCATATGAAATAAATATTTTCTTAAATCTGCATTTTGATATCGATAATTTGATACGGATTTGTGAAATTTTAAGAGTTATATTACAATATAAAATATTAGGGGTCATATATTTAGAGAATGAAATATTATAGGGTTGAAAATTTATAGAGATTATGAAGATATGAGAGATGTAAAATATATGATAAATATAAAAGATATATAACAAAATGTAACAAATATAAAATATAAAATATTTACACCATCTCGATTTTCTAATTTATGTAAGGCCCAGTTTTTCTGCCCTAATGTTTAAGGGTTGCCCTTAATCTAATGGGCCTAAGGGCTGACCCAAAGAGGAAAACCATACCCTAATCTGCCCTAACGTCTCCATTTTCCCTTACTTTTAGAAAAACAGTCTGCCCTAAGGTTTCATTCCTCATCGCTGTCAAGTTCGCTTAAGCTCCTTCTTGCTCGACGTAAGTTATTCTTCATCTCGTACCATCCCTTCCTTAGCATGTTTTTGTGTTTTCCCAACTAGGGTTCTGTAGGGAGCTCATTTTAAGGTTTGTTCCATTGTTTTTCCAGCTCCTTAAACCGTTCTTGGAGCTGCTGTGCTCATTGTCATGGTGTCGAAGTCCTCAGCTAAACCCTTCCAGGTAAGGGAAGCTAGACCATTCATTTGTATATTTGAAGTGTGTGGTTTGTTCCATCTGTTGCGTGCATAAAATGATATTGATTATATATGTAACCGTGTTTGAATGATTGGTATGGGAGTGTACTATTTCTGGATTTCCAGGTGTCAAATAGTGGGAGGAACCTGTTATTTTCGCCCAGGCAAGCTCTTCTCGCCTAAGCGAGAATAGCAGTTCCTCGCCCAAGAGTTGTTCTCGAATACTCGCTCAGGCGAGCGAGTTGTGTTTTGAGCGAAAGACCATCTCGCTCAGGCGAGATGGCCTCGCCTAAGCGAGCCTTCGCGAAAATCCCAGGCCCCCTTGACGTAGTCTCGCTTAAGCGAAAGCCTGCAGCTTGAGCGAGGGCACCCCCTCGCCTGAGCGAAGGCCTCTGGCTTGAGCGAGACCCACTGCAGGGCGCACTGTTTTTCTCTATTTGGTGGTTATGAACTGTTTGAGGTATGGATCTACTCTAATTAAAGCATGAGGCTTGTGAAACGTATGGAAATCTGTGGTTATTAAATTGAATGAATGATTTTGGTATGAGATAGATATGAGATTAAATGAGATGGTTGGTACCAAAGAGACATGGTTATGGTGTGATGATACAAATCTGTATTCGTGCTCCAGGAAGGATGGGTCGGTATTGATTCTACAGTTGTATATGAATGAGTATGATTTATAAAGGTTGACCTGAGATTTGTATGCATGATGAGTATTCCTCTATTGTTGATTATGATTGGTCTGTATCAGTGCGTAATTCCTTGGAGTCTCTAGGTGAGACTCTCAAGGCCGTGCTTCAGTGGTCGGGATGTAATTCCATGGCCCCTGTTAGTGGGTGACCATGGTGGTGCCCCATCTATATAGTCTGGTAAGGATTCAAGGTAAGGTTGCATCTTGACACTCTAAGGAGTCAGTTAGTCTCACTTAGAGCGGACGGATTCCTGTGGTGAGAGTAGTAGGAGGCCTGAAATTCATTAAGGGCTAACCTTGTGGTGAGGGAAATTGATTCATTGTAACACATGTAACACATAGCTCGGGGGTGAGCAGCTCGGTGGTGAGCAGAGGTATCCACCACAAGTGCAAGCATCCGCTGAATCCGACCAGGTTATATGTATCCGGATGAGTCGAGTCGTGTCTTAGTGTATTGATTGAAAGGTCATAACATGCTTGAGTGGTATATGTACATTGGACTATGAAAATATATTTGATTGCATGATAACAATTTTGTTGGCTCTAGCTTACCCTTTCCATGTTGGTTGCTTTGTATGTTGCTCTTTTACCTTTGCGATGATCATCAATTTATTGATGGGAGCAGATGTGAGAGGTACCCGTGGTCAACAGGGGAGAGACGATTCCGCTGCTTAGTCTTCTTGAGCTGGACTTCCTGTTCTTCCTGGGCTTTCTTTAGGGCTACGGCCCATGTACTTGACTGTTCTTAAGTTTCTTTACGATTCCAGTAAACTGTATGACTTGTTTCCTTTTTGGGCATTGTGGTGTGCCTTGGATTGTAAGGAGTTATGATTAAACTCCATGACTGCACTGTTATATTATAATTGTGTGACGCTTCTTTTAATTATGTTTATTAATTAAATGGGACGTTAGAATTTACAATAATAACTAATTTTTAACATTGAAAGATATTTTTTAAAATGACAATATTTTCTAAAAGTTAATTTAAATAAAAAAGATATAAAGTCACAAAATTATTGATCAGAGAATTTTCTCTTTTCAAATGCAGATTTAAACGGAATGTGAACTTAAAAGAATACGGTCTTAACTTAGTGCGGACTTAAAAGGAATGTTTATTATATTTCAATTTATAATTTAAACAAAATCATATCCATTTTTTAATCTTAATCATTCAATAAAAGTAATAATAATATTTATGACTCCATACGTCATATCTTTCGATATATTTTTGTCTGTTTATATATGCATGTGTTTCTATTTACAAATTTTAACATTAACGTGTTATTTTTATTTTGTACGTATCTTGTAATATGTCTATATTTTACTTTAAAAGAGAGCCTAATCATTTTATTTTAATATAAACATCACTAATAAATTATTGAATCAATTCTATAATTTAATAGAAACAAATTTATATCCTAATATTATTGGGTAATCTTAATATTACCATTTTAAACAAAAAAATAAATTGTTTGTACGCATCAATAATTAGTTATTATAAATTCAATATCTACGTCGATAACAACATTTGCATGTATTTTTGTTTAAAATTTTTAACATCAATTCATGTTACTCTAATTTTATTTTTAATAGGGACCATATCTAACAATTTGTTTGCATTTTTTTCATTTTTTTTAAGTTGATTATTCATGTGTGGACAATATTTTTTGTTGTACGGAATCAAAGTTCACACTATACCTACATCTTATTTTAACAACCGATATGTACATATGTATCTCATTCTAATATAATATATAACTAACCACTTTATCGGTAAAATTTCATCCTATAACAATATTGTTTTACTACAAATCACTAATAAATTATTATGTAAATTTTACAATTTAATACAAATAAATTCACATCCAATTTCATAATTAAAAAACAAAATTGTGTACACATCAAATAATTGATTGATAATCAATATCTACGTTGATAACAATATTTAATATATTTTATTTTAATTTTAACTTTGAATTCATGTAAAATTTTTAATAAAATTATATATTACGATATATTTTCACTTTATTCATATTTGCATGTTATTTTTTATTTAAAATAATTTAAATTTAACTTTATATTTTCTTTTTCAGATTCCAAATGTAACGTCTCATTTAATAAATAGACTTACTTAAATGACACGTCACGCATAAGCAATATTAAAAGCAACGGTTCAGAGTATAACTCACTCCTTAAGAATATTCAAGAATTCCTAAAAGAAAATCCTAGGGCACACCATGATGTCAATACACACAGGATACATAATCCAACAGTAATACAACTAAGATTTAAAACAAGGTAATACATGGGCCATAGCCCTAAGAGAAAATCCAATAAGCGGGATCCAGCCCAGGAGGGCTAAGCAGTAGAGTCATTGTTCCCCTATTGACCGCGAGAACCTCTCACATCTGCTCACATCAATAAATTGATAATTATCGCAAAAGGAGGAGAACCACATACAAGGCAACCAAACAAGCACAAAGGGTAAGCTAGAGTATAAAACAGTTCATCATACGAATACATGCTATTTCACATACCAATGAATATATGTCAACCAATCATGTTATGACTTGCAGACAATACACTGAGACTCAGACTCGACTCATCTGGATACATATAATTTAGTTAGATTCAGTGGATGCTTGCACTTGTGGTGGATTTCGCTGCTCACCTCCGAGCTAAGTGTTATAAAGTTTCAACCCCCACGCACAAGGTTAGCCCTTAATGAATCTCAGGCCTCCTGCTACTCTCACCACAAGAGTCAGTCCGCTCTAAGTGAGACTAACTGACTCCTTAGAGTGTCAGGATGCAACCTTATCTTGAATCCTTACCAAATTATATAGATAGGGCACCACCATGAACTCCCACTAATAGGGATCATGGAATTACGTCCTGACCATTGAAGCACTACCATGGGGTCTCACCTAGAGGCTCATGGAATTACGTACTGACCACATACCAATCATACTCAATCTAACAAGTAATATTTTTCATGCATATAAATCTCATGCCAGCCTTTATAATCAATCCTCATTCATATGCCATATTGGATCCATTCCAACTCATCCTTCCCAAACCATGAATATAGAAGTGTATTTCGTACCGACACCATGCCACTTTGATAACCAACCATCCCATATAAAATCACATGCCAAGATCATACCACACCTATCATTTACAACCCATACACCATACCATGCATGCATAATCATTCTCCTCATACTTTTAATATAACAATTCAAATCAAGAAATTTCCAACCATCCAGGAACAGAGAACAACAAATATTACAGTACCCTCGCCCAACTCCTCGCTCAGGCTTAAGGGTCTCGCTCAGGCGAGAGGGACTATCGCTTAAGCGAGCTCCCTTTGCCTAGGCGAGAGCTCGACAATCTGGAACAGTGGCCATTCACACTAGCTCGCTTAGGCGAGATCTCCTTGCCTGAGCGAGGCATTCTCTCGCTCAAAACAAAGTGGCCCGCCTGAGCGACAGCTCGCGCAGAAGGTCTGGGCGAGCCTCTGCCAGTCTCGCTTAGGCGAGACCTGCTCGCTTGGGCGAGACTATCAGTTCTCGCCAATGTTCGTACCTGCAACAACCATACATTCATGTCCAAAACACATAGCAGAGCATTTTTATGCAATCACAACAACACACACTTCATACCAACTCGAGATAGATAAAAAAAATAAGCAACAAATTATAAAATGCAAGAAACTCTAGCTTCCCTTACCTGGAATGAGCTAGTACAGGACCTTGACACCAACCACGGAGCACAGCAGCTTTAGGAATAGGCTTAGAAGCTGGAAAACAGTGGAACAAATCTTAAGATTGGGCTCACTACGAAACCCTAACTGGAAAAACATGAGAATATACTAAGGGGAAAGTGGTAGGAGTCGAAGAGTAACTTACGCGGGGCAAGAATGAGCTTGAGCGAACTTGACGGAGGCTGAAGATCAAACCCTAGCAGAGCATAGTTTTTGGTGAGGAGAGGAGAGCAAGGCAACTGTTTTCTGAAAGTGAGAAGAGAAGAGTGGGTTATGACAAACTTAGGGTCTGGTTTCCCTTTAGGCCAACCCTAGGCCCAACTGATTTTGGGGGTAGCCCTTTAAAAAATAAGAGTAGCAATGTAATAGCAATGTAAGTGGGCCTTACACCAAAAGTTAATACCTTTCCATACTATTTTTCTTTTAAACTCATTATATCTAAATGTACTTCTATTCAAAATTTTAACACGAGATTTTACTTACTCTTAATTAATTTATCATAAAAAATAATAGTAATTAATTATTTAATTTTTATTTTATTATTTAAATATAATATATGTAATTATAAAAATAAAATATAATGATACAAATTAATAATTTTTTTCCAAATGTAACAATAAAAATAATTTTTTTAATTAATAACAATATTAATTTTTTAATGTAAATTATATAAAAAAAAATAGACCCGAGTAATTATATGATGAAAACTGTTTTGGTACGATGCGCGTAACTGAAGAAAGCGAGACAAGGTTAGAATTGCAATTAAATTATATTAACTGACACCTCCCTTTAAAAGTGCTAAAACATGGGTCAAAAAGTGCCGAAACATTTGTGCCAGTCTTCTACTGTCTTTTCTTTCTCACCTTAACTAAACTCACAGATGGAACCAGAAGAAACCGCCGTTACCGCTGTCGACGGAAGTGGTGATGAGGGACTGCTGTTGTTAGACGGCAGTGATGTCGGCGGTGGCAAGGACAGAGTGAAGGGTCCTTGGTCCCCGGAAGAGGACGCCATTCTGAGTCGTCTCGTTAGCAAGTTCGGCGCCAGAAACTGGAGTCTCATCGCACGGGGGATCAGTGGAAGATCCGGCAAGTCTTGCCGTCTCCGGTGGTGCAACCAGCTCGACCCCTCCGTTAAGCGCAAGCCCTTTACAGGTACGTGATATTGGTACCATGCGTGTGGGTTTGAGTTTGAATTTGAATTTGACTTTGTTTTGGTTTGATTTAATTTTAATGTTTTAGAAATTGACCTTAAGAGTGTAGAGATGGGAATGGTTTGAATTTTCTTAGCGTAATGTTTTGTGTATGATCTTTTGTTCTTATAGTTTGATGGGTTATGTGGTTCTTTTTTGACTTGGACATTTCGATTTGCTGTGTGCATTATTGTTTCTTGATGGATAAATCATACCTTTTTGTCTTCTTGTTATTTCAAGAATTACCATAGAGTCATATTGAGATGGAGATTGGCTGTTATTATTTGCAATAGGGTATAGTTTTTACTCGCAGACTGATGCTGTGCCTGTGAGTTATTAATGGCTGTAAAGTATTTGCTATTCTTGATATTGTGGGAAAATGTGGTTGTTGTAGCCGTAACTGCAGTCGCAAGCAATGGCTCAATGTTGAGAGAAAAACCTTAACATTGCCGCCATGGTTGTGGCTGCAGATTTTTTTTACAACCATAGCGATATGTTTTCTTTTTATTTAATAATTTTCCTTTAAAGGCCAAATTCTTGAAATGTTAGATTATTTGATCAACGCAAGGCCTGTGTATATATTCCTATGATTTAAAGAGTTAGCTAAAATGATGCCCCATCAAGTTAAATGAATAAATTTATGTCTAGGAACCTTAGCTCAGGTAGTACCATTCTTTTTGGAAACTACACCTTAAATGTGAGAAAATTTATAGATTAAAGAGAAGCAGCACTTCTTGTAATGGTTTACTGAGTCACAAATGGAGACCAAAGTAGTGAACCATCCTTCCAAGGTACCCGTTATACAACTGATCTGTTGCTGGATTTTCCAGAATTAATGAATATGGATGCTTTCTCTTGTACCAGAGCCAAGACCACGATCTTATCAACTTTAGCAGCCCAATCAATTGTGTTACAATAACTAGCTATTCTCTGGGACCCATCAATGTCAACTGCTCAGAGTTCAACCATGTTGGCTTTTCTATGGGCTAGTAATTGGGGAACTGAGATGGGAAGATATCCACACACCCCATCCTTACCACTTGTTTTGCCCCTTCTCACCAAGATTACAAAATCCTGCATTCATCAGTAAATCCATTTGCCATAAGGTAGCAAATCTTTTGTAGAAGCTTCAGAAACGACTTCTTTAGAACCTTTGAGCTGTTACCGGTATCAAATTTATCTACATCTGATGTTCATGAGTGTGAGTTGATAGTAGGAACTGGATCAGAATCATAAAGAAATCTGCCTTTACTGGAAAAGAATAGGGGAAAAGACAACAGAATTTTGAGGATCTGCACCTCCCAATGCCCAAATACCCAAACTCTTCTCAATTGACAAGACGCCTCTTTTTCCACCTATCTTATTAATAGGAATTGTGCTTTATTTGTCTATTTATCCCTGTCACAACTAACTAACCAATAGAGCAGATTGACAATAAAATATTGTTCAACTGACGAACCTTCAGATTTGGTTTCATCTGTGGTACTTTCAAGAAATTCTCAACTTGGGCTTCCGCCATGAATGTTGGGAAATTCAATCTTTTTGGCCCAAGATTTTTTACTCATCTCAGAAGGGCTCATAAGTGTCTTACTGTTATGATTCTGTTTTCTCCTCATTCAATCTTTTTATGTCTTGTGAGTGGGTTGTCCATTGTCTTACTCCTTGAAGCGTATGTTCTATTTCTTCATTCAGTCTCACCAATAGTGGAATTCCTTCATTACCAACCATCTTTGTCTGAATCTTTGCCGAATTAAAGGACACGAGAAGTAATTTGTAATAATTGATTCACTCCATGAATAGCTTCCCATTGTTCTTCAAGGCTTCCATTCTGTTTTCCATGTCATCCTCAAGTATGTTGCTTGCATACAGGTCTATTTTATGGTTTTTTAAGAGATAAAGGGTATGGTACACCTTTAGAAAAATGTGTTATAGAATCTGGATCAGAAAACTCTAAAGGGAAGGAACTCTCAGATGGAAAAATGAGAATTCTGTACAGAACATGCAGTGTACAAAAGTTTACAAATACAATCACTAAGACTTCGACGGTCCAGATCCTCCCACTAACAATCATGTTTTCTCCGTGTCCCCCCAAAGACTTGAAAACGGACACATATATATATATACCTAGCTTCCCCACACAACAATTATATAACCACTAATAGGTTTCTCAGCTGCTTGAATTAAAGCAATTAGCTGTATTTTTTTTCCCTGATTTCTTCTTTCATAGACCTTCGTAATAGAAGGTCGTATCCTAACAATGTGCATATAGAAATAATAGAATTTTATATGAAAATAACTACATTAACAAAACTCTACTCCTCATGACTTACTAATCATGGGTGTAAATCTCAAAGGCGAATTTTCCTTATATTTAACCTACGTTCTCCTTGCTGACACTAGATCATAGACATATCTTTTTTTAAAAAAAAAAGAACAAATAGGCTTTCGCTTGTTGGTGTTTGAGGAGAATAGATGTATGGATTTCAACACTTGGTTTAAGGAAGACTATTTCCTATATTTGAACTCATAATTACGTTTGCAGCACCAAGGCTCACTCACCTACAAAATAATATACTGATAAATATTTGTAGAACAAAATAAACTATGGATGAGAATGCCTACTTTTTTGTTGAGATACCCAACATACATTGGCCTCCATTCATTATGTGTTTGGAAGAAATATTAGCAACACTCTAAAGAGACCGTTAAAGACTATAATATGATACTCTTTCAAATACTCTCTCTTATTCATTTACATTTGATTGGACCAACCCAAATCAAGAGAGTCACTAGGAACCGATTTATAGAAACAAGAAGCGTGAGATATGTGACAACAATATTTGCGATAGCAAATTACTAACTCAATGGAGAGAGGGCCCTCCAACTCGATCATGAAATCAATGTTGAGTCAACTATCATCGAGAGAGGCATCATGAAAGGAGCCAATACCTTTTATATATAGGTTGTGGAAATGCCCTTTTTGTGGGTTTCCTTCCAAACCTATGCTTCGTTCCAAACCTATGCCTGTTGTAACATCTCAACAATTCAATAAAGAAAGTAAGGGCTTCAAAGCTTAACATGTACAAAATGAAAACTTCATTTTTAATGTTGCTAGAATTTTTATAGAAGTCTTTCATTTGCTTCTCTCATGATGGAGGTTTTATTTTCCCGTAATGTATCCTAATTTTCTGAAGAAGAAGTAATGACAATATTCAAAGAATAAGCATCAACTAACTTTATGCAAGCAACTGACAAAGGATGCAACCAATATCTAGAATGATTGATTGTAATGCATCTATTGTTGGTTTGTTAAGTATGTTGTCAAACCCTAGGGCTCAACCCTTGTCAAGCAGTGGTAACTGCCAATGACACAAACACTCTACTAGATTGACATTGACATGGAGATACGAAACTAGTGGAGTGAATGAGATTGGATACTATAATAGTCTTTAGCCATAAATGAATGATATGAGTTGTTGTGCATATTGGCGGTGCAATGTTGTAGCTACATGTTAAGTGATAAGGATCAAGTTATGTTTAGCTTGGAATGTATTAGATGGAAAGCTCATTTTATGTCTTAAGATGCATTCATGGATGTTTGCCACTTAATAGGAATTTAATTGATGATATAACTATAAAGGTTTACCTCCAGAAAAAGAACATGACTATATAAGCAAGTGAAAGAATGGCATAGTAGAGACATAGTCGAAATTGGCTGAATAAAATAAGTAGAAAAAGTAGAATTAGAAGCTAACAAGTTAAACGAAACGGAAAAGGTGGAGGAGACTTATGGAAATGGAAGAAGAGATCCACTCAAAGATGGAGAGAGCTTCATCCTCATGATAAGCTTCAGGAAGAATCATCACTCGACACTTAGGAACCAATATAAGACTCCAATGAAAGTTGATAATACTCACAAAAGCAAGCTTTCAAGAATTTCTCTAATTCTCATATATTCTAAAGTAACTTGTTCAAGCGAGGGAGTAGTTATATATAGCCACCCATAACCACCCTTAGCCATGAATTTAGTGCACAAAGAGGAGGAAAAATTAAATTTTAAAATTCAAAACCTAGATTTAGATCAATGGCTGAGATGAATGCTTCTCATGCTTGATTGACTTCAAAATGCTCCTTGTGTCCTTGTCTTCCAATGCCCACACCCCAAAGCTTTATTGGGTTTAATAGACTCCCATACAAAATTACTATATGCAACTACTTTACACATGAAAGAAAATGCAATGTAAGTAAATTCTATATCTAAAAATAACAATCAAAGTAAATTCTATTTTACAAACAAGCATTTTATCTATTTAAAGATAATAAAAATCATTTGCATCCATGCATACTCATCACGAAGGGTCATGCCTGGGGAGTATCTTTGCAAGTGTTGGAGATCTCATATCATCTAGAGATATGATTAAGTCAACTTTCATAGGATAATATTTAGAGTCTTTCCTTGCAAGATTTGTAGCACCTATCGTTCCACCCTCTATCAGTATGAGGGAGTGTGTTGAAGATCCCATATCATCTAGAGATATTGTTAGGAAGGAAAATAATAATAGTGGAATGTGTGTTATATAAGGAAATTTAGAAATGAAAGGTAGTTATGCAATTAGTTGTTTTGTGGAAGAGACTCTCTAAGAAAGTCTATAAATAGTTTCCTTGTCACCAAAGTCAAAGATTTTCAATACCAAAAAGATAACCCCCTAACACTTCCCAAAGGGAAACTATATATAGACTTTATGAGAAAGTCTCTCTCCCAAACAACTAACCGCATAATCACTTTTATTTCTAAATTCCCTCCTACAATATACATTCCTCTCTCAAAATTTTCTTTCCTAACAATACCCACTGTTGTCGAAACAACCTTGTCCCCAAGGTTGAATTCTAAAAATTGAACTTTAATGGCAGAAGTGTTTTCCCACATGGCTGCCTTGGACCCACCTCTTACCATTACACCAACACTTGTTGAGGTGACTCTGGTGCTTCCTCATCCATAGTCGTCTTTCCCGGCTGGTGTATGCATGGATGATGAGAACCTTTTCATTGTTGTTTTGCATTGGTGTATGCATGGATGATGAGAACCTTTTCATTGTTGTTTTGCATTTTCTTTTATTAGTATTTTGTATTTAGGGTTTAAACCTTGCTTAGTGGAACTTTTTATTTTTAGGTTAGTTGACCCTCCACTATAAATAGGGGGTTGACCTTCGTTGTAAAGGCAAATTTGGAATATACATGAGAGGCATTGTTGAGTGATTCTCTTGTGTATGTGTGTATGAGTCTTATCTTGAGCAAAGGCCTGGAGTGGTGACTCCTCCACTTATCTCATGGAGCCTATCAAGTGACGTGGAGAGGAGCACAAATTTCCATTTCTAATGTGTTTCTTCACTTATCTCATGAGAGAAGTGAGTGGCGTGATGAATGAAGATGCATTCACTTATCCTAGAAATTCGGGTGGCGTGAAGTTTTCACTTATCTCGGATGGTTGTTTGAGTGGTGTGATGAAGACAATATATCCATTTATCTTGGCGGAACCCCAAGTGGCATGGCAGCTCCCATTGTCGTTTCCATTCCATGGTTCATCAACCCGTGTCCTCCATCTTCCTTTTACACATAGGGTTTTTAGTTCAAATAAGGCATTTCGTCAAACAGTTAGCGTGCGTGTCGTCTTCCTAGAAGCAGCTCGCATCGCCAGTACACATCTAGCCAAAGATGGTGGACATTTAAAAGTGTTTTTTGATACCGGTATAACATCACAACTTTGTGGTTCAAAATAGCATTCAAATCTTCTAACTCTGATTGTTGAGTAAGATGAATCTCCTCTAGCAAAACCGAGCGACCTTCCTTTAGAGCCACTTTAAATAAGGAGAATAAGTAGAGGTAGTGGAGCATGTACTGTTGAAGAAAAAAACAAAATTAATTTAGCTTTGAGTTAGTGGAACAGTCACAAGAATTAGTGGGATAACTTGTGGAATTAATGGGACAAATGTTGCATTTAGGGAACAAAGGTTAGTGGGCAACTGCTGTAGTTAGTGGAGCATTTTTGCTTATTATTTTCATCACACCTTGTCGGGTTACAACTGTTTTTACTAAATTTGGGTATCTTTTAATCTGGACCTGCTGATGTTGAGTGTTGAAACTCATGGTTAAAGTCTTCCAATTCACCTTAAGATCTACAAGGGAGGCCAACCAGGTTACCCCTAAAATTAAATCAACCTGTCCTAGGCCAAAGAGGAGAAAGGTCTCTTTAACAACATAATTTTCCAGTTGTACTACCTCTCTGTAATACCCACTCGTTGTTTCTTCTGCCCATCACCTCATCACGCACAATAGGATGGAGTCATTTCTACTTGCAAACCAAGAAGAGTTACCAGATTCGATGTGACCAAATTATGACTTGCTCCACTATCAATCAATATGGGATTGAGTCAAACCCCAAACTGAAAAAAGAGAAAGTTTCGTATGCTGATATTCAAAGTCAATGACTTCTTCTTCAGCATTTTCTAGATACTCCCCTATCTCATTTCTCTACACTCCTACTTCTCTATACCACTCTTCTTTCAAGATAATGACCCCAAATTCTTCTTTGGACAACGATGTCTTGGATTATATGCCTCTCCATAATGAAAATACCTTCTTTCCTCTCTTCTTTTGACATCTTCATGGTAAGGAAGACTTCTTGATCCTCTGTTCCTTGCTCCTCCGACTAAGTTTCCTCCCATGTTTGAGCCGTAATTCGTCCCATTCCCCTCTCTTCTTGGTTGCTGCCACTGCTGGAAGTCACTTGCGAGATTCCTGTTCCTTTAAAAGGCTTCGTTTGTGACACTATTTTAGACCCTCCTTGATACTAGAAATTGGAATAAGTATTCCGGTAAGACATCCCTCCACCTGTTCTAATTTATTTCATTGCATCCTTTACATCAAGTGTGTTGAATATTGAGAAAAACTGTATAGAATTAATCTCTCCTGTGTCTAAAATACACATAGGATGAATGTATTTATAATAAAGAGTGATACAAGTATATATGGTAACCAACCAAACATAAATATGGTAAATAGAAGATATTGTAATAAACAATATCAACGATATCTACCAATATCTACCAATATCAAACAGTGTCTAGCTGGTGCATATAAGTCGTATGTACCAAGCTTGTTACAAATATAATCAATTCTCGATCCCCTTAAAGACTTAGTTTATTAATAGTTTCCCTTTAGGAGGTGGTAAGGGTCTTCTTTTTAGGCACTAAGAGTCTTTACTGTTGTGATAGGGAATACCCTGTGTCAATGTTATCAAATTTCGGCCATGGCGGCGCCATGGCGGAAATCGGTTGCGGTTTCCCGACCTACCGCCACAACATGACGGAGGCGAAGCGGGTTTCCTGTGGCGGCTCGTGGCGGCCGCTTTTCGCATGGCGGCTGGCGGTGGCGAAACGGTAATGGCGAAAAAAGAGAACTGAAGAAAGAGACAAGCAGTAGCAAAGTGGAAGAGATACTGCAGCTACCGTGTCTGAGAAGAGATGAGTAGTGTGGGAGATGAGATAGGCGGTGGCTGCCACAAATAAACCCTAATTTCATCCTTCTATGCGTTTTACTCCATCAGTTTTACTGAGGTCTAATTTGGGTCAGGCCCACTAACATTATTTGACCTAACTAAGTCCAAAACCCCTCCCCTCTTTTTCTTTTATATTTTACTGT
This sequence comes from Vigna unguiculata, assembly GCF_037176805.1. Classification (NCBI taxonomy): domain Eukaryota; kingdom Viridiplantae; phylum Streptophyta; class Magnoliopsida; order Fabales; family Fabaceae; genus Vigna; species Vigna unguiculata. The sequence continues at coordinate 25,384,850 of NC_140801.1, forward strand.
GGCCCTTTTCTTATTCTTTTACCAGTTACTGCAGTAAAATATTACTAATGCAGTTAAATATCCATTAAAACATCTCTTCTCTTATTCTTTCAACTTTGGCCTTAGTTACTGCAACTAAGAGCCACAACTGCCACCACCAGTTGCTGCTGCCCACCATTGTCAGCCACTGTCGTCTGTCGCCTACCGTCACAATCAGCCACCGCCGCCTGCCTCCGGCTGCCACAGTCAGCCACTGCCGCCTGCCGCCACTGTCAACTCCTTTTTTTTCAAATTTTTTTCTACTTCTCTTCTTTCTCTATAATTATTTTTTCAAAAATTATACTTTCCGCTATAACCCGATATGATTTCCGTTATAACTTTATAACGGATTTTTTGCTTGCCGATATTTTCCGTTATCCGATATTGATAACACTGCCCTGTGTGAAAGGAAGCTATTTCCTTTAAACATTCTTTTTTACAACTTATAGAGAATAATTCAGTTTGTTAGTTTTGCGTCTTCTCTATCTTTGTTTTCTCATATCTGTTTCAAGGTTCCTAACATGGCCAAATTATAATATATAGATGGGTGCAAACTTCTCTCACCAAGTTGATTTTGTGAGCTTGAATTAATCTACTTTCATAAGAGCAAGAATAAAACTCAAAGTAATAGACGAGGGCCAACACAAGTAGTGGAGCATGTGGTTGAATTCAATAAAAAGCGATAAACGTTACTGGGGCTTAACCTGCTTCAAATCATCTTGAAAGAGAGGAGTACTTTTGAGAACATAAGCCACATGTGGTGCTTGAGAATGAGGCTCGTCAGAGTTTGTGTTTCAATCAATTTCCAAGAATAACTTTAGTATGATAACATAGTACTTCTAGTTATTTTCTTCAATAAATTATGTGTGATATCGTGATGCCAATTGTAGTTGGTGATATGAAATTGAAGGCTGCATTGAAGTTGACAACACATTGAAAGGAAATATAAACACTGGGTCAATTTTATTGAACAACAGTATGGCCAATACCTGTTGTACTATATCTAAGCTTTGACCTGTTGTGAATTTATTTTATGGTTAGTCAATTAGTTATTCCAATTATGTTATCACAAATAATATTCTGTCTCATTCATCATACTTTTTTTCTGGAAGCACCAACTATAATATATTCACTGCACTGATTGTTTTTATATCAACATTTGTTGCGTTGTCTTAGAACAACTTTTGTCTTCAAACGGCATTTGTCTAAAAATAAGACCCTTTTTTTTTGTGAGCAGATATGCTCAGCCAGGTACAAATTATAAGTGTCTACATTATGTGATCATTAGAGGCATAATAAATCCATTATTCAACAAACATGCATTGCATTGAAATATGTTTGTAGTGTACCTCACACTGCGAGCACTGTTGAGTCCTACACTAGAATAGTGTGATATATTTCCTTAGAAACTACGAGGTGTCTTATTTTCATATGTCGTATCATGCCTCTCCTAGTGATATAAGCTTGTAAAATACAATTCTTTTCAGATGAGGAGGACAGAATCATAGTTGCTGCTCATGCAATTCATGGCAACAAATGGGCAGCCATTGCCAGGCTTCTACCCGGAAGAACGGATAATGCCATTAAGAACCACTGGAATTCCACTCTGAGGCGTCGGGGAGTTGAACTTGATAAGATTAAATTAGAATCTGGTAACTTCATGGAAGATGCCAGCTTAGAGAAGGCAAAAGGATCCTCGGAAGACACTCTATCATGTGGGGACGTTTCTTTGAAATCCTCGGAAGGGAGAGATGTCAGTTCTGTAGACGTCATGGATGATAAATCTGATGGTAAAGCTCAAGCTGAGGGCCAATTACACCACAAAGTCAAGGATCCACCTACCCTTTTTCGGCCAGTAGCTCGTGTAAGTGCTTTCAACGTTTATCAGTCGAATGATGTTACACAGCCTTCAACATCAATTCAAAGACCTGTCCCGAAGCAAGGTCCCATTTTACAATCGTCAAGACCAGATATGGAATTTTGTAGGATGGTTGAAGGAATTTGTGGTGACCAGGCAGTACCTCACCAGTGTGGCCATGGTTGCTGTGCTGCTCCAAATGGTAGAAAGTCTGAAAGCTCTTTGTTGGGACCGGAATTCATCGAATTTTCTGAACCCCCATCTTTCCCAAATTTTGAGTTGGCTGCAATCGCTGCAGACATCAGTAACCTTGCCTGGCTTAAAAGTGGATTGGAGAATAGTAGTGTGAAAATGATGGGAAACACGTCTGGCAGTGTAATATCAAATGGATCTCGAGTACATATTGGCCATTAGATTGTCCTGAGTGAGGACTGGGTAATGGGCATGATGCAGGCTAAGTGATGATTGTCTGTTTTCCTTGCAAATCTAATAAGGCAACCAAAGTTAAGTGAGTCGATTCTATGATTTAAATGGATTCACTAGGTAAAATTAGAATGTTGGATTGAACAATTTTGTTTTTTGGGATTGACTGATTAGGTACTACATGATTTCGAAACTAACAAAAATTACTTGCTTTTCTATCTATTTTGAGTTGCTGTTCTTTTGCGTACTTTGTAACTGTGAGTGAAACAATGCCGAAGGTTTTATGATTCTTTTCTGCAGCATTTCGCCAAGGTTTTATACTAATAAGAAATGGTAATAGGAAGCACTTATTAGTATATTTTTATTAACACATTTTCTAATATGTTCTTTTGTTTCAAATATTTGACTTTACTTATTAATGATTGTATAATTTGTGATAAATTTTAACTAATAATAGAGATATGTTTGTAAGAATGTGTTGGCCAATGAAACACCTAGAATACGTTAGAACTACCCTACTGTGGTATTTTAGAATTGGTTAACATCAGTCTACATGCTATAATCATTATTACTTTAGTGCAACACTAGAATAATAACTTGATTTTCCTCATCAATGCAATGCAAAAGTTTGTTGAACTTTCTAGATGTTTTTCTCCTCTTCCTTAAGAGATGTTTAAGGGTTGCATGCAGCAACTATTCTGCTAGAGGGATTTCATGTGTTTCTATGCTGTTTCTTTTAGAAATTTAACCTAACAGTGAAGTCTAAATTTAAAAAATGAAATGTAAGTTATGAATAGTTTGGAAGTCCTTAAAGTGTAAGTTGTTGAATAATAACGTGACAAAGTAAGAATCACAAATTACATTTGCTTAGTTATGTAATATTCAATGATAAAATTCATTTTGGATAGTGACATAATTTTGTGTCCCCTATTTTCTCTTATAATATCATCCATTTTGTCCATTACTCTGATATCTCGACCCAGCCACTCTGGCACCATAAATGTGTTCAAAGGTATACTCGTTAATCTCTGCAATTGACAATATCTAAGTCATACAACTAATCATCAAACACTTCAATAGAATAACTATAACTCTTTACTTGTGCATAACTAAATAATTAATCAAAGTTATAACATTAAGGGTTATTAGACCTCTTTTTAAGAATTGGGTCGCCAGAAACCTAAAAGTCTTTCATCCTGCACCTCCAAAATTTTTTTAAATTCCCAAAAAATCCTTTAACCATGTAAGAAACCCACGGACACCACACCTCCAAAATTACTTCCAAATATCAACACACACACACATATGTATTACATATGATTTTTTTATATTTTTATTAAATTTTTAATAAATTATATTAAAATATGATTAAAATTAAATATTTAAATTTTAAATGAAATTAAAAAATTCAAATAAATATTAAATACTATACACATTAAATGTATAAATAAAATAATTATAATAATATCAAAAAAATAAATAAAATTAAAAATAAAATAGAAAAATAATTTAAATTAAAATAGTAAAACTTTAACTAAAAACAGAAAAAAAAAATATAATCTAAAGTAATTTTTCTTTTAAATTTATCTATTTTATAATTTTTAATATTTTTAATATGTGTTTTAAAAAATAAAATAAAGTAAAAGTTAGAAAACATAAATTTTAAAAAGAATTAAAAATATTAAAAATAGAATTGATTTTTTTGATTTCCGAAAGTCGACTTCCGGTAATGTTTTTTGACATCCAGAAGTCGACTTCCGGTAATAATTTTTGACTTTCGGAAGTCGACTTCCGGTAATGTTTTTGGACTTCCGAAAGTCGACTTTCGGTAATAATTTGACTTCCGGTGATACATTTTAACTTCCGGAAGTCGACTTCCGGTGATATATTTTGACTTCTGGAAGTCAACTTCCGGTGATATATTTTGACTTCCGAAAGTCGACTTCTGGTAATATATTTTGACTTCTGGAAGTCAACTTCTTGTGATATATTTTGACTTCCGAAAGATATTTTGACTTCTGAATTTCCTTAAATGGTCAAAAGATTTTTTGGAAAGTTAAAGAAATTTTGGAAGTGCAGAAGAGATGCTTGCAGGTGTAGGAAGAAAAACCCAAAACCTAAACCTATACAAGGTCCATAAACTAAAAGGCCCATCCTAAAATAGTATAGTCGGTGCACCTAGACACTTGGTGGTAGGATTGTTGTTGGTTGTGGGGATGACTACTTGCATTGTATTGCCCTGAGATTCGAAGACAACATGAAAAGTCTGAAAAGCTATAGGTGGAATTGATTGTGTTTTAAGTCTGAAAAGCTAATCTACAGTGCTCTAATAATAAAAATGAATGAATGAATAAAAAAGTTATTGGAGGCTGATTATCTTGCTATAACATTCAACATAAGATTTTAGGCATAAATATAATCTAATTTTTTATGCATATGTTCAATTTAACCTTCATTTTTGTTTTGTGTTCAATTAGATTTTTATTTTCGTTAATTTTGATCAATTTGATTTTTTTATTAATGGTGTTTAAATAGTTAACATTTGTGAACCGTGCATGTTACTTGTCAGCTCTTGATTTTTTTTTTTAAATTTCCAATGTCAAGTCAACATCGTTATACATGTCAATGTTAGTGTCACATGTCAATTTGTATTTGTATTATTTCTTTTTTGTTCAATTTATTCTTTAGATTCGTTATTTTTCTTCAATTTTGTCTTTGTATTCGTTACTTTTGTTCAATTTAGTCCCAATTTTAGTTAAAGTGAAGCAATTTTGTCTCTTTCAAATTGACACCAAATTTCATTTTTTTTATAAATATTATACTAATATTTATTTTCTAAAATTGATATTTTTATTAATTATTTTTGAAATTCAATTACAAATTATTAGATTTAATTATAAATTAAATATAATTGTTAGATTTAATTTTTAAATAGAATACAATTATTTAAAATATTATTAGAATATAAATATTAAATTTTTTCTCTTAATAATTATATTCTAAAATATTAATATTTTTAAAATTGACATTTAAAAGTATTAGAAATATTAGAAATATTTTAGAAAAGTATACTAATATTTTTAAAATTGACATTTAAACATAAAACATTTTATATTTTAATTTCTAAAACACAATAACAATATTAAATTTTTTAGATTTAAATGTCAATTTTAGAAATGTTGTTATATTTTAAAAAAAACATTTTAAAATTATATTCTAGTAATATTTTAAACGATTATATTTTATTAAACAATTGAATCTAATAATTATACTCAATTTATAATTAAATCTAACAATTTATAATCGAATTTAAAAAATAATTAATAAAAATGTCAATTTTAGTAAAAATATATGATATTTATAAAAAAATTAAAATTGGTCTTAATTTGAAAGGGACAAAATTACTCCACTTTAACTAAAATTGAGACTGAATTAAATAAAAATAATGAATATAGGGACTAAATTGAACAAAAATAATATATAGTGACTAAATTGAACAAAAATAATGAATATTGAGACTAAATTGAATAAAAGAAAATAACACAACCGCAAACTAACACTGGCACAATTGTAACTTGATATGTGGACAATTTTTTTAAACTTTAAAAAAAAAACAAGAGTTTATATGTGACAACATTGTTCACTAACATTTACTATTTAAACACCATTAGCACCATTAACAAAAATGACCATATTGATCATAATTAATGAAAGTAAAGACTTAATTGAACGTAAAATGAAATAATGACTAAATTTAACAAAGACAACAAAAATGACAACCAAATATTATTTAAGCAAAATTTTTTTTAAAGAATAAGATTTTATCTCATGATCAAATTTTCTTGGAAGAATATTGTTTACTTGACTTGAGAATGGAATCATATATTTGTCATTTTAATTTAGAAAAAACAGGAAACATATTATAATGCAAATAAATGAATAGTATTTATGGTTTTTTTTTTTAATTCTGGGCAAAAATTATGAACCAATTTTTATTCAATTGTACTTAGCTGCAATATAAAAATTATTAAAATATCATGTGTATGAATGGCTATGTAAAAAAACTATATTATTACATTTTTTTATGTATTTATCTATTCTATTTTAAAAGTAACAACTTTATAAATTTATAATTTATAATTTCCTTAAAAAATTATTATTAAACACTAACATCATTTTAGATTTATTAAATTAATTATTATGTATTCATAAAATAAAATATATTTTTACTAAATATTTAGAAACACATTTTATAATTATTTTTTACAAACATATTTCTTTAATAAATTTTAATAATTATGATTATGGATGTCAAAAAAATTCGTACTCATGGATATCCATAAATAAAACCCGCAGCAGGTAGGAAACGAATATTAAAAATGGATACCCGCTACTCGCAGGTACGAGTATTTTTGATACCTGCATGTTAATGGGGCAGGTAGGAGTATCATAGTATTCGTACTCGTAGATACTCGTACCAGCTAAACTTTAATTCCCACAAATACCCTTATATATATATATATATATATATATATATATATATATATATATATATATTAGTAAAAAACATTTTGACCTAATTTTTTCTAAGCTGCACATCTTGTCTTGTCTTTTGTCCTCACTCTTCCAACTTCAAGTATTGCTACATTGTCTTCTTCCAGGTACACTCCTTGACGTTCTTCTCTTTCTTTTCTTTGAAATTGGGCATATACATCAAACCCTATATAGACAATAACGTGTATGGTATGCTTGTTGTCAAATGATGGAATCAAAATAAGAATACTTGACATGTGGCAATTGAGGTTTATTATTTGTTTATTTTGTTTATTGTTCAGGAATCAATTGAAGAGATTGATCAAAGCACTAATTAAAAAATTTTCATTCTGTTGAATGTCATTTTATATTTATTTTTATAATTATTTGGACTTGTACGAACTTGAGTTTATTTGAACTTTATTTAAAATTTATGACAGTGGTCTATTTTATTTTATTTGAATTTATGATTAAATATTTTTTTTAAATAATTTTGTAAATACCCGCGGGTACCTGTGAATATTTGCGAATATGAAAAAAAAAAGGCGAATACCTATATAACGGATATCCAGCAAATATGAGTACGGGTAGTGGTGGATATTTATCCAACCGGGTAAGGTATGTGAGAACTATTACCCGTACCCTACCCGCCCCGTTGACATCCTTAATTATGATAATAAAATAATAATTTTATTTTTTATTATCATTGTATAGATGGGTACAGATGATCATATGTGTGCATGTTTCCACTAACTAATTTTATGCGCTTAACACACTGTGTTTACGGGTTTTTTTTTATTCTAACAAAAATTCATTAAAGCATAAAATGATAATAAAAGTAAATTATTTATAAATTTTTATTATAAATAATCATTTAAATTTTAAAAGTAGTTATTAAAAGAATAAAATGGTAAAATAATTACTTTAATTTATAAAATAATTAAATTGAGATAAGTGAAAATGAAAATGTAATTATGTAATTATTTTAAGTTAAAAATTGAGATAACAATCATTTATTTTTTTTTATTTTGTATATTAAGTAGTAAAATATTATGTAATGAAATATCATGAAAATTACATTATATTGTTGTCAATGTTGTTAGTAAAGTAATGAAGTAGTAAGTAGGAAATCTAAATGATGTATAATAATTTTTATTTTAAATATAATAAATAGAATCGATATCAAATATAGTGCAGTTAATTGATTTTACGAAATAATTATAATAGCTTGTGACCCAAGTAGGGATGACAAATAAACCCGCCCCCATGGGTATTGCCCGAACCCATACCTGTTTTGACAGTGAATCCCAATATTGACTGGGTATGGATATGAGGATGTACATATTTGTCTCGTCCCCGTCCCCACATCCATCAAAATATTCATCCCCGTTTAAATTATTAAAATATTTATAGTCAATTAAGTAAAATTATATATATATATATATATATATATATTTATTTATTAATACACACTTCTTATTTTTTATTTCTTCTTATTATTTGGTTTGCCATAAAATTCATTTGCATATCCAATATATTTTTCATTTTATCATAACTTTTATGCCATTATGTTTCAATGATGTATGTCAATTAAATATTTTTTATGTCTCACATTTGAATATTTCTATTTATTTGAATATTTTTATTTATTGTATAGTTTCTTTTCACATGAGAATGTTTAACACTCTCAATTTAAGTGTTCAATAGCATAAACTTTTAACTTACTACGTAATCTACAAAAATTATCTTTTTTACTCTATTATTATTATTATTTCATTTGAATAACTATTTTGTTTTGTTAAAACAATTTTTGTTATTTCTAAATCATTGGTTATGTTGATATGTAGAAGGTTTTCTTAGATCTTTAAAGGATTTTTCATTTTATCATACCCTTGATTATATAGTTGTTTTTCTTTGTGTGATTTCAATTAATGGTCTCTCAAATTGTTTCCAAGACACACATTTGATAATTTTTTAATATTCTTATTTGTTTTTTATTTTCATAATGTAAAATACTATTTTGATATATTTTATATAATTATCTTTTATTTTTTAACTCATTTTCATACTTTGATTTTGTCACTATAATTAATTAAATAAATTTTATTTACTATAATATAAAATTTTAATGTAATAGTCATGAATTTCTTTTTACCATCTCCCAACATATATTGAAGTTCAAAAGATACAATATATGTGTTAAAATTTTATTATTATTAGTTTAATATTTGTTCTTTGCAGTAAAGTTATTTATTAGAACTTTTATTAGTATATAAAAAAGATATTCATTAGAATTTAAAAAATTAAATTGAACTAAACATATATTTAACATATATTTTAATCTGAATATTTGTTTTCCTTTTTTATTTTTTTTTTAAATTAAATTTTATCAACTACAATTCATTAATGTTTGCAAATTTAACATAAATTTTGGTTCTCATGAAATTTTATTTGATTTTCTAATTTAAAATATATACAATTAAAACATAATTTCTTTATAAATATTTGATATTGGAGAAATAACCCTCCCCTTAATAATGAATATTTGTTAATATTATGTTTCCTTTGCCATAATTTTTTATTATTTTGTAAAAATTAATTAATTAATATTAAAACAATAAGAAGGCTGGTATGGGTAGTATAAATATTCAAATGTAAGACATACAAAATATTTAATTGACATACATCATTTGAACAAAATTGTGATAAGATCAAAAACATATTTGGAGATGCGAATGAATTTCATAACAAACCAAATAACTTAAAGATCACATGTGTAATATGTATGTACATCTTCATATATCCAATTGAAAAGGTCACGTATTCCTCGTATCTATACCCAATCAATGTGAGAATTCCCCGTCAAAACAAGAATGAATTCAGATAATATCATAAAATGAGTTTATTTTTCATCTCTATGTGTAACAAAATAGAATTAATAAAGATACTTTATCATAAATTTTAGTATAATTAATTATCTTCTTAAAATATGATATTTACTTATATGCCAAATAAAATAATATATTGTAAATAACTACTGTATTATTAATTCAATTTCACATTAATAAAATGATAATCAAAATAGTTAGATGTAAATAATTTTGTATTATTAATTGATTATAAATATTTTATACAATTTTTAAATTATTATTATTATTATAAAAAGCCAATAGGCTGATATATTTTATGATTATACCATAATATAACAAATACTTAGCATATATATATATATATTTTAAAAGTTTAAAAATAGTTATATGTTTCAGGAATATTTTGTATATATATATATATATATATATATATATATATATATATATATATATATATTAAAGTAGTATGGATTGGAAATATAATAAATGGGGACACTTTTTATAGTTTTGAATTGATAATTAATTTGACATTTGAAAGATGAATTTCTGAGTGGTAGTGGCTAATTAAGATTTTCATATATTTTAGAAAAAAAATTCATCTGTTTAGGTATAAATCTTTTAAAAACATTTCATACATAAATAAAAATTTATCTTTAAAGTTAATACTGAAATCGTTTATACGAAAATTTTAATAGGTACGTATCAGTTAGCACATGACCGATTTGGTATTTATTGTTATTCTTATAATTTTCTACTCTCTTCTCAACTGTCTCGCCGTGTTCATCTCGCGTGCATAGCAGTCAGAAAAACACTGCGAGAAAGAAAAGAAGAATCATAGAGGAAAGGAAAAACCCCTTTTGACCATTGCGCCTCCGTTTCCATTTCCCTATTGATTCTGCCAACAAAGCCTTTTTTGGGTTCTTGTGTTCGTCTTCTGATCATTCCTCTTCTCTGGGGTACGGTTCTGTTTGTGATCAACCCCGATCTTTTTTCCCTTCCCGATTCGGATTCGGGTACCCAGTTGCGCCTGTTTTTCTGGGTGTCTTCGCTTTTGGCCAAAGTTTCGGTTTTACATGGTGAGAAAGTTTTAAAGGGAATTAATTCTATGTGGGTTTCGTTCATATTGGCCAATCAATGTTGACTGTATCATCAGTGTGGTTATGAAGTAATATGGAAGTGCTCTTTGCGCGCATAACCCATCAACGACAACATCAAGGACAATAACATGTCGTTTTACATTGGTCGCGAGGCTTCTAAGGTTGCTTATTTCTTCCCCCTGTTGATATTGTTTTTTCCTTATTTGTGTTCTTGTGTTAATGTTTAATAGGTATTTGGTGTGCGTTTGTGTAGCTATGGAAGAGAATTTGTGCGGAGACAACTACGGAGATCAACCTCCTCGCTGAGAATTGGAAGTACCTTCTCGCTGGTCTTGTTTTTCAGGTTTTTTTTTTCTATGATGATCAACCTTAAGCAGTGATTGAGTGTAGTTGCTCATGTTGTGGTTTCCCTTTTGTGTAGAAGGTTTCTTTTCTTTTCCTTTGATGAGGATATTAAAACAATATTTGCAAGTGTTTTACGTTTGTTTGATTTGAACTCTACTTTCATGCTACATGGAGTTCAGTTGTTCATGTTGTCTGTCGGCATGATTAGTGGTACAATTGCTTGCTTTTTTTTTTTTTCTTTTTTTTTTCTATTTGTTTCTGGTTAAGAATGAATGAATGGATGAAGTATATAATACTATCGCTTGGTTTAATCACTGAAGCTTATTTTGTCAGCGATAATAAAGTGCCAGATTTGATGGCTCAGTGTTTTATTGAGGGAATTCAGGAACTTGCAATTGCTTGAAGCATCTTTTGTTATATTTTGCAACTATGAGGATTTTGCTTTAGATGATCAGTTATTTGTTCACTCTCAAGAACAAATTTATTTACCCTCGGTTCTCTGAGACACTCTGGATTCTGGGAAGATAGTCAACTGTTTCATTTCCATCGTTGGAAACATTTAGTAGTTTGAAGTAGTTGTTGAGGTTAGGAATGTATCAACGAGATACATAACACAATCACTTGGTTAATCACTTAAGCTTATTTGTCAGCGATAATAAAATGCCAGAGTTGATGGTTCAGTGTTTCATTGAGGGAATTCAGGAATTTGTAATTGCTTGAAGCATCGTTTATCATATTCTGCGACCATGAAGATTTTGCTTTAGATGATCAGTTATTTGTTCCCTCTCAAGAACAAATTTACTGACCCTTATTTCTCCCTGACACTCTGGATTCTGGGAAGATGGTCCAGTGTTTCATTTCTATCATTGCAAAAATTTAGTAGTTTGCAGTAGTTGTTGAGGTTAGATATATTGAGTGCATCTTTAAATTTAATTTAACTTTTCCATAATTGATTCCAATTTTATTGAAAGCCAATTAATAAGCGGTTCTTTCCATTCTTTTCAATTTTTTGGATGTGATGTCAGGGACCAAAATTGACTCCGGTAGTTGTCCACAAAACCACCGAGAAACAATGTTATATGAGAAAGAATAAAAAGGACCAATTTTGTAAAGCATATGTTTGTGTGTTTCTATTCTTGCCTATGTTATGTATGCATAAAGTGTTACAGTATAGTACTTTGATTTCCTTGGTTTCTTGACATACTATTTGTTTCATTATCTGATGTCTGAATTTAACTATTCCTCTACAGTATATACATGGTTTGGCTGCCCGAGGAGTTCATTATTTACACAAGCCTGCCCCTACTCTACAAGATGTTGGATTCTTCCTTCTTCGGGTTTGTAATTGTCATGATGTTCTTTCTCTCTCTTACTTGGAAAAATCCAGTACAGAGAATGGTAGGAATGCCCATGTAACTTTTAATCTTGGTGCTGTTACAGGAGCTTGGGCAAGACAAAGCTTACATAAGTGAAACGTTGTTTTCCCTTATCTTTTTATCCTTTGTCTTGGTATAAATCCCTCTTTCCCTCTCTTTGTTTCAGTTTCACATGAACTTTTTTCGCCCACCATTTTAATATCTGGTTGGTGGCTCTTGTGATAGTTTATATTTTACCTACCAAAGGCATCATCATAATTGATTAAGAATTAAGGACAATTCTATATTTTAGTAAGAAATTTATGTATTTTATATGATAATATGATAATTCTCAAGGTAAATATGCGTTGATCGTGAAAGTATGCAGTACTGCCACCCCCTGGTGTTTCCTTGAAGTCAGAAGACTAAATTATTAAGCCTCTTATATAAATTGTTTACCATTGTGGCTTTGAGATGCTTGAAAAGTTACTCTCGAGGTCTTTGTACTGTTTGTTGACTTAAGAATGATTTGTTCGAAAATAAAAGGTATGACAAAGAAAATAAATTCAAATATATATTTTCTTATTTTGGTTTGAAGTTTTGTATAAAGAAGTTTAGTACCAATTTCGGTGAAGGATTATTTTATTCATGATTCTAATGGTTTTATTCCTGTTAAATATTTGGTTGATATTTTCTGCTACTGCAAGATTTGACATATATAATATAGCATTTCCCTATTTCAGTTCTTATTTTCCTTTTTGGCTAGTGTGACTTATTTTTGTGAATTTCTCATTTCAACTAGTTTGATATTCATTTATTTTTTTTTGTCTGAAGTTTCAAATATATTCTTTTATGTGTGATTTTACAGTGGACATTTCATCCTTTCATATTCAAGAGCAGAAAGATCTACACAGTTGTCATATGGTGCAGGGTTTTCGCATTTTTAGTTGTAAGTTTTGATCACACTTCTCATATTTGTTAAAGTATTCTTTAATCTTTTGGTAATATTAATTGAGTAGATGAGTTCTTAGTGTGATAGATTAATGATTTAGGATGAGTCAACAGTATAAATGCAGGCTGGCCTCATGAGTAATGTTGATTATTATGTGATGTTATCATGCCTTGCTTTACTTCTCTTACATGGTTAGCACAGTATATTTTTGGCCATTTAAATGTTTCAGATAAGTTAAGTACTATTTTGTATATATAAATGTGCCTGTTTTCTCCCTTCATCGAACCTTTGCATATTGTGTACCGCAGGCTTCTCAAGTTCTTCGCATAATAACTTTTTATTCTACACAACTTCCTGGTCCAAACTACCACTGCCGTGAGGTATATATGTGTAACATCTTTTATACATTTCTTTTTCATAAATTCTTATAATTTTAGTGTACTTGATTATCGTGCAGGGGTCTAATCTTGCCACATTACCTCATCCAGATAGTGTCTTTGAAGTGCTCTTTCTCAATTGTTAGTATACATTATTGTATTGAAGTTGTTTATATTTGATTTTTCTGTGTTTGTTTCTGGTACTTATTTCAATTATATCATGTGCAGTTCCACGTGGTGTGGTCTATGGATGCGGTGATTTGATATTCTCATCGCACATGATCTTTACTCTTGTTTTTGTGCTCACGTATCAGAAATATGGCACTCGAAGGTTAAATTGGCTTATAAATGTCTTCCATCTTGTTTTTGTTGAAGAATTAAGTATGTCACAAGATTTTTCTGCAGCAACTTTTGTTTGGCTAATTTATTACGAGAAATGCTGTAAAAGTTTTTAACACCCTATATTATTGTTTGGAATTACAAAATATGTAGGTCACACACCTTATTTATTGAACGTCGCTGTAATTTTCAATAAATTTTAATAAACTAGAAAGAGTGTTGGTGACACTCATTTTATTCAGTCCTTCATGTTGCATGTTTTTTTAGGTTTATTTACATTCTGATTTGTTGAAATTAATCAACCACTAGGTCAATAAAGCAGCTTGGGTGGCTGCTTGCTGTGGTTCAGAGTCTTTTGATAGTAGCATCACGCAAACATTACACGGTCGATGTAGTTGTTGCCTGGTAAGCAGAGCATATTTTGCTCTATAACGTGAATAAAACTGTGGCCTATGTCCCTCATGAGTTCTATCTTTTTGTCCTTGGCTGGCAGGTACACTGTTAATTTGGTGGTATTTTTTATTGACAAGAAATTACCAGGTTAGCAAACATTTGTCTCATGTACATAATTACATAGCTATTGTCTTTTACTTTGCTGCTATTTGGTATTGTTCTGACTTGGTTATTCTGCAGAATTACCAGACAGGTCAATTGCAGCTGCAACATTGCTACCGTTGAGCATCAAAGACAAAGATGGCAGGACCAAAGAAGAGAATCACAAGCTATTAAATGGGAATTCTGGAGACCCCCTAGATTGGGTACTTGAATATGCTTGTCCTTTCCTTTGTTCCTTTAATGTAATGTCTTTGTCTTTGATTTGGACATAACAAGGTTGTTTTGATTTGCTCAGAGGCAGAGAACTCAAGTGAATGGCAAGATCATGGAAGATGGCAATACACTCCATGCAGACTCTGCCATGAATGGTGTATAGATATAGGAGTCTCTCCTGTACAAATTGGATCCACTTCATGATTGCTGATGGAAAGCTGCAACCTTCAATTTGAAGGGTTTGTTGTCTGAACATTCAGTTGTTTATTCAAATTAATAGCCTGATTTGCATTTGTGAAATTGAAACTGGGTTGTGCATTTCAACATTTTGCAGCTCAGATCCCATGTCATGGTTAAATTATCTATACACACCATCAGCATGTGCCATAGAAAATTTTCCATTCCCTCTTTTACCCACAATATTGATCCCCACATGCATGTTGCTGTATACAGTCTTTTGGTTATTAAATCTCCTTTGCATTCACATGGTAACTAGCTCAATGTGATAGGCCCCGTCATGTAAAAGTAATGGAAACTCCAATTCTAGACCAACTTTGCCCAGTTAAAAGTAGGATGCAATGTTTCTAATGTTTTATTTAGTCTTTTTACTTGTTGAGAAGGGGTTGAAAGTGGAAATTACCATTTATTTGGGGGTTTATTATCTGTGAAATGATTACTTTGTTTGTAATCAAGAGTAACTAACACAAACGTGACTTATTCTTAAAATTCTTAAAATCAGTGACAAGTGACGTTGAGCTAGCACATGATTCTTTGACAGTGCATGTGCTCCTTTACGCATAACAATTATGTCCGTTGTCCCATTCATTGTCCCTCGTCCTCAAACTCCTTTTGAATGTTTTGGGTACCCTTATATTCAAATAGTTTCCCTTAACAACACGAACTCATTGCCGATGCAGCATGTCACATGGGTCACCCCCTACACCGCTTAACGCATTTTGTGGCATTTTCCTTTGTTCAAGCACTAGGTCTAATATAACAATTTACTGGAGAAGTAAAATGGTTATAAAAAATGTAAATATTTGTACTTGTAAAACGAGACTGGAATGGGGCCAGTGTTATTCAACATTATAGTGAGTGCTAGCTCTGAGTTGCTTTCAAATGTGACGGAATTTGTTTGTCCGTATATGAAACAATAGGATATATGTAAATATCCACTTTTTTACCCAACTTGTTCAAATGGATGGCTATACATTTTGGAATCTAAACATTTAAACCTTTTTTCTCGTTTTGGAAAATACATCACTGGAATGTAAGATGGGTTTAACAGGGATGTTTTGGAATAAAATAGAATTTTGATCCTTTATCTGTAATTTAGGTTTCATTTATGTTTTAAATATTTCATATCCTTAAAGTTAAAAAAAAAAAAATCGTCCTTCTGTTATTTAATCACACTAATTGGATCAACTTGGTTACACATTGGTGAAACATCGCAAATCGTGAAATTAGCATTAATTTGATGATTTTGGTGATGCATTACAATTGTGAGAAATATCACATAAGCCAAAATTAATACTGTCAGTCTCAATAATTATTGAAAAAATTTATAAACTTACAATATATGACATGTTAAAAGAGTCTTACATTACCGTATTAGTTATTTTTGAATAAAAATAGAATCAATAGAAAACTTACGGTGATTAGGTTGAAGAAAATGTTTTTTCTGTTAATAATTATATAAATCTTGTTTTACTTTTATTGTCACGTACTTATGTAGACAATGATAAAGAAAGTGAATATTTATTTCCTCCAATAATTTTCTTACAAAAATATATGAATAGGAGGTAAGGATGGCAACGGAGTGGGACGAAGATGGGTTTTGTTATTTCATATCCATCCTCGTAGAAATAATTCATCTTCATACCCATTCCTGTAGAAAAAATTCATCTTTATTTCCATACCCAATCCAACAAGTATCAAATTTTTATCTTATCCCCATCCCTACTGAATAATGGGTATAATCTCATACTCGTTTTCTTACTACTCCAATATAATTTTAATTAATTTTTATAAAATAAAAAAAAATTACGGTAAAGGAAATATAATATTATCAAATATTAAATATTAGGAGGATGATTTTTTCTTCGATATCAAATACTTTGAAATAAATTATAATTGTTTACATCTTATATTAGAATACCAAATAAAATTTCATAAGAACCAAAACATTTATTAAATTTGCAAACATTAACGAAACCTAGTTGATAAAATTTAAAAATATTTAAAAAATATATATAAAAGGAAAGCAAATATTCAAATTAACATATATTTTAAATGTTTGTTTACTTCAATTTTTTAAATTCTAATGAATCTCTTTTTCATACACTAATACAAGTTATAATACATCACTTGATCAAAATGACGCAAAAAATAAATAATAAACATAATAATAAAATTTTTGACATAAATATTGTATCTTTTGAACTCCAATATATGTTGGATGGTGATAAAAAAATTTATGGCAATTACATTAAATTTTATATTGTAGTAAATAAAAGTTATTTATACAATCATAGTGAAAAAATTACAGTATGATTGATAATAAGTTGAAAAATGAAAAATAATTAGATAAAATATATCGAAATAGTATTCTACAAGATGAAAATAAACAATAAATAAAAATATTAAAAAATTAACAAATGTATGTCTTAGAAATAATTTGAGAGACTATTGAAAGAAATCGCACAAAGAAAAATAAATATATAATTAAGGATATGATAAGATGAAAAATACCTTAGAAATCTAAGAAAAATGTTCAAATATCAAAATATATACTCAATGATTGAGAAATAAAGAAAATTGTTTTAAAAACAAAAGAATTCTTCAAATGAAACAAAAATAAATAATAATAAGTAAATAATATTTTTTTATGAATGATTTATGTTATTAAACACTTAAATTGAGAGTATTAAACATTTTCATGTGAAAGGAAAAATATATAATAAATAAAAATATTAAAAAGTAATAGAAATATTCAAATGTGAAACATAAAAAATGTTTAATTGATATACATCATTTTAAAAAAATTATATAAAGGTTATAATAAGATGAAAAATTTATTGGAGATGCGAATGAGTTTCATGACAAATCAAATAATTAGAAGAAATAAAAAATAGAAAGTATATATATATATATATATATATATATATATATGATTACTTAATTAATTATGAATATTTTAATAATTTATATGGAAACAGAGATATGGTGAGGATGACAACGGGGCGGGGCGGGGACGGATTTCACTATCCCGTACCCATCCCCGTAAAAAAAATTCATCCCCATCCCCATACCCAAACCCAACGGGTATCAAACTTTTGTCCAATCCCCATCCCCACCGGATAACGGGTATAATCTCGTACCCATACCCGTACCCATTTACTTACTACTTTAATATTAATTTTAACTAATTTTTATAAAATAATAAAAATTACGGTAAAGGAAATATAATATTATCAAATATTCAATATTAGGAGTATGGTTGTTTCTTTGATATCAAATACTTTGAAATAAATTATAATAGTTTACATTTTAGATTAGAGTACCAAATAAAATTTAATGAGAACCAAAACATTTATTAAATTTGCAAACATTAATGAAACCTAGTTGATAAACTTTAAAAATATTTTTTAAAAAAACTATAAAAGGAAAAAATATTTTTAAAAAAATATAAAAGGAAAAAAATATTTAAAATAAAATATATTTTAAATGTTTGTTTACTTCAATTTTTTAAATTATAATGAATCTATATTTTATACACTAATAAAAGTTATAATACATCACTTGATCAAAATGACGTAAAGAACAAATAATAAACATAATAATAAAATTTTAACATAGATCTTGTATCTTTTGAACCACAATATATGTTGGATGATGGTAAAAAAATATTCATGGCAATTACATTAAATTTTTATATTATAGTAAATAAAAATTATTTATACAATTATATTGAAAAAATTAAAGTATGATTGTAATGAGTTAAAAAATAAAAAATAATTAGATAAAATTTATCAAAATAGTATTCTACATGATAAAAATAAACAAAAAATAAAAATATTAAGAAATTATCAAATGTGTGTCTTATAAACAATTTGGAGACTATTGGAAGGAATCACACAAAAAGAAACAAATATATAATTAAGGGTATAAGATGAAAAATATCTTAGAGATCTAAGAAAACTTTCAAATATAAACATATATACTCAATGGTTGATAAAGAAACGACGCAAAGAACAAATAATAAACATAATAAAATTTTATCATAGATCTTGTATCTTTTAAACTTCAATATATGTTGGATGATGATAAAAAATATTCATGACAATTACATTAAATTTTTATATTGTAGTAAATAAAAATTATTTATACAATTATAGTGAAAAACTTAAAGTATGATTGTAATGAGTTAGAAAATAAAAAATAATTAGATAAAATTTATCGAAATAGTATTCTACATGATGAAAATAAACAAAAAAAAATATTAAAAAATTAACAAATGTGTGTCTTATAAACAATTTGGAGACTATTGGAAGGAATCACACAAAAGAAAATAAATATATAATTATGGGTATGATAAGATGAAAAATATCTTAAAGATGTAAGAAAACTTTTCAAATATCAACATATACTCAATGGTTGAGAAATAACAAAAATTGTTTTAGCGAAATAAAAGAGTTCTTGAAATGAAATAAAAATTAATAATAATAAGTAAAGATTTTTTTTTATATTACCAAGTAAATGAAATGTTTATGCTATTAAACACTTAAATTAAGAGTATTAAACATTCTCATGTGAAAGGAAAATATACAATAAATAAAAATATTAAAAAATAATAGAAATATTCAAATGTTAGACATAATTTTTTTTTAATTGACATACGTCATTTTAACATAATTACATAAAGATTATGATAAGATAAAAAATATATTGGAGATGCGAATGAGTTTCATGACAAACCAAATATTTAGAAGAAATAAAAAATAAAAAGAATATATAGGGTTACTTAATTAATTATGAATATTTTAATAATTTAAACGATGATGGAAATATGGCGGAGACGGGTATTATGGCGGGGATATATTCATCCTCATCCTCATCCCCAGACCCAATTGAAAAAATCGGGGATTCCCCATACCCATACCCATACGAAGTCAATGCGGGGATTCCCCGTCAAAACGGGGACGGGTTCGGGCAATACCCACGGGGATGGGTTTATTTGCCATCTCTAGTGAGGACGAGTATTATGACGGAATATGTACATCCCCATATCCAATTGAAAATGTCAGGGATTCTCATATTCATACTTATACCCAGTCAATGCAGGGATTTCACGTCCAAACGGAGATGAGTTTGAACACTACCCATAAGGATGAATTTATTTGCCATCTCTAATAGGAAGTCAATAATTTTTAATTATTATCGAAAACCAGAAATAAAATATTTTGTCATGGGGGCCAATATTCCCAAGACATTTCTCCCATTTGTGGTTTAGTAGATAAATTCATTTCACATGTGATAGTTAGGCATATAAATGTAATTATATTAGTCTTTTTTAATATATATATTTTTTGGGGGGATATTTGAAGTGTTTATAGGAGTATATCTTAATTAGTAGATGCTCTACAGACAAGCTTTACATTAGTTTATACGAACAATGGGAAATAACACAAGAAAATAGGATTGAATTGAATTGTATATT
Organism: Vigna unguiculata; assembly: GCF_037176805.1. Lineage (NCBI taxonomy): Eukaryota > Viridiplantae > Streptophyta > Magnoliopsida > Fabales > Fabaceae > Vigna > Vigna unguiculata. Next base: position 25,405,504 of record NC_140801.1, read on the forward strand.
AATTTTTCTTTTGTATCAATCGATGATGTAAGGTTGATACATGAATGATTTATCAAATGCTTTCACAAGATGAGTTCTAACTATATATGTCTCTCTTTGTTAATTTAATAGTTATAACATGCAATATAAAAGATCATATTAAAGATCGTTGTATAGGCTCAGTCTTTACGTTGTAATTAGCAAGTTTATTTGGGCTTTTATTTTGTTATAATTTGGACCATAAAGTTTCTCACATTTATTGTGTAAACAATCAACATGTTGGTAGAGTTGCTAACTTTGGGATTGACAATAAACCTGACTTTATTATGTGATTAAATTATCTTCCTTCTAATCTTAGTTTAATTTTTTTATAACAGGTATCAACACTCAAACTTTTGTTTTTCTTAGCTAAATTGTTTGTTATTTTAGCACGAGTTTGGTTTGATTCTTTCCATTATTTTATATATTTTTTATCATTTTATGCAACTTTCCATGTGAATATATATATATATATATATATATATATATATATATATATATATTCTTTTTTTTTTGGGAGAGAGGGAAAAGATAAATTTGAATAGATTAGAAAGTGAAGTTGTTATGTTCACTTAGAAGGATTTGGAAATGAAAATGATTAGAGTTAGAAGTAAAATTTGTAAAAGTTTGTGAGTTGTTTGATTGATATGATAGATTAAAAATTAAGTTTAATGAGAAGAAAAACAAGATTACCAAATTGCCTTGACGTTGAAAGTAATATAAAATTATATTTAGATGGGTTAGATTTATTTTATAAAAATTATTTTAATGAATAAATTTATATATAGATATATATATATTAATGAAACATATATATTTTAATAAAAAAAAATTCTTCTTCAACTTTCTTTTTATATATAATAATTTAGAAATTTAGGATATTAATTATTGTTATAACCATAATTTTAAAAGCTATATTTTTACATTATTATCATACTTTTAAAAGTTATATTTTCACATTTAAAATCATAATTAACAGAGGGCATAATTGTCATATGGCCAATATCATTTTCAAATCTTCGCATAAGAGATATGATGAAAAAAAATAAAGGAATCTCACTCTTCCTTCCTTTCTCTCTCAAATCCATTGAAGTGAACAATTCAATCAACTTAAAATCATCTCTCATCCACATGCACAATAATCACCCTCAAGTGAATACACTCTAAAGTTTTCAAATTAGAACGATCATGATGTTAATATTAGATTAAAGTTAAATTTCTCATCATTAAAACATCATACCTGAAATCATTTAAAAGTATTATTTTAAGTGAATTATGAATTTTTACAATTTTAAAGTTTCTATTGCAAGTTAAATATTTCAGTAACAAATAAATTTTAATTAAACTAGATACTTCAGGGAGTATTATGATTGAATATTATTGAAAACATAATTATTTAAGAGGTAAAAAAAATGTAATATTTTAAAACCATCTTTATAAAATTAAGTAATTATATTTTTTATTTTAAAAAGTCATTGTAATAACTTAAATTCAGGGCTACAATTAAGTGAAAAAAATTTAATTAGACTATAAAATTTTGAGATGATATAACACATTAGGAATTGAAGTTAAAAAGACAATATTTTTGTATAACTAATGATTAAAGGTTCTAATTCGGATTATATACGTGTAATGGAATTATATTGTGATTTTTACATAGTGATTTTTACGTGAAAGTATATTATTTAATAACATTTAAGAGAAAGAGAGAACCAGGTAAAATAAATTTTATATAATTAACTTTGAATTTTTTGAGAACCTAAAAAATCACATAAAAGTGTTTAAAATAATGAGATCTTATTATTATTATTATTATTTTAATAATAAACCGCTTATATAAATAGAAATTTCATAAAAGATTTCATTATTTAGAAAACATTATCTCTAAAACTTTGTAACATCTTAGATGGATATCACTAGATAAAGCATATATCATAAAATTTCTTTTGGAATTAAAATATTCTATAAAGTTCCCCCAGCGCGGGAAAATTTAAAACTTATCTCGTGGTAGTTCAATCATACTACTCCATCTTTATTACATGTTCATAATAGAGAAAAAGCATCATAAAATTTATTACAAAATGCATGAAAATAAAATATAGAGAAAAATCCCCCATCGTCTGCCCCGCTCTGTCACTATGCATCAGTGTTCTCACCTGGATTCACATTTGTTTCCGCGATCATCGCCAAACACAAACAAAAAGGGTGAGTTGAGAAAGAAAAATAATACAATCAATAAAATAATAAGAATTACCCTCACCCAATCTATCTTAGCCAATTTTAGTTTATTGACTTCTTTATAACATTACACCCCAATCTCATAACCTTTATGAGAAAGATCCATTCACAACCTTGGTCCTTAGGGATTATCATGCTCCCACGAACCTACCCACTCGTGGTCCAACTCTACAGACCTCCCCGCCCATAGTCCAACTCTACGAACCTGCCCGCTCATAGTCCAACATGCGTGAACACCTACTATGAACCTCCCCGCTCATAGTAGCCTCAAGTGTGAGCACGGAACATATGAACCTCCCCGCTCGTATCCCCACACAAGAGCACAAAACATACGGACCTCCCCGCCCGCATCAATCACGCATCTCAAGTCTTCGTTACGAACCTCCCCGCTTGTAACTAATCCAGCATATCCCTGACCAAGCCATCAAACCTATCCCTGCAAATCCATTTGCAATGGACCCCTGCCCCTACACTATCGCTTGTCGCTGTATAAGCACCGCCAAGCACCGGACACTTCCAAACCCACTGGTTTATGACTATCGCACGCATCTTATTTTAATTTAAAGTATATTCACTTATCCAATTACGTGAATCTCACTTCTTATCAAAAGGTAACACTCCTGGCTACCAATTATATTATTTTACTTTTCTCATATATACATATATTAATATGTTAATTATTCTATTGTCAAAACATCACAAGAAAATAACAACCTAAGTACCCAACTACATGTGGCAAATACTTAATAGAACATGCCTTTGTAACTTTTCTTATGCCACCACATAACAAATTTACTAAACACTAATCTTAAACATCAAAACCACACTTTCATATTAATCACCTCAATTGTATATTTAGAAGACAAAAATATAACGTTAAATATATTTTAATATAATTTATATCCCTCTATAATAAATTTTTAGATACTTAACTTTTACCCTCGTACACAATATCACTACCTTCCAATTTTAATCACTTCATAACCTAAAGATAACCCAACTGTAATTATAAAATTAACAATCAACTCTTAAAACCATCCCAAAAAGATTACAAGAAGAGTGGCTGCACTCTAAATCACGTAATGTGATTTGTCCCAAAACAAATAAAAAAAACTACTTCTAAAAGGGAGTGGGACCCGCAGCTAAATAAATAATTCTCCAATAAGGAGTGGGACCCATGGCTAGAGAAACCATACCATGCACCTATGTAAAAATCACACACCAAACCATCAAAAGTTTAAAGTAAGTAAAAAGAATTGCTACGTGGGCCATGGTTATTCCTTCACTTAATTAACCTAAGAATTGTAACAATTCAAAGTCAAAGACAAATTCTTCACCACCAACAACGTGAATGAGAAAAGAAAAAAAAACAAAGTTTTCTCTCTTAGACCCACATGGAATATTTTATGAATTTTCTAATGGAAAGATAAAAAAAATCCACACGGCCCCACCCTAAAACAACATCCCCTCAATTTCTTTTTCTTCTTTTGAGAATTCAATATTTTGAATGAAAGTCCAAATCAAAAGAACTCCTGCAACGTACCACGACAGATTTACCTAAACGTAAATCACCCCTCATTCTCTTGAAATTTTACACCAGCAAAGAGAACGAGAAAATGAGTCCCAAAAGGACTACACAGAGCAACAAAAAAATCACGTATAACACAATATTGTCATCATCACACAAGGCATATAAAAGATATGGCGTTTAATGATAATGACAGTTCACAGATCAAAGAAACCAACAACAAAACGCAACCAGACTCATCTAGTTTTATAATTTAAACAACCAAAATCAAGAGTAACAAAAATAAAGAACTAGATTCAACTCCCCTTACCTGGTTTCCTTGTTCCTAGTGCACTCTCAATGATCCTTTCTCGTCCCCCACGCTTCAACCCTTGTTCCCACTCTAACACTCTTTTCCAACCCTCTCTTTCTCTCCCTAATTTTTCAATTTCGTTTCTCTCTCTTGTTGCCACACTCACGTCTGTATTCCACTCAACCTCTCCTCTTCCCAAAATTTTCAGTCCAAATTAATAAAAAAATCATTAAACGAAATTAATTGACACTATAAGCATCAATGGCCATTTAAATGGTGCTTTTACTGCCCTGAACTGATTCCAAGTTACCCTTCTGGTTTTCGCTAGAGAATCTCTAGAGTTTCTATATTTTCCTTTTATATATATAAAAAAATACCAAATTATGAAAAAGAGCAACTCTCACCAACCAAGGTTCAAACTCACATCCCAACACTTACCAACCATAGGTATAACCATCAAGCTATGATTTAATTCACGTTTAATTCACACATACATACCATGTTAAGTCTTACTTTCGCATTCAAAATATATTTGTAAAAGAAAACATAATTAAATAGACATACCACAACACACATAGGACTCAAACCCAAGCCCTCTCCATATAACTAAGTACTCTCAACCACTTAAGCTAGCATTGTTCCTTGTCTAAGGATTATCAAGGAACTCCCTTAGGGTATTTCCAATTCACCATTACTTGTACTTTATTGATTATTATTTATATGAATTTCCCGGGTCTTACAAACTCCATCCTCTAAATTCTTTTTGATTTCTCTCTAAAATATCTTACCATTCTCTCACCCTTTTTGAAATCAGAGACCGCCAGAGTGATCACTGCGGCGAGATCTCTAAGTTTGTCCAATCAGAACCTTGAATTGAGTAAGCTATAATTCTGCACTTTTCTCGGTCTTTTCTTGAAAATCCTGCATGTGATGTAATCTGTATCACATGTGAGGTTTGCGTATCTTGTAAAAATTCCCTATCGATCAGTGACTCTAATGATGTTCTCTGATCGCGTTTCTGATAATTTTAGGTTGATTTGTGAGCATCAGCAATGGAAAGGGGGTTTTAGGTTTTTGGCAGTAGATCGTGCGAGTTAATCAGGTAAGAGAAGCTGATAATTAAATTTAATTAGAGGATATAATGAATGTAATTGTGTGTAATCAGAATTGATTATTTGGAGTGTGATGCAATGTGAATTGTTTGATGTTTGGTATAAGTGAAATTGTGATTGCATTGTGTGAATTGAGGGTGAATTGGAAAATGAACACTTGAATCATGGCTCTAATTGGTATCATCTCACTTTGCTTGAAAAGCATTTTGAAAACTAGACAACACTGCCATGGAGGTGCCAATTTGGGTCATGAAATCAAGTGAAACATCTCCCAACAAAAACCATAATCTGTGTTGTTTTCTGGTGTGAGGCTGAGCCTCAGAATTCAAGGCTGAGCCTTGAAAAATGCGAGAGGATCAGCGCTGAGCGCCAACCCAGCGGTGCCTAGCATTGAAAAATGCGAGAAGAATGGGGCTGAGCGCCAACCGAGCAGTGCCCCAGCACTGGGACCCCTGCAGGTCTAGAACGAAATTTTAATGTTGAGGCTGAGCGTTGGGATCTGAGGCTGAGCGTTGAGCTGCTAGATTTCATGTGTTTGCTGTTTTGATGTGTTTCATTGCATTAATTGATTTGAAATGGATTATTTTGACTGTCTTGGTATGCTTTGAGTGAGATTAGGTGAATATGGACCTGTTGTATGTGAATTATGGAGGAATTTCGTGGAGAAATTCTAAGTGTGTATGAGGTAGGGTATGTAAAGACATAAGGACTCAGTTTTGGTTGGTATTCTGACGCTCCAATGACCATTAAGGCTCATATAGAGTAAAATGAGTTATGTCGTGAGGAGTAGCAGGAGGTCTTAGCCATTGGACTCGATCAAGTCTTTGGCGCGAAGGAGACTTACCTGGTGTGATGATTGAGTGATAATCCCTTGAGGCCAAACTCTGCAGAGTTTGGGAATCATAAATCGGTGCAAGCCACTAAGAGGTCCGATGTTAATTGCATATATCCGGACAATTGAGTCTAGAGTTGGATGACGTGTGAGTATTGAAATGTTCTTGTATGAATTTGTGATAATTGATTGTTATTATGCTCTTACTCTAATGTAACCTTCTTTAAATCATTATTAGCTTACCCTACGTGTTTTATGTTTGTCTACCCTTTGTTTTATTCTTTGCAATGATCACTTAAATGTGTGAGCAGAGGAGGCTACAGGTGGAGAGTTTTCGTGTGGTGTTGATAGTAGGACTGAGCAATAGTATCCAGAGGTCCTGTAGATAGGTGTGTTTTGTAGTAAGTGGTTAGAATTTACAATTTACCTTCCCTTTCTTCTAGAGGTCTTATACATATAGTATTGTCATTACTCAGTTTTGGATGACTGTATAAGATTATACTTAACTTCCATGCTATCTGCTTTGGGTTATCAGTATATAATGCTTTATTTAGTAGTTTAAAAATTATTAAATGAGATGTTACAAATTTTAGTATTCTCTAAATAATTGTTATTAATGAAATAGAGTATAAATTAAGACATTCAAATTCTTTAAATGATATATAATTTTTGTACATGTAATTAAGTTGAAGTGTTGTTTTTTCCATGAGATTGGATTAAGACATTCAATTAAACTAGGTACCAGATTAATACTAACGCTTTTAAATATATTCAATTAGACTTCATTAAAGATTAAACACGAATAATCTTTATAAAATTATTTATAAATTTAAAATATAAAATATTAATAGTTTTTTTTTTTAAATTTGAGATGTTAAGAGTGATGAGAATTTAGAATGACTCATTTAAGCAAATAGAAGTACGAAAAAAAAAACTTTGAAAAGGAAAAAAAGAAAATGATAAAAGGATAAGGGGAAATCTAAAAACCGAAAAAACGTAAAATATTTAAGAAAAAATATTCAAAGGAAATGCCCCTGCAGACCGTGGTGTGTGTTTAAATAAGGAAATGCTCACACAGTTGTGACATCATAATTTCCATCTGCTTGCGTTCTCCAAAGTCTGAAATAAAAAATGATGATGCAAGAAACACTGAGAGTGTAAGAGTTCTATGAGAAGAGTGTCTCAAGTTGCATTCACAGTGGACCGGTATCTCTGCGCCAACAACTTACATGGAGGCATCTTTTCTCTTCGCCGGCTCCGTTCAATCAGGTTTTTCCTTCCTCTTTTAATAAAGTATTATTTTTTTCTTATTTTTTACCCACATCTATTATATTTTTAATTCTTTAACTTTGAACAAAAATTATAATTAGTATTTTTTAAAATTTTGATTCAATTTAATTTCTCAATTTTAAAATTGTGTGAATTTGATCATTTTAATAAAATTTTGTTAAATTTATTTTATGTTTTAAATAAGTTTCGTGATAACATTGAATTGTTTACGATATTTCATATATTTCTATTCAATATTAATTTATAAACGTGTTTAAAACGTCAAATAAACTTAATAAAATTTCGTTAAAAAATTAAATCACGTAGTTTAAAAATTGAAGAACTAAATTGAACTAAAATATTTAAAAGAGACTATTTTTAATTTTTTAAAATTAAAAGATTAGAAACATATTTAAATTTTTATTTAATTTCTCCATTGTTTTCCAGTTATGCAAACTTTTTTAAATTTGAAAAATAAACTTTATTGTTATTAGGTTAATGTTCCAGATACATGAATTCATTTATAGTTTTGGGTTTTTTCTTATGCATCACCGCGCAACACACACATGCAACAATGCGCACCGGCAGCAGTCTAACAAGTGAAAAAAAAAATAATAAAGCAAAAGATGGGTTAAGAAATACAAAAAACCCTCCTGGTAGACCACCTAGAAAGAAAAGTCAAGAAAGAAGTATAATGATTTAAGGTTTAATATTAAGTATACATAATCTTATCAATTTAAATTTTACGGTTTTACTTTGTCCTCTCTCTTAGATCTACACATGTTCCCACCATTATAAATTCAATCATTAATTACAAATCCCAAATTTACATGATCACAAGTTCTCACAAACTTATCAATCATAGAAACACATCCCAAACAACAACCGATAAATCTGTTACAACATGTAATAAGGATGTTAGATTAATCTGTTACAACATGTAATAAAGATGTTATTACTCATTTGAAGACTGTGATCTGTTTGAAGAAGAAAAATAACTTATAAATCCAGCCTTCACAGTTCACTTATAAGGCAAAAACAATAAGAGAAAATTAGACTGCAATGCCTATCATGTTTTTAGGAGATTCAATATCAAATATCAAAAGTTTTGTTATAAGGCAAAAAAAAAAAAAAAAAAAGAAGAAAAATTAGACTGCAATGCCTATCATGTTTTTAGGAAATTCAATATCAAATATCAAATGAGTTTTCCATCTCCACAAGGAAACACATAAGGACCCGTCACAACAATTGGATCAATTGAGTTAGATATGGAATACTGGTCAATTTTCTCATTAGAAAGACATAGGAATCTTGGATGAATTTTGTTTTTCATATTCCACCTTCAACTTTATTTAGATGTTGATCCATACAAAATGACCTTGCAATAACATCTTACGCACTTTGGGATTGTTTACTTGATTAGTTTCTTTATGCACGATTAATTGTATGGATAATATTATTTATGAATTAATGATTTTAATTTTACTATAAATGATTATTTTATTCAATTATATAATTATCCTTTAATCTTATTTTACTTCTACTTTGCCTTAGAAAAAACATAATAAAACTAACGGTTTATATAAAATTATTTTCAATCTTATATTGGATTGTGTTTTAAAATATTCATATTTATAAAGATCAAACATATTTATTGCACTACATAAGTGTCACAGTTGTTGTATTTTATTACAAGAATAGTTTGGTGTCGTTAATCTTCTCAACATCATCATTATTATTATTATTATTATTATTTAATTATTTTTTCTAATATTCTTATAAAGAAATGATGTTATTTTACTTTATATCGATCGTATCGTTGTTATTGAAAAAATCAAAGATAATATTATATAATGTATTTGTTATGAATATAATTAAGTCATTCAAGTAAGTTTTAAAAGAAAGAAAGATGTGTGTAATTTCTTTTTTCTGTTGCTAACAACAAAATAGATTTATTGACAAATAAAATTGTGGTTCACCTAATATTTCATATGTAATTTTTGAAACTATTAATTTTTTTTATTATAGCAAGTGATGGTTCAACCTCTTCTATTTTCTAAACATGATGTTTTTTATAAACATATATTATATACCTAACATTTATAAAATAATTTATCATACTAAAATTTTTATTGAATTATGAGAAACACTTGAATTAAAATATGCATTTCCAAAAAAAAAAAGCTTTATCTCAATATTTTCGTGGGTTGCATTCTTTCTTCAATTAATTAAAGTGCACATCATACCGGATAAATAGTTCGGTCAAAGTTACATATGCTTGTGTCAAATATAGTTGGTAGTCATTTTAAACGCAAGAAATATTTAAATGAAGCTTGAATTTGGGCATAAATTTCTTGACAACATATGGGGAAAACATTATCTATCATATAAAGTTTTAGAAGATTCTTCAGGTTCAAGTTAGCTCGAAGTCTTAGTTCATACTTATTGTCTTATTAATCTTCATTTCTTACTAGATGGAATGGAACTTGGCATTGCTATATCATCTGCCAGACGAAACACTTGCACTCCTAATTTCCATTAAACACAACTTCTCTATGTTTTAAGCATTACACTTTGTTGTATTTAAGTGGTGAAAACTGGTAAAATGTTTTATCTAACAAATAATTTTATATAACATGACCAATTTTTTGAAAGATTTTTTGTAGATATGCAAAAGACAATGCAAGTATGTGAAACATAGGGAAAAGTATAAGAATGAAGGGTTGAATTGTGTTTTAATTACTTTACAAATCTTTTTCACATATATCATCTAAGGATGAATATTTCCGCAATAGTTTTGTGTTACCTTAGCAACTCTTGCATATAATGGTGTGCACCAAATGCAACTTTAGAGCTTCATTGATTTACTTGTTTAATGTGCTTTTAGACTTGTATTCTCATAATAACTCTCCTTCCCAAGTTAGTGCATATAAGAAAGTACTTTTAGTCATCGAATTCTAAATCAACAAATTGGGTTCGGTAAGGTCCACAAAATTTAATTAATTAAATAAATAAATAATTAATAAATGCGAGTAGGTAGTGTATTTATGACATTAAATTCTGATGGGTATGATGTGGAAAAGTATTAGCTTAAGTGGTTGAGAGTACTTTGTTTGTGTGAGAGGACTTAGGTTCAAGTCCTATGTGTGCTAAATTATGTGTTATTTAATTTCTATTGTTTTAGTAATATGTTAGAGCATGTTTCATATGTTATAATACTTGAATGGTGTGTGTTAGCAAGAACCATGAGTTGGCTTGATGGTTTGGTATTGATTTGGCTTTGGCATGGTGTGGGTTTGAACCTTGGTGGACTCAAATTTAACTCACTTTTTATTAATTTTCGTTTTTTTATTTAACCACATTAAAGCTTCATATAAAAGGTCAACTTGGGGTGAAATTGAGGGTTTTTGGCAAGCTGGAATTTTTCCCAGAAGAGAGAGCACGAGTTTTAGTGATTTGGCAGATTGAGGGAGGTTTTAGGACTGAATTGAGGGATAGGCAAAGAAGGGTGGTCATTGGTGTTTTTGGAAGCTTTCAAGTAATCCACTACTAAGCCAAAGGATCCAGGTTAGGGGAGCTGAACCCGAAGTTCTATGTTAATTGCATTGTCTTGCATGATTTTAATGAAGTTATGCCTTGAATTTCGTGTTGCATATGAGGGAATTTGGGGTTGTGGGTTTTGGATACTGTTTCATTGGAATTTGACCTAAATGTATGCATATAATGGGGTTGTGTTCTGTATATTCTGTGAGTATGCAAAATTGGGTTGTTGGGGCATATTTTCGTGTCCAATTATGCTCATATGCCTAATGAAATTGTGCTGAATGAATGGTATGAATTTGAAGTGCATTTTAGGTTCAATTGTTGCTGTTGTGTGCGTAAAACAGTGCCAAAGTCTATAATTCTCGCTCAAGCGAGCCAAACTCGCCTAGGTAAGAGTTGCATGGACTCAGTTTTAGGCTCTGCTCGAGCATCTCGCTCAGGCGGAGTAATTTGGTCTTGGGCGACAGGCCATCTCGCTTAGGCGAGTGTGTCTCGCCCAAGCGAGAACTCGCGTGTGTTTTTGTGTGGCTTGGTTGCAAATCCCGCGCGTGCGGGATTTATTGTTTTGAGCGAAGGACGTCTCGCTCAAGCGAGAGCCTCTCGCCTAAGCAAGATTCCGAGTGTGGTTCCGCTGTCTCGTTGAACTCATCGCCTAGATGAGGCACTTTAATCCTGGGCGAGTGAGGGTCTCGCCCAAGCGAGAAGGAGCTCGCTTAAGCGAGACTTCGTGGGCTACAACTGTTCTAGGGGCTCGCTCAAGCTAGTGGGCCTAGCTTAAGCGAGATAGGCTGGACTGTTTAAACAAAGTCTTTTAGCCTAAGCGAGCGAGGGTGCTGTTGTGCGTTCAAGGTAAGTTTTACTGTTGTATTAATGGGATAAGGGGAATTTGTGAGGCGTGGTCTACAAGGCTTCTAAGATATCTCAATGGTGGGCTTGCTGGTGTTCCATGGGTTGTGGCCCGGAACGTATCCTTGGGTTGTGGCCCAGGATAGGGGTTAAGCATTTGGCATTCTATGGGTTGTGGCCCGAAATGACTTCCCTTGAGTTGTGGCTCGGGATAGCGGATGAACACGAGGAACTCTTGAGTTGTGGCTTGGGATGGCGAGTATTGCCGATGTGAGTGTGCTGGTTGTGGCTAGTACGGATGGGTCCAGATGGATTGCCCTCCTCAGTGATTTGCTGACGAGTTTGGTAGTCCTGGGACGTTACAGACTATGTTCGTATTTGGGAACTCCACCTGGCATTACAGTGTGTGATCCGTAGCATGGTTCCCGCACATGCTCTATCAGTTGTGGCCGATAGGTGTGGCAACAAGGCGCCTTGAGATACTTACTAGAGGATGTAGAACACTGCTAGCATGGTTGTGGCAATGTGGAAGAACTGGAACGAGTCTCCTTGATGTGCACCGATACTACATGGTTGTGGCCATGTGGAAGGAAGAGAACGAGTCTTCCTTGATGTGTATTGATATTACATGGTTGTGGCCATGTGATAAAGAAGGAGGAGGTTCATTGACGATGAAATGATATCATACATGGTTGTGGCCATGCAGGATAAAAGAAGAGATTTTATTTTGATGTATTTTATTATATATATATATATGTTTGGTGTATATTTATGTGTTATCTCTTTAGCTCACCCTATCTGCTTGTGTTTGACGATGATCGTGTACGTGGTACACGTGAGCAGATGATATTGTAGGTGGAGCTGGTGAGGCTTAGGCTCGGAGCAAGGGCTGGATTGGGAATTTTTGATGATATGTGGTTTGAATAATACTTTGTAAACACTGTGGATATTTATTATAAATTGTGTTTATAAATTTTGGAATATTGGACTTTTCATAGGTTAATAAAAATTTAATTTCCCACGTTTTTGGGAAATGAGGTATTATTAAATGCAGTGTAATTATTTATTTTCTTTATTTTATGAAAATTCGTAATATCCTGACGGGATGTTACATGTTCCATTAAGTTACTTCTAATTAACAAGTTGACTATTATTTGAACTTGTGGCCACATTTCAGTAACCCATGAGTATATTATTTCTACTTGTAACCACTCCTAGCTAACCTAGGCATTATTTTGACTCTTAGCCACTCATGGATGACGTTGATGAAATATTCTTTTCACAATCCACTTTTATCTATTCAAATATTTTTTTCAATAAGTCATTGGTTACATGATCCTGATTAAGTGATGGGGAAAAACAACACAAACAATATACCAGAGAATGCAGCGGATATAATTTCCCCTAATTTGCAAGAATATATTAGGAGCAACAATCAAAGAGCAACAATAATAAATCACCACATGCACAAATAAAGGCACCAAGATTTTTAACGTGGAAAACCCCTCAAATCAAGGATAAAACCCACGAGTCGTCTAGACCAAAGAAATAGCTCCATTATGATCAACAAGAGTAGAAAAGAGTCTCAATCAACATCACAAATTAGTGCCAACACCCAACCAAATAACAAAGAAACAAAGCTTTCAAATAGAGAAGAACAAGAGAAAAAAAACCTATAAAATCACTACTGCAGTGAGAAATTAAGATCTCCCAACTCAGACCTCGTATCAACCATCTGACTGGTCAGAATGAAAAACAATGAGTTCCGAACCTACTATAAAAATTTCAGCCTGATCCAACGGTGAACGAATCCGCAACGCCGATTTTACAGTGGCAGCTATGTGAAAAACGTGAACAGAATTTCCTTCTACCTCTCCCTCTATGTGTTAGGGTTTTCAGTGTGTTCTGACTCTATTGTTCTGCCTCTCTATTTATTTTGTAGCCCCTCTCCACTAGATTAAGTGAGACATGGGCTTCTCAAGTTTTGGGCATTTTCTCCACATAGGAAGGGAGCCCAATACCCAACAAATCTCCCCTTCACAACTATGTGGAGATAACCGCCAAACCGGCGATCTCACAATAAACTTCAAACTTCTCTCTTGGCAATGCTTTAGTCATCATATCAGCACCATTATCATTTGTATGAACTTTTTCCAACTCCAAAAACTTAGCATCTAAAGCATCACGTATCCAATGATACCTCACATCAATATGTTTGGATCTAGAATGAAAAGTTGGATTCTTACCAAGATGGATAACACTTTGACTATCCACAAATAATGGATAGTTGTTATGCACAAAACCAAGCTTCTGTAAGAATTTCTTCAACCATAACAACTCCTTGCATGCTTCAGTAATAACAATGAACTCTGCCTCTATAGTAGACAACACTACACACCTTTGTAGTCTTGATTGCCAAGCCATAACTCCCCCTACAAACTTTATCAAATAGCCCGAAGTGGACTTTCTGGAATCAATGTCCCCAGCCATATCTGAGTCTGAGTAACTCATCAAAGTAGGTTTATCACCTCCAAAACAAAGTTTCATATCAACTGTACCATGAAGATATCTCAAAATCCATTTCACAGCATTCCAATGCTCTCTACCCGGATTTGACAGAAAACGAATAACTATACCAACAACATGTGCAATATCTGGTCTTGTACACACCATCGCATACATCAAACTACCCACCGCAGATGCATAAGGAACTCTACTCATATTGGTCTTCTCAACTTCATTTGAAGGACTTTGTTTAACACTCAGTTTAAAATGACTAGCAAGAGGAGTACTCATAGTTTTAGCATTTTCCATATGGAATCTCTGCAACACCTTCCTAATGTATTGCTCTTGTTATAGATAAATCTTCGTTTCTCTTCTATCACGTGAGATACCTATGCCAAGAATCCTTTTAGCAGCTCCCAAGTCTTTCATGGCAAAAGACTCGCCAAGTGTCTTCTTTAACCTGTCAATTATGGAAATATCTTTCCCAACAATAAGCATGTCATCAACATATAATAACCGGATAATAAAGTCATCATTAGAAAAACATTTAACAAAGACAATGATCAGAAATAGTCTTTTTGTAACCTTGCTCATATATAAAAGACTCAAACTTCTTATACCACTGCCTTGGAGCCTGGTTCAAACCGTATAGACTCTTCCTTAGCCTACACACATAATCTTCCTTGCCTTCAATAAGAAAACCATCAGGTTGCTTCATGTATATCTCTTCCTCCAATTTACCATGAAGGAAAGTTGTCTTCACATCCATTTGCTCAACCTCCAAATCAAGAGTAGCAGCTAAACTTAGCACAGTTCTGATGGATGGCATTTTCACCACAGGTGAGAAAATCTCATTGAAATCAACACCCTTTTTCTGTTTGAAACCTTTCACCACTA
This sequence comes from Vigna unguiculata, assembly GCF_037176805.1. Classification (NCBI taxonomy): domain Eukaryota; kingdom Viridiplantae; phylum Streptophyta; class Magnoliopsida; order Fabales; family Fabaceae; genus Vigna; species Vigna unguiculata. The sequence goes on from NC_140801.1 coordinate 25,420,584, forward strand.
ATCTGGCCTTGTACCTTGGAAGTGTAGAATTTGAATCTTGTTTCACCTTGAAAATCCACCTAGTTTCCAATGCCCTTTTTCCCTTAGGCAATTTCACCAAGTCGTAAGTGTGATTATCATGCAAAGATTTCATCTCATCTTGCATTGCATCCAACCACTGTTTCTTCTCTTCACTAGCCAGAGCCTCTTCAAAACACTCAGGTTCTCCACCGTTATTCAAGGTTATGTACTCATCACAAGAATACCTTGTAGAAGGCTGTTTCTATCTATTAGACCTCCTGAGTTAGACTTGAGGTGGTTCAGGTACATCACCAAGATCATCATCATCATGTTCCTCTTGAGCATCATCAATTGGAACCTCTACTCCACTTCCAACCTGTTGATCATCAACATCACCATGTTGCTCATCATCTTGAGCTTCCGTTTCAACATTCTCCAGATTGTGAGCGGGCAACCTCATCGGATTACCATCAGTGAGATTACTATCTTTCTCGGGTGTGGTCTTCTCCACCTAATCAATGTCTTCAATTGGTCTGGTCTTTCATGAATTGTACGTCACGACTTTTAACAAGCTTCTTCTCAATAGGATCATAAAACCTGTAGCCAAATTCATCCTCACCATAGCCAATAAAGATACATTGCCTTGTCTTTTTATCTAACTTGGATCTTTCATCCTTAGGAACATGAACAAATGCCCTGTAACCAAAGACACACAAATGATCATAGCTAACATTCTTACCAAACTAAATTTTTTCTGGCACCTCAGTATTCAAAGCAACTACGGGACTGAGATTAATAACATGCACAACTGCAAGCAATGCCTCTCCCCAAAAGTGCTTAGGCAACTTTGCTTCCGAAAGCATACATGTAACCCTTTCAACCAAGGTCCTGTTCCTCTTCTCCGCTAGACCATTCAACTGAGGAGTTTTCTCATGTCTAATACCATGTTGTCTACAATAAACATCAAAGGGTCCACGATACATACCACCATTATCACTACGGATGCATTTCAGCTTCTTGCCTGATTGCCTCTCAACCATAGCATAAATTCTTGAACTTTTCAAGTACTTGATATTTTCGCTGAAGAGCATAGACCCATAGCTTCCTGGAACAATAATCAATAAAAGTAACAAAGTAAAGTTCACCACTAAATGACTTTACCTTTAATCGGCCACAAACATCAGAATGCACCAATTCAAGCAATTCTGACTTCCTTAAGGGAGGATGCTTCTTGAAAGATACTCTGGTTTGTTTACCAGCCATGCAATGAGAACATTTCTCCAATTCTGCATTCCTCAATCCTATAAGCACATCCTTTTTAGCTAAGTAGTTAAGCCCTTTCTCACTTATATGACCAAGCCTCCAATGCCACAAAGATGCCTTCATATACATAGCATTCACACTGTCTTTAGTAACCAAAGCTTTAGTCTTGTACAATTTAGATTGTTTCTCCCCTCTGGCCATAACCAAGTTACCTTTAGTGAGCTTCCATTTACTAGAACCAAAGTAATTGTCATAACCACAATCATCAAGAAAATGCACAAATATCAGATTAAAGCGAACATCTGGAGCATGTTTGACTTCTCTGAGTAATAATTGCACTCCCATGTTGGTTTGCAAACAAATATCACCAACACCAATAACCTTTGAAACACCATCATTACCCATCTTTAACACTCAAAAATCACCAGAAGTGTAAGATGTAAAGAACTCCTTCCTAGGTGTAACATGCAATGTAGCACCACTATCAATAATCCACATGCTCTCATCAGATATAAGATTGACTAACTCAAAGTCACGAAGAAGAACAAGATCACCACCTTTGGTAGTAGTGACACGATCATCATCACGATCATCATCATCATGGTCATTCTCTCTCTGCTTGCCCTTCTTGTCTTTGTTCTCCTTTTTCCACTTAAAACAATATTTCTAAATGTGCCCAATTTTATGACAAAAATGTCACTCTAGATTCTTGTATCTTGACTTGAACTTGCTCCTACTCTTCTCTCTACCACTTTTATGTTCCTTTTTCTGACTTCTCCCCCTAGCTTATGTAACAAACATCTTAGACTGAGATGAAGAACCATGTGCCTTCCTTCTCATCTCTTCATTAAGAGCACCACTCTTTGCCATTTGAAAAGAAACAATACCATTTGAGGCAGAGTTCGTAATTGAAACCCGAAATACCTCCCAAGACTCTGGTAGAGTATTAAGCAGCCATAATCCCATAACTTCGTCATCAAAATTTATGCCCATTCCTGACAATTGATCTAGGAGTCCTTGAAATTCATTTAAATGATCTGAAATTGAAGAATTCACCCTGTACCTCAAATTCATCAAGCAATTCAACAAATTCAATTTATTATTGCCAGACTTAGAAGCATACAGAGACTCAATTTTCTCCCATAAGGTTCTGGCATGTGTCTTATTAGCAATGTGATTATAAACATTATCTTCTACAGACTGCCGAATAAAATCACATACCTGTTGGTGCTTAAAGTCCCATTCTTCTTCAAACATAGAATTTGGCTTCTATGTAGTAAAGACCGGAAGATTCAATTTCTTGACAATTAATAAATCTTTCATCTTACCGTTCCACAAATGATAATTTGTACCATTCAAAGCAACCATCTTTGCATTTGCCTCCATCATTCAAACAAGTAAATATAGCCCAACCAAGAGCTCTGATGCCGCTCTGATGGGGAAAAATAACAACACAAACAATATACCAGAGAATGCAGCGGATATAATTTACCCTAACTTGCAAGAATCTATGAGGAGCAACAATCAAAGAGCATCAATAATAAATAACCACAGACACAAATAAAGGCACCAAGATTTTTAACGTGGAAAACCCCTCAAATCAAGGGTAAAAACCACGAGTCGTACAGACCAAAGAAATAGCTCCACTATGATCAACAAGAGTACAAAAGAGTCTCAATCAATAGCACAAATTAGTGCCAACACCCAACCAAATAACAAAGCAACAAAGCTTTCAAATAGAGAAGAACAAGAGAAGAAAAACCTATAAAATCGCTACTGCAGTGCGAAATTAATATCTCCCAACTCAGACCTCGTATCAACGATCCGACCAGTCAGAATGAAGAACAATGAGTTTCGAACCTACTATAAACATTTCAGCCTAATCCAACGGTGAACGAATCCGCAATGCCGATTTTACGGTGGCAGCTCTATTAAAAACGTGAACAAAATTTCTCTCTACCTCTCCCTCTATGTGCTAGGGTTTTCAGTGTGTTCTGACTCTATTGTTCTGCCTCTCTATTTATTTTGCAGCCCCCTCTCCACCAGATTAAGTGAGACATGGGCTTCTCAAGTTTTGGGCCTTTTGTCCACTTAGGAAGGGAGCCTAATATCCAACATCAAGTATTCTTTCCACAATCTATTTTTGTCTTGTTAAGTATTCTTTCATGAAGTCACCGTTTGTTCAACCCAAGTATTCTTTCAAAAACCTATTACAGGATCAACCAAAGTCTTCTTTCAACAAACCCCTCCTTGATAAACCAAAATATTCTTTTAACAATAAATTTTTTACCCACACAAAGTGTCTTTTTAACAAGTTACTTTTGACTCAACTAAATATTCTTTCAATAATCATTTTTAGCTTAACCAAGTGTTCTTTAAATAAGAATCACTCCTAGCTAATAATTGGATATTTTTTACCAAATATTTACTCACGCACCATTACCCAGTGCCACACTTGTGTCATCATCATTGTTACAAAGGTAGAAAAAGAAAGGGAGAACATTAGGGAAAAATAAAAAGATAAAAAAACTTATTTAGAAAAGTGTTAGAAATTTAATCATGAGAAAATATTTTAATTATTAAAATAGTTGAATTACAAGAACAATTTTACACGTTTTTTTGCATTATTATAGGAATAATAACATAACTGTAAAGATTGTATATATTAATTATAGATAATTCCTCTTTTTTACGGTGGCAGACCTTCATAGTGACTAAGGAGGCCATGACCTCCCCAATTTTTTTATATATTTATATATGTTAATCTATAATTTTAATATATTTTTCAAAAAATTAATATTTGTAATATAATTCATATATTTGATATTCTAATAAATTTGTATACATCTATATTTATATATAAGAAAAAGTTTTTTTTATTGTTCACATTTATTTTTCATTTTTTATATTTTAAATATTTTTTAAATAAAAATAATTATTTTATTAATTATCTTTTAAATGATTATTTGTGTAATTTAACCATTTTTTTATTTGATTTTTTTAAACTTAATCATTATAAATGAAAATTAATTATAGTAAATTTATAAAAATGATTTATATTTAATTTTATAATTATAATAATAATAATCATCATAATTTTATTATTTTTTATTATCATGAAAAAAGCAAATACAATGTTTTTACTAGTTTACGTAAAAATTTTGAGATTACTCTTTTGGTTCCTATTTTCATTCAAAAATATCAAGTTGGTCCACTATTTTTATTTTTTATTTTATCTCAATTTTGTTTCGATTTTTGAAAAAATAATGCAATTTTGTCATTTTCGTTAAATTCTTGAATCAAATTTTTCAACAAAATTGAAGTTGTGAATAAGGATGATTGTGTGATTTGTTGGTGTAATTGACATAATCCTAGTGTCAGTTTTTTCTGAAAAATCTTTCTTCCACTTCAAAAAATTTAACGAAAAAGATCAAAATACATTGATTTTTAAAAAATTGGAACCAAATTGAGACTTAAAAAACTAGATGAGCAACTTGGACGGAAATATAGACCAAAAGTATAATTCAACAAAAATTTTGGCACCCCCAAAATTTTGGCTGAAGAACGACCACTACTTGTATATATTTCTATTTATTCCTTTCAATAAAATAAAACACAAAATTCCTTCTTTTATTTGTTTCCTTTACATGTTATCAAGAGCAAGAACGATCCTCTGCTCAATCATTCATTTTTTTTATTTTCCTATCCTTCTTTCCATGGCTAACAATGGAAAAGAACCAAATTTTAATAGTTCTTATTCTCTCCATCATTTTGACCATCCTAGAATGGTCCTTGTTTCAAAACCTCTAGATGGAGACAATTTTTTGACTTGGTGTAGAGCCATGGTCATCTCTTTAAATGCAAAATCTAAATTGGGTTTTGTTGATGGAACTCTCAAGGCACCCTTTACGGAAGACAAACTAGAAGAATATACAACATGGAAAAAATGCAACGACATTGTATTATCTGGGATCTTTAATTCTTTGACAACTGATATTGTATATAGTGTTACTTTCTATGACATTGCTCATAAAGTTTGGAAAGATCTTCCAAATCGTTTCTCTCAAATTCATGCACCAAAGATTTTTCAGATTGAGAGAGACATTGCTTGCTTGACTCAAGATCAAATGACAGTCGCAACCTATTACACGAGGTTAAAGAAATTATGGGATGAGTTGGGCTCCTATAGTAATGCAATCTGCACTTGTGGACCAAACAATAAAAGGCACAAATTGATGTAGTTTCTTATGGGATTGAATGACTCTTATAGTGCTATTCATGTTCAACTTCCCTTAATGAATCCATTGCCTGATGTTACACAAGCTTATTCTTCCATCATTCAAGAAGAAAAACAACACCACGCGTGACACAATAGAAGCTTCAGACATGGTTGTTCAAAAGAATAAACCAACAACCCTTGTTGTTCGCCACAAACAAGATCCTCCTTCTCGTTTTAATTCATCTAATCGAAAGTTAATGCATTGTTCTCATTGTGATATAGATCATCATACAAAAGAAACATGCTGGAAGCTACACAATTATCCTCCTAAACACCCAAGGCATGGAATCACCCGGAATGCTTATATTAAGCCTAATGGGAACAATCAATTTTAAGCAAATAATGTCACAACGACTCTAGTGATGCAATAATTGCAGTCCACAATGAATAGATTAACTGAACTACAACTCCAACAAATGTTGTCTAGTATGCATGGTAATGCATCATCTTCGTCAGCTAATCCTAAGGTCAACAACGCCAATGTTCCTTCAGGTTTGTCACCACCCAAACTTATAATTGATAGTGGGGCCACCGATCACATTATTTCTTCACCAACCTTGCTTGTCAACAGTAAAGAAAACACTTCTTTACCACCAGTTATTATGCCAAATGGTAATTAGGCCCCTATTATCTCTATTGAAACTTTACCTTTAAGTCCAATTGTTCTTTAACAAATGTGCTTGGGGTACCATCTTTCAAAGTAGATTTGATGTGAGTAAGTCGGGTCACAAGAGATTTAAATTGTTTGGTAACTTTTTTTCCTTCTGGGTGTATTTTACAGGATTTGATGACGAGGATGACAATTGGTTTGGGTAAACAACAAGGTGGACTCTGTTACTTGGTTGCAATGACATTAAATAAGTCAAACACTCCCATTTCATCACTCACAGCCCATGTCACCAAGTCATCTCCTCCTTTAAACACTTCTACTACTTTGTGGCATTGACGACTAAGACATCCATCTCCATCTAGATTATATTTTATGGCTAAAACTTTGTTAAACTTCTCTTTAGAGTAAAACAAAATTGTGATGTTTGTACTCTTGCAAAACAGAAACGCCTTCCTTTTCTGAATATCTCAATTTCTTCCATTAAACCTTTTGAATTACTTCATTGTGATATTTGGGGACCATATAAAGTTCCTTCTCTTTCTGGTGCACGGTATTTTTTGACTGTTGTGGATGATTTTTCTTGCTACACTTGGATTTTTTTTCATGCATTATAAAAGTGAAACCTAACATCTCCTTACTAATTTCTTCTCTTTTATTAAAACCCATTTTAATACCAATATAGTCAATATTCGGGTTGATAATGGGAGGGAATTTTTTTTCTATGCGAGATTTTCTTTACACAAGAAGGAACAACTTACCAACATTCTTGCACTTACACACCATAACAAAATGGAGTTGTCGAGCGTAAGCATAGACATATCCTTGAGTCAACACACACTCTTCGTTTTCAAGCTCACCTTCCCTTACACTTTTGTACAAAATGTGTTTCCATTGTTGTCCATATTATTAACAGGTTGCCTATGTCTCTTCTATCACATCAGACACCTTTTGAGCACCTATATGGTAAATTCCCTTCTTATTCACACTCGAGTTTTTGGATGTCTTGCTTATGCTACTAATGTTCATGTTTCTCATAAGTTTGCTCCTTGTGCGCCAAAATGTGTTTTTCTTGGTTATCCTCTTGGCCAAAAGGCTTATAAGTTATATGATCTTGAAACTCATCAAGTCTTCACTAGTCGTGATGTTGTTTTCCATGATGATATTTTTTCGTATGAATCCTTTAACACTTCTTTCACCACCATAGACCTTGTCATACCTAATGTTGTCCCAGATAATCCTCTGTCTACGGCTCTTCCATACTCCATCACCACCTATAGAAAACATAATTGTGCCTCCCATTAATTCCCCACTTATGGTTCCCTTGTGATGGACGCGCGAAGCCACAAGTCTTGTCGGAATCATGATGCAAGGCCGTGAAACATAGATTTGTTCGGTGGAAATCCACCAAACAGGCAGCGGAAGACTATGATCTCACGATGGGAGATCGAATCACTCTCAAACAGAGTTCCAGTGGGGAACTCTCACTGAAATTGGGAATCGACGAGGTTAAAAACCTAATCTAGGGTTAGGGTTGAGCTGAGACGAAAGGGGAAATTTATCACTCTCATTCATCAAAGCTCCTTAGTACAATGGTTGGCTTGCCTTTTATAGATGAAGGCAACCAGAACAGTAAATGAGAAAAAGTGGATGCCGTCTAACACAAACCTAACGACAAGAGGAAACCCTAATGGTGAAAAAAAATGGGAACAAGCTTACACAAGACCCTAACTTTAACGAAAATCTCAAAGGATGACAAGTGTGGAAAGCATGAAGAATGAAGGAGCTTCCTTGGTGGCTGATTGCTTCAGACGCGTGAGGAAGTGTTATGGTTCGCTTTCAGACACGAGGGTTAGAGCTGCGCAACAACAAAAAGGTGTGGGTTGGATGCGAAACCTAAGAAAATGGGCGCACCCTCTCATGAACCCTAGCGGAGAAACTGAAATAAGGTGGGTTCATCGTGAAGGAATGAGTGAGCTTCTCATTCTCTGATGTTTGTCACGCAGAGATCTTGAAGAATTGGGTTCGGGCCCAATTAAGGAGATATAAAAAAAACAATGTTGGCTGCAACAGGATGGGAGGTGTGGAAAGCATTTGGGCAGCGTGCAGGTGTGCGGCCTGTTCTTCAGCGTGGTACGTGTGATCAAGTTTGGGCTTGTTGAAGGAAGGAGGAGCTCAGCCCATTGCTGATGTGTGGGAGAAACAATTGAAGAAGCATGTAATTGTTGGTGTAAAGGAGAGTTGGGCCGCAGGCCCAATGCCAATTCTTCAATTATTGGCAGCTTTAGAAAATAGGTTGCATTTAGCAAACAAACCCAATTAGACACATTTATTTAATTAAAATAAAAGAAAAAAATTAAAGAAATTAAAAGGAATTTGGCCTAGGCATTGGCCGATGCTATGAAAAGCCTCTTAGGGTGATATTCATCATCCCCTCCCTCTTGAAAAGGATTTGTCCTCAGATCAAGAGGTTTCTTTAAGGCCCACAACAATTAAAGATGAATTCCTCCAGGATCAAAAATATATCTGCAATAGTCATAAAATAAAATTGTATTAAAATCATAATGACCATGCAATATAGGTGATTGGGAAATGTGTGAAAATGGACTCTTAAAGATTGAAAAAGATGGTATTAGGCCCACTTCACAAAAAGAATGTTTTACACTTTGACTAAGATGATTTTTGAAATGAATTTTAGAGTCAAAGTGTGTTGGTACATAAGATGTTGAAGAGGGTGAAATAAGGGAATGAGATTGAGAACAAAATGGTTGAGAAAGAAACAAAACAAAAGATTTAATGTCAAAGTGAATAGAGTTTAAAGATGGAAGAACTTCGTTTGAAAATTAGAACCTAATGGAAGGGATTAGTGAAAGATTTAATGATGTTTGTCAACACCCAATTTCGTCCGGGTGAATAAATTTATTTTCAAAAAAAAATATTTTTTTAGTTAATGGAAAATAAAAAATGGTGAAATAAAATTTTCTTCCAAGATTTTCAAACTTTAATTTTAGAAAAAAAAGAGATAAAAAAAGAAAAAAAAGGAAGAGCTTAATTTATTTTTAATTATCACACTCCTTTCCATAAGCCCAACAAAATCAACATAATATTTTTCACCCTTTGTTCCTGATAGAGACGAGACATTAGTGATATGATTCTAATAATTAGAAGCAAATATCTTTATATGGTTAGAATCAATATTACTAATCGGGATTGATTCTAATAATTAGAAGTAGTATCTCTTCATATGGTTAGAATCAATATTATTAATTGAGATTGATTTTTGTGCTCTGATTTGTTAATGGTTAGAATCAATATTTTTGATCTTGATTGATATTGTGCTCTGATTTGCTATGATTTGATTTCCATAATGTGTTGTTAACATGACCAATTTCTTCCTTATATTGTTCATTACAATTAAGGGTAGGATTGCAATTTGTGAATATAAATAGACAATTTGTTTCATGAAAAGGGATCGAAAAAAAAAAGAGATAATTCTCTACACTTATCTAATTCTTTCCCATCACCACTCTCATTTACACACCTCCTTTTTTATATCTCTTTAAAAAAAACATATTGAAGGTAGTAGAAAATCGAAAGAAAATATTCGCTACACTTCCTCTTTCTCTTCCATTACCACCCACACAAACACACCTCCTTTTTATCTTTGTTGGGAAAACGAGAGGGTGAGATTGATATAGAAGAGAACATATATGAAAATTTTTGAAGGTACGTCATTGCCAATTTCTAATTGTTTTGATTTATTTTTTCATTTTTCATTATATATTTTTTAATCATAAACAAATATTTTTCTTCATCTCTTTTAGTGTTTGTCCGGCCGCTCGTGCCGCGTGACGCCAATTTTCAAATTTAGTTTTAGAAAATATATCAAAATATAAAGAACCAAAGATAAAAAATAGTTTTCTTTGTTTAATTTTAGTGTTTGTCTGGCCTCTCGTGTTGCGTGACACTCATTTTCAAATAATTAAAAATACCAAAAAACATAAAAGGGTTTTCAAAATGATAAAAGAAATAAAAAAAAATCAAATCAACAATTTCTAAAAGATTCTAAAGAACTATGTAACCCTGATTCTCCATTGTTAAATGAAGATATGTAGAAGTGAAGATTAATCCTTGTCGGGCCCTAAAAAATCAAAAAATTATTTTGTTTTTTTTAACATTCTTTTATTACTATTTTTGGGAAAAATTAAATATTTTGAAAACTACATAACTGTACAAATTAAATATTCCAGAATAAACTATGGTAACGACTCCAATCTCTGTTTTTACAATTTTTTTTGTTCGTCGTCTCGTCGCGATTTTGGTTGCGATAGATGGCGACTCTAGTGGGGATACTAGAGAGTCCGACCATTTATTTGGATGTGCAAAATTGATGTGGTTTTTCTTCATATTTTTTCTTCCCCCTTTTTTTAATCTTTTTATCTCTTTTTGATATGTGGAATAGTTGTATGTGTATGTTCTTCTTTATTTTGGTATTTGGAATAATTGTTAGGTGTGGGCTTGGGTATACATTGTATTCTCCCTTCACACACACACACATTTTGTTCATTACATGAGTGAAGCTCTATACCCGGGTCTGAGTTGCTTAGAATTAAAGGGGATTGTGTAGTAGTGTCACAGTGGATGTACTTCCCAAGTGGTCACTGTGAGAACCCCAACTAAAGTTTGTTTGCTTCATTGGTACTCTCACTTCTTGTTGTTTACCAACTATCGTGGGAAATGCCATGAAATGGGCCATAGCTCTAGTGACCTGGATCTTTAAGTATTAGGGAACTATCCTTGTGAGCACATATACCTTGCCTTAGAACTTTAAACGTCAAACCTATGTTAAATTAAGACACAAAAGGGAGAATATTTGCGTCCTTTACCCTCACCTTTGCTTGTATATAGTAATAAGTTCATCACAATTTTTATCATCAACATTATAAAAAGAAAAGGAAAAAATGCCTCCTAAGGCATAAGCATACATTTCATTAGCATATCATATGAATAAGTGCTCTGCGATGCATAAACATGCATTGCATTCCCATTTTGTGGTCATCTATCTATGATACCCTGTTCATAGTTTCAACATGCATATGCATAATTTTAAAAAATAAACAAAAAAAAAATTGCACTAAAATAAATTCAAACTGTTTCCCACTTTTCTTATCACCAAATTCTTGGAATCTTTCTTACGAAAAATGAGAAAATCATCAAACATTTTTTGGTCAAATTAGTGGATTTAATAAAGAAATAAAATTTTGTTTATTATCATTTCTTTTGAAGTACTCATATAATCTTACATTCATGAAATTGCTCAAATCCATCTCCTTTTCCATCTCTCTTCCATCATAAACTTTGTTTTCATTTTTATGGAGGATTATCATAAAGGGAACACACACCTTAAAATGATTACAAAAAACTTTCTGAGCACGAAAACAAAAAAATAAAGAAAAATTAGCTAGACTAAAAACAATGAAGGATAGTCTAGGCAAAAGTAAGACAAAAAAAAGTGAAGAAAAAATAGAACAAAACAAGGGACATCATGTCATATGAAATCAATTATTTTCCTGTGAATTAATTTTTTTTAAACACAATCATGTTTTGAAATGACGTGTGGTCATGTTTCTTTATAAAAAAAACAAAAGTAATTATCCTTTGCTACCCAATTTGAGCCTTCCAAAAAATTTCTTTCAAATTACCCTAAACAAGGGTCACCCTCACACTAAGAGTTGACATAACTTTTGCATTTGTTTCATCTGAATGGTAGTTCACCACTACAAAAATATATATAAAAAAGAAGAAATGGTTATATCAAGAAAAGAAAAGAAAAAGAGAAGCAAAATGTGAATAAGAAGAAGTGAAACAAATTATGAATGAAACATTATTCAAAGATCCTTGTTTGAAACAACCATCACATCACTTTTTGGGCCTTTAATATCATTTACATCCATACCCCTAACTTTGGCAACGATACAAGCCTAATAAAGTCCACACAAATCAAAGATTGATTGTTTTCTTTTAAAGGTTTTAATTTAGAGGAAAATTTTGATTTGCTAACAGATTTGTTCTAAAAAAGGATAAAAAAATTGAAAAAGTGTGTTCAGATATTTGCTTTTAAACACTAGGGTAGTTTACGCTTGGTTGACATGTTTTCAAAGCTCCAAAATCAGCACGAGCAATCAAGCAATCTGGTTAAATTTGGGTTGTCCGCTTTTAGTTCATTCTTCATGAAATTCCATTTTTGCTCATACTGAATCCTCCGTACTAAGCCTAAACCTTGACCAACCTTAACATAGTCCATCTTTATCAATGTCAAACCTAAACTAGGGCAGTCACTTTGTTTGTGATTCATATATTCCCATCATTCATTTTGAATTAGGGCATTTTACATTGAAGACTGTGATCACATTAAGGATAACTTGTGAAGACCTCGTCATTTTTCAATCTCTTTAATTGGGAAAAGTCAAACATGCTTTTACACCCTAAAACCATCCTAGGCTCTCACACTAGAGGCAAATTTTTGAAGTCCCTATCATTTCTTTCATACATCAATAACTTGGGAAAGTGTAAGATGCGGGAAAAAATTAGACTAAAGAGAAACATATGGGAAAAATTAATGGCTTGATTAATGTTGTTGATTTATTTAATTTAATTAGGTTATTAATTTTGAAAAATGAAATAATTATTATTTGAGTGATTTAAGTTATTGTAGTATTTATAATATTTATTTAAGTGATGTAAGGAATTATGGTTTATGAACTATAAGTGTTTTAATACTTATAATGCATGTTATATCATGTAGCTTAGTGGTGAATGTTGTGTTTAGTAGTGTGCAGTTGCGGAGTTCAAACCTGGTAGACTGAATTTTGTTTTGTGTGTTGGTTTTAAATTCATTTTTCTCCTTTAAGGAGTGAGGCCCACGAAATATGAAATTATTTTCTCTTCCTTCAATCACGGGAATGTAGTGTGCTTGGTGTATATCTATATGCATAAATTGTTATTGGGGTGCTGCATCAGCTTAGTATATAGATATGTGATTCACGCTACACCCAAATGGTTATCTCTTATTTTTTTTCCTCTATCTTTTGAATTGTGATTTAAAATATTATAACAGCCAAGAAAAATAAATTTAAAGCAAAGGATATTAACAGAAAAGATTTGGAGTGAGAGGGGTATATAGGTTAAAAGTTAGGGTTTCTGGAAGAGGAGAGGGAGAGAAACAAGAGTAGAGAAATTGAGAGTTGAAGACCACGGGAGAGGGAAAGAAGAAATCCAGGTAGGGAAAGCCAACCTTTTGTATATTTCTATTTTTACTCCTTCTTTTGGTCATCATTTATATTGTCATTGCTGCCATGAATTTTGTGGTTGTGGTATCGTTCCAATATTGCATGAAGCTTTGTGAGTGGGATGATTTATATGTGTGCATGGTGCCACTGCTTTTACTTGCATTTTTCTTCTCTTCTTTCATGCATGAGGCAAAGTCACGGGTGATGGCTTAGTCAAGAGTTAATGGTAGGTAGGGGATCCCAGTTTTGCAATTGAGTTTGTCTTTCGTTCATGCATGCGGGGGTCTACATCGTCTTCGCTCATGAAGAAACACAAGGGGTTGAGGTTTAAGTTTTGTTGTTCACGTTTTCCTTGGTTTTAATCTTTTGAAAGTATGTACCCAATGTTTTTCGTGACAGTGCTTGCACATTTTTGTATTCCATGGTCGTTCTTCTTTCATTGCTTTTAGACTTAAAGAGGTGATGTAATCATTGTGTTAACACCCATTCGGTTTTCGATTGTTATAAATAAGGGTTCTTTTTCTCGTTAAAGTTTCCTTCTTTGTTTAGTAATATACTATGGTATATCATTTGAAAGGCATTATGGGAATGGTGGGACCGTAAGCATTAGCTAGGGGTCATTGTATCTTTGTATTTTGCATGGGTTTTGCTATATCTTTTCTTTGCAGCATTTGTTTTGTATGAAATTAAATGTTCTCTCTCTTCTTTGTGTTTAGTTTTTTTACGTGAATATGGGTGCATGGTTTCCTTAATACTTTCTCTTTCTTCCTTTATAACCACCACATATGAATTTGCTTTTCTCTTTCTTCTCTCGTCCTATTATATCACACGTGAATGCATGGCCATATATAAATTACATTCACCTTCTTTTTATTTCACTTTGTTTTCATGTCATGAGTTTTGGTGCAGCCACCTTTCTTTTTCTTTAATCTCGTTTTGGACCAACAACTTTAGGATTTGGAGTACTCTTTCTTTCACATGTATTTTCTCTCACCATGGTTTCTTCTCTTTCTTTCATTCACGCTGCAGAAAAGTTTTATGGGATGTTAGTTTTTTCTTTCTTCTTTTTAACTTTTGGTATCATGCATGTTTGAAATGAGTTGAGAAGATAAAAGTGTAAGATATCAAATTGTGCAATGGAACAAATCAAAATCTCACAACAAAGAAGCACATGGTGTGGCGCTACCCATTTTCCTACACTGCACACGTTTTGTAAAATGAAGGTTCCTACTTCGTTAACCGTTGGATCGAGCCGAAATTTTAGCATCTAATCCTTAACACATAGTTCTTAACTTTGACCGGTTGGATCTTGAATCGGAGCACTGTAGTGAGAGAAGATTTTATCGCAAGGTCCTTGTAGTTTGGTTGTTGACAACATTGACCTTTGTTGCTTGTTTGGTGCATAACTTTCTCTATAATTGTTCAATTAAGTTGGTTATTGTTGCATTTGATTCTTGATTCAATCATATTTAATTTGAATATGATGAGTGCGTATTTTTTCCTTCATTCAATGTTTAATTCTGAGTATTTAATTGAATTTGGGTGCTTAAAGAGTGATTTAATTAACAATTCTGATAATTAGGCTATTTGAACTTGTGTGATAAAAATGTCTTAAAAATTGATTTTTAGCTGCATAAATTATTTCTTGGATATTTTAATGTTTGTTGATGCAGCTAAAGTTAAGATTAAGCTCATTCAAGGTGGGAAAATAAATTGAATGAAGTTACAAACTACCTTTGAATAAGGCTGAAATTAGCAAGTTCAGAAAAAAATCACTTCTGCACCCCCTAAATTACATATACACTCCCATTTTCCAAATGGGCTACAGAAAATCTACTTCTACACCTCTAACTTTGTCTATTTCCACCCCTATTTTCTCTCGTAAACTAGATGCACTAAGATCATGCCATGTGGCAATCCTCCACTAATTGAGTTGACCAACCAGAAGAAGCCATGTGGGCATAATCTCAACTAAAGAATTTGTCCAATAAAGTAGTGTCACGTCATCATCACGTTCTTCCCTAAAAAAACCCTAAGCACCTTTTTCACTATGTTTCAGCCGTCACCACCGTCCCTACACTACACCACGAGAACTCCATCGTTCAGCCATTGATGCCGGCAACAGACCTTCGTCACACCATCTCCACAGCAGTGCCGTGAACGTCGAACGAGCAGCACCACAACAGCAGTGGAAACCATCACCACATGCACCACCATTTCATCGTTGCACCTCGCCTCATCTTCCAGCAACACCTGCACTTTCGTGAACCACCAGAAGCATCCATTGATGGAGAACTCGCGGCACTTGAACTACAACAGCGTTACCATGAAGCCATTATAGCAATACGCGCCACCATTTTTGAGCAGAACCACCATTCGTGCAGCCTTCGTCGACGAAGAAGAAGAATGACGCAACATGGTAGCCACCATGCACCAGTGATGCGTTTTGTCATTCACGAACCCACTACAGTCACGACGGAAGCAACAAGGGAGGAATGAGGAAGAAACCCTAATTTAGGAGAGAGAAGGAGCCATCACGTGTCATCCTATCAATGGACAGTCAAATGGTCAACTAGTCAAACTCTGGTCAAATATTCAAATATGGTCAAAGACTGGTCAAAGGAGAGGGACATAAGTGCAAATATTTATCTTTTTGGATTTCCCAACAAATTTGGACTATAGCATTGAAAATGGCTTATTGAGAAAATTAATGCAAATATTAATAGGTGATAATTTATTAGATATCTTTAAATAATTAATTTATTTAATTATATCACAAATTATTAACTAACTATATTTGTTAAATATTTTTAAAACTAACTATCTCTCCAAATATTTGTTTATTTAAAATCACTATAAAGATAAATAATATTTATCTTTATTTTAAAAGATATTTAAAAGGTTTTAGCAATCGAAAAGCCTAGTCCAAGTCCTATATAAAGAGACCAAGGGAGTAGAAGAAAAAAAAGCTCAACACTTTAGAATTTAGGAACCCTTAGGGGGCCTAATTTCGTTTCCTTTTTCTCTCTCTCCATTCTTCTATTTTTATTTTACTTTCGCATTCTATGGATTGCTAAACTTCTTGGGTTGATTCCATTGTAATTTCATTATGGATTATGAGGTTAGAATGAAATAATTTCTTTGTTCATTTTATTATTGTTAAGGTTTTAATTCATCTATGTCTTTTATCTTTGAATCACGTAAGAAGTAATGGTCTTAAATCTATATCCATGTTGATCATATGAGTCCAAGTGTTTTTAAATTGAATTGAGACTTTACTTTGATTTTATTTAGAAACTTTCATATGATTGAATGAGTTTTTACCAATAATTGAGACTTTACTTTGGTTAAAGGTATTTACTCTAATGAAAAATTAATCAATACTTTACTTTGATTAATTAAGTTTTTTATTTGGTGAGGAGATAAAAGAATAGACATGATTATTGTACTTTGGTTGGATTTACTGTGGATAGTCTAAAAGTTCTCACTTTTAATTGAGACTGTACTTTGGTTAAAAGTGAGAACACCAACAAACACCAACAAATTAATTGAGATTTTACATTGATTAATTTGTAAATCTACAACAATAATTAATTGAGCAACAATCTTTAGATAACCGATGATGAATCTATTTTGAAAAAGCAATGGAATCAATCTATTTTCTTTACTATTTTTTATCTCTTTTTATCTTTTCTATTTCTTTCTTGTTTATCTAAATCCTCTCATATTTTTATTATTTTATTTGACTAATCGTTTTGTATAGATTTTATAAGAACTAACTTGTTAAAAATCAATTCCGTGTTCGTTGAGAGACGACTTAGGGTTAACTTTACCCTTTCTATTTCCTTAACTACTATCTTAGCAATACTGACATTGCTATAGTTTAATAGTATTAATTTGATCGTGTCAACGACAACATTATCAAATGATGAATGAGTATTTTTGCCCTCATTCAATGTTTAATTCTGAGTATTTAATTGAATTTGTGTGCTTAAAAAGTGATTTAATTAACAATTCTGATAATTAGGCTATTTGAACTTGTGTGATAAAAATGTCTTAAAAATTGTTTTTTAGCTGCATAAATTATTTCTTGGATATTTTAACGTTTGTTGATGCAGTTGAAGTTAAGATTAAGCTCATTCAAGGTGGGAAAATAAATTGAATGAAGTTACAAACTACCTTTTACTTTATGCTTTATGCGTTTGCTTTACTCTCTGATCCACATCATTTATGCTCCCCAATCATCATGCACCACCTAGCATTGTTTTCTTACTCCTAATTAACCTACAAAGCAAATAAACATAGATTATCATGTTGACTTAAGTCAAGTCAACTATAGTCAACAAGTCAAACCTAGTCAAAGGTCAACAAGTCAACTAAAGTTGATTCAATTAAGTCAACTTAGGGAATCAAAAATAACAAACACAAATGAAAGGGATGAAGGATTATTGAACTTCCTTTCTAAACATGCTTAGTCTTCTTAAGCATGTGCCTCCATCTTTGGTTGGGGTCAATCCTTCATCATCCTCCCCTTCTTTGAGAGAATTTGAGCACAAATTCTTTAAGCCTTTGTAGATGGAGCTTGACTTGATTTAGGGGAGGTTTTGATAAAGGATTGATCCCTACCAAGGATGATGGCCCATGGCACATGCTTAGAAGAAAGGGAGTTCCTTGATCCCTTCCTTTGCTTTTATTTTCTTTAGTTTAAAATTCCTTTAAGTTGGCTTGGTTGACTATTTTTGAGTTGACTTGTTGACCTTGACTTTGGGTTGACTTGTTGACTCAAAAGATTAGCTTAACCTTAAACCAACATGCTAATAAATTCCTTAATTTGCTTTTGTAGGAATAAGAAAGGAGGAGGATCACATAGGAGACACTTGGCGTCCTAAGGAAGAGAGAGAAGGAATAAGACTTTCTAGAAGCATCTAGAAAGGGGAGGCCCACATGCCTTGGACACCAAGTCTTCTAGAATGTTCTAGAACCTTCCTTTGGGAGCCTTGGCCATGAAGACTTGCCACCTAGATGGCTTGGACGAAAATTCACCCATGTGCACCCTAGGATGACCTACTTTCTAGAACATGCTAGGTTTCTTTTGTAATCCTTTAACTTAGTTGTTTTGTTAAGGGGCCCCTAGACTTGTCTATTTAAGGGGACCTCTAACACTTGTACAAGGGTTGAACATTTTGAAGAAATTATACACTTTGTGTTTCAACCTTTTGTGAGAGCATTCCTCCTTAGGGAGTGGAGTTCTTTCAAGCCTTATCTTGCCTTGGCAAGTGGCGGCATACACCACTCATCTTCAAGGTTGCCATGGCTTCTTCTAGCCTAGCCTTGTAGTGGCGTGAATCCTCCATTCCTCCCATTTCCCTTGCTTTTCATTTTATGTTTCTTTACTCTTCTTGGTTTATATTGTTTCTATTATATGTTTTACCTTTTGATTTCTTACTCCCCATCAATCCATTCTCCTCCTCTCTAGAACCTTGGAAAGGAACCTTCACATCTAGATAGCTTGCTATCTTAATGTCCAGTGGGGATTTCCTTAGTTTTCTTAATCAACTCACACCATATTCAATAATCTTAAAAAGGAACAAGATAATCCTTCATCAGGTTTTGTGCCTCCCTTTTATGAGCTCTTGTTCCATCCTTTCTAAGGATACTACCCTAGCTTTGGTTAGGCCATCCCTCCTTTCTAGACCACTCTTCCTCTCATGCTTGCGCATTGGGTCTTCCTTTTGAGCCTTGCAAGAGAAGGAAGAATGGTGATGTCCATCTTGCTCGTGAAATCTTTTTTTGGAGGCAAGTAACACTTTGGAGGTAACTTGCTCTTTCTCTTTTTCATCTTTTCTCTTATCTTTCACTTTATTTTGGTCCTCAGTTGCTTGATTGGGTGAGAGAGCTAGGAGTGTGAACTTCTTGCCTTGGAAGGAGAAAGCATAGGTATTAGCATGGCTATCATAAAAGGCTTTTCTATCAAATTGTCATGGCCTACCTAGCAAAATATGAGTTGCTTCCATAGGCACAACATCACATAACACCTCATCTTTAAAATTTCCAATTAAAAAGTTAATGAGGACTTGTTGAGTTACTTTTATGTCTTCTTTCTTAAGCCATGATAGCTTGTAGGGCTTGGCATGAGGGATAGTTTTCAAGCCAAGCTTGTCCACAACCCTTGTGCTAACCACATTTACACAACTTCCATTATCTATAAGGAGGGGACATAGTTTGTCATTGATATGACACCTTGAATGAAAAAGGTTTTGTCTTTGAGAAGGATCAAGTTCCTTGGAAACTTGTCTTAGTTGGTGCCTTATCATTAAAAATCCACCTTCAAGGGGTTTAATCCTTTCACTTGAAGAAGAAGTGTGGGAAAGTACCTTTGGGGGAAGGGGGAGAAGAATGTTCACTCTCTACCTCTTTTTTAAGGTTTAAGGCCATGGTTCTTTTGGTAGGACAATTTGAAGCTATGTGCCCATATCCCAAACACTAAAAATATTTTATAGAACTTGTCCTTGTACCTTAAGAAGAATAAGGAGTTTCATTAGAAGGCCTAAACAAATTAGTCCTAGGAGGTGGGTCTTGGGAACTCTTGGGTGGTGATTTATCATGTTTTCTTTCTTTATCTTTCCAAGTACTAGAATAGTAGTCATTGTATGAACCACTCCTCTTAGCCTCTTTTTTCTTTTGCAATTGAGTCTCAACTTTGATGGCCAAATGTAAAGCTTTGTCAAGAGAGGAGTACTCATATAACTCTACTAAATCTTGTATGTCCCTCCTTAACCCACTCACAAATCTAGCTACCTTTTCCTCTTTACTTTCAAATTGGAGTCCTACTTTTAGAAGCATGGACTCCATTAACTTGTAATATTCATCCACACACATGGACCCTTGTTGAAGCATTTGGAGCTGCAAAAAAGTCTCCCTCCTACAGTAGGAAGGAACAAATCTAGCGCACATCAAATTTTTAAGGTCCCTCCAAGAAGTCGCGAGTGACTCTTGGTTAATATTGTCCATACATAATTGATGTCTCCAAGTCGTGGCATAATCCTCAAACTCTAAGACTACCAAATCTACTTGCTTTTGATCACTACCTACATGAATGGTAAAAATTTGGTCCACTTTTTGTTCCCACTTAATGTAGATGTTTGGGTCATTTTCTCCTTTGAACTTAGGAATCTTTGGAGTTTGCTTCTCTTGTGATGGGTTGTGCCTAGAAGCCCTCTTTTCCTAGCCTCTCTTTCTTGCTCTTTCACTTCAAGCCTTTGAATGTGCTCTTGGATTCTTAGGTAACTTTGCTCCTTGTCTTTTCTCAATTGTTTAAAGGCCTCCTTCCTAGACAACTGTAAATCCCGAAGCAATCTCATCAATGTATTGTTTTATTTGGTGTATGTGCATTTGATGAACTTGCCATGATTCCTACAACAAAAACACTCAAATCAGAGACAAAATAAATGAATTAGAGGTTAAACAACATGAAAATCGAGACCAAATCCAACCCAAAATGTAACCCAAGTGTTTAGATCACTCTCCCAAAGTAACAAGGCAAGGCTACACTCAAAGCTCCTCCAAAGGAGTGAAGAAAAAACTTTTAAAAACTTGTTCAAAACCTTTCAAATGCAATACAAGTGATTCGGCCACAACATCCCAAGAGTTTCAAGAAAAGAAAACTACTAAGACAAAACAAAGAACACCTAGTGACAAGCAAGAAAAGCACAAAAACAAGGAAAGCTAAACTCTAAAGAAGAAAAGTTTGAGACAAAACTTTTAACAAGACTAAAACAAGAAAAGCACATTTTAAAGACTCTATGGAAAGCACTTAACAAGCATCTTCAAGTCTTAAATCATGCATACACCAAGAAAGATCATAACCAAGTTAAAGCATGGAACTAATTAGCCAATATCACCCAATTCGCAAGTATAAAAACTAGTAGCATAACACCTAGTGAAAAAACATACTTTTAGTTCACCAAGGAGCAAGGTTGCTCTCTGTTTTTAGGCAAAAATTGGTGCAAAATTTTCTTTTTTCCACAACTAATTTCATAAAATGGTGAGAAAGAGTTTTAGGTGGCTTGGACACTTAGTTCCTTAAGTTTTAGGCCAAAATCAATTTCATGGAGCATACATCAAGCAAGACAAAGTGAATGCAAGATTCAAATACTTGGAAAAACAAGAATAAGAAAACTTCAAGTTAACATATGACATATGACTCAAGCAAAAGTTAGGTACATTTAAAGACTCAACATGACATACACAAAGACACAAACATGTAGCTATCATGCATTTAAACTCATAGATTTGAGGCTCAAAGACTAAGCATCCAAAGACATGTTATCCAACCACATTTAGGAGCTTAAAGAGGTGCAAAAACTATAGTCAAACTGCCACAACAGAACCTGAAAACGCTGATTCATGTATTCTTGGATGATCTGACCTTTGCTCACAAATTTGATCATAACTTTCTCCACAGAACTCCAAATGCGTTGGTTCTTTTTTTTTTTCTGGAAACTAGACTCACAGAGCTTTCTTTGGACACCAAAAACGTAATTTTTGGACCTCTGAGCTGGTATAGTTTAATGTTTTAAAATCGTCACGTTTTCTATCAACATTGTTTTTGTGTGTAATGGAAGTGGATTTGAACCATACAAAGATAGCTACAACAAGACAAGGTTAGCACATGGAAAACATCACATTCAAGATAACCTAGGCCCTAGATACCAAATGATAAAGGATTATCTTGTTCCTTTTAAAGATTATTGAATATGGTGTGAGTTGATTAAGAAAGCTAAGTGAAATCCCTACTGGACATTAAGATAGCAAGCTATCTAGATGTGAAGGTTCCTTTCACAAAGCTCAAAAGAAGAAGATGATGGATTGATTCAAAACAAAAAGGAAATGGAAAGCACATAAACCATAGAAAACCAAGAACAATTAAAGGAAGAAGAAAACATAAAATGGAAAGGAAAGAAATGGTAAAAATGTGAGAAGCACGCCACTACAAGGCTAGGCTAGAAGCCATGGTAACCTTGAAGATGAGTGGATGTGTGCCGCCACTTGCTATGTAAGATAAGGCTTAAAAGTATTCACTCCTTAGGGAGGAAACTCTAACAAATGGTTGAGACACAAGAGTGTTTTTACTTCAAAATGTTCAACCCTTTTACATGTCTAGGAGCACCCCTTATATAGAAGATTATAGGGGCCTCTAAGCAAATAAAAGATACCTAAGGATGTCTCTACAAAAACCTAACCCTAGCTTCTAGAAACTACGTCAAATAAGGTTACAAAAATGAGAGACAAAAGAGCCAAATATGGTGTGTGCAAGGCTAATTTCTTTCTAGCACAAAAGGAGACAAAGAATGTGTCTCATATGTCTCCAAAAAGTGGCCAAAGTGTGCTAAAAACAAAGGAGACCAAAGGTACATAGGTACACTTGTTTTATGCCTTTTACTTTATGCTTTATGCCTTTGCTTTACTCTCTCATCCACATCATTTATGCTCCCCAATCATCATGCGCCACCTAGCATTGTTTTCTTACTCCTAATTAACCTACAAAGCAAATAAACATAGATTATCATGTTGGCTTAAGTCAAGTCAACTATAGTCAACAAGTCAAACCTAGTCAAAGGTCAACAAGTCAACTAAAGTTGATTCAATTAAGTCAACTTAGGGAATCAAAAATAACAAACACAAATGAAAGGGATGAAGGATTATTGAACTTCCTTTCTAAACATGCTTAGTCTTCTTAAGCATGTGCCTCCATCTTTGGTTGGGGTCAATCCTTTATCATCCTCCCCTTCTTTTAGAGAATTTGAGCACAAATTCTTTAAGCCTTTGTAGATGGAGCTTGACTTGATTTAGGGGAGGTTTTGATAAAGGATTGATCCCTACCAAGAATGATGGCCCATGGCACATGCTTAGAAGAAAGGGAGTTCCTTGATCCCTTCCTTTGCTTTTATTTTCTTTAGTTTAAAATTCCTTTAAGTTGGCTTGGTTGACTATTTTTGAGTTGACTTGTTGACCTTGACTTTGGGTTGACTTGTTGACTCAAAAGATTAGCTTAACCTTAAACCAACATGCTAATAAATTCCTTAATTTGCTTTTGTAGGAATAAGAAAGGAGGAGGATCACATAGGAGACACTTGGCGTCCTAAGGAAGAGAGAGAAGGAATAAGACTTTCTAGAAGCATCTAGAAAGGGGAGGCCCACATGCCTTGGACACCAAGTCTTCTAGAATGTTCTAGAACCTTCCTTTGGGAGCCTTGGCCATGAAGACTTGCCACCTAGATGGCTTGGACGAAAACTCACCCATGTGCACCCTAGGATGACCTACTTTCTAGAACATGCTAGGTTTCTTTTGTAATCCTTTAACTTAGTTGTTTTGTTAAGGGGCCCCTAGACTTGTCTATTTAAGGGGACCTCTAACACTTGTACAAGGGTTGAACATTTTGAAGAAATTATACACTTTGTGTTTCAACCTTTTGTGAGAGCATTCCTCCTTAGGGAGTGGAGTTCTTTCAAGCCTTATCTTGCCTTGGCAAGTGGCGGCATACACCACTCATCTTCAAGGTTGCCATGGCTTCTTCTAGCCTAGCCTTGTAGTGGCGTGAATCCTCCGTTCCTCCCATTTCCCTTGCTTTTTATTTTATGTTTCTTTACTCTTCTTGGTTTATATTGTTTCTATTATATGTTTTACCTTTTGATTTCTTACTCCCCATCAATCCATTCTCCTCCTCTCTAGAACCTTGGAAAGGAACCTTCACATCTAGATAGCTTGCTATCTTAATGTCCAGTGGGGATTTCCTTAGTTTTCTTAATCAACTCACACCATATTCAATAATCTTAAAAAGGAACAAGATAATCCTTCATCAGGTTTTGTGCCTCCCTTTTATGAGCTCTTGTTCCATCCTTTCTAAGGATACTACCCCTAGCTTTGGTTAGGCCATCCCTCCTTTCTAGACCACTCTTCCTCTCATGCTTGCGCATTGGGTCTTCCTTTTGAGCCTTGCAAGAGAAGGAAGAATGGTGATGTCCATCTTGCTTGTGAAATCTTTTTTTGGAGGCAAGTAACACTTTGGAGGTAACTTGCTCTTTTTCTTTTTCATCTTTTCTCTTATCTTTCACTTTATTTGGTCCTCAGTTGCTTGATTGGGTGAGAGAGCTAGGAGTGTGAACTTCTTGCCTTGGAAGGAGAAAGCATAGGTATTAGCATGGCCATCATAAAAGGCTTTTCTATCAAATTGTCATGGCCTACCTAGCAAAATATGAGTTGCTTCCATAGGCACAACATCACATAACACCTCATCTTTAAAATTTCCAATTAAAAAGTTAATGAGGACTTGTTGAGTTACTTTTATGTCTTCTTTCTTAAGCCATGATAGCTTGTAGGGCTTGGCATGAGGGATAGTTTTCAAGCCAAGCTTGTCCACAACCCTTGTGCTAACCACATTTACACAACTTCCATTATCTATAAGGAGGGGACATAGTTTGTCATTGATATGACACCTTGAATGAAAAAGGTTTTGTCTTTGAGAAGGATCAAGTTCCTTGGAAACTTGTCTTAGTTGGTGCCTTATCATTAAAAATCCACCTTCAAGGGGTTTAATCCTTTCACTTGAAGAAGAAGTGTGGGAAAGTACCTTTGGGGGAAGGGGGAGAAGAATGTTCACTCTCTACCTCTTTTTTAAGGTTTAAGGCCATGGTTCTTTTGGTAGGACAATTTGAAGCTATGTGCCCATATCCCAAACACTAAAAATATTTTATAGAACTTGTCCTTGTACCTTAAGAAGAATAAGGAGTTTCATTAGAAGGCCTAAACAAATTAGTCCTAGGAGGTGGGTCTTGGGAACTCTTGGGTGGTGATTTATCATGTTTTCTTTCTTTATCTTTCCAAGTACTAGAATAGTAGTCATTGTATGAACCACTCCTCTTAGCCTCTTTTTTCTTTTGCAATTGAGTCTCAACTTTGATGGCCAAATGTAAAGCTTTGTCAAGAGAGGAGTACTCATATAACTCTACTAAATCTTGTATGTCCCTCCTTAACCCACTCACAAATCTAGCTACCTTTTCCTCTTTACTTTCAAATTGGAGTCCTACTTTTAGAAGCATGGACTCCATTAACTTGTAATATTCATCCACACACATGGACCCTTGTTGAAGCATTTGGAGCTGCAAAAAAGTCTCCCTCCTATAGTAGGAAGGAACAAATCTAGCGCACATCAAATTTTTAAGGTCCCTCCAAGAAGTCGCGAGTGACTCTTGGTTAATATTGTCCATACATAATTGATGTCACCAAGTCGTGGCATAATCCTCAAACTCTAAGACTACCAAATCTACTTGCTTTTGATCACTACCTACATGAATGGTAAAAATTTGGTCCACTTTTTGTTCCCACTTAATGTAGATGTTTGGGTCATTTTCTCCTTTGAACTTAGGAATCTTTGGAGTTTGCTTCTCTTGTGATGGGTTGTGCCTAGAAGCCCTCTTTTCCTAGCCTCTCTTTCTTGCTCTTTCACTTCAAGCCTTTGAATGTGCTCTTGGATTCTTAGGTAACTTTGCTCCTTGTCTTTTCTCAATTGTTTAAAGGCCTCCTTCCTAGACAACTCTAAATCTCGAAGCAATCTCATCAATGTATTGTTTTATTTGGTGTAGGTGCATTTGATGAACTTGCCATGATTCCTACAACAAAAACACTCAAATCAGAGACAAAATAAATGGATTAGACGTTAAACAACATGAAAATCGAGACCAAATCCAACCCAAAATGTAACCCAAGTGTTTAGATCACTCTCCCAAAGTAACAAGGCAAGGCTACACTCAAAGCTCCTCCAAAGGAGTGAAGAAAAAACTTTTAAAAACTTGTTCAAAACCTTTCAAATGCAATACAAGTGATTCGGCCACAACATCCCAAGAGTTTCAAGAAAAGAAAACTACTAAGACAAAACAAAGAACACCTAGTGACAAGCAAGAAAAGCACAAAAACAAGGAAAGCTAAACTCTAAAGAAGAAAAGTTTGAGACAAAACTTTTAACAAGACTAAAACAAGAAAAGCACATTTTAAAGACTCTATGGAAAGCACTTAACAAGCATCTTCAAGTCTTAAATCATGCATACACCAAGAAAGATCATAACCAAGTTAAAGCATGGAACTAATTAGCCAATATCACCCAATTCGCAAGTATAAAAACTAGTAGCATAACACCTAGTGAAAAAACATACTTTTAGTTCACCAAGGAGCAAGGTTGCTCTCTGTTTTTAGGCAAAAATTGGTGCAAAATTTTCTTTTTTCCACAACTAATTTCATAAAATGGTGAGAAAGAGTTTTAGGTGGCTTGGACACTTAGTTCCTTAAGTTTTAGGCCAAAATCAATTTCATGGAGCATACATCAAGCAAGACAAAGTGAATGCAAGATTCAAATACTTGGAAAAACAAGAATAAGAAAACTTCAAGTTAACATATGACATATGACTCAAGCAAAAGTTAGGTACATTTAAAGACTCAACATGACATACACAAAGACACAAACATGTAGCTATCATGCATTTAAACTCATAGATTTGAGGCTCAAAGACTAAGCATCCAAAGACATGTTATCCAACCACATTTAGGAGCTTAAAGAGGTGCAAAAACTATAGTCAAACTGCCACAACAGAACCTGAAAACGCTGATTCATGTATTCTTGGATGATTTGACCTTTGCTCACAAATTTGATCATAACTTTCTCCACAGAACTCCAAATGCGTTGGTTCTTTTTTTTTTTCTGGAAACTAGACTCACAGAGCTTTCTTTGGACACCAAAAACGTAATTTTTGGACCTCTGAGCTGGTATAGTTTAATGTTTTAAAATCGTCACGTTTTCTATCAACATTGTTTTTGTGTGTAATGGAAGTGGATTTGAACCATACAAAGATAGCTACAACAAGACAAGGTTAGCACATGGAAAACATCACATTCAAGATAACCTAGGCCCTGGATACCAAATGATAAAGGATTATCTTGTTCCTTTTAAAGATTATTGAATATGGTGTGAGTTGATTAAGAAAGCTAAGTGAAATCCCCACTGGACATTAAGATAGCAAGCTATCTAGATGTGAAGGTTCCTTTCACAAAGCTCAAAAGAAGAAGATGATGGATTGATTCAAAACAAAAAGGAAATGGAAAGCACATAAACCATAGAAAACCAAGAACAATTAAAGGAAGAAGAAAACATAAAATGGAAAGGAAAGAAATGGTAAAAATGTGAGAAGCACGCCACTACAAGGCTAGGCTAGA
Source organism: Vigna unguiculata (assembly GCF_037176805.1). Taxonomy (NCBI): domain Eukaryota; kingdom Viridiplantae; phylum Streptophyta; class Magnoliopsida; order Fabales; family Fabaceae; genus Vigna; species Vigna unguiculata. Next base: position 25,448,285 of record NC_140801.1, read on the forward strand.
AGCCATGGTAACCTTGAAGATGAGTGGATGTGTGCCGCCACTTGCTATGTAAGATAAGGCTTAAAAGTATTCACTCCTTAGGGAGGAAACTCTAACAAATGGTTGAGACACAAGAGTGTTTTTACTTCAAAATGTTCAACCCTTTTACATTTCTAGGAGCACCCCTTATATAGAAGATTATAGGGGCCTCTAAGCAAATAAAAGATACCTAAGGATGTCTCTACAAAAACCTAACCCTAGCTTCTAGAAACTACGTCAAATAAGGTTACAAAAATGAGAGACAAAAGAGCCAAATATGGTGTGTGCAAGGCTAATTTCTTTCTAGCACAAAAGGAGACAAAGAATGTGTCTCATATGTCTCCAAAAAGTGGCCAAAGTGTGCTAAAAACAAAGGAGACCAAAGGTACATAGGTACACTTGTTTTATGCCTTTTACTTTATGCTTTATGCCTTTGCTTTACTCTCTCATCCACATCATTTATGCTCCCCAATCATCATGCGCCACCTAGCATTGTTTTCTTACTCCTAATTAACCTACAAAGCAAATAAACATAGATTATCATGTTGGCTTAAGTCAAGTCAACTATAGTCAACAAGTCAAACCTAGTCAAAGGTCAACAAGTCAACTAAAGTTGATTCAACTAAGTCAACTTAGGGAATCAAAAATAACAAACACAAATGAAAGGGATGAAGGATTAGTGAACTTCCTTTCTAAACATGCTTAGTCTTCTTAAGCATGTGCCTCCATCCTTGGTTGGGGTCAATCCTTCATCAGTGTCACACGACACGAGCAGTCGGACAAACACAATAAAAATGAAAGAAAACTCTTTTTGATTTTTTTTCTATATTTTAATTTTTATAATTTTCAAATATATTTGCTTTTTTAAATAATAATTATAATAAAATAATAAATAAATAAAATAGTAAATTTATAAAAGGATGAAATTTTTTAAGAAGGATAAAAATGGAAAACAAAATATGGGGTACATGAGTGATAAGTGGGGGGTGCACAAAGTAAGCACAACAATAACCTAAAAGCAATAGACAAAGACATGGGGTGCAGGACTATCATACATGGGAGGTACATGGAGTAAACAGGTGGGGTGAGTAGAGTGAGATAGAGGTGTAGGAAGTAAAATGACATGGGGTGTGTGTAGTAAACAAAGAGGTGCGCTGTGTAAACCCAAATAGATCTAAAACACAAACTGGAAGGGGTGCAAAGATTGAAAGCGGGGGTGCGCGGAGCAAAGGTGGGTTGAGGCCAACCCCAAATCAATCCCTACTCTTTTCATATCAGAAAAACCCTAGAAGGGTTTATTCCTCTTCCTCCCACACGCGACTTTTTCCCTCATCCCCGTCCAACAGAACACCACCCTTCAATGCTTGACAGCGACGCCAATCAACGTTGGATACATCGTCCTCCTTCAAGGGGCTCAATGATTTCATTCTCGCGCACCACATAACCAGTCAGCTACTGCATCTTTCGCACTTCTAATAGCCAACCAACGTTGCTGCCATCACCTTCGTTCCATACCAGAGCCATCACCGCTACAGTGGTCATGATCGAGCCTTCGCCGGCAGCGACACATCCTTCTCTTCCTTCTTCCCCAACGCGAGATAGGGACGGCTTCTTGCTCGCGTGGCCGCACGATAACGTCGATTTCCCTAACAGTTGTGCGACCTTGCCCGCCGGGGACTACGTCAACGATTCCAACCGTCGCCGGCGTCCACGCCAATGCCCATTCATCTCCAATCCTTGATCCTTTTCTTCAGCGAGAGAGAAAGGTGCCATAGACTCTGTGGCTCGCCACCACCGTGCCAGCCACCATGTCTAGGCCCGCAACCGTCGCAACCGCACTTTACAGTCTAATGCTCTGACTCGCCGGCGACATCTTTTAACGCATGATAAAAAAAGAAATATGAAGAAGGAGAAGATTAGGGTGGGTATGTTGACGGTGGTGGTGAGTGATAGGTGTTGCGTTTTTCTTGTTTAAAGAATGAGGAAATATAGAGATAGTCCTTGGCTATAATGAAAGCTGATGGTCAAGAGTGATGGTTGGGAGTGAGTTACGTGATATTGATGTTAGTTGCTGTGGTTGGACTCTGATTCTTTGTTTTTTTTGGTTTTTATTTAGATGCAAGGCATAAGCAAAAGAACATAGCATGTAACATCCCTGGCGCACCGCTCCTCGGGCCCCAGAGGCTGTCAGGTTACTGCAGCCCAATGCACCCCAACCCATCACCCTTCTCTGTCCATTCATACTGGGTGGGTTGTTGCCAGTGGGAATCGAACCCCCAACCTACCTTTAACACCCCTGGCACGCCAGCAGATGCTACCAGTTGTGCAGCACAACTGGTAGCATCTGCTGGCGTGCCAGGGGTGTTAAAGGTCAGGTTGAGGGTTCGATTCCCACTGGCAACAACCCACCCAGTATGAATGGACGGAGAAGGGTGATGGGTTGGGGTGCATTGGGCTGCAGTAACCTGACATGGTTGGGACACCACCCCGTATGAATGGATGGAGAGGGGTGTGTACGCTAGGGATGTTACATAGCACAACAGAACATCATATTCGCTCATTTAACGATGCACAGCAAGCCACATACATTTCAGTTCATATTCATGCAAGTACTCAAAGACTCAAGCAACGATACTTACCTCTTGATGCTCCCTTCTCTCATGTTGCTTCTTTCTCCTTTGACTGTGGCTTTTGTTTTGTTCCCCCAAACCTCTATGATCTCTTCTAACTCTTTTTTGTTATGTCTCCTCCTTTTTTGTGTGTAATGTATGCCTTTCTCCTTTTCCTTTTGAAAGAGCATATGGATATCAATTTTTTCTTGCTCCTGCCTTCTGTCCGGATGTGTATTCTCTCTAATCCAGTGCCTTGAGTGCTTCCAACTAGTTCCCCCTTTTTTCCGTTGGTGCTCTCCTCTTTTGTATGGAAAGTTGCCTCTTGCACTTTAGCCATAGCTGCACTGCTATGCTAAGATTGCATGTCGTGGTTGCTACCGCAGGATACACAAATACCCAACATTTCCTTTTTTATGGCAAAACCCCAAGAACAGGATAACGTATGAAAATGGCTATATTTTTTTTTTTGCATGAACGAGAAAAGGGATGACAGAGTCAAGTCAAATGACTTTCATCATTTTTTTCATTTTATACATTTTATATATTTTCTAAGAGAATAAAAGCAAAATGGTGTGAAAATAAAATAAAATGAAAATTGATATTAAAAAAAGTAAAAATAAAATAAAATAAAATAATGTAAATTGAAAATAAAAATAACATAAAATAAAATAAAAAAATAAAAAATAAATAAATAAATAAAAAGCAAGACAAAATTAAAGTTAAAATAAAAAAATAAGAATAGGAGTATATATGTACATCCAAATTAATGTTGACTTTTTTTGTAATTTTTTTTTTATTAATATCGTAGTTAATTGTTTTATTAACCGGAGGAGTATATATGTACATCCAAATTAATGTTGACTTTTTTTTGTAATGTTTTTTTAATTAATTTCTTAGTTAAAATTTTTTATTAACCAGACAAAATTGGATGTTGACAGAGGATGTTGAGGCATGAAGGTGTGCAAGGTTGTGATTCACGATGGGAGAGTGACTTGAGTAAATGGGTTTTGTGATTGGTGGTTTTTCTTGGTTTGTATGGGTTGCATGGTATGGAGTTTAAGTGGTGATTTGAGGATAATTACTTGAGTGTGATGTTATACTATGTTGGAATGAATGTCATTCGTTCTTTTTGTTGCTTATGTGAATTACGTTTGGAATACGAATTTGGTTTTCGTTATGGAACTTTATTGTTATGCATGATGTGATGGTTTGAATTTTGTTGGCAATCTGTAACTCTGATATGTTGCATGTTGAGAGTGTTTTGCCTTGCTTGAAAGCTCTTGGTGGAATTAAATGTTGTGTGAGGTTTTTCGTACCTCGGGACCGCGTGAAGACTCTTTCGCCTATGTGAAGCAGTGGAAATGGGTCCTTTTCGCCTGTGTGAAGTAGTGGTAGAGGATTGGTTTGAGTGTTGTACTCTCTCGCCTGTTTGAAGAAGTGGGAAGGGAAAAGAACTTTCACCTTATTTCGGCTCGTTGCGAGTATAGTACCCGATGTGCGATGCATCGACGTTTTTACTCATAATTCCTTGAGGAATAAGGGAGAAAGTCTGGCTGCGATAGTGGGACACATCGAACCATCTGTTCTAGGAAACTAGATGTTGTTGTGGGGTGGGAGGCCGCGGAAAACCAAAGCTTGATTATGATCACTATGTTTGAAGATTTTAGATGAATGTGATGCTATGTTCGGTTTAGTATGATTGTTTGGATTTGGGGTTTGTGTGTTCAAACCAAGGACGGATTGTGATCATAATGTTTCTGTGTTACTTGAATGCAACATTGAGTATTATTGGACATATTTTATTTATGAATTTCTTTTATGAATATCATTGTTTATGGTTAGCTTACCTTTATTTGTTTGCTTGTGTGTTTGTTGTATGTGTGATGATCGTATAACGTGTGTGTTATACGGGAGCAGATGATAGTGCAAATGCTTTTGGCATGGAGTAGATCGACGAAAGGCTAGGGTGAACTCGGGAGATTTTATAATTTATTTAGTTGTTTTAAATCAGATATTAAAATATATGTAATTTTCTTTTGTTCAAAATTGTCATTTGAATCTTTTTGACCAAGTGTCGTTTTGAACTATTTAATTTAAATCAAGTTAAAAGTTTTTTTATTAGTACATTTTCAATGTTAATCCTTTTCCGCTAAACGTGAAAGTTTTCTAACGTTCCGTGACATCCCAAAATTGGGGTGTTACAACCCTAACACATTTTGTGCCCCGAGACCAATTCAAATTGGGGCAACTCCCTAGTTAATCTTCATGACCTCATCCAGGCCTTTTCAAGTCCTTGGCAATTTCATGCATGTCATTCAAATAGTGTTTCAAAGGAAATGATTAAAAAAAGTGTTGGTTAATAAACTAATTATACCAAAGAAATGATTTAGAAAAGTAAAGAACAAAATTCAAAGTAGAATGATTCCATGAATTTGAAATAACAATGAAATGGGGATCAATTCGAATTGGTTTTCAAAAAAATGCCAAAGAGAAATTCATACATAAGATATTTCATACATAATAACAAGTCATGCATACATGAGTCATTCATTTTTTTGAATAAAAAAATTTTCTTCTTTCTGATCAAAACCCTCTTCACTTATATGAATGGTTATCGAATCCTTTCGTGTTAGAAGGAAGAAAATAAAAAAAAAATACACAAATTTGTTTCTATAATATTTCTCAAATTTATGGTCCTCTTCATTCATATGAATAATCAATATACCCTAAGCCTAGTTCTCACACTGGCCCCCAAGCCCGATTTCCACACTGGTCTCCAAGCCCAGTTTTCACATTAGTCCCCAAGCTCATTTTTCACATTGGCCCCCAAGCCCAGTTTTCAAACTAGTCCCCAAAGTCCAATTTCGACATTGGCTCCTAAGCCTAGTTTCCACACTAGCCCCCAAGCCTAGTTTCCAAAACTAGCCCCCAAACTCAATTTTGTCTAGCCTCAAGCCCAGTTTTTTCTAGCCTCTAAGCCTTGTTTTCCTTGTTCTCAAATTAAAATAAAGGAAAAATGAAAAAAAAAACAAATTCTACCCATGCATCCACGCATCCATGGATGCATCATCATATAGGTTCAAAAAGAAAATCAAAACATGTCATGCATCATCAAATCATCCATCATACTCCATAATATCATTGAAAATTATTTCGAAAAAAAAAAGCTAGCATTCACGTGGTGTTTATCGACACCTCAAGAACAAAATCCAGGTTCTCTGTTTATACATCAAGACCCCCTACGAGGCAATGGTAATTGATTTTCTTATGTTTACATCAAGGCCCTCTACGACGCAATGGTCATTGATTTCTTATGTTTTTATACTGGTTCACTCCAACCTGAGCTACATCCAGTTTGTCAAGGCAACCTGAGCTTGACTTTGCACTATTTCAAAAGTTTTACAAAGAATCCACCCTTACACTTCCAAAATATGGAAAAACACCACAAAAGACTCTTGAATCACACAAGAATCACACCAGCACAGCAAGAACCCTCTTGCAGACCTGGAAAACCACCAGGCACACACACAAAGCTTGAGAAAGATCAAACCTTAGATGTAGCACAACCTTGCCTACCACAAACCACTTTCTCCAAGCTTCAAACCAAGCCAAAAGCTTCAAGAATTGATCCAAGATCAATTTTCAACAGCTGCAACACCTATGATCACGAAGGAGAGAGTTTTCACAAGTTTCCAGAACCAATTCGTGCTCTAAAATGATCAACAGACCTCTCTTTCAAAAATAACAGCTTTTATAGTCAAACTGTTACGAAATTCAACAGGTTGATTTTCAAATCAATCGGTTGATTTCACTTGACATAGCTTCAAATTGTCCCACCAAAAGAACCATGGCCTTAAACCTTAAAAAAGAAGTAGAGAGTGAACATTCTTCTCCCCCTTCCCCCAAAAGTACTTCTTCCCACACTTCTTCTTCAAGTGAAAGGATTAAACCCCTTGAAGGTGGATTGTTAATGATAAGGCACCAACTAAGACAAGTTTCCAAGGAACTTGACCCTTCTCAAAGACAAAACCTTTTTCATTCAAGGTGTCATATCAAAGACAAACTATGTCCCCTCCTCTTAGATAATGGAAGTTGTGTAAATGTGGCTAGCACAACGGTTGTGGACAAGCTTGGCTTGAAAACTATCCCTCATGCCAAGCCCTACAAGCTATCATGGCTTAAGAAAGAAGACATTAAAGTAACTCATCAAGTCCTCTTTAACTTTTCAATTGGAAATTTTAAAGATGAGGTGTTATGTGATGTTGTGCCTATGGAAGAAACTCATATTTTGTTAGGTAGGCCATGGCAATTTGATAGAAAAGTCTTTTATGATGGCCATGCTAACACCTATGCTTTCTCCTTCCAAGGCAAGAAGTTCACACATCTACCTCTCTCACCCAATCAAGCAAATGAAGACCAAAATAAAGTGAAAGATAAGAGAAAAGATGAAAAAGAAAAAGAGCAAGTTACCTCCAAAGTGTTACTTGCCTCTAAAAAAAGATTTTCAAAGCAAGATGGACATCACCATTCTTTCTTCTCTTGCAAGGCTCAAAAGGAAGACCCAATGCGCAAGCATGAGAAGAAGAGTGGTCTAGAAAAGAGGGATGGCCTAACCAAAGCTAGGGGTAGTACCCTTAGAAAAGATGGAACAAGAGCTCATAAAAGGGAGGCGCAAAACCTCCCCCAAATCAAGTCAAGCTCCATCTACAAAGGCTTAAAGAATTTGTGGTCAAATTCTCTCCAAGAAGGGGAGGATGATGAAGGATTGACCCCAACCAAGGATGAAGGCACATGCTTAAGAAGACTAAGCATGTTTAGAAAGGAAGTTCACTAATCCTTCATCCCTTTCATTTGTGTTTGTTATTTTTGATTCCCTAAGTTGACTTAGTTGAATCAACTTTAGTTGACTTGTTGAACTTTGACTAGGTTTGACTTGTTGACTATAGTTGACTTGACTTAAGCCAACATGCTAATCTATGTTTATTTGCTTTGTAGGTTAATTAGGAGTAAGAAAGCAATGCTAGGTGGCGCATGGTGATTGGGGAGCATAAATGATATGGAGGAGAGAGTAAAGCAAAGGCATAAAGCATAAAGTAAAAGGCATGAAGCAAGTGTACCTATGTACCTTTGGTCTCCTTTGTTTTTAGCACACTTTGACCACTTTTTGGAGACATATAAGACACATTATTTGTCTCCTTTTGTGCTAGAACGAAATTAGCCTTGCACACACCATAGTTAGCTCTTTTGTCTCTCATTTTTGTAACCTTATTTGACCTAGTTTCTAGAAGCTAGGGTTAGGTTTTTGTAGAGACATCCTTAGGTATCTTTTATTTGCTTAGAGGCCCCTAAACTCTTCTATATAAGGGGTGCTCCTAGACATGTAAAAGGGTTAAACATTTTGAAGTAAAAACACTCTTGTGTCTCAACCATTTGTGAGAGTTTCCTCCCTTGGGAGTGAATACTTTTAAGCCTTATCTTGCATAGCAAGTGGCGGCACACATCCACTCATCTTCAAGGTTGCCATGGCTTCTAGCCTAGCCTTGTAGTGGCGTGCTTCTCACATTTTTACCATTTCTTTCCTTTCCATTTTATGTTTTCTTCTTCCTTTAATTGTTCTTGATTTTCTATGGTTTATGTGCTTTCCATTTCCTTTATGTTTTGAATCAATCCATCATCTTCTTCTCTTGAGCTTTGTGAAAGGAACCTTCACATCTAGATAGCTTGCTATCTTAATGTCCAGTGGGGATTTCACTTAGCTTTCTTAATCAACTCACACCATATTCAATAATATTAAAAAGGAACAAGATAATCCTTCATCACAAGCACACTTTCTTAATGATGTAAGTACATGGAGAGCACACATTCCAGCCTTAATCACCATGGATATCATCAAATCTCCTTTCTTCATCAATGTAGGCTTCATTCCAATGTTTATGGCTTCAAGATAGTTCAAAATAGCTTCATTCAATCTTCATCAAATCTTCAAGAAGCAAACCACCTTGGCTTCTCATGTAAACAAAAATGGTCACAGTCCACTGTTTATTAGCTTTGGCTGCTGCTCAACATTGGTCTCTTCATCAGCTTAATGTCCATAACGCTTTTCTTCATGGTGATCTTTCCGAAGCAAACCACCTTGGCTTCTCACGTCAACAATCTCCCCCTGATTTGATGAAGCCAACCTCTATTCCATCTATCTTCTTTTATCTTCCATTGCAAAATGCTTCTTCCATTTGTTGGAAACCAATTGATGAAGTAACACGTTAGCTTGAAGCTTGTGAACCTGAAACACATTTTAATGCAACAATACACGCAAGCTAGCAAGTATACAACTGTGATCATGCTCCCCCTATCAATAATATGGGTTCAAATTCAGATTTGATTATTGATTCCAATTTTTAATGCTTAGTTTAATGTGATCAATTATTAATTTTCCAATTTTCCAATTTTTCTCCCTCTTTGGATTCATCAAACAGAACAAATGCATAAAGATAACAAGCATTGCATATCATTTGATTAATACTGGAAGGAAATACAACCAACAGAAACTGAAAACAGAAGACAGATGCATAAAGCTGATACAATCAGCCGACTGAAATGAAAAACAACCAACTGAAACTGACAGAACTCAAACTGAAACTGACAAAACTAAAACTGAAAAATCACAAACACAAGGATGCAATGCATGATCCTAAACAACCACCACACTCAGTCATCCTTTGGGTCATTTCTGGTCTGGAATGAGTGGAGCATATCATGGATATCATGGATTTGGCCATCCAATGCATTGAACCTCTCATTACAATAGTTGTGATGTTCATGTTGAGACACATTAAGCTCATGCAGCTGGTTCAGCACCATCCTCTCAAAATGTGAGTACACAGGGCCTCTATCCTGTGGAGGATTGTAGGGAATCAAGTCCATAGGTCCAGTAGTTGGTTCTTCCTCTTGATTTGCACCACTTGGACCGGCTTCATGGTCATGTGCACCACCAACAACAGCTCTAGCAGTTGTCCATCCATTTCCCACCTTGATAAAGCCCATTTTGTGCAGATTTTGGTTAGAGGTATGGTTCAATAGTCCAATTGACTCCTCTAGCTCATCTTCTACATCAATACCAAAGTATTCAATGAATTTAGACACCAAAACCACATATGGAAGCCTAAAATCCGTGAGCCTCTTGGCCTTGAGCATGTGATCACGAAACACATAGATCCAATCCACTTGAATGTTGTGTTGAATGCAGTACATGAGTATCAAATCTCCCTCATTCAATGTTGAATGGTTGCTACCACGTGGAACAAGGATTTTTGTGACAATCATACCAAGTAGCCTTTGATCCATCTCGAGACCACCAACATGGAAGTGTTTGATTTCAGCAATAGGATTTCTCAAGCATTGGCCATAGTATTGCATCTTGTTGAATTTTGGAACAGCCCTAGTTTCACCTTTTCTCACTTGCACACCCCTTGGTTTGAGTCCAACCACATCTTTCCGAGCTCTCTTGTTGATCTCCATTTGAACACCCTTGATGTTGGACAGTAGGACATCATTTTTGAACTCCAAGTTGGTGAAAAACACCTTCACCAAGTCTGGATATATTTTCCCTGAAAGTTCAAGGAAGGACTTCAACTTTTGATGCTTTAGTTGTTGGAATAGGCTCTCAAAGCCTTCAGCCCTTAGCCATGAGAACCTCAGCAACTTAGGAATGTTGATCTGCTTCCAGTTCATCTCAATGAGGAACACTTGAATATTGTCCTCATGATCCTCAAACCATGCTTCAATTCTCCCATGGCTTTCATGATTTGGAGACCTTGGAGTAGGAGGAGTGGAGTGCTCATCATCAAATTGGGTAGCTCTTTGGGAACGACGAGGCATGATAAGTGTTGGTATGGCTGTTTCTAAGAGATGTATGATGCAAATGCAGCAATACAAGTGCAGTATTTATAATTCAACAAACTGATTTTCAGAAATAGTTGATTAAATGGTGCAGATTTTTCTAATTAATTCGTTTTATGTTACCCAAATCAATTTAATGCAGTCCAAAACAGTATCTCGTGCATTCATGATGTTTTCACTGTGTTTTTATGAGAGAATCAATCAGTTCAGATCATGTGAGCTGCATGCACATTGGAATTGTACACAAGAATGCTTTTTGGTCAAAGAATTCAGTAAAAGTAACACATGGCTGATGAAATGGGTAGTTAAGAGCAGATAGTACCTGACAAAAAGATGTTTGCTTTGACTGAGTCAGCTTAACAATTCAATTCGTGAGTAAAAACACAATTTAAGTGACATTAACACGTTGAAAATAGAATCAATCGACTAAAACAACATCAGTGCATCAGAGATTAAAAACAGAATCTAGTTAAGTGAAATCAACTGACTGATTTTGAAAATCAATCGATTGAAAATAGTGAAATTGAACTTCATTTTTCCAGATTCAGTTTTAATGAAATCAACATACTGAATTATGAAAATAGCATATCAAAAATCATAGTAGATCAATTTTTCATTATCAAGTGGCAGTTTAAGTGAAATAAACATGTTGAAATACAGAAACAACAGATTGACATATCATGAATTTTGCAAACAGAGGCAGATTTAAGTGAAATCAACACGTTGAAATGCAAAATCAACAGGTTGACTATGACAATTTTTAACTTTTTCATACAGCAACAGATTTTTATGAAACCAATGCATTAGTACATAAGATTAACATGCTACAAACACATCAGACCACATTCTTGATGTCTAAGATGCCTAGTTCAGTTCTTAGCTTGTTAAACCTATCTCTAGCCAATGGTTTTGTAAACAAATCTGCCAATTGATTTTCAGTTTTAACAAACTTGATTTCACAATCTCCCTTTTGAACATCATCACGAATGAAATGATGCCTAATCTCTATATGCTTGGTTTTAGAATGTTGTATTGGATTCTTGGTTAAGTTGATTGCAGTAGTATTATCACAATACAAAGGTACCTTGCTTAGCCTTACACCATAGTCCAAAAGTTGATGTTTCAACCATATGATTTGTGCACAACCATGTCTAGCAGCAATATATTCAGCTTCAGCTGTGGAAAGTGCCACACAAGCTTGCTTTTTGCTATTCCATGAGATTAGACTTGATCCAAGCAAATGGCAAGTACCACTTGTGCTTTTCCTATCTAATTTGCACCCTGCATAGTCTGAATCTGAAAAGCCACTAAGAGATATGTTAGAATCACATGGATACCATAAACCAACATTGGTTGTTCCTTTGAGGTACTTTAGAATCCTTTTTGCAGCCTTAAAGTGTGATTCCTTAGGATTTGCTTGAAATCTAGCACATAAGCATACTCCAAACTGAATGTCTGCTGTAAGATAGAGCAAAGACCCAATCAACCCTCTATATTTGGTTGAATCTACTGGTTGGCCAGCCTCATCTGCATCCATAAGGCAATTTGTTGCAATTGGAGTGGCAGCTTCCTTGCAATCCTCCATTTTGAACTTTTTCAACAAGTCAAAACCGTATTTTGATTGATTTAAAAATGTTCCATGCTTGAGTTGCTTGACTTGCACCCCTAGAAAGTAGGCAAGCTCACCCATCATAGACATCTCAAGCTCTCCCTGCATTGCTGCAACAAACTCTTCACACAATGTCTTATTATTTGAACCAAAGATGATATCATCAACATACACTTGAACAAGTATAACATCATTATCATGTTTTATAATGAAGAGTGTTTTATCCACTGCACCTCTAGCATAACCTTTTGATAAGAGAAAATTGCTTAGCCTTTCATACCATTGCCTTGGTGCTTGTTTTAAACCATATAAGGCCTTTTTCAATTTGAAAACATGGTTAGGATAGAGATGATCCTCAAATCCAGGAGGTTGTGATACATACACTTCTTCATTTAGAAAACCATTCAAGAATGCACTTTTCACATCCATTTGATGCAATTTAAAGTTACACATGCAAGCATATGCTAAGAGTAATCTCACAACTTCTAGCCTAGCTACATGTGCATAAGTTTCATCAAAATCAATGCCTTCTTCTTGATTATAACCTTTAGCAACTAATCTAGCTTTGTTTCTTACAATATTACCATCTTCATCCATTTTGTTTCTAAAAACCCATTTGGTTCCAATTATATTCATATCATCAGTTTTAGGCACTAGAAACCACACATCATTTCTTGTGAATTGATTGAGTTCATCCTGCATAGCCACAATCCAATTACTATCATTCAAAGCATCATTCACATTCTTAGGTTCAATTTGAGATACAAATGCAACATGTTCACAAAATACAATCCTATGTCTAGTAGATACTCCCTGTTTGATATCACCTATGATGTTGTCCTTTGATAAACCTCTAGGCTGGATCCAATCCTTGGGCAATTTGCTGTCTGCAGCTTTTTCAGTCGACTGTTTTTCCTTTTCAGCCAACTGATTTCCTGCAGCAGTGGACTTTTCTACAGCAGAAATCTGCTCCTGTAGTAGATCTTCTTCATCTGCATTCTTTGGCATTTGATCTTGCAACTTTGGGTTAGTTTCATCAAATACAACATGCATAGACTCTTCAACAGTCATCAATCTCTTATTATAGACTCTATATACATGACTTTGTATAGCATAGCCTAGAAAAACATTTCTTTTATAAGAAAGCAATGTATGCTATATGATGCATGATGCAGATCAACCAAGTATATATTGTTGACTCTTTTTCCTATCAATACAATACTACTACATGAATCATAGATAAGACAATTATTTGGTTCAAACACAACTTTAAAACCTTTGTCACTACATTGGTCAAGGTACCACAAGTCTTCTTTTCACTTTTGATAACCTGCAAAACAAATATACATTACATGGTACCCTTTGATAGGTTGGGTCCAACATGGTTATGCCTTTCTAGATCCTTTTGGGATCCATTTCATAATCCCTTTAGGAACATCATATTTTCTAGCATGACAGTTCTTAATAGCATGACCTTTTTGCATACAATAGTTGCATGAAATGAATGGCATGTCACTTGGCATCCTTTTAGTAAAGAAACTAGAGAACTTCTTGGTTTTCTTTTGAAAAGAAGGATTGAAACCAAGTCCAGCTTTGCCAAACACACAATTTTGTGAACCAAGAACAGCCTCTAAGTTTGCTTCTCCTCTTGTGAACCTTGCACAGGTTTTTATAAGGTATTTCACTTGATTTTTCAAAACTGTGCAGTTTTCACAGGATCTTTCAGCTGACTGATTTCTAAAACAATCGGTTGAATTATTGTAAATAATTTCCAAATTTTCAAAATCAGTTTTTAAATCAGCTGTTTCTTTTTCCAATTGACTTTGTTTTCCAGCCAATTATTTAAGCCTTTCAACCGATTTTTTAATGCAGAAATCTTGTTTGCTTCATTATGCAACTCTTCAAAATCATGCAACAATTGATTATAGTCATTTAAGTCTATAGAACTTACTTGGCTTGAGGAAGATGACTCATAACCAACCATGAGACACAAGTTGGCTTCTTCACTCTCATCTTGTGAGGAGCTACTTGTTGTTGAATCATCATTGTCCTCCCATGCAATGTATGCACGTTTCTCCTTTGGCTTCTTCTCCTTTTTCCTATCAACACTCTTCTCCTTTTCTTTGTTAGCATTTGGACATTCAATCTTGATATGTCCTTGTTTTCCACAGTTATAACATGTAAAATTAGAAGAGTTTGATTCATTGTGTTTGGAAGTATACCTCTTGGGATTACCTTTGATACCTTTCCTTTTGAGATACTTACCGAACCTCTTGACAAGGAGATTCAAGTTCTCACTTTCACTTGATTCAGCCACCTCATCCTCAATTTCCTCATTTTTCTTGATACTAGTCTTCAAGGCTATGTTCTTGACCTTTTTCTCACTTGACTCAAGCTCATTAAGCCTTTGCATTTCAATCTCATGCTCCCTAAGCTTACCAAACAATGCAGCTGTAGTCAAAGTGGATAGATCTCTTGTTTCTGAGATAGCCGTGACCTTTGGTTGCCAAGATCTATCAAGACACTTTAGCACCTTGATCTTTAACTCTTCCTTGTAAAATTCCTTACCCAAGCCTATGAGATGGTTGACTATGTGAGTGAATCTCTTTTGCACATCCGCTATGGATTCTCCTTGTTTCATCTTGAATAACTCATATTCTTGAATCAAGGCATGCTTTCTAGCTCTCTTAACATCATTGGTTCCTTCATGAGTCACTTCAAGAACCTCCCACATTTCCTTGGCACTCTTGCATTGTGAAACACGAAAAAACTCATCCATGTTGAGAGATGAAGTGAGGATATTCTTTGCATTGCAATCATATTGGGCTCTCCTCTTTTCTTCCTCATTCCATTGAGTCCATGGCTTATTAACCTGCACATCATCAACAATATGTTTAGGAGTATATGGTCCATTTACGATTGCATCCCATATCCCTTGATTTATTGACTCAATAAAGATTTTCATCCTAATTTTCCAAAATTGGTAATTAATGCCACTAAACATAGGTGGTCTATGAATTGAGGCACCTTCACCAAAGGGTAACTTGTTTTCAGCCATTTCAAGTAGTTCAAAATAGATTTAGGACCTTACTTGATCAAATTTCAAGTACCTTGCTCTGATACCAATTGTTAGTTTTGAAATGGTTGAAAAGCCAAGAAGGGGGGGTTGAATTGGCTAGTTAAAACTTTAGGCTATTTTTTCAAGCTAAAAACCTCCTTTAATTGAATCAAATAGATCACCAAGTTAGGATGCAAACAGTACTGAACTATACACTTTCAATCGATCAAAAACAGAGTTAACAGATTTATTTTACTAAACAGATTATGTTCTGGTATAATCAATCGATTGAAATTGAAAAACAGTCGACTGAAATACTGGGAAAAATGCAAAAATGTGAATTTGAATTTTAAACCAGAAACAATGCTCAAGAATGATCAAGATCAGTTCCAAATGATTATACAAACATGCTCAATGCTTCAGATGCTATGAAAACATGCAAGAACATGAAAAAGATGATTAAAGCAAGAGTTCTTGAAACTTTAAAATGAAAATGCAAGAGAGAAAGGTTAGAGAAGAGAGGACACCACGAATTTTTATATTGGTTCACTCAAACCTGAGCTACATCCAGTTTGTCAAGGCAACCTGAGCTTGACTTTGCACTATTTCAAAAGTTTTACAAAGAATCCACCCTTACACTTCCAAAATATGCAAAAACACCACAAAAGACTCTTGAATCACACAAGAATCACACCAGCACAGCAAGAACCCTCTTGTAGACCTGGAAAACCACCAGGCACACACACAAAGCTTGAGAAAGATCAAACCTTAGTGGTAGCACAACCTAGCCTACCACAAACCACTTTCTCCAAGCTTCAAACCAAGCCAAAAGCTTCAAGAATTGATCCAAGATCAATTTTCAACAGCTGCAACACCTATGATCACGAAGGAGAGAGTTTCCACAAGTTTCCAGAACCAATTCGTGCTCTAAAATGATCAACAGACCTCTCTTTCGAAAATCACAGCTTTTATAGTCAAACTGTTACGAAATTCAACAGGTTGATTTTCAAATCAATCGGTTGATTTCACTTGACTTAAGTGAAATCAGTCGATTAAAAACTAAATCAACTGATTGAAATTATTGCAGTTTAAGACTACTGCAGCCAACCTTTTAACTTGTTAAAAATTCATTCAACAGATTAACAGAGACATTTTAACCTGTTGAAAAACCATTCAATAGATTAAAAACACAACAAAGACCAACTACATCTAATTAATTCTTTAAGGTCTACAACATGAATTACAAACTACAAGCACACTTTCTTAATGATGTAAGTACATGGAGAGCACACATTCCAGCCTTGATCACCATGGATATCATCAAATCTCCTTTCTTCATCAATGTAGGCTTCATTCCAATGTTTATGGCTTCAAGATAGTTCAAAATAGCTTCATTCAATCTTCATCAAATCTTCAAGAAGCAAACCACCTTGGCTTCTCATGTAAACAAAAATGGTCACAGTCCACTGTTTATTAGCTTTGGCTGCTGCTCAACATTGGTCTCTTCATCAGCTTAATGTCCATAACGCTTTTCTTCATGGTGATCTTTCCGAAGAAATCTATATGTCCCTTCCTCTAGGTTTTCAGCGACAAGGGGAGAATCTTGTGTGTTGCCTCAACAAATCTTTATATGGATTGAAACAAGCTTCTCGTCAATGGTTTACCAAATTCTCTACAGCTATTCAGGCTGCTAGTTTTATTCAATCAAAAACAAATTACTCATTGTTTACATGTACAAAAGGCAAGTCATTTACAACTTTGTTAATTTATGTCGATGATATTCTCATAACTAGTAATGACCTTATTGAAATATCTAGTCTTAAATAATTCCTACACAATCATTTTCGGATAAAAGATTTGGGTGATCTTAAGTTTTTCCTGGGTAATGAAGTCTCTTGTTCTAAAAAAGGTATTTTCATATCACAAAGAAAACACACTTTGGAAATTATCAAAGATAGTGGGTATCTTGGAATTAAGCCCGTGGATTTTTACTTGGAACAAGATACAAAACTTTTCGATGAAGGAGAATTATTAAAGGACTCGTCAGTGTATAAGCAAGTTGTTGGTCTCTTAATTTATTTAAGAATTACTCGTCTTGATATCACCTATGCAGTACACATACTAAGCAGATTCATGCACGCTCCATGCAAGCCTCATATGAAAGCTGCAATGCGTGTGCTACGATATTTAAAGAATAATCCAGGTCAAGGTCTGTTTTTTCCTTCACAAAATGATTTATCTTTGCATTCTTTCTGTTATTTAGATTGGGGAGGTTGCCCTATATCCCGAAAATCAACTACAAGTTATTGTGTTTTTTGAGATCCTCCCTCATCTCTTAGCGAACAAAGAGGCAGAAGACAATTTCTCTTTCCTCAGCAGAAGACATATATAGATACTCTCTTGTATATATTTTCTGTTATTCCTTTCAATAAAATACAACACAACACAGCGTAGAATTCTTTATTTTATTTGTTTCCTTTACACTTTCAATAATATTTTTAGCTTAACCAAGTGTTCTTTAAATAAGAATAACTCCTAGCTAATAATTGGATATTTTTTACCAAATATTTACTCACGCACCATGTGACACCCCGACTACTACACTAAATAATTATTATTTGATAAAAAGATATGGAATTAATTTTTTTTTCCATAAGATTATCCTTGAGAGAACATTAATAATAACATAACTTCATATTCATATATATAGTATACATCTCTATAATTGTTCATGAAATGTTACAAAAATATGTATTTGTAAAATATTAAGAGTTCTACATCAGAATAAAAGATTATCTATATTTTTAATATCTCCTAAATATATTAATAGAAATTATCCATGAGTCAATCTTCAGAAGATCCACCAATAATATCCCGAACAACTCTCATTG
This sequence comes from Vigna unguiculata, assembly GCF_037176805.1. Lineage (NCBI taxonomy): Eukaryota > Viridiplantae > Streptophyta > Magnoliopsida > Fabales > Fabaceae > Vigna > Vigna unguiculata. Next base: position 25,466,369 of record NC_140801.1, read on the forward strand.
AGCAGGTTCCTCTTCTGCTCATGCAACGGGTACATATGAAAGAAAAATATGAAAGGAGTGAGGTCTTTATAAGCCTTAAATATCAATCTTAATAAACTCAACAAACAATGCAGACACCGGGGGCCTAGATTTGGACCTACAACCACAAAACTTGATCTTGTTTTACCAGACATATGGATCCATATTTCACTTCTGATGATCCAATCTGAACATCAAAAGTTACTTTGGGAAGTGATTAGGTAGTTGAGTATTTCTCATAAAACATTGGTACAATCATAATTATTTCTTTCTCGAGAATATTAGCCATTCATCGACTCATAAAAGAGATATATACTCACTACCTAACCTTGGCGATGCCGAGCAGGTATCGGATAGTCCCAAGTTTGGCCTATGAATATTCTAGTCCAGTGCGCTATTCTGAACTATCCAGATATTCACCTACTTGGTAAAACTTCCTTAGACCCCACCATGGTCCCTGCCTTTCATCCCGCAGTGTACCAAACTGTGACTTCCCAAATACAAACACTTTGACACTGGTTTAATCTTAACTTATTGAAACCAGACTTAACTCTTACGTAACCGACATACTCTTGGATATTTTCAAAGGTCATTAAATGTGATGACTATCAATTCATGTCATCGTATAAACTATACAAAGAATATAAAACAACGATAAAATGTACATACAATTTTCTTATATCCAAGCTCACTAAATAAAATAATATATACTTTCACTTCACATTTATTTATTTTTAATTGTAAAAATAATGATAAAATAAGAATCAAAGCAAGAACTTTAAATAAATAATTAGATAAGGGTAAGAACGTTATAAATAAACAAAAATATAAATTAAACAGGAGCAGTACGTAATTGGAGATTAAATAAAATAAATAAATAGGACCAGTGCATAACTGGAGATAAATTAAATAAAATAAAATAAATAAATAGGACCAGTGCGTAACTGGAGATAAATAAAATAAACTAAATAAATAGGACCAGTGCGTAACTGGAGATAAATAAAATAAAATAAATAAACAGGACCAGTGTGGAGATAAATAAAATAAAATAAATAAACAGGACCAGTGTGTAACTGGAGATAAATAAAATAAAATAAATAAATAGGACCAGTGCGTAACTGGAGATAAATAAAATAAAATAAATAAATAGGACCAGTGCGTAACTGGAGATAAATAAAGTAAAATAAATAAACAGGACCAGTACGTAACTGGAGATAAATAAAATAAAATAAATAAACAGGATCAGTGCGTAACTGGAGATAAATAAAATAAAATAAATAAATAGGACCAGTGCGTAACTGGAGATAAATAAAATAAAATAAATAAATAGGATCAGTGCGTAACTAAAGATTAAATAAAATAAATAAACAGGATCAATACATATTTGGAGATTAAATAAAATAAATAAATAAACAGGATCAGTATATAATTGGAGATTAAATAAAATAAATATAAGAGGATAATAAATGAAAATAAGTTAAATGAAAGTAAAAAGAATAATATATGAGTCAAAATAAATAAAAGATTAATATAAAACCCATGAGCTTATCAAGATTAATATATAAGAGCTTAACCTCACTCCCCCTTACCTTATTGATTGAAGAGCACGATAATATTTGAAGAGGACTAGGATCTCTTTGAATCTTTGCTCTAAACTTTCTTACCCTATTTTCTCTTTCTCTCTCTTCTCTCTTCTTTCTCTTACTCTCTCTTCTTTCTCTCTCTCCTTTCTTTCTCTTTCTCTTTTTTTTTCTCTTTCTTTCTTCTCTCTTTTTCTCACTTTCTTACCTTCTCCCGTAACTTCTTCTTCCATCTACATATATATAAGCCTTTCCATGTGCCAAAATCATCATTGCTTTGCTTTCATTAATTAAGAGATAATGTTTATCTCTTTTTTTTTCCTTATTATCTTTTCTTCTTATCTCTTCTTCTTTTTCTTTTTTTTTTCTTTTCTTTTTTTTTCTATATTATTATTATTATTTTTTTTATCTCTTTTAGAAAATTCTTCATATATTTTTTTTTTACACACACCTATTTAATTAAATATTTTTACCTAGTATTTATATATATATATATATATATATATATATATATACATATTTTATTAGTTTTGTTTTCTTCTTATAATTATTTTTAATAAGTAAAAAGTATATCATGATAAAATATATTTTTACTGTTTAAACTACATTTAGATAAAATATGAACCGTTAGTAAAAGTAGAAGATTTTCTAATTGTTTTATTTAAAATAAATAATACAGTTTAAAAAAAAGGATGTTACACACCACTTGCCATTGCCACACTTGTATCATCATCATCGCTACAAAGGTAGAAGAAGAAAGGGAGAACATTACATGGAAATAAAAAGAGAAAAAAAAAGAGAGAGAAAAACTTGTTTAGAAAAGTTTTTAAAGTTTTGTTAACATATTTCATATTTCATGTAAGGATTTAAAAAAGTTTGTTTCAAAAGAAGATATAAGAATTACGAAAAGTTTGTTTTAGGAAAGTCTTTCAAAAAAAAAACTTATTCCAAAACACATTTTACATATTTCTGTAATTTTGTTCCAAAATTATTGTTATAAAAATTTCAGATAACTTGTTTTGAAATATTTCTGAAGCATGTAATCCTGAAATGATTTTTATAAGAATAAAATAATCACTTTGGGAAATTGAGAAAATTGCAAGAATAAACTGTGGAAGTGCATAAAGTAAAAGACTTAATCTAATATAATTTAAGAAAATAAATTTCTATTTTTTTATGTGAAATCCTCTTGCTATTAAAAATTTAAGAAATTTAATTGAAAAACATTATGGTAAAATGAGCGAAATATATAATTTTTGGATTATAAATTTTAAATTACAATAATCTAAAATATATGAAAACAAACATCTATGGAAAAGACCCTTATACCCATATTTAAATTTTTGACATCTGTCCAATTTTTTGGTTTTTTTGTCATTCTCCTCTTTTAACTATTTCCACTCTCTGCCAGATTGGGATTCATCTTTTAGTCTTCCTGACTCAGTTTGAAATTCCCTTTATCTTTTTCCTTCCTTTACATACTCTGCTCCTCCATTATTTAGTTTTAAAAAAACGATTCTTCAGCTCTCAACGATCCCACCTTCCAACACCGGAGAAACAACTGAACTCCACACAAACATGTGAAGATCCTTCCCGATTGAGCAACCATGATAGGTTTTCTTCTTCTGAGCTTTATTTGATTTCTAGGTTTTATTTTCTTATTTGATTTTATTTCATGGTTTTTTAGTTTTTTTTGGAAAAGTTATACCTATCAAGGAGAGTTATGATATCTAACTAGGACCACGACAGAGATGGGCACGGGCTCTGATGATTGTGGTGCTCGGGATCGTGCTACCGTTTTAGATGATCGTTCAAAAATTTATGATGTTTAGTTTTTTCTTTTGTTTTTATTTTTATGCTTCAAATGCTTCTCATTTTCCCTTTTTTTGAACTTTTTTGGTTTTGAATTTTTCAGATCTGGAGAAACAAGGCTTGGAGGTAGAGATTTAAGGTGGTTTGCAAAGAAGATTAAAAAAGATTCGATTTTTAGTTTTTTATTTTGTTTTTCTTTTTATGCTTCAGATGCTTCTCATATTTTTCTTTTTTTGAACTTTTTTGGTTTTGAATTTTTCAGATTTGGAGAAACAAGGCTTGGAGGTAAGGTTTTAAGGTGGTTTGCAAAGGAGATTAAAAAATATTCAATTTTTTGTTTTTTTTGGTTTTTCTTTTTATGTTTCAGATGCTTCTCATTTTTCCTTTTTTTTGAACTTTTGTAGTTTCCGTTGACAGAAGGGATGTCGAAGTAAATACCGATTTTTGTTTGCTGTTAATGAGAATTTTTGTAAGGTTTTCTTCTCCTTGGTAAACTTTATTTTATTTTTAGATTTTTTAAGTTTTGTTTTTGTTTTCTTATTTGATTAGGCAACAACAAGAAGGGTCTAGGGTGACCACGATTGATATTGTTACCCATTTGCAGGTTTTGATTTTTATGTCTATGCAATGTTTTTTGCTCTATTGTGTGTTGTGATTGCCTCTCCGTTTCCATGGAAATACTCTTTTTATTAGTTTTTCCTCCATCCAACCGGTTTTAAGGATATTTCATGTACTCTATCTGTTCGTATAGCTTGTGGATCCCCTGTCAATTACCTTCAGTGTGAAATTGTTCACTGCATGTATGAATTAACATTCAAGTATTGATGGATTGACTTGGTTTTAGGTATATATGCTCACATGTTTAGTTCTACATTCAAAAATTGATTTTGGGCTCCCCAAATTATGGATCGCAGAATCGATAATATATGAACACATATATTTTAGGTATATATTTGTGTTTGTGCCATAATTTGCATGGTAAATATAATTAAAATGGAGGTAAGCAATTGTATTTGCAGATTAGGGACTCTAATCAGGCCATGTTTTTGGTAGTTGTAGTACACCTGTAAAGTTTAAACCTCGGTATTGTAAGGATGCCAACGAATATTAAGGAAGGATCTTGGATAGAAGTCTTGCTTATGGAATTAATATTCTTATAACAAAGTTATGAAATTCTCTATTTAATTTTCTATTAATAAAAAAATAGTGTTGTTTAATCCTAATTAAAAATTATAAACAAGTTGGGAGCCTTCCATAACTTCTTTCCCTGCTTTACCTTACTGTTTTTTCAAATTACCAATGAGGTGGACAAAAGGTCATTTTCCATTCATGGAGGCAGAAACCCTAATTCTGGAGAGAGAGTCTCTACGTCGCGTGTTAGTCTGCTATTGCACAGTCAAACTGGTCAAAGCTGGTCAAACAGTCAACTCTGGTCAAATATTCAAATATGGTCAAAGACTGGTCAAACAAGAGGGGTTTAACTGCAAATATTGATATTTTTGGATGTCTCTACAAATTTGGACTACATGATTAAAAATGGCTTATTGAGAAAATTAATGCAATTATTATTTGGTGATAATTTATCAGATATCTTTAAATAATTAATTTATTTAATTATATCATAAATTATTAACCAACTATATTTGTCAAATAGTTTATATCTCTCCAAATACCTTTGAATATTTATCCTTATCTTTATTTTAAAAGATATTTGAGAGATTTTAGCAACAGAAAAGCTCAGTCCAAGTTCTATATAAAGAGACCAAGGGGGAGCAGAGAAAACAAGCTCGGGACTTCAGAGTTTAGGAACCCTTTAGGGGGGCCTAATTTCTTTTCCTTTTTCTCTCTCCACTCTTCTATCTTTATTTTATTTTGTGATTCATGGAGTTCTAAACTTCTTGGGTTGATTCCATTGTAATTTCATTATGGATTCTGATGTTAGAATGAAATAATTTCTTTGTTCTTTTTATTATTGTTGAGGTTTTCATTCATCTATGTCTTTTATCTTTGAATCACATAAAAAGTAATGATTTTAAATCTATATGCATGTTGATCATATGAGTATAAGGGTTTTTAAATCTAATTGAGACTTTACTTTGATTTTATTTAGAAACTTTCATGTGATTAAATGAGTTTTTACCAATAATTGAGACTTTACTTTGATTAAAGGTATTTGTTCTAACTTAATTGAGACTTTACTTTGATTAATTAAGCTTTTTATTTGGTGAGGAGATAAAAGAATAGACATGATTAGGCATAGTAAAATTTGATTGAGACTGTACTTTGGTTGGATTTACTATGGATAATCTAAAAGTTCTCACTTTTAATTGAGACTGTACTTTAGTTAAAAGTGAGAACGCCAACAAATTAATTGAGACTTTACATTGATTAATTTGTAAATCTACAACAATAATTAAATGAGCAATAATCTTTAGATAACCGATGATGAATCTATTTTGAAAAAGCAATGGAATCAATCTTTTTTCTTTACTATTGTTTTTATTTCTTTTTATCTTTTAAATTTTATTTCTATCTTTTTTTATCTTAATCCTTATATTTTTTGTTTTATTTGACTAACTCATTTGTATAGTTTTATAAGAACTAATTTGTTAAAAATCAATTCCGTGTTCGTTGGGAGACGACTTAGGGTTACTTTACCCTTTCTATAGTTTAGTAGTATTAATTTCATAAAAATGTTAGTGATAAACAAAAAATAAAAATAAAAATAAAAATAAGAACTAAAATGATAAAAATTCTAACCGTGTTCCCCGACAACGGCACCAAATTTGATAACAAATTTGATAACCGTGTTCTGGTTCGTTTTGGTTGCAGATCTGGAGTTGTTTTCCGCTGTTGTTTCGCCAGGTTACAGATGCGTGATGATGCAGGTGCGACTGCTGCATCGTGGAGGATGGTGCAACGTGAATGGTGATGAAGATGTTGTTGTGATGACGTGAGGGCGCAACTTCAGTGAAGGTTCGTTCATGGTGGCCAACGGTGCTACAGTGGTGGCTCGTCAAGCATGGTGTGATGGGTGCAGCATGATTGGCGGTGGTGGCAGCCGCAAGGTCTACGGGTGCTGCGATGTGTGCGTGAAGCGAACAGGTGCAGGGACAAATGTTGGCTGCTTCTATGTTGGAAAATGATGGTGGCCGCGCCGCTTCTGGTTGTTGCAGAGATGAAAAAATGTGATGGTGATGGTGCGCAGTGTCTAGCGGCGAGGTCTGTGAATGGTCGTGAATGGTGGTCGACGGCTGCCATGGTGATGGTAGGAGAGGAGGAAAATTAGGGTTAGGGTTCCATTTTGGGAGATGGAGGAAGATAATGACGTGGCAGTGTTTCATTGGTGTAGATGTGTTTGCAAGGATTAATGCCACGTGGCTTGTTCTGGTTGGCTAATTTTAAAAGTTGAGGATTGCCGCATGGCAACATCCGGGTGAATGGAGTTTAAGTGGTAGGAGGGGTGAAAATAGACAAAGGTAGGGGTGTAAAAGTAGATTTTTTGCAACTTATTTGGAAAAGGGGAGTGTATATGTAATTTAGGGGGTGCAAAAGTGATTTTTTTAAAACTTGCTAATTTCGGCCTTATTTAAAGGTGGTTTGTAACTTCAATCAATTTATATTCCCACCTTAAATGAGCTTAATCTTAATTTCAGCTGCATCAACAAACGTTAAAATATCCAAGAAATAATTTATGCAACTAAAAATCAATTTTTAAGACATTTTTATCACACAAGCCCAAACAGCCTAATTATCAGAATTATTAATTAAATCACTCTTTAAGCACACAAATTCAATTAAATACCCAGAATTAAACACTGAATGAGGGCAAAAATATGCACTCATCAGTATCTCATTTTATAAAGGTTATAGGCCTTTCTTCCTAAATTTTCTTTCTTGACTTTTATCTAACATTGTGTCTTGCATATTATTGATTTTGTCTTTTATTTTGAAATATTTCTCTTTATTTGAAACAATCACCTACATTTATGCCTAATGAGATCATCTGGAGTAAAATGGCCAACAATTTCATTTTGGTGCATGAAATGCAGATTTATGACATCTTCTAGCTACTACCGAATCAAATTCATGAATAAGCCCGTGAGAATTCTGCTATCTCAGTTCCAAACACAACCTGTTCTTTTATTTATAAATATGTTTTTAGTTCCTTTTTCTTGATCAATAGGTTGTTCTAGTAGTTGAGAGTTTGGTGGTTAACATTACACTCACCATTGTTTGGTTATACAAGATCACTAGCATGTAATCTTTACATAATGGAGATGTTCAATGGAGTGCTAATAGATATTGAAGAATCTCACCTAATGACTGTAAGCCCCCTTATTGATTCTTTTTATATATTCGTGCTAAGAATTTGATTGATGGAGGGTTCCAACCATCATTTTAACCGTGCAGGGACCGCTACAACATTGCAAATAGATCAGACAAGATTTTATGTTATGATAGTCTTAGCTGTCTTCTCTAACGTGGTGGCTATATATAGTGATGTATATGCCTTTATCAAGCATAACCAAATTTCACATGAATGATTTCCATCATTCTAGATGAGAGAAGCTGAATTCGATGGGTTGATTTTAATATGGGTTTTCTGAGAGTATTCAATGGGTTGATTTGAATAAACAGAGAAGCTACCCATGTACAAAAGTGTTTTAGAAGTGTTGCAGTCTACAACATGCATTCATCCTCCTCTGTAATTTGCCATTTGTTGTAGTTGAAAGTTTTTTTGAACAATACTCTCTCCCTTTCCTTGATTTGTTATTCCTCAAATGTAATAATACAAAACCTTTGTTTACATTTGTATGTATTGTATTAAGTGAAAAGGAATGAATTAATTAAAGAAATGGTATACATTTCAAGAATTGGACGAGATAAAAATATAACTTCCATTTATATTCCTGTCTCTCTTCTCTTTTTCTATTGTTGAAGAAATTGAATTGTAGATTTGAGAATTACTTAGTAAAAACAACGTTATATTGCTTAAATATAAATGAATTTGAGTTATTACTTGTTTGCAAAATTAATATTGCTTAAATGTAAATGAATTTCATAAGTTATTACTTGTCTGCACAATTAAGTATTTGGTTTGTTTTAGTTATATTGCTTAAATGTAAATGAATTTCATAAGTTATTATTTGTCTGCAAGATTAAGTGTTCGATTTGTTTCAATTATTTCTTTTTTTGTGAAAAATCACTTTTGCTTTACATAAAAAAAAATAGTTACAATTTTATTTTAGAATGTTTTATATAAACTTTTGAAAAGTAAATCTGAATCGTAAAAGCCTAAATTACTAATTATTTTGTGTAGATCGCGGGAAAAAGGTGATAAGTTTAGTTTCAAATTAAAACTATATTTTATAATTATAATAAAAATAACTTTTACCTTTTATATTGTAAGGCCCATTAAAAATCTTTTAGCTTTTTCTGCCCTAAAGTTAGTGGGCTGCCCTTGTAAGTGGGCCTAAGGCCGGCCAACATATATAGTCTTTAGGTCTGCCCTAAACCTAGTATTCCTTACCATTTCAGAAAAGTTGTCGTCCTTGTCTTGAGCCGCAGCCGTCTTTTACTCCTGCTAGGGTTCCAACGTTCTTCCGATTCACATTTCATCTTGACCATAGTTCTGCTCACGTAAGTGCTCTTTCACCTTATCGCCCTGTCTAGAATAGTTTTGTACTCACAGTGAGAAACTTTGTATTGATTCGTTTGACTCGCTGTTCCAGCTTGCGAGTCGGGTTCTAGAGCTACGGTGCCCCTTGTTTCAGTGCGGAGGTCCTGTGCAAACCCATTTCCAGGTAAGGGAAGCTAGAACCCTCCTGTTTGCTTGGTCTGAGTTGCTGTTCTATGTGGTTGATGATTTCTTTGTGGTTGCCTGTAATATGGACGTATGATACGATGGGATTATTGCTTGTGGTATGTATTCGCATCTGTTGCAGGGAAAACAGTGGCGGGCTCTGATAAACTCGCCCAAGCGAGCTAGTCTCGCCTAGGCGAGATTAACATAGGCTCGCCTAAGCCTCTTCTCCATGAATGGTCGCCCAGGCGACCCACTGTGGTTTTTGAGCGAGCAAGCATCTCGCCCAGGCGAGAGGGGTCTCGCCTAAGCGAGATCCCGCGTGCGCTCCTGCCCCTTTTCTTGAGCCCTCGCCTAGGCGAAGAGGGACTCGCCTGAGCGAGCACGTTCCGCCTGAGCGAGACCCTCTAGCCCTGAGCGAGGGGCTGGGCGAGACCATGTGCTGTTTGGATGCTTGGTTGTTCTTGGACGATTAATACTGATTTGGAAATGAATGGTATGATGAGAAACATGTATATGATGGAATGATATGTATGCTTGGCATGATTTGTGAATTGCGTGTGACGGGTTTGGTATGGACTTGGCATGTGGAATGAATGAGTGGTTTGGAACTAAAGGAACATGGTATTGGCATGGGGTGAGACCCTAGACTCATGGGATAGTGATGATCAGATGTATGGATTCAAAATGTGATGGGTATGAGGAATAAATCTCAGGGAAGGGCATGGAATTATAAACATGATCCTTGATGTTCTACTACTGCTGTTTTATGAATGTTGGTCCGTGTCAGCGTGTAACTCCTTGGGGTCTCTAGGTGAGACCTTCGGGGCTACGCTTCAGTGGTCGGGACGTAATTCCATGGCCCCTGTTAGTGGGTGTCCATGGTGGTGCCCCATTTGTATAACTAGGTAAGGATTCAAGGTAAGGATTGCATCCTGACACTCTAAGGGGTCAGTTAGTCTCACTTAGAGCGGACTGACTCCTGTGGTGAGAGTAGCAGGAGGCCTAAAATTCATTAAGGGCTAACCTTGTGGTGAGGGAGATTTGATTCATCGTAACACTTGTAACACATAGCTCAGGATCGAGCAGCTCAGGGTCGAGCAGAGGTATCCACCACAAGTGCAAGCATCCGCTGAATCCGACCAAGTTATACATATCCGGATGAGTCGAGTCGAGTCGTAGTGTATTGAATGAAGAGTCATAACCTGTTTGGTTGTTATATGGACGTGAAATGATGAAACTATATTTGACTGTATGATAATTTTGTGTTGGCTCTAGCTAACACTGTTTGTTGTGTGATTGTCTTGTATGTGGTACTTCTTTATTGCGATGATCATCAATTAAATTGATGGGAGCAGATGGGCGAGGTTCCAGGAGTCAGCAAGGAAGTGGAGATTCTGCTGCATAGTCCGTGTGCGGACTGGTTGTTATTCTTGTATGAGTTCATTTAGGGTTGCGACCCATGTATCTGTTCGTCCGTAGTTTATGCACTCTGGTTAATTTCTTTCCTCTAGTTTTCTTTAGGCATCGTGGTATGCCATGGATTGTATGGAGTTAATCCCCGGCCGCGTTTTTATGTTATCTTTACTGTGACATTCCTTTAATTTCACGTGCTTAATTAAATGGGGTGTTACATATATTTTCTAAGTAGTGTGAAGAAATTTATGAAACTTTCTTACAAACTTACAATTTTTTTATGTTTCATTGTTGCTTTTAAAATAAAATCAGTTGATTGAAATTTAATTATCAATAAAATTTTAAAAATATCGAAAACACCTATTTTTCTGTAATTATTAAAATTTATTTAAAATGTCAAAAACATCCTTACAATTTTATTTATTAAGATGAATTTTTGTTATCCTCATATTTATCCTTACAGTAAAAAAAACATTAGTAACTATTAGTTTTATCTATTCAAATATTTTTTATCATTGTTTAATATTTTTTATTTGCTATAATGATTATATTTTTTATTATAATAATCACTCCAATTATTATAGTCAACATACACTTTTACATTTCAAAAACATTTTTTTTTTCTGATTGCAATAAATATTCAATTATTCATTCCAAACATTACCTAAAACAAGATTTTAAATTTATAATCATGCATACTATTATTTATTGAATATTAAAAACAACATTAATTATTATAATACTTTTACATATTATGTTTAACTTTTATTATAAATTCAATGTCTATGATAATAACACCTGCATGTATTTTTGTTTAAAAATTTTAACATCAATTTCAGGTTACTCTAACTTTTTCTAATAGGGACCGTATCTCACAATATATTTGCATTTTTCATTTTTCTTTAACTTGATTATTTATGTGCGGGCAATACTTTTGCATGGGACCAAAGTTCACAATATACCTACATTTTATTTTAACAACGATATGTACATATACATTTTATTTTAATATAATATATAACTAACCACTCTAACCATAAAATATGTGCGTACACATCAAACAATAACAATTAACTTAGAGTCAATCTTTACATTGATAACAATATCTTATGTATTTCTTTTTTAACTTTAACCTTGAATTCATGTTAAATTTTTAATAAGATTACATTTCACAATATGTTTTCACTTTATTCATATTTGAATGTTACTCTTTATTTAAAATAATTTAAGTTTAACTTCATTTTTTTTATTCCATATGTCTAAACTTTCCAATATATATTTTTTTTAATTTCACTATAACTGGATGTCCTTCTATTTAAAATTTTAGGTTTAATTAGTCGGATGATACCTACTTTCATTTAGATATGTCAGTTTGGTACCCGCTTTTATAAAAAGGTGTCAATTGAATCTCAACTTTTGGAAAGATGCCTCAATTAGGTCCTTTTAAGTAAAAAACTATTAACACCGTTAACGGTATTGATATTTAAAATGACTTACAAACTTAAGTATTGATATTTATATTAAAATTTAGAATTTAGTGATAAAAATCATGAATTAAGTTAATGATTTTAGTAATTTTTGTCTGAAAGGGATCTGATTAAGACATTTTTTCAAAAGTTGGAACTAGAATGACACATTTTTTCAAAAGTTGGAACTAGAATGACACATTTTTAAAAACAGGTACTAAACTGACACATCTGAACAAAAGTGTATATCATCCGACTAATTAAACCAAAATTTTACAACATTAACTTCCATATACTCTTAATTAATTCATTATAAAAAATAATAATAATTAATTAATTAATTTTTATTTCATTATTTAAATATCATATACGTAATTGTAATATTAAAATATAATAATATAAATAAATACTTTATTCAAATATAACAATAAAAATATTAATTTTCTTAATCCAAATTATAAAAAAAGAAAACGACCCGCACGGTCTCATATTAGTTGTTGATAAAATATGGTATTACTAAGTTTTAGTACTTTTTATTATATTTTTCACCCAATAAAGGAGAATTGAAAAAAAAAAACGAGTCATCCTCATATTATCCTTCCTTAGCAGGAGAAGAAGACATGAGAGGATTGTTTCTCCCATGGAATCCATCGCGCTTCCACACCCTCACTTTTGCTTCCCTTCCGAACAGAGCCTTAACCCTCTCAGCTTCATTGGAGTCCCTCTCTCAGCAGGTGAGCGCGCGTGAGAGGAGGCGCGAGAGGAGTGAGAGAAGAGAGAGAAAGAGCGGCGCCAACTGGAGGGAGGAGGTGGAGATGAAACTCATCGAGAAGCCGAAGAAGAAAGGTTCGTGGATGGATGAACTGAACCTGAACAACCTCGCCAAATTGGGTCCTCAATGGTGGGTCATTCGTGTTTTGAGGATTAGGGGTCACGAAATCGCGCAACTCCTCGCTCGCTCCCTTGCTCTAAACTACCCCGACGTGGAATTTAAGGTAAGGTTGTTGTTGCTGTTTTGTCATCTGCTTTGAGAGTGTTTTGCATTCTCTCGGGTTTGGTAACTGTTGTTTAGATAGATAAGGTTACGATTCTTTGTTTCAATTTTTTGTTGATTTTCTTAGAACCATATCTCTGGCACATGAATGCATGGAAAAAGTATCATGAATAAAGCATGAGATTAGAATAATAATTGTATACTTTTTTGTTGGACCCTTGTATTTGTTTGTGTATTTTTTTAATTAGAAACTTTTTATTAGCATTGTTTTCTATTAATTAATTAAATAGTTTATTTTTGTGTTTATGTTGACTATTTTTCATAAATTTTAGACTCATTTTGATGAAGTTTATGTTATCTGATAGAAATTTTCTCTAGATTATTGAGTATAAGGTTTGATTCGTATTTTTAAATTGTTAAAGATAAAGAATCTTCTTTTAACTTATCAATCATGTGATTCTATCGTCTTCTGATCTTCTTCTGCAATTTCTAGTTTTTTTGTACTTAGTTGAAAATTGTTAAACGTGATCTGTTTCCCTAATCCGTGATTTGGAATTTATCTGTACTAGTATCCATGGGTCATGTTGACTCTGTTTGAGAACCTGGCTAACCACTTTTCGGGAATCTCTCATCTTAATGTTTTTTTCTTCCATCAATAAACTGGAACTTGGCTTGAGAAGGCCGAGTCTAGTACTAGAATCGTTTGGCTTGTTGAATAACAAAACATGTTTAAAGAATTTACTATCATTATAGCAATTTATAGAAAGAGGTTAAAGTCTTGAAAATAATGTTTTAGTACTTAAGGGTTTAAGTGTATATTTAATGATCTGTAAAGGTTATTCATGAGTTGGTTTTCATTTTAAGAATTTCATGTACATACACTGTTTTACAATGTTAATCAACGGGAAATTATAGTAGGTTTGATTTTTAATGTAGCTAAATTAGCCAATCTTACTGTACATATACACTATTACTGTATGGACAATTTACCATTTACTCTTATTTCAATAAGCTTCTTCATGAAAATTGTTGAAACACTGTAAAATAGCTTTATTAAACACTGTAAAATAGTTTTAAGTTGAATACCTAACTTCAAATAAGTTTTCAAACACTCACATGATACTTTCAATAACCTTCATAATTAAGGTTGTAAATAAGTTCTTGTTGATGTGTTTTTGACAAATTTAGTTTCTCAAACATATTCCTAGGGTTAAAAATAAAGATAAAACTTAGATGTGGTTAAGTGTTATCTGTCTGCTCTTTAATTTGAATTGGAAATTATCTTCAGTAGCATATTTGTTGATGTTTAGTGTGAACCTTTATTACACAGACTATTAAGATGAGAATCTCATTCTGATCACCGAACACAAACAGCATAAAGAATTGTATTGAAGTTTTTCCTAAGAATAATAGCTAAAACATGCTGCGTTGCAGACTTCAGCTTGAACAAGTGGTTCTTAGAGTGCAGTTAGTTTTTATAAAACCTGTTTGTAGGCTCTTTTGTTTGTTTGAATGAGTTTAGAGAGTGGCCAAATGCCATGGTAGTTGGTGTTTGTGGCAAACATCACCACCAGCTTAATAGATAAGGATGAAAATAAAAGTTAAATTGAGGAGTGACAAGTGATGATTCATATAAGGTTATTTTATTTATTGATGTTGTAGTGTATGGTTTTAGATATATGTTCCATCCGTCAATGAGAAAAGGAGATTGAAGAATGGTTCCTACTCTATTAAACCAAGGCAATTGTTCCCGGGATGTGTTTTCTTGAGATGTGTGATGAACAAAGAATTACATGACTTCATAAGAGAGTATGATGGTGTTGGAGGATTTATTGGTTCCACGGTTGGAAACACGTAAGCATCTGCTGCTTCTCCTTCTGTCTTTTAGTATTTTGTTGTAAATCTTTCCATGAAAGGTTGGGTGCAGGGCAAGTGTCTTCAGTTTATTTGTTATGATTGTTGAGAATAAAGAAAATAGGATTTGAGATTAATCTCCCTTGTGTATAAACCACACATAGGGTAATCTATTTATAGTAGAGAGAGGTAAAATTAAAAAGAATAACTGAAAATAAATAGAGTAAATAGAAGATATTGTTTGATATTGTGATTAACAATATCTAACAATATCTTAATAATATCAAACAATATCTAACACTTCCCCCCAAGTTGGAGCATACAAATCGTATGTGCCAAGCTTGTTACAAATATAATCAATTCTAGGCCCCGTAAAGACTTAGTAAAAATATCTACTAGCTGATCATTTGAGTTAACAAACTCAATTTTGATGTCTCCAGACATGATCTTTTCCCGAATGAAATGATAATCAATCTCAATGTGTTTAGTCCTTTCATGAAAGACAAAATTAACGCTAATATGAAGAGCAACCTGATTGTCACACACAAGTCTCATTTGAGTAACATCTCCAAATTGTAACTCTCTAAGCAATTGCTTGAGCCAAACAAGTTCCCAGGCAGCTGAGGTCATAGTTTTATATTCTGCTTATGCACTGGATCTTGCTAAACTCTTTTTCTTACTTTTCCACGAGATCAAGTTACCACCAATGGAGACACAATACCCAAATGTAGATCTTCTATCAGAAGGAGATCCTGTCCAATTAGCATCTGAATAGCAAACAACTCTTGTATGGCTATTAGAACCATATAACAATCCTTTTCCATGATATCTTTTAATATACTTCAAAATACAAATGACTGCATTTCAATGATCTTCACATGGGGAATTAAGAAATTGACTTACCACACTGACTGCAAAGGAAATGTCAGGATGAGTAACGGTAAGATAATTCAATTTCTCAACCAATCTTCTATACTGCTCAGGATGAGATATAGGCCCCCCTTGATTTTGTAGAAGTTTAGTATTGGGATCCATGGGTGTATCAACAGATTTTGAACTCACCAACCCAGTTTCCTCAAGAATATCCATGGCATACTTCCTCTGAGATATAACAATACCATCATTGGACTGTGCCACCTCAATACTCAAGAAATATCTGAGTTTGTCAAGATCTTTGGTTTGAAAATGGTGACAGAGATATTGTTTCAACTGAGAGATGCCATGGTTGTTACTCCTTGTAAGAACAATGTCATCATATACTATCAAGTAAACACATCCAACACTCGAGTGTTGATAAAAGACAGAATGATCTGCTTCACACCGAGTCATATCAAATTGTTGAACAACATTGGTAAACTTTCCAAACTAGGCCCTAGGAGATTGTTTTAGGCCATATAGGGATTTGCAAAGACGACATACCATCTCAGAAGACTCCCCCTGAGCAACAAACCTAGGAGGTTGCTCCATATAGATTTCTTCTTGCAAATCACCATTGAGGAAAACATTTTTAACATTCAGTTGATAAAGAGGCCATTGTTGAAAAGCAACCATGACGATAAATAAACGAATAGAAGCCATCTTTGCCACGAGAGAAAAGGTATCTCCATAATCTAACCAAAAAATTTGAGTATAACCTTTGGCCACAAGACGAACTTTGAGGCGATCAATAGTACCATCAGGTCCAACTTTGATAGCAAACACCCACCTGCAACCAACAACAAATTTCCTAAACGGTAAAGGGACCAGTTCCCAAGTTCCACTATTATGAAGAGCACTTAGTTCATCTAGCCAACCAGGATGGGCTAAAGCTTCATAAACAATTTTTGGAATGTTCACAGAAGAAAGAGAGGAAAGACATGTATAAAAAGGTAATGACAATCAATGATAACTCAAAGTAATATAATGGGTAGAGAGATTACGAGTAGAACACATACCTTTTCAAAGGGCAATGGGAAGGTCAGACTCAGTTGTCAGAGCCGAAGGAGACAGAGTAGTTGGCACTTGAGTGCTGTCACATGGTGGTGGTTGTGATCGGTTTCGGTGATTATAAACCTAAAGGGTACTAGAGGAGAGATGACTGTGGAGCAGGAACCGATGGTGGAGGAGACACAGTAACAAACAATAGGAACATTAAAGGTACTAGGAGTGTTGACAGGATTGGATGGAGAAAAAGGTGAAGATTGATTCTTAAAATAAAGGGAGAACTCATCAAAGGTGACATCTGTAGACACAAAATAACGGTTAAGAAAATGAGAAAAACATTTGTATCCTTTTTGTGTTCTTGTAAACCCTAAGAAAACACACTTATGTGATCTAGGAGAAAGGTTGTCAAGACTAGGATTGAAATTATGAACAAAACATGTAGACCCGAAAACTCTTAGAGGTAAAGGATGAATAGGTTCATGAGGAATAAAATGGAATGAAGTATGTTATTCTTTAAAACCAAAGAAAGCATGCGATTAATGAGATAACAAGTAGTAAGAATAACATCACCCAAAAAATGTTCAGGAACCTTTCCATGAATTAAAAGAATGCGAGTTGTTTCAAAAAGATGTCTATTTTTACGTTCAGCTACACCATTTTGTTGATGGGTATAAGCACAAGAAGTTTGATGTAGAATACCGCAAGAAACCATAAATTGTTTAAAAGAATGAGAAAGATATTCACGGCCATTATCAATGCGCAAAACTCTAATAGAAACACCAAACTAAGTTTTAATTTCATTAAAAAAGGATTGAAAGGTATGAAATAATTCCAAACAATTTTTCATTAAAAATAACCAAGTACATTTGGAATAATCATCAATGAAAGTATTAAATATTGAAAACCTAAAGTAGACTTAACGCGGTTAGGACCCCAAATGTCAGAGTGAACCACAGCAAAAGGGGACGAAGCATCACGTGTGACACTACGAGGAAAGGAAGTACGACTACACTTGCCTAATTGACACGACTCACAGACCAAACGAGACAACTTGGACAAGGTGGGGACAAACTGCTGTAACTTGGCGAGGCTTGGATGACCTAACAAAGCATGAAGAAGAGAGGGAGACTCCATAACTGCACCAATGTGTGTGGAGGGACAGAGATGATAAAGACCATGAGACTCACATCCTGTGCCAATCACCTGTTTCGAACTCCGGACCTGTAAACACACAAAATTATTGGTAAAAGAAACAACACAATCAAGAGAACGAATTAGACGACTGATGGAGACCCAGGGACATAAAGAACATTGTCAATGGTTAAAGAAGGGTGAGCTTGCCACAATGTTCACACTTAGGACGCCCTTTTCCCTATTTGCGAGGGCGAGTCCAGTCTTCACGGTGAGATGCCAATGCAGAAGAATCATGAACAAAAGTAGGTGTATTAGTGTTGGGTTGTTCTGGTACATGCAAAAGAGTAGAGCAGGTCGAAGTCAAGGAGGGGACAACTGGGGAACCCAAAATTTAATCGCGAATATGTGAATATTTATCAGCAAGTTCGTGTAATGCTCCAAGTATGAAGAACTTTGAGTGTTGCTCGATCTCTGTGGCAGGGTCGGAGGAAGGAGACAATAACTCATTGAACTCAAGAAAAAAAGCATGAATTTTGCCCATATAATTAGTCATAGAGGCTTGATGTTTAAAGGAAATAAGATCTGCAAATTTAGAACAGACACCATAGAGACGTTGAGCGCATGTTCGTAGAAACGAAAAAGTTGCTTTAACGAAGGATCAAGAGTATCCTTGAGAACCACACATAATTGAGCATCAATGGTTTCCTAACAGTCAGTGTTATTAAAAACCGGTTATGGCGGCGTTATGGCGTAAATCGGGGGCGGTTTTTTAGCCTGCCGCCATACAAACGCGGTGGCGATGCGGGTTTCTTATGGCGGCCATGGCGGCCGCTTTTTTTATAACGGGTTGCGGGTGCGGAACGGCTATGGCGAAAATGGCGGGACGGCATGGAGAAGAAGTGGAGAAGAAGCAGAGAAGAAGTAGAGAAGAAGTAGCGGCGGCAGCGACGTGCTGAGAAACCTTCCTTGCCAGATGCAGAGCACATTGAAACCCTAATTTCAGGGTTGAATACTTCTCTTCTTTCTGTATTAAGTGGGTTAAAAGCCCAACTAATGTTTTAATAAAAATTTGGGCCAGGCCCAATAAACACTTATTTTAACCTATTACTCCCATTAACCCTTCCCAAGTCTATCTTCTTCTTTTTCTTGGACTGACCTTGCTGTTGCTGGTCGCCACCGCTCATCATCGGTAGCCGCCGTCCAACGCCGATCGCCGCCTGTCTCCGCCGCTCACTGCAGTGGCCGCCTCTCACATTCTTCTAGACAAAATATAAACTTTTTTAATTATTTATATCTATATATTATATTTCTTTTGATTATAATATTTCCGCCATAACCCGTTATGGATTCCGCCATAACTTTATAAAGGATTTTTAGGGTATTCGATATTTTCCGTTATCCGATATCAATAACACTGCTAACAGTCGTCCTCAGCAGGAGTGAGAGTAGGTGCTTTCGGGGCAAGATGATTAAGATACCTCTGACTCTTAAGTCATAATCGGACGTCTAATGACCATGTGACATAATTAGGGCCAGTTAACATGTCAATGGATAAGTGTACATTAACTTAGTTAGTGTAGATGGACGGGTCAGACACACCAGAAGAGATTTCAGAACTGGAAGAGGTAGCGGAAGATGCCATGGAGAAAGAGAAGAGAGAGGAAAAAAAAGCCTAAAATACCAAAGAGGTCCGATTGAATCAATAAGACCATCAAGAAAGAGAAGGACGAGACGATTCCGGCGCAGGTGATCGCTGCCGGAGACATTGGTGACGCGCCACCACGTGCGGCGACGAAACGAGAGGAAGCGCGACTTCGAACGACGCATGAGGGAGCGTCGCTTCTCCGATGGCGACGATTCGGTAGCATTGAGGTCGCTTGGCCAGGGCGATCAGAACTGTGTGGTCGTCGGTCGAAACTTACACTCCGACGTCGGCACTGGCGGCAGCGACGACGGAGGTAGCGGTTGCATCGACATGGGCGACAAAAAAAAAATGCCAAGAAATACCTTAAGCTGTAGATACCATGTTGAGAATAAAGAAAATAGGGTTAGAGATTAATCTCCCTTGTGTGTAAATCACACATAGGGTAATCTATTTATAGTAGAGGAGGTACAATTAAAAAGAGTAACTGAAAATAAATAGAAGATATTGTTTGATATTGTGATTAACAATATCTAATAATATCTTAATAATATCAAACAATATCTAACAATGATAAAGAGAAATGACTACAATCTGGAAAACAATTCCTCACAGGAAACAATCTAAATGAAATATCTATTTTATTCCCCTTTGTTTACTTGACAGGCTAATCAATGTTGAAGTGTAGTTTTTTAGAGTTACACTCTACTGAATGGAAAGTTTAAAACATGAAGACTCTGAATAATTTTCTCCATTGTATGTTAAAGAAAAGGAAAAATGGAATAATTTCCTCCATTGGAATGTATAGGAGAAGAAAATCAAAAGGAAAAAGAAAAGAACTTTCTCGAATTTAAAATTAACTTATGCATGATAAAATAAGTTTTTTTTTTTAATGATAAGCTAAATGATTTTAACTTCTCCAAAAAGCTGATTTTACTTATGCAGTGGTGAATCTAATAAGAAAACATATTTATAAACTACTAAAATAGGTGATGATGTGATAAGAAAATTGCCTTGATTCAAGGTCAAGGAGCCTCTTACAGAGAAAAAGTTTGGAGAGATAATATTAACTTCTTTCTTGACTTTCATTCATTCATTACTCAGAAATATATAACAAAATGAGTAATAACAAATTCTCAACAAACCCTCTAGATTACTGACAGCTCATACATCAATATTCCCTCACCCAAAACCCCATTCTATAAGTTGTAATGTGCTAGGTATTTTGGCAACCTTCGAATCCTTGATGTCATATTTGGATCAGATTCCTCATTGGGCCTTTTGATAGGATTAGTTTCAATAGTTGGGCCTGGATTGTTATCACTACTGCTCCTTGGGAAAGTCACCTTGTCCTCAAGGTGATAGTTCAAGCGTAGCTCATTCCAATCTTCCCAAGTAGTATCCTTTGGAGCTAGTCCCAGCCATTGCACCAAGTCCATTTCAGTAGGAGGGGATGTGGAATTGTCCCATTTGGAGTCCAATATGGTAATAGGAACGATCATTGGATTGTTACCTTGTGTGGAAATGGGTAACACATCTTGTTGAGTAGGGAGTGGGCCATGATGAGCCTTAAGCACGGAGCAATGAAAGATTGGATGGACTTTGGAAGTTGAAGGCAACTCTAGTCTGTATGTGACGAGTCCAATTCCCTCAAGTATGCGAAAAGGGCCCTAAAAGCGCTTACCCAATTTCTGATAAGCGACACCCTTTACTGAATTTTGGCGATAGGGCCTAAGGCGAACATATACCCAATCATCAACATGAAATTCCACCATACGTCGCTTGCTGTCCGCTTCAAGTTTCATATGATTTTGTACCTTTTGAAGTTTCTTTCGAAGGGTATTGATCATGTCTTGACGAGTTGATAGTAAAGAATCAACTACTTCAACAGCAGAGGTACCCACCAAATACTGAGGAATGGAGGGAGGTTCCTTCCCATATGTGACTTGAAAAGGAGACATCCCTATAGTCGAATGAGTAGTAGTGTTGTAACACCATTCAGCTAACCCCAAGTATTTGCCCCAATCAGCAGGCTTATTATGCACCATGGAACGCAAATACTGCTCTAAGATCCTGTTAAGGACCTCTGTTTGCTCGTTAGTTTCAGGATAAAAGGAAGTGTTCATTCGAAGCTTAGTGCCACACAAACGGAATAACTCTCTCCAAAATTTGCTGATGAAGACCGGATCACAATCTGAGACCAAGCTGCGAGGAAAACCATGGTGCTTACAAACCATGTCCAAGAAGAGTTGTGCAACTTTGAAGGAAGTGAATTGAGTGGGTAATGTGCCAAAATGAGCACCCTTGGAGAATCGATCCACCACCACTAATATGACTGTACTGCCTTGGAAAAGTGGCAAACCGATAATGAAATCTAATGACAGGTCGACCCACGGCTCCAAAGGAATAGATAAAGGTTGGAGCAGTCCAGCGGGTTGTTTAGTTTCCTACTTCGTTTGCAAGCATGTGACACATTGAGCCATGAACTTCTGGACATCATCATGCATACCATGCCAATAGAAGTTATGTTGCAGCCGCAACAAAGTCTTAGCAACCCTTGTATGACCATTTAATGGTGTTTTGTGAAATTCCTCCAACAACACATGAATGAAAGGGTTGTCATTGTTGAGCCAAATCTTGCCTTTATACAACAAAAGTTGTTGATGGATGCTATAATGCTCATGAGCATCAAGATTACTTTGTACATCCTTAAATATCCGAACAAATTCAGAACTAGTTTGCAAAGTCTTGTGGAGCTCTTCCAGGAATTGAAATTGAGGCATAGATAAAATAAAAAGTTGACTATCACCAAAGTCATATGGTTGTGATAGGGCGTCAACCATGACGTTAGCTTTTCTTGCTTTATACTGAATGGAATAATCAAAACCTAATAATTTTAACAGATAAATTTGTTACTCAGGAGTTTGGATAACTTGCGACATTAAATCCTTAAGGCTGCGATGATTCGTGAGAATTGTAAAGCGATGTCCAAGGAGATATTGTATCCATTTCTTGACAGCAGAAGTGATGGCATGGAGTTCCCTTACATACGTAGAGGAATGCATAAGCTTCGAACAAAATGGCTTGCTATGGAATGCTATAGGGTGTCCTTCTTGCATAAGAACCGCTCCCATGGCCAAACCTGATGCATCAGTCTCCAAAAGGACAAATCAAAATTTGGAAGGGCTAAAACTGGTGCTTCCGTCATGGCCTTCTTCAAAGTATCAAAGGCATTTTGAGCTCCCTCGGACCATGCAAACGCGTCTTTTTTTAAGAGAGCTGTGAGAGGAGAGGCTATGGTGGTATACCCTTTGATGAAACGTCTATAAAGCCCTGTCAGTCCCCAAAAACCACGAAGAGCTTTGATTGTGGAAGGTGGAGGCCAATCCATCATTACTTGAATTTTTGAATTCTCAGGAGCTACTCCAACTGAAGAAACCACATGTCCAAGATACTCCACCTGTTGTTGGGCAAACAAGCATTTGGAACCTCGCAAGAAAAACTCCCCTTGCAACAATTTCTGAAATGTTTTTTCCAAGTGGCTACGATGTTCTGCCTATGGGTTGCTATATACTAGGATATCGTCAAAAAAGACAATAAAAAATTTACGCATAAAGGGCTTGAGCAACTTATTCATTATAGCTTGAAAAGTGGAAGGGACATTGAATAGCCCAAATGGCATGACTGTGTACTCATAGTGTCCATGATGAGTACGAAATGTAGTTTTTGGAATGTTAGCCTCATTCATGTGGATCTGGTGATAGCCTTGCTGTAAATCCAATTTTGAGAACCAAGAGGCGCCTTCCAATTCATCCAAGAGTTCATCAATCGTTGGAATGGGAAACTTGTCCTTGACTGTAATGGCGTTAAGGGCACGAAAATCAACACAAAATCGTCAACTACCATCTTTTTTTTTCACAAGTAGGATGGGGGACGAAAAAGGACTATGACTGGGTTGTATCATACTTTCGCTTAGCATTTCCTCCACTTGTTTCTCTATTTCAGCCTTTTGAAAATTAGGGTATCTATAAAGGCGGACTGTGACAGGCGTGGAATTAGAGAGAAGGTGTATTTTGTGGTCAATATGACGTGATGGGGGTAAGGAAGGGGGTTTTCGAAATAGTTGGTGATATTTGTGTAAGAGGGAAGAGATTTGGGGAAGATGGTGTGTAGGGACAGTGTTTGTGGTAGGGGAATTTTGTGAAGGGTTATTAGGGAGGATGCACATATGGAAAAAGCCTGCAGCCCCATAAGTTTGTAAGAGGCGTTTGACTTCTTGGGCTGAAATGTCACAGGGCTTAGGAGGTGCATCAGCTTTGAACTCTACAAATTGCCCATCATTGACAAATTTCATTAAGTTGAGAATAATCGGTGACAATTGGGCCCAATTTCTTGAGCCATTGGATACCAAGAATGACATCTGCACCACTGATTGGAAGAACATGGAGGTCCACTGAAAAAATATGGTCCTGAACCATCAATTTAACATCTGGACAAATGCTATGACACTCAATTTCACTGCCATTTCCCACCATTACTTTCAGGGTGGTCCTTGGTTGAGCTTTCAAGTTTAGGAATTTAGCCACTCTATCTTGGATAAAGTTATGAGTACTTCCCCCATCTACTAAAATCGTAATGGGTTGTTTTGGAACCTGTCCCACTAGTCTGAGAGCTTCCGGGGCTGGTAATCCTGCTAAAGCATTAAAAGCTTATTTGGGCTTCACTGTGGCCTAACTGTGGCCTATATCTGTGCCATCCAAAGGAGACTGACTTGGGTCCACTTAGATGTTGTTGACTCACCCGGCACGTCATCATCATCATCAATGGCAACCAACAAAAAGAATCGACCCTTGCATTTATGTCCCTGACTGAATTTTTCATCACAATTGTAGCACAGTCCCTTTTCACGACGAGTCAACATTTCTTCGTGGGTCAACTTTTTATAATGTGTTTTAGGTGGATTTGGGAGTGTTGGTTGTGAGCGGGATGGTGGAGTTGGCAGTAAGGGAGGACCGAAAGACAGCAAGAAAGGAGGACACTGACGCAGATGTCGACGTTGGTCAAGAAGTTTATCCTCCTGCAATTTGGCTAGAGCCGCTGCCTGAGATAATGTTTGAGGTTGTAGTGCCTGTACCTCCCGACGAATATTCGGTTTTAACCCCGAAATGAAGTTACTCAACAGAAAAGGAGCAGGAAGTCCAACAATGCGATTAGCAAGACGTTAAAATTCATTTAAATAATCCTGAACAGTACCCTTTTGAGTTAATTTGAAGAGAGAACCACGGGAATCCTCATAGTAAGAGGGAGCAAATCGTACCTCTAAGGCCTGCAAAAACTCTTGCCAAGAAGGAAGCTTGTTCTTCTTTTGCAACAGTTGAAACCAGCTGAGGGCTGGACCGTTCATGTAGAAGGATGCCACTCGAAGTCGATCTGCTTCCTGCGTTTGGTGATACTAAAAAAACTGAGAGATCTTAAAGATCCAGCCCATTGGATCGCTCCCATCAAACCGTGGAACATCCAATTTTAGACGAGGGGGGAATGGATAAGAACCGCTGTGGTGAGAACGGTGGTCATCGGAATGTGGAGACGGTGGGTCACGTGCGATTAGCTGAGAAGCGATAGAATCCAATCGGGTAGAAATCTCATTTTGATTGATGGTGAGTTTCATAATAGCTTCTTCCAAGTTGGTGATGGATTTGGAACGAGTATTATGATCTGTCATGGTGAGTTCTCTCAAGGAAAGCACCAAAAATGATAAGAAAATTGCCTTGATTCGAGGTCAAGGAGCCTACTGCAGAGAAAAAGTTTGGAGAGATAATAATAACTTCTTTCTTGACTTCCATTCATTCATTACTCAGAAATATATAACAGAATGAGTAATAACAAATTCTCAACAAACACTCAAGATTACTGACAGCTCATACATCAATATTCCCTCACCCAAAACCCCATTCTATAAGTTGTAATCTGCTAGGTATTTTGGCAACCTTCGAATCCTTGCTGTCATATTTGGATCAGATTCCTCATTGGGCCTTTTGATAGGGTTAGTTTCAATAGTTGGGCCTGGATTGCTATCATGATGAACTGACACCTACTCCTGATTAAATTATAATGAACTGAGTAAACATTTTCTAAGATTACAAATGTCTTTTAAGTGTGCACGTATACGTTTTAAGTTCTAATTAATGGTTTCAGATGTTGAAAATATCTAAAATCCTACGTCTCTAGTGCATATTTTTCCCTGTTCCTGTTTAGTGTGATTAAAAACTCTTGATTATTTTCACTTTTGCAGAAAGAGACAGATCAATAGACCTAAGCCATTATCTGATGAAGATGTGGATGCAATCTTCAGACAAGCAAAAGAAGAACAAGAAAAAACTGACCAAGCTTTTGAGGAAGAACAGAAAAGAGCTGCTCTAATCTCTGGGATTCGTAATACAGAATTACAACCCGATGATGTTTTAAATGCCATTGTTGATACTAAATCTAAAAAGAGGCATAAGAAAACCTCTCACCAGGTCTCAGTCACAGATGCCTCTTCTAATCGAAACAAATATAAACTCTTTGTTCCAGGTTCCACTGTTCATGTTGTATCTGGAACCTTTTCAGGGTTTACAGGCACCCTCAAGAAGCTGAATCGAAAAACTAAAATGGTGAGCTTCTTCCTTAGCCAGTTTAAATTGGCATAGCAATTTCTGTTCTGGACATACATGCAAATTTATCTAATTAAAGTTGCTAGAATGCTGCTACCAAATAAAACTTACTGTGCAAGCTGTAAATAACGTTTCAATTTGTGGGTCAAATAATTATGCCAAAAAAATTCACACATGTTTGTAGACTTAAATAGCCTTCTTCATGCAGGCTACTGTGCATTTCACTCTATTTGGGAAAGAGAACATAGCAGACATAGATGTTAATGAAATTGATCTAGAGACAAACCGTGGCCTCTAGGGTTTTCTCCCCTGATGGTATGCTTCTCGTATTTGGCAGTAATCATAACACAGTATGTCAATAACTTTGAATTAGTGGTATGGAGAAAAAAAAAGGCTTTGAGGAGATGCACACTGAATACCTTTTTGGCCTATTCCGTTTGGAGATGAAGCTGGTTTTTTTTTTCATGGAAATATAAATGTATCTTATATCTGACCGGTGCTTGCTTGTGTATTATGATTCTTGAAGAAGTAAAGGAATTTTCTGTTAGTAGCTTAGCAGGACAAATGTGGAGCTTTTTTTCGGTGCTTCATTCCCAGAATTGAAATCTGATGAGATGTCTATGCACTAGAGGCCAAAAGTTTGAGGTTTGTAGTTGCATTATGTATTTGCTAATGCACATTTCTCAACTGAATCTTACTTTCCCTCTGGCTCGTAAAAGGGATTCATAATTTGATATCTTGAATGTGGTGATTATTGAGTTAAAAAACATGAGTTGAATTTGTATCACTTTAAATGAAAACAAATTAGGATGACATGACCTAGTTTTCTTATCCATTGTGTGTGTATGTTACTTTAATTAATTTTTGGAGAAACAATAAAAGTATTCTGAGTTCTGATTTCTGTGTCTTTTGGCATTATTTCCTATTTAATGCCTTAGGTTTAGTACCATTTTTAATCAATTTGGTGTTAAATTATAATACCTGATATAATGTATTTGATCTACAGTGGATTATCTATTGCTATTAACATTTGTTGGTTTTCTCTCACAAAGGTTCCAAAGTAACATTCTTATGTGTATAAATATATCATCTGTATTTCGCCCATCGTTTTTAAGTTGCCATTTTGCCTAGTCAATAATTATTGGAATGTTGGTTGTTAGAAGTCATTTCTACTTATTCTATGAAAAGAACAATTTTATCAAATCAATGTATGTTTTATTCTTTTTAGTTCCAATATATGCATTGTTTTACCAAACGTAAGCGACTACACGATGAAGTATAGTGTTTATTATATAGAATAAAAGGTGTTGTGTGATTGGGAGAAAAAACTTTGACGAATCAGATTTCTTTTATAAATATTAGTTATTATGGGTCTGCTTATTTAAAGCCTCTTAAAACGTTATTTTGTGTTTAAATTCTAAAAATAACTTTTAAAGAAATAAGGTTAAAATATTTTTCTTACGAATTTTTATCAAGTTTTGCCAAATCAGTCATAATTTTATTTTTATGCTCAAATAGGTTTTAATTTTTGTCAATTTTGTTCAATTTGATTATTTTTTGTTAATATGTTTAAATTACTAACAATAATGAATGGTGATGGTCACATGTCATTTTGTAGTTTTTTAATTTTTTTTAATTTTTTAATTTTTTTTAAATGTTCACATGTTAACTCAGTAGTGTGTCACGGGTCAGAGTCAATGTTTTATATTCAATTTAATTCTTATATTTGTTATTTTTGTTCAATTTAGTTCTATTTTTTTAAAAATTGAGACCAAATTTAATTTTTATATTAAAGTTACAATTATGTTTTTGTTAAAATTCACATTTTTATTAAATATTACAATTAGTTTAAGGTTATAAAAATTAAATATTGTCTCAATTTCTAGAAGAACAAAATTGTTCAATTTTAAATAAAATTGAACAAAAATAACGAATATAGAGATTAAATTGAATATAAAATATGGACTTTCACACGTGGTATACAAAAATAACGACATGTGGATATTTAAAAAAATTATATAAATTATAAAAAATTTATAAAAAAATAAAAAAACCATGAAGTGATATGTGACTGTCATTATTCATCACCATTAATGATTTAAATGGTCTTAGCAAAAAGAGACTAAATTGAACAAAATTGACAATATTTTATGCTGTATAAAAATAACATTTCATGATATCAACTTGTAAACTTAATAAATACATGGATAATAATATTATGACTGACTCCCATTTGTTTTTTACTCATATCCTTTACTCTCAAACGTAACTTTCTAAATATGATTTAGTATGAGTCATTGATAATGTATCATTATCTTTTATTTTGAAAGAATTAATAATTCATACTAAGTCACGTTAAAAATAAAGAAAAAAAATCAAAAAATGAAAATAGAAAAAATGAGACTCATACTATAATTTTTCCGGAATATATAATAGTTTTTTTTTCTTTGCATCAAGATTAAACTATTGATTGAAACTACGCATGACCTTTTTGGAACTAAAATGCGTACTGAATCCGCAATAAGAAATTGCATATACAATTCTAGTTTTGATAAATGCTTGCAAAATGGGGAATAATATTGAAATAATTGATTAAGAACCCAAGTCATATTAATTGATCATGACAGCTTCCTATCACAAACCAAGAAACAAATACTATTTAGATGGACTAAACTTGAAGGTAAGTGAATGAAAATGCAAGAACGAGTAAAAACCTTGTTGGGAGCGTGCTGTACGTCTTTTATGACAGTTTCTTCCGATAATTCCACAACTTTCTCCCTCTATCTCCATATATAAAAACTTCATTGTCCTTTTATCCGTACAATCCGGAAGTAAAAAAATGATCATATATTGTGTAAGGATAATGATAGAATGCCTCCTTTTTCTGACCCCGAAGTTACCCGCCTACGTGGCAGTTATTATTTTAATAATTTTTAAGGAAACGGCAATTGGAGGCAGCGGCAAAGGAAATTGAGCGTGATGTGCACGCGCTTTGAGTTGGATAAAGTTTTTAAAAAAGCACATTGCCTGCGCGTTTTCCCTCGTTTCTTCCCCTCAAATTTCTTCTTGGAGCAGAGACGCACAAGCAAGCAGAGAGGCATTTGAATCGCAAGGCATTGTCTTCCCCAAAAGGCTATCGTTCCATAAAGGTTGGTGTTGTGGGTCGCAGTGGAAGCGGATAGCGGAGTTGTGGAGAGTGGTTTGGGTTGTTGGAGGTGGCGGGTTCCGCGGAAAGTGGTGGGTACCGTTCGATTCATTGGTTGGGCGCTCTCTTTTTGGCGTAGTTGTTGGTTGATTAAAGGTCATTCACAGAACGAAGATTTCTCCGGTAGGTTATCGTGC
Organism: Vigna unguiculata; assembly: GCF_037176805.1. NCBI lineage: Eukaryota > Viridiplantae > Streptophyta > Magnoliopsida > Fabales > Fabaceae > Vigna > Vigna unguiculata. The sequence continues at coordinate 25,496,009 of NC_140801.1, forward strand.
AAAACCCCTTTTCGAAGATTTAATGTGGTTTTTTTTACTTGGCTGCTGGTACATTATTGATTTTTGGTTGAACGGTTTAGCATGTTGTGCCATTTTGCCATTAGATTTGATAACTGCAGTGAACTTAGCATGCAGAGGTATTTGCGCCATGCCGCCACAGAGTTTCATGACACAATATTTTGTGTTAGGTTGACCCAATATCAAACTCGAGGATCTCATCTGGTATATGTGAAGTTTTAAATATTCATTAAGCACACGTTAACCTCACCTAAATTAGGAAACCTAATACTTCTTTTTAAAATTTTTGCCATTCAGGACCTAAACGCCAAATTTGGTACCTTGATAAGGAGCAAGCATATCAATCAAGTCGTTCTTAGTGGCCCCAATACTGCGGTAGTTTTCAAACTTCTAATTTCAGATTCACCCCGCTCGACGAAGATAGGGAAGGGCTGGAAGGAATTTTGCAATCAACATCAATTCAAAGAAAGGGATCGTGTGCTCTTTCAAGTGGATCACGCTGATGCTGATGAATTCATTACAGTCTTTGTCAACAAATGTTTGTGTGACGACTAATTATGATCTTCAAACAATTTCATGTGATGTAATGAAAGTTAAGCTTTTCATAAAAATCTGATATTTGTATTTTCTGATATTTGAATGAACTGTCCTTTTGTGTTTCCATAACTGCCTTTTTACGATGAACTTTTTGTACTGCCAGTACTGCAACTGATTTTACACTGTATTATTACTTGAAATAGGGTTTCGACACAATCGAATGACCATCGAAATAATTCCATCACCATGAATCATCACCAAACAACCTAAATAAGTAATTGGAATTCAAGATTCAATTAAAAACGAACTTTTCTGGTTCGTAAATGAAGTGTCCTTTTGTGTTTCCATAACTGCCTTTTTACGATGAACTTTTTGTATTGCCAGTACTGCAACTCATTTTACACTGTATTATTACTTGAAATAGGGTTTCGACACAATCGTATGGCCATCGAAATAATTCCATCACCATGAATCATCACCAAACAACCTAAATAAGTAATTGGATTTCAAGATTCAATTAAAAACGAACTTTTCTGGTTCGTAAATGAAGTGCCCTTTTGTGTTTCCATAACTGGCTTTTTACGATGAACTTTTTGTACATGCAGTACTGCAACTGATTTTACACTGTATTATTACTTGAAATAGGGTTTCGACATAATCGTATGGCCATCGAAATAATTCCATCACCATGAATCATCACCAAACAACCTAAATAAGTAATTGGAATTCAAGATTCAATTAAAAACGAACTTTTCTGGTTCGTAAATGAACTGTCCTTTTGTGTTTCCATAACTGCCTTTTTACGATGAACTTTTTGTACTGCCAGTACTGCAACTGATTTTACACTGTATTATTACTTGAAATAGGGTTTCGACACAATCGAATGACCATCGAAATAATTCCATCACCATGAATCATCACCAAACAACCTAAATAAGTAATTGGAATTCAAGATTCAATTAAAAACGAACTTTTCTGGTTCGTAAATGAAGTGTCCTTTTGTGTTTCCATAACTGCCTTTTTACGATGAACTTTTTGTATTGCCAGTACTGCAACTCATTTTACACTGTATTATTACTTGAAATAGGGTTTCGACACAATCGTATGGCCATCGAAATAATTCCATCACCATGAATCATCACCAAACAACCTAAATAAGTAATTGGATTTCAAGATTCAATTAAAAACGAACTTTTCTGGTTCGTAAATGAAGTGCCCTTTTGTGTTTCCATAACTGGCTTTTTACGATGAACTTTTTGTACATGCACTACATAACACCACAAACACTTTAGAAAAGTCATTATTTATTAATTGCACCATAACACAACAGAAACACAACAAATAGAATTGTACACAACTTAATGTTTCATAGGTTTCAATTACATGTCTATGTTCTTATAATTAAACAAATGAAAATGATATTTCATTTCCATCAAACAAAACAAAATACATACATATTGCTCATACTCCAACAACTATTTCGGTATCGTTTTCTTCTTCCGACTATAAACTGCGAACGAAGTTTGGATTACACGGTTTTTGAACCGTAACCGTGGATCATTCCTCATACGCACGTACATATCATTGTTCGTTGCATTTCTGTCTTCTGCAGCTTCACTTGGAACATCCACTTCATTCAAATTCATAGGAGAAACAAATTCATCTTTACTTCTATTTTCCCTCACAGCCAAAGTTGATTTCAATTTAGCAATCGCTCCACCAAGTTCACGAATATCATGTTCTTGCTGCTCAATTACACCCATAAGCTGCTCCTTCTTTTTCGTTCCACCAGAGACACACTCTTTCCTCTTACTTTTGTCACGCTCGCCATCACCTTTTGATAAAGCTTCTTTCACAACTAACTCACTTATTTCTTCCTTAGAAAGACAAAGATCATGCACAATCTGAAATTTAATTTAAAACAAACAACATCAATAAATTGCAAAAACAACTTAAACCACAAACAATGCAGGAAAAAATAATAGAAAAGTACCACATTATTTTTCAAACTACTTCTTATTGACACATCTCCAACTTTGTAATCAATCCAATGCAATAACCTTGGAAATTTGGATTCAATAACTGCTCTCTTTCTCTTCACAAACAGGAAGTGATCAAAAGCCCATAGCTACATCATACAATATTACAATTCATTTCAAACAAAGTTACTCATTCATAACATAAACCAAAATGCTACAAAACACGATATTGGAGAAAAACAAACGAACTTACCTACAATAAATATACGCATCCAACAACATGGAAATGTTTTTGATCTGATTGCTTCTTTAAAACAACTGAGGCAGAACTCAAACTACCAACCAAATACGAATAAACCACACCACCCCAGTTATATTTAACAAGACTAGTCAAATCATCTACAATTCCAAAAAGTGAAACAAAGACTGCTCCATTTCTATTAGGCAAAAGAAACTCAAAAATGCCTAAAAGAATATACAACCGATAGTAATCTTCTACATCAAGACACTCACACTCAGTCAATAGATAATTATAGACCATACTAATTGTTACCTTTTTTTCAGAAAATTTCTTCCTACAAACACTATCAATGCCAACCTCCTCTAAATCAATTCTATCTCCATAAACCCTCAACCCCAAGCCTACACATACATCTAATAACTTAAATGATACAAATTCGGAGTTAATCATGAAACCTCCTGTACTCTCCACCCACACATTACTTAACTCACAAAGAAGGTTTCGACTAATCTTAACTCTTTCATGCAACAAAACAAACCACCAAAATGGTGTTTGTTGAATACATTGTTTTTGCTCCACACTTAACTTCTTGTTCAACAAACCAATATATTGTGTTCTACAAGAATGTCTGAAACTAATATGCAAATAGACATATTAAAAACCATAGGTTAAACTTATTGTACTCAAATATAAATTAAGTTACAAACCATCAAAAAATAAAATACCTGACTTATATCACTACAATCTCCAACCTCACAACCTTCACTACCTTCACTAATGCCACTCATGTCAACTGACCTGCAATTATAAAACACATTAACTATCACTCATATTCAAAAACACAAATTCAGTTTGCTTTTTCTACCCACCCAATCCTAAATGTCGAAACCAACAAACTCAGTTTCGAACATCCAACAACACAAATGCACTTCGCATTTTGTAGCCACCCGACCCTAACTGGCGAAAGAGTTCGCATTTTTGGTTACACAAAACGGTTCACATTTTCAATTAACTATCCACGACAACATTTACGATTTACAGAGCATCAATTTGGGGAATAACTCGTCAAAATGCCATTTCAATCATCAAACAAGAAAATACGATAATGGGGTTTCATTTCCGGAAAAACATCACAAAAATAGTGGTTTCATTTGGGGAAGAACATCATAAAAATAGGGGTTTGTAATCGGATAGTAAAACATACCAGAGCACCCTTTGATTTGCAGAACAAGAACACTTCAAATTAGGGCTTCCAATTCGACGCACGAAGCTATGGCAGCAATCCGCACTCTCGCCGCACTCTCGCCTTTAGTTTAAACCGCAAAGGAAAGTTATGTTTTTCTAACTTTTCCTTTTTCCTCTCTTGCGCGTGTATCACAACCTCACCATTCACTCCACCTTCTCTCACGCATTTCTGCACCCGTTTGGTTAAAAATTATTAAAATAATGACTGCCACGTAGGCAGGTAACTTCGGGGTCAAAAAAAGGGGGCATTCTATCATTATCCATTGTGTAATTTGAAAGGCTTTCATTAAAGAAAAATTATATTGCACATTTTTAAAGTCACAAATAACTTTCAGATTTTACAATTTGAAAACCAAATGAATTTTAATTGTATAATCTAGAATTCATTTTGACTTTCAAATTATAAATTATGTAATTTAGAAAATAAACATGATCTTTGATTGTGCAATTCAGTGAACTTTTTGATTGGATGATTTAAAAATCATTTTTTATTTTCAACTTTTTTATACGGGATGCGTGCGCCGTCTTTTATTTGTTTATCTATAAGTTGCTCTATAAATGTTTTCAACAAGGCATTTTCTTCTTACACCACCATAAATTCCTTTTTATAACTCTTTTATTTCAAATGGTATAGTTTGTGTACTATATGCCCCTCGGTCTATCGGCCATGCCCAGTCCTCAGGTCCATCGAACAAGGCTTGGAGGGCTTGTATACGAAACATATCCACCAGTCGAGCGGCCTCACGGATGAACTGCATAGGACCATCGGTCAATCGGTTTCACAATGAACCACGTATCATATCGCAAGGAACCATCGGTCGATCGGTCTCGTGAATGAACCATATTAAGGACCATCGGTCTATCGGTATCACGAACGAACAACATATTATATCGTAAAGAACAATCGGTCGATCGGCCTACATATTAATTACGCATTACTCCGCGACGGATCATCGGTCGTTCGGTCCCACACGAACAACACCTTAACTTATAAAGGACAATCATTTGATCAGCCACAAGGTCGATCGGTCGATTAATCTCCTAAATGATTCGCGTAGTGCTTTATATATGACCATCGGTCGATCAGTTATAAATAAAATATTCACGTTAAAATCAGAAGATAACCAGCCTAGTCAAGCGGCCATCGGTCGCACGGCCAAACAACACCAGTCAATCGGATTAATTAACGTTAAACAAGTCAGTAATCTTGATTAGAGGATCATTGGGTCGTGATTAAGGAACCCTAATCACAGGCCCAAACCAGAAACTATAAATAGGGCCCAAAGGTAGGTTGGTGAGGGTCTTTAATTCGCATTTATTACGGTAGTTATACTGCTACACCGATCGGTCTATTTACTGACTTAAGCGTCGGAGCCTTTTAGACAGGTACCCCGATCGTCTATTCAACCGATCGAGCGAGGAAGTGGAATTCTTGGAGAAGTTATTACAGTTGCGAGAAGAGGAGATTCCAAGAAGAGGAGTAAGATCGAAGAAACTTTTAGGAGACTCTTGGTCCCTACACCCGAAACATTTTGGCGCCCACCGTGGGGTCGAGCAGTCTTCTTTAGACCATACACCCTGATGGTGACCACAAGGAACCGAACTAGCAACATGGACGGAGGAAGGATGGTAGATGATCAAGTAGATACAAGGGAAATGATCAGGGCAATGCAACAGAGGATGGATGAGATGCAGAGGAAATATGAGGTGCAAATGCAGATTCTGCATGAGGAGAACGCCGCCCTTCGGCGAAAGGACGCAATCGCAGCCTCCTCAGGTGGAAAAGACGCAAGCGTCGAGGGGAAACCTCTCTCACACGATGGCCGAAAGCCTGGGCCAGCGAAGGAGGTCATCCTTCTCGACAACCGATCCACCCGTCGGGGAATTTCCCTTTCACTCAATTCATTCTGGAGACACCGCTACCGGAGAGATGAAAAATGCCAACGTTCGACAAGTACGACAGAACGACGAACCCCGACAACCACATGCGAGTCTTCACGCACCAGATGATGTTCCAAGTAGTGAGTGACCCGATCTGGTGTCGCGTTTTCTCGACCTCCCTAACGGGAGAGGCGCTGGAGTGGTTCTCTAAGTTGCCGGCCAACAACATCGACTCCTTTGCCACTCTAAAGGCCAGGTTTAGCACGCAGTTTGCACCCCTGAGGCCGGCTATCCTCTTCTTTGGTAAACATCCGGTAGGAGGATGGGGAGTCGCTGAGGAGTTATCTCGATCGGTACAACCGTATGTCGGTCAAGATAAAGGATCTCAACGATGAAATCGCCCGACATCACTTCTCATATGGGCTGCAGCCTGGTGTGTTTGTAGACAAGATAAGCCGCAAGAAGCCGATGACGATGGAGGAGATGAGGGAACGAGCGACAAAGTTCATACAAATGGAGGATATGCAAGAGTTTAGGGTGAAGAAGAGGGAGAAGGAAGATGCAGCGTCCTAGAAGAGCACCCCCCGACCAAGCAAACCCCTGGTTCGGCCCAGCGAGAAGAAGACACCTAAGTTCACGATGTATACCCCCCTGGTCGTTGCCTGGGCGAAGATCCTACAGGAGGTCTTTAGCGCCGACTCACTTCCCGCGTCCAGGAAGAAGCCCCTACCTCCCGACGCCGATGGCAGCAAGCACTGTCAATACCATCGGACGATCGGCCACACCACTGAAGAATGCCACACGCTTCGCGACAAGATTGAGGAGCTAATTCGACAAGGGCACTTGAAGAATTACATTCAACAAGATCGCCCCCAACGAAGCCCGGTCAGAAACAGAAGCCCCGTACGGAGGCAAGCCTTGACCAGATGGGAGAAGCGGAGAGAGCCAAAGCCCGAGAGGCGAAGGAGGGAACCGTCTAGGACCCACCGAAGCCCGAGGAGGAGTCGTAGCCGGAGCAGGGACAAACCCCTGAGGGGTTATATCAATACCATCTTCGGAGGATTCGCTGGAGGAGGATCGAGCTCTTCCGCTCGGAATAGGCACGTTCGGGCGCTCAAATCAGTTCATCTGGTAGAGAAGAAGGTGCGGTTGATGCCTCCCATCACTTTTACTAACGAGGACTTCAAGGCACCTGATCCCGATCATGATGATCCTATGGTCATCTCCATTGAGGCAGCCGAATATGGAATTGGAAGGGTGCTGGTGGACTAGGGGAGCTCCGTCAACATCTTGTACTGGAAGACTTTCCGGAAGATGAGCCTCTCCGAAGATCTGATCGTCCCCTACAACGAACAGATTGTCGGGTTCTCGGGCGAGCGAGTAGACATGAGAGGTTATCTGGACCTCCGCACCAAGATCGACTCACGAAGGTAAGAGTTAGATTCTTGTTAGTTGAAGCTAACACTTCCTACAATGTATTGTTAGGAAGGCCTTGCCTTAATGCTTTCGGGGCGATCGGATAAAGGGACGATATGCACCGTGCACGCGGACCAGCAGATCGTCCGGCAGTGCTATGCAGCGGGACTGAAGATCGCTCCCTACAACCGCCCCAGAAAACACCACCGATCGGAGGTCGCCATGACGAATATAGACCCTCGAACGAACACGGAGGATCGAATTCAACTTGGAGGGGATACAAAGGAGATCTCGATCGGGATGCGACCGGGTCAGGTCACGAAGATATGAGGATCTCTAAAGCCGGACGAGGAGGAACTCCTGGGTGCAGTAATCCTGGAAAATCAAGACCTTTTCGCATGGTGATCCGCCGACATGTCGGGCATTCATCCCGACGTGATGTCCCATAAGTTGGCTATCTTCAAAGAATACCGACCGGTCGCCCAGAAGAAGAGGAAAATGGGGGAGGAGCGGAGGAAAGCAGTCGAAGAGGAGGTGAAGAAGCTGGAAGGGGCCGACTTCATAAAAGAAATCAAGTATACCACGTGGCTGGCGAACGTGGTGATGGTGAAAAAGGCGAGCGGAAAGTGGAGGATGTGCACGGACTTCACCGATCTCAACAAGGCATGCCCGAAGGACGCATACCCTCTACCCAGCATCGATCGGCTGGTGGACGGAGCTTCGGGGCACAATTTCCTGAGTTTTCTGGAGCGAACTTTTGCTATGAAGTCATGCCGTTCGGTCTGAAGAATGCAGGGGCTACCTATCAAAGGCTTATGGATCGGGTCTTTAGAGGGCAGATCGGTCGGTCCATGGAGGTATATATGGACGACATGGTTGTAAAGTCGCAGACAGCCGAAGAACACGTTCGCGACCTCAAAGAAGTCTTCCACCAAGTGCGCAAGTGCAACATGCGTCTCAACCCTGAGAAGTGTGTTTTCGGAGTGCCGGTCGGAAAATTTTTGGGGTTCATGTTGACCGCCCGAGCCATTGAGGCCAACCCAGACAAATGCGCCGCTATTGCTGAGATGAGAAGTCCCAAGAATTTGAAGGAGATCCAACGATTGGTCGGGCGTCTGACATCCCTTGCGCGTTTCCTGCCAAAGCTCACAGAAAAAATTAAGCCGATCCTGAAGATTATGAAGAAGCAGACCGCGGATAAATGGGACGATCATTGAGAGACGACATTTCAGCAAATAAAGGAGATGATTAGCAGTCCCCCAATTATGAGTCGGCCGGTAGAAGAATTGCCTCTGCAGTTATACCTATCAGTCTCCGATGACGCGATCAGCGCAACCTTAGTACAAGAAAATCCGGAGCAGCGACCGGTATACTTCATCAGCCGGGTGTTACAGAGCGCAGAAACGAGTTATCAGTGGATAAAAAAGATAGCCTTAACGCTATTGACGGCCGCACGTCGATTACGTCAGTACTTCCAGAGCCATCAGGTGATCGTCCGCACCGATCATCCTATAGCCAAGATACTCAGGAAGCCCGACCTGGCTGGAAGAATGATCGCTTGGTCGGTTGAGTTATCTGAGTTTGGCCTCAAGTATGAGCCAAGAGGATTTGTCAAGGGGCAACATTTGGCAGATTTCGCCGCAAAACTCCACGGGCCGATCTCCCCGTCGGAGCTAACATGGGTCCTCTTCGTTGATGGCTCGTCAGACAAACGCAACGCCGAAGCAGGGATTGTCATTGAAGGGTCAGGCGGTTTCACGGTTGACCATTCCCTGCAATTCAAGTTCATAGCGTCGAACAACCAGGCAGAGTATGAAGCACTGATCGCCGGGCTGAGGCTAGCAAAAGACCTAGGCGCGAGAAGGATAAAGTGTAATACTGATTCGCGACTCGTCGTCGGACAAGTGTAAGGGGAATATAAAGTTAAAGATGATCTGCTGCTGCAATATTATCACAAGGTGATAAAAGCCATGAAAGAGTTCGAAGAAGTGACTATCCACCATATGCCCCGAGCGAAGAATGCCAAGGCCGATAGGCTATCCATGTTGGCAGAAGGAAAAGAAAAGGGTAAGCTGAAAACCATCATCAGGCAAACCCTGATGAGACCCTCGACAGGAGAATGCGCAGCAGTGGATCGGCCGAAAGACTGGATAAGTGAGGTGCGAGAACTTCTGAGAAGATGTGATGCTGGGGAAGACGTGAAGCTGATCGAGCGGCGCCAGGCGCTTCGATTTGTCGTTATCGGAGAGGACCTGTATAAGCGAGGCTTCACCGCGCTGCTCCTCAAGTGCTTGTCGGAAGAAGAAGCGGGGTACGTCATGAACGAGATCCGTAATGGCATTTGCAGAATGCACACCGGTCGGAGGACGATGAAGGCCCGAATACTCCGGGCGGGGTACTACTGGCCGACCATGGAGCAAGACTGTGAGGCTATGATACGCAGATGCGAAGGTTGCCAAGCCCATGGAAATGACGTCAAGAGAGCCCCGACCGAACTACATAGCCTAACAACCCCATGGCCGTTCGCACAGTGGGGTATGGACATCGTCGGTCCATTCCCTATCGGCCGAGCACAAAAGAAGTTCATACTGGTCACCGTAGATTATTTGACCAAGTGGGTCGAAGCAGAAGCCCTGGCCAACATCACCGCTTGGCAGGTCCACTCGTTTGTTTGGCGGAACATTGTCTGCTGCTTCGGCCTGCCCCACACCATCATCACCGACAACGACCGACAGTTTATCGACAAGAAATTGAAGGATTTTTATAAGCAAGTGGGGATACGCCATGTAACCAGCTCGGTCGAGCATCCCCGGACCAATGGCCAAGCCGAAGCCATGAACAAGGTCATAGTGGCGGAGCTGAAGAAAAGATTGGGGGAAGCCAAGGGAGCATGGGTGGACGAACTACCGCAGGTCCTTTGGGCCTATCGGTGCACTCCGCATGGGACGACTGAAGAATCTCCTTTCAACCTGACTTACGGAACAAACGCTATGCTACCAGTTGAAGTAGGAGAGCCGACTCTTCGGCGGGAGATGCAGAACCTTGAAGTAAATTGCGGACGCATGCGAGAGGAATTGGACTGGATGACCGAGCGGAGAGAAAGAGTGACATTAGGAGCTGAAGCATGCAAGAGGATGGTGGCCAGGAGGTACAATGCAAAAGTCAAACTGAGGAGCTTCATCCGAGGAGATCTAGTGTGGAGAAAAACCAACGAGGCGCGCAAGAAATCGGCACAAGGGAAGCTGGCACCAAACTGGGAGGGGCCGTTCCGCATAACCGAAAGCCTGCAGAACGGAGCCTATCGGTTAGAATACCTAGGCGGCAAGGAAATACCGAAAACATGGAACGCGTCACATTTAAAAATGTATTACAATTGACATTATCAATAAAACGAGCGTTTCATTCAACTCCAACTAACTGACCGACGGGGCTCCCTACGGGACCCGAGCAAAAGCCTGACCAGTCAAGGCGCGGGCTTCCACGAGGAAGCCCCGCTCGGTCACCACCGATCCAAGCGATCTACTTAACCCCATGGGTAAGTAAGTGACACGAGCTGTCCACTGCGATCAAGGCACGACGCCAATGATCTAGAGGAATTAAAATTGAACGTGCAACGAAGTCCGACCGTTCGGGTCATAAAAAAGAACAAACAAACAGAAGAAATAAGTCGTAAATCATGGGCTGGTCGCCCGATCAGTAGCCAATCGTGACACTTGTTCAAACACTAAGTTTACAAAATGGATTGATGGTTCGCCAACGACACGAAACTATTAAAGCGCGAATGGCCGATCGCCAACGATATCAAACTATTAGAGCAAATGGTCGATCGCCAACGATAACGATGAATAAAGCAGATGGCCGATCGCTAGTAAAAACGACGAAAGAGAAGCAAACCAAAAGAAAAAAAAGAAAAGCTACTTGCCACATACATAAGTGTTTGTCAAAAAATAGCCTAATAACCGATCGAGCGCGATCGACCACAAGGCCGATCAGACTCGATCGGTTATGTCAAAATGTATAAAATTATCTAAGTCTAAGAGTCTGCAGTAGGAGGGGCAGTCGCCTCATCAAGCCGGTCGAAGACCCTTTCGAGTTTTCCTTCAACCACCCCCATATGAACATCGAATCGATCGGGGGAGCAGCGGTAGAAGAAGACGGCCTGATCGACAGCGTTCTGGAAGCCCGTCTCATATTGAGCAAAGACTTGCTCATCGACGACGCGCAGCTCAGCCTGGTACTCTTTGGCCTTCTTCTGCCAATCTGCAGCCGATCCGGTGGCGGTCAAGTGCTCCAAGGACAAGTCATCGAAGCGTCTCTGGAGTTTGCGGAGCTCGTCAGTCGCCTCCTTGGCCTTCAGTTGCTCCTCCTTCGCCCGATCATCGGCGGCCTTGAGTAGACCGGCGCACTTGGCATGCTCAGCCTTTTTGCCATTCAGGCGATCAAACTGGGTCTTCCGGCCCGATGCAGAGGCTTTCACTTCTTGGAGCTCCACCTTCGCCACCGCAAGCTCCTTCTCCAGGCTTTCAATCCTGCCCCGGTCGGCACGAGGAAACTTGGTATAAATCGCGGCCAACCTGAGGGTCAGTTCCTCGGCCGTCCGCAGAGCCTCCTCCTCAGACACATCCTTCAGTATGTCCTTAACGCGAGGACCCAGGTGGAAGGAGACTTCCTCGTCAAGCCGAACCTCGTCATCGAGGAAGGCGGTGGCTAAGGACCCGGAAGCCTCAGCCTTCTTGTTCTTCTTGGACGGTCGACCGGTGGGGGAGTCATCCCTCTTAGTTTATTTGCCTTTATCCGCCGTAGCCCCGGGAAAAGTAGAACTGGGGGGCTTCACGATGAACCTCGACCTGGTGACAACGCCCGATGCACCGGTCGGAGTGCTGTGGCAGGAGAAGAAGCGATCGACGGAGCAGCGGGGACACTCTGGAGGGGTGCGACCTCCTCAGCGGCGTCATCCTCCCTTCGTCGAGTCTTGGCACGAGCCATGAACTCGGCATTGGAGAGCGTCGTTCGGGCCATGATTTCTGCAAATAAGAAAAACCGCGTAAGTTAATTGCAACCCCTACAACGATCGAGAAGATCAGAACAACTAACCATAAACTGCCCTCGGCAAGTCCGGAGAGCGGAGGCATTGGATCAGCGGCCTCGGGGGGATCTTGTCGGGCATGGTTTTTAGGACGGCTAGGTCGGTCCGCTCGGTGGGAGCCCAAGGGACAGTAGGTGGAGGGAACGTCGTCCAATACAAGGGGAACTTCGGTCGGCCCTCTTCATCGAAGATATACTTCCTGCCCCGGCCGGGTATCGCAACCTTGAAAAAGCCGGTTTTGAAACCCTTGTACGAGGCGAGGTAGAGAGTGAACAGACTCTTGTTCGCCCCAAGAAACGAAACCCAGCCTTTCGACGTCGTGGGTCGGGTCTTATAGAAGTGCATGAACAGAGGCATGGTGGCAGTCAGACCGACCGCTTGATAAAGAACCTGGAAGGCCTGCATTGACGCCTAGGCGTTTGGATGTATCTGGGTCGGCGCGCATTGAATTTGCCGTAGGACCGCCATCTGCCAGTCGGCTCATAGGGGGCTCACTCGTATCCCTGCACTTCTGGCAAATTGGCCTGTTCCCCCTCGTCGCGGATGTCGATGCTGATGACGTCCCCACTCTCTTCTAGAGCGACGACTTGCTCCACCGCTTCGGCGACCGGCTGCTCTGCTTTAGGGCTACCGCTAAGAAGGATGGGAGAATCCGCCGAACTTGACACTCCCCCGAGCGAGGTCCCCGTGTCTGAGGAGCTGAACAAAGCGGAGATCGACACGCCGCCCCCAGACACCTCGACTGCCCCACCCGAGGACCCGTCTGAACTCGATGCGTTGGAAGACATTATTACCTGTAGAAAGAAGAAGACGATCGGCGGCTCGGGTAGAAAGAGAGAGGAAAGCGTGAAAACAATGACAACCACACACACCTATTTATAGGATGACCTAGGGACACGTGTCAGCACCAGAACCACATGATCAAGCATAGATCAACAGCCCATACTTCGTAACGCTTCGCATCTTAACTAACAAGCACGATCTACGAAGCAACATAACTGTCAGGAAACCCTATCGGCCCATCGGCATCGTAGTCCTAGTAAACCTTCTCGCTTCACCTACATCATCGCTCAAGGCTGGGACGACTTGTGTACTATATGCCCCTCAGTCTATCGGCCATGCCCAGTCCTCAGGTCCATCGAACAAGGCTGGGAGGGCTTGTATACGAAACATATCCACCGGTCGAGCGGCCTCACGGATGAACTGCATAAGACCATCGGTCAATCGGTTTCACAATGAACCACGTATCATATCGCAAGGAACCATCGGTCGATCGGTCTCGTGAATGAACCATATTAAGGACCATCGGTCTATCGGTATCACGAACGAACAACATATTATATCGTAAAGAACAATCGGTCGATCGACCTACATATTAATTACGCATTACTCCGCGACGGATCATCGGTCGTTCGGTCCCATACGAACAACACCTTAACTTATAAGGGACAATCATTTGATCAGCCACAAGGTCGATCGGTCGATCAATCTCCTAAATGATTCGTGTAGTGCTTTATATATGACCATCGGTCGATCAGTTATAAATAAAATATTCACGTTAAAATCAGAAGATAACCAGCCTAGTCAAGCGGCCATCGGTCGCACGACCAAACAACACCAGTCAATCAGATTAAGCGTTGGAGCCTTTTAGACAGGTATCCCGATCGTCTGTTCAACCGATCGAGCGAGGAAGTGAAATTCTTGGAGAAATTATTACAGTTGCGAGAAGAGGAGATTCCAAGAAGAGGAGTAAGATCGAAGAAGCTTTTAGGAGACTCTTGATCCCTATACCCGAAACAGTTTGAAATGTAAAATTTTATATTCTAAAATATACAATAAAAATGTTCTTCTGATTTTATGTTTTGAAATACAATTTTTTTATATTTGAAATATAAAAATTATATTTTGGATTATCCAATCCAAAATATGTTTGTATTTCAAAATACGCAATCCAAAATAAAAATAAAAATAAAGTTCTAAAAATAGTTTATGAGAATATAGGTTGAAATTATGAAGGTGCAATAACCTTTCAACAATTGTTATCATGTGTCCTTTCCTTATGTCCTTTGTATCTCTGTTTGGATTCGTACTAATAAAGTCCATTGGAATTATGACTCATGACCAAAAAGAAGAGTAAGCTAAGTGGAACCCTTTTTTATTCATCATGTAAATAATATACAAACAAGTCTTTTTGCAATGCATTTCGATCAGGTTTGTAAGAGAAGTAGTGGCCTTATTGCCATACTGTTAGTGACCTTCACTTGGACTTAGCCACAACCCCTAGTTCAGTGGTCCCCTGCGTTTTCTAATGCTTGGTCTTTAGTGAGTCAGCGTTTAGTTTTGGATATAGTTCGGTGATTCTGATTCCAGATTTTTTTATTTTATGGGCAATGTTAGTTATTAATGAAGAGAGTTTAATCTACTACTTCTTCCATTTTCGAATTATTAACGGGAGAATTTAATCCAACATCTCTTTCACCATTCTTTCTAATTTTACTACTTAACCAACATTATAGTTCTCTTTGGTTCCATAATTTGTTTGGTCATATTTTTGAAATTTATGCACCAAATATATATATATATATATATATATATATATATATATATATATATATATATATATATATATATATATATATATTAGAAAACTGGTAGTGAAACTCCAGTAGGATTTGGCCACAACACCGGAATCAAGTGTGGTCCTGAAATATCGCTGTGAAACATTATTTAGTTGCTGTTAGGTTGAAAAGTTTTATTCTGCCCTAAGAGGCTAAAAATAATGTGATCTAACCATTATTATTTATAATAAATTATTAATAATTGATTATGTATAAACAAAAGGGTAAGTTGGTTCGTTAAAAAAAACATTGACATTCTTTTTAAGTACAATAAAAAATAATCTTAGTTAAAAAGAATAATTTCGTTAGTTTCATTTCAACTTCGTTAATGGTTAAGAAAATTATGTATTTAGATTGCTATGTGTGATTAGTAAGAGAGTAACTTAAGATTATAAGTTTACAAAGCAATATTTTAAATTTACAAGTAAAAGATAAAAGGGCCTCTCAATAAACATACTAGTAAAATTGGTTAGAGAGTTGTTTTACTTTAGTTTGTTGTAGTTTTTTTTAGATTAATAAGTGATTTTTTGGAGTCTTAGAGGGTGATGATGTCACTACTTATATGTTTGTAAGCATTCACAATTTAAAGTTTCTTATGAGCTCCTCCTCCAAACTATAGGTGCCAAGCACAGGCGGAACTTGGACAAAAAATTTAGAAGTGTCAAATTAGATTTGTTATTATAAATTTTTTAGTTAGAAAAAAAAGGTTTCTCATTTTTTCTCTTCATCTCTCTGTTTAAAACAAGCACACATAATAATAGAACTCAAAAAATATGACTATTATTCGCTATTATATCATGCTATTATATCATGATACCAAAACATGAATATCATTTTAGATAAGTCATTCGTACCTTATCAATTTGATTTGGTGAGCATTGTCAAATTTGAGGACGTTTTTCCCGGATCGCGTTCTAATGAATTTTTAAATTCATTATATATAACTTTAGGAACTTTAGAGATTTTTTTTTTCATTGTCTTGAATTCTTGGTTCTCATGAAAAGTTTAGTTAACGTATATGCATTTTTTTTTCATCTTTATCACAAACCTTCTTCTTTAAAAAAAGAATCAATTTTTTTACTCTTTATCATAATCTTTCTAATATAAATTTATCACATCTCACCTATTTAGAAAAAGATAAAATTTATATTCACAAATCACAATTATCACAATGCAAAACATAAAACTCAGTAAAAATCAACACGGTATAAATTCAAAAATTAAAAAAAAAATGCCATAGGCAGCGGAAAACACAAAATCCCTAAATTTCATACTTAAGGGTTATAATAATTTGGGAAAGAGTATAATTAGGGTTCATACCAATTTCATAAAAGAATCCCTACAATCATAATTAGATTTATACTAATTTGGGATAAACTTAATTTGGATAAACATCCTAAAAAGAATCATAAATCTAACCTAGATAAATCATAATAAGATACTAACCTTATCTGTGACAGATCATGTGAGAATGTATACATCAATCTCAATGTATGTGTTCCCCAACCTCTGTTTTTTAATCTATCTCTTTGTATTTATTTCTCCTTACACACTTTCACGATAATTTACACAGTGAAAAAATCCTATAGTAAAAAAAATCCTAATCTCTTTTATAAATCAATGTGTCCATTAAATTTTTTATTTTATATTTTATTATAATTTTCATAATATAAACTTAATATAAATACAATTTTAAAAAATATATAAAAATATATAAAATAAATTAAAAAAAATTGAGGGAGTCATAGCTCCCCTCTATCATAGCATAGTTCTGCCAGTGGTGCCAAGCAAGGTGGAGAGGCTATGGTGGGTGTGGAAGCTATATGGAAATGGGTGAAGTGGTTCGGTTATGGAGTAGGTGAGGTGGTGTTTGGGTGCTCTCATGAGAGGTTGGACCAACTCATGAGGGAATGGTGACTAGAGGAAACCTAAAAGGAGTGCTCTAGCCTAAGTGACTTTAGAGATAAATAATAACACAAATTTGACAACATTTCTTTATTAACCTCAAAGTAGTTTTTACCAGAGCTGTCAAAAGGGGTTGGAACCCTCGAGCCAACCCAGCCCACCATGGGTTCGGGCCGGGTTTCGTTGAAAATTTTTTATAAATTTCAATACATGTTGATTCTTGACCCAGCTCACCTAGAACTCGGCTCACCTGGGTTTAACTCGTGGTGAGTCGGGTTGGCTCACCAACCTGTAAATAAAGGGTCACACAAGTGTTTTTTGTTAAGTTGGGCTTTGCATTTGGGTCATGTTAGGTTTTTTTTTAGCCAATACATAGATAATTTGTATTTTTGTGATTTTAGTTTGTATTTGAATTGTATTGAAGTTTATTTAGATTTTAATTAGAATTATAATTTAGTTTTGACAAAAAAAATATAAAAAGATTGTATTTTTTTAATTAAGTGAGCCCATAAGCCAACCCATTTAACCTACCAACCTGTGGTGGGCCGGCCGAGTTCAAATTTTTTGACTCGCTAATAGGTGAGTCAGGTTGGATTGACTCACTAAGTGATCAACTTATAGTGGGTCGAGCAAGGTCGGGCCGGGTTGGGTCGAGTCGAGTTACCCATTTTGACAACTATAGTTTTTACCTTGTGAGAGGACCTCTATTTATAACTCAAGAAACCCTTGAGGTGTCTCAGGAAAAAAAAAAAGAGAGCAAAACCTTACTATATTCTAACTTGGGGATTAAGGGAGACACATGTGCCAAAGGTGTTTTGCCAAATGGTAAGAGCATATGTCTCATGCACCAAAGGCACAAAGACCAACATACTCTTACTCTTGGATAGCAAGCTAGGCACAAATGAGGGTTGACTTATGGACAACCTTAAAAGGTGCCTCCTTTAGTGCAAACCCTAGGCCCAAAACCATACACTACTACCCAAGCACAAATACAAAGCCCAAAAGAAATCCTAAACTACTTGACCCATGATACAAGGTCCAAAAGAAAATCTAATACTATTTGTCCCACAATACAAGGCCCAAAAGAAACATACCCTGCTAATATCATAGACCACTGGCCCAAGAGAATAAGAGCTTGAATCCACTTATCTCAGATAAAGCTCACCTTTCTTGTATGCACTAGTCATGACTGGGGGTGCTTTGCCATCACCTCCTTCCTCTTAAAAATGATTTGTCCTTAAATCTTCACGTTTCTCCATGACAACATTCTTCTTTTTGGTTATTTACAGTCTTCTTCCTCCGAGATCAAAGAACTTACTACAATAAATACAAGACGGTATATGGGTTAAATGAACAATTGTTCAAAGCATGTAGCTTCCAATGATCATATACTCTTTATATAATGAATGATAATGATATTTGTTTTTAGGAACATTTTCTTGTGATTCCTTTAGCCTTGTGTTGAATCCATTTAATTTTGAAGTGACTCCCTTTTTCCATACAAGGTTTATTTTTTGTCTTGCCTTTCTCATTGGTGTTGTATAAATTAAAATAACTTTATTAACGATTTTATTAATATTAAATCTTTCTCAAAATAGCCAGTACAAAAAGAAAAGAAAAACAACAAAAGGGCCTACTAATTAGACCAAAAGGGCATGTTTGTGACCCTTCTTTCATCTTTTCAAATCACACATGTTCACTGTTTTCATAAATAATGAGCACAAAAGCTGACAAAAGAAGAATAAGAAGAAACACCACTCTCCAACGTTCGAATTCAAAACCCACCACACCATATAACAAAGAAGAAAACAAGAATATTTCATATTTTCTACTTCTAACTTTTTGGGACAATGTTATCCTATTCAGAAATTTTCCATATAAACATACTTTAGCTTGTTATAACTTTTTGTGTAACTTGTAAAGTAGTATATAAATAAGAGACGATAGTTTTATAATAAATACATATTTTTAATATGTAAATTCTATTGTAGCTGATTGTTTTAATAAAGAGAATATTTTTAACTACGAATGATTTCTTATAAAAAAGATTAATAAAATAGAATATTTCATATTTTCTACTTCTAACTTTTTTGGGACATTGTTATCCTATTCAGAAATTTTCCATATAAACATACTTTAGCTTGTTATAACTTTTTGTGTAACTCGTAAAGTAGTATATAAATCAGAGACGATAGTTTTATAATAAATACATATTTTTAATATGTAAATTCTATTGTAGCTGATTGTTTTAATAAAGAGAATATTTTTAACTATGAATGATTTCTTATAAAAAAGAATAATAAAATTTAATTAAAAAAGTGAAGACTAAAGATGATAGATTATGAAGAGAATGTGGTTAGGATTATAAGTATTCGTCCGAGATCACATCTATGAGATACAATATATTTATATTATATAAGTGAGTGTAAAGTTCTAATTTTATAACATTGAGTTAGACTTAATTCTTAAAATGGTATCAGAGACATTTAAAGTCTATTTTAACGAGATTTATTATTTGTTGGGCTTATCATGTCACCACTAACCTCTGTTGAACCATTCATAAATATCTAGTTGCACACTTAAGATGTATATGTCTAGGTGTGAAAATGATGTGTTGGAGATACTACATCCCCTAAAAATAAGACAAATTTACAATATATAAATGAGTGCAAATCTCACGTTATAAGCCAGTTTTATAAGATTGAGTTAGACTTAAAATCCACACTTTATGAATGTATAAGTAAAAATAAAGGTTAAATATGTTTTTAGTCCTTCAACTTACATATGATAGTGAAATTCATCCATCTCAAAAAGTTCATACAAAATTGATCGTGATACTTTATTAATGCATGAAATACATTCTCCACCGCCAACTATGATAACATGTCTAATGATGAGTGGATTAAAAGGTCTGAACACATGGCTAACACATATAATTTTGAAAAAAATATTATTTTTCTTATTTTTGTTTTCTTTTACTTTCTTTTTCTCTTTTTTCTTTCCCTCTTCATCTTCTTCTACGCGAAGGGTCTCATCACTACACCTTTTCCATTCAACCAGACCCATCAACGGTGACGCTACTCTCCTTAATCTTCTTCACACATATGGGAGATGGTTTCTTCCTTTGAGAATATTCTAAATGCTAGGACTCGTGCCTACGCGCTCCACCTGTCACTAGCACGCCAATTGGTGTTGGAGTGCTTGTTGGCGTCGCTAGCATGCCTATTTTCTTCTTCCATGTGAGGTGTTCATCACTTCCATATTACTATTAAGGCTTAAATACTATTTTGGTCCCTATTTTCATCGCACTTGTTTAGTTTGGTCCTCATTTTCATTTGACATTCAATTAGGTCCTAATTTTCGTCAATTTTAGTTAATTTGGTCTTTTTTTTCTAGCGATGTTTAAATAGTTAACAATTGTGAACAATGAATGTCACATGCCAGTTCCTATTTTTTTTTTTTAATTTCTAAATTTCTAAATTTATTTATTTTAATTTTTAAAAAATTGTCAACATATCAAGTTAATATCATGTTACGAGTCAATGTCAGTTCTCAATATTCGATATTTTTATGCTATTTAATTCTAATTTTGGTTAAAATTGAATGATTATGTCATTTTTCAATTGAGACCAAATTTATTTTTAATATAAAAATTATAGTAGTATTTTAATTAAAATTGCCATTTTTAGTAATTATTTTTTAAATTTAATTATAAATTATTAGATTTAATTATAAATTGAATATAATTTTAGATTTAATTATTAAAAAGAAAATAATTATTTAAAATATTATTACAATATAATTATTAAATATTTTTTTCTAACAATTATGCTCTAAATATACTAATATTTCTAAAATTAACATTTAAAATATTATAAATATTAGAAATATTTTAGAAAAATATACTAATATTTCTAAAATTGACAGTAGTTTAAAACATTTTAAATTTTAATATCTAAAACACAATAGAAATATTAAATGTTTTTGATTTAAATGTCAATTTTAGAAATATTATAATGTTTTTTTAAAACAATTAAAAATTATATTCTAATAATATTTTAAATAATTATAGTTTATTTAATAATTAAATCTAAAAATTATATTTATTTCATACAAGAAAACAATAAATTGGAGTTTGTCAAAATTAGACACTAAAATTGAAAAAGGGACTCAATAACGTTGCTCAAGCTTCCCAACAATCTATAACGCGAAACCCAAGGGCATTATAAATTCTATCGTATGTTGATGTTGTAGAGTCGCCATATGTAGATGCTGTGTAAACGTTATAGAGTCGACTATATGTAGACGCGATAAAATTTTTCATATGTAGATGCTATAGATACAACCATACGAAGACACTATAACATGAGCCTAACCATCTCTAGATGCAACACTATAGCGTGGGCTTATCTCGTGCAAAATTCAAATTAATCTCAACGCAAGCCATGTAATTTACACCTAAACACTATGTTTGATGAATTTTCATGGTCTCTTTGGCATGTATCCGACATATGGGACTAAATTGAATAAAAGGAGATGACACAACCATGAACTGACACGTGATACTAGCATTGACACGTGGTACTGATATTGACACATGACACAATGTTGACTTGACATGTAGACAAATTTTTTTAATTAAAAGAAAATCAAGAACACATGACATGCACTATTCACACACATTACCTATTTAAACACCAATAGAAAAAAGACCAAATTGACAAAAATTAAGACTTAATTGAATACACAACGAAAATAAAGAGACCAAATTGAACAAGTACAACAAAAAATGACCAAATTGAACAAACACATACAAAATTTGGACAAGATAAATATTTAAACCTTCCGATAACTTACTTAAAAAAAGTTTAAAATCACGTCACTTCAAAATAATTTTGTGAAAATTTACTTTGAATACGAATTCAAACACGCAAATACATTTGGACAGAAGATTTTAGTCAACTTTATCTACAATATCATAATGACAAAAATAGTATAAACAATTATATGTTGATTTAACTTCTTCTTAGAAAAAAATAATTGATTATTTGTCGTGAAACAAATCAAAACACATTGCAAACTTGTACAGTTTTTCTTCATAGTAACTCATACTGCCGCCACCTTACAATTTAATCATAGACAAATTGAGTATTTCATTGAGATCTAAGATCGCGTGAAAATTAAAATGAGACATTTTTATTATAGAAGTTAAATAACTTAACTGATTAGAGGAAATTGATTTTCTTTGGAGTTTCATTTTTGTTTGTTTTTGGTCCTGAACAAACTTATAGGGAGACACTAAAAAAGTATGCCAAAAATAAAATAAGCAAAGTAAATAATAGTTTATAGGATTTTCAATCATTATGATAACTTTAGTAGGAAAGAAAAAGTAAATTTTGAGTTAATTATAATAAATATTGATATATTTTATTTTTATTATTATAAAAAAATTATTATATTGGTACAGTAATTTGAATTTTATTGTTTTCATTTAAATTTGATTAATGTTTAATATAATTAATTGTCTTGTTGATCTTTAATAATTATTATGTGTAACGTCCCATTTAATTTAATACGTAAAATTAAAGGAAACGTCACGTGATAAAAGCATAACAACGCAGTCCTGGGGTCCTTAATATCACCCCTACAAAACTAGGCACACCACGATGCCGATTAAGGTAGGATAGCTGTATACGAATACATCGTAGAATGAAGCGTAGAAATACAGAAAGAAATACATGGGTCGTGGCCCTAAATAAACACGAGGACGACTCCAGCCCAGATGGCTAAGCTACTGGATCACCGCTCCCTTTCTGACCACGAGGACCTCGCCCATCTGCTCCCATCAACCAAGTCGATGATCATCGCAAGAAAGAACAGCCACATACAACACAGACATACAACAAAACGGGTAAGCTAGAGCTAACAACATACATCATGCAGTCAAACCTATTTTCATCATTTCATATCCACATAGCAACCAAACATGTTATGACTCTTCATCCATTACACTACGACTCGACTCGACTCATCCGGATACGTATAACTTGGTCGGATTCAGCGGATGCTTGCACTCGTGTGGGTACCTCTGCTCGAACCTGAGCTGCTCGATCCCTGAGCTTTGTAATACCAGTGTTATGATGAATCAAAATCTCTCCCACCACGAGGTTAGCCCTTAATGAGTTTCAGGCCTCCTGCTACTCCCACCACAAGAGTCAGTCCGCTCTAAGTGAGACTAACTGACTCCTCGGAGCGTCAGGATGCAACCTTACCTTGAATCCTTACCTAGTTATACAGATGGGGCACCACCATGAACACCCACTAACAGAGGCCATGGAATTACGTCCCGACCACTGAAGCGCGACCCCGGAGGTCTCACCTAGAGACCCCAAGGAATTAGACGCTGACGCAGACCAACATTCATAAATCAGCAATAAGCTAATATTAATTTATATTTTCCAATTCCATCTCAACCTTTGAAGTTCAATCCTCATATCAATCCTCTCACGATCCCTACCTCTGATCATTACCACCCCGATGAGTCTGGGGCCTAGTTTCACATCAATATCATGTTCCTTTAATTTCAAACCACCCATTTATTTCGCGTGCTAAGTCTCATACCAACACATTCATCCACAATTCATGAATCATGTCAAACATATATTTCCTACTCCATTATATACATGTACATCATCACACAATCATGCCCAATCAAAACAGATCACACGGGAAACATCAAAAGTCCAAAACATAGCACAGCCTCGCCTAGCATCTCGCCCAGGCTGAGGGGTCTCGCTCAGGCGAGATGACTCGCTCAGGCGAGCCTCCCCTCGCCTAGGCGAGAGCACAAAAACTGGTGTGTGGGCATCACGGGATCTCGCTTAAGCGAGATCCCTCTCGCTTGAGCGAGTGGCCTGCTCGCTCAAAAGGTGAGCGAGTCGCCTGGGCGAGATCTCGTGCAGAGATCTCCCTGTTTCATCTCGCCTAGGCGAGATTGACTCGCTTGGGCGAGATTTACAGGTCTCGCCACTGTTCTTCACTGTAACAGCCCAGTTTTCTCATCAAACAACACATGCAAGATATTTTTATACATCCAAACGACAGATCCCACCATACATTCAACAAATAACGCACAAACCATTCAAAAAGAGACTCAAAACCATAACCCTAACTTCCCGTACCTGGAAAAGAGCTAATCGGAAATTCGACGTGGAACTTTGGGACACAGTAGCTCGAGAGATGGACCTAGAAGTGGGGCGAGAATCACAAGCCGAGCTCTTGGGATGGACTGGTTCGAGACGAAGAACGAACCCTAGCAGAGGGGTGGCGGCTGCTGAGTTTAGGGCAAGGGTCCTGGAAAATGAAGGGTACCCCTTAGGTTTAGGGCAGACCTAAGGGTATATGCGTTTGGGCTGGCCTTAGGCCCAATCACAAGGGCGGCCCACTAACCTTTAGTGGCTGACAACAAAAGAACAACAATAATAAAAAAAATGGGCCTTACATTCTCCCCAACAAGAAAATTTTCGACCTCGAAAATAAAGACTCACCAGGTAAACAAGTGTGGGTGTGATTTTCTCATGTCCTCCTCTAACTCCCAAGTCGAGTCACCTGTCCTCCGATCCCAGATGACCTTGACAAGACGGACGGTCTTTCCACGACGTTCCTCCACCTTGCTATCCTCAAGAGCGATGGGTGGTACTTCCACTGTGAGATCTTCCCTGACCTGTATATCCTCAGCTTCCAACACGTGAGCCGGATCGAACACGTACTTCCTCAGCTGTGACACATGAAACACTGGATGAAGGTTCGCCAACTGCGGGGGTAGGGCTATCTCATAAGCCACTGGTCCAATCCTCCTCGTGATCTGATATGGGCCAAGGAATTTGGGTGAAAGCTTCCTTGAGCGGAGAGCCCTTCCCACGCCCGTGGTTCGGGTCACCCTCAAGAACACATGATCTCCTGCTGCAAATTCCAAAGGCCTCCTCCTGCGATCCGCATAAGCCTTCTGCCTGCTCTGCGAAGCCAACATCCTATCTCTCACCATCCTCACCTTCTCGGTGGTCTGTGCTAACAACTCCGGTCCAACCAACACTGCCTCTCCATCCTGATACCAACAGAGAGGAGTCCTACACCTCCTGCCATAAAGAGCCTCGTATGGCGCCATGCCAATGCTCGCATGAAAGCTGTTGTTGTAGGTGAACTCTATCAAAGGCAACACCTCATCCCAAGCCCCCAGATGATCCAATATGCAAGTCCTCAACAAATCCTCTAGTGACTGGATCGTCCTCTCTGACTGGCCATCGGTCTGAGGGTGGTAAGCTGAACTCATGGTGAGTTTGCTACCCATAGCACTCTGCAGTGTCTGCCAAAACCGGGATGTGAACCGTGGGTCTCTGTCGGAAACTATGCTCGAAGGTACTCCATGCAACCTCACAATCTCTTTGACGTACAGCTGGGCCAACTTGGCCATGGACATCCTCAAGTTCATTGCCAGAAAGTGTGCACTTTTGGTCAACCGTTCCACTATCACCCAGATAGTGTCATGTCCTCTAAAAGTCCGTGGAAGATGAGTCACGAAATCCATGGAGATGCTGTCCCATTTCCACACCGGTACCTCCAACGACTGTAGAACGCCACCGGGTCTCTGATGCTCCACCTTCGCCTTCTGACATGTCAGACAGGCGGACACAAACTGAGCCACATCCTTCTTCATTCCCTGCCACCAGAAAGTTTCCTTGAGGTCCTGGTACATCTTAGTCATGCCAGGATGCAAGCTAAGACGGCCCTTGTGTCCTTCCTCAAGGATCAACTTTCTCAACTCAGCATCATCCGGTATACATACTCTGCCTCGAAATCTCAGTATGCCATCATCACTCACAGCAAAGTCTCTAGCCTCGTCTGATCCAAGCTGTTCTCTAACTCTGTTCAGACTAGCATCCAACAACTGTCTCTCTCTGATCGAGCCCAAGAAGTCACTAGATATAGTAAGGGTACTACACCTAATGGACTCGGATCCCAACTCCACCTGTAGCCCCATGTCTCTGAACTTCTCTAGTAGCTCTGCCTCTTTTATCATGAGATGCGCTGTGTGCACCGTCTTCCTACTCAAAGCATCTGCCACCACATTTGCCTTCCCCGGATGATATAGAAGCTCGAAGTCGTAGTCCTTCAGGAATTCCATCCACCTCCTTTGCCTCATATTCAGTTCCTTCTGATCAAACAAGTACTTTAAACTCTTGTGGTCGCTGAACACCCGAAACTGAGCACCATAAAGATAGTGCCTCCAGATCTTCAAGGCAAAAACTATAGCCGCCAATTCCAAGTCATGAGTGGGATAATTACGCTCATGTATCTTAAGCTGCCTTGAAGCATACGCCACCGCCTTCTCCTCCTGCATCAAAACACATCCAAGTCCAAGGCGGGAGGCATCACAGAAGACTTCAAACGGTTTTCCGACGTCCGGAATCACAAGTATCGGTGCACTGGTCAATCTCTTCTTCAGTTCCTAGAAACTCTCCTCACACTTATCCGTCCAGGTGAAGGGTTGGTCCTTCCGGGTAAGCAAAGTCAAAGGTGCCACAATCTTGGAGAATCCCTCTATGAACCTCCTGTAGTATCCTGCTAACCCCACAAAGCTCCTGATCTCTGTGGCCGACTTAGGATTTTCCCACTTTACCACTGCCTCGACCTTCGTCGGATCCACTGCAATCCCATGGGCGGATATCACATGCCCCAAGAACTGAACTTCGTCCAACCAGAATTCACACTTGGACAACTTGGCATACAGCTGCTTCTCTCTCAAAACACCAAGCACCAACCTCAGGTGTTCTGCATGTTCCTCCTGAGTCCGGGAGTAGATAAGGATGTCATCTATGAAGACCACGACAAACCTATCTAGGAAAGGTCGGAAGATCCTGTTCATGTAGTCCATGAACACTGCCGGAGCGTTGGTCACACCAAACGGCATAACCACATACTCATAGTGGCCATACCTCGACCTGAAGGCTGTCTTCTGTACATCGTCGGCTTTTACCAAAATCTGATGATAACCCGATCGCAGATCTATCTTCGAGAACACCGATGACCCATGCAACTGATCCATCAAGTCATCAATCCTCGGGAGCGGGTACTTGTTCTTGATAGTCACCTTGTTCAGTTGCCTGTAATCCACACACAGGCGTGAACTCCCATCTTTCTTCTTTACCAACAACACAGGTGCTCCCCAAGGCGAAGTACTGGGTCGGATGAACTGTTTCTCCATCAGGTCTTCTATCTGTTTCTTGAGCTCTACCAACTCTGCCGGAGCCATACGATATGGGGCCATCGAGACCGGGCCTGTTCCTGGAACTAGATCAATGGAGAACTCCACTTCCCTACCGGGAGGCAACCCTGGTACCTCCTCCGAAAACACATCCACAAAGTCCTGGACGACTGGTATCTCAGACGTCGTCTCTCCTCTCTCCGCCTCCATGTGTGTGAAGATCACGTAGCACTGCGCACCGTCCTTTAGCTCCCTCATAACATCCTGGGAGGACACCAACTCATGCTCCTCCGAGTCGGGAAACAACAACTTCTTCTCCCGACAATCTATCAGAATGCGATTGGCGGAGAGCCAATCCATCCCCAAGATTACCTCCAACTCCTGTAGAGGTAGGCAGATTAAGTTCACCTTGTACCTGCGCCCCTCTACCTCCACTGGAAGCCTAGCACACAAGGACGACGTCCTGATCAAACCCGATGCCGGAGTAGACACCGCAAGCTCACACTACAGCTCGCGCACCGGCAGACCCAACCGTTCCACACATGCAAAAGACACAAACGAGTGTGTCGCTCCAGAATCATATAACACACAACATTTCATCCCAGAAATCACACAACAACCCATAACAAGGTTACCTGAACCTGTCGCCTCTGCTCCTGTCATAGCATAGACTCTGCCCGTCGCCTGAGGCTTGTTGCCTCTGTCTCTCCCCTGATGCTGCTGGGGTGCCTGAACTGGAGGGCGTGTCGCTGCCCTAGCAAGGTTGGGACAATCTCTCTCAAAGTGGCCTTCCTTGCCACAGTTGTTGCACCGACGGTAACCCTCCCTACGTGGACACGCATACCTCGGGTGGGGTCCTCCACATGAGTAACACCGAACTCGACCCTGCTGCGGAGGAAAACTCCTCGACTCCTGAGGCTGATGGGGTGGCCTATCATACGGTCTCCTCCGCTCCTCCTGTCTGGGCCTGGACCCAGATGGTCCACCAATCCTCTGGGGCGGCTGTGCCTGCGGTGGGCGCTGGCCTTCCACCTCGCGTTTCATCTTCTCCATCACTCTGGCCTTCTCTACCAGAGCAGCAAAGTCCTTGATGGACAGGGGTGCCACCATCAAGCGAATGTCCCCTCTGAGGCCGTTCTCAAACTTACGGCATCTCCACTCCTCGTCAAGCGGCAACGTGTAGAAACGGCTGAGGTGTTTAAACCTCTCAGCATACTCTGTGACAGTCTTCCCTCCCTGAGTCAACTGGAGGAACTCCACCTCCTTAGCGTATCGGATGCTGTCTGGGAAGTACTCGGATAGAAACCTCTCCCTGAAGGTTTCCCATGTCACCGGCTCATCCCTCTCCTCCAGGATGGATCTGGTGCTGCTCCACCAATGCTCCGCCTCTCCCGTGAGCATGTAAACTGAGAACGCCAACCTGTCCTCCACCGGGCACATCTTGGCGTCGTAGATGCGCTCCAGGTCCTTCAGCCATTGGTCTGCGGCGTCAGGACTAGCCTTCCCATCAAACTTCGCCGGGTGGTGCTTCAGAAAATCCTCCAAGCTCCATTCCCTGACCACAGGTCGTGGCTCAGGACCAAACACAGGTGTCGTCGTCCTGCTCTCCTCCATCTGGCGGAGGGCCTCCATATGCTGCCTATGAGCATCCTCAGCAGCTACCCTTGCAGCCTTCATCTGCTGCATCACTGCCTGCTGCTGCTCGAGCGACGCCGCCTGTCGCTGCATGGATGCCTCATGCTGCTGCATCATCACAGCACTCTGCTGCGTCATCGCTGCTACCATCGCCTCCATAGCTCTGGCGATATCTGATGTGTCCCCCTGGGATGACTGAGAAGTCCGGCGAGGAGGTGCCATAGTCCACTGGCACATAGAAAATCACTTGGTTAGACTCGATAAAGGCAAGAATTTCACTAAGAATACTCAGAAGACACAGAGAAAGCTAAGCGGACATCCAAGTCCACAGACCTAAGGAATGACCGCTCTGATACCATAAATGTAACGTCCCATTTAATTTAATACGTAAAATTAAAGGAAACGTCACGTGATAAAAGCATAACAACGCAGTCCTGGGGTCCTTAATATCACCCCTACAAAACTAGGCACACCACGATGCCGATTAAGGTAGGATAGCTGTATACGAATACATCGTAGAATGAAGCGTAGAAATACAGAAAGAAATACATGGGCCGTGGCCCTAAATAAACACGAGGACGACTCCAGCCCAGATGGCTAAGCTACTGGATCACCGCTCCCTTTCTGACCACGAGGACCTCGCCCATCTGCTCCCATCAACCAAGTCGATGATCATCGCAAGAAAGAACAGCCACATACAACACAGACATACAACAAAACGGGTAAGCTAGAGCTAACAACATACATCATGCAGTCAAACCTATTTTCATCATTTCATATCCACATAGCAACCAAACATGTTATGACTCTTCATCCATTACACTACGACTCGACTCGACTCATCCGGATACGTATAACTTGGTCGGATTCAGCGGATGCTTGCACTCGTGTGGGTACCTCTGCTCGAACCTGAGCTGCTCGATCCCTGAGCTTTGTAATACCAGTGTTATGATGAATCAAAATCTCTCCCACCACGAGGTTAGCCCTTAATGAGTTTCAGGCCTCCTGCTACTCCCACCACAAGAGTCAGTCCGCTCTAAGTGAGACTAACTGACTCCTCGGAGCGTCAGGATGCAACCTTACCTTGAATCCTTACCTAGTTATACAGATGGGGCACCACCATGAACACCCACTAACAGGGGCCATGGAATTACGTCCCGACCACTGAAGCGCGACCCCGGAGGTCTCACCTAGAGACCCCAAGGAATCAGACGCTGACGCAGACCAACATTCATAAATCAGCAATAAGCTAATACTAATTTATATTTTCCAATTCCATCTCAACCTTTGAAGTTCAATCCTCATATCAATCCTCTCACGATCCCTACCTCTGATCATTACCACCCCGATGAGTCTGGGGCCTAGTTTCACATCAATATCATGTTCCTTTAATTTCAAACCACCCATTTATTTCGCGTGCTAAGTCTCATACCAACACATTCATCCACAATTCATGAATCATGTCAAACATATATTTCCTACTCCATTATATACATGTACATCATCACACAATCATGCCCAATCAAAACAGATCACACGGGAAACATCAAAAGTCCAAAACATAGCACAGCCTCGCCCAGCATCTCGCCCAGGCTGAGGGGTCTCGCTCAGGCGAGATGACTCGCTCAGGCGAGCCTCCCCTCGCCTAGGCGAGAGCACAAAAACTGGTGTGTGGGCATCACGGGATCTCGCTTAAGCGAGATCCCTCTCGCTTGAGCGAGTGGCCTGCTCGCTCAAAAGGTGAGCGAGTCGCCTGGGCGAGATCTCGTGCAGAGATCTCCCTGTTTCATCTCGCCTAGGCGAGATTGACTCGCTTGGGCGAGATTTACAGGTCTCGCCACTGTTCTTCACTGTAACAGCCCAGTTTTCTCATCAAACAACACATGCAAGATATTTTTATACATCCAAACGACAGATCCCACCATACATTCAACAAATAACGCACAAACCATTCAAAAAGAGACTCAAAACCATAACCCTAACTTCCCGTACCTGGAAAAGAGCTAATCGGAAATTCGACGTGGAACTTTGGGACACAGTAGCTCGAGAGATGGACCTAGAAGTGGGGCGAGAATCACAAGCCGAGCTCTTGGGATGGACTGGTTCGAGACGAAGAACGAACCCTAGCAGAGGGGTGGCGGCTGCTGAGTTTAGGGCAAGGGTCCTGGAAAATGAAGGGTACCCCTTAGGTTTAGGGCAGACCTAAGGGTATATGCGTTTGGGCTGGCCTTAGGCCCAATCACAAGGGCGGCCCACTAACCTTTAGTGGCTGACAACAAAAGAACAACAATAATAAAAAAAATGGGCCTTACAATTATGTATGTTTTATTACAAAAATTACAAAATATATAATTAATATAAAAAATAATTAAAATTAATATTAAAAAAATTATTAAAAATATTAAATTTACGATGATTAAATAAATAGTAAAACATTTATTTCAAAATAATTACATATCAATATCATATTATACTTTTAATATTAAAATTATATATTTTCATTAACACTTATTATATTGAACTAATTATATACTAAGAAAAAAAAAATTTGATGATTTTAGTGCAAAGACTTTCTCTCGAATCCTTTACTTTTTCAAACCACATTTCTAATATCAGAAGTAAGTAATGTGCTCAATCTAAAGTCAAATTATTCTACTTCTGTCAGACTTTTATTTTTATTTTTTTTATAGTACCAGTTCTTAATTAGATTTTACTTACTTTTTAGTCTAGCTAAATTAATTTAAAGCAAAATCTTACAACTTTAATCAACCATGTTCATGAAAAAATAATCAAAATTTTTATGAACGTAGTCGTGAACTTTTTCATCAAATCATGATTAATGATGGTAAGTAAACTTTTACATGCTTCTAAATGGATCTTAAAACAAAATCTTGAAACACTAATGAACTATATTTACAAAAACCACATAATTATGTATGTAAACTTTTTCATTGAAATCATCATAGTAAACTACTATTTATTTATTTATTTGCATTTGAGGCCCTTTTTTATCCATAAATATTCCTTCAACACTTCTAAGCATTTTAATTTTTCATGAGGTGTTAGACATATTCTTCATAGCTCTGCTATGGCCCCAGAAAAAAGCATGATCTTCGCTTGATTCTAACTTTGTTTGGTTATAATGTCTAGAAAGAAAGTAAAAGAGAAAAGACAATATCTGATTGAGAAATATGTGAAAATGTTCAATGTGCACACTAAGTCACTAACTTAGGTCGGCCATAAATATCACTATCATAAATATGGTAACCAAAATGGCATGACATTGAACCAATATTAGTAACTTCTAATACTATATATATATATATGTGTGTGTGTGTGTGTAACATAATGAACTCAAGTGACATTTAAAATTGACTTTAAAACAAGACAGAAAGAAACATAATTAAGTATAGCTTTAAATCCTTTGTTTAAGCAAAGTATTATTAGTATTGGGTTCTTACATTAAAGAATTAACAAAAACAACATTCTTAATTAAATATCTCAAAGAGACTTCTAAGGAGAGAGAGTCAACAATGATAGAAGTCTTTCTCCAAAAAGATGGCAATCCTCGGCCATATAATAATGTTTGTTTTTACAAGTATTAAGAAAAATTAATAAATACACAAGAGAATATCAAACTTACAAAATTAACCTAATTATATTAACTTTCTTTAGTACGTATGATCATTATTTGATATTAAAAATATAGGACAAGTTTGCTTAAACTTAAAAGAAATAATTAAAAAAGAATCATTTATTTAACAAGCGGACATGATTATCTTATAAAAAATAAACTACTTACTTTTAAAATAAGATACTAACACATAAAAGAATAAACACATGTTTGTTTTATTAAATAAATTTCACGATGAATGGGCTCTCAAATCATGTTTCATCTCGAGAAGAACATAAAGAATTATATACTAGCTAGAGTGTTTAGTAATGTTAAAATTAAATAGATTGTCTAGCATTTACCGTTTATCATTTATCTTAATGATTTTTTGCTATTTTGTTTTCTTTAGTTCTATAAATAGAGAACTTTATATGTATGCTAATTACATTGTATTTGGTGAATAAATTGTCTTTCTTGTTATTGATGTATGAACCCAACAATTAGCATCGTTAGTGGAAAGTGTCACGCTAGTAAGAGACTTGTGGGTTAAAATACTTGGATTTTGAGGATAAGTTTTCAATATATGAATGACTCACTTGAAAAGAGAGCTATGAGAAATTTATGGAGTTGAGAGTCACATTGGTGGAGATGAGGTAGATGAAAAATATATAAGGAAAAAAACAAAAGCTTATTATCTTATAAGATTTTGGGTTGGAGGTTGTATGCCATAATTTTCTGTCTTGGATAAGGCATTGAAAAGTCAAGGAGAAAACTATTGTGTCAATATGGATGAAACTTGAGTCATTTTATATGACTAGACTTTGTTTGAATCAATACTTATGATCGTTCAGAATGACAAGATTAGGAACAATGGTGGAACAACTAGCAGACTTTAACAACATTATGAACTATCTAGAGAACACTAGAATGAAGCTTGAGGATAAAGATAATACTTTACTACTTCTAATCGCCTGCCCAAAAAGACATTTTAGCACCATTAAAATTCATTGTTGTTTGGAAAATAAAAGGTCATTACTTTAGAGGGGGTGTAGACCTCAATTCGAATAATGAGTTATAAAATCTTTAGGAGTACAAAACAAACAATTGTGGGTTGAGGTTGAATATCTTGAAGTCAAATGGTAAGAAAAATAAGGAGGTGAAAGGAAAAAGTCAAACCATTTATATGATAATAGGACAAATTGAAGGCTTACATATCTATATAAGGAGAAGAAGGAAAAGAAGGAGAAGGGTAAAACTCTCATTTAGAAAGAGGTCTGTTGATGTTGCATTTGTGTCTAATACTTATGAGCCTATTAGAGTATTGGTGGCATTTGTGTCAAATACAGAAAGTTACCACATATGTCTGATGAAAGAGTTCTTTAAGATCCTATAACTAAAAGAAAGGTGTAGTTCTTCTTGGAAAGAATAAAACCTAAGGTGCAAGGCATGGGATCAATCGAATTGAAGATGTTTGACCACTAAGAGATGTTATTTCAAGATATAAGGTATGTTTTGGAGATATAAATCTTTGTCAATTTGTATGTTTGATCTTATGGGTTTGGTCAGCCAAGATTAAACAAGATACCATAAAGATTTTGACGTTGATGGTCTCCTCTTCAAGCTAGGTGGCTCCAAGCAAGGTGAGAAGCTCAATGTGGTTCGTAAGCTATATATATATATATATATATATATATATATATATATATATATATATATATATATGGTGTGAAGGGTGAGCATATGGTGAAGAGCTTTCAAGAGAGGTTGGGTCAACTCAATTGGAAGGGTGGCTTAAGGAAACCTTGAAGGGGTACTCTAGCGTAAGGTGACTTAAAAAACAAGTATGACGCAAAATTGATAGCATAACTTTACTAATCTCAAAAGTAATTTTTACAAGGGGAGACACCTCTATTTATAGCTAAAGGAAACCATGGAGGTGTCTCACAAAAAGGAGAGTAAAACATTAATTCTCTATAACTTAGGGACCAAAGGAAATGTGAGAGCCAAGGAGGGCTTGTCACATGACAAGGTGCATCCTATGCCTCTTCAAATGAGGGCTTGCCATATGGATTTACTTGGTGTAATTTTCATTTATCAATTATTTTCAAGTTTTCTTAAGAAGCATTTTTGGGGTTTTGACATTAATCTTAGGATGAAGAGAGAAATGCCACATCATTTGCGCCATATCAGCCCTTTTTCCACATCAACATTAGTAATGGGGCGGCCCTTATTTAGGCCTAGAGTGACAATTTTGTAATTCTGATGTTGAGAGTGACAATTTTGTAATTAGGAAAATGTTGTGTGACATGACCACGAGTTTTAGGGTTTGTTAGTTTTCTAGAACTTGATTCCACCATTATATCTTCTCTTTTTACGTTTTTGAACACCATTGAAGAGCCATTATACGCAGGCACTCTGTATTCACGTTTTCTTCATTATTGGATAACACCCAACTTAGGGTTTCACATTCTGGTTTGATTATTTACTTTTCTAGTTCAGTTTCTCTATTTTCATGATGCATTTTCATTCTATTTTGTGTTGTAATTCAAATCCCATTGAGAGTAATCTTGTGTATTGATTCCTTGAAGAGAATGAAATGAAATCTCGAGGTTCTTATTAAATTTGCATTTTTCTTTTGTTCTTTGTAGCTCTTCATCCTCTTCAATCTGTGGTAAATATATGAACACGAAAATGGAAGCATACTCAATCTCAATTTGGTGTTTATGCATTTTAATCAGCCCATGTTCATGCTTAATGAGTATGTGTTATGTCATAATTTCTTAATTTGTGTGTGAGGTTGAAAGATGTGTACTTTGCTTAATTTGTGTTAATCTCTACTTTGTTGGTTAATTTTGGGTTCCATGAGAGTAAGTTGGACAATACAATTAAATTTGTGACCTATGATTGGTGGATTTTCATGTGAATTCAAGGAGTCAATACATTTTTATATATATATATATATATCTAAAGTTGCTCTTGAATCTGCTAGGCTCCACTAACAAATACAGATGCAACTAAAATGCATAAGTTGACTTAAACATACAGAAAAAGTTCAATTCAGTTTATCTTCTTATTTTTTTTTCACCTAAAATAGCTAACAAAGCAAAATTGACCTTAATGTTTATTTACTAGAGAAGTGAATAACTACCGGGATAGGTCACAGAGCCAGTACCCTTCAATATCAATGTCCGAATTGCATTTAAAGAAAAAACAAAACATAACCTCCAACACTTTTACCTCACACAATGAACATAAAATCTTAACCAAGAACATAAAAGGTATATCAATAAGGAACCTCCAGGTAAATTCTAGGTGTACCTTGACTCTATAGAAGCCATTGGATCACAACCACATATGACAAAGTGCTAGAGTGACGAAGAGGGTGTGATGAAGCTAAATCGCGAAGTCATTGATTCTCTACGAATGAG
Organism: Vigna unguiculata; assembly: GCF_037176805.1. Lineage (NCBI taxonomy): Eukaryota > Viridiplantae > Streptophyta > Magnoliopsida > Fabales > Fabaceae > Vigna > Vigna unguiculata. Next base: position 25,531,872 of record NC_140801.1, read on the forward strand.
GCTACCACAGAGGCTACGACGGAGATTGAATCGCGATTAGCTATTGAGGCCACGACGGAGATGGCGCGATGAAGACAGTGCGATCGAGACAATACAACGAAGACAGTGCGACAAAGATGGCTGCAACAGAGGCTCAACATAGCTTAATCACGGAGCAGGATCAATTGGGGGAAAAACTTAGGTTTTCGCAACTAAGGAGGGAACGGGAAAAACTCACTTAACTTTTCTGGTTTGGGAGGGAACGCGTGAATTCACCCAGGAGAAAAATATATTGCCATCTGCAGAGGTCATAAACCTCCTAAAAAAAAAATTCCCATCTATCATCATCTTTTAGAAAACCCATTATAATCAACCCATATAATGTTTATTTGTGGAGGTTTTTTGTAAGCTCCATAAAATGATCCAGCTATATATTTTTTTTAGTGTGCATTTATGTATATATAATTATGCTGATAATCATATATTTGTCGGTATAATTAGTTCTGGGTGGAATTCATTGACAAGAAAGAAAAAAAATTAAATTTTATTAATATTAATATATTTTTTAAATAAATAATAATTAATATTATATTGAAAAGATAAATTGAAATGTTACTAAAAAGGCTAGGTAGGATTCCATCCAGTTCACCAATCACACTAATTCTGATTAAATAGCAATTCAAATTATTCGGTATGCTATTATATGGTTATTTAAATATAATTATTGACAATAATGGTGCAACCCGGAAAGTCCTGGTACTATGTTACACCCATTTATGTTCTCACTGATTTCATTTTACATTTGACGCGAATAATGTGTGAAGCAAGAGCGTCGTTATGATAGGTTGGGACTAAATGAGAAAAACACTTGAATACAAGGAGAAAACTATTTTAGAAGTGGGAGTAAGATTCCTATCTTCACTTGATGTGAAATATTAGATTCATGCTAAAATTTAAAAAAATATTTTTTAAATGAATTTAATCTTACAAAATTATATATATGTGTGTGAAGACATAAAAAATAACTATAGACCGGGGTGGTTTTTATTGAAAGAGTACATTCTAATATTAAAGGTTAAGTATATAAAGATTTTTAATAAGGAAACTAGTACGAGACCATTTTTTGTTTTTTTATTTTTGGAATAGATATTATTATTATTATATTTAATAAAAAATTAATTTAAATTATTTTTAATTATTGGTTTAGTGAAGGTTCATTCATGGTGGCCAACGGTGTTGCAGTGATGGTTCATCAAGCATGGTGTTGGTGGCTGCTCGCCTTTGCGTTTTACGGTTCAGATGCACGATGGTTCATGGTTTCTGGTGAATTTTAGGCGCGATGGAAGGCGCGGCTGCTCTGACGACGTGCAGCACAATGGCTGCCGACGGCCGACCTGATGGAGGCTGCCAGGGTTTCCAAGAGAAGAAGCTAGGGTTGAAGATGATGACATGGAACACCCTGATTGGTTCACATGCATGTGCAAGGATTAATGCCACGTGGAATGTTTTAATTGGAATGATTTAAAAGTTGGGGATTGCCACATGGCATGATCTGAGTGAGTTGGGTTTAAGTGGTAGGAGGGGTGTAAATAAACAAAGTCAGGGGTGTAGAAGTAGGTTTTCTGTAACCCATTTGAAAAAAGGGGAGTGTATATGTAATTTAGGGGGTGCAGAAGTGATTTTTCCAGAACTTGCTAATTTCAGCCTTATTTAAAGGTGATTTGTAACTTCAATCAATTTATTTTTCCACCTTGAATGAGCCTAATCTTAACTTCAGTTGCATCAACAAACGTTAAAATATCCAAAAATAATTTATGTAGCTAAAAATCACTTTTTAACACATTGTTATCACACAAGCTCAGACAACCTAATTATCAGAATTGTCAATTAAATCACTCTTTAAGAACACAAATTCAATTAAATACCCAAAATTAAACACTGAATGAGGGCAAAAATACGCATTCATCAAAGTTACTTTGGTTATTTAGCTTTTTACTAGATATAAAAGGTAAAAGAATGGACATGATTAGGATTAGTAATATTTAATTGAGAAGTTACTTTGGTTAAATTAATCTTCAAAGTTCTTGCTTTTGATTGAGAAGTTACTTTGGTTAAAAGTAAGGACGCCAACAAATTAATTGAGAAGTTACATTGATTAATTTGAAGTCTTAAACAAGAAATCAATAACAATAATCTTTAAGAAACCAATGATGAATCCTATTTTGAAAAAGCAGTGGAATCAATCTATTTTTCTTTATCATAGTTTTTTATCTTTTTATTTTTTTATCTTTTTCAAATTTTATTTATTTATTGCTTGTTTCATTTGATTAACTCTTTTGTATAGATATTATAAGAACTAACTTGTTAAAAACAATTTCGTGTTCGTTGGGAGACGACTTAGGGTTAACTTAACCCATTCTAATTTTTTGGCTACTCTCTTATTAATACTGAAGTTGTTATAGATAAGTAGTATTAATTTGATCGTGTTAACGACAACGTTATCAAATTTGGTGTCGTTGCTAGGGAACACGGTTAAAATTTTTATCATTTTAGTTCTTATTTTTTTATTTTATTTTTTCTTTTGATTTTATTTTTTGTTTATCACTAACATTTTTTTATCTCAATTTTTTTTTCTAACATTTATTTTATTTTCTTTAGTTATTTTTTTTAGTTACTTTATTTTTTTAAGCATAATTTTTGTTTGAGGAATTTTGTTGGGAAATTTGTGAAACTAGTTGGGGAACACTTCGACTAAGGAAAGACAAGGTACTTAAGTTGTCCATTGAGATGCACCTCTCATTCTTGGAAGTCTACTTAACAAGCTTTCAACTTATTTCTTTTCAAAAAACCTCTTTCAAAAATGAAAAATCATTTTTCATATGAAAATAATCAACAGTGTGATTTTCAAGTGAACTATAATTATTATCCACAACAACCACATGATCCATATGATTATCAGCAGCAAATTGTCACACCTACTTTTGCACCTGATTTAAGTAGGTTAACTATACGTCAACTAAATGATCTATATCCTAGATCATCTTTTTTGGAATATGAGCAACAATCCTACCATGAGCAACAACCATATTCTGTGTGTCCACTCCAACCATTATATGTTCCATTTGGTTCTCAACAATAACAACATGCACCTTACAACAAGTTGCAACAATCAATGGACCATCCTATAAGGAAGTTATATTATTAATGGATGGATTGAGAGAGAAATTAGACACCATAGATGTAAGGTTGCTAGCTGATCAACGATACAAAGATATTAAGCAAGAATGGTATGGAAATTATAAGTATTATATGACTTGATGGAGGTCAGAGCGAGTCAGGGGATCGAGATGCAGGAAATTCTGGGATTTCCAGAATTCGTATGCATCGCCTGGTGGCACCATGTTTGCCGCCAGGCGCCAGTCCAGAAGCAGGGAGTGTGTATTGGATGTGCAGTGGGAGAAATTGGAAAGTTGACCCAGCACAATTGGAGTATACCAAGAAAGTTCGAATCAGTTGGATAACGACTATGTGGAGAGGTAATGCATGAGATGGATAGTGCAAGGATGTTAACCATGAATATTGAATATAATTGGATGTTATGACAGTGGACTTCAAGTTATTTAGAAAAAGTGAGGTTGAACCGGTAAGTAGATTGTGATTTATGAAGGCAATATACCTTGAAGTGGCTAAGCTAGAAGGATAGTGCAAATATGAGTAACTTATAAAGGTTATTATGAGTTGAAGATTTTAGGGGCCCGGTACTATGCGGAGTGATGGAGAGTGTATATGTCTATGAAGATTACAGTAGCTGACTATGGGTTTAGCAGGTTGAATTTAAGTTGATCTAAGAATGGAAAATCTTGGACTTATGAACCTAAAGTGGCATAGGCACTTTTTTGGGTGACGAGAGAAATACGTTAGTATTGACGTAGTTCATTTAGGGAAGTTCAATGGGGGCTTGGACAACCAGCCTAAGTGTGCAACCTGACTTGAATGACTAGAAAACCAGTAATACACAACTACTAGTAAGTCGCCTGGCGGCAAGTTATGCCTCGTCAGGCGATAACGTCAGAATAGGGAGGACTGAGAGTTCTTGGCGCTTGGCAGCAAGGATTGTCCCGCCAAGCGATAGAGGCAAAATCAGTGTATGCAGAGGCGCTTGGCGCCTGGCGGTACGCATCACCCGCCAGGCGGTCTGGAGACCTGATGCGCCTGGCGCCTAGAGTGCTGCGCCAGGCGATACCCTGAAGCAATTGGGGTTGCTTGCTTTGGTGTGCGTGATCTACAAAGCTTCTAGGATATCTTTAAGGTAGGCTTGCTAGTGTTCCTTGAGTTGAGCTCGGAACGTATCCCTTGAGTTGAGCTCGGGATAGGGGTTAAGCACGTGACATTCTTCAAGTTGAGCTCGGAATGGCATCCTTCGAGTTGAGCTCGGGATGGTAGATGAACACGAGGAACCTTTGAGTTGAGCTCAGGTTGGCGAGTGTTGCCGGTGTGAGTGTACTGGTTGTGTCTAGTATGGATGGGTCTAGATGGATTGCCCTCCTTAGTAACTAACTGACGAGTTTGGTAGTCTTGGTACGTTACAAAATATGTTCGTATTTGGGAACTCCACCTGGTGTTACAGTGTGTGATCCGTAGCATGGTTTCCCGCACGTGCTCTATCGGTTGTGGCTGATAGGTATGACAGCAAGACATCTTGAGGTAATCCCTAGAAGAAGTAGAACACGATTCACATGGTTGTGGCCATTTGGTGTGAAATCAAAGGATGGAAGTTCTTTGTTGTGATTGAGTGATATATATAAATGTGTTATATATGTATATGATTTATTTTGTTAGCTCACCCTATCTGCTTGTGTTTGGCGATGATCGTGTACGCGGTACACGGGAGCATATGATGTTGCAAGTGGATCTGGTGAGGCTTAACATCAGAGCGGGGGAACTCATGGGAAAACAATTTTATGAAGTTTTTATCATTTATGGTTTTGAATAAAGTTGTAAAACTAGTATGAGATTGTTTTGGTATTTTATTGAACTTTGAGACATTTTGAATTTAGAGCTATCTTTATTATGAAATATATATTGAAGTTTCCCGCGTTTTTGGGAAATGGATTTATAATTAATGAGATTTTATTTTCTTATTTTATTTTATTAGTTAAACCCGTAATATCCGACAGGGATGTTACAGGTGTGACTTGCCACCTAAGCAAGTCACACTTGTCTTGCCATGGGAAGCTAACTCTCATCCTTGGAGAGCAAGTTTGAGAAGCTTCTAGGTTTCTCTAAAGTAGATGCACTACTCTCGACCCATTTAGCACAATTTACTCTAAGGCCCAATACATGGCCCAAAGAAAATCCTATTCTACTGGGCCCAAAATACAAAGCCCAAAATACAATCCTAATCTAGTATTTACAAGCAAAGAGTCCTACGCTAGGTCTTCACATCTTCCTTGGCCCATGTGAAGTTCAACTTGGGCCTTGCATGCACATTTGAGACTTATTCCTCTTGTATTCTCCTAGTCATGGCTCTTGTTGTAGGTCCCTTGGCTAGAGGCATCTCATCACCATGGAAATGAGAAAATAATCATTCAGCAACTATATTTCTTCCATTAATAGGAAATGAAAATATTTTCCAATATGCTTCACATGGTGAAATATATCTACAATCAATATATTATTTGATTTCATTTTTTGAAAGTTGAGGTAAGCATGAATCATTGTCATTGGAAACTATAGCAGTTGTAATTCTATCATAACACTTGTTGATGTACTTAAATAAGTACTTGATTGAATTGAGGTAGTTACACCATTCCACATTGACATGAACTTGATACTTGAGTAATATTGTACGGTTGTAAGGGACAACAAAATGATGATCTAGTGTAATGTCATTCTTGACAACAATGACACCATTGTTTCTTCGATAGTAATGAAGAAAATCATCTTCTGAAATTGTAGTACTATTTTGGAATTTCTTAAGATAAAATCGGGAACATGATCCTTCTTCATGCATGAAGATGACTTCTTAGCTATTCCATCTGGTCCATGAATCATATGTTCTTAGACATAGTGATACAGTTATGGCTCTTTTTTGGCACATGGTATTTCAGTTGATATTACCTTGTCAATATCTAGTGTTTTGGGATATTCGCTAGAAGGATGTACAAATATTAGCACATGGGCATGCAATAGACCATGTTTATGGAATTCATTACTATACATGTCTGCAATAAAAAACAACTACTTAATTACAATAACAGATTAATCCAAGTCATTTTATTTAAGAAGTACAATATGAATACTTATATGCTATAATTTTGCCCAATAATTGCTTCTTTGTCAAATCTGCTAGCAGCTCATCAAATTTAATTTTGAATACTCTTTCAAGAATATAAGGCCGATCTGAAGGCGTTAATTTCAAAGTCTTCAATATTCTGGATATCTTTGGCCATTTCAAATTGCAAGTAAAAGTTACAAATAATGCCAAAGAATCATGATGATTGATATCATGCCTATAACCATCTTTACCATATGGAAACAATAGAGGATATTAATAACCCAAATAACTAGTGTGCAACTTGTTGACATGAGAAGCCAAGGTGGTATGCTTCTTGAAGATTTGATGAAGATTGAATGAAGCTCTTTTGAACTATCTTGAAGCCATAACCATTGGAATGAAGCCTACATTGATGAAGGAAAGAGATTTGATGATATCCATGGTGATCAAGCCTGGAATGTGTGCTCCCCATGTAGTTACATCATTAAGAAAGTGTACTTGTAGTTTGTAATTCATGTTGTAGACCTTAAAGCATTAATTAGATGTAGTTTGGTCTTTGTTGTGTTTTTAATCTGTTGAATGGTTTTTCAACAGGTTAAAATGTCTCTTTTAATCTGTTGAATGACTTTTTAACAGGTTAAAAGGTTGGCTGCAATAGTCTTAAACTGCAACAAATTCAATCAGTTGATTTAGTTTTTAATCGACTGATTTCACTTAAGTCAAGTGAAATCAACCAATTGATTTGAAAATGAACCTGTTGAATTTTGTAACAGTTTGATTATAAAAGTTGTGATTTTCTAAAGAGAGGTCTATTGATCATTTTAGAGCACGATTTGGTTCTGGAAACTTGTGGAAACTCTCTCCTTCGTGATCATAGGTGTTGCAGCTGTTGAAGATTGATCTTGGATCAATTCTTGAAGCTTTTGGCTTGGTTTGAAGCTTGGAGAAAATGGTTTGTGGTAGGAAAGGTTGTACTACCACTAAGGTTTGATCTTTCTCAAGCTTTGTGTGTGTGCCTGGTGGTTTTCCAGGTCTACAAGAGGGTTCTTGCTGTGTTGGTGTGATTCTTGTGTGATTCAAGAGTCTTTTGTGATGTTTTTGCATATTTTGGAAGTGTAAGGGTGGATACTTTGTAAAACTTTTGAAATAGTGCAAAGTTAAGCTAAGGTTGCCTTGACAAACTGGATGTAGCTCAGGTTTGAGTGAACCAGTATAAAAATTCGTGGTGTCCTCTCTTCTCTAACCTTTCTCTCTTGCATTTTCATTTTAAAGTTTCAAGAGTTTGTGCTTTAATCATCTTTTTCCTGTTCTTACATGTTTTCATAGCATCTGAAGCATTGAGCATGTTTGTATAATCATTTGGAACTGGTCTTGATCATTCTTGAGCATTGTTTCTGGTTTAAAATTCAAATTCGCATTTCTGCATTTTTCCCAGTATTTTAGTCGACTGTTTTTCAGTTTCAATCGATTGATTATACCAGAACAGAATCTGTTTAGTAAAATTTGTTAACTCTATTTTTGATCGATTGAAAGTGTATAGTTTAGTACTATTTGCATCCTAACTTGGTGATCTATTTGATTCAATTTAAGGTGGTTTTTAGCTTGCAAAGATAGCCTAAATTGTTAACTAGCCAATTCAACCCCCCCTTCTTAGCTTTTCAACCATTTCAAAACTAACAATTGGTATCTAGAGCAAGGTACTTGAAATTTGATCAAGTAAGGTCCTAAATTTGTTTTGAACTACTTGAAATGGCTGAAAACAAGTTACCCTTTGGTGAAGGTGCCTCAATTCATAGACCTCCTATGTTTAGTGGCATTAATTACCAATTTTGGAAAATTAGGATGAAAATCTTTATTGAGTCAATAGATCAAGGGATATGGGATGCAATCATAAATGGACCATATACTCCTAAGCATATTGTTGATGATGTGCAGATTAATAAGCCATGGACTCAATGGAATGAGGAAGAGAGAAGGAGAGCCCAATATGATTGCAATGCAAAGAATATCCTCACTTCATCTCTCAACATGGATGAGTTTTTTCGTGTTTCACAATGCAAGAGTGCCAAGGAAATGTGGGAGGTTCTTGAAGTGACTCATGAAGGAACCAATGATGTTAAGAGAGCAAGAAAGCATGCCTTGATTCAAGAATATGAGCTATTCAAGATGAAACAAGGAGAATCCATAGCGGATGTGCAAAAGAGATTCACTCACATAGTCAACCATCTCATAGGCTTGGGTAAGGAATTTGACAAGGAAGACTTAAACATCAAGGTGCTAAAGTGTCTTGATAGATCTTGGCAACCAAAGGTCACGACTATATAAAAAACAAGAGATCTATCCACTTTGACTACAGCTGCATTGTTTGGTAAGCTTAGGGAGCATGAGATTGAGATGCAAAGGCTTAATGAGCTTGAGTCAAGTGAGAAAAAGGTCAAGAACATAGCCTTGAAGACTAGCACCAAGAAAAATGAGGAACTCAAGGATGAGGTGGCTGAATCAAGTGAAAGTGAGAACTTGAATCTCCTTGTCAAGAGGTTTGGTAAGTATCTCAAAAGGAAAGGTATCAAAGGTAATCCCAAAAGGTATACTTCCAAACACAATGAATCAAACTCTTCTAATTTTACATGTTATAACTGTGGAAAACAAGGACATATCAAAATTGAATGTCCAAATACTAACAAAGAAAAGGAGAAGAGTGTTGATAGGAAAAAGGAGAAGTCAAAGGAGAAACGTGCATACATTGCATGGGAGGACAATGATGATTCAACAACAAGTAGCTCCTCACAAGATGAGAGTCAAGAAGCCAACTTGTGTCTCATGGCTGGTTATGAGTCATCTTCCTCAAGCCAAGTAAGTTCTCTAGACTTAAATGACTATAATCAATTGTTACATGATTTTGAAGAGTTGCATAATGAAGCAAACAATATTTCTGCATTAAACAATCAGTTGAAAGGCTTAAACAATTGGCTGGAAAACAAAGTTAGTCAACTGAAAAAAGAAACAACTGATTTAAAAACTGATTTTGAACATTTGAAAATGATTTACAATAATTCAACCAACTGTTTTAGAAATCAGTCAGCTGGAAAATCCTATGAAAACCACACAGTTTTGAAAAATCAGTGAAATACCTTATAAAGACCTGTGCAAGGTTCACAAGAGGAGAAGCAAACTTAGAGGTTGTTGTTGGTTCACAAAATTGTGTATTTGGCAAAGCTGGACTTGGTTTCAACCTTCCTTTTCAAAAGAAAACCAAGAAGTTCTCTAGTTTCTTTTCTAAAAGCATGCCAAGTGACATGCCATTCATTTCATGCAACTATTGCATGCAAAAAGGTCATGTTATTAAGCACTGTCATGCTAGAAAATATGATGTTCCTAAAGGGATTATGAAATGGATCCGAAAAGGATCTAGAAAGGCATAACCATGATGGACCCAACCTATCAAAGGGTACCAAATAATCCAAATCTTTGCAGGTCATGAAAGGTGATAAGAAAGATTTGTGGTACCTTGATAGTGGTTGTTCAAGACATATGACAAGAGATAAAACCAAATTTGCAAAGTTGGAGTTGAAGGAGGAAAGGTTTGTAACCTATGGAGACAACAACAAAGGAAGAATCCTTGGAAATGGAGTCATAGGCAATAGATCCTCTTTCAACATCAAGAATGTGTTGCTGGTTGAAGGACTCAAACACAATTTGATAAGTATAAGTCAAATATGTGATAAAGGCTTTAAAGTCATGTTTGAACCAAATAGTTGTTTGATATATGATGCACATGGTAGTATTGTTTTGATAGGCAAGAGAGTCAATAATATATATCTACTTGACTTGCATCATGCATCATTTAGCATCCATTGTTTGCTTACAAAAGAGGATGATACTTGGTTATGGCATAGAAGACTTTGTCACATACACATGCAGCATTTCAATCGGCTGAATAGAAAACAGCTGGTTGAAGGACTACCAAAACAAAAGTTTGAGAAGGATAGAGTGTGTGAAGCATGTCAAAAAGGAAAACAAACTAAGGTCTCTTTTAAATCCAAAAATGTTGTTTCAATTGAAAGACCTTTAGAGATGCTTCACATGGATCTATTTGGTCCATCTCGAACCATGAGTCTTGGTGGCAATCTTTATACATTAGTCATTGTTGATGATTTCTCTAGGTACACATGGACTTTTTTCTTAGCTGCCAAAAATGACACTTTTCATGCTTTCAAAGGACTTGCCAAGATGCTTGAAAATGAAAAGAGTTCCAAAATAGTGTCTATTCGAAGTGATCATGGTGGGGAACTTTAAAATGAAAAGTTTGAACACTTTTATGAAAAGCATGGTATCAACCATAATTTTTCTGCACCAAGAACCCCATAACAAAATGGTGTTGTTGAGAGGAAAAACAGATCACTTGAGGAATTAGCTAGAACTATGATGAATGAAAACTCACTACCTAAGTACTTTTGGGCTGATGCAGTCAACACTGCTTGCTATGTCTTAAATAGAGTGTTGATTAGGCCAATTTTGAAGAAAACCCCTTATGAGCTTTTCAAAGGGAGAAGGCCTGTTTTAAGTCACCTAAAAGTATTTGGATGTAAGTGCTTCATCGTAAATAATGCAAAGAAAGTCTTGGCAAATTTGATGCAAAAGCGGATGAAGGTGTTTTTCTAGGTTATGCTACACAAAGTCATGCATATATAGTCTATAATAAGAGATTGATGACTGTTGAAGAGTCTATGCATGTTGTATTTGATCAAACTAACCCAAAATTGCAAGATCAAGTGTCAAAGAATGCAGATGAGGAAGATCTACTGCAAGAGCAGATTTTTGCTGCAGAAAAGTCCACTGCTACTGGAAATCAATTGACTGAAAAGGAAAAACAGTCGATTGAAAAAGCTGCAGACAGCAAATTGCCCAAGGATTGGATCCAGCCTAGAGGCTTATCAAAGGACAACATCATAGGTGATATCAAACAGGGAGTATCTACTAGACGTAGGATTGTATTTTGTGAACATGTTGCATTTGTATCTCAAATTGAACCTAAGAATGTGAACGATGCTTTGAATGATAGTAATTGGATTATGGCTATGCAAGATGAACTTAATCAATTCACAAGAAATGATGTGTGGTTTCTAGTGCCTAAAACTAATGATATGAATATAATTGGAACCAAATGGGTTTTTAGAAACAAAATGGATGAAGATGGTAATATAGTAAGAAACAAAGCTAGACTAGTTGCTAAAGGTTATAACCAAGAAGAAGGCATTGATTTTGATGAAACTTATGCACCTGTAGCTAGGCTAGAAGCTGTGAGATTACTCTTAGCATATGCTTGCATGTGTAACTTTAAACTGCATCAAATGGATGTGAAAAGTGCATTCTTGAATGGTTTCCTAAATGAAGAAGTGTATGTATCACAACCTCCTGGATTTGAGGATTATCTCTATCCTAACCATGTTTTCAAATTGAAAAAGGCCTTATATGGTTTGAAACAAGCACCAAGGCAATGGTATGAAAGGCTAAGCAATTTTCTCTTATCAAAAGGTTATGCTAGAGGTGCAGTGGACAAAACACTCTTCATTAGAAAACATGATAATGATGTTATACTTGTTCAAGTGTATGTTGATGATATCATCTTTGGTTCAAATAATAACACATTGTGTGAAGAGTTTGTTACAGCTATGCAGGGAGAATTTGAGATGTCCATGATGGGTGAGCTTGCCTACTTTCTAGGGCTGCAAGTCAATCAACTCAAGCATGGAACATTTTTAAATCAATCAAAATAATGTTTTGACTTGTTGAAAAAGTTCAAAATGGAGGATTGCAAGGAAGCTGCCACTCCAATTGCAACAAATTGCCTTATGGATACAGATGAGGCTGGCCAACTAGTAGATTCAACCGAATATAGAGGGTTGATTGGGTCTTTGCTCTATCTTACAACAGACATTCAGTTTGGAGTATGCTTATGTGCTAGATTTCAAGCAAATCCTAAGGAATCACACTTTAAGGATGCAAAAAGGATTCTAAAGTACCTCAAAGGAACAACCAATGTTGGCTTATGGTATCCATGTGATTCTAACATATCTCTTAGTGGCTTTTCAGATTCAGACTATGTAGGGTGCAAATTGGATAGGAAAAGCACAAGTGGTACTTGTCATTTGCTTGGATCAAGTCTAATCTCATGGAATAGCAAAAAGCAAGCTTGTGTGGCACTTTCCATAGCTGAAGCTGAATATATTGCTGCTGGACATGGCTGTGCACAAACATATGGTGGAAACATCAACTTTTGGTCTATGGTGTAAGGCTAAGCAAGGTACCTTTGTATTGTGATAACACTAGTGCAATCAACTTAACCAAGAATCCAATACAACATTCTAAAACCAAGCATATAGAGATTAGGCATCATTTCATTCGTGATCATGTTCAAAAGGGAGATTGTGAAATCAAATTTGTTAAAACTGAAAATCAATTGGCGGATTTGTTTACAAAACCATTAGCTAGAGATAGGTTTAACAAGCTAAGAACTGAACTAGGCATTTTAGACATCAAGAATGTGGTCTGATGTGTTTGTAGCATGTTAATCTTATGTACTCGTGCTTTGGTTTCATAAAAATCTGCTGCTGTATGAAAGAGTTAAAAACTGTCATGTCAACCTGTTGATTTTGCATTTCAACGTGTTGATTTCACTTAAATCTGCCTCTGTTTGCACAATTCATGATCTGTCAACCTGTTCTTTCTGTATTTCAACATGTTTATTTCACTTAAACTGCCACTGGATGATGAAAAATTGATCTGCTATGATTTTTAATCTGCTGTTTTCATAATTCAGTATGTTGATTTCATTAAAACTGAATTTGGAAAAATGGAGTTCAATTTCATGATTTTCAATCGAATTATTTTCAAACTCAGTCAGCTGATTTCACATAACCAGATTCAGTTTTTAATCTCTGATGCTCTGATGCTGTTTTAGTCGACTAATTCTGTTTTTCAACGTGTTGATTTTACTTAAACTGTGCTTTTACTCACGAATTGAATTGTTAAGCTGACTCAGTCAAAGAAAGCATCTTTTTGCCAGGTACTATCTGCTCTTAACTGTCCATTTCATCAGCCATGTGTTACTTTTACTAAATTGTTTGACCAAAAAGCATTCTAGTGTACAATTCCAATGTGCATGTAGCTCACATGATCTGAACTGATTCATTCTCTCATAAAAACACATTGAAAACATCATGAATGCACGAGATACTATTTTGGACTGCATTAAATTGATTTGGGTAACATAAAACGAATTAATTAGAAAAATCTGCACCATTTAATCAACTATTTCTGAAAATCAGTTTGTTGAACTATAAATACTGCACTTGTATTGTTGCATTTGCATCATACATCTCTTAGAAACAACCACACCAACACTCATCATGCCTCGTCGTTCCCAAAGAACTACCCAATCTGATGATGTGCACTCCACTCCTCCTACTCCAAGGTCTCCAAATCATGAAAGCCATGGGAGAATTGAAGCATGGTTTGAGGATCATGAGGACAACATTCAGGTGTTCCTCATTGAAATGAATAGGAAGCAAATCAGCATCCCTAAGGTGTTGAGGTTCTCTTGGCTAAGGGTTGAAGGCTTTGAGAGCTTATTCCAACAACTAAAGCATCAAAAGTTGAAGTCCTTCCTTGAACTTTCAGGGAAAATATATCCAGACTTGGTGAAGGTGTTTTTCACCAACTTGGAGTTCAAAAATGATGTCCTACTGTCCAGCATCAAGGGTGTTCAAATGGAGATCAACAAAAAAGCTTGGAAAGATGTGGTTGGACTCAAACTAAGGGGTGTGCAAGTGAGAAAAGGTGAAACTGGGGCTGTTCCAGAATTCAACAAGATGCAATATTATGGCCAATGCTTGAGAAATCCTATTGCTGAAATCAAACACTTCTATGTTGGTGGTCTCAAGGTGGATCAAAGGTTACTTGGTATGATTGTTACAAAAATCCTTGTTCGACGTGGTAGCAACCATTCAACATTGAATGAGGGAGATTTGATACTCATGTACTGCATTGAACACAATATTCAAGTGGATTGGATCTATGTGTTTCGTGATCACATGCTCAAGGCCAAGAGGCTCACGGATTTTAGGCTTCCATATGTGGTTTTGGTGTCTAAATTCATTGAATACTTTGGTATTGATGTAGAGGATGAGCTAGAGGAGTCAACTGGACTATTGAACCATACCTCCAACCAAAATCTGCACAAAATGGGCTTTATCAAGGTGGGAAATGGATGGACAACTGCTGGAGCTGTTGTTGGTGGTGCACATGACCATGAAGCTGGTCCAAGTGGTGCAAATCAAGAGGAAGAACCAATTGCTGGACCTATGGACTTGATTCCCTACAACCCTCCAGAGGATAGAGGCCTTGTGTACTCACATTTTGGGAGGATGGTGCTGAACCAGCTGCATGAGCTCAATGTGTCTCAACATGAACATCACAACTATTGCAATGAGAGGTTCAATGCATTGGATGGCCAAATCCATGATATCCATGATATGCTCCACTCATTCTAGACCAGAAATGACCCTCAGGATGACTGAGTGTGGTGGTTGTTTAGGATCATGCATTGCATCCTTGTGTTTGTGATTTTTCAGTTTGAGTTCTGTCTGTTTCAGTTGGTTGTTTTTCATTTTAGTCGGTTGATTGTATCAACTTTATGCATCTGTTTTCTGTTTTCAGTTTTTGTTGGCTTTATGCATTTGTTCTATTTGATGAATCCAAAGGGGGAGAAAAATTGAAAAAAAAATTGGAAAATGGATAATTGATCACATTAAACTAAGCATTAAAAAATTGGAATCAATAATCAAATCTAAATTTGAACCCATATTATTGATAGGGGAGCATGATCACAATTGTATACTTGCTAGCTTGTGTGTATTGCTGCTGTAAAATGTATTTCAGGTTCACAAGATTCAAGCTAAGGTGTTACTTCATCAATTGGTTTCCAACGAATGGAAGAAGCATTTTGCAATGGAAGATAGAAGAAGATAGATCGAATAGAGGTTGGCTTCATCAAATCAGGGGGAGATCGTTGACATGAGAAGCCAAGGTGGTTTGCTTCTTGAAGATTTGATGAAGATTGAATGAAGATCTTTTGAACTATCTTGAAGCCATAACCATTGGAATGAAGCCTACATTGATGAAGGAAAAGAGATTTGATGATATTCATGGTGATCAAGGTTGGAATGTGTGCTCTCCGTGTAGTTACATCATTAAGAAAGTGTACTTGTAGTTTGTAATTCATGTTGTAGACCTTAAAGCATTAATTAGATGTAGTTTGGTCTTTGTTGTGTTTTTAATCTGTTGAATGGTTTTTCAACAGGTTAAAATGTCTCTTTTAATCTGTTGAATGGCTTTTTAACAGGTTAAAAGGTTGGCTGCAGTAGTCTTAATCTGCAACAAATTCAATCAGTTGATTTAGTTTTTAATCGAATGATTTCACTTAAGTCAAGTGAAATCAACCAATTGATTTGAAAATCAACCTGTTGAATTTTGAAACAATTTGATTATAAAAGTTGTGATTTTCGAAAGAGAGGTCTATTGATCATTTTAGAGCACGATTTGGTTTTGGGAACTTGTGGAAACTCTCTCCTTCGTGATCATAGGTGTTGCAGCTGTTGAAGATTGATCTTGGATCAATTCTTGAAGCTTTTGGCTTGGTTTGAAGCTTGGAGAAAATGGTTTGTGGTAGGCAAGGTTGTGCTACCATTAAGGTTTGATCTTTCTCAAGCTTTGTGTGTGTGCCTAGTGGTTTTCCAGGTCTGCAAGAGGGTTCTTGCTGTGCTGGTGTGATTCTTGTGTGATTCAAGAGTCTCTTGTGGTGTTTTTGCATATTTTAGAAGTGTAAGGGTGGACACTTTGTAAAACTTTTGAAATAGTGCAAAGTTAAGCTAAGGTTGCCTTGAAAAAC
Organism: Vigna unguiculata; assembly: GCF_037176805.1. NCBI lineage: Eukaryota > Viridiplantae > Streptophyta > Magnoliopsida > Fabales > Fabaceae > Vigna > Vigna unguiculata. The sequence continues at coordinate 25,548,077 of NC_140801.1, forward strand.
TGGATGTAGCTCAGGTTTGAGTGAACCAGTATAAAAATTCGTGGTGTCCTCTCTTCTCTAACCTTTCTCTCTTGCATTTTCATTTTAAAGTTTTAAGAACTTGTGCTTTAATCATCTTTTTCATGTTCTTACATGTTTTCATAACATCTGAAGCATTGAGCATGTTTGTATAATCATTTGGAACTGGTCTTGATCATTCTTGAGCATTGTTTCTGGTTTAAAATTCAAATTCAAATTTCTGCATTTTTCCTAGTATTTCAGTCGACTGTTTTTTAGTTTCAATCAATTGATTATGCCAGAACAGAATTTGTTTAGTAAAATCAATCTGTTAACTCTATTTTTGATCGATTGAAAGTGTATAGTTTAGTACTATTTGCATCCTAACTTGGTGATCTATTTGATTCAATTAAAGGTGGTTTTTAGCTTGTAAAGATAGCCTAAATTTTTAACTAGCCAATTCAACCCCTCCTTCTTGGCTTTTCAACCATTTCAAAACTATTAAGGTAGCTACTTTTGAAAGTGTTAGGATGTTGTATAGACATTTATATTTTTTCTATCGGCTATAAGCCTTAATTTAAGATCATCAAATGGATGTTCCACATATTTGTCCCTTGCTATTCAAAATAATTTGGCATGTACATTGTACTTATCCAAAATCTTTGTTAGTTTTTTCTCAATTTCAACATCAATATGATTGTTGTTCCTGCATTGGGATTAGATTTCAAATCAAAAGAATTCAATGACAAAATATTATATAATCTATTAACATCATCACATTACTTCAGAGATTAAATTTTACTGTGTATTTTGTTATGAGTATCATAAATGTGTATTTGAGCAAAACTTTGGTAGTTGTCCAATTGGTGGAACAAGACTACAAATCCTATGACATGATTGGCGTTGGATTTTTAAATTTGGTGGTCCACGTCCATTGTTGTATTTGTTGTCAATTTTTGCTCCAGGAGATGTGAATTCAAACATCATGTTGTATGTTCTAATGTGTTGTTGATAACTTTTGCTCTCTTTACAATTAGATTGAAATAGATGTTTTTGTAGCTCATTAGGCGGTGCTTTCAAACATCATGTTGTATCCATTTTCTGAAAGTTGGGATTAATATTATGATGACATTTGTTCATGTGTTCTTGATACCACATACATGATTTGCAATTTTGACAAATATAGATTGGATCCCCTATATATGCATACCACATGGAAATGAATATAATTGTTACTTGAAGTTGTCATTTATGATTGCAGAAAAGTATTGGAAAATTCATTTCAAGAAGCCTTATCTTGCATTCTTGTGCATGGTTTCATAGTTGGCATCATGTTCTTCATCACTAATTGTTGAATACATATATTGATGGATGACATCTCTTTTGATGCTAACATAATTGTATTATTTCATAGCTCATATCAGTATTGATTTGCTTGTAAGAAAATACTCTTACCTCGTATTTGGAAGAAAATGATTCTCAATTATCTATATCAAATCCTTCTTCGTTAATATCTTCCAAATGCACTGATTGAGTTGGTCTATTGGCAAGGTCATTGATTATTGACCTATGAACATCTTTGTAAGCTCTTGTTTTTGTTAGCATATTAATAGTTCCTTCAAACTTCTAAAGTAGATTTTATTGATTTCTTCAGTTTTGAGTAATATTTGTTTAGAGATTCAGGAATGAAGGTTTTAGATTGTATTGGTAATTGCATATAAGAAAGTTGTTGATTCACGAAAGAAGTTGTAACATCAGCTAATGGTGTACAATCTCTCCTTTTCTTTTCAAATTGATTCTATTCTGCGAATGTAGCATTCATCCACTTTTGTTGGATTATGAGTTTCCTTTTTATTCTTGCATTTGAAAAATGTATACTACCTTGATCGTTTTTTTTCTTCTTAAATCAATAGCAAATAGACCAATTAAATTCATGCAGTCTTGGTCCCAAAGCATAAAGTTGGCAACATTTTTTCCACCAGAAACTTGAATTTCAAGCTTGTATCTACAAAAATCAATTAAATTCTAATTAACATTGTAATATAGGGTAATATATATATATATATATATATATATATATATATATATATATATATATATATATATATATATATAACTTTCTAACCTAATTCTTTTATACTCATTATAGGCATCACAATTCATACACTTCAAAAAACTAACTTCATGGGTTCTTTTCATACATAAGTTACACACCAAAAAACTTTAGCCATTTTTTGCTAAGTTAAATTTAATTGTAGTGTAATAGTTACACATGAAACTTCTACATCAATAACTCAAATATGAATAATAACATCAACAATAACACAAAGTACTTTATAAAATGTTAGGAAATTCATCTACCTCTAACAGGGTGATAATCTCTAAAATACTTTTAATAACAATTTTATACATAAACCTATCAACATGACTGATTTGAGCAGACTCATTGTACTGACTTCCCTCCTCATAACATTCAGTTCTATAAATTACACATTAATTAGTCTTCATAATGGGAAAAGCTTTATTCAATAATACATGCTTAATATAAAAAACATACTCTGTAAATTGCTTCTTAAAATCTATTAGTTCAGTTATATCGTCACTCATTATCAATTTCAACCATTCCAAGAATTAGACAGTGACACTAACCATAACCCTAAACAAAATTAATTACATTAGTTAAAAGAACAATAAAATTAACAAAAATTTATTAGTCTATAAAACCTAATGCAACCTTTATCTTAGCCTGAGTCAAGATAATATCATGATTAGGTGTTTCACGATTTGCCTTCCAATAAGTCATGAATTTCACGCAATATGAATCCCACATAATGCAACAGATGACAACACCATTGAATTAATCACATGACAATAATACTTTAAGGACATAATTAAAATAATATATTAAAAATGCATTGTAAAACAGAAACAACATACATAACAAAACCAACCTCAAATCCTTTAGGTCAAAGACAACATTTTTCGCATGGGGTTTCTCGTCTATATTATCCACCACACCATTGAACTCTAAAAGGCACAAATTAAAAACTACATCAACAAAAAGAATTCATATATAACATTGGTATGAACATATAACAATATACTAACCAATGAACACAATATCGTCCATCAATGATATCCTTTATACTTTTGAACTTCCAAACCTTTCTAGGTACACTTGTAATGGGTTGTGCTTGTGTAGAGGTTGCTTGATATGATCCTATCTTGGAAAGAGTACAATTATTTCCTCTACCGTTTCTCTTATGAACAATAGCTTAAACAGATGGCTCAATACTCTAAATTGAGCTTTTTTCTTTAAGACTTTGAAGTTATGCTTTATATAACTTTCACCCTCTTTTAGCTTTTTTTCCTTCTTAATCATTGCAAGTATAACATCATCCTGACCATCATAATATTATATATAATGCTATATATATATATATATATATATATATATATTTGTTTGTTTACAATGTTGTGTAAATACAAAATATATAATGTATATAAACGTTGATACTTTACATGATCATTTAATCTGTAAGAACCATCTCCATATTTTGTTTGGAATCCTGTGATTCAACAAACCATAAATATATGATTCTAACAACAAGTTTCAACATTTCTCTTGGTCCATCAATATCCTTAATCATGTCAAAATTCTTTGTCATCTGATACATGATGGAAATACATGTCATGAGTTTTAGGCCCACAAATTACCAACTTCAAAATATAAATAAGCATAATGTGCAATCAAACATTATAAACTACAAAGATCTTCAGTAAAACTTAACTTTGAAGACGATCTCAATGAACAAACAACAAACTTTCACGGCGAATACTACAAAAAACAAAAAAAAAGTTAAACAAAAATAAGTTTAACTTTACATTATAAACCTCTTATTCCAAAACAAGTACAAGAAGACCATGAAGAAGAAGAAGAAAGAAAACTTAATGTACTGACGTCAAAAAATTACTTACCCACGGAGACACCATCTTCAACACAAAAAAGTAAAAAAATAAATATATAAAACTTATCATGAAGAATATGAAGGACCACATAAGAAGTAAAAAAATAAATAAATAACACCATGAAAAAGAACAGAGAAATGTAAACCTGACTTTCAAAAAATACTAACCCATGGAGAAACCATGTTCAACAGAAAAAAAAGTAAAAAAAGAAATAGAACCTTTCATGCAGAAGAAGAAGAAGACGGATACATGAAGAAGAAGCATGCATGAAGAAGAAGAAGAAGAAGAAGAAGCACGAAGTCAAAAAAAAAATCAACCTTTCATGAAGAAGAAGCACAACTAACCTTCAGGCAGCCAACGTTGAAAATACCTTGGCTGGGAGAAGAAGAATACTAATCTTCTGTTAGTCAACGTCAATTGGCAATTGAATGTACAATCAATGCAAAATTTTATAACCATTCACGCGCCAAAACACAAACAACACCAAAAAGACCAAAATCCCTCCATTTGGGACACATGTCAACAAATTGAGATGCACAATTAAGTAACTTAATTAACAATGAATCATCTTAGATATAGATTGATTTCATTTTTATAAAAACCATATTCTCACTAAAAATTCTTTCTCTAAGCTATATTTTTCTTCTCTCTTAGTTTATGACTTCAATCTTCACATGATGATAGGATCGATCCTTCTGAGAAGTTCTACATTCACTAATACAAAAAAGGCTTTTAACATCTGTTATTTTTGGCTTTTAACGTCTGCCCGAACTCCAACATCATATCAGGTGATGTTAAAATTGACGTCAGAACTAAAATCTAACGTACCTTAACGTCGATTGTAGGGAACTCAACGTCCCTTAAGCGCTATGAGGGACTTCCGATGGTTCAAAACAAAGCACTGAAACTCTATTGCACCCTCTACTACACTGTTTTCTCCGTCTCCAACCCTTCACGCATCGCCTTCGAACATCTCAAGCGCAACACGTGCCCTAATTTCAACTCTGTAGCCAAACCCATTTCTTTTGTCTCCCTCATTTTCGTTCCTTCTTATTTCCCCTCTTCAGCTTCTCCCTTTTCGCTTCGGCACAACCATCGCAAGCGAACAACGACTTCGCCTTCTGCTTTGGGTTCCAATTCGGGTTTCCTTTACCACGCCCGATCGCAAGGTTCGGGTCTCCTTTGGTTTCGCAGAAATTTAACTTTACAATCCAAGTTCTCTGTTGCTGGTGGACGTTGCCTCCAATATTGAACGTCGTCGGAGGAGCTTCACAACATCGTTGTTGTTGCCATGCGAAATCTAGACAAAATAATCGATGAAAACACTAAAACATGTGCACCAAAGTAGCCAATCAACTTCCATTTGAGTTTAATGAAGTAAATATCACCTTTTTATGGTGCTTGAAACCCTCCTCGCAATGGCTATTTGCATTTTGAAGATGGAACATAAAGGAACAGTTGTACTGTGAAGTTGGTTCACCTTTTTTTTTAATCTGATGAAAGCGATTTGATATTGGGTAAATAGGGGCCCAATGTTATTAGCGTCTGTAAATGGACCCCCGACGTAATTGGACATCAGACTTATGGACGTCAAAAATTGATGGGCTGACATTTTTCGAAGTTAGAGATAGCTAGGTCGACGTCATTCCACATCAGATCTGGAGAAGCTGACGTTAATTTTTTTTTTTGGACGTTAGTGAGAGAGCTATATTACATCAATTCTGACGTTTTAATTACAAAAATGCCACCGATCATTTTTAACGTTGGGTGTTTGGAGAACAGACGTTGAATGGGTGACGTTATAACCTTTTTTGTGTTAGTGATTTCTAACCGATTAAAGAGTTTAACATAGTAAGTTTCGTTTTGTCCTCTTTCAGGTGTTTTCTGATCTTGGGTTGCATGTGGGTTTAGAATCGCGCATTAGACTCAAGGTCACTCTTGGTGAATCTTTTTTGCTATCTAATCATTAGGTTATGTTTAAAACTCTAATGGGGTTTTGATTGGTTGTTTAGGTGATCATGAGTAGTATAGAGCTCTAAGGAGCAGTAGAGTAAGAAAATGATTTTTCTCTATCTCAGATAAGGGAAGCTAATTTTATTTATTGCATTGTTTGATTTCCAATTGATTGATTAATGTGCATTGAATTTGTACTGGTAAGACAAATTTGTATGTTTGTATGTTGGTATTTGTTGATGAAATGGGGCATAGAGATTAAAATGCAGAATTATGTGTATATGTAAGAAAATTGGGATTTTATGCATGTTTTATTGGATATAGAATGAGTAGTATATTTGTGAATTAGATAATTACTCACTGGAATGACTTGTCTAAAAATGGTTTTCAAAGTGTTTATGACTTGTGTAAAGCATGAGATGTATAGATAGGTTTATTTGTGGGTGAAAGTTTTGAAGAGGTGTTGGGAAGCTTAAGAGCATTTGAGGTGAGGGAAGCTAAAATTCTAGTTATTTCACACTTGAAATTCATTCTAATTACTGGTTATAAACTAAGTTGTTTGTAATCTTGAACCTAGAGTTATGATTTTCTTTTTTATCTGTGATGATTGAATTGTATGAGAAGTGTGTATTAGGTGGAGCTCTTAAAAACCAGATGTTATGATGTGTGGTATATTAAAATTGTTAAATTTGGTTTTGTGGTATGTTTTGTGATATTAGATGGTAAAATATAAAATATGGAATTGGTGTGTCAACACCCAATTTCGTTCAGGTGAATAAATTTATTTTTGAAAAAAATAAAAAAAAAAATACTTTTTAGTTAATGGTAAATAAAAAAAAGGTGAAATAATTTTTTCTTCAAAGATTTTCAAACTTTAATTTTAGCAAAAAAAAAAAGAAAGAAAAATGACAAAAAGAAAAAAAGGAGAAAAATAAGAAGGAAGAGTCCAATTTATTTTTAATTATCACACTCTTTCTTATGAGCTCAACAACCCAATGTATTTTCGTTCTCACTTTCTACTTTTCTATTATTTGTTCATAATAGAGAAAAAGAAAATAATGATATGATTCTAATAATTAGAAGCAATATCTCTTCTAATAATTAGAATTAATATTACTGATGATGATTAATATTGCGCTCTAATTTAATGTGATTTGATTCTCGTGATGTGCGCCTATCATGACCAATTCATTCCTTATATTGTTCATTACAATTAAGCCTATGATTGCATTGATATTGCAATATGTGAATACAAATACGCAGTCTATCATATTAAAAGGGGGAAAGAAAAAAATATTCTCTACACATCTCTAATTCTTTTGATTTGTGAAAAAGGTAGTTGTAATGTAAAGAAAAAGAGAGTGAGATTGATAGAGGAGAAGAGGAATCAAAGGGTTTGGAAGGTACGCCACTCCTATTTTTTTCTTTTGATTTGTGAATTCTGAATTGGTATTATATTTTTGTTTTAATATTGTACGTGTTTTTTTTATACATAACTTTGGCATCTTTTGTTAGGGACATTATTTTCTATTATTTCCAAATATTTTACTCTAAAAATCATAAAACAAAAAATTCCTTATTTGTTTTACTGTTTGTCCAGTCGCTTGTGTCGCATGACACCCATTTTCAAATTTATTTCTTTTATATATATATATATATATATATATATATATATATATATATATATATATTATATATATATATATATATAATATATATATATATATATATATGTATATATATATATACATATATATATATATATATTATATATATATATATATATATATATATATATATATATATATATATATATATATACACATATATATATATATATAAAGAACCAAAAATGTAAAATATTTTACCTTATTTCTTTTAGTATCTGTTTGACCGTTCACATCGCATGATACCTATTTTTAAATAATTAAAAATACCAAAAGAACATAAAAATGTTTTCAAAATTATAAGAAAATCAAATCAAATCTTTTCTCAAATAGGTTTTTCATAAAGAACTACGTAGCCATGATTCTCCATTGTAAATGGAGATACATAGGGGCAAGGATTAATCCTTGTCGGGCCTAAAAAACCAAAAAATTATTTTTGTTTCTTTTGTACATTCTTTTATTACTATTTTTGGGGAAAATTAAATATTTTGAAAACCACATCCTTTTGCATGTTTAATTGAAGGTATCATCTTATGACGGACGCTATGAGGTGTCATGAAAGTCATTCCCATCTCTGATATATTTTTTTACCTTATCATAATCTTTATGTAATTATGTTAAAATGATGTTTGTCAATTAAAATTTTTTTATGTGTGACATTTGAATATTTCTATTATTTTTTAATATTTTTATTTATTGTACATTTTTCTTTCCCATGTGAATATGCTCTCAATTTAAGTCTTTAATAGCATAAACCTTTCATTTACTAGGTAATATAAAAAAAATTATTTACTTATTATTATTAATTTTTGTTTCATTTGAAAAACTTTTTTGTTTCGCTAAAACAATTTTTGTTATTTCTCAACCATTGAATATATATGTTGATATTTGAAATTTTTTCTTATATCTCTAAGGTATTTTTCATCTTATCATATCCTTAATTATACATTTATTTTCCTTTGTGTGATTTCTTTCAATAGTCTCTCAAATTGTTTATAAGACATGTATTTCTTAGTTTTTTAATAATTTTATTTGTTATTTATTTTCATCATGTAGAATACTATTTCGATATACTTTATCTAATTATTTTTTATTTTCTAACTCATTATAACTCATACTGTAATTTTTTCACTATAATTGTATAAATAACTTTTATTTACTACAATATAAAAATTTAATGTAATTGTCATGAATTTGGAGTTCAAAAGATACAAGATCTATGTTAAAAATTTATTATTATGTTTATTATTTGTTCTATGCGTTATTTTGATCAAGTGATGTATTTTAACTTTTATTAGTGTATAAAAGAGAGATTCATTAGAATTTAAAAAATTGAACTAAGCAAACATTTAAAATATATTTTAATTTGAATATTTTTTCCTTTATATTTTTTAAAAATATTATTAAATTTTATCAACTAGGTTTCATTAATGTTTGCAAATTTAATAAATGTTTTGGTTCTCATGAAATTTTATTTGGTGTTCTAATCTAAAATGTAAACAATTATAATTTATTTCAAAGTATTTGATATCGAAGAAATAATCATTCTCCTAATATTGAATATTTGATAATATTATGTTTCCTTTACCGTAATTTTTTATTATTTTTAAAAATTAATTCGAATTAATATTGAAGTAGTAAGAAAATGGGTACGGGTATGGGTACGAGATTACACTCGTTACCTGGTGGGGATGGGGATGGGACAAAAGTTTGATACTCGTTGGGTTTGGGTATGGGGATGGGGATGACATTTTTTTATGGGAATGGATATAGAATAGCGAAACTCGTCCCCGTCCCGCCCCTTTGCCATCCTTACCCCACACGTAACCGACTCCCGGATCCAAATTCTGATTTTTTTGCAGACCTTGTCTTATTTTATTTTTTTGTTTTTCCGTAGTTTTCCAAAATAAACTATGGTGGCAACTCCAAACTCTACTTTTTTCAAATTTAACTTTTTGTTCGTCATACCCTCGCGATTTTGGTTGCGACAATGTGTTATTGAATTGATTGAAGCAAATGGGAAATTATTGGATTGGTTTAGAACAGTCAAAATTCAGGATAATGTTGTTTGCTTTATGTAGACTCATTGAGCGAGCCCCGTTCTTTTTTGGTGACAACTAAAAATGAGTGGATGTGTGCCGCCACTTGAATTAAGATTCAAGATAAGGCTTAAAAAAAAGCATTCACTCCCTAGGGAGAAAGACTCTCACAATGGTTGATACACAAAGGTGTTTAATTTCTCCAAAATGTTCAATCCTTGTACAAGTGTTAGAGGTCCCCTTAAATAGAAGTATTTAGGGGCCTCTTAGCAAAAACAAATAAGCTAAAAAGGATTACAATGCTAATAACAAAACCTAGAGTCTAGAAAGTAGGTCAACAAAGGAGCACATGGACACATTCTAGAAACCTTCTTGGCCAAGGTAAGGTGGATGCTCCTTCTGGATGTTTCTAGACTTCTTGGTGGCCAAGGCATGTGGTCATCCTTTCTAGATGTTTCTAGAAAGCTTTGGTCCTTCTCTTTCCTTCACATGTTCTCTCCAAAAGCCATCTAAATGCATCATTTGTCTTTCCTTGTCCCACCTCTTAATGAACCAACAAAACAAGTTAATTTTGAATTAATATGTTGGCTTTAGGTTAAGCTAATCCTTTGAGTCAACTAGTCAACCCAAAGTCAAGGTCAACAAGTCAACTTAAAAAAATAGTCAACCAAGCCAACTTAATGGAATCTGAGATGTTGATGTTTTTTAATCGACCAACATACTGACGGATGTACCGACGACCTAATCCATCGTAAAGGTCAAAAAGATTTACTAACAGCATTACCGACAAATTATTTGTCTACCATGATTTATCGACGCACTAACGTCGGATATATCCGTCGGTAAATTCAATTATGATATCAATCGATAAATCTGTTGGTAATGACAAATTTGCGACAGACTATTATCTGTCGGTAATGATCTGCTGGCAAAGAACAATTTTCTTGTAGTGTGAGTTGATGAGAACTTTCTTCCTCTTTAATGATTTCATCCTTAGTCTTGGAGATGCCCTCTTTAATTTTAATGCCACTCTCCCTTTCTTTTTTGTGTTTTTGTTCATCTCTCTTTGTTTGGGAAGAGAATGGAGAGCGGTGTTGCACCTCTTGCTTTGAAAAATTCTTTTTGTAGGCAAGTAACTCCTTGGTGAAAGCTTGCCCCTTTTCTTTTTCTTTTTCTTTTTCATATTTTATTTTATTTTGGTCCTCATTTTCTTGTGAAGGTGGGAGAGGTAGGATTGTGAACTTCTTTCCTAGGGAGGAGAAAACATAGGTGTTTGCATGGCCATCATAAACAACTTTTCTATCAAATTGTCATGGCCTACCTAGCAAAATATGGTTGGCTTTCATAGGCACAATGTCACATAATGCCTCATCCTTAAAATTGCCAATTAAAAAGTTAAGGAGGACTTGTTTAGTTACTTTTATTTCTTCTTCCTTAAGCCATGATAGCTTGTAGGGTTTGGCATGAGGAATGGTTTTCAAGTCAAACTTGTCCACCACCCTTGGGCTAGCCATATTTACACAACTTCCACTATCTATGATGAAGGGACATATCTTGTCATTGATAAGGCACCCACCATGAAAAAGGTTTTATCTTTGAGAAGGATATAGCTCTTTGGGAACTTGCCCTAGTTGGCGCCTTACCATTAACAATCCACTTTCAAAAGGTTTAGTCCTTTCAATTGAAGAATAAGAAGTGTGGGAAGAAGTACTTTTAGGGAAAGGGGGAGAAAAATGTTCACTCTCATCATCACTCTTCTTTAAGATCATTGTCCTCTTGATTGGGCAATTCAAAGCAATGTGTTTATACCCCAAACATTTAAAACATTTAATGGAACTTGATCTTTGAGAAGTGGAATGGTGAGTATGACCACTGGGTGACTTATTTTTACTTGATGGTGCTTGGGGAGACTTAGAAGGAGATTAATCACGTTTCTCTTTAGCTTTTCCCTTCCATGAGTGACTATAGTAGTGGTTAGGTGAGTAACTCTTCATTGCCCTATTCTTTCTTTTCAAATGAGTTTCAATCCTAAGGGCAAGTGTGAAAACATTTTGAAGAGTGGAGTACTCATACAACTCTACTTGGTCTTGTATGTCTCTCCTAAGACCATTCACAAACTTTTTCATTTTTTCTTTGTTAGTTTCTTTTATTCCAACCCTAAACATTTGAGACTCTAATTCTTTAAAGTACTCACTCATACAAATAGGACCTTGGAGAAGCCTTTGGAGCTTCAAAAGAAGTTCCTTCCTATAGGAGGTAGGAACAAATCTAGCGCGCATAAGAGTTTTAATGTCCATCCAAGAAGTCGCGGGTGGCCCTTGGTTATAATTTTTACAAACTTTATGCCACCAAATTTTGGCATACTCCAAAAATCCTAACACTACTAGATCAACTTCTGCTTGATCATTTACATGATTTTCATTGAAAATTTGTTCCACTTGAGCTTCCCAATCAAGGTAGATTTTGGGATCACATCCACCACAAAACTTAGGAATCTTTGGAGTTTCCTTCTTTTGTGATGGTTGGCACCTAGAATGCTCTCTTTTTCTAGCCTCGCTTTGGAATTGTTGCAATTGTTGTTGTATTTGTTGCATGTAAACTTGAAGAGTTCTTTCTTGTTGTTCTCTATCTTTTTTTCTCTTAAGCTCCATTTCTTGTAAGATTTTACCAAAGTCTACAATGCACCTTGAGTGGCCATGGGAGTCACCATCTCACTTTCCTACAACAAAACTCAAAATCCGATAAAAGGAGGTTGTAAGACCTGTGAAAATTAATTAATTAAATAAATAATTAATTAATAAATGTGGGTAGTGGGAGCCTTTATCACTACAAAAATATAACATTTTAGGTGAGGTTTATTACTTGGGGTTATCATAACCTCCAATAAAATATATACATTGTGGAGGTTTTAAAAGCCCCTGTAACTACCTGAGGTTTTTTCAAGAAACCCAAGGGAATGCCTCTTTATTTTTTTTCTCCTTTTTTGTAATTTTATCAAGTCCTTGATCTATGTTATTCTTCAAACCATTAATTTCTATACCTTAACCATTTTCGAAATGAAAATCGTGTCTCGTTGAACTTTTCACTCCAATTTTCCGCTACATGTTCCTTTGATAAACAATGAGCACCGCGAGCTATGTCAGGTTGGATGGATCTAAATCCAATAGTGAATGCACCTGAATCCATGAAGATGATGAGGCTGCACCACAATCAAGAGGCAAAAGTCGTTGTTTGGAGACGAAGAACCCTAAGACAGTGATCACAGTGATGCAAACGTAAGTACGTTCTAGACGCTAAATTTGACCGATGTTTTCCTATCGATTACTTTGTGATAAATTACATAGACTGGTTTTTTTTATTGATTACTTCTTCATTTTCCTCCTTTTAGGTTCTTTGGAATTTTCGACAAAGTATTTCTTTTAGCTCTTTTTCATGTGTCAAAGTCATCTCTTGTATTGCATCTGCTCCTATATGAAAATGATTGGCCTTGTTTGTTCTTGTTTACAATCTGTTTAATGTTTCAGATTTCATGGCTTATCTTTGTTGGGAGTGTAAGCTACTGTTTTGTTTTGTTGAGAAGGAGGGGGATAGAATAGGTTTAGCCATTTAGGAATATTCAGTTTTGCTTGGTTCTAATACTTATTGTCATTTTGATGCAAATTTCTATGAGTCATCTTGTAACTTTTTCTATCTTAAACTTTTTGATTTTGCTTGTTTGTAGTTTCAATTTTTACTTTTGTGAACAATGTTCTTTGGAAAAATGTTCATTTGTACTAATTTTTGAAATCCTTTATTCCATATTGATGAGATGCCTCGAGCCAAGGGACCTACAACAAGAGCCATGGCTAGGAGAATACAAGAGGAATGGGCCTTAAATGCGCATGCAAGGCCCAAGATGAACTTCACATGCACCAAGGAAGATGTGAAGACCTAGCCTAGGATTTTATTTTGGGCTTTGTATTTTGGGCCTAGTAGAATAGGGTTTTCTTTGGGCCATGTATTGGGCCTTAGAGGAAATCAGGCTTTAGAAGTAATTTTGGACCAAAAAGGAGAATTGGGCCAAATGGGCCAAGAGTAGTGTGTCTACTCTAGAAAAGCCTAGAAGCTTCTCAAACTTGCTCTCCAAGGATGAGAGTTAGCTTCCCATGGCAAGACAAGTGTGACTTGCTTAGGTGGCAAGTCACACCTCCCACATGCTCCTTTTTGGCTCCAAAATTCAACTTTCTAGACTCCTTTTTCCCTCCACTTTTTGGAGACCCCTTGGTCTCATTTTAGCCTATAAATAGAAGGCTTAGGAGATGTATTTTTCAGCTTGAAATTGAATAATGAATTACTACCCAAATTTGTGCGCAAATCTCTTTTGAGCTCACCTTAGAGTAAACTCTTCTCTAGTTTACTCTAGTCTTCTTCCTTAGGAGTTGGCCTCACCTCTCTTAAGAATCCTTTCACCTACACCAAACCAAACACCTTAAGCTTCTTTCCTTCATGCTTCCGCATCCAACACCATCCATGGAGCCTCCATTCTTCATGCAAGCATCAATGGAGACAAGAAGAAGCCATCATGTGGTATCATGAGCCTTGGCTTTAGTGAGTTAAGTGCTTCTTCTCCATTTTTTTTTCAATTTCGTGTTGTTCATCACTTCTCCTACTTGTCTTGCTGTTTTTGTTCATTTTATTTTGGGTATTAATGTCTTTTTACTTTGGTTCATCTTCATTTGCTTCATCTTGAACCATCCTTGTGTGCTTTAGGTGTTCTATTTGGTTTCTACCATTTACTTTTCATTTTAATTGAGTATTTGTTTTTTTTGTTCAGTTCATTCTCTTGATTATTGAGTTTATTTTGATTTTAAGATCCATATGTTTTGTCTACAGTCATGTTTAGTCCATATATGTCATTAATTCCTTGTTTACCTTTTAATTTTCTTTGAATTTGTTGGTGATGTGTTGCTGAATTTTTTTTCAGATTTGAGTGCAGTTTTTAATCCTTAAAAATTAACACTCTCTTCTCTCTTTGAGCCTTGGAAATGAACCTTCACATCTAGATAACCTTAGTTATCTTAATGTCCAGTGGGAATTTTCCTTGTGCTTGCTTAAAATCACCATAAACCACACTAAATTTCCTTTCAATTAATTGTTCTTTGGTGCTTTTTCATTTCTGTTTTTGAGTTTAGATTGCTATTTAGATCTTAGCAATGTCTTAGAGTCAATTTCCATTGTGTTTCATTGTGTTTCATGATCTTCTTTTGATTCCTTTAAGTTTCCTTCTCCTTTGTGCTTTTTGTTTCCATTAAAATGCAAATGATCAAGCATAGTGTGGTGGTGATTCTGTTTTGTGGTGGAAACTAGCTGCTGTAAGAGCTATAAAAAGAAAGAAAAAGAGCACAAAAAGAATACAAGCAAGTGCCAAAAAGAATCAAAAGAAAAGATCAAAAGAAAGTGGCAAAAGAAGTACACTAGAATCACTACCATCACTTGAGTTTGAGAGCATTATTTTGTTGCATTTTACTGCTGTTCCAGTTTCTGTCTGACTGCACACTGTTTGTATTTGATTTACAATAAAAAATTGGCCGGTGCAAATCCAAATCTAATTTTTTCCTCTTTTAGCTAAGACATAGACGAAAACGTTAAAAAAGAATCATTGAAAAATGTTGAGAAATGAAAAAATTAAAAATATCTGAAGCAGAGGCCTGAATTCACGCTTTTGAACTGGCAGTGAGTGAAAAATCAAATTCAGTGCAGTTTTCTAGCTTATTTTTGGTTGTTTTTCATCCATTCTAGTGCCATTCATTAGGTAATTCATTTGAGTGCTTATCTTGTTTCTTTACCTTATTTCTAGTTTGTCATTTCTTTGGTAATCCTTTGAGTTTGTCATGGCATTATTCACTTTTGGTTTAGCAATTATAATTTTGTGCTTTTCTTGCTTTATTTCTTGACCTCTTTTGGTTTGGTTTCTATATTTGGTGCATACTTCTTTTTGGAGGTGATCTAATTTTCCTAAGGTAGCATCCTAGGAGGTGGAGTACCTAGTCCCGAAAGAGAATCCTCTTTGGTGAGATCAAGAGGAAGTGCAAGAGTGAAACACTTGTGAGGACCAAGCCAAGAAGACAAAGCCAAGAAGACCTTTTACATTTTTTGCACTTTGATTGTATTCAAATTGAGTTGTAAAATTGTAATGCTTTCCTTCTTGTGTTCATGGCCTAGTTAGGTGTCTTGGGGGAGTCTTAGGTACTCAATCCCATCTCCTAACTAGAACCTCTTCTATACATTAGTGAAACGCTTTTAGTGGTGAAGTTTGAAGGTTCCAAGTGCCTTCTACTTCTACCAAAACTTAGGCCGCATATAGCTTATAATCTTTCTTGTTTTTAATTTTCTTGTTTGATAGTTTAGTGTGTGTCAACTTAGTCTTTGAATTAATTTCATTTAAGAAGTTTTGTACAAAAGTTTCAAGGAAAAGGAGAAACCAAGGGAAGGCACATCTTCACACACTCGCACTAGTGAAATCAAATGTTTCAAGTGTCTTGGTAGAGGTCATGTTGCATCTCAATGCCCCACCAAAAAGACCATGATCTTAAGGGGTGTTGACCATTATAGTAACCAAGATGAGCAAGAAAGTGAGAGTGAGACTTCTAGTGAGGAGTCTAATGATGAGGCTAAGGAAATTGCCTATCCTTGTGAAGGAGACCTTCTAATGATTAAAAGACTTCTTAGCAACCAACCCATTCCAAAAGAGCCAACACAAAGAGAGAACATCTTTCATACAAGATGTAAAATTTTAGAAAACATTTGTTCTCTTGATAGTGGTTCATGTTGCAATTGTTGTAGTACAAGGTTGGTTGATAAGTTGGCTTTGACTATCATTCCCCATCCAAAACCTTACAAATTGCATTGGCTTAATGAAAGTGGGAATTTGACAGTCCAACATCAAGTGAAGGTCAAGTTATCCATAGGGAAATATGAAGATAGTGTGTTATATGATGTAGTACCTATGGAAGCTTGCCATGTTTTATTGGGAAGACCTTGGCAATTTGACAAGAAAACCATGCATAATGGTCTTACCAATGAAATCACCTTCACTTACAAGGATAGAAAATTTGTCTTGCATCCTTTATCACCATCCCAAGTGGTAGAGGATCAAATCCAAATGAGAAAGAAGTTGGAAAAGGAGAGAAAAGAGGATAAAAAAAAAAAAGTCCTCCCTCTCTCCCAAAAAAGTAACTAAAGATGAATCTGAGGTGGGAGAGATTGGTGTTCCTTCTCCCAAGGTCATTCAACATGAGAACATTTTGACTATAAAATCTTTGAACCAAGTTCTCAATGATGAACAACCTTCATGCCTCTTATTGTGTAAAGGAATACTCACATGTACTGCCACAACTCTTGAACTTAAGAATCTACCTCCTAAAACTGAAAATCTTTTGAAAGAGTTTGAGGATATATTCCCTAAGGAAGGGCCTATTGGGCTTCCTCCCTTTAGAGGAATTGAACATCAAATAGATTTAGTGCCTGGGGCTAGTCTACCAAATAGACCAGCTTATAGGACAAATCCTCAAGAAACAAAGGAGATAGAGTCTCAAGTCCAAGAGTTGTTGGAGAAGGGTTGGGTTCAAAGAGCCTTAGCCCTTGTGCTGTGCCTGTTTTGTTAGTACCTAAAAAGGATGGGAAATGGAGAATGTGTTGTGATTGTAGAGCCATAAATAACATCACAATTAAATATAGGCATCCAATCCCTAGGCTTGATGACATGCTTGATGAGTTGCATGGGTCCCTCATGTTTTCTAAAATTGATCTAAAGAGTGGTTATCACCAAATAAGAATCAAAGAAGGTGATGAGTGGAAAACCGCTTTTAAGACCAAATTTGGACTATATGAGTGGTTGGTGATGCCCTTTGGGCTTACTAATGCACCTAGCACATTCATGAGGCTAATGAACCATGTCCTTAGAGAGTGCATAGGAAAATTTGTGGTTGTCTATTTTGATGATATCTTGATTTATAGCAAAAGCTTGCAAGAGCACATAGACCATCTGAGGTTTGTCCTTACCATCCTTAGGGTAAATAGTTTGTTTGCTAATAAAGAGAAATGTACTTTCTGTGTAGATAGTGTAGTTTTCTTAGGTTTTGTTGTGAACAAAAATGGGGTCCATGTTGACCCTACAAAAATAAAGCCCATCCAAGAATGGCCTACTCCTAAAAATGTTAGAGAGGTTAGGAGCTTCCATGGTTTGGCAAGCTTTTATAGGAGGTTTGTTCCTAACTTCTCTACCTTGGCTTCACCCCTCAATGAACTTGTCAAGAAAGATTTATCTTTTAATTTGGGTGAAAAACAAGAGTCTGCTTTTCAACAACTCAAGGAAAATCTCACCAATGCACCAATTCTAGCTTTACCAAACTTTTCAAAAACCTTTGAGCTAGAGTGTGATGCATCCGGTGTAGGAATAGGTGCTGTGTTGTTGCAAGGAGGGCACCCAATTGCTTATTTCAGTGAAAAACTTCATGGTGCCTCCCTCTACTATCCCACCTATGATAAGGAATTGTATGCCTTAGTTAGGGCCCTTCAAACTTGGGAACACTACCTTGTGTCCAAAGAGTTTGTCATTCATAGTGACCATGAGTCGCTAAAATATTTGAAGGGCCAACATAAGCTGAATAAAAGACATGCTAAGTGGATGGAATTCTTGGAACAATTTCCTTATGTGATAAAGTACAAGAAGGGCAAAAGTAATGTGGTGGCTGATGCCTTGTCTAGAAGGCACACCTTGTTTTCAAAATTGGGAGCCCAAATTCTTGGATTTGATCACATTCCAGAAATGTATAATCAAGATTCTGAGTTTTCCTCTACTTATGCTGAATGTATGGAAAGACCTCAAGGAGGTTTCTATGTGAATGAGGGGTATTTGTTTAAAGAAGGAAAAATTTGTATTCCCCAATGTTCACAAAGAAAACTCCTTGTTCAAGAAACACATGAAGGGGGATTAATGGGTCATTTTGGGGTAGAAAAAACCCTAGGTCTTTTAAAAGAGAAATTCTTTTGGCCCCATATGAGGAAGGATGTCCAAAGGCATTGTAATAGATGTATTTCATGCTTACAATCTAAGTCTAAAACAATGCCTCATGGATTATACACTCCCTTGCCTGTTGCTTCAGCCCCTTGAGAAGATATAAGTATGGATTTTGTCTTAGGACTCCCAAGAACACAAAGGGGTTTTGATTCCATTTTTGTGGTGGTAGATCGGTTTAGCAAAATGACACACTTTATACCCTGCCACAAAGTGGATGATGCTAGAAACATTGCTAGGCTTTTCTTTAGAGATGTGGTCAAGCTTCATGGTATACCCCGCACCATAGTTTCTGATAGAGACACCAAGTTCCTTAGCCACTTTTGGAAAACACTTTGGTCAAGGTTAGGAACTAAGCTTAATTTCTCTACTTCATGTCACCCACAAACTGATGGGCAAACTGAAGTTGTTAATAGGTCTCTGTCTACTATGTTAAGGGCAATTTTGAGAGGGAACCACAAATCTTGGGATGAATGCCTTCCCCATATTGAGTTTGCCTACAATAGAGTAGTTCATAGGACTACTAAAATCTCTCCATTTGAAGTTGTTTATGGCTTTAATCCTCTCAGTCCCATGGACTTGCTACCACTTCCTACATCTTTTGATTTTATTCATAAAGAAGGGGTGGCAAAATCTGATTTTGTTAAAAAATGCATGAAAAGATTAAAAGCCAAATCCAGTAACAAACAGAGAGGTATGCTAAGTACAACAATAAGGGGAAGAGGGAAATGGTTTTTGAAGAAGGGAATTGGGTGTGGCTACACCTTAGAAAAGATAGATTTCCTAAGCAAAGGAAGTCTAAACTTAGTCCTCGAGGTGATGGTCCCTTTAAAGTGCTGAAAAGAGTAAATGATAATGCGTATAGGTTAGAGTTGCCTGAAGGCTATGATGTGCATGCCACCTTTAATGTTGCTGACTTAATACCTTTTGCAGGTGGTACAGATGATGAGGTAGAGACTACAGATTTGAGGACAAATCCTTCTCAAGAGGGAAGGGATGATGAGATGCCTCGAGCCAAGGGACCTACAACAAGAGCCATGGCTAGGAGAATACAAGAGGAATAGGCCTTAAATGCGCATGCAAAGCCCAAGATGAACTTCACATGGGCCAAGGAAGATGTGAAGACCTAGCCTAGGACATTTTGCTTGTAAATACTAGATTAGGATTTTATTTTGGGCTTTGTATTTTGGGCCCAATAGAATAGGATTTTCTTTGGGCCATGTATTGGGCCTTAAAGGAAATTGGGCTTTAGAAGTAATTTTGGACCAAAAAGGGGAATTGGGCCAAATGGGCCAAGAGTAGTGTGTCTACTCTAGAAAAGCCTAGAAGCTTCTCAAACTTGCTCTCCAAGGATGAGAGTTAGCTTCCCATGGCAAGACAAGTGTGACTTGCTTAGGTGGCAAGTCACACCTCCCACATGCTCCTTTTTGGCTCCAAAATTCAACTTTCTAGACTCCTTTTTCCCTCCACTTTTTAGAGACCCCTTGGTCTCATTTTAGCCTATAAATAGAAGGCTTAGGAGATGTATTTTTCAGCTTGAAATTGAGTAATGAATTGCTGCCCAAATTTGTGCACAAATCTCTTTTGAGCTCACCTTAGAGTAAACTCTTCTCTAGTTTACTCTAGTCTTCTTCCTTAGGAGTTGGCCTCACCTCTCTTAAGAATCCTTTCACCTACACCAAACCAAACACCTTAAGCTTCTTTCCTTCATGCTTCTGCATCCAACACCATCCATGGAGCCTCCGTTCTTCATGCAAGCATCAATGGAGACAAGAAGAAGCCATCACACATTGTTTTCAAACATATCTTTTCAGGTTTGATCAGCCTACAAAAATTAGAATTATAGGCTTCATTTTGGGTTCCACGCTAAAACTCTCTGATCATGGAAAGGTTTGATGTCTTCACTCTCTTCTATTTTTCTATTTATCTTATAGATATAGATATTAGATATAGTGATACATATGAAGGTTTTATATGTTCATTTCATATTAACAATTCATTGGAATTAGCCCTGTAGAAATGCATGGAGATAGGTTGAGATTGTTTCTCCTTTCCTTGTTTGAAAAATCATTATCAAGTTCCTAGACTAATGCAATTAGATTCATTTAATTACAGAGTTGTTACTCAAAATAAAGGAAGATGAACTAAACTCAATTATTGTTGAAATGAGACGACATTGCACTTTTTTACAGGAGAAATTAGTGAAGGAAGAATAAGAGAAAACAGTAAGTGAGATTTTCAAGTCAAGTCAGTGGAATTTCGTGGGTGAATCTTTGGAGCAAAATGGTAGGGAAAGGTTATATTTGATAACAATTTATACTTATCTGTCTGTAAAAAACCCAAATCACATACATTGTTGCTTCCCCGTGTTTCGTGCTGTTCTGTTTTCAGGATTGTTAATTCGTCTCTATTATCTTGTTTTTCTTCTATCTGGAGGAACTTTTTTTACCCTATCCAATAAAAGATAGATAGAACCGTGCACTCACAAAGAAAATGACTGTAACTTTTATGCTAGTATAATTAAAGCTATTAAAAAATCAAATAGATATCGAATTGACTTGTTAAATTTTTTTAACTGAAAAGGGCAGCCAGAGTGGATAAATTGCATTGCATCACAGTTCTAAGTTCTATTCTACTCATGGCTGCACTTGCATCTAGTGTGATAACAGGGAAGAGAGATGACCGTTTTCACAAGCCTAGTCCTATATGACTATATTGTATTTATTTTTACTTGAACAACTTTTTTGTTTTAATTGCAAGACATGATGTGTTTCAACTTTTGGACCATTAGTTTTAACTTTTATATCTTTGCACTAGATATTTAAATATTGTCAAACGTCTAGTTTCAAATAAAAACATATTTAACTAAGATGATAGTTTTTTATTTCAACAACTGTTAGTTTAGCATTTTTTATTATAAAATCTATGTAAAACATAGTCAAATTTGTTATTGTTTTTCAAATACATATATTTAATATCGGAGTATGTATTATAAATTCTAATGTGCAATAATTATAATAGAAGAATATTTATTTTGAATATTAATATTATTCTATTATAACATATTTTAACAGAATTCATGCTCCTAGATTTATTTTTTCGGTTACTGATCATGAATATGTGCTTAAATTTGTTTTCTTAGTTTGTGAATGTGAGAGGATGTTTTATTATTAATCTTCAATATACGGTTCAATTTTGAACCCTCTGATTCATTATTTGAATCCTGATTCAACTACCATTTATAAGTTCATTTTTTTACATCTTTGATTTGTTTTTTATTTCACTTTCATCGAATCTGGGATTTTGGTTGAAAACTTATAATAAATTTACTTCTCTTCTAAGGTCTTTCTTCGAGGATTCTCACAATAAAAATTGTTATAGCTTTGTACTTGGTCCCTTTGAAAGTTCAGTTCCAGCTCTACCGCTGCAGGATCCTAACTTATTAGTGCTTTTTTGTTATAATTTTGTTGATAATTTACAATTACTTTGATATTCAGTGTCGAAAGGGTTTAATATAAACTAAGGAGTATCTCTTGTTTCATATGGGTTTTCTTTAGAGTCTAGGTAGCATTTAGGGTAAACATAGATTAACAGAGGAAGTGTTGAGTAAATTTAAGTAGTTGCTGTAGAGTTAAAGGGAAACTTGTCATTTCCATTATCTAAGGAGATTATAATCATAATCCAAAACAATAGTGCCAAATACTGCTGCTTCCATGGCAATCCTATAGAATGTTAAAGATAGGCAGTTCCTCCACTTCTAACTGGTAAGATTCCCGAAGTCATTGGTTTAATGCAAACACTTGTCAGGTTCTCCTGCAATCTTGTTTATTCTCCTGCAATCTTTATATGGTACTTCATGCACGTAATCTTCTTTAGCAATAGAATATGCTTAGTTGAGAGAGTTCCTGGAGAAGAATCCTCTCCCATTTCTCATTATTTTGAATCTTCTTTCCCTTCTCTTCACTCCAACTTCATTTAATGCGAACTTCCGTGAAGCAAGAACCATTAATTTACTTTCATAATAAGTAGCACTACCCCATTCATCAACCCTTCATTACCATTATTCTCGTCTTTCATGTTTCAAGGTTTCTGTGTTTCTTCTAGGCACGCATCATACCTTACATCTTCGTTCTTTTTCAAACTTTAGTCTCAAAATTGGTACGTCTTAATTTTAGTCTTCCCTGTTATTTTTTTCTTTGGTGGAAATTGAATTCGTTCAGGAGAGAAAAACAAAGATTTTTCCTACAAATGGTGGTGATATATTGAACTTTTCCTTCCCTCCAATTTCAATTAGTTATCTCGAATTCCAATATTCCAGAGATCCCAGTCATTTGCTTAAGCTTGAGTGGTTACTATAGGAAAACAAATACACATAATGTTGGGTCTAATAAACATTTTTAGGTGCCAAAAACCAGTGTAAAGTCCTGTTTGTGGGTTGATTAGGTATTTCCACAAGGAAGCAATCCCAGTGGAATGGAAGAAACCAAGCATTGGATGGACAAAATTGAACTTTGATGGGTCCTGCAAAAGTTTAACTGTAAAAGCAAGCATTGGTGGGCTTGTTCAAAATCACAAAGCAGAATTTTTACTCGGTTATGCAGAACCCATTGGACAAACCAACAGCACCATTGCTAAACTCACTGCACTTAGAAGAGGCCTTGAACTAGCTCGTGAAAATGGTTGGAATAATATTTGGCTTGAAGGAGATGCGAAAATATTGCTTGAGATAATAGAGAAAGGGAAAAAAGTTAGATGCATGGAGGTAGAAAGACATATCAGTGATATAAAATGTATGCTACCAGACTTTAACAAGTGCTTGGTGAGTCACATATACAGGGAAGGGAATGGAGTTGCTCATAAATTTGCTCAAATGGGTTATCACTTGGACCATCCTACAATTTGGACACTCATTTGCTTCAAGATGCTCAAGGTACAATTGTTTTTAGAATGAAGGGATAAATCACACTGATTTTTTCTTCTTGTTAGTATATATGCAAATATATGATTTTGTTTTCAAATAATGTATGTGATATAAACTATCGAACATATGTGATGTACCAAGTATCTCTCAGGCAATTGATCAAGGAGGAACAAGTACTATGGTGAATGGGTTACTAGCTCAACCAAATGTTTAAGGCCAGCTAACGCGACACTGAAACAAACAAGCAGAGCTGGGCACCACCTATGCAGGTCTTACTTTCTGTCCTCTTTTTAAATTATCATTTTCAGACCTCCATAATTGATATTTGGTCTTGCTTGAAATTTGATGATTATCTTGCTCTGTACTTCTTATAGCAGCAAATCTAGAGTAGTTCTTAAAGGTTACTCTAAGTTTATCATGAGTTATTTTATGGGGATTTAAAAGTTACTCTTATATCATGATTATCATGAATTATATATTAAATAAAGTCTGCTGATTTATAAGATATATTTATGGGGATATTCTTTCTTTGCTTTCCACAATGCATATATTCATTTAGCATAAGGACAAGGTTTGTAGAAATATTGTGAATTATTTTTTTTTTCAAAAATGCCAATTAACCAAAATCTATCCAAAACCATCTTACTGTAATCACATTATGCTACCTGATTCACTACAGGATAAATTGTGGCTATTTCCAAGATTTTGGTGAGTTTTTTGGTACCATATTTGCAAATGCCAATAGACTTTGCTAGTCCCAACTTGTAACACTCTTCCATAATTCATCAATTACATAATCATATTATTATATTGATACAATATAGTGTAAAATGATTGTTTTAGTTGTGAAAGTGTTGTTTTTCTTAAATATTGTTTGGAGCTAAAAAATAATATTAAGATAATTAATTTCATTTGGATGCAATAATATTATGAATCATTTAATGAACATTACGACAATGAGTTTATGAATCATATTTTATTTTTACTCAGTGTGGGACCTAGACTTGCTTGGATTATTTCTAACATATGCATAGACTAACCTTTGAATCTCCATGACTATGCAGGGCTTTCTTTAATGTTGTAGGAACTGGATTGTTTTGGTTATTGTTGCTTGGGATCATAATAGCAGCATTGCTTCCATATTTGGTTGTAAAATATGTTTATGAATATTATTTTTCGAATGATATTCAGATTTGTAGAGAAGCTGAGAAGATTGAGTATGAGAGATTTGTTGAAAGTGCAGCAATAGAGATGCTTTGATGAGTTCAAATTTTTGCCCTCATTTAATATTTAAATTTGGGGATTTAATTAAATTTTTTGTGCTTAAAGATTGATTTAATTAGGATTTGTGATTATTGGATTTATTGAGTAAGTTTGGTAAAAGTGGCATAAAAATTGATTTTAGTTGCATAAAATATTATTGGATATTCTAACGTTTGTTAATGCAGCTGAAATTTATTTTTGGTCAATTAATAGTGTGATTTTAAAATATTCAAAGTTACAAAGTAAGTCCAAAATCAAGAAATTCTGAAAAAGAATAAATCAGGAGCTAAATGCACCCCCAGATTTTATTTGCACACTCCTTCCTCAAGTGGACCACAAAAACCTGTTCTGCACCCCCAGTTTTCACTAAGTTGCACCCCTCCTACCACTTAAACTCCACTCAACCAGATCATGCCATGTGGCAATCCCCACCTCTTAAAATTAGCCAACCAGAACAAGCCACGTGTCATAATCCTACCCTCACCAAATTAACCAATCAGATTCTGCCACGTCATCATCTCCTCCATCTCACTCATGAAACCCTAACCCTAATTTTCTTTACTCCTTCCACCCTCCACACAGCCGCCGCCGCCAACCTTTTCCGACCACCATCGCAGCTCCGCGCGAACCTTCTCCACAGCGCCACCATCATCGCGACGCCATTTTCTTCTTCCCGCGAGCGTTCAGCCACTTCACGCGCAGCACACCTCCATCTTCTCGCGCAGAACGCCACCGCGAGCACACAGCCACGAACCTGCAACACTTCGCCGGAATCTGCGCCACCTCCACCTTCAGATTCACGGCCACCGCGAGATCTTCACGTTCTCTGCACCTCACGCAGCAGCCATGGCTGCACCAGTTCAGCCTCCATTCCCGCAACCTTCACGCACCATTGCAGCACCTCTTCCGGCCACCACAGATTGCGCAGCGCACACGAACCACCACCGCGCCTCCATCTTCTCGCCTCCGCATCTGCAGCAACAACGCGAAACCTTCGCGCCACCTTCGCTTGAACCACTGCGAGAACCAGAAACTGCACCATGAACGCACCAGTCACCACGCAGGAACGTCACCGCTGCCATAGCTACCACTGCGCGAGCTTCCATCGCGCCTGCATCCTCCATACCATCCTCACGCCGTCGCAGCAGCTTCCACACGAACCTTGCACTTCTCTGCAGCCAAAGGAGCAAGCGGAAACCCTAATTTGGGAGAGAGAAGGAGCTGCCACGTGTCATCCTCTCAATGGACACTGAATGGTCAACTCTGGTCAACTCTGGTCAACTGGTCAAAGTCAGCAGTCAACTCTGGTCAAAACTGCAAATATGGCTAAATGAGAGGGGCAGAATTGGAAATTGGACAGGAATTAAGTTGCTAATTAATTAAATAAAAATAAAAAATTTTAGTAACTGACAGATAAAGCCCAAAGCCCAGTGGAAGCCTATATAAAGAGACTTAAGGGAGCAGAAGGGGGACTAACAATTTACAGCTGATAGCTTAGACACTTAGAACTCTCTGGTTTTGGCAAATACCGTCTCCACCACATCTCTCATTCTTTCTTTTATTTTCTTTCCTTCATATCATCATGTATTCCATCAAAGCCATGGAGGGCTAAGCTTTAAGGGTTGATTCCACTGTAATTTCTTAAATGGATTCTGAGGTTAGATGAATTTATATGTTTTGTTATTTTGATTATTGTTGTGGTTTTTGTTTATCTATGTCCTTTGCTTCTTAATTGAATAGAAAATAATGATTTTAAATCTACATGCATGCTAATCATATGAGTTAAAAGGTTTTTAAATTAAATTGAGACTTTACTTTGATTTTGTTTAGAAACTTTCATTTGATTAAATAAGTTTTTGCCAATAATTGAGACTTTAATTTGATTAGAGGTAATTACTTTAACTAAAATTAGTCAAGACTTTACTTTGATTAATTAAGTTTTCTATTTGGTGAAGAAGCAAAGGAATAGACATGATTAGGCATAGTAAAATTAATTGAGACTGTACTTTGATTAAATTTACTATGGACAATCTAACAATTCTCACTTTTAATTGAGACTGTACTTTGATTAAAAGTGAGGATGCCAACAAATGAATTGAGTCTTTACATTGATTTATTTGTAAATCAACAACAATAATTAATTTAACAATAATCTCTAGATAACCAATGAAGAATCTTATTTAGAAAAAGCAGTGGAATTGACCTATTTACTATTACTGTGTTTACAATCTTCCGTGTCATTTTCTTTGCATATCAAAACCCCCTATTTTTATAGTTGCTAGTTTTAATTGCATTTTTAAGAATCAAATATTTGAGATCAATTCCGTATTCGTTGTGAGACGACTCAGGGTTGTCTTAACCCTAACTATTTTGTTCACTACAAACTGGCAATACTGAAGTTGCTAAAGTAGTGGTAATTTGATCGCCTAACGATAGCGATATCATGCTTCCTATCTCAAACATTCCACCAAGATAAGAGAAGTGATCTTCTGTATTTTTAATTTTTGTAAAGTTTCATATTCTTTAGTCTACTTTATAGTTTTTCTATCTGTTTCCGGATTTCATTGGTTGCTATCCGAAGGATAGAGGTTTTGTTATTCAGAGGTTTGTTGAATCTTCTTCATTCTTTTGTATCACAAAATGTAGCATGTTGTAAATTATCATTGATTAAAGCATAAAAGGAAATAGTTTTCATGTTACCTATTGTTATTGTTATTAAGATTTACATGAAAGGTTGAATTCCTTACCTCCTTGATGATGTTGAATTTATCCCTCCCTCCTCCTGAGTTTGTTTTCTGTTTTTGTTCAAATTTAGTAATTTATTTGCTCTGAAGAATTACCAAGAGTAATTAGAGTATTGATAAAGAATTAAAATTTGGATCATGCAATGCATTATTTGTTAAATGTAATATTGGTAGGGACATCTAAGATTGGATTGTTAAAGGGGTGTAACTTAGTTATTTTATCTTCAAGCGTATGATTCCTAGAGCTAAATTTAGGACTACAAAGAAGTTTGTTTTGGAGTTAGGTTATTAGACTTGTGGAATTGATCTATAGAATTCACGTATGAACTTGTTAATTCTTTAAACTACTTTTGTTAGATTCAAAATAACAAGTTTTTCTTATGCGTCTTCTCTTTACTATTTTATTCAAAAGAATCACACAATTACACTTAGTCTTTATTAATATGCTATTTTTAAATTAGACACAAGCCTTAAAAAACTTGGTACTTTTGACTTCAGTTTTTATCTACATGTATTAGGTTTATTATAAAAAACGTAATAAACATAAGGATATTGAAAGCAACATACGGTTCTAAATTGCAGGCAACATTGCGATTTTAAACCCCTGCAATTACTGGGGGTTTTGTGCACCTCCGCCATTATCAGGGGTTTTATAAACCTCCGCCATTACCGAGGGTTCTGCAAACCCCCACCATTACCAAGGGTTCTGTAAACCCTCGCCATTATCAGGGGTTCTGTAAACCCCCGCCATTACTAGGGGTTTTGTAACCCCCGCCATTACCAGAGGTTTTATAAACCTCCAGAAAGTTGTGTTAATACCAGGGGTTGCTAAAAACCCCTGGTAATCTCTTAGCTACGGTGACTCTTCCAGGGATAAGAGGAACCCCTGGTAAAACCATTAGTGGGGTTTAAAACCCCTAGAAACGTCAAAAATAACCTCCACTAAAAATAATTATTTTTGTAGTGTATGGCATTTAATTATGACATGTATGATGTGGAAAAGTATTAGCTCAAATGGTTAAGAGTACTTAAAGGTATGAAAGGACTTGGGTTTGAGTCTGAGGTACGCCAAGTATGTGTTATTTAATTTATTATTTTTTTTTTACAATATGCTTGATCATGTTGAGTGATTATATAATCATATAATTATATGAATTATCACGAAACACGAATTGGTTGAATGGTTATGCATTGAGTTGACATGGGCATTGTTATGGGTTCGAATCTTGGTCCAAATTTAACTCTCTTTTTGCCAATTTTCTTTTGGCTTGCATGGGAAATGTCATAGAAAACCTAGCCATCAGAGGCAGCTGGTAGGATTGCATGAATGGTCATGAAACAACCATTGAATTACCATTAAGCTAAGATTAAATGCCAATTTTCGTTTTTGGCCATTAACCACAATTAAGGACCATATTAAAAAGGTAAACTAAGGCAAATAGAAG
Organism: Vigna unguiculata; assembly: GCF_037176805.1. Taxonomy (NCBI): domain Eukaryota; kingdom Viridiplantae; phylum Streptophyta; class Magnoliopsida; order Fabales; family Fabaceae; genus Vigna; species Vigna unguiculata. The sequence continues at coordinate 25,577,130 of NC_140801.1, forward strand.
AGTTTTTTAGGTTGGAAAATTAGAGTGTTGTAAGGAGCACGAATTCAAAGGAAACACATTGATTAGAGAGTAAGCAAAGGAGCTGAATTGGGAGAGAGTCAAGGGAGGAAGTTGGTGATCAAGGAAGAACTCTAGAATTATCTATTTTAAAGTGTGGAATCTAGGTTAGGGGAGTTGTTACTTGTTTTGATGTAATTGATATGAATTGCATGATGTGTTGAGTATTAGTTATGTTTAAACTCTGCAATTTCATGATTCTTGTTCGAGTTTCTGGAAATTTTCCAGAAACTGCCTGGCGGTGTGGAAGGAACCGCCAGGTGACCCATGCCATATAACTATTTTCTGGGTTTTTCCAGAACCCGCCTGGCGGTACGATTGGCCTGCCAGGCGACTCATCCTGCAAAACCCAGTTTTCTAGGTTTCATATGAAAGGCCTGGCGGTGATGAACACCCGCCAAGCGACGCGAACCTGTTTTACTCGATTTTGGTGTTTTACACGTTATGGGATACTCTAATGGAGGAAAAGGGAACTTTAAAGGATGATGGAATGTGAAATAAGTGAGAATTATTTTAGTATGTTGGGTAACGAATGAATTTGGGATGAATGTAGTTAAGGGTTTGGCAAATTTGGGATTCTAACCATGATGAAATTACAATTATATGATTGTATTGGATGAATATGCAGGGGAAGAAACCGAATGGCTATAATTTTATGCGTGTAATTGAATGGAATGAGATTTGGGAATTTAGGGTTCTTCACAAGTGCGGGAAAAAATTTGGGTTCTACCCAGAATATGATAATCCGCTTGGCGGCAAGTATGTGCCGCCAGGCGACTCCTATTAAAGCAACACAATTTCTGGGTTACTATCAAAAAATGTCTTTTTCATACTTTTCGCGCAACAGGAACCGTCGGGCGCTAGTTTAGTACTGTCAGGCGCCACCTTCCTGATTTCTAGGCGCTAGGCACCACCATTTTTCTGGTTTGTGCATTTTTCGTAAAACTGTATTTCTCGATTCGTTAACCGTCTGATTTAAATGAAATTTTGACAATTATTCCATAACATATAGTTCTTCACTTTGAACAGTGGAGATTCGATTTGGAGGTCAGTAGCTAGAGATATACGTTAAACATTATTGCAGGTTTTGAAGTCTTTAAAATGCATGAATAAGCTCTTGATAATTTCAAGTAACTTATTATGAAGCATGATTGGGTTATGTTGTAAGGCTCTATGAATTTGAATGTTACTTTAGGTTAGTCACATGTTGAGAATTGGTTTATTGGTGATTTCATGTGTGTCAATATAAATTTGTATTGGCGCATAGGATCATGTGCTTAATTTGTTAGAGTACTGCTACTTTATATTTGTTTGAGCATGTGTTATTCATAAGTTAGAATTGAATGATAACATGGATTTAAAGGGTGGAATATATATATATATATATATATATATATATATATATATATATATATATATGAATATGTGGGGATTGATGCATATGATATATGGTGATACTTGTGTACACGTATGTTGAAGCCATCTAAATTGAGATTGTGCATGTGAGTCATGTTAATTTCTGGAAGCCTATATTCTTGATTGTGGATACGCATAATTCTAAGAGTAGGATTTATTTTACTTTGTTTTGGGTGCTTAAAAATAGTACTGCCCAAGTATTGGTGTAGCGCCTGACAGTGGTGTTTGACCGCCAAGCGATAGCTACAAAACCAGTAGAGTATTGAAGCGTGTGGCACTTGGTGGTAAAGATTGTCTCGCCAGGCGATACTTGCTGAAACAGTAGCATCAGAGGCGTTTGGCGCCTAGCGACACGTGTCCCCCGCCAGGCGGTCTGGAAGCGTAGTGCGCCTGGCGACTCGTGAGTAGCGTCAGGCGATGTTGCTGAGGCAAAGATGTTTGGTTTGCTTTGGATGTGCATGGTCTACAAGACTTTGATGATGTCTCAAAGGTTGGCTTGCTAGTGTTCCTTGAGTTGTGGTTCGGATATCCTTTGAGTTGTGGCTCGGAATAGTATCTCTTGAGTTGTGGCTCGGGATGGCGAGTGTTGCTGGTGTGAGTGTGCAGGTTATGGCTCGTACGGCGGGTCCATATAGATTGCCCTCCTTGGTATAAGACCAACGAGTTTAGTAGTCTTTGGACGTTACGAATATTATTCGTATTGGGAACTCCACCTGGCGTTACGGTGTATGATTCGTAGCATCGTTTCCCGCACGTGCTCTATCGGTTGTGGTCGATAGGTGTGTTGTGGCCGATAGGTGTATGATTCGTAGCATGGTTTCCCGCAGTAGCTCTTTATATTATCATGTTTGGATATTGTATTTAAGTTTTATAAAGTTTGGATTCAGTTATTTTATGATTTAATAAAGTTCGAAATTTCCCGCGTTTTTGGGAAATGAAGTTTTATTAATTGACTCATATTTACTATTTCTTTATTTTATTATTTAAATTCGTAATATCCAGTCGGGATGTTACAGAGGTGTTAGTGATAATTGGTAACTAAATGCGAGACCAAGTATGGTCCAAAGAAATTCACCCAAGTGTTTAAATCACTCTCCTCCAAAGCAACAAGGCAAGCTACACTCAAATCCACCAAAAGGAGTGAAATACTTTTAAAGTTCTTGAAACCTTCTCAAACACAAACTCAAGTGGGTCGGCCACCAAACTTAAAAGAGAACAAAGGAAGAAAACCACTAAGACAAAACAAAGACTACTTAAGGACAAGCAAGAAAAGCACAAAGCCAAGTGATGAGTGCGTATTTTTGTCCTCATTCAGTGTTTAATTCTCGGTATTTAATTGAATTTGTGTGTTTAAAGATTGATTTAATTGGGGTTTCCTATAATTGGGTTTATTGAGCATGAGATACAAAAACATGTTAAAAATAGCTTTTTAGTTGCATAAATTTTCTTTGGATATTTTGAGGTGTGTTAGTGCAGCTGCAGCTAAGTTGAACTCATGGAGGTGTGGAAATAAATTGCTTAAAGCTTCATGACACCTTGAAGATAAATCCAAGAATAGGAAATTATCAAAATCACAAAAATCCAAGCCAAGCATTCCATGAAGACGGCAAGAAAAGCTTGAAAAAGTGAAGAAGTTTGGCTAAGCCAATAAGAGAGCAACAAAAAATTGGACCTTGTGATTTTCTTTATCTTTATGATAGAAGATAATTTAGGAAAAATATATCTTAGATATTTTATTTGATATTTTTAAATAATTATCTTATTTAATTATATCATAAAATATTAAAAGATAATAACTACCAAATCTTTTTAGATATGACAAAATCTTCTTGAATATTTTTAGATCCACAACAAACAAATATATCTTGAAGATATTGGATTATTTAGAAGATAATTTAAGGAGATTGTAAAGGGTTGATTTGGAAAATTAATACAAATATTAATTGGTGATAATTTATCATATATCTTTAAGTAATTAATTTATTTAATTATATTAGATATTGATATTATCAACTAACTATATTTGTCAAATAGTATCTCTCCAAATATTTTTAAATATTTATATTTACCTTTATTTTAAAAGATATTTGAGAGATTTTAGCAACAAAAAAGCCTAGTCCAATTTCTATATAAAGAGACAAGGGGGGAGTAGAGAAAAACAAGTTCAGGACTTCGGAGTTTTGGAACCCTTAGGGGTGCCTAATTTCGTTTCCTTCCTCTCTCCTTTCTCTCTCTCCATTCTTCTATTTTTATTTTGTATTCCATGGATTGCTAAACTTCTTGGGTTGATTCCATTGTAATTTCATTATGGATTCTAAGGTTAGAATGAATTAATTTCTTTGTTCTTTTTATTATTGTTGAGGTTTTAATTCATCTATGTCTTTTATCTTTGAATCACATAAAAAGTAATGATTTTAAATCTATATGCATGTTGATCATATGAGTTCAAGGGTTTTTAAATTTAATTGAGACTTTACTTTGTTTTTATTTAGAAACTTTCATATGATTAAATGAGTTTTTACCAATAATTGAGACTTTACTTTGATTAATTAAGCTTTTTATTTGGTGAGAAGATAAAAGAATAGACATGATTAGACATAGTAAATTTGATTGAGACTGTACTTTGGTTGAATTTACTATGGATAATCTAAAAGTTCTCACTTTTAATTGAGACTATACTTTGGTTAAAAGTGAGAACGCCAACAAATTAATTGAGACTTTACATTGATTAATTTGCAAATCTACAACAATAATTAATTGAGCAATAATCTTTAGATAACCGATGATGAATCTATTTTGAAAAAGCAATGGAATCAATCTATTTACTTTACTATTGTTTATATCTTATTTTATCTTTTAATCTTTATCACTCATATTTTTATAATTTTATTTGACTAACTCTTGTATAGTTTTATAAGAACTAACTTGTTAAAAATCAATTCCGTGTTCGTTGGGAGACGACTTTGGGTTACTTTACCCTTACTATTTTGTTGACTATTTTCTTAACAATACTGAAGTTGTTATAGATAAGTAGTATTAATTTGATCGCGTCAACGACAACGTTATCAAATTTGGCGTCGTTGTCGGGGAACACGGTTAGAATTTTTATCATTTTAGTTCTTTTTTTTTTCTTTTGATTTTATTTTTTGTTTATCACTAACATTTTTTTTATCTCACATTTTTTTTCTAACATTTATTTTATTTTCTTTAGTTATTTTTTAGTTACTTTATTTTATTTATTTTTTTTAAGCATAATTTTTGTGTGAGGATTTTGTTGGGAAATTTGTGAAACTAGTTGGGAAAAACTTTGGCTAAGGAAAGACAAGGTACTTAAGTTGTCCATTGAGACGCACCTCTCTTTCCTGGAAGTCTACTCAACAAGCTTTCAACTTTTTTGGGATATGAGCAACAACCATATTCTGAGTGTCCACCTCAGCAACCATATGTTCCAAATAGTTTTCAGCAACAATATTTACCACCACAACAAGTTGAAGCAACCAATGGACCATCCTACAGGGAATTTATGATATTAATGGGTGAAGTTATAGAGAAATTAGAGTCCATGGATGAAAAGTTGCGAGTTGATCAAAGATGCAGAAATATTGAGCAAGAGTGGTATGAAAATAAGCAAATACTGTCTGATATGTTGAGGGATGCAAGTAAGAACAACTTTAGAATTACTTGTAACTGTTAATAACACCCCTCAACCCCATCATAGATTTCCTAAAAATCCAGATTTTAATGCACTTCGTCATGAAATCAAAGATGTGCTTCTGAAGTTGGCCATCAGAGCTGAACAAATGTCTGAAGATTTGAGTCAGCTAATGAATGATAAAGTTAGAAAGGTCACTTTGGAAGATATGATGAATATGATGACTGAAATGATGAAGATGAATCAGACAGATAAGAAAGAGATGATGAATGCCGCCACACAAAGCTTGCAGAGTCAGTCTGAAAAATCAATAGCGGAATCACATCACATTGATATATCTACTGATAGATATAATGATTTTCATAGTAATATGTCTACTGATGGACATATCAATTTTGCTAAAGATGTTGCTGAAGTTGATGAAGAAATTAAAGATTCTCACATAAACATATCTATTGATGGATATGTTGATGATGCTCAATGTGAATATAAAGTTGTACCCATTGACGAGAATATGATTACAAATGATCATTTTCAAGAGCAAAGTTGTGAGGATAATACAATGGAGGAACCAAGTGCAGTTGAAGAGCCAATAGTATTCGAAGTTGCAGCTGAAGCATCTACTATTGCAACTAACTTGGTTGATGATGAGGCAGTAGAGTCAACAACACCAGGTGAAAATTTTTGCTTAGAAGATGAAATTATGAGGATTACTGATGATCTGCTTAACCATCTGAATGCACCTGATGATGCTCAAGTTGAGTTGAAGCCACACACTCCACACATCAAGTTTGTTGATGTGAATGATGCAAATAAGTTTTCAGTGGTTATCTTTGTTGACATGGCTGCAGAAAAAGAAGAAAGGTTGCTGCAACAGGTAAAAAGCTTAGATTCAAATTCTTTTGAAATCATTGTTGATAGAAAAGTTAATTTGCATGCATGTTTGTTTCTTGTTTCTGTTTTTAATTTTAAAAATATTAAAAAAAATTCAAAAATATGTGTTTTTGTTTTTAGTTTTTATAAAAATAAAAATGTAAAAATTAAAAAAAATGGTACAAGCTGATTTGTACTTTGTAAAATTAAAGAAAATAAATTTTGACATATGGCCAGATTGAGCCAAAAGTCATAAAAAAATTTTGTTTCCTCTCCAAAATAAGTCCATCAAAGACATTTTTTTTGAAATAAGTGTGGGGGAGACAAACTATAGGTAGAATTATTTTTTTTTCTCTGTTTTTCAATTTTTTGTTTTTGTTTTCATTTAAAAAGAAAAAAAATTGTGATTTCTTTTTGAGAAAATTGTGAAAGTATTAACTTTTTACTAAGTGAAACTTTTAAACAATATGTCTCATAAGAAATCCACAAAAATATTTCCCTGCTTTCAATAAAACATATTGTCATTGGATTTTGGGATTTGATTCAGTAATTGGGATGATCATAATTCTGGAAAAATAAAAGTCATGTTGATATGAGTGGATTGTTTCTATGATTTGCTAATTGAGTTGATTTGAGAATTTCTTAATTAAATCTTTTGTGAAAGAATTTGACCTTGTGAGTCTTGAGCCTTAATGTAAAGGATGAATTGTCATGTGTCATTCCTTTTTTTTTTTTTTTGAGTGACTTGCTCATATTTGTTTATACTCAAATGTTTAGCTTGACTCTTTTGTTTTGCATCTTAGGTGAATATGCATGATTTGATAAGATTGAGGCATTTCTTGTTTTTAGCTACTTGGCCAAATAAGGCCAACTTGATATTAATCCATTGGTAGCCCCTTTGAGCTTTAAACCTCTTTTTCTTGTTTTAAGCCTATTGCATAATCTTGAAAAGAAAAAGACCATATTCTACCTTAGGAAGAAAGAAGGAGCTAATGGATTGTGTTCAGGAATGGTTGAGGAATAAAGTGTGTGGGTGAGTACCTCACCCACAAATTAATAAATATGGCAAAAGGAAAAATTGTTGATGAAAAATTGTTGAAATAATTGCTTTCTAAAAAAAGAGAGAGAGCAACAAAGCAATAAACGAAAAAGAGTTGTTTTTGAAATTATGCTCCATTATTCTTCCTACATTACTATTTCAAAAACCCAAGAGTCCTAAAATTTTTTCTACCTTTGCCTTGGCCCCATTATAACCTGTGAAAAGTCCTCATGATCTTTGAATGCATATTTTTCTGAAAGTTTGTGAATATTAGAGTCTTGTTAAGTATTATGAGAGTTTACTTACATGAGTATTTTGAGTGAAAACACAAGCCAAAACACTTGACAGAATTTTGGTGAGAAAATACACATTTAACTTGAGTGCTTTCTTTCATAATTGATTGTCTTGTGAATTCAAAAGATTAACTCATGTGTGAAAAATAGAACCTTTCCGTTTGTATATACATGATAATTTGATTTCTAGAAGATTGATTTGTCTCCAATGATGTTCATTCCTTTGATCCAGTGTTGATGTGAAATAAAATACCTCAGAACAAGTTTTGAAATTACTCAATTTTGCCCAGGAGTGCAAAAGGATAAGTGTGTGGGTATGATGAGTGCGTACTTTTGCCCTCATTCAGTGTTTAATTCTCGGTATTTAATTGAATTTGTGTGTTTAAAGATTGATTTAATTGGGATTTCCTATAATTGGGTTTATTGAGCATGAGATACAAAAACATGTTAAAAATAGCTTTTTAGTTGCATAAATTTTCTTTGGATATTTTGAGGTGTGTTAGTGCAACTGCAGCTAAGTTGAACTCATGGAGGTGTGGAAATAAATTGCTTAAAGCTTCATGACACCTTAAAGATAAATCCAAGAATAGGAAATTATCAAAATCACAAAAATCCAAGCCAAGCATTCCATGAAGACGGCAAGAAAAGCTTGAAAAAGTGAAGAAGTTTGGCTAAGCCAATAAGAGAGCAACAAAAAATTGGACCTTGTGATTTTCTTTATCTTTATGATAGAAGATAATTTAGGAAAAATATATTTTAGATATTTTATTTGATATTTTTAAATAATTATCTTATTTAATTATATCATAAAATATTAAAAGATAATAACTACCAAATCTTTTTAGATATGACAAAATCTTCTTGAATATTTTTAGATCCACAACAAACAAATATATCTTGAAGATATTGAATTATTTAGAAGATAATTTAAGGAGATTGCAAAGGGTTGATTTGGAAAATTAATACAAATATTAATTAGTGATAATTTATCATATATCTTTAAGTAATTAATTTATTTAATTATATTAGATATTGATATTATCAACCAACTATATTTGTCAAATAGTCTATATCTCTCCAAATATTTTTAAATATTTATATTTACCTTTATTTTAAAAGATATTTGAGAGATTTTAGCAACAAAAAAAGCCCAGTCCAATTTCTATATAAAGAGACCAAGGGGGAGTAGAGAAAAACAAGTTCAGGACTTCGGAGTTTTGGAACCCTTAGGGGTGCCTAATTTCGTTTCCTTCCTCTCTCTTTTCTCTCTCTCCATTCTTCTATTTTTATTTTGTATTCCATGGATTGCTAAACTTCTTGGGTTGATTCCATTGTAATTTCATTATGGATTCTAAGGTTAGAATGAATTAATTTCTTTGTTCTTTTTATTATTGTTGAGGTTTTAATTCATCTATGTCTTTTATCTTTGAATCACATAAAAAGTAATGATTTTAAATCTATATGCATGTTGATCATATGAGTTCAAGGGTTTTTAAATTTAATTGAGACTTTACTTTGTTTTTATTTAGAAACTTTCATATGATTAAATGAGTTTTTACCAATAATTGAGACTTTACTTTGATTAATTAAGCTTTTTATTTGGTGAGAAGATAAAAGAATAGACATGATTAGACATAGTAAATTTGATTGAGACTGTACTTTGGTTGAATTTACTATGGATAATCTAAAAGTTCTCACTTTTAATTGAGACTATACTTTGGTTAAAAGTGAGAACGCCAACAAATTAATTGAGACTTTACATTGATTAATTTGCAAATCTACAACAATAATTAATTGAGCAATAATCTTTAGATAACCGATGATGAATCTATTTTGAAAAAGCAATGGAATCAATCTATTTACTTTACTATTGTTTATATCTTATTTTATCTTTTAATCTTTATCCCTCATATTTTTATAATTTTATTTGACTAACTCTTGTATAGTTTTATAAGAACTAACTTGTTAAAAATCAATTCCGTGTTCGTTGGGAGACGACTTTGGGTTACTTTATCCTTACTATTTTGTTGACTACTTTCTTAACAATACTGAAGTTGTTATAGATAAGTAGTATTAATTTGATCGCGTCAACGACAGCGTTATCACCAAGGAAACTCTAATGAAATGAAATTATGTGACAAAACTTTTACCAAAACAAACAAGAAAAGCACATTTAAAGACTCTATGGAAAGTACTTGAACATGCCACACCAAGTCTTAAATCATGCATACACTAAGAAAGATAATAGCCAAGTTAAGAATGGACTAATTGGCCAATATCACCCACAATTTTAATATGAAAACTAGTAGCATAACACCTAATCAAAATTGCACTTTTGGTTCACCAAAGAGCAAGTTTGCCCTTGGCAAATGAGTAAAAAGGTGTTAAAATTTTTCTTCTTTCACAAGTTTCATAAGATAGAAAGACAATGTTTTTAGGTGGCTTGGACACTTAGTTCCTCAAATTTTAGGCCAAAATCAATTTCAATGAGCATACATCAAGCAAGAAATAAAGTGAATGCAATATTCAAATACTTGGAATAACAAGAACAAGAAAACTTCAAGCTAACATATGACATATGACTCAAGCAAAAGTTAGGCACATCTAAAGACTCAACATGACATACACAAAGACACAAACATGTAGCTATCATGCATTTAAACTCATGGATTTGAAGTTCAATGACTAAGCATCCAAAGACATGTTATCCAACCACATTTAAGAGCAAAAAAGTCACAAAACCGAAGCCAAAATTTCCACAACATAACCTGAAAACGTTGTTTTTCGTATTCTCGGTAGCTCTGACCTTTGCTCACTCATTTGATCATAACTTTCTCCACATAACTCCAAATGTGTTCATTCTTTTTTTGTTGGAAACTAGACTTACAAGGATTTCTTTTGATATAAAGAAAGTTACTTTTGGACCACTGAGCTAGCTGCAGTATTTTTTTTCAAAAACGTACATATTGCTGCCATCACTGTTTTTATGTGGACCATTCAAAGATAGTAACACAAGACAATGTTAGAACATGAAAAACACCATATTCAAGGACAACCTAAGCTCTAGATACCAAATGATGTAGTATTATCTTATTCCTTTTAGAAGATTAATGAATATGGTGATGATTGATTACGAAAACCAAGGAAATCCCCACTGAACATTAAGATAGCAAGTTATCTAGATGTGAAGGTTCCTTTCCAAGGTTCTAGAGAAGAGAATAATGGATTGATTCAAAACAAATAAGAGAGGACAACACATAAAAAGAGTAAAACCCAAGTCACACACACAAAGGAAGAAGAAAGCATAAAATGGAAAGGAAAGGAATAATAAAAATGTGAGAAGCACGCCACTACAAGGCTAGGCTAGAAGAAGTCATGGCAACCTTGAAGATGACTGGATTTCGCCATTTGAATCAAGATTCAAGATAAGGCTTAAAAGCATTCACTCTCTAGGGAGGAAGACTCTCACAATGGTTGATACACAAATGTGTTTAATTTCTCCAAAATGTTCAACCCTTGTACAAGTGTTAGAGGTCCCCTTAAATAGAAGTATCTGGGGGCCTCTTAGCAAAAATAAATAAGTTAAAAAGGATTACAATGCAAATAACAAAATCTAGAGTTTAGAAAGTAGGTTTGAATTATTTAAGGAGCTAATTCATGTGATGTATGTGAATGATTCAAGGAGATGTTCTATGGGTAGAGGAATGTAATATATCTATTATTGTAATTGAATTGTGTGGTCATATCACTCCTATGGAGGAAAATTATGACATGTGAATCTAGTGTTATGTAATTACTAAGGACACTTTTACTTAAAAGATAAAATTAAAAAAAAATTAATGTATGCACCAAAAGTGAAAATTCTCTTATTAATATTAATAAAAAAAGATAAACAATTATCATCATATAAATACATATACTAAACATGTATATCTCCTTTTTTATGCTAAGTAATTAATTTAATTTTTAAAAAGTTAATTTAAATTAAGATTCACTTAAAAAGGTTAAAGGATAAGGTAATTATTTTAATCTAAAACAATGATTACTTATAGTATAAAAAAATTGTGTACAAAATGGAGATAGTTTCATTTATGATTATATATATTAGTGCTGTCTATTTTGTTTTTTAAAATAATTTTGAAGTTATTTTCTGTTACGTACTCCACTTTTCTTTTCTAATTAGCAGTTTTAAATCCTATCTTAAATTAAAATATTTTAAATAATATCTCAAAATACAAACAGTTATATGGATAAAAATTAAAATTAATGTACATACATATAAAGTAATAAAAGTTACAGTAACGATTACATTTTAACTTAACAAATAAAATTAAATGACAGAAATTTGGATCCAGTAATACCCAATTTGTGGCTACATTGGTTTTGCAAGATGTTAAAGCAAGTAACCGCTGTATGCCAAAATGACTATAAAAAGGACATGCATGATTGATTATACGAATAAGTTCCTCGATGCCGATTTTTTTATGTTGAGAAAGAAATTGAAAAGCACCCACCAAAGAGTTGAAGAAGGAAAAGGTGTAGGTGAATGAAAATGTCACAATAACTAACATAATAACATAGCATAATTGTTGGTTGAGTTGAGGAAGAAGACAAGATTTGTTTGAAGCCGTGAGGATGGTTCGTTAGACCATGCCAGAGTGGGCACAACGCACAACCACAACTCACTCATATCCCCCACTTTCTCCTTGTCTAACGCAAAACAAGAAAAGTGTCTCGTGAAGTCCAGGGTCTAACAAGATAATACATATCATTACAAGCCCCTTTCTGCAAAATAATCATAAATAGTGGATGCTTCAACTTTTATTGCTTTTCACCGTTTTGTTATTAGAGCCTTCTCTTTAGGACTTCTCCTAGACCATTACATTTTCACTCATAAACTTCTATCATTCAACAAATGTGTAATTTTCTGAAAGCGCTAATACACAAAATAAGCACAATTACACTTGTGTCATTCAACAAAGTTATTGGTGAAAAATCACTTTCTTTCTGGTACTCTCCATCACATCAATTACCTTATCTTAATTTTCTTCTTTTCTGTTTCTATCTTTTATATTCAAATAATTTGACGCATCCATTAAGCGAGGATTTAATAATTCATTTTAAAAGTGAAAAGATATTTAAAATATATAAAATATGTTATAATAAGAACGTTTAAATAACTTAACATGGATAAAATGTTAAAGTTAATGTTATAGATATTAGCGAGATAAAACGAGGAATCTACTTCTACGACCTAACAATCCAAGACCAGAAATTAAAAGCACATTCACAATTTATGGAGTGGTCCATAACGAAGACAAAATTTAGAAAAAAAAAATTAAACCAGTTTTTTATGAACTTATCTATGGTTGTGATTGTGAGTTCACATGGAGATTATTGGAAAAGGAAAGGCTCAAACTGCAAAAGAAAAGAAAACAAAAATATTGTTTCATTTTTTAGAAAAATTGCTTTTTATTATATTCCCTTGGTCATCCGCCACTCAGAAAAAGCGAACCACCAAGTTGCAGAATCCAGTAAAATGTATTAAATTTTGCTTTCTTTCTTCATCTGCTTTCTTCTTCAATCTGCCCCAAAAAATCACAGATTCTACCTTTTGATGCTAATGGGATCAACCCACCAACCCTAGAGTCTCACGCCAGCAAGATTAATTCATTCATCTCAAACCAAAAACCACCCACTTCAATTATGGCAGCACTTTCTACTTCCCATTACTTCAGGGTCTTCACTTTCTGCATTTTATTCCTCAAAACCCTAGCATTTGACCCGATTCCTTTGTTTTCTTACGCTGGATTTGGTAAAGATCTGAAATTTAAGCCCAACGTGGCCCTTTTTGGTAATGCAAAGGTTGTCAATGACGGGTCTGGGATTCATTTCTCTGCTTCTGGAAGTTCAGACACTGGGAGAGTCATGTACAAGAAACCCATCAAGCTTTTTCAAGGTAAACCAAGACAATTAGTGTCAATTTCTACTTACTTTGCCTTTTCAATCTCCCTGGACATGGGGGGTGGTTTGGCTTTTGTTATGGTTCCAAAGGGTTCTGTGGGTGATGTGTTTTATCAAAGTTCTTCTGGGTTGAATGATAGAAATTTTGAAGTTATTGCTGTTGAGTTTAGTGCTTCAGGGGGTGGTAGAAATGGGGTTTCTACTGGTTGTAATATGACCATTATTGTTGGTGGTTCAGTTGTTGCTAAAATAAGTAACAATTTGGCTTTAACAAGTGGAGAAAAGTTACATGCTTGGATTGACTATGAAGCTAGTTCTCGGCGCTTAGAAGTTAGATTTAGTCAGCATGGAAAATCAAGGCCTTCTGTTCCACTGCTATGGCACTCAATTGACTTGTCAAATGTGTTGAAGGAGAATGAAATGTTTGCGGGTTTTAGTTCTGTGAAGGGGAATGATTCTCAAGCATGCTTTCTCTATTCATGGAGCTTTGTTCTGAGGAGTTTTCCACATTCAATCCATTCAGAGCCTCTGGATCCAAAGGTCTTTGTTAAAAGCACTGAAAGTCCGGTGGTTAAACAAAGGAGTGATTGCTTCTTAAGAGTTCTTGCTGCAATGATATTTGGTACTGGATGTGGAGCTTTGACAGCATTTATTGTGCTTTACTTGTGGACCATCTTTGGTAATAAACGCGCAGTAGTGCCAGAGGAGACTGTTATGCAACCTGTAGATGTTGAGTATAGGAAAGTCAAAATTGTTGTAGATAAAACCATCCAAGACAGTAAGAATTAGAACCTCTTGAGGGAAGAGGTTGGAAGCTTGTGTTTATAAATTAGTTTGTCTTGTATTTAGGTTTTGCTCTATTGTAGCAGTCTTGGTAAAGGGCTACTATGTATTTGGCTTTTTTCTGACGTCTATTGTTTATCAACTGTGTTAAAGATTGCTTACTTTTTTTCAAAAATGCCCAATTTGAAGTTATTAATGAACTATATGAAGTTGCTTACATTGTTTTTGTTGTATGAAGATATGACAATCAACTATGTTAATGAATTGGTCGTTCGTCGGGCATTCTTTGGTAATGTAAACATACTTTTCTTACGACTTTCGGTTACTTTCCATTCAAGAGAAATTACCCCCTCTAAATATGCCACCCTCTACAAAATTAGCCTTGTGCCACTGCATTTCAAGGATCTCAAATATCTTTAAAAGAAATGGTGTCACACACGTTTACAGGATATTGAAGTATCTGGTCTTGTCTGAAATTGTTCAGACCATAGAAATTATAAACTGAGAATTTAGAAGACACATGCAGTGAAATGAATGTTTGATTTGGTGGCATAAATAACTGCTATAATTATGGTTCGTCTACACCCCTACCCCCTCCACAGACATTTGAACACTGTATTTTAAGATATCGATCGAATATCTTCAAAAGAAAAGTTTAAAATGGAAATAGCTAATGCTAAAATATTGGTCGCTGAGTTGAGATGAGATGTAGTTTCACAGCTGTCATACTCAAAAACACAAAAAGCTTTTTCTGAGAAACATTTACAGGCAGCGGACGAACATTGCTTGCTAATTGTCCAAATTTTTTCAAGTAGCTCAAATTTGAATTTAGTCATAAAGTATTCTTCAATTAGAATTGACTTGACAACGACTTCGATAAACGCTCCTAACGCTCCCACTTGCTTTTTTTCCCACAAGTTTCAACATTCATTTCGAACTTATTATAACAGCAGTATGAACACGTCTGAGTTGGTCGAATAACTTTTTCAGGAGCAGTAAATAGTGTCTCATTCATACAGCAGTGTCATTCATATTCATATAACGTGCAAGGATCTAATAAGTTAACACTAATGATCGATATTAGGACGGATTAAAATATGAAAGCAATAGTGGCTTTATATTGTCTTTCTTCCTACAGGTTACATAAAAGCAGAAACCAAAAACATCAGAGCCTGTTTGATATAGAACAGTAAAAGAAACTTAATCAAGCCGGACCAGAACCATCCCCTCGTGAAGGGACAATTAACCGGCAACAGGAAGTTGCGGCATGTTATACTATTCTTCATTTTCACCGCATTACACAAACATCAAAAATCAAATTTCAGGTCCATATTCGTCCTCCTCATCTTCCTCCTCATACTCATCGTCCTCAGCAGTGGCATCCTGGTACTGTTGATACTCCGACACAAGATCGTTCATGTTGCTTTCGGCCTCAGTGAACTCCATCTCATCCATGCCTTCACCAGTATACCAGTGCAAGAAAGCCTTTCTCCTGAACATAGCAGTAAATTGCTCACTCACTCTGCGGAACATTTCCTGAATGGATGTAGAGTTTCCAATGAATGTAGAGGCCATCTTCAAGCCTGTGGGGGGAATGTCACAAACTGTGGATTTCACATTGTTGGGAATCCATTCAACAAAGTATGAGGAGTTCTTGTTCTGCACATTGATCATTTGTTCATCAACCTCCTTGGTACTCATCTTTCCTCTAAACATGGCTGAGGCAGTGAGGTATCGGCCATGGCGAGGGTCAGCAGCGCACATCATGTTCTTGGCATCCCACATTTGCTGTGTGAGTTCTGGAACACTCAGGGCCCTGTACTGCTGAGAGCCACGGGATGTCAATGGAGCAAATCCCACCATGAAAAAGTGGAGACGGGGGAAGGGAATGAGGTTCACTGCAAGCTTTCTCAGATCAGAGTTAAGTTGACCAGGGAACCGCAAACAACAGGTGACACCAGACATGGTTGCTGAGATCAAATGGTTCAAGTCACCGACTGCACAAGAATGAAAAACAACACATTCAATAATCTCGTTCAAAAATTAATTGGAAACAGAGTTAGGTGGATTGTAAAAGCTTACAGCTTGGAGTTGTTAGCTTCAGGGTACGGAAGCAAATGTCGTACAAGGCTTCATTATCCAGCACCATGCACTCGTCTGCATTTTCAACAAGCTGGTGAACTGAGAGAGTAGCATTGTAGGGTTCCACCACAGTATCAGAAACCTTGGGAGAAGGAAAAACTGAGAAAGTAAGCATCATCCTATCTGGGTACTCTTCCCTTATCTTAGAAATCAACAGGGTACCCATTCCTGATCCAGTACCTCCACCCAGTGAGTGGCATACTTGGAAACCTGCACGGACGAATAGCATCAAAAAATCACACAACTAACACCAGGATTCAAAAATCACAAATACCATTTCGAAAATCAACACATCCTTTGCTAAAAAGAGGAATGAACCACAAAAAAAAAAACTCCATTTCAAGGTTCTCCGACAAAAAAATCTCATCGCCTTATGATCATCTAAGAATAAGTCACGGAACACATCCCGAGCCACCTCATGAAAAAAGCCACATGCAAATCCAAAAATCCCTCATGAACAAACTCCATGAAACACCCAACTCACAAAACCCTAAAAACCCACACAAGCACACTCATTTCAAAACCACCCACAAACCCACACCCTTTATCATACCAACAACACACAAAAACCCAAACTCAAATCCACCGGGAAAACACAAGAAAGCTTAAATCTTTAAACATAAAAACCCATACCCTGCAGGCAATCACAGTTCTCTGCCTCCTTTCGCACAACATCAAGCACAGAATCAATCAGTTCGGCACCCTCGGTGTAATGCCCCTTGGCCCAGTTGTTCCCGGCACCAGACTGCCCAAAAACAAAGTTGTCGGGCCTGAAGATCTGACCGTACGGACCAGACCGGACGCTGTCCATAGTGCCCGGTTCAAGGTCCATGAGAACCGCTCGAGGCACGAACCGGCCGCAACTGGCCTCGTTGTAGTAAACATTGATCCTCTCGAGCTGCAGCTCCGAGTCCCCACCGTACCTTCCGGTGGGGTCGATGCCATGCTCCGCACAAACCACTTCCCAGAACTTGGCGCCGATCTGGTTGCCGCACTGGCCACCCTGAATGTGAAGGATCTCACGCATCTTGAGTAGAGAAGAAAGAAAAAAATGAAATTGGAATTTGAAAGAAGCAGAAAGATTGTATTTTGGGTTTTTGAGTGGGGACGAGGGGGTAAGGGGGTGAGAGGGTTCTTTTATAGAAAAGTTGGTGGCTTTTTGTTGCAACGGTTAGATTTTGAATAGGGTTGGAGAAATGGATGAGCTGTGACTTTTTTTTTATTTTATTTTTGGGTGGGAAAAAGGTGTGTAAGAGAGGGTTTTGAAATTTGAATTTTTGAATGTCCAGCTGGAGGTACTGTTTTTGTGGACCCTTTGTAGGAAAAAAAAATGAACTTTCCTCCCTTTGTGGGATGATAGGGGTGACAGTCAAAATCTTAAACGGTGGAGTCTTTATAGAGATTTGAAACTTTTGGTTTTTTATTTCTTAAACATTTAAATGGTTGAGTAATTTATTCGTGCGTTTTGTTGCTTGCAAAAGGGTGTAAAGGCAAGTGTCTAATTTTGCGGAATGTTAGTGTCCAGATAAAGAAAAATGGTGGACCCTCTTTTTCTAAAATAAGATTTTCGAATAGGTTGATTAAAATTTTCTTTTTCCACTTATAATATGATGACACAATGTCATTTTTCAATCAATAGTCATAATTAGGATGACCGTTGTCTATTCCATCTTATTTTCTAACTAAAATATTCATTATTTTCCTATGAAAATTCGGTTTTATCCTAATCTTATCGGAAGATAAGTATATCACTATTTTATACTTTTATGATTTCAACTATTAATAAATAATTTTTTACGCAAAAATAAAAGTCACCGTAACTAAAACATGATACTATATTAAAGTCAAAAGAATATATATATATATATATATAAAATTATATAAATATTAAATGAGAGTATTAAATAATAATTGAATAAATAAATGTCAGATATTTACATAAAATAGTAAAAAACTTGTGTCTTCAAAGTAAAAATAAGTTAAGTATAAAAAAAACTTAATATAAATTTATTACATTACCTAAATCATTAAAAGTATTTTAGTAATTTAAATTTAGAACGGGTATAACATCATTTTCATCTTATATATCCAATTAAAAAAAATTACTCATATAAATACTTACATTTATATCTATTCAATGTAGAGATTCTCCATCAAAATCTAAATAAATTTGAATAATATTTATAGAAATAGATTCATTTATCATCTCAAGCTCATACCTAAAAATGGTTTATATAAAATTTTAATCATCGTTAAGTTTAATTGTACATATTAATGACTTTCATTTACGTCTTCTTAGTCTTCTTATATGTTTTCCACCACACAAAAAGGCACAAACGTACTTTACTAGAATTTTGACCCGTGCAATGCACGGGTTGTAAGGCCCCATTTAATTTAATGCGAAAAATTAAAGCAAACGCCACACAGAGATAACGATGTAGCGTAGTCCTGGGGTTCTAAACACAATCCCTACAAAAACAACCGGGCACACCACGATGCCAAAGGAAACTGAAAACCAACCTAACAAAGAGTGTAAAGTAGAAATACATGAAACGATACATGGGCCTTAGCCCTAAAAATATGTGAAGAGAACTCCAGCCCAGATGGCTAAGCAACGGAATCACCATTCCCTTGTTGGTCACGAGAACCTCGCCCATCTGCTCCCATCAATTACATTGATGATCATCGCAAGAAAGAAGAGCCACATACAAGACAACCATACAATAAGCAGGGTAAGCTAGAGCCAACACATATTCATCACGCAGTCAGGTACATTATCATCATTCTATATCCATATAACGACCAAGCATGTTATGACTCTTCATTCAATACACTACGACTCAACTCGACTCATCCGGATATGTATAACTTAGTCGGATTCAGCAGATGCTTGCACTTGTGGTGGATACCCCTGCTCGACCCTGAGCTGCTCATCTCCGAGCTATGTGTTACAAGTGTTACGATGAATCAAATCTCCCTCACCACAAGGTTAGCCCTTAATGAATTTCAGGCCTCCTGCTACTCTCACCACAGGGGTCAGTCCGCTCTAAGTGAGACTAACTAGCTCCTTAGAGTGTCAAGATGCAACCTTAACTTGAATCCTTACCTAGTTATACAGATGGGGCACCACCATGGACACCCACTAATAGGGGCCATGGAATTACGTCCCGACCACTGAAGCGCGACCTCGGAGGTCTCACCTAGAGACCCCAAGGAATTTACACACTGACACGGACCCACATACATAACTCAGCAATAAGAGAACATTAAATCATATTTACATTTCCATACCAACCCCTGAGATTAATTCCTCATACGCATCATATTTCGAATCCATACCTCTGATCATCCCCACCCCATGAATCTAGGGCCTCATCTCATATCAATAACGTGTTCCTTTAGTTCCAAACCACTCATTCATTTCACATGCCAATATCATACCCAACCCGTCATACGCAATTCATAATTCATGCCAAGCATACATAATAATCCATTATATACATGTTTCTCATCATACAATTCACATCTAAACCAATATCAATCATCCAAGAATAAACAAGCACCCAAACAACGTACTGCCTCGCCCAATCCCTCGCTCAAGCTGAAGGGTTTCGCTCAGGCGAGCCCCCCCTTCGCCTAGGCGAGGGTTCGATGAAGCACCCAGGGAACATCATGGGATCTCGCTTAGGCGAGACCCCTCTCGCCTGGGCGAGGTGTTCACTCGCTCAAAAGTCGAGCTGGTCGCCTGGGCAACCTTTCGCGCAAAAAAATGATCCAAGCGAGTCCCTGTTCATCTCGCCTAGGCGAGACTGGATCGCTTGGGCGAGAGTAACAGGCTTCGCCACTGTTCTTCTGCAACAGTCATTCTCACCACACCAAAGAAACATACCAAACGCATTTTTAAGCACGCAGAGCCTCAAATCAGTCAAAGATCCTCAGTACATGATGAAGGATTGACCACAACCAAGGATGGAGGCACATGCTTAAGAAGACTAAGCATGTTTAGAAAGGAAGTTCACTAATCCTTCATCCCTTTCATTTTTGTTTGTTATTTTTGATTCCCTAAGTTGACTTAGTTGAATCAGCTTTAGTTGACTTGTTGACCTTTGACTAGGTTTGACTTGTTGACTATAGTTGACTTGACTTAAGCCAACATGCTAATCTATGTTTATTTGCTTTGTAGGTTAATTAGGAGTAAGAAAGCAATGCTAGGTGGCGCATGATGATTGGGGAGCATAAATGATGTGGATGAGAGAGTAAAGTAAAGGCATAAAGCATAAAGTAAAAGGCATAAAACAAGTGTACCTATGTACCTTTGGTCTCCTTTGTTTTTAGCACACTTTGGCCACTTTTTGGAGACATATGAGACACATTCTTTGTCTCCTTTTGTGCTAGAACGAAATTAGCCTTGTACACACCATAGTTGGCTCCTTTGTCTCTCATTTTTGTAACCTTATTTGACCTAGTTTCTAGAAGCTAGGGTTATGTTTTTGTAGAGACATCCTTAGGTATCTTTTATTTGCTTAGAGGCCCCTAAACTCTTCTATATAAGGGGTGCTCCTAGACATGTAAAAGAGTTGAACATTTTGAAGTAAAAACACTCTTGTGTCTCAACCATTTGTGAAAGTTTCCTCCCTTGGGAGTGAATACTTTTAAGCCTTATCTTGCATAGCAAGTGGCGGCACACATCCACTCATCTTCAAGGTTGCCATGGCTTCTAGCCTAGCCTTGTAGTGGCGTGCTTCTCACATTTTTACCATTTCTTTCCTTTCCATTTTATGTTTTCTTCTTCCTTTAATTGTTCTTGGTTTTCTATGATTTATGTGCTTTCCATTTCCTTTTCATTTTGAATCAATCCATCATCTTCTTCTCTTGAGCTTTGTGAAAGGAACCTTCACATCTAGATAGCTTGCTATCTTAATGTCCAGTGGGGATTTCACTTAGCTTTCTTAATCAACTCTCACCATATTCAATAATCTTAAAAAGGAACAAGTTAATCCTTCATCATTTGGTATCTAGAGCTTTGGTTGTCCTTGAATATGGTGTTTTCATGTTCTAACCTTGTCTTGTGTAGTTATCTTTGAATGGTCCACATAAAAACAGTGTTGGCAGCAACGTGTGCGTTTTTGAAAAAATTACTGCAGCTAGCGTCCAAAAGTAACGTTCTTTATATCAAAAGAAAGCTCTTTGAGTCTAGTTTCCAACAAAAAAAGAATTAACGCATTTGGAGTTCTGTGGAGAGAGTTATGATCAAATGAGTAAGCAAAGGTCAGAGCTGCCGAGAATACGAAAAACAACGTTTTCAGGTTATATTGGGCCAAGAGGAGTGACGACTGGTTCTGCGGAATAGTGAGAGTGAGAGGGTTAGGTCAGATTAGGGTTTGATTTTTATCACTTGGGCCAGCCCGAGGCCTAATTACAAGGAGCAGCCCCTTTACTTTAGGGCAAAATTAATAAAGCAAATTTTATGGGCCTTACACGGGTTATGGGTTATTTTTTAGATGAATCAATTTTGTTTTTTTAGTAAGTGAAAAGATTAAGAAGTTAAAAATAGACATTAATAATAATGATAAATATGATTTAAAATAGGAAATATCAATTTTATAATGTTTATAAATGAATGTAACAGTTTTGAAACATCCATATCATGATAATACTAATCATAACAATACTAATTGTAATAATCATTGTTTTGTTCAATATAAAATTTTAATTTTTTGAACATTTATATTTGTACTTGTTATGAACATTTATACAAAACTTTGTATTGATTTCATGATTCCAAAGACTATTATAATCTACACTATAAAATCGATATAACTATTAAATTTAAAATTGGATTAAAAAAACAAAAGAATGCAATACAATGATTGACAAATAACCGGAATAGTATAAGATTAATTTTTATACCTCTTATCACAGGTTTTTAAATATTTATTTTTAAATCACATTTGTAGTTGTAGTGGTTAGTTACATTTTCATCTTCATTTATAATTAGTATTTTCAATCAAATCTTTTTTTCTATTTCACTCTAGAAACTGTTACATATAGTTGTCCATTAGGGAATATGGGGCGAGAAAGATAAAATTCAACTTTAGAGAGAGTTTGCCATTGTCTTTTATTATATGCCTTCTAAGTCACACAACTACCTTTCACCTAATTAAATTAAATATTAATATAACTAAAATTCATTTCTCAATAAAAATAATAATATAAATAAAATCCAACTCCAATTATAATTTTCCAATTTTGCAATCACAATTATGTGTAGAACTAAAACATAATAAGGTTTAGTATTTATTAATTATAAAGTTGTTAATTATTACTTTTTGTATTCATTAATTATAATGTTACTATTTATTATTTCTTGTATAAAGAAATTTATATTAATGTTATTCGTGAAGATAGATAAAAAATTGTTTCTTTTAATTTATTTTTTAACTTTTATTTTAATTTTTTCATATTTCTATTTTTTATTACATTAATTATTTTCATACATATTTCCAAGTATTTTATTGAAATAGATATTTATTAAATATTTATATATATGTATTTTATTTTATATAAAAATAGTAAAATTTATGAAATATTTATTATTTTAAATAATAATTAATTAAAATAATGAATAATAAAAAATTATGATAAGTTTATTTATAATAATATAAATTGTTTTTATATATTGTGATTTGAATATAGAAATATGTTAAGTTTAGAATAAATGATAAAGTGTGTCAAACAATATTTAAAATATGAATAAACAATTGTAATAATCAAATGACCTTAATTATTATTTTTAATTTGTTTTCAATAGAGTATATTATTATATGATAATATATATTTACATATTTTTTTATGTAAATTTGTTAATATAAAGATGTATAATAACAATTAAATTGATACATGATTATCGATAATCTATGTAACGTCCCATTTAATTTAATACACAAAATTAAAGGAAAACGTCACACAATATAAGTACAGTAGCGTAGTCCTGGGGTCTTTAACACCACCCCGACAAAACTCGGGCACACCACGATGCCAAAGGAAAGCTGAATACGAATACAACATAGAGTGTAGCGTAGAAATACAGAAAGAGATACATGGGCCACAGCCCTAAATAAGACACAAGCAAAACTCCAGCCCAGATGGCTAAGCAGCGGAATCACCATTCGCTTGTTGACCATGAGAACCTCGCCCATCTGCTCCCATCAACCAAGTTGATGATCATCGCAAGGAAAACAGCCACATACAACACAACCATGCAACGAAACGGGTAAGCTAGAGCCAACAACATATTCATCATGCAATCAAATATATTTTCATCATCTCATATCCACATAGCAACCAGACATGTTATGACTCTTCATTCAATACACTACGACTCGACTCGACTCATCCGGATACGTATAACTCGGTCGGATTTAGCGGATGCTTGCACTTGTGGTGGACACCTCTGCTCGACCCTGAGCTGCTCGATCCTGAGCCATGTGTTACCAGTGTTACGATGAATCAAAAATCTCTCCCACCACAAGGTTAGCCCTTAATGAGTTTCAGGCCTCCTGCTACTCCCACCACAAGAGTCAGTCCGCTCTAAGTGAGACTAACTGGCTCCTCGGAGCGTCAGGATGCAACCTTACCTTGAATCCTTACCTAGTTATACAGATGGGGCACCACCATGAACACCCACTAGCAGGGGCCATGGAATTACGTCCCGACCACTGAAGCGCGACCCCGGAGGTCTCACCTAGAGACCCCAAGGAATTACACGCTGACACGGACCAACATTCATAAATCAGCAATAAGAGAATATTGAATTATAATTTTCCAATTCCATATCAACCCTTGAAGTTTAATCCTCCCATCAATCACATCTCAAATCTGTGCCTCTTATCATCACCACCCCAATGAGTCCAGGGCTGCGTCTCACATTAATACCAGGTTCCTTTAGTACCGAACCTCTCATTCATTTCACATGCCAATAACATACCCAAACCATCGTACGCAATTCATGAATCATGCCAAACATACCTCATGCCCCATTATATATACATATATCACTCATCATTCATCATTCATGAATCATGTCACGCACATATAGCAACCCGTTAAGCATATATTCATACATCAGTACATGCATCTCATCATAGCAGTCATACCCAAACAAGTCCAAGCACAAGAGAACAAATATGCAACCCAATACCACACTGTCTCGCCCAAACCCCTCGCTCAGGCTGAAGGGTCTCGCTCAGGCGAGACAGGCTCGCTCAGGCGAGCCCCCCTTCGCCTAGGCGAGGGCTAAAAAAAAACCAGGGCCTGGGCAACACGGGATCTCGCTTAAGCGAGATCCCTCTCGCTTGGGCGAGTTGCCTGCTCGCTCAAAAGTTGAGCGAGCCGCCTGGGCGACTTTTCACGCAATAAACCTAGGCGAGCTCCCTGTTTCATCTCGCCTAGGCGAGATTGACTCGCTTGGGCGAGATTAACAGGTCTCGCCACTGTTCTTCACTGCACAGCCATGTTTTCTGGCCAAACAACACATGCAATGTACTTTCACATCTCAAAAATGACAGATCCAACCATACAATTAACACACAATGCATAAACAGTTCAAAAAAAGGACTCGAAGCTAGAACCCTAACTTCCCGTACCTGGAAAACCTAGCGAAGACCTCTACTACGTGACCACGAGCACGGCAGCTCCGAGGATGCGCTATAGGGCTGCGGTGAGAGTGGGACAGGACCAGACAGGTGGGTTAGCCAGGGCTCTTACAACAGATCACGAAAAAGTTACGAAAAGGGAACTAGCACGAACTCGAGAGTCACTTACATGGAGTAACGGAACTTCCCGGCAATGGAACCCTAGCAGAAGATGGGTGGCGGCTGCAGCTCAAGGCAAGGGCAACTTTTCTGAAAGTGTAGGGTACCCTAGGTTTAGGGCAGACCTAAGGCTTATATACTATGGGCCGGCCTTTAGGCCCAATACTGTAGGGCAACCCACTAACTTTTGGGGCAGGAAAAATGGGGCCTTACATTCTCCCCAACAAGAAAATTTTCGTCCTCGAAAATTCATCGATAAGATAGGAAGGAGCTATGTTCTCCTTATCTCCTCTGGGAACCACTACTCAAACACGACATATCCAACGAATCCCACACCTATAACCATTGGAAAACTTTGCCTCTGTGCTAAGCGATATGTGTCCAACTATGTAGATTAAATTAGTCACTACTCTCGAAGCACTCCAAATCCTCCAACCTTAAAATCCGAATGCTCCTCCATGCATGCCCCACTAACTTGTATCTAACATACTGACTCACTTTCTATGTGTTCTCCGCTACCTCTTGTAGGTTTTTATCAACTTCTCAGATGACCTTAAGTCTCCAACCAAGGCACGCTCGTTATCACTTCACATCACCTTGTTCACTCCTTTATGCATCACTCCACTGACTTGATCACTCTCGAGTGTTGGCCTACTGCCACACCATCTACACTTTTGACCACTTTTTGTATATTGAGACTCCTACATCTTCTTCTCATTTAAACCTTCAACTGCTTTCTTCACCAGATCGCATCGGCATCCTATCTTCATCTTTAACCCCCCCTAACTTATAGGCAACATTCCACAAAACCTCAGAACCATAACTTCCATTGACTTCAAATTTCTAGTCTGGTTCGTACCACGCAACTCCACGATACACCTCAAATTTTTTTTTTTTTTTTTAACCTTGTTGAGAGGTTCACTAGTGCTAATAAGATGACGAGACTAATGAAATCCCTCACACATTCTCTTCCCAATCCAAACACTTATGGTTCTCAACCAACTCTCACTCTTACTTCATCAAATCAAGGATCTTCAATTCCCTTCTCTGGCTAGACATCTACTCTCACTTCCTCACTTCCAAGTTGGCACCCTAACTTGAAATCATGACTCAAACCATCCCCTACTTCTCTTGCACAACTTTCTTTGAGCAACTTCATAAGTCCAACTTTAACTGGTAACTGAACATCCTTAACTGATACTCATAAGAACGACACATTTATTGTTCATAAGTAAGATAGTTCTCTCCACACACCTTTTACCCCTCATAAGTATCACTTGCCACCATCTCGCTGCGCTACTCTGATCACCACAAAAAGCTACTCATTTGTTTACTCGAAATGATGCCCCTTTCATGTCTGCCGTGACAAGGAATCAATCATCACCGAGAAACCTTCTTTCAAAACTTCTATGCAACTTGTAAAATCCTTTGGACTCACCTCTTTATAGTCTTAGCGTCTCATTTTCGCAACATTGCATCCACCCTCCCTAACTATGCGTCCTGTTAGGCACTTCATCCTTTGTCAATACCCTTTCTTGCACATTTTAAAGACTCTGTTCGCACTTGGATACTCGCCGTTAAACCTTGACGACACAGCTAACATGTTTGAGATTGCCTTACCTCCACCATGTTCTCCACTCTATACAACCATAGGTCCGAAAAGTCAATCCTCCCTTATCTAACGTTTTCCCTTGAACAATCTATTCCACCACTACCTTTCCTCTGATGTTCACCAAATTTGCTGTCATCCTTGTGGTCATACTCAGTATAAGCCACCACTTCTCCGACATCCCCTCCACCTCCGTATTTATTTCAGACTCGCTGTAGAAACCATTCCATTAGGGACTATTGTCTCAAGTTTCCTCTTCAGGCACCAATGCAAAGGGAAATTTTATCACACTAAGGTCAAAACTCTGGTACTTGTCCCACAGTACGTCCATAACTCCTTTTCCACTGAGATCCCCTTCGTCCATCATCCACTTTCCCTCGTCAGATGTCTTTGATTCACGTGAAGCTTTGTCCCCACTATTTAGCTTGGTCCATACCTCACACGCCACCATTGAATCATCTCTTTTTATTCCAAGAACACCACCTCGTGGGTTGTCCAGCTCATCAGGATGAGATTGAGAAAACAACTGATTCACCCTTGAGACTACGTCCCAACACCGCATAATTCAGATCGGATTTAAATTCAAATACTTTCATCACCCCGAAGGCACCATACGCTCGAGCGGGTCTCCACTTGGTCGCAATTTTGGCGAAACCATCGTCTCAACTTCAGTCCTTTCTTAAAGACAACCATCACTCATCTACCATACCGACGACATCAAGGAGTACACGATCCCAAGAAAATCGGCCCTTAGTCCCAGCATCTCTTCGTAAGGCGCATCTCTGTATGATATTTATTCGCGCTACCCACTTTAGCATCAACCATCGTAGACACCATGCCAACCACTCAGAACTTCCCTCTTTATTTCCCCCATCATTGTGTTATGACATCAGTTGGGTTGTCCTTCCATACGAGAATAACCCTTTAAAGACTCGCCCCTTCTTCTAGTACGTGAAACCTTTCACTTTATACCCAGGGTCAGATGTCCTACTCATGGGAACTACTTTCCCCTTGAAGCATCCCACTCACAAATTTGGAAATACCCCTCATTACCTGCTGACTATTAATCCTGGTATGAATCCCTTATGCCATTTCCTCCCTATCCATCAATTGTTCCTTCCCCTACTTTGGAACGTCATCTCTCCCGACTGACCAGTAACCCTCATCCATCCCAGCCTCTCATTAGAGGTTTGCCATCTTTTGCACTTCCCAGTCTCCTCCTCTCTTACCTTTCTTGTCGCTAAGCAATTCCTCCACTTTTAGCAACCTCAGATTTGCCAATTGTTCCTCTTACACCACTCCAAGAAGCACTAGATGTGACCATATGACTATATTCAATGACACTCCATCTAACACCGTATGCATTTTCATAACTCGGAACCTCACTATCGTCGGGGTGTAGAATCGGCTTGATTTCCTCAAACGATGTGGCACTTGCATGCACTGATACCCCTTAGTGTTATTACCCTTTTGATTCAACTCCCTTTAGAAAGCTTGTAGTATCTTTATTTTGGGAACTCTAGCATATTCTCCAGTTTATCAGTCCAAGACGTTAAATCTCAATCCCCTTATCTCCGTAAACACTAGACACGAAGCACAGAGGCGCAGCAAGACAAACTAGATCATACCCAACAACAATCTATCACTCACAGACAACGAACCCCTTTTTGTCTGTCGCCCCTATTTCCCCGAACCATCAGAATTAAGAAAGGAAAACAACCTTTAATCTAGTCATGAGTGTGCACCCTCATTACTCTATCAAGGCGTTTTCTGTTCCTAAACTTTTGGTTTCACTGACAAACTCGACTTGACATGACTACTTACGCCCGCAAGGAACGACAAACCCACAACCTCAAGTCATCCTAAGGACGAACTGCTCTGATACCATAATTGTAACGTCCCATTTAATTTAATACACAAAATTAAAGGAAAACGTCACACAATATAAGTACAGTAGCGTAGTCCTGGGGTCTTTAACACCACCCCGACAAAACTCGGGCACACCACGATGCCAAAGGAAAGCTGAATACGAATACAACATAGAGTGTAGCGTAGAAATACAGAAAGAGATACATGGGCCACAGCCCTAAATAAGACACAAGCAAAACTCCAGCCCAGATGGCTAAGCAGCGGAATCACCATTCGCTTGTTGACCATGAGAACCTCGCCCATCTGCTCCCATCAACCAAGTTGATGATCATCGCAAGGAAAACAGCCACATACAACACAACCATGCAACGAAACGGGTAAGCTAGAGCCAACAACATATTCATCATGCAATCAAATATATTTTCATCATCTCATATCCACATAGCAACCAGACATGTTATGACTCTTCATTCAATACACTACGACTCGACTCGACTCATCCGGATACGTATAACTCGGTCGGATTTAGCGGATGCTTGCACTTGTGGTGGACACCTCTGCTCGACCCTGAGCTGCTCGATCCTAAGCCATGTGTTACCAGTGTTACGATGAATCAAAAATCTCTCCCACCACAAGGTTAGCCCTTAATGAGTTTCAGGCCTCCTGCTACTCCCACCACAAGAGTCAGTCCGCTCTAAGTGAGACTAACTGGCTCCTCGGAGCGTCAGGATGCAACCTTACCTTGAATCCTTACCTAGTTATACAGATGGGGCACCACCATGAACACCCACTAGCAGGGGCCATGGAATTACGTCCCGACCACTGAAGCGCGACCCCGGAGGTCTCACCTAGAGACCCCAAGGAATTACACGCTGACACGGACCAACATTCATAAATCAGCAATAAGAGAATATTGAATTATAATTTTCCAATTCCATATCAACCCTTGAAGTTTAATCCTCCCATCAATCACATCTCAAATCTGTGCCTCTGATCATCACCACCCCAATGAGTCCAGGGCTGCGTCTCACATTAATACCAGGTTCCTTTAGTACCGAACCTCTCATTCATTTCACATGCCAATAACATACCCAAACCATCGTACGCAATTCATGAATCATGCCAAACATACCTCATGCCCCATTATATATACATATATCACTCATCATTCATCATTCATGAATCATGTCACGCACATATAGCAACCCGTTAAGCATATATTCATACATCAGTACATGCATCTCATCATAACAGTCATACCCAAACAAGTCCAAGCACAAGAGAACAAATATGCAACCCAATACCACACTGTCTCGCCCAAACCCCTCGCTCAGGCTGAAGGGTCTCGCTCAGGCGAGACAGGCTCGCTCAGGCGAGCCCCCCTTCGCCTAGGCGAGGGCTCAAAAAAAACCAGGGCCTGGGCAACACGGGATCTCGCTTAAGCGAGATCCCTCTCGCTTGGGCGAGTTGCCTGCTCGCTCAAAAGTTGAGCGAGCCGCCTGGGCGACTTTTCGCGCAATAAACCTAGGCGAGCTCCCTGTTTCATCTCGCCTAGGCGAGATTGACTCGCTTGGGCGAGATTAACAGGTCTCGCCACTGTTCTTCACTGCACAGCCATGTTTTCTGGCCAAACAACACATGCAATGTACTTTCACATCTCAAAAATGACAGATCCGACCATACAATTAACACACAATGCATAAACAGTTCAAAAAAAGGACTCGAAGCTAGAACCCTAACTTCCCGTACCTGGAAAACCTAGCGAAGACCTCTACTACGTGACCACGAGCACGGCAACTCCGAGGATGCGCTATAGGGCTGCGGTGAGAGTGGGACAGGACCAGACAGGTGGGTTAGCCAGGGCTCTTACAACAGATCACGAAAAAGTTACGAAAAGGGAACTAGCACGAACTCGAGAGTCACTTACATGGAGTAACGGAACTTCCCGGCAATGGAACCCTAGCAGAAGATGGGTGGCGGCTGCAGCTCAAGGCAAGGGCAACTTTTCTGAAAGTGTAGGGTACCCTAGGTTTAGGGCAGACCTAAGGCTTATATACTATGGGCCGGCCTTTAGGCCCAATACTGTAGGGCAGCCCACTAACTTTTGGGGCAGGAAAAATGGGGCCTTACAATCTATTTTCATTTTGAAGTACAACAAAATATAAGAGCAAAAATGTAACAATTAATACATGTTATAATTGTCTTTCATTTTATTTTATGGTTTAAGTAGACACAGTCTTTCAAGTTCTTGTCTCTGTGTATATCCCTTCTTTCCAACATTTCTTTTATTATGTAATAATAATAAACCAAATTTTATTTTATTGTATGTCTCTTAGTTAAAACATTACATATAGTTAGAGAGGTAGGATGGATTAGGATGTGCATACATCATTCATATTTGTAACAAAAAGATATATATTTTCATTGACATAAACAAATTATATGTTTTGCTAATAATATTGTAATCAGTGGCGAAGCACTGTTAGGGCAAGGAGGGGCCATGGCCCCCAAAGTTTTAAATTTTTTTTTATATTATATATATTTTAATTTTTTTTATATTATAGATATTAAAAAATATATTATAATTAAATCAAATATTTTATTTCTTTTATAAACATAATAATTAATGTTAATAAATAATAAAATATAAAATTAAACATAATAAAAAATAAAGAATAAAAAGATTTATAAGATATTTTTTTATTTATTATGGTTTGAATTTCTCACAAATTGTTCTCATATCCCACTCTCACCTGCTTTTTCTTGTTTTTGAAGAGAAAAAGATCTATTATTTTTGCTCTTATTTCTCCTATGTCCTCTTCCATTCTCATGGGAGAAAAGAAGAAGGTAATTCTTTGGTCTCAATTGACAGTGAAATATTAGTTTAAATAATTTGTTTAATGATCCGTTTTTACATTAATTGTTTATTTCATGAATATAGAAGAAAAAATATTGTATTGTGTGTTTTTTTTATAACCGAATCTTAATTGTGGTTCCATTATATGTCTTGAGTTTCTCAAAAATTGTTCTCATATCTCATTCTCAGTTGTTTTCTTTTGTTTTTGAAGAGAAAAAGATCTATCATTTTTGCTCTTATTTCTCCTCTGTTCTCTTCCATACTCAAGGGAAAAAAAAGAAGGTAATTCTTTGGTCTCAATTGATAGTGAAATATTAGTTTAATAATTTATTTAATGATCTTGTTTTATATTAATTTTTAATTTTATGAACATAGAAGAAAAAATATTATACTATGTGTTTTTTATAACCAAATTTTAATTGTAGTTCCATTATATGTCTTGAGTTTCTCACAAATTGTTCTCACCTATCTTCTTTTGTTTCTGTAGAGAAAAAGATCTATTATTTTTGCTCTCATCTTTCAGCGATTTTCTTCCATTCTTGAAGAAATAAATAAGGTAATTCTCTCTTGTCTCACTTGATAGTAAAATATTAGTTTAATCATTTATTTAATCAGCCTCTTGTATATTAATTTTTTATTTTATAAAAATAGAAAAAAAATATTGTACTTTGTGTTTTTTATAACTGGATTTTAAGTGTGGTTTGATTATTATTGAATTTTCTTTTGACAATTTTTTAGATATGTGTGATATATTTTTTAGTTATTGTTATACTAAATTATGTATTTATTTTTATTTTATTAGTGACAATAATTAAATATATAAATTTTTGATGTATTATTTTGGCTCCCCCAACAATTTTCGTCAAGATCCGCCACTGATTGTAATCATTATTTAAAAAAAAAAGTCTCATATATCTTAATTGACATAAACTAATTCTCTGTTATGATAATAATACTGTAATCATTATTACAAAAAAATAAAAGTCATTTTTGATAGTAGTGAAAAGATGAATCACACCTCATCTTCAAGTTTCTTATGAATTTGAGAAATAACTGAAGTAAAAAATATTATTGATTATTATCATTCTCAGAATTACCTATATTCAGTTTGTAATCAGAAATGCTCCTTCTGTGATAGTGGGATTATTGTCCATGAACTCAATGTTGAAGTAAAATTGAGTGTCTCCATCAACTTCCTAAAACTTTCCTTCTTTTTCTCATTTCCTCATTTTCTTAGTCATATCATGTACCCACAAATTCTTCATATCTTCCACAGATTCAATTTCATCTATTTTTGTCCTAGTTGTTTCCTCTTAAGTTGCTTCCATCTGATGAAGTTGTTGGCTGAGACTCCATTTTGTCTTGCAGCTTCTCAATGTAGGTGATAACATCTAAAATAATTGTTCCTCTAACAAATTTTGGAGTCTACAATGAGCTTATATTCTAGCAAGTATTGAATGAACCAGTAGACAAAGAAGTAGGAACTAAGAAAATGGGGACTTAAGTAGTTACATTTGTGATGATAACGTTTATAGACAACAACATCAAAAGCCTCATGTTGAGATCCACTCATATCAAATTATAATTGGGATATAAAAAACATGTCATCGAAGTAAACTTGTCTATTACATATATATTCACCATTTGTATCAACTCCTAAATTTGATCCACCTTTATTACTGCATTGTACAACCTATGAGGGAATGCAAGTTTTAAAATCACAATTGAATACATGTTGAATAAACATACAATAGGTAATTTAAAAACAATTTTTACCAAGTGAAGTACAATTCTAATATGATTAATAACACACTTTGGAAAAAAAATCGTGTAATCAAAATAAAATTGTACATTGCATATACTCAACAAGAGGACTGAATGCTAAAGTAAAGACAAGACCCATCTTCACACGCCACGACATTCCCACAAAAGACAAACCTGATCCTATTATCACCTGCAGACAAACCAAGTCGTAAATACATCTAATTCTAGATTACTTTTTCCTCATTATTAGTATTAGATTTTTTTTCTATTTTAACACAACAACCCATTGGATAACATCACGCAAAGCTAGACAAAATAATAGATAAAATCAATAATTGGTATTTTAAGATGTGACAAGCATCAACATGTAATATTTAGGACTAATTTTCATTTATAGCTTAGAGTATTTCCTTCACATCTATAATTTATATAATTGTGTGGAGAAACATTACTATACCAAGCACCCTATAAACATATACACAGATCCACCAGTTAAATTTTTTTTCTCAAATAGAGGATATCAATATTATATAGAAAAAAGTGTATGATCAATAATAGAAATATTACAAAGTAAAACAAAACTACTGGTCATGAATCTAATATAGTAAAACTAAATTTTGCCAAACTCTGATTATATAAATTCAAATATGTAATTGTACTCAATGAAGAACATTTGGATTCAACTTACAATTGTTCTAAGCATAGTGAACATGTTCCTCAATAACCACTTCACACCTTCTAATTTCCTGCATGAATAACTAAATCTTATGACTACAAATTTAATCAGTGAAACGAAAAACTAATAGTAACTAATCTTTAGTCACAACTTTCTTTCATAGAAAATAATGTTATTAATGATCTTAAACTATTTATAGTCCCAACTAATGTTTACTTAATATTTGAAAGAACCCATACATTTAAAAAGAGAATGCAATCGCAAGAACTCCAACCATAATATAAAGGATAGTTCATTCAACCGTATCAAAATCCCTTGATATGATCAGATTTCATTGAAACCAATAAGTGTAACTGTTTTGAATAAATATCTTTCGAATCTTAAACTTGAAATAACAAAATAAATAAATTACCAATTAACTATAAAAAATATCAAAACCATGAATCAAAGAAAGAATTTGAGAAGGATTCCCAAAGCTAATAATATCTTAGATACAATATATGCAACAAATTTAGGGTTGTAATATGGAAAACAATCTTCTAAAACTATAAAGACTAACAAAAAATTAAATTTGAATATATGCCACTAAAAATGAACATTGAAAAAGAAAACCATAAACTATAACATAAACCATATTAATCAGTGAAACAAAACTCCCTAATGGTTGGAAATAGAAAACATTAAAATTCAAGTTAAATGGTATTAACCGATGTTTCTTCATTAGATTATGAAGAGAGGATACTTTCATATCTGTGCAGAGATGGCCCATCATTGAAATATAGGCTATATGTTTTTTTTAGTGTTGACAACTTCATAAAATTCTCAACACATAATCAATTAACCCAAATCTAAAAAACAGACTAATTAAGAAATTTGACATTAAACAATTAGTAATAATCTTCACTAAGGGAGGAACACACAAAAAAATTACACAAACAATTTTATAAGAAGTATGACAGACAAAATAAAAATGAGAAAATAATTTGATTTTTTAACAACATTGATACTAACAATGTAGATTCAAAAAGTCATTCATTTGCATATCCAATCACAACAAAAAAGAGTGGAATTTAGTGATATTAACCATAGTTTCTTGGTTAGATTATGAAGAGGGGATACTTTCATATATGTGCAAAGATGGCTTATCAATTGAAATATAGGCTATATCTCTTTTTTAGTGTTGACAACTTCATCAAATTCTCAACACATAATCAATTAACCCAAAGCTAAAAAAAAAGACTAATTAAGATATTTGACATTAAACAATTAGTAATAATCTTCATAGAAGGAGGAAAACACAAAAATAATTACACAAACAATTTCATAAGAAGTATGACGGACAAAATCAAAATGACAAAATAATTTGATTCTTTAACAACATTGATACTAACAATGTAGATTCAAAAAGTTATTCATGTGCATATCCAATCACAACAAAAAAGAGTGGAATTTAGTGGTATTAACCATTGTTTCTTCATTTGATTATGAAGATAGTATACTTTCATATCTGTGCAGAAATGGCCCATCGTTGAAATATACGCTATATGTTTTTTGAGTGTTGACAACTTCATAAAATTCTCAACACATAATCAATTAACCCAAAGCTAAGAAAAAGACTAATTAAGAAATTGCACATTACACAATTAGTAATAATCTTCACTAAAGGAGGAAAAGACTAAACAATTACACAAAAAATTTCATAAGAAGTATGACGGACAAAATCAAAATGAGAAAATAATTTGATTTTCTAACGACATTGATACTAACAATGTAGATTCAAAAAGTCATTCATTTGCATATCCAATGACAATAAAAAAGAGTGGAATTTAGTGGTATTAACCATTGTTTCGTCATTAGATTATGAAGAGAGGATAATTTCATATCTCTATAGAAATAGCCCATCATTGAAATACATGCTATATGTTTTTTTTAGTGTTGACAACTTCATAAAATTCTCAAGACATAATCAATTAACCCAAATTTAAAAAAAAAGATTAATTAAGAAATTTGACATTAAACAACTAGTAATAATCTTCATAGAAGGAGGAAAACACAAAATAATTACACAAACAATCTCATAAGAAGTATGACGGACAAAATCAAAATGGGAAAATAATATGATTTTTTAACAACATTGATACTAACAATGTAGATTAAAAAAGTCATTCATGTGCATATCCAATTGATGAGTTCAAATTTTTGCCCTCATTTAATATTTAAATTTGGGGATTTAATTGAATTTTTTGTGCTTAAAGATTGATTTAATTAGGATTTATGATTATTGGATTTATTGAGTAAGTTTGGTAAAAGTGGCGTAAAAATTGATTTTAGTTGCATACAATATTATTGGATATTCTAACGTTTGTTAATGCAGCTGGAATTTATTTTTGGTCAATTAATAGTGTGATTTTAAAATATTCAAAGTTACAAAATAAGTCCAAAATCAAGAAATTCTGAAAAAGAATAAATCAGGAGCTAAATGCACCCCCAGATTTTATTTGCACACTCCTGCAAAGCGGACCACCAAAAACCTGTTCTGCACCCCAAGTTTTCACTAAGTTGCACCCCTCCTACCACTTAAACTCCACTCAACCAGATCATGCCATGTGGCAATCCCCACCTTTTAAAATTAGCCAACCATAAGCTGCCACGTGTCATAATCCTCCACTCACCAAATTGACCACTCAGATTCTGCCACGTCATCATCTCCTCCATTTCACTCATGAAACCCTAACCCTAATTTTCTTCTCTCCTTCCACCACCATGGCAGCCGCCGCCGCACCTCCTCACCTCGCCGGCCACCACTTCATCACCATCACACCATTGCCGGCGACACACCAACAGCGACAACACCACCAATCTGCAGCAATGGCGGCGCAACCATCTTCCTCCACGGTAGCCGCTGCCGCCAACCACGGCGCAGCTACCACAACCACCTCCATCTCCATCGCAGCTCCGCGCACGGCCACCACGAACAGCAACGCCTCTCCACCTGCAACAGATCGCGCAAGCTCTGCACACCATTGCACCAGCCACCGTCCATCTTCTCGCCTCCGCACCTGCAACTTCGAACCATCTAGCGGCGCCACTCGCGATCACCATTCGCGCACCTGCAACCACCGCGCAGCAGCAGCAGCTTCCATCACCGTGCCGCCTCTGTCTTCTCCGTTCACGCACCTGCCCTCGCCGGAAAAGAAGACCTCGCCGGAGCAGCCAGCACGTCAGAGCAACCGCGCCGTCACGAGGGAGGGAGAAGAGTGTGAGAGTGAAACCTTAATTCTGGAGAGAGAAAGTGCACTCTGCGCCACGTGTCAGCATCTGATAGAACAGTCAAACTGGTCAACTCTGGTCAACTGGTCAAAGTCAGCAGTCAACTCTGGTCAAAACTGCAAATATGGTTAGATGAGAGGGGCAGAATTGGAAATTGGACAGCAATTAAGTTGCTAATTTATTAAATAAAAATAAAAGATTTTAGCAACTGACAGATAAAGCCCAAAGTCCAGTGGAAGCCTATATAAAGAGACTTAAGGGAGCAGAAGCGGGGGGACTTACAATTGACAATTTACAGCTTAGACACTTAGAACTCTCTGGTTTTGGCAGATAACGTCTCCACCACATCTCTCATTCTTTCTTTTATTTTCTTTCCTTCATATCATCATGTATTCCATCAAAGCCATGGAGGGCTAAGCTTTTAGGGTTGATTCCACTGTAATTTCTTAAATGGATTCTGAGGTTAGATGAATTTATATGTTTTGTTATTTTGATTATTGTTGTGGTTTTTGTTTATCTATGTCCTTTGCTTCTTAATTGAATAGAAAATAATGATTTTAAATCTACATGCATGCTAATCATATGAGTTAAAAGGTTTTTAAATTAAATTGAGACTTTACTTGGATTTTGTTTAGAAACTTTCATTTGATTAAATAAGTTTTTGCGAATAATTGAGACTTTAATTTGATTAGAGGTAATTACTTTAACTAAAATTAGTCAAGACTTTACTTTGATTAATTAAGTTTTCTATTTGGTAAAGAAACAAAGGAATAGACATGATTAGGCATAGTAAAATTAATTGAGACTGTACTTTGATTAAATTTACTATGGACAATCTAACAATTCTCACTTTTAATTGAGACTGTACTTTGATTAAAAGTGAGGATGCCAACAAATGAACTGAGTCTTTACATTGATTTATTTGTAAATCAACAACAATAATTAATTTAACAATAATCTCTAGATAACCAATGAAGAATCTGATTTAGAAAAAGCAGTGGAATTGACCTATTTACTATTACTGTGTTTACAATCTTCCGTGTCATTTTCTTTGCATATCAAAACCCCCATATTTTTATAATTGCTAGTTTTAATTGCATTTTTAAGAATCAAATATTTGAGATCAATTCCGTATTCGTTGTGAGACGACTCAGGGTTATCTTAACCCTAACTATTTTGTTCACTACTAACTGGCAATACTGAAGTTGCTAAAGTAGTGGTAATTTGATCGCCTAACGACAGCGATATCAAATTTGGCGCCGTTGCCGGGGAGTACGGTTAGTATTTCTTTTATTTTGATTCTGTTTTTATTTATTTATTTTATTTTATTTTATTTTATTTTATTTTATTTTTTATTTTTATTTTTATTTATTTTATGCATATACGTTTAATATAGTTTGTTATTTTGTAGTCTCTAGTTTTCTTTTAATATATTCCAAGCAAATTTCTATTTTTGTTTTGATTAAGAATTTCTTTTAAGAAATTTTTTGAGACTAGTTTGGAAAACTCTGTCTAGGAAAGACTTGGTATTTAAGTTGTCCACTGTGACGCACCTCTCTTTCCTGGGAGTAGACCCAACGACATCTTAACTCATTTCTTTCTTGAAATCTTTCTCCAAAACAAGAATAGGAAGAAAAAAAAACACACAGGGAAACACTTTCAGGTGGACTGCATAGTGCATGACTCGGGCCAATTCGGGTCAATTTTATCAACTTGATTCAGAACTTGAAAGGAACTTGTGTAAATCACGTAGGAGACTTGAACTCAGGTGTTCTACTGAAGGAGCACCATCATCATCTGAACCTACCACTGAAAGTGTACCGCTAGAATCACCTCCGGTGATTAACATATCTTCTGATCCATCACCTGAACCAGAAATTCAAGAGGATAGAATGGAAGAAAGAACAATAAGAGAGTTGGCTTCACCGGATGCAGCAATTACACAAAACATGTGCATCCAATATCCAGATGGAGAATGTGAGCTTAAGTCTGGGTTAATCCATCTTTTACCCAAATTCCATGGATTAGCAGGAGAAGACCCGTACCATCATTTGAAGGAATTTCATGTTGTTTGTTCATCCATGAGACCTACAACAGTGACAGAGGAACATATCAAGCTTAAGGCTTTTCCATTCTCATTGCAAGATGCCGCTAAGAATTGGTTATACTGCCTTCCGCCAGGATCCATCAATACTTGGGAGACTCTGAAAAGATTATTTCTGGAAAAGTTTTTTCCAGCATCTAGAGTTGCTGCTATTCGCAAAGATATTTATGGGATAAGGCAACAAGAAAGAGAAAGTCTTCACGAGTATTGGGAAAGATTCAAAAAGTTATGTGCTTCATGTCCTCATCACCAAATAAACGAGCATCTCCTCATTCAATACTTTTATGAGGGATTGAGTATCATGGATAGACAAATGATAGATGCTGCAAGTGGAGGGTCATTGGTGGACAAAACGCCAACAAATGCAAGACAATTGATTGAAACTATGGCGTCGAACCATCAACAATTTTCCACAAGGAGTA
The DNA here is from genome assembly GCF_037176805.1 of Vigna unguiculata. Lineage (NCBI taxonomy): Eukaryota > Viridiplantae > Streptophyta > Magnoliopsida > Fabales > Fabaceae > Vigna > Vigna unguiculata. The sequence goes on from NC_140801.1 coordinate 25,616,733, forward strand.
ATTCTATAACTCTATTGAAGGGAACCCATGGAGTAGAAGCTTCATATGTTGCAGATCATAAGAAATTAGAAGGGAAGTTGGATGACTTAGCGACCATGGTAAGGACCTTGACAGACTTACAGAAAAAGCCTATCCCTTCTACTTTATGTGGAATTTGTGCTTCTACTAATCATCCTACAGAGGCTTGTTCTATGTTAAAAGAGACAGGGACGTTAGACAATGAACAACCTCAGGCATATGCTGCAAACATCTATGGCAATAATAGACCACCTCGGCAGCAATACAACCATGATTTGTCCTCCAACAAGTACAACCCAGATTGGAAGGAATATCCCAGCCAGAAATGGGGAAATCAACAGCCTCAACACCAACAAGTCTATGTTCCACCTCAACAGAGGCAACAACCACAATCGGCTGCAACCTCTGGTGATTCAAACATGGAAGCAATGATGAAAATGATGGCTGACATGATGAAGGGACAAATCAATGAGTTGAAACAGACGATGGAAGCAACCAATCAAAACTTGCAGAACCAGATTGGACAAATGGCAAATGAGTTAAATCAGATGAAGTCTCAACAAGGCTCAAGCAATTTGCCTGCACAAACTGTAATCAACTCGAGAAATGTAAGTGCTATTACTTTAAGATCGGGTAAGCAAATACAAGGCCTTGGGGATGCCCAAGAAGATGAAGATAAGGACAATGAAGTTGTACCTAATGATGAAAGAGGAAGATCAGATGAAGCAACACAAGCAACATCTAAGATGCCTGTACCCAGTGATAACTCCAGGTTGGTATCCCCTAATACTTCCTCTGAAAATTCTTCTCCTTATTCTCCTCCTCCTCCCTATCCAAACCGTTTGAAACCAAAAACTAAAAAGATGGAGGAATTAGACAAAGAAATCCTGAATACTTTCAAGAAAGTGGAGATAAACATCCCTTTGTTGGATGCTGTAAGACAAATTCCTAAATACGCCAAGTTTCTCAAAGAATTATGTACACATAAAAGGCGTATTATGGACAAAGAGGTAGTGAACATGGGAAGAAACGTCTCTAGCTTAATCAAGAAGCCTGCAGTCAGAATGCCGCAAAAGTGTAAGGATCCAGGTATGTTTTCTGTTCCCTGCATTATAGGAAGTACTAAGTTTGATAATGCTATGTTAGATTTAGGAGCTTCCATTAATGTAATGCCTTTATCTGTTTTTACTTCACTTCATCTTGGACCTCTTAAGTCTACTGGTGTGGTCATTCAATTGGCCAACCGTAGCACAGTTAACCCTGCAGGTGTGCTAGAAGATGTGCTTGTCCGTGTGGACAAGTTAATTTTTCCTGCAGATTTCTACATCTTGGACATGAAGGATGATGAAGGAATGAGTTCAACCACAATTATCTTGGGAAGACCATTCATGATGACAGCACGTACCAAGATAGACGTGCATGCAAGATCCTTGACTATGGAGATAGGAGATGAGAAGGTGCAGTTCAACGTGCTAGAAGCCATGAAGCACCCAATTGAAGACCATTCTTTGTTTTGATTGATTTATTGAGTAATGTAGTGAACAATTATGCTTTTGGACTTTTGGACGTTTTATCTGGTTTTTCTTCTTCTTTGGATTTTTCTTTTTCGAATATTTCGGGCTCAATTTTAGACGAAAGAGAAAATTGTAAAACAAGTGATGTTGAGGACGCGGTGTCACTATTTGATACCTCTGTGGCGTCCAAGTGTGATGCTGAGGTGGCTGAAATTACCTTAGGCAGTAAAATGTTGCCATTTGTGGAACAACCACCCACTTTGGAGTTGAAACCTTTACCATCTCATTTGGAATATGTTTATCTTGAGAGGGATGGGAAACTCCCTGTTATTATATCTGCCTTGCTTACTGACGAGCAGGAACAAAAGCTATTGCAGGTTATCAAAGATCACAAGCGAGCAATAGGCTGGACTTTGGCAGATATTCCTGGTATTAGTCCTTCTTTCTGCATGCACAGAATACTCTTGGAGGAGGATGCTAAGCCAGTGAGGCAACCTCAGAAGAGACTGAATCCTCAACTGATGGAGGTTGTGAAGAAGGAAGTCACCAAGTTGCTACAAGCAGGTATTATATATCCCATTTTTGACAGCACTTGGGTGAGTCCTGTACATGTGGTCCCCAAGAAATCTGGGATCACCGTGGTCAAGAATGAGAAGAACGAGTTGATTCCTACTCGTATTCAGAATAGCTGGAGGGTCTGTATTGATTATAGAAGACTAAACCAGGCAACCAGGAAGGACCACTTTCCTTTACCATTCATGGACCAGATGTTAGACCGATTAGCAGGTAAGTCTCATTATTGCTTTCTTGATGGATTCTCTGGGTATTTTAAGATTTGTATTGCCCTAGAGGATCAACATAAGACTACTTTTACTTGTCCATTCGGTACATATGCTTATAGGAAAATGCCATTTGGCCTTTGCAATGCTGCTGGAACATTTCAGCGATGTATGATGAGTATTTTTACAGATTTGTTGGAGCATTGTATTGAGGTTTTTATGGATGATTTTAGTGTATATGGTTCATCTTTTGATCACTGCTTGTCTAATCTTGCTAGAGTCTTGGAGAGATGTGAAGAAACTAACCTTGTTCTAAATTTTGAAAAATGTCATTTTATGGTGGAACAAGGTATAGTTTTAGGTCACGTTGTTTCCAAGAATGGTATATCTATAGATCCTGCTAAAATTGATATTATTTCACAAAAGTCATGCATTTGCATATCCAATCACAACAAAAAAGAGTGGAATTTAGTGATATTAACCATAGTTTCTTGGTTAGATTATGAAGAGGGGATACTTTCATATATGTGCAAAGATGGCTTATCAATTGAAAAATAGGTTATACGTTTTTTTTAGTGTTGACAACTTCATAAAATTCTCAACACATAATCAATTAACCCAAAGCTAAAAAAAATACTAATTAAGAAATTTGAGATTATACAATTAGTAATAATCTTCACAGAAGGAGGAAAACACAGAATAATTACACAAATAATTTCATAAGAAGTATGACAGACAAAATCAAAATGAGAAAATTATTTGATTTTTTAACAATATTGATACTAACAATGTAGATTCAAAAAGTCATTCATGTGCATATCCAATGACAACAAAAAAGAGTGGAATTTAGTGGTATTAACCATTGTTTCTTCATTAGATTATGAAGAGAGGATACTTTCATATCTGTGCAGAAATGGCCTATTATTGAAATATAGGCTATATATTTTTGTTACTGTTGACAACTTCATAAAATTTTCAACACATAATCAATTAACCCAAAGCTAATAAAAAAAGTCTAATTATGAAATTTGACATCAAACAATTAGTAATAATCTTCACTGAAGAAGGAAAACACAAAATAATTAAAAAAACAATTTCATAAGAAGTATGATGGACAAAATTAAAATGTGAAAATAATTTGATTTTTTAGCAACATTGATACTAACAATGTAGATTAGAAAAGTAATTCATGTGCATATCCAATCACAACAAAAAAGAGTGGAATTTATTGGTATTAACCATTGTTTCTTCATTAGATTATGAAGAGAGGATACTTTTATATCTGTGCAGAGATGGCTTATCAATTATAATATAGGCTATATGTTTTTTTAGTGTTGACAACTTCATAAAATTCTCAACCCATAATCAATTACCCAAAGCTAAAAAAAAGACTAATTAAGAAATTTGACATTAAACAATTATTAATAATATTCACAGAAGGAGGAAAACTAAAAATAATTACACAAACAATTTCATAGGAAGTATGCCGGACAAAATATAAATGAGAAAATAATTTGATTTTTTAACAACATTGATACTAACAATGTAGATTTAAAAAGTCATTCATGTGCATATCCAATCACAACAAAAAAGAGTGGAATTTAGTGATATTAACCATTGTTTCTTAATTAGATTATGAAGAGAGGATACTCTCATATCTGTGCAGAAATTGCCCATCATTGAAATATAGGCCATATGCTTTCTATAGTGTTGACAACTTCATAAAATTCTCAACACATATTCAATTAACCCAAGACAAAAAAAAGACTAATTAAGAAATTTGACAATAAATAATTAGTAATAATATTCACTGAAGGAGGAAAACACAAAATAATTACACAAACAATTTCATAAGAAGTATGACAGACAAAATCAAAATGAGAAAATAATTTGATTTTTTAACAATATTGATACTAACAATGTAGATTCAAAAAGTCATTCATGTGCATATCCAATCATAACAAAAAAGAGTGGATTTAGTGTTATTAACCATTGTTTCTTCATTAGATTATGAAGAGAGGATACTTTCATATCTCTACAGAAATAGCCCATCATTGAAATACAGACTATATGTTTTTTTTAGTGTTGACAACTTCATAAAATTCTCAAGACATAATTAATTAACCCAAATTTAAAAAAAAGATTAATTAAGAAATTTGACATTAAACAACTAGTAATAATCTTCATAGAAGGAGGAAAACACAAAATAATTGCACAAACAATCTCATAAGAAGTATGACGGACAAAATCAAAATGAGAAAATAATTTGATTTTTTAACAACATTGATACTAACAATGTAGATTAAAAAAGTTATTCATGTGCATATCCAATCACAACAGAAAAGAGTGGAATTTAATGGTATTAACCGATGTTTCTTCATTAGATTATGAAGAGAGGATACTTTCATATCTCTGCAGAGATGGCCCATCATTGAAATATAGGCTATATGTTTTTTTTAGTGTTGACAACTTCATAAAATTCTCAACACATAATCAATTAACCCAAATCTAAAAAACAGACTAATTAAGAAATTTGACATTAAACAATTAGTAATAATCTTCACTAAAGGAGGAACAAACAAAATTAATTACACAAAAAATTTTATAAGAAGTATGACGGACAAAATAAAAATGAGAAAATAATTTGATTTTTTAACAACATTGATACTAACAATGTAGATTCAAAAAGTGATGCATTTGCATATCCAATCACAACAAAAAAGAGTGGAATTTAGTGATATTAACCATAGTTTCTTGGTTAGATTATGAAGAGGGGATACTTTCATATATGTGCAAAAATGGCTTATCAATTGAAAAATAGGTTATACGTTATTTTTAGTGTTGACAACTTCATAAAATTCTCAACACATTATCAATTAACCCAAAGCTAAAAAAAATACTAATTAAGAAATTTGACATTATACAATTAGTAATAATCTTCACAGTAGGAGGAAAACACATAATAATTACACAAACAATTTCATAAGAAGTATGACAGACAAAATCAAAATGAGAAAATTATTTGATTTTTTAACAATATTGATACTAACAATGTAGATTCAAAAAGTCATTCATGTGCATATCCAATGACAACAAAAAAGAGTGGAATTTAGTGGTATTAACCATTGTTTCTTCATTAGATTATGAAGAGAGGATACTTTCATATCTGTGCAGAAATGCCCTATCTTTGAAATATAGGCTATATATTTTTGTTACTGTTGACAACTTCATAAAATTTTCAACACATAATCAATTAACCCAAAGCTAATAAAAAAAGTCTAATTATGAAATTTGACATCAAACAATTAGTAATAATCTTCACTGAAGAAGGAAAACACAAAATAATTAAAAAAACAATTTCATAAGAAGTATGATGGACAAAATTAAAATGTGAAAATAATTTGATTTTTTAACAACATTGATACTAACAATGTAGATTAGAAAAGTAATTCATGTGCATATCCAATCACAACAAAAAAGAGTGGAATTTATTGGTATTAACCATTGTTTCTTCATTAGATTATGAAGAGAGGATACTTTCATATCTCTACAGAAATAGCCCATCATTGAAATACAACTTCATAAAATTCTCAAGACATAATCAATTAACCCAAATTTAAAAAAAAAGATTAATTAAGAAATTTGACATTAAACAACTAGTAATAATCTTCATAGAAGGAGGAAAACACAAAATAATTACACAAACAATCTCATAAGAAGTATGACAGAGAAAATCAAAATTAGAAAATAATTTAATTTTTTAACAACATTGATACTAACAATGTAGATTAAAAAAGTCATTCATGTGCATATCCAATCACAATAGAAAAGAGTGGAATTTAATGGTATTAATCGATGTTTCTTCATTAGATTATGAAGAGAGGATACTTTCATATCTTTGCAGAGATGGCCCATCATTAAAATATAGGCTATATGTTTTTTTTAGTGTTGACAACTTCATAAAATTCTCAACAAATAATCAGTTTACCCAAATCTAAAAAATGGACTAATTAAGAAATTTGACATTAAACAATTAGTAATAATCTTCACTAAAGGAGGAACAAACAAAATTAATTACACAAAAAATTTTATAAGAAGTATGACGGACAAAATAAAAATGAGAAAATAATTTGATTTTTTAACAACATTGATACTAACAATGTAGATTCAAAAAGTCATGCATTTGCATATCCAATTACAACAAAAAAAGGTGGAATTTAGTGGTATTAACCATTGTTTCTTCATTAGATTATGAAGAGAGGATACTTTCATATCTGTGCAGAAATTGCCCATCATTGAAACATAGGCCATATGTTTTCTTTAGTGTTGACAACTTCATAAAATTCTCAACACATAATCTATTAACCGAAGGCTAAAAAAAGACTAATTAAGAAATTTGACATTATACAATTAGTAATAATCTTCACAGAAGGAGGAAAACATAAAGTAATTACGCAAACAATTTCATAAGAAGTAGGACGGACAAAATCAAAATGAGAAAATAATTTGATTTTCTAACAACATTGGTACTAACAATGTAGATTCAAAAAGTCATGCATTTTTATATCCAATCACAACAAAAAAGAGTGGAATTTAGTGATATTAACCATAGTTTCTTGGTTAGATTATGAAGAGGGGATACTTTCATATATGTGCAAAGATGGCTTATCAATTGAAAAATAGGTTATACGTTTTTTTTAGTGTTGACAACTTCATAAAATTCTCAACACATAATCAATTAACCCAAAGCTAAAAAAAAATACTAATTAAGAAATTTGACATTATACAATTAGTAATAATCTTCACAGAAGGAGGAAAACACAGAATAATTACACAAACAATTTCATAAGAAGTATGACAGACAAAATCAAAATGAGAAAATTATTTGATTTTTTTAACAATATTGATACTAACAATGTAGATTCAAAAAGTCATTCATGTGCATATCCAATGACAACAAAAAAGAGTGGAATTTAGTGGTATTAACCATTGTTTCTTCATTAGATTATGAAGAGAGGATACTTTCATATCTGTGCAGAAATGGCCTATCATTGAAATATAGGCTATATATTTTTGTTACTGTTGACAACTTCATAAAATTTTCAACACATAATCAATTAACCCAAAGCTAATAAAAAAAGTCTAATTATGAAATTTGACATCAAACAATTAGTAATAATCTTCACTGAAGAAGGAAAACACAAAATAATTAAAAAAATAATTTCATAAGAAGTATGATGGACAAAATTAAAATGTGAAAATAATTTGATTTTTTAACAACATTGATACTAACAATGTAGATTAGAAAAGTAATTCATGTGCATATCCAATCACAACAAAAAAGTGTGGAATTTATTGGTATTAACCATTGTTTCTTCATTAGATTATGAAGAGAGGATACTTTTATATCTGTGCAGAGATGGCTTATCAATTATAATATAGGCTATATGTTTTTTTAGTGTTGACAACTTCATAAAATTCTCAACCCATAATCAATTACCCAAAGCTAAAAAAAAGACTAATTAAGAAATTTGACAATAAACAATTATTAATAATATTCACAGAAGGAGGAAAACTCAAAATAATTACACAAACAATTTCATAAGAAGTATGCCGAACAAAATATAAATGAGAAAATAATTTGATTTTTTAACAACATTGATACTAACAATGTAGATTCAAAAAGTCATTCATGTGCATATCCAATCACAACAAAAAAGAGTGGAATTTAGTGGTATTAACCATAGTTTCTTAATTATATTATGAAGAGAGGATACTCTCATATCTGTGCAGAAATTCCCCATCATTGAAATATAGGCCATATGCTTTCTTTAGTGTTGACAACTTCATAAAATTCTCAACACATATTCAATTAACCCAAGGCAAAAAAAGACTAATTAAGAAATTTGACAATAAACAATTAGTAATAATATTCACTGAAGGAGGAAAACACAAAATAATTACACAAACAATTTCATAAGAAGTATGACAGACAAAATCAAAATGAGAAAATAATTTGATTTTTTAACAATATTGATACTAACAATGTAGATTCAAAAAGTCATTCATGTGCATATCCAATCACAACAAAAAAGAGTGGATTTAGTGGTATTAACCATTGTTTCTTCATTAGATTATGAAGAGAGGATACTTTCATATCTCTACAGAAATAGCCCATCATTGAAATACAGGCTATATGTTTTTTTAGTGTTGACAACTTCATAAAATTCTCAAGACATAATCAATTAACCCAAATTTAAAAAAAAAGATTAATTAAGAAATTTGACATTGAACAACTGGTAATAATCTTCATAGAAGGAGGAAAACACAAAATAATTATACAAACAATCTCATAAGAAGTAAGACGGACAAAATGAAAATGAGAAAATAATTTGATTTTTTAACAACATTAATAGATTATATGTTGAGAATTTTATGAAGTTGTCAACACTAAAGAAAACATATGGCCTATATTTCAATGATGTGCAATTTCTGCACAGATATGAAAGTATCCTCTCTTCATAATCTAATGAAGAAACAATGGTTAATACCACTAAATTGCACCCTTTTTTGTTGTGATTGGATATGCAAATGCATGACTTTTTGAATCTACATTGTTAGTATCAATGTTGTTAAAAAATCAAATAATTTTCTCATATTTATTTTGTCCGTCATACTTCTGATAAAATTTTTTGTGTACTTAATTTTGTGTGTTCCTCCTTTAGTGAAGATTATTACTAATTGTTTAATGTCAAATTTCTTAATTAGTCTGTTTTTTAGATTTGGGTTACTTGATTATGTGTTGAGAATTTTATGAAGAGAGGATACTTTTATATCTGTGCAGAAATTGCACACCATTGAAATATAGGCCATATGTTTTCTTTAGTGTTGACAACTTCATAAAATTCTCAACACATAATCTATTAACCCAAGGCTAAAAAAAGACTAATTAAGAAATTTGACATTATACAATTAGTAAAAATGTTCACAGAAGGAGGAAAACACAAAGTAATTACGCAAACAATTTCATAAGAAGTAGGACAGACAAAATCAAAATGAGAAAATAATTTGATTTTTTAACAACATTGATACTAACAATGTAGATTCAAAAAGTCATTCGTGTGCATATCCAATCACAACAAAAAAGAGTGGATTTAGTGGTATTAACCATTGTTTCTTCATTAGATTATGAAGAGAGGATACTTTCATATCTCTACAGAAATAGCCCATCATTGAAAGACAGGCTATATGTTTTTTTAGTGTTGACAACTTCATAAAATTCTCAAGACATAATCAATTAACCCAAATCTAAAAAACAGACTAATTAAGAAATTTGACATTAAACAATTAGTAATAATCTTCACTAAAGGAGGAACACACAAAAAAATTACACAAACAATTTTATAAGAAGTATGACGGACAAAATAAAAATGAGAAAATAATTTGATTTTTTAACAACATTGATACTAACAATGTAGATTCAAGAAGTCATTCATTTGCATATCCAATCACAAGAAAAAAGAATGGAATTTAGTGATATTAACCATAGTTTCTTGGTTAGATTATGAAGAGGGGATACTTCCATATATGTGCAAAGATGGCTTATCAATTGAAATATAGGGTATATGTTTTTTTTAGTGTTGACAACTTCATAAAATTCTCAACCCATAATCAATTAACCTAAATCTAAAAATGGACGAATTAAGTAATTTGACATTAAACAATTAGTAATAATATTCATTGAAGGAGGAAAACACAAAATAATTACACAATCAATTTCATAAGAAGTATGACAGACAAAATCAAAATGAGAAAATAATTTGATTTTTTAACAACATTGATACTAACAATGTAGATTCAAAAAGTCATTCATGTGCATATCCAATCACAATGAAAAAGGGTGGAATTTAGTGGTATTAACCATTGTTTCTTCATTAGATTATGAAGAGAGGATACTTTCATATCTGTGCAGAAATTGCCCATCATTGAAATATAGGCCATATGTTTTCTTTAGTGTTGACAACTTCATAAAATTCTCAACACATAATCTATTGACCCAAGGCTAAAAAAAGACTAATTAAGAAATTTGACATTAAGCAATTAGTATTAATCTTCACAGAAGGAGGAAAACACAAAGTAATTACACAAACAATTTCATAAGATGTAGGACGAACAAAATACAAATGAGAAAATAATTTGATTTTTTAACAACATTGATACTAACAATGTAGATTCAAAAAGTCATTCATGTGCATATCCAATCACAACAAAAAAAAGTGGAATTTAGTGGTATTAAGCATTGTTTCTTCGTTAGATTATGAAGAGAGAATACTTTCATATTTGTGCAGAGATGGCCCATCATTGAAATATAGGCCATTAGTTTTCTTTAGTGTTGAAAACTTCATAAAATTTTCAACACATATTCAATTAACCCAAGGCCAAAAAAAAGACTAATTAAGAAATTTGACATTAAACAATTAGTAATAATATTCACTGAAGGAGGAAAACACAAAATAATTACACAAACAATTTCATAAGAAGTATGATAGACAAAATCAAAATGAGAAAATAATTTGATTTTTTAATAATATTGATACTAACAATGTAGATTCAAAAAGTCATTCATGTGCATATCCAATCACAACAAAAAAGAGTGGATTTAGTGGTATTAACCTTTGTTTCTTCATTAGATTATGAAGAGAAGATACTTTCATATCTGTGCAGAAATGGCCCATCATTGAAATATAGGCCATATGTTTTCTTTAGTGTTGACAACTTCATAAAATTCTCGACACATAATCAATTAACCCAAAGCTAAAAAAAAAGTCTAATTAAGAAATTTGACATCAAACAATTAGTAATAATCTTCACTGAAGGAGGAAAAGACAAAATAACTAAAAAAACAATTTCATAAGAAGTATGATGGCCAAAATCAAAATGTGAAAATAATTTGATTTTTTAACAACATTGATACTAACAATGTAGATTCAAAAAGTAATTCATGTGCATATCCAATCACAACAAAAAACAGTGGAATTTAGTGGTATTAACCATTGTTTCTTCATGAGATTATGAAGAGAGGATACTTTCATATTTGTGCAGAGATGTCCCATCATTGAAATATAGGCCACATGTTTTCTTTAGTGTTGACATCTTCATAAAATTTTCAACCCATAATCAATTAACCCAAATCTAAAAAACTGAGTAATTAAGAAATTTGACATTAAACAATTAGTAATAATCTTCAGTAAAGGAGGAATACACAAAATAATTGCACAAACAATTTCAGAAGAAGTATGATGGACAAAATATAAATGAGAAAATAATTTGATTTTTTAACAACATTGATACTAACAATGTAGATTCAAAAAGTCATTCATGTGCATATCCAAGCACAAGAAAAAAGGGTGGAATTTAGTGGTATTAACCATTGTTTCTTCATTAGATTATGAAGAGAGGATACTTTCATATCTGTGCAGAAATTGCCCATCATTGAAATATAGGCCATATGTTTTCTTTAGTGTTGACAACTTCATAAAATTCTCAACACATAATCTATTAACCCAAGGCTAAAAAAAGACTAATTAAGAAATTTGACATTAAACAATTAGTAATAATCTTCACAGAAGGAGGAAAACACAAAATAATTACACAAACAATTTCATAAGAAGTAGGACAAACAAAATCAAAATGAGAAAATAATTTGATTTTTTAACAACATTGATACTAACAATGTAGATTCAAAAAGTCATTCATGTGCATATCCAATCACAACAAAAAAAAGTGGAATTTAGTGGTATTAACCATTGTTTCTTCATTAGATTATGAAGAGAGGATACTTTCATATTTGTGCAGAGATGGCCCATCATTGAATTATAGGCCATATGTTTTCTTTAGTGTTGACATCTTCATAAAATTTTCAACCCATAATCAAGTAACCCAAGCCTAAAAAAAAGACTATTTAAGAAATTTGACATTAAATAATTAGTAATAATCTTAACAGAAGGAGGAAAACACAAAATAATTACACAAACAATTTCATAAGAAGTATGAAAGACAAAATCAAAATGAGAAAATAATTTGATTTTTTAACAATATTGATACTAACAATGTAGATTTCAAAAAAAAATTCATGTGCATATCCAATCACAACAACAAAGAGTGGAATTTAGTGGTATTAACCATTGTTTCTTCATTAGATTATGAAGAGAGGATACTTTCATATTTGTGCAGAAATGGCCCATCATTGAAGTATAGGCCATATGTTTTCTTTAGTGTTGACAACTTCATAAAATTCTCGACACATAATCAATTAACCCATAGCTAAAAAAAAGGTCTAAATAAGAAATTTGACATCAAACAATTAGTAATAATCTTCACTGAAGGAAGAAAAGACAAAATAACTAAAAAAAGAATTTCATAAGAAGTATGATGGCCAAAATCAAAATGTGAAAATAATTTGATTTTTTAACAACATTGATACTAACAATGTAGATTCAAAAAGTAATTCATGTGCATATCCAATCACAACAAAAAACAGTGGAAATTAGTGGTATTAACCATTGTTTCTTCATGAGATTATGAAGAGAGGATACTTTCATATTTGTGCAGAGATGGCCCATTATTGAAATATAGGCCATATGTTTTCTTTAGTGTTGAAAACTTCATAAAATTCTCAACCCATAATAAATTAACCCAAATCTAAAAAACTGAGTAATTAACAAATTTGATATTAAACAATTAGTAATAATCTTCACTAAAGGAAGAAAACACAAAATAATTACACAAACAATTTCATAAGAAGTATGACGGAGAAAATATAAATGAAAAAATAAATTGATTTTTTAACAACATTGATACTAACAATGTAGATTCAAAAAGTCGTTCATGTGCATATTCAATTACAACAAAAAAAAGTTGAATTTAGTGGTATTAACCATTGTTTCTTCATTAGATTATGAAGAGGGGATACTTTCATATATGTGCAAAGATGGCTTATCAATTGAAATATAGGCTATATGTTTCTTTTAGTGTTGAGAACTTCATAAAATTCTCAACACATAATCAATTAACCCAAAGCTAAAAAAAATACTATTTAAGAAATTTGACATTAAACAATTAGTAATAATCTTCACAGAAGGAGGAAAACACAAAATAATTACACAAACAATTTTATAAGAAGTATGACGAACAAAATCAAAATGAGAAAATAATTTGATTTCTTAACAACATTGATACTAACAATGTAGATTCAAAAAGTCATTCATGTGCATATCCAATCACAACAAAAAGGAGTGGAATTTAGTGGTATTAACCATTGTTTCTTCGTTATATTAGGAAGATGGATACTTTCATATTTGTGCAGAGATGACCCATCATTGAAATATAGGCCATATGTTTTCTTTAGTGTTGACAACTTCATAAAATTCTCAACCCATAATAAATTAACCCAAATCTAAAAAACTGAGTAATTAACAAATTTGACATTAAACAATTAGTAATAATCTTCACTAAAGGAAGAAAACACAAAATAATTACACAAACAATTTCATAAGAAGTATGACGGACAAAACATAAATCAGAAAATAAATTGATTTTTTAACAACATTGATACTAACAATGTAGATTCAGAAGTCGTTCATGTGCATATTCAATTACAACAAAAAAAGTTGAATTTAGTGGTATTAACCATTGTTTCTTCATTAGATTATGAAGAGAGGATAATTTAATATCTGCGCAGAGATGGCCCATCATTGAAATATAGACTATATGTTTTTTTTAGTGTTCACAACTTTATAAAATTCTCAACACATAATCAATTAACCCAAAGCTAAAAAAAAGACTAATTTAGAAATTTGACTTTAAACAGTTAGTAATAATATTCACAGAAGGAGGAAAACACAAAATAATTACACAAACAATTTCATCAGAAGTATGACAGACAAAATCAAAATGAGAAAATAATTTGATTTTTTAACAATATTGATACTAACAATGTAGATTTTAAAAGTCATTCATATGCATATCCAATCACAACAAAAAAGAGTGGAATTTAATGGTATTAACCATTGTTTCTTCATTAGATTATGAAGAGAAGATACTTTCATATCTATGCAGAAATGGCCCATTATTGAAATATAGGCCATATATTTTGTTTAGTGTTGACAACTTCATAAAATTCTCAACACATAATCAATTAACCCATAGCTATAAAACAGACTAATTAAAAAGTTTGACATTAAACTATTAGTAATAATATTCACTGAAGGAGGAAAACACAAAATGATTACACAAACAATTTCATAAGAAGTATGACGGACAAAATCAAAATGAGAAAATAATTTGATTTTTTAACAAAATTGATACTAACAACGAAGATTCAGAAAGTCGTTCATGTGCATATTCAATTACAACAAAAAAAAGTTGAATTTAGTGGTATTAACCATTGTTTCTTCATTAGATTATGAAGAGAGGATACTTTCATATCCATGCAGAGATGGCCCATCTTTATGTTGTTTTTAGTGTTGACAACTTCATAAAATTCTCAACACATAATCAATTAACCCAAATCTAAAAAACTGAGTAACTTAGAAATTTGACATTAAACAATTAGTAATAATCTTAACAGAAGGACGAAAACACAAAATAATTACACAAACAATTTCATAAGAAGTATGATGGACAAAATCAAAATGAGAAAATAATTTGATTTTTTAACAACATTGATACTAATAATGTAGATTCAAAAAGTCATTCATGTGCATATCCAATCACAACAAAAAAGAGTGGAATTTAGTGGTATTAACCATTGTTTCTTCGTTAGATTATAAAGAGAGGATACTTTCATATTTGTGCAGAGATAGTCCATCATTGAAATATAGGCCATATGTTTTCTTTAGTGTTGACAATTTCATAAAATTCTTAACCCATAATCAATTAACCCAAACCTAAAAAACTGAGTAATTAACAAATTTGACATTAAACAATTAGTAATAATCTTCACTAAAGGAAGAAAACACAAAATAATTACACAAACAATTTCATAACAAGTATGAAGGACAAAATATAAATGAGAAAAAAAATTGATTTTTTAAGAACATTGATACTAACAATGTAGATTCAAAAAGTGATTCATGGGCATATCCAATCACAATAAGAAAAGAGTGGAATTTAGTGGTATTAACCATTGTTTCTTCATTAGATGATGAAGAGAGGATAATTTCATATCTGTGCAGAGATGGCCCTTCACTGAAATATAGACTATATGTTTCTTTTAGTGTTGACAAATTCATAAAATTCTCGACACATAATCAATTAACCCAAAGCTAAAAAAAAGACTAATTAAGAAATTTGACTTTAAACAGTTAGTAATAATATTCACAGAAGGAGGAAAACACAAAATAATTACACAAACAATTTCATCAGAAGTATGACAGACAAAATAAAAATGAGAAAATAATTTGATTTTTTAACAATATTGATACTAACAATGTAGATTCAAAAAGTCATTCATATGCATATCCAATCACAACAAAAAAGAGTGGAATTTAGTGGCATTAACCATTGTTTCTTCATTAGATTATGAAGAGAAGATACTTTCATATCTCTGCAGAAATGACCCATTATTGAAATATAGGCCATATATTTTCTTTAGTGTTGACAACTTCATAAAATTCTCAACACATAATCAATTAACCAATAGCTATAAAACAAACTAATTAAAAAATTTGACATTAAACTATTAGTAATAATATTCACTGAAGGAGGAAAACACAAAATGATTACACAAACAATTTCATAAGAAGTATGACGGACAAAATCAAAATGAGAAAATAATTTGATTTTTTAACAACATTGATACTAACAATTTAGATTCAAAAAGTCGTTCATGTGCATACGCAATTACAACAAAAAAAAGTTGAATTTAGTGGTATTAACCATTGTTTCTTCTTTAGATTAGGAAGAGAGGATACTTTCATATCTGTCCAGAGATGGCCCATCATTGAAATATAGGCTATATGTTTTTTTTAGTGTTGACAACTTCATAAAATTCTCAACACATAATCAATTAACCCATAGCTAAAAAAAAGACCAATTAAGAAATTTGACATTAAACAATTAGTAATAATCTTCACAGAAGGAGGAAAACAGAAATTAGTAGCACAAACAATTTCGTAAGAAGTAAGACAGACTAAACGAAAATGAGAAAATAATTTTATCTTTTAACAACATTTATACTAACAATGCAGATTCCAAAAGTCATTCATGTGCATATCCAATCACAACAAAAAAAAGTTGAATTTAGTAGTATTAACCATTGTTTCTTCGTTAGATAATGAAGTGAGGATACTTTCGTATATGTGCAGAGATGGCCCATCATTGTAATATAGGACATATGTTTTCTTTAGTGTTGACAACTTCATAAAATTCTCAACCCATAATCAATTAACCCAAATCTAAAAAACTGAGTAATTAAGTGATTTGATATTAAACAATTAGTAATAATCTTAACAGAAAGAGGAAAACACAATAATTACACAAACAATTTCATAAGAAATATGATGGACAAAATCAAAATGAGAAGATAAATTGATTTTTTAACAACATTGATACTAACAATGTAGATTCAAAAAGTCATTCATGTGCACATCCAATCACAACAAAAAAGAGTGGAATTTAGTGGTATTAACCATTGTTTCTTCGTTAGATTATGAAGAGAGGATACTTTCATATTTGTGCAGAGATGGCCCATCATTGAAATATAGGCCATATGTTTTCTTTAGTGTTGACAACTCCATAAAATTCTCAACCCATAATCAATTATCCCAAATCTAAAAAACTGAGTAATTAAAATAATTTGACATTAAACAATTAGTAATAATATTCATAGAAGGAGGAAAACACAAAATAATTACACAAACAATTTCATAAGAAGTATGACAGACAAAACCAAAATGAGAAAATAATTTGATTTTTTAACAACATTGGTACTAACAATGTTGATTGAAAAAGTAATTCATTTGC
The DNA here is from genome assembly GCF_037176805.1 of Vigna unguiculata. Taxonomy (NCBI): domain Eukaryota; kingdom Viridiplantae; phylum Streptophyta; class Magnoliopsida; order Fabales; family Fabaceae; genus Vigna; species Vigna unguiculata. The sequence goes on from NC_140801.1 coordinate 25,634,068, forward strand.
ATATCCAATCACAACAAAAAAGCGTGGAATTTAGTGGTGTTAACCATTGTTTCTTCGTTAGATTATGAAGAGAGGATACTTTCATATCTGTGGAGAAATTGCCCATCATTGAAATATAGGCTATATGTTTTTTTTAGTGTTGACAACTTTATAAAATTCTCAATACATAATCAATTAACCCAAAGCTAAATAAAAGACTAATTATGAAATTTGACTTTAAACAATTAGTAATAATATTCACAGAAGCAGGAAAACACAAAATAATTACACAAACAATTTCGTAAGAAGTATGACGGACAAAATCAAAATGAGAAAATAATTTGATTTTTTAACAACATTGATACTAACAATGTAGATTCAAAAAGTCGTTCATGTGCATATGTAATTACAACAAAAAAGAGTGGAATTTTGTAGTATTAACCATTGTTTCTTCATTAGATTATCAAGAGAGGATACTTACATATCTCTGCAGAAATGGCACATCATTGAAATATAGGCCATATGTTTTCTTTAGTGTTGATAACTTCATAAAAGTCTCAACACATAATCAATTAACCCAAAGTTATAAAAAAGACTAATTAAGAAATTTGACATTAAACAATTAGTAAAAATCTTCACAGTAGGAGGAAAACACAAAATAATTACACAAACAATTTCATAAGAAGTATGACGGACAAAATCAAAATGAGAAAATAATTTTATTTTTTAACAACATTGACACTAACAATGTAGATTGAAAATGTCATTCATGTGCATACGCAATTACAACAAAAAAGAGTAGAATTTAGTGGTATTAACCATTGTTTCTTCGTTAGATTATGAAGAGAGGATACTTTCATATCTGTGGAGAAATTGCCCATCATTGAAATATAGGCTATATGTTTTTTTTAGTGTTGACAACTTTATAAAATTCTCAATACATAATCAATTAACCCAAAGCTAAATAAAAGACTAATTATGAAATTTGACTTTAAACAATTAGTAATAATATTCACAGAAGCAGGAAAACACAAAATAATTACACAAACAATTTCGTAAGAAGTATGACGGACAAAATCAAAATGAGAAAATAATTTGATTTTTTAACAACATTGATACTAACAATGTAGATTCAAAAAGTCGTTCATGTGCATATGTAATTACAAGAAAAAAGAGTGGAATTTTGTAGTATTAACCATTGTTTCTTCATTAGATTATCAAGAGAGGATACTTACATATCTCTGCAGAAATGGCACATCATTGAAATATAGGCCATATGTTTTCTTTAGTGTTGATAACTTCATAAAAGTCTCAACACATAATCAATTAACCCAAAGTTATAAAAAAGACTAATTAAGAAATTTGACATTAAACAATTAGTAAAAATCTTCACAGTAGGAGGAAAACACAAAATAATTACACAAACAATTTCATAAGAAGTATGACGGACAAAATCAAAATGAGAAAATAATTTTATTTTTTAACAACATTGACACTAACAATGTAGATTGAAAATGTCATTCATGTGCATACGCAATTACAACAAAAAAGAGTAGAATTTAGTGGTATTAACCATTGTTTCTTCGTTAGATTATGAAGAGAGGATACTTTCATATCTGTGCAGAGATGGCCCATCATTGTAATATAGGACATATGTTTTCTTTAGTGTTGACAACTTCATAAAATTCTCAGCACATATTCAATTAACCCAAACCTAAAAAAAGACTAATTCAGAAATTTGACATTAAATAATAAGTAATAATCTTCGCAGAAGGAGGAAAACACAAAATAATTTCATAAGAAATATGACGGACAAAATCAAAATGACAAAATAATTTGATTTTTTAACAATATTGATACTAACAATGTAGATTCAAAAAGTCATTCATGTGCATATCCAATTACAACAAAAAAGAGTGGAATTTAGTGGTATTAACCATTGTTTCTTCATTAGATTATGAAGGGTGGACACTTTCATATCTGTGCAGAGATGGCCCATCATTGAAATATAGGCTATATGTTTTTTTTAGTGTTGACAACTTCATAAACATCAATTAACCCAAAGCAAAAAAAAGACTAATTAAGAAATTTGACATTAAACAATTAGTAATAATCTTCATAGAAGGAGGAAAACACAAAATAATTACACAAACAATTTCATAAGAAGTTTGACGGACAAAATCAAAATGAGAAAATAATTTGATTTTTTAACAACATTGATTCCAAAAATGTAGATTCAAAAAGTCGTTCATGTGCATACGCAATTACAACAAAAAAGAGTGGAATTTTTTGGTATTAACTATTGTTTCTTCATTAGATTATGAAGAGAGGATACTTTCATATCTGTGCAGAGATGGCCCATCACTGAAATACAGACAATATGTTTTTTTTAGTGTTGACAACTTCATAAAATTCTCAACCCATAATCAATTAACCCAAATCTAAAAAACTGAGTAATTAAGAAATTTGACATTAAACAATTAGTAATAATCTTAACAGAAGGAGGAAAACACAAAATAATTATACAAATAATTTCATAAGAAGTATGACAGACAAAATCAAAATGAGAAAATAATTTGATTTTTAACAACATTGATACTAACAATGTAGCTTCAAAAAGTCATTCACGTGCATATCCAATCACAACAAAAAAGAGTGGAATTTAGTGGTATTAACCATTATTTCTTCGTTAGATGATGAAGAGAGTATACTTTCATATTTGTGCAGAGATGGCCCATCATTCAAATATAGGCCATATGTTTTCTTTAGTGTTGACAAGTTCATAAAATTCTCAACACATAATCAATTAACCCAAAGCTAAAAAAAAGACTAATTAAGAAATTTGACATTAAACAATCAGTAATAATCTTCACTGAAGGAGGAAAACACAAAATAATTACACAAACAATTTCACAAGAAGTATGATGGACAAAATCAAAATGAGAAAATAATTTGATTGTTTAACAACATTGATACTAACAATGTATATTCAAAAAGTCGTTCATGTGCATATTCAATTACAACAAAAAAGAGTGGAATTTAATGGTATTAACCATTGTTTCTTCATTAGATTATGAAGAGTGGATACTTTCATATCTGTGCAGAAATGGCCCATCATTGAAATATAGGCTATTTCTTTTTTTTAGTGTTGACAACTTCATAAAATTCTCAACACATAATCAATTAACCCAAAGCTAAAAAGAAGACTAATTAAGAAATTTGACATTAAACAATTAGTAATAATCTTCACTGAAGGAGGAAAACACAAAATAATTAGACAAACAATTCATAAGAAGTTAGACGAACAAAATCAAAATGAGAAAATAATTTGATCTTTTAACATTATTGATACTAACAATGTAGATTCAAAAAGTCATTTATGTGCATATCCAATCACAACAAAAAAGAGTAGAATTTAGTTGTTTTAACCGTTGTTTCTTCATTAGATTATGAAGAGAGGATACTTTCATATCTGTGCAGAGATGGCCCATCATTGAAATATAGGCTATATGTTTTTTTTTGTGTTGACAACTTCATAAAATTCTCAACACATAATCAATTAACCCAAATCTAGAAAACAGACTAATTAAGAAATTTGACATTAAACAATTAATAATAATCTTCACTGAAGTAGGAAAACACAAAATAAATACACAAGCAGTTTCATAAGAAGTATGACAGACAAAATCAAAATGAGAAAATAATTTGATTGTTTAGCAACATTGATACTAACAGTGTAGATTCAAAAAGTCTTCCACGTGCATATTCAATTACAAGAAAAAAGAGTGGAAATTAGTGATATTAACCATAGTTTCTTCGTTAGATTATGAAGAGGCGATACTTTCATATCTGTGCAGAAATGGCCCATCATTGAAATATAGGCTATATGTTTTCTTTAGTGTTGACAAGTTCATAAAATTCTCAACACATAATCAATTAACCCAAAGCTAAAAAAAAGACTAATTAAGAAATTTGACATTAAAAAATTAGTAATAATCTTCACTGAAGGAGGAAAACACAAAATAATGACACAAACAATTTCATAAGAAGTATGACAGACAAAATCAAAAAGAGAAAATAATTTGATTGTTTAGCAACATTGATACTAACAATGTAGATTCAAAAAGTCATTCATGTGCATATCTCATCACAACAATAAAGGGTGGAATTTAGTGCTATTAACCATTGTTTCTTCATTAGATTATGAAGAGTGGATACTTTCATATCTGTGCAGAAATGGCCCATCATTCCAATATAGGCTATATGTTTTTTTTTGTTGACAACTTCATAAAATTCTCAACACATAATCAATTAACCAAAATCTAAAAAACAAACTAATTTAGAAATTTGACATTAAACAATTAATAATAATCTTCACTGAAGGAAGAAAACACAATAAGTACACAAACAATTTCATAAGAAGTATGACAGACAAAATCAAAATGAGGAAATAATTTGATTGTTTAACAACATTGATACTAACAATGTAGATTCAAAAAGTCATTCATGTGCATATCCAATCACAACAGAAAAGAGTGGAATTTAGTGGTATTAACCATTGTTTCTTCATTAGAGTATGAAGAGAGGATACTTTCATATCTGGCAGAAATGGCCCATCATTGAAATATAGGCTATATGTTTTTTTAGTGTTGACAACTTCATAAAATTCTCAACCCATAATCAATTAACCCAAATCTAAAAAACAAACTAATTTCGAAATTTGACATTAAACAATTAATAATAATCTTCACTGAAGGAAGAAATTACAAAATAAACACACAAACAATTTCATAAGAAGTATGACAGACAAAATCAAAATGAGGAAATAATTTGATTATTTAACAACATTGATACTAACATTGTAGATTCAAAAAGTCGTTCATGTGCATATTCAATTACAACAAAAAAGAGTGGAATTTAGTGATATTAACCATAGTTTCTTCGTTAGATTATGAAGAGGGGATACTTTCATATATGTGCAGAGATGGCTTATCAATTGAAATATAGGCTATATGTTTTTTTTAGTGTTCACAACTTCATAAAATTCTCAACACATAATCAATTAACCCAAAGCTAAAAAAAAGACTAATTCAGAAATTTGACATTAAATAATTAGTATAAATCTTCACAGAAGGAGGAAAACACAAAATAAATACACAAACAATTTCATAAGAAGTATGACATACACAATCAAAATGAGAAAATAATTTGATTTTTTAACGACATTGATACTAACAATGTAGATTCAAAAAGTCGTTCGTGTGCATATTCAATTACAACTAAAAAGAATGGAATTTTGTGGTATTAACCATTGTTTCTTCATTAGATTATGAAGAGAGGATACTTTTATATCTGTGCAGAGATGACCCATCATTGAAATATAGACTATATGTTTTTTTTAAAATTCTCAACACATAATCAATTAACCCAAAGCTAAAAAAAAAAGACTAATTATGAAATTTGACATTAAATAATTAGTAATAATCTTAACAGAAGGAGGAAAACAGAAAATAATTACACAAACAATTTCATAAGAAGTAAGACCGATAAAATCAAAATGAGAAAATAATTTGATCTTTTAACAATATTGATACTAAAAGTGTAGATTCAAAAAGTCATTCATGTGCATATCCAATCACAACAAAAAGAGTGGAATTTAATGGTATTAACCATTGTTTCTTCATTAGATTATGAAGAGTGGATACTTTCATATCTGTGCAGAAATGGCCCATCATTGAAATATAGGCTATTTCTTTTTTTTAGTGTTGACAAATTCATAAAATTCTCAACACATAATCAATTAACCCAAAGCTAAAAAAAAGACTAATTAAGAAATTTGACATTAAACAATTAGTAATAATCTTCACTGAAGGAGGAAAACACAAAATAATTAGACAAACAATTCATAAGAAGTTAGACGAACAAAATCAAAATGAGAAAATAATTTGATCTTTTAACAATATTGATACTAACAATGTAGATTCAAAAAGTCATTCATGTGCATATCCAATCACAACAAAAAAGAGTAGAATTTAGTTGTTTTAACCGTTGTTTCTTCATTAGATTATGAAGAGAGGATACTTTCATATCTGTGCAGAGATGGCCCATCATTGAAGTATAGGCTATATGTTTTTTTTTTGTGTTGACAACTTCATAAAATTCTCAACACATAATCAATTAACCCAAATCTAGAAAACAGACTAATTAAGAAATTTGACATTAAACAATTAATAATAATCTTCACTGAAGTAGGAAAACACAAAATAAATACACAAGCAGTTTCATAAGAAGTATGACAGACAAAATCAAAATGAGAAAACAATTTGATTGTTTAGCAACATTGATACTAACGGTGTAGATTCAAAAAGTCGTTCATGTGCATATTCAATTACAAGAAAAAAGAGTGGAAATTAGTGATATTAACCATAGTTTCTTCGTTAGATTATGAAGAGGGGATACTTTCATATCTGTGCAGAAATGGCCCATCATTGAAATATAGGCTATATGTTTTCTTTAGTGTTGACAAGTTCATAAAATTCTCAACACATAATCAATTAACCCAAAGCTAAAAAAAAGACTAATTAAGAAATTTGACATTAAAAAATTAGTAATAATCTTCACTGAAGGAGGAAAACACAAAATAATGACACAAACAATTTCATAAGAAGTATGACAGACAAAATCAAAAAGAGAAAATAATTTGATTGTTTAGCAACATTGATACTAACAATGTAGATTCAAAAAGTCATTCATGTGCATATCTCATCACAACAATAAAGGGTGGAATTTAGTGCTATTAACCATTGTTTCTTCATTAGATTATGAAGAGTGGATACTTTCATATCTGTGCAGAAATGGCCCATCATTCCAATATAGGCTATATGTTTTTTTTTTGTTGACAACTTCATAAAATTCTCAACACATAATCAATTAACCAAAATCTAAAAAACAAACTAATTTAGAAATTTGACATTAAACAATTAATAATAATCTTCACTGAAGGAAGAAAACACAATAAGTACACAAACAATTTCATAAGAAGTATGACAGACAAAATCAAAATGAGGAAATAATTTGATTGTTTAACAACATTGATACTAACAATGTAGATTCAAAAAGTCATTCATGTGCATATCCAATCACAACAGAAAAGAGTGGAATTTAGTGGTATTAACCATTGTTTCTTCATTAGATTATGAAGAGAGGATACTTTCATATCTGTGCAGAGATGGATCATCATTGAAATATAGACTATATGTTTTTTTAAAAATTCTCAACACATAATCAATTAACCCAAAGCTAAAAACAAAGACTAATTAAGAAATTTGACATTAAACAATTAGTAATAATATTCACAGAAGGAGGAAAACACAAAATAATTAGACAAACAATTCATAAGAAGTAAGACGAACAAAATCAAAATGAGAAAATAATTTGATCTTTTAACAATATTGATACTAAAAATGTAGATTCAAAAAGTCATTCATGTGCATATCCAATCACAACAAAAAAGAGTGGAATTTAGTGATATTAACCATACTTTCTTCGTTAGATTATGAAGACGGGATACTTTCATATATGTGCAGAGATGGCTTATCAATTGAAATATAGGCTATATGTTTTTTTTAGTGTTGACAACTTCATAAAATTCTCAACACATAATCAATTAACCCAAAGCTAAAAAAAAAGACTAATTAAGAAATTTGACATTAAATAATTAGTCATAATCTTCACAGAAGGAGGAAAAACAAAATAATTAGACAAACAATTTCATAAGAAGTATGACAGACAAAATCAAAATGAGAAAATAATTTGATTGTTTAACAACATTGATACTAGCAATGTAGATTCAAAAAGTCGTTCATGTGAATATCCAATCACAACAAAAAAGAGTGGAATTTAGTGCTATTAACCATTGTTTCTTCATTAGATTATGAAGAGAAGATACTTTCATATCTGTGCAGAGATGGCCCATCATTGAAATATAGACTATATGTTTTTTTTTAAATTCTCAACACCTAATCAATTAACCCAAAGCGAAAAAAAAGACTAATTAAGAAATTTGACATTAAATAATTAGTAATAATCTTAACAGAAGGAGGAAAACACAAAATAATTACACAAACAATTTCATAAGAAGTATGACAGACAAAATCAAAATGAGAAAATAATTTGATTGTTTAACAACTTTGAAACTAACAGTGTAGATTCAAAAAGTCGTTCATGTGCATATTCAATTACAACAAAAAAGAGTGGAATATAGTGGTATTAACCATTGTTTCTTCATTATATTATGAAGGGTGGATAATTTCATATCTGTGCAGAAATGGCCCATCATTGAAATATAGACCATATGTTTTCTTTACTATTGACAACTTCATAAAATTCTCAACACATAATATATTAACCCAAAGCTAAAAAAAAAGACTAATTAAGAAATTTGACATTAAATAATTAGTAATAATCTTAACAGAACGAGGAAAACAGAAAATAATTACACAAACAATTTGATAAGAAGTAAGACGGACAAAATCAAAATGAGAAAATAATTTGATCTTTTACCAATATTGATACTAAAAATGTAGTTTCAAAAAGTCATTCATGTGCATATCTATTCACAACAAAAAAGAGTGGAATTTAGTGGTATTAACCATTGTTTCTTCATTATAGGAAGAGTGGATACTTTCATATCTGTGCAGAAAAGGCCTATCATTGAAATATAGGCTATATGATATCTTTAGTGTTGACAACTTCATAAATTTCTCAACACAATCAATTAACCCAAAGCTAAATAAAAGACTAATTAAGAAATTTGACATTAAAAAATTAAAAATAATCTTCACAGAAGGAACAGAACACAAAATAATTACACAAACATTTTCAAAGGAAGTATGACAGACAAAATCAAAATGAGAAAATAATTTGACTTTTTAACAATATTGATACTAACAACGTAGATTCAAAAAGTCATTCATGTGCATATCCAATCACAACAAAAAAGAGTGGAATTTAGTGCTATTAACCATTGTTTCTTCATTAGATTATGAAGAGTGGATACTTTCATATCTGTGCAGAAAAGGCCCATCATTGAAATATAGGCTATATGTTTTCTTTAGTGTTGACAACTTCATAAAATCCTCAACACATAATCAATTAACCCAAAGCTAAAAAAAAGACTAATTAAGAAATTTATCATTAAATAATTAGTAATAATCTTCAGAGAAGGAGGAAAACACAAAATAATTAGACACACAATTTCATAATAAATATGACAGGCAAAATCAAAATAAGAAAATAGTTTGATTTTTTAACGACATTGATACTAACGATGTAGATTCAAAAAGTCATTCATTTGCATATCCAATCACAACAAAAAAGAGTGGAATTTAGTGGTATTAACCATTGTTTCTTCATTAGATTATGAAGAGAGGATACTTTCATATCTGTGCAGAGATGGCCCATCATTGAAATATAGACTATATGTTTTTTTTAAAATTCTCAACAACTAATCAATTAACCCAAAGCTAAAAAAAAGACTAATTAAGAAATTTGACATTAAATAATTAGTAATAATCTTAACAGAAGGAGGAAAACACAAAATAATTACACAAACAATTTCATAAGAAGTATGACAGACAAAATCAAAATGAGAAAATAATTTGATTGTTTAACAACATTGAAACTAACAGTGTAGATTCAAAAAGTCGTTCATGTGCATATTCAATTACAACAAAAAAGAGTGGAATTTTGTGGTATTAACCATTGTTTATTTTTAGATTATGAAGAGAGGATACTTTCATATCTGTGCAGAGATGGCCCATCATTGAAATATAGACTACATGTTTTTCCTTAAATTCTCAACACATAATCAATTAACCCAAAGCTAAAAAAAAAAACTAATTAAGAAATTTGACATTAAACAATCAGTAATAATCTTCACTGAAGGAGGAAAACACAAAATAATTAAACAAACAATTTCAGAAGAAGTATGACAGACAAAATCAAAATCGGAAAATAATTTGATTTTTTAACAATATTCATACTAACAATGTAGATTCAAAAATTCATTCATGTGCATATCCAATCACAACAAAAAAGAGTGGAATTTAGTGCTATTAACCATTGTTTCTTCATTAGATTATGAAGAGAGGATACTTTCATATCTGTGCAGACATGGCCCATCATTGAAATATAGACTATATGTTCTTTTTAAAATTCTCAACACATAATGAATTAACCCAAAGCTATAAAAAAGACTAATTAAGAAATTTGACATTAAACAATTAGTAATAATCTTCACAGAAGGAGGAAAACACAAAATAATTAGACAAACAATTTGATATGAAGTAAGACGAACAAAATCAAAATGAGAAAATAATTTGATCTTTTAACAATATTGATACTAACAATGTAGATTCAAAAAGTCATTCATGTGCATATCCAATCACCACAAAAAAGGGTGGAATTTAGTGGTATTAACCATTATTTCTTCATTAGATTATGAAGAGTGGATACTTTCATATTTGTGCAGAAATGGACCATCATTGAAATATAGACCATATGTTTTTTTTTTAAATTCTCAACACATAATGAATTAACCCAAATCTATAAAAAAGACTAATTAAGAAATTTGACATTAAACAATTAGTAATAATCTTCACAGAAGGAGGAAAACGCAAAATAATTAGACAAACAATTTCATACGAAGTAAGACAGACAAATTCAAGATGAGAAAATAATTTTATCTTTTAACAATATGGATACTAACAATGTATATTCAAAAAGTCGTTCATGTGCATATTCAATTACAACAAAAAAGAGTGGAATTTTGTGGTATTAACCATTGTTTCTTCATTAGATTAGGAAGAGAGCATACTTTCATATCTGTGCAGTGATGACCCATCATTGAAATATAGACTATATGTTTTTCTTAGTGTTGACAACTTCATAAAATTCTCAACACATAATCAATTAACCCAAATCTAAAAAACAGACTAATTAAGAAATTTGACATTAAACAATTAATAATAATCTTCACTTAAGGAGGAAAACACAAAATAAATACACAAACAATTTCAGAAGAAGTATGACGGACAAAATCAAAATGAGAAAATAATTTGATTGTTTAACAAAATTGATACTAACAATGTAGATTCAAAAAGTCGTTCATGTGCATATTCAATTACAACAAAAAAGCATGGAATTTTGTGGTATGAACCATTATTTCTTCATTAGATTATGAAGAGAGGATACTTTCATATCTGTGCAGAGATGGCCCATCACTGAAATATAGACTATATGTTTTTTTTTTAAATTCTCAACACAATCAATTAACCCAAAGCTAAAAAAGAAGACTAATTAAGAAATTTGACATTAAATAATTAGTAATAATCTTCACAGAAGGAGGAAAACACAAAATAATTACACAAATAAGTTCATAAGAAGTAAGACGAACAAAATCAAAATGAGAAAATAATTTGATCTTTTAACAATATTGATACTAATAATGTAGATTCAAAAAGTCATTCATGTGCATATCCAATCACAACAAAAAAGAGTGGAGTTTAGTGCTATTAACCATTGTTTCTTCATTAGATTATGAAGAGAGGATACTTTCATATCTGTGCAGAGATGACACATCATTGAAATATAGACTATATGTTTTTCCTAGTGTTGACAACTTCATACAATTCTCAACACATAATCAATTAACCCAAATCTAAAAAACAGACTAATTAAGAAATTTGACATTAAACAATTAATAATAATCTTCACTTAAGGAGGAAAACACAAAATAAATACACAAACAATTTCAGAAGAAGTATGACGGACAAAATCAAAATGAGAAAATAATTTGATTGTTTAACAAAATTGATACTAACAATGTAGATTCAAAAAGTCGTTCCTGTGCATATTCAATTACAACAAAAAAGCATGGAATTTTGTGGCATGAACCATTATTTCTTCATTAGATTATGAAGAGAGGATACTTTCATATCTGTGCAGAGATGGCCCATCACTGAAATATAGACTATATGTTTTTTTTAAATTCTTAACACAATCAATTAACCCAAAGCTAAAAAAAAAGACTAATTAAGAAATTTGACATGAAACAATTAGTAATAATCTTCACAGAAGGAGGAAAACACAACATAATTACACAAATAATTTCATAAGAAGTAAGACGGACAAAATCAAAATGAGAAAATAATTTGATCTTTGAACAATATTGATACTAATGTAGTTTCAAAAAGTCATTCATGTGCATATCCAATCACAACAAAAAAGAGTGGAATTTAGTGCTATTAACCATTGTTTCTTCATTAGATTATGAAGAGAGGATACTTTCATATCTGTGCAGAGATGGCCCATCATTGAAATATAGGCCATATGTTTTTTTTTTGTGTTGACAACTTCTTAAAATTCTCAACACATAATCAATTAACCCAAATCTAAAAAACAGACTAATTAAGAAATTTGACATTAAACAATTAATAATAATCTTCACTGAAGGAGGAAAACACAAAATAAATACACATATAATTTCATAAGAAGTATGACAGACAAAATCAAAATGAGAAAATAATTTGATTCTTTATCAACAGTTATACTAACAATGTAGATTCAAAAAGTCGTTCATGTGCATATTCAATTACAACGAAAAAGAGTGGAATTTAGTGATATTAACCATAGTTTCTTCGTTAGATTATGAAGATGGGATACTTTCATATATGTGCAGAGATGAGTTATCAATTGAAATATAGGCTATATGTTTTCTTTAGTGTTGACAACTTCATAAAATTCTCAACACATAATCAATTAGACCAAAGCTAAAAAAAAAGACTAATTAAGAAATTTGACATTAAATAATTAGGAATAATCTTAACAGAAGGAGGAAAACAGAAAATAATTACACAAACAATTTCATAAGAAGCAAGACGGACATAATCAAAATGAGAAAATAATTTGATCTTTTAACAATATTGATACTAACAATGTAGATTCAAAAAGTCAATCATTTGCATATCCAATCACAACATAAAAGATTGGAATTTAGTGGTATTAACGATTGTTTCTTCATTAGATTATGAAGAGAGATACTTTCATATCTGTCCAAAAATGGCCCATCATTGAAATATAGGCTATATGTTTTTTTTACTGTTGACAACTTCATAAAATTTTCAACACATAATCAATTAACCCAAAGCTAAAAAAAAGACTAATTAAGAAATTTCACATTAAACAATTAGTAATAATCTTCACTGAAGGAGGAAAACACAATAATTACACAAACAATTTCATAAGAAGTATGACAGACAAAATCAAAATGAGAAAATAATTTGATTGTTTAACAACATTGAAACTAACAATGTAGATTTAAAAAGTCGTTCATGTGCATATTCAATTACAACAAAAAAGAGTGGAATTTTGTGGTATTAACCATTGTTTCTTCATTAGATTATGAAGAGAATATATTTTCATATCTGTGCAGAGATGGCCCATCATTGAAATACAGACTACATGTTTTTTTTAAAATTCTCAACACATAATCAATTAACCCAAAGGTAAAAAAAGACTAATTAAGAAATAGGACATTAAACAATTAGTAATAATCTTCACAGAAGGAGGAAAACACAAAATAATTAGACAAACAATTTCATAAGAAGTAAGACGAACAAAATCAAAATGAGAAAATAATTTGATGTTTTAACAATATTGATACTAAAAATGTAGATTCAAAAAGTCATTCATGTGCATATCCAATCACAACAAAAAGGAGTGGAATTTAGTGTTATTAACCATTGTTTCTTCATTAGATTATGAAGAGAGAATACTTTCATATCTGTGCAGAGATGGCCCATCATTGAAATATAGTCTATATGTTTGTTTTTGTGTTGACAACTTCATAAAATTTTTCAACACATAATCAATTAACCCAAAGCTAAAAAAAAGACTAATTAAGAAATTTGACATTAAACAATTAGTAATAATCTTCACAGAAGAAGCAAAACACAAAATAATTACACAAATTATTTCATAAGAAGTATGACAGACAAAATCAAAAGGAGAAAATAATTTGATTTTTTAACAATATTGATACTAAGAATGTAGATTCAAAAAGTCATTGATGTGCATATCCAATCACAACAAAAAAGAGTGGAATTTAGTGGTATTAACCATTGTTTCTTCATTAGATTAGGAAGAGTGGATACTTTCATATCTGTGCAGAAATGGCCCATCATTGAAATATAGGCTATATGTTTTCTTTAGTATTGACAACTTCATAAAATTCTCAACACATAATCAATTAACCCAAAGCTAAAAAAAAGACGAATTAAGAAATTTGACATTAAATAATTAGTAATAATCTTAACAGAAGGAGGAAACCACAAAATAATTACACAAACAATTCATAAGAAGTAAGACGAACAAAATCAAAATGAGAAAATAATTTGATGTTTTAACAACTGTGATACTAACAATGTAGGGTCAAAAAGTCATTCATGTGCATATCCAATCACAACAAAAAGGAGTGGAATTTAGTGTTATTAACCATTGTTTCTTCATTAGATTATAAAGAGAGGATACTTTCATATCTGTGCAGAAAAGACCCATCATTGAAATATAGGCAATATGATTTCTTTAGTGTTGACAACTTCATAAAGTTTTTCAACACATAATCAATTAACCCAAAGCTAAAAAAAAGACTAATTAAGAAATTTGACATTAAACAATTGGTAATAATCTTCACAGAAGGAGCAAAACACAAAATAATTACACAAATTATTTCATAAGAAGTATGACAGACAAAATCAAAATGAGAAAATAATTTGATTTTTTAACAATATTGATTCTAACAATGTAGATTCAAAAAGTCATTCATGTGCATATCCAATCACAACAAAAAAGAGTGGAATTTAGTGGTATTAACCATTGTTTCTTCATTAGATTATGAAGAGTCAATACTTTCATATCTGTGCAGAAATGGCCAATCATTGAAATATAGGCTATATGTTTTCTTTAGTATTGACAACTTCATAAAATTCTCAACACATAATCACTTAACCCAAAGCTAAAAAAAAGACTAATTAAGAAATTTGACATTAAATAATTAGTAATAATCTTAACAGAAGGAGGAAAAGACAAAATAATTACACAAACAATTTCATAAGAAGTAAGACGAACAAAATCAAAATGAGAAAATAATTTGATGTTTTAACAATATTGATACTAAAAATGTAGATTCAAAAAGTCATTCATGTGCATATCCAATCACAACAAAAAGGAGTGGAATTTAGTGTTATTAACCATTGTTTCTTCATTAGATTTTGAAGAGAGAATACTTTCATATCTGTGCAGAGATGGCCCATCATTGAAATATAGGCTATATGTTTGTTTTTGTGTTGACAACTTCATAAAATTCTAAACACATAATCAATTAACCCAAATCTAAAAAATAGACTAATTAAGAAATTTGACATTAAAATATTAGTAATAATCTTCACAGAAGGAGCAAAACTCAAATTAATTACACAAACAATTCCATAAGAAGTATGACAGACAAAATCAAAATGAGAAAATAATTTGATATTTTAACAATATTGATACTAACAATGTAGATTCAAAAAGTCATTCATGTGCATATCCAATCACAACAAAAAAGAGTGGAATTTAGTGCTATTAACCATTGTTTCTTCATTAGATTATGAACAGAGGATACTTTCATATCTGTGCAGAGATGGCCCATCATTGAAATATAGGCTATATGTTTTTTTTTTGTGTTGACAACTTCATAAAATTCTCAACACATAATCAATTAACCCTAACCTAAAAAACAGACTAATTAAGAAATTTGACATTAAACAATTAATAATAATCTTCACTGAAGGAGGAAAACACAAAATAAATACACATATAATTTCATAAGAAGTATGACAGACAAAATCAAAATGAGAAAATAATTTGATTGTTTAACAACAGTGATACTAACAATGTAGATTCAAAAAGTCGTTCATATGCATATTCAATTACAACGAAAAAGAGTGGAATTTAGTGATATTAACCATAGTTTCTTCGTTAGATTATGAAGAGGGGATACTTTCATATATGTGCAGAGATGAGTTATCAATTGAAATATAGGCTATATGTTTTTTTTAGTGTTGACAACTTCATAAAATTCTCAATACATAATCAATTAACCCAAAGTTAAAAAAAAGACTAATTCCGAAATTTGACATTAAATAATTAGTAATAATCTTCACAGAAGGAGGAAAACACAAAATAATTACACAAATTATTTCATAAGAAGTATGACAGACAAAATCAAAATGAGTAAATAATTTGATTTTTTAACAATATTGATACTAACAATGTAGATTCAAAAAGTCATTCATGTGCATATCCAATCACAACAAAAAAGAGTGGAATTTAGTGCTATTAAGCATTGTTTCCTTATTAGATTATGAAGAGATGATACTTTCATATCTGTGCAGAGATGGCCCATCATTGAAATATAGATTACATGTTTTTTTTAAAATTCTCAACACCTAATCAACTAACCCAAAGCTAAAAAAAAGACTAATTAAGAAATTTGACATTAAACAATTAGTAATAATCTTCACAGAAGGATGAAAACACAAAATAATTAGAAACAATTTCATAAGAAGTAAGATGGACAAAATCAAAATGAGAAAATAATTTGATTTTTTAACAATATTGATACTAACAATGTAGATTCAAAAATTCATTCATGTGCATATCCAATCACAACAAAAAAGGGTGGAATTTAGTGGTATTAACCATTATTTCTTCATTAGATTATGAAGAGTGGATACTTTCATATCTGTGCAGAAATGGCCCATCATTGAAATATAGACCATATGTTTTTTTTAAAATTCTCAACACATAATGAATTAACCCAAAGCTATAAAAAAGACTAATTAAGAAATGTGTCATTAAACAAATAGTAATAATCTTCACAGAAGGAGGAAAACACAAAATAATTAGACAAACAATTTCATATGAAGTAAGACGAACAAAATCAAAATGAGAAAATAATTTGATCTTTTAACAATATTGATACTAACAATGTAGATTCAAAAAGTCATTCATGTGCATATCCAATCACAACAAAAAAGGGTGGAATTTAGTGGTATTAACCATTATTTCTTCATTAGATTATGAAGAGTGGATACTTTCATATCTGTGCAGAAATGGCCCATCATTGAAATATAGACCATATGTTTTTTTTAAAATTCTCAACACATAATGAATTAACCCAAAGCTATAAAAAAGACTAATTAAGAAATTTGTCATTAAACAAATGGTAATAATCTTCACAGAAGGAGGAAAACACAAAATAATTAGACAAACAATTTCATCTGAAGTAAGACGAACAAAATCAAAATGAGAAAATAATTTGATCTTTTAACAAAATTGATACTAACAATGTAGGTTCAAAAAGTCATTCATGTGCATATCCAATCACAACAAAAAAGGGTGGAATTTAGTGGTATTAACCATTGTTTCTTCATTAGATTATGAAGAGTGGATACTTTCATATCTGTGCAGAAATGGCCCATCATTGAAATATAGGCTTTATGTTTTCTTTAGTATTGACAACTTCATAAAATTCTCAACACATAATCAATTAACCCAAAGCTAAAAAAAAAGATTAATTAAGAAATTTGACATTAAATAATTAGTAATAATCTTAACAGAAGGAGGAAAACACAAAATAATTACACAAACAATTTCATAAGAAGTATGACAGACAAAATCAAAATGGGAAAATAATTTGATTGTTTAACAACATTGAAACTAACAGTGTAGATTGAAAAAGTCGTTCATGTGCATATTCAATTACAACAAAAAAGAGTGGAATTTTGTGGTATTAACCATTGTTTCTTCATGAGATTATGAAGAGAGGATACTTTCATATCTGTGCAGAGATGGCCCATCATTGAAATATAGACCATATGTTTTTTTTAAAATTCTCAACACATAATGAATTAACCCAAAGCTATAAAAAAGACTAATTAAGAAATGTGTCATTAAACAAATAGTAATAATCTTCACAGAAGGAGGAAAACACAAAATAATTAGACAAACAATTTCATATGAAGTAAGACGAACAAAATCAAAATGAGAAAATAATTTGATCTTTTAACAATATTGATACTAACAATGTAGATTCAAAAAGTCATTCATGTGCATATCCAATCACAACAAAAAAGGGTGGAATTTAGTGGTATTAACCATTATTTCTTCATTAGATTATGAAGAGTGGATACTTTCATATCTGTGCAGAAATGGCCCATCATTGAAATATAGACCATATGTTATTTTTTAAATTCTCAACACATAATGAATTAACCCAAAGCTATAAAAAAGACTAATTAAGAAATTTGACATTAAACAATCAGTAATAATCTTCACTGAAGGAGGAAAACACAAAATAATTAAACAAACAATTTCAGAAGAAGTATGACAGACAAAATCAAAATGAGAAAATAATTTAATTGTTTAACAAAATTGATACTAACAATGTAGATTCAAAAAGTCGTTCATGTGCATATTCAATTACGACAAAAAAGAGTGGAATTTAGTGGTATTAACCATTGTTTCTTCATTAGATTATGAAGAGAGGATACTTTCAAATCTGTGCAGAGATGGCCCATCATTGAAATATAGACTACATGTTTTCTTTAGTATTGACAACTTCATAAAATTCTCAACACATAATCAATTAACCCAAAGCTAAAAAAAAGACTAATTAAAAAATTTGACATTAAATAATTAGTAATAATCTTAACAGAAGGAGGAAAACACAAAATAATTACACAAACAATTTCATAAGAAGTAAGACGAACAAAATAAAAATGAGAAAATAATTTGATCTTTTAACAATATTGATACTAAAAATGTAGATTCAAAAAGTCATTCATGTGCATATCCAATCACAACAAAAAGAGTGGAATTTAGTGGTATTAACCATTGTTTCTTCATTAGATTATGAAGAGAGGATACTTTCATATGTGTGCAGAGATGGCCCATCATTGAAATATAGACTATATGTTTTTTTTTAAATTCTCAACACCTAATCAATTAACCCAAAGCTAAAAAAAAGACTAATTAAGAAATTTGACATTAAAAAATTAGTAAGAATCTTCACAGAAGGATGAAAACACAAAATAATTAGAGAAACAATTTCATAAGAAGTAAGACGAACAAAATCAAAATGAGAAAATAATTTGATCTTTTAACAATATTGATACTAACAATGTAGATTCAAAAAGTCATTCATGTGCATATCCAATCACAACAAAAAAGGGTGGAATTTAGTGGTATTAACCATTATTTCTTCATTAGATTATGAAGAGTGGATACTTTCATATCTGTGCAGAAATGGCCCATCATTGAAATATAGACCATATGTTTTTTTTTAAATTCTCAACACATAATGAATTAACCCAAAGCTATAAAAAAGACTAATTAAGAAATTTGTCATTAAACAAATGGTAATAATCTTCATAGAAGGAGGAAAACACAAAATAAGTAGACAAACAATTTCATCTGAAGTAAGACGAAAAAATTAAAATGAGAAAATAATTTGATCTTTTAACAAAATTGATACTAACAATGTAGGTTCAAAAAGTCATTCATGTGCATATCCAATCACAACAAAAAAGGGTGGAATTTAGTGGTATTAACCATTGTTTCTTCATTAGATTATGAAGAGTGGATACTTTCATATCTGTGCAGAAATGGCCAATCATTGAAATATAGGCTTTATGTTTTCTTTAGTATTGACAACTTCATAAAATTGTCAACACATAATCAATTAACCCAAAGCTAAAAAAAAGATTAATTAAGAAATTTGACATTAAATAATTAGTAATAATCTTAACAGAAGGAGGAAAACACAAAATAATTACACAAATAATTTCATAAGAAGTATGACAGACAAAATCAAAATTGGAAAATAATTTGATTGTTTAACAACATTGAAACTAAAAGTGTAGATTCAAAAAGTCGTTCATGTGCATATTCAATTACAACAAAAAAGAGTGGAATTTTGTGGTATTAACCATTGTTTCTTCATTAGATTATGAAGAGAGGATACTTTCATATCTGTGCAGAGATGGCCCATCATTGAAATATAGACTACATGTTTTTTTTTTTAATTCTCAACACATATTCAATTAACCCAAAGCTAAAAAAAAGACTAATTAAGAAATTTGACATTAAACAATTAGTAATAATCTTCACAGAAGGAGGAAAACACAAAATAATTACACAAACAATTTCATAAGAAGTAAGACGAACAAAATCAAAATAAGAAAATAATTTGATCTTTTAACAATATTGATACTAACAATGTAGATTCAAAAAGTCATTCATGTGCATATCCAATCACAACAAAAAAGAGTGCAATTCAGTGTTATTAAGCATTATTTCTTCATTAGATTATGAAGAGAGGATACTTTCATATCTGTGCAGAGATGGCCCATCATTGAAATATAGACTATATGTTTTTTTTTAAATTCTCAACATATAATGAATTAAACCAAAGCTATAAAAAAGACTAATTAAGAAATTTGTCATTAATCAAATAGTAATAATCTTCACAGAAGGAGGAAAACACAAAATAATTAGACAAACAATTTCATCTGAAGTAAAACGAACAAAATCAAAATGAGAAAATAATTTGATCTTTTAACAAAATTGATACTAACAATGTAGGTTCAAAAAGTCATTCATGTGCATATCCAATCACAACAAAAAAGAGTGGAATTTAGTGTTATTAAGCATTGTTTCTTCATTAGATTATGAAGAGACGATACTTTCATATCTGTGCAGAGATGGCCCATCATTGAAATATAGACTATATGTTTTTTTTAAAATTCTCAACACCTAATCAATTAACCCAAAGCTAAAAAAAAGACTAATTAAGAAATTTTACATTAAAAAATTAGTAATAATCTTCACAGAAGGATGAAAACACAAAATAATTAGAGAAACACTTTCATAAGAAGTAAGACGAACAAAATCAAAATGAGAAAATAATTTGATCATTTAACAATATTGATACTAACAATGTAGATTCAAAAAGTCATTCATGTGCATATCCAATCGCAACAAAAAAGGGTGGAATTTAGTGGTATTAACCATTATTTCTTCATTAGATTATGAAGAGTGGATACTTTCATATCTGTGCAGAAATGGCCCATCATTGAAATATAGACCATATGTTTTTTTTTTAAATTCTCAAAACATAATGAATTAACCCAAAGCTATAAAAAAGACTAATTAAGAAATTTGTCATTAAACAAATAGTTATAATCTTCACAGAAGGAGGAAAACAAAAAATAATTAGACAAACAATTTCATCTGACGTAAGACGAACAAAATCAAAATGAGAAAATAATTTGATCTTTTAACAAAATTGATACTAACAATGTAGGTTCAAAAAGTCATTCATGTGCATATCCAATCACAACAAAAAAGGGTTGAATTTAGTGGTATTAACCATTGTTTCTTCATTAGATTATGAAGAGAGGATACTTTCATATCTGTGCAGAGATGGCCCATCATTGAAATATAGACTACATGTTTTTTTTTCAAATTCTCAACACATATTCAATTAACCCAAAGCTAAAAAAAAGACTAATTAAGAAATTTGACATTAAACAATTAGTAATAATCTTCACAGAAGGAGGAAAACACAAAATAATTACACAAGCAATTTCATAAGAAGTAAGATGAACAAAATCAAAATTAGAAAATAATTTGATCTTTTAACAATATTGATACTAACAATGTAGATTCAAAAAGTCATTCATGTGCATATCCAATCACAACAAAAAAGAGTGGAATTTAGTCCTATTAAGCATTATTTCTTCATTAGATTATGAAGACATGATACTTTCAACTCTGTGCAGAGATGGCCCATCCTTGAAATATAGACTATATGCTTTTTTTAAAATTCTCAACACATAATCAATTAACCCAAAGCTAAAAAAAAAGACTAATTAAGAAATTTGACATTAAATAATTAGTAATAATCTTATTAGAAGGAGGAAAACCCAAAATAATTACACAAACAATTTCATAAGAAGTAAGACAGACAAAATCAAGATGAGAAAATAATTTTATCTTTTAACAATATTGATACTAAAAATGTAGATTCAAAAAGTCATTCATGTGCATATCCAATCACATCAAAAAAGAGTGGAATTTAGTGCTATTAACCATTGTTTCTTCATTAGATTATGACGAGTGGATACTTTCATATCTGAGCATAAAAGGCCCATCATGGAAATATAGGCTATATGTTTTTTTTTGTATTGACAACTTCATAAAATTCTCAACACATAATCAATTAACCCAAATCTAAAAAATAGACTAATTAAGAAATTTGACATTAAACAATTAATAATAATCTTCACTAAAGGAGGAAAACACAATAAATACACAAACAATTGCATAAGAAGTATGACAGACAAAATCAAAATGAGAAAATAATTTGATTGTTTAACAACATTGAAACTAACAATGTAGATTCAAAAAGTCGTTCATGTGCATATTCAATTACAACAAAAAAGAGTGGAATTTAGTGGTATTAACCATTGTTTCTTCATTAGATTATGAAGAGAGGATACTTTCATATCTGTGCAGAGATGGCCCATCATTGAAAAATAGACTACATCCTTTTTTTAAAATTCTCAACACATATTCAATTAACCCAAAGCTAAAAAAAAGACTAATTAAGAAATTTGAGATTAAACAATTAGTAATAATCTTCACAGAAGGAGGAAAACACAAAATAATTACACAAGCAATTTCATAAGAAGTAAGATGAACAAAATCAAAATTAGAAAATAATTTGATCTTTTAACAATATTGATACTAACAATGTAGATTCAAAAAGTCATTCATGTGCATATCCAATCACAACAAAAAAGAGTGGAATTTAGTCCTATTAAGCATTGCTTCTTCATTAGATTATGAAGACATGATACTTTCAACTCTGTGCAGAGATGGCCCATCATTGAAATATAGACTATATGTTTTTTTTAAAATTCTCAACACATAATCAATTCACCCAAAGCTAAAAAAAGACTAATTCAGAAATTTCACATTAAATAATTAGTAATAATCTTCACAAAAGGAGGAACCACAAAATAATTACACAAACAATTTCATAAGAAGTATGATAGACAAAATCAAAATGAGAAAATTATTTGATTTTTTAACGACATTGATACTAACAATGTAGATTCAAAAAGTCAATCATTTGCATATCCAATCATAACAAAAAAGAGTGGAATTTAGTGGTATTAACTATTCTTTCTTCATTAGATTATGACGAGTGGATACTTTCATATCTGTGCAGAAATGGCCCATCATTGAAATATAGGCTATATGTTTTTTTTTGTGTTGACAACTTCATAAAATTCTCAACACATAATCAATTAACCCAAATCTAAAAAACAAACTAATTAAGAAATTTGACATTAAACAATTAATAATAATCTTCACTGAAGGAGGAAAACACAAAATAAATACACAAGCAATTTCATAAGAAGTATGACAGACAAAATCAAAATGAGAAAATAATTTGATTGTTTAACAACAGTGATACTAACAATGTAGATTCAAAAAGTCGTTCATGTGCATATTCAATTACAACATAAAAGAGTGGAATTTAGTGATATTAACCATAGTTTCTTCGTTAGATTATGAAGAGGGGATACTTTCATATATGTGCTGAGATGGCTTATCAATTGAAATATAGGCTATATGTTTTTTTTAGTGTTGACAACTTCATAAAATTCTGAATACATAATCAATTAACCCAAAGCTAAAAAAAAGACTAATTCAGAAATTTGACCTTAAATAATTAGTAATAATCTTCACAGAAGGAGGAAAACACAAAATAATTACACAAACAATTTCATAAGAAGTATGACAGACAAAATCAAAATGGGAAAATTATTTGATTTTTTAACGACATTGATACTAACAATGTATATTCAAAAAGTCAATCATTTGCATATCCAATCACAGCAAAAAAGAGTGGAATTTAGTGGTATTAACCATTGTTTCTTCATTAGATTATGAAGAGTGGTTACTTTCATATCTGTGCAGAAATGGCCCATCATTGAAATATAGGCTATATATTTTCTTTAGTATTGACAACTTCATAAAATTCTCAACACATAATCAATTAACCCAAAGCTAAAAAAAAGACTAATTAAGAAATTTGACATTAAATAATTAGTAATAATCTTAACAGAAGGAGGAAAACACAAAATAATTACACAAACAATTTCATAAGAAGTAAGACGAACAAAATGGAAATGAGAAAATAATTTGATCTTTTAACAATATTGATACTAAAAATGTAGATTCAAAAAGTCATTCATGTGCATATCCAATCACAACAAAAAGAGTGGAATTTACTGGTATTAACCATTGTTTCTTCATTAGATTATGAAGAGTGGATACTTTCATATCTGTGCAGAAAAGGCCCATCATTGAAATATAGGCTATATGTTTTCTTTAGTGTTGACAACTTCATAAAATTCTCAACACATAATCGATTAACCCAAATCTAAAAAACAGACTAATTATGAAATTTGACATTAAATAATTAGGAATAATCTTAACAGAAGGAGGAAAACAGAAAATAATTACACAAACAATTTCATAAGAAGCAAGACGGACATAATCAAAATGAGAAAATAATTTGATCTTTTAACAATATTGATACTAAAAATGTAGATTCAAAAAATCATTCATGTGCATATCCAATCACAACAAAAAAGAGTGGAATTTAATGGTATTAACCATTGTTTCTTCATTAGATTAGGAAGAGTGGATACTTTCATATCTGCGCAGAAACGGCCCATCATTGAAATATAGGCTATATGATTTCTTTAGTGTTGACAACTTCATCAATTTTTTCAACACATAATCAATTAACCCAAAGCTAAAAAAAAGACTAATTAAGCACTTTGACATTAAACAATTAGTAATAATCTTCACAGAAGGAGCAAAACACAAAATAATTACACAAACAATTTCATAAGAAGTATGACAGACAAAATCAAAATGAGAAAATAATTTGATATTTTAACAATATTCATACTAACAATGTAGATTCAAAAAGTCATTCATGGGCATATCCAATGACAACAAAAAAGAGTAGAATTTAGTGGTATTAACCATTGTTTCTTACTTGATTATGAAGACTGCATACTTTCATATCTGTGCAGAAATGGCCCATCATTGAAATATAGGCTATATGTTTTGTTTAGTATTGATAACTTCATAAAATTCTAAACACATAATCAATTAACCCAAAGGTAAAAAAAAAGACTAATTAAGAAATTTGACAATAAATAATTAGTAATAATCTGAACAGAAGGAGGAAAACACAAAATAATTACACAAACAATTTCATAAGAAGTAAGACGAACAAAATCAAAATGAGAAAATAATTTGATCTTTTAACAATATTGATACTAAAAATGTAGATCCAAAAAGTCATTCATGTGCATATCCAATCACAACAAAAAAGAGTGGAATTTAGTGTTATTAACCATTGTTTCTTCATTAGATTATGAAGAGAGGATACTTTCATATCTGTGCAGAGATGGCCCATCATTGAAATATAGACTATATGATTTTTATAAAATTCTCAACACCTAATCAATTAACCCAAATCTAAAAAAAAGACTAATTAAGAAATTTGACATTAAACAATTAGTAATAATATGCTCAGAAGTAGGAAAATACAAAATAATTAGACAAACAATTTCATAAGAAGTAAGACGAACAAAATCAAAATGAGAAAATAATTTGATCTTTTAACAATATTGATACTATCAATTTAGATTCTAAAAGTCATTCATGTGCATATCCAATCACAACAAAAAAGAGTGGAATTTAGTGGTATTAACTTTTCTTTCTTTATTAGATTATGAAGAGTGGATACTTTCATATCTATGCAGAAATGGCCCATCATTAAAATATAGGCTATATGTTTTTTTTGTTGACAACTTCATAAAATTCTCAACACATAATCAATTAACCCAAATCTAAAAAACAAACTAATTAAGAAATTTGACATTAAACAATTAATAATAATCTTCACTGAAGGAGGAAAACACAAAATAAATACACAAAAAATTTCATAAGAAGTATGACAGACAAAATCAAAATGAGAAAATAATTTGATTGTTTAACAACATTAAAACTGACAATGTAGATTCAAAAAGTCGTTCATGTGCATATTCAATTACAACAAAAAAAGAGTGGAATTTTGTGGTATTAACCATTGTTTCTTCATTAGATTATGAAGAGAGGATACTTTCATATCTGTGCAGAGATGGCCCATCATTGAAATATAGACTACATGTTTTTTCTAAAATTCTCAACACATAACCAATTAACCCATAGCTAAAAAAAAGACTAATTCAGAAATTTGACATTAAATAATTAGTAATAATCTTCACAGAAGGACGAAAACACAAAATAATTAGACAAACAATTTCATAAGAAGTATGACAGACAAAATCAAAATGAGAAAATAATTTGATTTTTTAACGACATTGATATTAACAATGTAGATTCAAAAAGTCATTCATGTGCATATCCAATCACAACAAAAAAGAGTGGAATTTAGTGCAATTAACCACTGTTTCTTCATTAGATTATGAAGAGAGGATACTTTCATATCTGTGCAGAGATGGCCCATCATTGAAATATAGGCTATATGTTTTTTTTTGTGTTGATACCTTCATAAAATTCTCAACACATAATCAATTAACCCAAATCTAAAAAACAGACTAATTATGAAATTTGACATTAAACAATTAATAATAATGTTCACTGAACGAGGAAAACACAAAATAAATACACAAACAATTTCATAAGAAGTATGACAGACAAAATCAAAATGAGAAAATAATTTGATTGTTTAACAACAGTGATACTAACAATGTAGATTCAAAAAGTCGTTCATGTGCATATTCAATTACAACATAAAAGAGTGGAATTTAGTGATATTAACCATAGTTTCTTCGTTAGATTATGAAGAGGGGATACTTTCATATATGTGCTGAGATGGCTTATCAATTGAAATATAGGCTATATGTTTTTTTTAGTGTTGACAACTTCATAAAATTCTGAATACATAATCAATTAACCCAAAGCTAAAAAAAAGACTAATTCAGAAATTTGACCTTAAATAATTAGTAATAATCTTCACAGAAGGAGGAAAACACAAAATAATTACACAAACAATTTCATAAGAAGTATGACAAACAAAATCAAAATGAGAAAATTATTTGATTTTTTAACGACAGTGATACTAACAATGTAGATTCAAAAAGTCATTCATGTGCATATTCCATTACAACAAAAAAGAATGGAATTTAGTGATATTAACCATATTTTCTTCGTTAGATTATGAAGAGGGGATACTTTCATATATGAGCAGAGATGGCTTATCAATTGAAATATAGGCTATATGTTTTTTTTAGTGTTGACAACTTCATAAAATTCTCAATACATAATAAATTTACCCAAAGCTAAAATAAAGACTAATTCAGAAATTTGACATTAAATAATTAGTAATAATTTTCACAGAAGGAGGAAAACACAAAATAATTACACAAACAATTTCATAAGAAGTAAGACGGACAAAATCAAAATGAGAAAATAATTTGATTTTTTAACAATATTGATACTAACAATGTAGATTCAAAAAGTCAATCATTTGCATATCCAATCACAACAAAAAATAGTGGAATTTAGTGCTATTAACCATTGTTTCTGCATCAGATTATGAAGAGAGATACTTTCATATCTGTCCAAAAATGGCCCATCATTGAAATATAGGCTATAAGTTTTTTTTACTGTTGACAACTTCATAAAATTTTCAACACATAATCAATTAACCCAAAGCTAAAAAAAAAGACTAATTAAGAAATTTGACATTAAACAATTAGTAATAATCTTCACTGAAGGAGGAAAACACAAAATAATTACACAAATAGTTTCATAAGAAGTATGACAGACAAAATTAAAATGAGAAAATAATTTGATTGTTTAACAACATTGAAACTAACAATGTAGATTCAAAAAGTCATTCATGTGCATATTCAATTACAACAAAAAAGAGTGGAATTTTGTGGTATTAACCATTGTTTCTTCATTAGATTATGAAGAGAGGATACTTTCATATCTGTGCAGAGATGGCTCATCATTGAAATATAGACTACATGTTTTTTCTAAAATTCTCAACACATAATCAATTAACCCAAAGCTAAAAAAAAGACTAATTAAGAAATTTGACATTAAACAATTAGTAATAATCTTCATAGAAGGAGGAAAATACAAAATAATTAGGCAAACAATTTCATAAGAAGTAAGACGAACAAAATCAAAATGAGAAAATAATTTGATCTTTTAACAATATTGATATTATCATTGTAGATTCAAAAAGTTATTCATGTGCATATGCAATCACAACAAAAAAGAGTGGAATTTAGTGGTATTAACCATTGTTTCTTCATTAGATTATGAAGAGAGGATACTTTCATATCTGTGAAGAGATGGCCCATCATTGAAATAAAGGCTATATGTTTTTTTTTGTGTTGACAACTTCATAAAATTCTCAACACATAATCAATTAACCCAAATCTAAAAAACAGACTAATCAAGAAATTTGACATTAAACAATTAATAATAATCTTCACTGAAGGAGGAAAACACAAAATAAATACACAAACAATTTCATAAGAAGTATGACAGACAAAATCAAAATGAGAAAATAATTTGATTGTTTAACAACAGTGATACTAACAATGTAGATTCAAAAAGTCATTCATGTGCATATTCAATCACAACAAAAAAGAGTGGAATTTAGTGCTATTAACCATTGTTTCTTCACTAGATTATAAAGAGAGGATACTTTCATATCTGTGCAGAGATGGCCCATCATTGAAATATAGGCTATATGTTTTTTTTTGTGTTGACAACTTCATAAAATTCTCAACACATAATGAATTAACCCAAATCTAAAAAACAGACTAATTAAGAAATTTGACATTAGACATTTAATAATAATCTTCACAGAAGGAGGAAAACACAAAATAAATACACAAACAATTTCATAAGAAGTATGACAGACAAAATCAAAATGAGAAAATAATTTGATTGTTTAACAACAATGATACTAACAATGTAGATTCAAAAAGTCGTTCGTGTGCATATTCAATTACAACAAAAAAGAGTGGAATTTAGTGATATTAACCATAATTTCTTCGTTTGATTATGAAGAGGGGATACTTTCATATATGTGCAGAGATGGCTTATCAATTGAAATATAGGCTATATGTTTTTTTTAGTGTTGACAACTTCATAAAATTCTCAACACATAACCAATTAACCCATAGCTAAAAAAAAGACTAATTCAGATATTTGACATTAAATAATTAGTAATAATCTTCACAGAAGGAGGAAAACACAAAATAATTAGACAAACAATTTCATAAGAAGTATGACAGACAAAATCAAAATGAGAAAATAATTTGATTTTTTAACGACATTGATATTAACAATGTAGATTCAAAAAGTTATTCATTTGCATATCCAATCACAACAAAAAAGAGTGGAATTTAGTGCTATTAACCATTGTTTCTTCGTTAGATTATGAAGAGAGATACTTTCATATCTTTCCAAAAATGGCCCATCATTGAAATATAGGCTATATGTTTTTTTTACTGTTGACAACTTCATAAAATTTTCAACACATAATCAATTAACCCAGAGCTAAAAAAAAGACTAATTAAGAAATTTGACATTAAACAATTAGTAATAATCTTCACTAAAGGAGGAAAACACAAAATAATTACACAAACATATTGATAAGAAGTATGACGGACAAAATCAAAATGAGAAAATAATTTGATTGTTTAACAACATTGATACTAACAATGTAGATTCAAAAAGTCGTTCATGTGCATATTCAATTACAACAAAAAGGTGTGGAATTTTGTCGTATTAACCATTGTTTCTTCATTGGATTATGAAGAGAGGATACTTTCATATCTGTGCAGAGATGGCCCATCACTGAAATATAGACTATATCTTTTTTTTTAAATTCTCAACACATAACGAATTAACCCAAATCTAAAAAACAGACTAATTAAGAAATTTGACATTAGACATTTAATAATAATCTTCACAGAAGGAGGAAAACACAAAATAATTAGACAAACAATTCATAAGAAGTAGAATGAACAAATCAAAATGAGAAAATAATTTGATCTTTTAACAATGTTGATATCAACAATGTAGATTGAAAAAGTCATTCATGTGCATATCCAATCACAACAAAAAAGAGTGGAATTTAGTGGTATTAACCATTGTTTCGTCATTAGATTATGAAGAGTGGATACTTTCATATCTGTGCAGAAATGGCCCAGTATTGAAATATAGGCTATATGTTTTCTTTAGTATGGACAACTTCATAAAATTCTCAACACATAATCAATTAACCCAAAGCTAAAAAAAAGACTAATTAAGAAATTTGACATTAAATAATTAGTAATAATCTTAACAGAAGGAGGAAAACACAAAATAATTACACAAACAATTTCATAAGAAGTAAGACGGACAAAATCAAAATGAGAAAATAATTTGATCTTTTAACAATATTGATACTAAAAATGTAGATTCAAAAAGTCAGTCATGTGCATATCCAATCAAAACAAAAAAGAGTGGAATTTAGTGCTATTAACCATTGTTTCTTCATTGGATTATGAAGAGTGGATACTTTCATATCAATGTAGAAATGGCCCATCATTGAAATATAGGCTATATGTTTTCTTTAGTATTGACAACTTCATAAAATTCTCAACACATAATCAATTAACCCAAAGCTAAAAAAAAAGACTAATTATGAAATTTGACATTAAATAATTAGTAATAATCTTAACAGAAGGAGGAAAACACAAAATAATTACACAAACAATTTCATAAGAAGTATGACAGACAAAATCAAAATGAGAAAATAATTTGATTGTTTAACAACAATGATACTAACAATGTAGATTCAAAAAGTCGTTCGTGTGCATATTCAATTACAACAAAAAAGAGTGGAATTTAGTGATATTAACCATAATTTCTTCGTTTGATTATGAAGAGGGGATACTTTCATATATGTGCAGAGATGGCTTATCAATTGAAATATAGGCTATATGTTTTTTTTAGTGTTGACAACTTCATAAAATTCTCAACACATAACCAATTAACCCATAGCTAAAAAAAAGACTAATTCAGAAATTTGACATTAAATAATTAGTAATAATCTTCACAGAAGGAGGAAAACACAAAATAATTAGACAAACAATTTCATAAGAAGTATGACAGACAAAATCAAAATGAGAAAATAATTTGATTTTTTAACGACATTGATATTAACAATGTAGATTCAAAAAGTCATTCATTTGCATATCCAATCACAACAAAAAAGAGTGGAATTTAGTGCTATTAACCATTGTTTCTTCGTTAGATTATGAAGAGAGATACTTTCATATCTTTCCAAAAATGGCCCATCATTGAAATATAGGCTATATGTTTTTTTTACTGTTGACAACTTCATAAAATTTTCAACACATAATCAATTAACCCAGAGCTAAAAAAAAGACTAATTAAGAAATTTGACATTAAACAATTAGTAATAATCTTCACTGAAGGAGGAAAACACAAAATAATTACACAAACATATTGATAAGAAGTATGACGGACAAAATCAAAATGAGAAAATAATTTGATTGTTTAACAACATTGATACTAACAATGTAGATTCAAAAAGTCGTTCATGTGCATATTCAATTACAACAAAAAGGTGTGGAATTTTGTGGTATTAACCATTGTTTCTTCATTGGATTATGAAGAGAGGATACTTTCATATCTGTGCAGAGATGGCCCATCACTGAAATATAGACTATATCTTTTTTTTTTTAAATTCTCAACACATAATCAATTAACCCAAAGCTAAAAAAAAGACTAATTAAGAAATTTGACATTAAACAGTTAGTAATAATCTTCACAGAAGGAGGAAAACATAAAATAATTAGCCAAACAATTCATAAGAAGTAAAATGAACAAATCAAAATGAGAAAATAATTTGATCTTTTAACAATGTTGATATCAACAATGTAGATTGAAAAAGTCATTCATGTGCATATCCAATCACAACAAAAAAGAGTGGAATTTAGTGGTATTAACCATTGTTTCGTCATTAGATTATGAAGAGTGGATACTTTCATATCTGTGCAGAAATGGCCCAGTATTGAAATATAGGCTATATGTTTTCTTTAGTATTGACAACTTCATAAAATTCTCAACACATAATCAATTAACCCAAAGCTAAAAAAAAGACTAATTAAGAAATTTGACATTAAATAATTAGTAATAATCTTAACAGAAGGAGGAAAACACAAAATAATTACACAAACAATTTCATAAGAAGTAAGACGGACAAAATCAAAATGAGAAAATAATTTGATCTTTTAACAATATTGATACTAAAAATGTAGATTCAAAAAGTCAGTCATGTGCATATCCAATCAAAACAAAAAAGAGTGGAATTTAGTGCTATTAACCATTGTTTCTTCATTAGATTATGAAGAGTGGATACTTTCATATCAATGTAGAAATGGCCCATCATTGAAATATAGGCTATATGTTTTCTTTAGTATTGACAACTTCATAAAATTCTCCACACATAATCAATTAACCCAAAGCTAAAAAAAAAGACTAATTATGAAATTTGACATTAAATAATTAGTAATAATCTTAACACAAGGAGGAAAACACAAAATAATTACACAAACAATTTCATAAGAAGTAAGACGGACAAAATCAAAATGAGAAAATAATTTGATCTTTTAACAATATTGATACTAAAAATGTAGATTCAAAAAGTCAGTCATGTGCATATCCAATCAAAACAAAAAAGAGTGGAATTTAGTGCTATTAACCATTGTTTCGTCATTAGATTATGAAGAGTGGATACTTTCATATCTGTGCAGAAATGGCCCAGCACTGAAATATAGGCTATATGTTTTCTTTAGTATTGACAACTTCATAAAATTCTCAACACATAATCACTTAACCCAAAGCTAAAAAAAAGACTAATTAAGAAATTTGACATTAAATAATTAGTAATAATCTTAACAGAAGGAGGAAAACACAAAATAATTACACAAACAATTTCATAAGAAGTAAGACGGACAAAATCAAAATGAGAAAATAATTTGATCTTTTAACAATATTGATACTAAAAATGTAGATTCAAAAAGTCAGTCATGTGCATATCCAATCAAAACAAAAAAGAGTGCAATTTAGTGCTATTAACCATTGTTTCTTCATTAGATTATGAAGAGTGGATACTTTCATATCAATGTAGAAATGGCCCATCATTGAAATATAGGCTATATGTTTTCTTTAGTATTGACAACTTCATAAAATTCTCAACACATAATCAAATAACCCAAAGCTAAAAAAAAGACTAATTAAGAAATTTGACATTAAATAATTAGTAATAATCTTAACAGAAGGATGAAAACACAAAATAATTACACAAACAATTTCATAAGAAGTAAGACGAACAAAATCAAAATGAGAAAATAATTTGATCTTTTAACAATATTGATACTAAAAATGTAGATTCAAAAAGTCATTCATGTGCATATCCAATCACAACAAAAAGAGTGGAATTTAGTGGTATTAACCATTGTTTCTTCATTAGATTATGAAGAGGGGATACTTTCATATATGTGCAGAGATGGCTTATCAATTGAAATATAGGCTATATGTTTTTTTTAGTGTTGACAACTTCATAAAATTCTCAACACATAACCAATTAACCCATAGCTAAAAAAAGACTAATTCAGAAATTTGACATTAAATAATTAGTAATAATCTTCACAGAAGGAGGAAAACACAAAATAATTACACAAACAATTTCATAAGAAGTATGACAGACAAAATCAAAATGAGAAAATAATTTGATTTTTTAAGGACATTGATATTAACAATGTAGATTCAAAAAGTCATTCATTTGCATATCCAATCACAACAAAAAAGAGTGGAATTTAGTGTTATTAACCATTGTTTCTTCGTTAGATTATGAAGAGAGATACTTTCATATCTGTCCAAAAATGGCCCATCATTGAAATATAGGCTATATGTTTTTTTTACTGTTGACAACTTCATAAAATTTTCAACACATAATCAATTAACCCAAAGCTAAAAAAAAGACTAATTAAGAAATTTGACATTAAACAATTAGTAATAATCTTCACTGAAGGAGGAAAACACAAAATAATTACACAAACAATTTCATAAGAAGTATGACGGACAAAATCAAAATGAGAAAATAGTTTGATTTTTTAACAACATTGATACTAACAATGTAGATTCAAAAAGTCGTTCATGTGCATATTCAATTACAACAAAAAAGTGTGGAATTTTGTGGTATTAACCATTGCTTCTTCATTGGATTATGAAGAGAGGATACTTTCATATCTGTGCAGAGATGGCCCATCACTGAAATATAGACTATATCTTTTTTTTCAAATTCTCTACACATAATCAATTAACCCAAAGCTAAAAAAAAGACTAATTAAGAAATTTGACATTAAACAATTAGTAATAATCTTCACAGAAGGAGGAAAACATAAAATAATTAGACAAACAATTCATAAGAAGTAAGATGAACAAATCAAAATGAGAAAATAATTTGATCTTTTAACAATGTTGATACCAACAATGTAGATTCAAAAAGTCATTCATGTGCATATCCAATCACAACAAAAAAGAGTGGAATTTAGTGGTATTAACCATTGTTTCGTCATTAGATTATGAAGAGTGGATACTTTCATATCTGTGCAGAAATGGCCCAGCACTGAAATATAGGCTATATGTTTTCTTTAGTATTGACAACTTCATAAAATTCTCAACACATAATCAATTAACCCAAAGCTAAAAAAAAGACTAATTATGAAATTTGACATTAAATAATTAGTAATAATCTTAACAGAAGGAGGAAAACACAAAATAATTACACAAACAATTTCATAAGAAGTAAGACGGACAAAAATAAAATGAAAAAATAATTTGATCTTTTAACAATATTGATACTAAAAATGTAGATTGAAAAAGTCAGTCATGTGCATATCCAATCACAACAAAAAAGAGTGGAATTTAGTGGTATTAACCATTGTTTCTTCATTAGATTATGAAGAGTGGATACTTTCATATCTGTGCAGAAAAGGCCCATCATTGAAATATAGGCTATATGTTTTCTGTAGTGTTGACAACTTCATAAAATTCTCAACACATAATCAATTAACCAAAAGCTAAAAAAAATACTAACTAAGAAATTTGACATTAAACAATTAGTAATAATCTTCATGGAAGGAGCAAAACACAAATTAATTACACAAACAATTTCATAAGAAGTATGACAAACAAAATCAAAATGAGAAAATAATTTGATTGTTTAACAACATTGATACTAACAATGTAGATTCAAAAAGTCGTTCATGTGCATATTCAATTACAACAAAAAAGAGTGGAATTTAGTGATATTAACCATAGTTTCTTCGTTAGATTATGAAGAGGGGATAGTTTCATATATGTGCAGAGATGGCTTATCAATTGAAATATAGGCTATATGTTTTTTTTAGTGTTGACAACTTCATAAAATTCTCAACACATACCAATTAACCCATAGCTAAAAAAAAGACTAGTTAAGAAATTTGACATTAAATAATTAGGAATAATCTTAACAGAAGGTGGAAAACAGAAAATAATTACACAAACAATTTCATAAGAAATATGACAGACAAAATCAAAATGAGAAAATAATTTGATTTTTTAACGACATTGATACTAACAATGTAAATTCAAAAAGTCATTCATTTGCATATCCAATCACAACAAAAAAGAGTGGAATTTGGTGGTATTAAGCATTGTTTCTTCATTAGATTATGAAGAGAGATACTTTCATATCTGTCCAAAAATGGCCCATCATTGAAATATAGGCTATATGTTTTTTTTTACTGTTGACAACTTCATAAAATTCTCAACACATAACCAATTAATCCAAAGCTAAAAAAAAGACTGATTCAGAAATTTGACATTAAATAATTAGTAATAATCTTCACAGAAGGAGGAAAACACAAAATAATTACACAAACAATTTCATAAGAAGTATGACAGACAAAATCAAAATGAGAAAATAATTTGATTTTTTAACGACATTGATACTAACAATATAAATTCAAAAAGTCATTCGTTTGCATATCCAATCACAACAAAAAAGAGTGGAACTTAGTGGTATTAACCATTGTTTCTTCATTAGATTATGAAGAGAGATACTTTCATATCTGTCCAAAAATGGCCCATCATTGAAATATAGGCTATATGTTTTTTTACTGTTGACAACTTCATAAAATTTTGAACACATAATGAATTAACCCAAAGGTAAAAAAAAGACTAATTAAGAAATTTGACATTAAACAATTAGTAATAATCTTCACTGAAGGAGGAAAACACAAAATAATTACACAAACAATTTCATAAGAAGTATGACTGACAAAATAAAAATGAGAAAATAATTTGATTGTTTAACAACATTGATACTAACAATGTAGATTCAAAAAGTCGTTCATGTGCATATTCAATTATAACAAAAAAATGTGGAATTTTGTGGTATTAACCATTGTTTCTTCATTGGATTATGAAGAGAGGATACTTTCATATCTGTGCAGAGATGGCCTATCACTGAAATATAGACTATATTTTTTTTTTTAAATTCTCAACACATAATCAATTAACCCAAAGCTAAAAAAAAAAGACTAATTAAGAAATTTGACATTAAACAGTTAGTAATAATCTTCACAGAAGAAGGAAAACATAAAATAATTAGACAAACAATTCATAAGAAGTAAGATGAACAAATCAAAATGAGAAAATAATTTGATCTTTTAACAATGTTGATAACAACAATGTAGATTGAAAAAGTCATTCTTGTGCATATCCAATCACAACAAAAAAGAGTGGAATTTAGTGCTATTAACCATTGTTTCTTCACTAGATTATGAAGAGAGGATACTTTCATATCTGTGCAGAGATGACCCATCGTTGAAATATAGGCTATATGTTTTTTTTTTGTGTTGACAACTTCATAAAATTTTCAACACATAATCAGTTAACCCAAATCTAAAAGACAGACTAATTATGAAATTTGACATTAAACAATTAATAATAATCTTCACAGAAGGAGGAAAACACAAAATAAATACACAAACAATTTCATAAGAAGTATGACAGACAAAATCAAAATGAGAAAATAATTTGATTGTTTAACAACAATGATACTAACAATGTAGATTCAAAAAGTCGTTCTTGTGCATATTCAATTACAACAAAAAAGAGTGGAATTTAGTGATATTAACCATACTTTCTTCGTTAGATTATGAAGCGGGGATACTTTCATATATGTGCAGAGATGGCTTATCAATGGAAATATAGGCTATATGTTTTTTTTAGTGTTGACAACTTCATAAAATTCTCAACACATGACCAATTAACCCATAGCTAAAAAAAAGACTAATTCAAAAATTTGACATTAAATAATTAGTAATAATCTTCACAGAAGGAGGAAACAACAAAATAATTACACAAACAATTTCATAAGAAGTATGACAGACAAAATCAAAATGAGAAAATAATTTGATTTTTTAACAATATTGATACTAAAAATGTAGATTCAAAAAGTCAGTCATGTGCATATCCAATCAAAACAAAAAAGAGTGGAATTTAGTGCTATTAACCATTGTTTCTTCATTAGATTATGAAGAGTGGATACTTTCATATCTGTGCAGAAATGGCCCATCATTGAAATATAGGCTATATGTTTTCTTTAGTATTGACAACTTCATAAAATTCTCAACACATAATCACTTAACCCAAAGCTAAAAAAAAGACTAATTAAGAAATTTGACATTAAATAATTAGTAATAATCTTAACAGAAGGAGGAAAACACAAAATAATTACACAAACAATTTCATAAGAAGTAAGACGAACAAAATCAAAATGAGAAAATAATTTGATCTTTTAACAATATTGATACTAAAAATGTAGATTCAAAAAGTCATTCATGTGCATATCCAATCACAACAAAAAGAGTGGAATTTAGTGGTATTAACCGTTGTTTCTTCATTAGATTATGAAGAGGGGATACTTTGATATATGTGCAGAGATGGCTTATCAATTGAAATATAGGCTATATGTTTTTTTTAGTGTTGACAACTTCATAAAATTCTCAACACATAATCAATTAACCCAAATCTAAAAAATAGACTAATTAAGAAATTTGACATTAGACATTTAATAATAATCTTCACAGAAGGAGGAAAACACAAAATAAATACACAAACAATTTCATAAGAAGTATGACAGACAAAATCAAAATGAGAAAATAATTTGATTGTTTAACAACAATGAAACTAACAATGTAGATTCAAAAAGTCGTTCATGTGCATATTCAATTACAACAAAAAAGAGTGGAATTTAGTGATATTAACCATAGTTTCTTCGTTAGATTATGAAGAGGGGATACTTTCATATATGTGCAGAGATGGCTTATCAATTGAAATATAGGCTATATGTTTTTTTTAGTGTTGACAACTTCATAAAATTCTCAACACATAACCAATTAACCCATAGCTAAAAAAAGACTAATTCAGAAATTTGACATTAAATAATTAGTAATAATCTTCACAGAAGGAGGAAAACACAAAATAATTACACAAACAATTTCATAAGAAGTATGACAGACAAAATCAAAATGAGAAAATAATTTGATTTTTTAAGGACATTGATATTAACAATGTAGATTCAAAAAGTCATTCATTTGCATATCCAATCACAACAAAAAAGAGTGGAATTTAGTGTTATTAACCATTGTTTCTTCGTTAGATTATGAAGAGAGATACTTTCATATCTGTCCAAAAATGGCCCATCATTGAAATATAGGCTATATGTTTTTTTTACTGTTGACAACTTCATAAAATTTTCAACACATAATCAATTAACCCAAAGCTAAAAAAAAGACTAATTAAGAAATTTGACATTAAACAATTAGTAATAATCTTCACTGAAGGAGGAAAACACAAAATAATTACACAAACAATTTCATAAGAAGTATGACGGACAAAATCAAAATGAGAAAATAGTTTGATTGTTTAACAACATTGATACTAACAATGTAGATTCAAAAAGTCGTTCATGTGCATATTCAATTACAACAAAAAAGTGTGGAATTTTGTGGTATTAACCATTGCTTCTTCATTGGATTATGAAGAGAGGATACTTTCATATCTGTGCAGAGATGGCCCATCACTGAAATATAGACTATATCTTTTTTTTCAAATTCTCTACACATAATCAATTAACCCAAAGCTAAAAAAAAGACTAATTAAGAAATTTGACATTAAACAATTAGTAATAATCTTCACAGAAGGAGGAAAACATAAAATAATTAGACAAACAATTCATAAGAAGTAGATGAACAAATCAAAATGAGAAAATAATTTGATCTTTTAACAATGTTGATACCAACAATGTAGATTCAAAAAGTCATTCATGTGCATATCCAATCACAACAAAAAAGAGTGGAATTTAGTGGTATTAACCATTGTTTCGTCATTAGATTATGAAGAGTGGATACTTTCATATCTGTGCAGAAATGGCCCAGCACTGAAATATAGGCTATATGTTTTCTTTAGTATTGACAACTTCATAAAATTCTCAACACATAATCAATTAACCCAAAGCTAAAAAAAAGACTAATTATGAAATTTGACATTAAATAATTAGTAATAATCTTAACAGAAGGAGGAAAACACAAAATAATTACACAAACAATTTCATAAGAAGTAAGACGGACAAAAATAAAATGAAAAAATAATTTGATCTTTTAACAATATTGATACTAAAAATGTAGATTGAAAAAGTCAGTCATGTGCATATCCAATCACAACAAAAAAGAGTGGAATTTAGTGGTATTAACCATTGTTTCTTCATTAGATTATGAATAGTGGATACTTTCATATCTGTGCAGAAAAGGCCCATCATTGAAATATAGGCTATATGTTTTCTGTAGTGTTGACAACTTCATAAAATTCTCAACACATAATCAATTAACCAAAAGCTAAAAAAAATACTAACTAAGAAATTTGACATTAAACAATTAGTAATAATCTTCATGGAAGGAGCAAAACACAAATTAATTACACAAACAATTTCATAAGAAGTATGACAAACAAAATCAAAATGAGAAAATAATTTGATTGTTTAACAACATTGATACTAACAATGTAGATTCAAAAAGTCGTTCATGTGCATATTCAATTACAACAAAAAAGAGTGGAATTTAGTGATATTAACCATAGTTTCTTCGTTAGATTATGAAGAGGGGATAGTTTCATATATGTGCAGAGATGGCTTATCAATTGAAATATAGGCTATATGTTTTTTTTAGTGTTGACAACTTCATAAAATTCTCAACACATAACCAATTAACCCATAGCTAAAAAAAAGACTAGTTAAGAAATTTGACATTAAATAATTAGGAATAATCTTAACAGAAGGTGGAAAACAGAAAATAATTACACAAACAATTTCATAAGAAGTATGACAGACAAAATCAAAATGAGAAAATAATTTGATTTTTTAACGACATTGATACTAACAATATAAATTCAAAAAGTCATTCGTTTTCATATCCAATCACAACAAAAAAGAGTGGAACTTAGTGGTATTAACCATTGTTTCTTCATTAGATTATGAAGAGAGATACTTTCATATCTGTCCAAAAATGGCCCATCATTGAAATATAGGCTATATGTTTTTTTACTGTTGACAACTTCATAAAATTTTGAACACATAATCAATTAACCCAAAGGTAAAAAAAAGACTAATTAAGAAATTTGACATTAAACAATTAGTAATAATCTTCACTGAAGGAGGAAAACACAAAATAATTACACAAACAATTTCATAAGAAGTATGACTGACAAAATAAAAATGAGAAAATAATTTGATTGTTTAGCAACATTGATACTAACAATGTAGATTCAAAAAGTCGTTCATGTGCATATTCAATTATAACAAAAAAATGTGGAATTTTGTGGTATTAACCATTGTTTCTTCATTGGATTATGAAGAGAGGATACTTTCATATCTGTGCAGAGATGGCCTATCACTGAAATATAGACTATATTTTTTTTTTAAATTCTCAACACATAATCAATTAACCCAAAGCTAAAAAAAAAAGACTAATTAAGAAATTTGACATTAAACAGTTAGTAATAATCTTCACAGAAGGAGGAAAACATAAAATAATTAGACAAACAATTCATAAGAAGTAAGATGAACAAATCAAAATGAGAAAATAATTTGATCTTTTAACAATGTTGATACCAACAATGTAGATTGAAAAAGTCATTCTTGTGCATATCCAATCACAACAAAAAAGAGTGGAATTTAGTGCTATTAACCATTGTTTCTTCACTAGATTATGAAGAGAGGATACTTTCATATCTGTGCAGAGATGACCCATCGTTGAAATATAGGCTATATGTTTTTTTTTTTGTGTTGACAACTTCATAAAATTCTCAACACATAATCAGTTAACCCAAATCTAAAAAACAGACTAATTATGAAATTTGACATTAAACAATTAATAATAATCTTCACAGAAGGAGGAAAACACAAAATAAATACACAAACAATTTCATAAGAAGTATGACAGACAAAATCAAAATGAGAAAATAATTTGATTGTTTAACAACAATGATACTAACAATGTAGATTCAAAAAGTCGTTCATGTGCATATTCAATTACAACAAAAAAGAGTGGAATTTAGTGATATTAACCATACTTTCTTCGTTAGATTATGAAGCGGGGATACTTTCATATATGTGCAGAGATGGCTTATCAATGGAAATATAGGCTATATGTTTTTTTTAGTGTTGAAAACTTCATAAAATTCTCAACACATGACCAATTAACCCATAGCTAAAAAAAAGACTAATTCAGAAATTTGACATTAAATAATTAGTAATAATCTTCACAGAAGGAGGAAAACACAAAATAATTACACAAACAATTTCATAAGAAGTATGACAGACAAAATCAAAATGAGAAAATAATTTGATTTTTTAACAATATTGATACTAAAAATGTAGATTCAAAAAGTCAGTCATGTGCATATCCAATCAAAACAAAAAAGAGTGGAATTTAGTGCTATTAACCATTGTTTCTTCATTAGATTATGAAGAGTGGATACTTTCATATCTGTGCAGAAATGGCCCATCATTGAAATATAGGCTATATGTTTTCTTTAGTATTGACAACTTCATAAAATTCTCAACACATAATCAATTAACCCAAAGCTAAAAAAAAGACTAATTAAGAAATTTGACATTAAATAATTAGTAATAATCTTAACAGAAGGAGGAAAACACAAAATAATTACACAAACAATTTCATAAGAAGTAAGACGAACAAAATCAAAATGAGAAAATAATTTGATCTTTTAACAATATTGATACTAAAAATGTAGATTCAAAAAGTCATTCATGTGCATCTCCAATCACAACAAAAAGAGTGGAATTTAGTGGTATTAACCATTGTTTCTTCATTAGATTATGAAGAGGGGATACTTTGATATATGTGCAGAGATGGCTTATCAATTGAAATATAGGCTATATGTTTTTTTTAGTGT
Source organism: Vigna unguiculata (assembly GCF_037176805.1). NCBI lineage: Eukaryota > Viridiplantae > Streptophyta > Magnoliopsida > Fabales > Fabaceae > Vigna > Vigna unguiculata. The sequence goes on from NC_140801.1 coordinate 25,676,935, forward strand.
TGACAACTTCATAAAATTCTCAACACATAATCAATTAACCCAAATCTAAAAAACAGACTAATTAAGAAATTTGACATTAGACATTTAATAATAATCTTCACAGAAGGAGGAAAACACAAAATAAATACACAAACAATTTCATAAGAAGTATGACAGACAAAATCAAAATGAGAAAATAATTTGATTGTTTAACAACAATGAAACTAACAATGTAGATTCAAAAAGTCGTTCATGTGCATATTCAATTACAACAAAAAAGAGTGGAATTTAGTGATATTAACCATAGTTTCTTCGTTAGATTATGAAGAGGGGATACTTTCATATATGTGCAGAGATGGCTTATCAATTGAAATATAGGCTATATGTTTTTTTTAGTGTTGACAACTTCATAAAATTCTCAACACATAACCAATTAACCCATAGCTAAAAAAAGACTAATTCAGAAATTTGACATTAAATAATTAGTAATAATCTTCACAGAAGGAGGAAAACACAAAATAATTACACAAACAATTTCATAAGAAGTATGACAGACAAAATCAAAATGAGAAAATAATTTGATTTTTTAAGGACATTGATATTAACAATGTAGATTCAAAAAGTCATTCATTTGCATATCCAATCACAACAAAAAAGAGTGGAATTTAGTGTTATTAACCATTGTTTCTTCGTTAGATTATGAAGAGAGATACTTTCATATCTGTCCAAAAATGGCCCATCATTGAAATATAGGCTATATGTTTTTTTTACTGTTGACAACTTCATAAAATTTTCAACACATAATCAATTAACCCAAAGCTAAAAAAAAGACTAATTAAGAAATTTGACATTAAACAATTAGTAATAATCTTCACTGAAGGAGGAAAACACAAAATAATTACACAAACAATTTCATAAGAAGTATGACGGACAAAATCAAAATGAGAAAATAGTTTGATTGTTTAACAACATTGATACTAACAATGTAGATTCAAAAAGTCGTTCATGTGCATATTCAATTACAACAAAAAAGTGTGGAATTTTGTGGTATTAACCATTGCTTCTTCATTGGATTATGAAGAGAGGATACTTTCATATCTGTGCAGAGATGGCCCATCACTGAAATATAGACTATATCTTTTTTTTCAAATTCTCTACACATAATCAATTAACCCAAAGCTCAAAAAAAGACTAATTAAGAAATTTGACATTAAACAATTAGTAATAATCTTCACAGAAGGAGGAAAACATAAAATAATTAGACAAACAATTCATAAGAAGTAAGATGAACAAATCAAAATGAGAAAATAATTTGATCTTTTAACAATGTTGATACCAACAATGTAGATTCAAAAAGTCATTCATGTGCATATCCAATCACAACAAAAAAGACTGGAATTTAGTGGTATTAACCATTGTTTCGTCATTAGATTATGAAGAGTGGATACTTTCATATCTGTGCAGAAATGGCCCAGCACTGAAATATAGGCTATATGTTTTCTTTAGTATTGACAACTTCATAAAATTCTCAACACTTAATCAATTAACCCAAAGCTAAAAAAAAGACTAATTATGAAATTTGACATTAAATAATTAGTAATAATCTTAACAGAAGGAGGAAAACACAAAATAATTACACAAACAATTTCATAAGAAGTAAGACGGACAAAAATAAAATGAAAAAATAATTTGATCTTTTAACAATATTGATACTAAAAATGTAGATTGAAAAAGTCAGTCATGTGCATATCCAATCACAACAAAAAAGAGTGGAATTTAGTGGTATTAACCATTGTTTCTTCATTAGATTATGAAGAGTGGATACTTTCATATCTGTGCAGAAAAGGCCCATCATTGAAATATAGGCTATATGTTTTTTTTACTGTTGACAACTTCATAAAATTTTCAACACATAATCAATTAACCCAGAGCTAAAAAAAAGACTAATTAAGAAATTTGACATTAAACAATTAGTAATAATCTTCACTGAAGGAGGAAAACACAAAATAATTACACAAACAATTTCATAAGAAGTATGACGGACAAAATCAAAATGAGAAAATAATTTGATTGTTTAACAACATTGATACTAACAATGTAGATTCAAAAAGTCGTTCATGTGCATATTCAATTACAACAAAAAAGTGTGGAATTTTGTGGTATTAACCATTGTTTCTTCATTGCATTATGAAGAGAGGATACTTTCATATCTGTGCAGAGATGGCCCATCACTGAAATATAGACTATATCTTTTTTTTTTTAAATTCTCAACACATAATCAATTAACCCAAATCTAAAAAAAAGACTAATTAAGAAATTTGACATTAAACAGTTAGTAATAATCTTCACAGAATAAAATAATTAGACAAACAATTCATAAGAAATAAGACGGACAAAATCAAAATAAGAAAATAATTTGATTTTTTAACAATATTGATACTAAAAATGTAGATTCAAAAAGTCAGTCATGTGCATATCCAATCAAAACAAAAAAGAGTGGAATTTAGTGCTATTAACCATTGTTTCTTCATTAGATTATGAAGAGTGGATACTTTCATATCTGTGCAGAAATAGCCCATCATTGAAATATAGGCTATATGTTTTCTTTAGTATTGACAACTTCATAAAATTCTCAACACATAATCAATTAACCCAAAGCTAAAAAAAAGACTAATTAAGAAATTTGACATTAAATAATTAGTAATAATCTTAACAGAAGGAGGAAAACACAAAATAATTACACAAACAATTTCATAAGAAGTAAGACGAACAAAATCAAAATGAGAAAATAATTTGATCTTTTAACAATATTGATACTAAAAATGTAGATTCAAAAAGTCATTCATGTGCATATCCAATCACAACAAAAAGAGTGGAATTTAGTGGTATTAACCATTGTTTCTTCATTAGATTATGAAGAGGGGATACTTTGATATATGTGCAGAGATGGCTTATCAATTGAAATATAGGCTATATGTTTCTTTTAGTGTTGACAACTTCATAAAATTCTCAACACATAACCAATTAACCCATAGCTAAAAAAAGACTAATTCAGAAATTTGACATTAAACAATTAATAATAATCTTCACAGAAGGAGGAAAACACAAAATAAATACACAAACAATTTCATAAGAAGTATGACAAACAAAATCAAAATGAGAAAATAATTTGATTGTTTAACAACAATGATACTAACAATGTAGATTCAAAAAGTCGTTCATGTGCATATTCAATTACAACAAAAAAGAGTGGAATTTAGTGATATTAACCATAGCTTCTTCGTTAGATTATGAAGAGGGGATACTTTCATATATGTGCAGAGATGGCTTATCAATTGAAATATAGGCTATATGTTTTTTTTAGTGTTGACAACTTCATAAAATTCTCAACACATAACCAATTAACCCATAGCTAAAAAAAGACTAATTCAGAAATTTGACATTAAATAATTAGTAATAATCTTCACAGAAGGAGGAAAACACAAAATAATTACACAAACAATTTCATAAGAAGTATGACAGACAAAATCAAAATGAGAAAATAATTTGATTTTTTAAGGACATTGATATTAACAATGTAGATTCAAAAAGTCATTCATTTGCATATCCAATCACAACAAAAAAGAGTGGAATTTAGTGCTATTAACCATTGTTTCTTCGTTAGATTATGAAGAGAGATACCTTCATATCTGTCCAAAAATGGCCCATCATTGAGATATAGGCTCTATGTTTTTTTTAGTGTTGCCAAGTTCATAAAATTCTCAACACATAATCAAATAACCCAAAGCTAAAAAAAAGACTAATAAAGAAATTTGACATTAAATAATTAGTAATAATCTTAACAGAAGGAGGAAAACAGAAAATTATTACACAAACAATTTCATAAGAAGTAAGACCGATAAAATCAAAATGAGAAAATAATTTGATCTTTTAACAATATTAATACTAAAAGTGTAGATTCAAAAAGTCATTCATGTGCATATCCAATCACAACAAAAAAGAGTGGAACTTAGTGGTATTAACCATTGTTTCTTCATTAGATTATGAAGAGTGGATACTTTCATATCTGTGCAGAAAAGGCCCATCATTGAAATATAGGCTATATGTTTTCTGTAGTGTTGACAACTTCATAAAATTCTCAACACATAATCAATTAACCAAAAGCTAAAAAAAAAAATACTAACTAAGAAATTTGACATTAAACAATTAGTATTAATCTTCACGGAAGGAGCAAAACACAAATTAATTACACAAACAATTTCATAAGAAGTATGACAAACAAAATCAAAATGAGAAAATAATTTGATTGTTTAACAACATTGATACTAACAATGTAGATTCAAAAAGTCGTTCATGTGCATATTCAATTACAACAAAAAAGAGTGGAATTTAGTGATATTAACCATAGTTTCTTCGTTAGATTATGAAGAGGGGATACTTTCATATATGTGCAGAGATGGCTTATCAATTGAAATATAGGCTATATGTTTTTTTTAGTGTTGACAACTTCATAAAATTCTCAACACATAATCAATTAACCCAAAGCTAAAAAAAAGACTAGTTAAGAAATTTGACATTAAATAATTAGGAATAATCTTAACAGAAGGTGGAAAACAGCAAATAATTACACAAACAATTTCATAAGAAGTATGACAGACAAAATCAAAATGAGAAAATAATTTGATTTTTTAACGACATTGATACTAACAATGTAAATTCAAAAATTCATTCATTTGCATATCCAATCACAACAAAAAAGAGTGGAATTTAGTGGTATTAAGCATTGTTTCTTCATTAGATTATGAAGAGAGATACTTTCATATCTGTCCAAAAATGGCCCATCATTGAAATATAGGCTATATGTTTTTTTTTACTGTTGACAACTTCATAAAATTCTCAACACATAACCAATTAATCCAAAGCTAAAAAAAAGACTAATTCAGAAATTTGACATTAAATAATTAGTAATAATCTTCACAGAAGGAGGAAAACACAAAATAATTACACAAACAATTTCATGAGAAGTATGAGAGACAAAATCAAAATGAGAAAATAATTTGATTTTTTAACGACATTGATACTAACAATATAAATTCAAAAAGTCATTCGTTTGCATATCCAATCACAACAAAAAAGAGTGGAATTTAGTGATATTAACCATTGTTTCTTCATTAGATTATGAAGAGAGATACTTTCATATCTGTCCAATAAATGGCCCATCATTGAAATATAGGCTATATGTTTTTTTACTATTGACAACTTCATAAAATTTTCAACACATAATCAATTAACCCAAAGGTAAAAAAAAGACTAATTAAGAAATTTGACATTAAACAATTAGTAATAATCTTCACTGAAGGAGGAAAACACAAAATAATTACACAAACAATTTCATAAGAAGTATGACAGACAAAATCAAAATGAGAAAATAATTTGATTGTTTAACAACATTGATACTAACATTGTAGATTCAAAAAGTCGTTCATGTGCATATTCAATTACAACAAAAAAGTGTGGAATTTTGTGGTATTAACCATTGTTTCTTCATTGGATTATGAAGAGGGGATACTTTCATATATGTGCAGAGATTGCTTATCAATTGAAATATAGGCTATATGTTTTTTTTAGTGTTGACAACTTCATTAAATTCTCAACACATAACCAATTAACCCATAGCTAAAAAAAGACTAATTCAGAAATTTGACATTAAATAATTAGTAATAATCTTCACAGAAGGAGGAAAACACAAAATAATTACACAAACAATTTCATAAGAAGTATGACAGACAAAATCAAAATGAGAAAATAATTTGATTTTTTAAGGACATTGATATTAACAGTGTAGATTCAAAAAGTCATTCATTTGCATATCCAATCACAACAAAAAAGAGTGGAATTTAGTGCTATTAACCATTGTTTCTTCGTTAGATTATGAAGAGAGATACTTTCATATCTGTCCAAAAATGGCCCATCATTGAAATATAGGCTCTATGTTTTTTTACTGTTGACAACTTCATAAAATTTTCAACACATAATCAATTAACCCAAAGGTAAAAAAAAGACTAATTAAGAAATTTGACATTAAACAATTAGTAATAATCTTCACTGAAGGAGGAAAACACAAAATAATTAGACAAACAATTTCATAAGAAGTATGACGGACAAAATCAAAATGAGAAAATAATTTGATTGTTTAACAACATTGATACTAACAATGTAGATTCAAAAAGTCGTTCATGTGCATATTCAATTACAATAAAAAAGTGTGGAATTTTGTGGTATTAACCATTGTTTCTTCATTGGATTATGAAGAGAGGATACTTTCATATCTGTGCAGAGATGGCCCATCACTGAAATATAGACTATATCTTTTTTTTCAAATTCTCTACACATAATCAGTTAACCCAAAGCTAAAAAAAAGACTAATTAAGAAATTTGACATTAAACAATTAGTAATAATCTTCACAGAAGGAGGAAAACATAAAATAATTAGACAATCAATTCATAAGAAGTAAGACGAACAAAATCAAAATCAGAAAATAATTTGATCTTTTAACAATGTTGATACCAACAATGTAGATTCAAAAAGTCATTCATGTGCATATCCAATCACAACAAAAAAGAGTGGAATTTAGTGGTATTAACCATTGTTTCGTCTTTAGATTATGAAGAGTGGATACTTTCATATCTGTGCAGAAATGGCCCAACACTGAAATATAGGCTATATGTTTTCTTTAGTATTGACAACTTCATAAAATTCTCAACACATAATCAATTAACCCAAAGCTAAAAAAAAAGACTAATTATGAAATTTGACATTAAATAATTAGTAATAATCTTAACAGAAGGAGGAAAACACAAAATAATTACACAAACAATTTCATAAGAAGTAAGACGGACAAAATCAAAATGAAAAAATAATTTGATCTTTTAACAATATTGATACTAAAAATGTAGATTGAAAAAGTCAGTCATGTGCATATCCAATCACAACAAAAAAGAGTGGAATTTAGTTGTATTAACCATTGTTTCTTCATTAGATTATGAATAGTGGATACTTTCATATCTGTGCAGAAAAGGCCCATCATTGAAATATAGGCTATATGTTTTCTGTAGTGTTGACAACTTCATAAAATTCTCAACACATAATCAATTAACCCAAAGCTAAAAAAAATACTAACTAAGAAATTTGACATTAAACAATTAGTAATAATCTTCACGGAAGGAGCAAAACACAAATTAATTACACAAACAATTTCATAAGAAGTATGACAAACAAAATCAAAAGAAGAAAATAATTTGATTGTTTAACAACATTGATACTAACAATGTAGATTCAAAAAGTCGTTCATGTGCATATTCAATTACAACAAAAAAGAGTGGAATTTAGTGATATTAACCATTGTTTCTTCATTAGATTATGAAGAGAGATACTTTCATATCTGTCCAAAAATGGCCCATCATTTTTTTAGTGAAATTAACCATAGTTTCTTCGTTAGATTATGAAGAGGGGATACTTTCATATATGCGCAGAGATGGCTTATCAATTGAAATATAGGCTATATGTTTTTTTTAGTGTTGACAACTTCATAAAATTCTCAACACATAACCAATTAATCCAAAACTAAAAAAAAGACTAATTAAGAAATTTGACATTAAACAATTAGTAATAATCTTCACAGAAGGAGGAAAACATAAAATATTTAAACAAACAATTCATAAGAAGTAAGACGAACAAAATCAAAATCAGAAAATAATTTCATCTTTTAACAATATTGATACTAACAATGTAGATTCAAAAAGTCATTCATGGGCATATCCAATCACAACAAAAAAGAGTGGAATTTAGTGCTATTAACCATTGTTTCTTCATTAGATTATGAAGAGTTGATACTTTCATATCTATGCAGAAAAGGCCCATCATTGAAATATAGGCTATATGTTTTCTTTAGTGTTGACAACTTCATAAAATTCTCAACACATAATCAATTAACCCAAAGCTAAAAAAAATACTAACTAAGAAATTTGACATTAAACAATTAGTAATAATCTTCACGGAAGGAGCAAAACACAAAATAATTACACAAACAATTTCATAAGAAGTATGACACACAAAATCAAAATGAGAAAATAATTTGATTTTTTAACGACATTGATACTAACAATATAAATTCAAAAAGTCATTCATTTGCATATCCAATCACAACAAAAAAGAGTGGAATTTAGTGGTATTAACCATTGTTTCTTCATTAGATTATGAAGAGAGATACTTTCATATCTGTCCAAAAATGGCCCATCATTTTTTTAGTGAAATTAACCATAGTTTCTTCGTTAGATTATGAAGAGGGGATACTTTCATATATGTGCAGAGATGGCTTATCAATTGAAATATAGGCTATATGTTTTTTTTAGGGTTGACAACTTCATAAAATTCTCAACACATAACCAATTAATCCAAAGCTAAAAAAAAGACTAATTCAGAAATTTGACATTAAATAATTAGTAATAATCTTCACAGAAGGAGGAAAACACAAAATAATTAGACAAACAGTTCATAAGAAGGAAGATGAATAAAACGAAAATGAGAAAATAATTTGATCTTTTAACAATGTTGATACCAACAATGTAGATTCAAAAAGTCATTCATGTGCATATCCAATCACAACAAAAAAGACTGGAATTTAGTGGTATTAACCATTGTTTCGTCATTAGATTATGATAAGTGGATACTTTCATATCTGTGCAGAAATGACCCAGCATTGAAATATAGGCTATATGTTTTCTTTAGTATTGACAACTTCATAAAATTCTCAACACATAATCAATTAACCCAAAGCTAAAAAAAAGACTAATTATGAAATTTGACATTAAATAATTAGTAATAATCTTAACAGAAGGAGGAAAACACAAAATAATTACACAAACAATTTCATAAGAAGTAAGACGGACAAAATCAAAATGAGAAAATAATTTGATCCTTTAACAATATTGATACTAAAAATGTAGATTCAAAAAGTCAGTAATGTGCATATCCAATCACAACAAAAAAGGGTGGAATTTAGTGCTATTAACCATTGTTTCTTCATTAGATTATGAAGAGAGATACTTTCATATCTGTCCAAAAATGGCCCATCATTGAAATATAGGCTATATGTTTTTTTTTATTGTTGACAACTTCATAAAATTTTCAACACATAATCAACTAACCCAAAGCTAAAAAAAAGACTAATTAAGAAATTTGACATTAAACAATTAGAAATAATCTTCACTGAAGGAGGAAAACACAAAATAATTACACAAACAATTTCATAAGAAGTATGACGAACAAAATCAAAATGAGAAAATAATTTGATTGTTTAACAACATTGATACTAACAATGTAGATTCAAAAAGTCGTTCATGTGCATATTCAATTAAAACCAAAAAGAGTGGAATTTTGTGGTATTAACCATTGTTTCTTCATTAGATTATGAAGAGAGGATAGTTTCACATCTGTGCAGAGATGGCCCATCATTGAAATATAGACTATATGTTTTTCTTAAAATTCTCAACACATAATCAATTAACCCAAAGCTAAAAAAAAGACTAATTAAGAAATTTGACATTAAACAATTGGTAATAATCTTCACAGAAGGTGGAAAACACAAAATAAATAGACAAACAATTTCATGAGAAGTAAGACGAACAAAATCAAAACCAGAAAATAATATGATCTTTTAACAATATTGATACTAACAATGTAGATTCAAAAAGTCATTCATGTGCATATCCAATCACAACAAAAAAGAGTGGAATTTAGTGTTATTAACTATTGTTTCTTCGTTAGATTATGAAGAGAGATACTTTCATATCTGTCCAAAAATGGCCCATCATTGAAATATAGGCTATATGTTTTTTTTACTGTTGACAACTTTATAAAATTTTCAACACATAATCAATTAACCCAAAGCTAAAAAAAAGACTAATTAAGAAATTTGACATTAAACAATTAGTAATAATCTTCACTGAAGGAGGAAAACACAAAATAATTACACAAACATATTGATAAGAAGTATGACGGACAAAATCAAAATGAGAAAATAATTTGATTGTTTAACAACATTGATACTAACAATGTAGATTCAAAAAGTCGTTCATGTGCATATTCAATTACAACAAAAAGGTGTGGAATTTTGTCGTATTAACCATTGTTTCTTCATTGGATTATGAAGAGAGGATACTTTCATATCTGTGCAGAGATTGCCCATCACTGAAATTTAGACTATATCTTTTTTTTTTAAATTCTCAACACATAATCAATTAACCCAAAGCTAAAAAAAAGACTAATTAAGAAATTTGACATTAAACAGTTAGTAATAATCTTCACAGAAGGAGGAAAACATAAAATAATTAGACAAACAATTCATAAGAAGTAAAATGAACAAATCAAAATGAGAAAATAATTTGATCTTTTAACAATATTGATACTAAAAATGTAGATTCAAAAAGTCAGTAATGTGCATATCCAATCACAACAAAAAAGAGTGGAATTTAGTGCTATTAACCATTGTTTCTTCATTAGATTATGAAGAGAGATACTTTCATATCTGTCCAAAAATGGCCCATCATTGAAATATAGGCTATATGTTTTTTTTATTGTTGACAACTTCATAAAATTTTCAACACATAATCAACTAACCCAAAGCTAAAAAAAAGACTAATTAAGAAATTTGACATTAAACAATTAGAAATAATCTTCACTGAAGGAGGAAAACACAAAATAATTACACAAACAATTTCATAAGAAGTATGACGAACAAAATCAAAATGAGAAAATAATTTGATTGTTTAACAACATTGATAATAACAATGTAGATTCAAAAAGTCATTCATGTGCATATCCAATCACAACAAAAAAGAGTGGAATTTAGTGTTATTAACTACTGTTTCTTCGTTAGATTATGAAGAGAGATACTTTCATATCTGTCCAAAAATGGCCCATCATTGAAATATAGGCTATATGTTTTTTTTACTGTTGACAACTTTATAAAATTTTCAACACATAATCAATTAACCCAAAGCTAAAAAAAAGACTAATTAAGAAATTTGACATTAAACAATTAGTAATAATCTTCACTGAAGGAGGAAAACACAAAATAATTACACAAACAATTTCATAAGAAGTATGACGGACAAAATCAAAATGAGAAAATAATTTGATTGTTTAACAACATTGATACTAACAATGTAGATTCAAAAAGTCGTTCATGTGCATATTCCATTACAACAAAAAAGTGTGGAATTTTGTGGTATTAACCACTGTTTCTTCATTGGATTATGAAGAGAGGATACTTTCATATCTGTGCAGAGATGGCCCATCACTGAAATATAGACTATATCTTTTTTGTAAAATTCTCTACACATAATCAATTAACCCAAAGCTAAAAAAAAGACTAATTAAGAAATTTGACATTAAACAATTAGTAATAATCTTCACAGAAGGAGGAAAACATAAAATAATTAGACAAACAATTCATAAGAAGTAAGACGAACAAAATCAAAATCAGAAAATAATTTGATCTTTTAACAATGTTGATACTAACAATGTAGATTCAAAAAGTTATTCATGTGCATATCCAATCACAACAAAAAAGAGTGGAATTTAGTGGTATTAACTATTGTTTCGTCATTAGATTATGAAGAGTGGATACTTTCATATCTGTGCAGAAATGGCCCAGCATTGAAATATAGGCTATATGTTTTCTTTAGTATTGATAACTTCATAAAATTCTCAACACATAATCAATTAACCCAAAGCTTAAAAAAAGACTAATTAAGAAATTTGACATTAAATAATTAGTAATAATCTTAACAGAAGGAGGAAAACACAAAATAATTACACAAACAATGTCATAAAAAGTAAGACGGACAATATCAAAAGGAGAAAATAATTTGATCTTTTAACAATATTGATACTAAAAATGTAGATTCAAAATGTCAGTCATGTGCATATCCAATCACAACAAAAAAAGAGTGGAATTTAGTGGTATTAACCATTGTTTCTTCATTAGATTATGAAGAGTGGATACTTTCATATCTGTGCAGAAAAGGCCCATCATTGAAATATAGGCTATATGTTTTCTTTAGTGTTGACAACTTCATAAAATTTTCAACACATAATCAATTAACCCAAAGCTAAAAAAAAGACTAATTAAGAAATTTGACATTAAATAATTAGTAATAATCTTAACAAAATGAGGAAAACACAAAATAAATACACAAACAATTCATAAGAAGTATGACAGACAAAATCAAAATGAGAAAATAATTTGATTGTTTAACAACATTGATACTAACAATGTAGATTCAAAAAGTCGTTCATGTGCATATTCAATTACAACAAAAAAGAGTGGAATTTAGTGATATTAACCATAGTTTCTTCGTTAGACTATGAAGAGGGGATACTTTCATATATGTGCAGAGATGGCCCACCATTGAAATATAGGCTATATGTTTTTTTTTGTGTTGAGAACTTCATAAAATTCTCAACACATAATAAATTAACCCAAAGCTAAAAAAAAAGACTAATTAAGAAATTTGACATTAAACAATTAGTAATAATCTTCACTGAAGGAGGAAAACACAAAATAATTAGACAAACAATTTCATAAGAAGTAAGACGAACAAAATCAAAATGAGAAAATAATTTGATCTTTTAACAATATTGATACTAAAAATGTAGATTCAAAAAGACATTCATGTGCATATCCAATCACAACAAAAAAGAGTGGAATTTAGTGCTATTAACCATTGTTTCTTCATTAGATTATGAAGAGTGGATACTTTCAAATCTGTGCAGAAATGGCCCATCATTGAAATATAGGCTATATGTTTTCTTTAGTATTGACAACTTCATAAAATTCTCAACACATAATCAATTAACCCAAAGCTAAAAAAAAATACTAATTAAGAAATTTGACATTAAATAATTAGTAATAATCTTAACAGATGGAGGAAAACACAAAATAATTACACAAATAATTTCATAAGAAGTAAGACGGACAAAATCAAAAGGAGAAAATAATTTCATCTTTTAACAATATTGATACTAAAAATGTAGATTCAAAAAGTCATTCATGTGCATACCCAATCGCAACAAAAAAGAGTGGAATTTAGTGCTATTAACCATTATTTCTTCATTAGATTATGAAGAGAGAATACTTTCATATCAGTGCATAGATGGCCCACCATTGAAATATAGGCTATATGTTTTTTTTTGTGTTGAGAACTTCATAAAATTCTCAACACATAATAAATTAACCCAAAGCTAAAAAAAAAGACTAATTAAGAAATTTGACATTAAACAATTAGTAATAATCTTCACTGAAGGAGGAAAACACAAAATAATTACACAAACAATTTCATAAGAAGTATGACGGACAAAATCAAAATGAGAAAATAATTTGATTGTTTAACAACATTAATACTAAAAATGTAGATTCAAAAAGTCGTTCATGTGCATATTCAATTACAACAAAAAAGAGTGGAATTTTTTGGTATTAACCATTGTTTCTTCATTAGATTATGAAAAGAGAATACTTTCATATTTGTGCAGAGATGGCCCATCATTGAAATATAGTCTATATTTTATTTTTAAAATTCTCAACACATAATCAATTAACCCAAAGCCAACAAAAAAAACTAATTAAGAAATTTGACATTAAACAATTAGTAATAATCTTCACAGAAGGAGGAAAGCACAAAATAATTAGACAAACAATTTCATAAGAAGTAAGACGAACAAAATCAAAATGAGAAAATAATTTGATCTTTTAACAATATTGATACTAACAATGTAGATTCAAAAAGACATTCATGTGCATATCCAATCACAACAAAAAAGAGTGGAATTTAGTGCTATTAACCATTGTTTCTTCATTAGATTATGAAGAGTGGATACTTTCAAATCTGTGCAGAAATGGCCCATCATTGAAATATAAGCTATATGTTTTCTTTAGTGTTAACAACTTCATAAAATTCTCAACACATAATCAATTAACCCAAAGCTAAAGAAAAGTCTAATTAAGAAATTTGACATTAAATAATTAGTAATAATCTTAACGGAAAGAGGAAAACACAAAATAATTACACAAACAATTTCATAAGAAGTAAGACGAACAAAATCAAAATGAGAAAATAATTTGATCTTTTAACAATATTGATACTAAAAATGTAGCTTCAAAAAGTCATTCATGTGCATATCCAATCACAACAAAAAAGAGTGGAATTTAGTGGTATTAACCATTGATTCTTCACTAGATTATGAAGAGAGGATACTTTCATATCGGTGCAGAGATGGCCCATCATTGAAATATAGGCTTTATATTTTTTTTTGTTGACAACTTCATAAAATTTTCAACACATAATCAATTAACCCAAAGCTAAAAAAAAAAGACTAATTAGGAAATTTGACATTAAACAATTAGTAATAATCTTCACTGAAGGAGCAAAACACAAAATAATTACACAAACAATTTCATAAGAAGTATGATGGACAAAATCAAAATGAGAAAATATTTTGATTGTTTAACAACATTGATACTAACAATGTAGATTCAAAAAGTCGTTCTTGTGCATATTCAATTACAACGAAAAAGAGTGGAATTTTGTGGTACTAACCATTGTTTCTTCATTAGATTATGAAGAGAGGATACTTTGATATCTGTGCAGAGATGGCCCATCTTTGAAATATAGACTATATGTTTTTTTTTTAAATTCTCAACACATAATCAATTAACCCAAAGCTAAAAAAAAGACTAATTAAGAAATTTGACATTAAACAATTAGTAATAATCTTCACAGAAGGAGGAAAACACAAAATAATTAGACAAACAATTTCATAAGAAGTAAGACGTACAAAATCAAAATGAGAAAATAATTTGATCTTTTAACAATATTGATACTAACAATGTAGATTCAAAAAGTCATTCATGTGCATATCCAATCACAACAAAAAAGAGTGGAATTTAGTGTTATTAACCATTGTTTCTTCATTAGATTATGAAGAGTGGATACTTTCATATTTGTGCAGAAATGGCCCATCATTGAAATATAGTTTATATGTTTTTTTTAATGTTGACAACTTCATAAAATTCTCAACACATAATCAATTAACCCAAAGCTAAAAAAAAGACTAATTAGGAAATTTGACATTAAAAAATTAGTAATAATCTTCACAGAATGAGTAAAACACAAAATAATTACACAAACAATTTCATAAGAAGTATGACAGACAAAATCAAAATGAGAAAATAATTTGATTTTTTAACAATATTCATACTAACAACGTAGATTAAAAAAGTCGTTCATATGCATATCTAATCACAACAAAAAAGAGTGGAATTTAATGGTATTAACAATTGTTTCTTCATTAGATTATGAAGAGAGGATACTTTCATATCTGTGCAGAGATGGCCCATCATTGAAATATAGGCTATATGTTTTCTTTAGTGTTGACAACTTCAGAAAATTCTGAACACATAATCAATTAACCCAAAGCTAAAAAAAAGACTAATTAAGAAATTTGACATTAAACAATCAGTAATAATCTTCACTGAAGGAGGAATACACAAAATAATTACACAAATAATTTCATAAGAAGTAAGACGGACAAAATCAAAATGAGAAAATCATTTGAGCTTTTAACAATATTGATACTAAAAATGTAGATTCAAAAAGTTGTTCATGTGCATATTCAATTACAACAAAAAAGAGTGGAATTTTGTGGTATTAACCATTGTTTCTTCATTGGATTATGAAGATTGGATACTTTCATATCTGTGCAGACATGGCCTATCACTGAAATATAGACTATATGTTTTTTTTTTAAATTCTCAACACATAATCAATTAACCCATAGCTAAAAAAAGACTAATTAAGAAATTTGACATTAAACAATTAGTAATAATATTCGCAGAAGGAGGAAAACATAAAATAATTAGAGAAACAATTCATAAGAAGTATGACAGACAAAATCAAAATGAGAAAATAATTTGATCTTTTAACAATGTTGATACTAACAATGTAGATTCAAAAAGTCATTCATGTGCATATCCAATCACAACAAAAAAGAGTGGAATTTAGTGGTATTCACCATTGTTTCTTCATTAGACTATGAAGAGTGGATACTTTCATATCTGTGCAGAAATGGCCCTTCATTGAAATATAGGCTATATCTTTTCTTTAGTATTAACAACTTCATAAAATTCTCAACACATAATCAATTAACCCAAAGCTAAAAAAAAAGACTAATTCAGAAATTTGACATTAAATAATTAGTAATAATCTTAACAGAAGGAGGAAAACACAAAATAATTACACAAACAATTCATAAGAAGTAAGACGAACAAAATCAAAATGAGAAAATAATTTGATCTTTTTACAATGTTGATACTTTCATATCTGTGCAGAAATGGCCCATCATTGAAATATATCCTTATGGTTTCTTTAGTGTTGACAACTTCATAAAATTTTCAACACATAATCAATTAACCCAAAGCCAAAAAAAAGTCTAATTCAGAAATTTGACATTAAACAATTAGTAACAATCTTCGATGAAGGAGGAAAACACAAACTAATTGCACAAACAATTTCATAAGAAGTATGACGGACAAAATCAAAATGAGAAAATAATTTGATTGTTTAACAACATTGATACTAACAATGTAGATTCAAAAAGTCGTTCATGTGCATATTCAATTAAAATAAAAAAGAGTGCAATTTTGTGGTATTAACCATTGTTTCTTCATTAGATTATGAAGAGAGGATACTTTCATATCTGTGCAGAGATGGCCCATCTTTGAAATATAGACTATATGTTTTTTTTTTAAATTCTCAACACATAATCAATTAACCCAAAGCTAAAAAAAAGACTAATTAAGAAATTTGACATTAAACAATTAGTAATAATCTTCACAGAAGGAGGAAAACACAAAATAATTAGACAAACAATTTCATAAGAAGTAAGACGAACAAAATCAAAATGAGAAAATAATTTGATCTTTTAACAATATTGATACTAACAATGTAGATTCAAAAAGTCATTCATGTGCATATCCAATCACAACAAAAAAGAGTGAAATTTAGTGTTATTAAACATTGTTTCTTCATTAGATTATGAAGAGTGGATACTTTCATATTTGTGCAGAAATGGCCCATCATTGAAATATAGGTTATATGTTTTCTTTAATGTTGACAACTTCATAAAATTCTCAACAAATAATCAATTAACCCAGAGCTAAAAAAAAGACTAATTAAGAAATTTGACATTAAAAAATTAGTAATAATCTTCACTGAAGGAGAAAAACACAAAATAATTACACAAACAATTTCATAAGAAGTATGACGGACAAAATCAAAATGAGAAAATAATTTGATTATTTAACAACATTGATACTAACAATGTAGATTCAAAAAGTCGTTCATATGCATATTCAATTACAACAAAAAAGAGTGGAATTTTGTGGTATTAACCATTGTTTCTTCATTAGATTATGAAGAGAGGATACTTTCATATCTGTGCAGAGATGACCCATCGCTGAAATAAAGACTATATCTTTTTTTTTAAATTCTAAAACACATAATCAATTAACCCAAAGCTAAAAAAAAGACTAATTAAGAAATTTGACATTAAACAATTAGTAATAATCTTCACAGAAGGAGGAAAACACAAAAGAATTAGACAAACAATTCATAAGAAGTAAGACGAACAAAATCAAAATGAGAAAATAATTTGATCTTTTAACAATATTGATACTAACAATGTAGCTTCAAAAAGTCATTCATGTGCATATCCAATCACAACAAAAAAGAGTAGAATTTAGTGGTATTAACCATTGTTTCTTCATTAGATTATGAAGAGTGGATACTTTCATATCTGTGTCGAAATGGCCCATCATTGAAATATAGGCTATATGTTTTATTTAGTATTGACAACTTCATAAAATTCTCAACACATAATAAATTAACCCAAAGCTAAAAAAAAGACTAATTAAGAAATTTGACATTAAACAATTAGTAATAATCTTCACAGAAGGAGGAAAACACAAAAGAATTAGACAAACAATTTCATAAGAAGTATGACAGACAAAATCAAAATGAGAAAATAATTTGATTTTTTAACAATATTCATACTAACAACGTAGATTAAAAAAGTCGTTCATGTGCATATCTAATCACAACAAAAAAGAGTGGAATTTAGTGGTATTAACCATTGTTTCTTCATTAGATTATGAAGAGAGGATACTTTCATATCTGTGCCGAGATGGGCCATCATTGAAATATAGACTATATGTTTTTTTTAGTGTTGACAACTTGATAAAATTCTAAACACATAATCAATTAACCCAGAGCTAAAAAAAACAATAATTAAAAAATTTGACATTAAATAATTAGTAATAATTTTAACAGAAGGAGAAAACAGAAAATAATTACACAAACAATTTCATAAGAAGTAAGACGGACAAAATCAAAATGAGAAAATAATTTGATCTTTTAACAATATTGATACTAACAATGTAGATCCAAAAAGTCATTCATGTACATATCCAATCACAACAAAAAAGAGTGGAATTTAGTGTTATTAACCATTGTTTCTTCATTAGATTATGAAGAGAGGATACTTTCATATTTGTGCAGAGATGGGCCATCATTGAAATATAAACTATATGTTTTTTTTAGTGTTGACAACTTGATAAAATTCTAAACACATAATCAATTAACCCAGAGCTAAAAAAAACAATAATTAAAAAAATTGACATTAAATAATTAGTAATAATCTTAACAGAAGGAGGAAAACAGAAAATAATTACACAAACAATTTCATAAGAAGTAAGACGCACAAAATCAAAATGAGAAAATAATTTGATCTTTTAACAATACTGATACTAAAAATGTAGATTCAAAAAGTCATTCATGTGTATATCCAATCACAACAAACAAGAGTTGAATTTAGTGGTATTAACCATTTTTTCTTCATTAGATTATGAAGAGTGGATACTTTCATATCTGTGCAGAAATGGCCCATCATTGAAATATAGGCTATATGTTTGCTTTAGTGTTGACCACTTCATAAAATTCTCAACACATAATCAATTAACCCAAAGCTAAAAAAAGACTAATTAAGAAATTTGACATTAAACATTTAGTAATAATCTTCACTGAAGGAGAAAAACACAAAATAATTACACAAACAATTTCATAAGAAGTATGACGGCCAAAATCAAAATGAGAAAATAATTTGATTATTTAACAACATTGATACTAACAATGTAGATTCAAAAAGTCGTTCATATGCATATTCAATTACAACAAAAAAGAGTGGACTTTTGTGGTATTAACCATTGTTTCTTCATTAGATTATGAAGAGAGGATACTTTCATATCTGTGCAGAGATGACCCATCGCTGAAATAAAGACTATATCTTTTTTTTTAAATTCTAAAACACATAATCAATTAACCCAAGGCTAAAAAAAAAGACTAATTAAGAAATTTGACATTAAACAATTAGTAATAATCTTCACAGAAGGAGGAAAACACAAAAGAATTAGACAAACAATTCATAAGAAGTAAGACGAACAAAATCAAAATGAGAAAATAATTTGATCTTTTAACAATATTGATACTAACAATGTAGCTTCAAAAAGTCATTCATGTGCATATCCAATCACAACAAAAAAGAGTAGAATTTAGTGGTATTAACCATTGTTTCTTCATTAGATTATGAAGAGTGGATACTTTCATATCTGTGTCGAAATGGCCCATCATTGAAATATAGGCTATATGTTTTCTTTAGTATTGACAACTTCATAAAATTCTCAACACATAATAAATTAACCCAAAGCTAAAAAAAAGACTAATTAAGAAATTTGACATTAAACAATTAGTAATAATCTTCACAGAAGGAGGAAAACACAAAAGAATTAGACAAACAATTCATAAGAAGTAAGACGAACAAAATCAAAATGAGAAAATAATTTGATCTTTTAACAATATTGATACTAACAATGTAGCTTCAAAAAGTCATTCATGTGCATATCCAATCACAACAAAAAAGAGTAGAATTTAGTGGTATTAACCATTGTTTCTTCATTAGATTATGAAGAGTGGATACTTTCATATCTGTGTCGAAATGGCCCATCATTGAAATATAGGCTATATGTTTTCTTTAGTATTGACAACTTCATAAAATTCTCAACACATATTAAATTAACCCAAAGCTAATAAAAAGACTAATTAAGAAATTTGACATTAAACAATTAATAATAATCTTCACTGAAGGAGGAAAACACAAAATAAATACACAAACCATTTCATAAGAAGTATGACGGACAAAATCAAAATGAGAAAATAATTTGATTGTTTAACAACATTGATACTAACAATGTAGATTCAAAAAGTCGTTCATGTGCATATTCAATTACAACGAAAAGGAGTGGAATTTAGTGATATTAACCATAATTTCTTCGTTAGATTATGAAGAGGGGATACTTTCATATATGTGCAGAAATGGCTTATCAATTGAAATATAGGCTATATGTTTTTTTTAGTGTTGACAACTTCATAAAATTCTCATCACATAATCAATTAACCCATAGCTAAAAAAAAGAGTAATTCAGAAATTTGACATTAAATAATTAGTAATAATTTTCACAGAAGGAGGAAAACACAAAATAATTACACAAACAATTTCATAAGAAGTATGACATACAAAATCAAAATGAGAAAATAATTTGATTTTTTAACAATATTGATACTAACAACATAGATTCAAAAAGTCATTCATGTGCATATCCAATCACAACAAAAAAGAGTGGAATTTAGTGCTATTAACCATTGTTTCTGCATTAGATTATGAAGAGATGATACTTTCATATCTGTGCAGAGATGGCCCATCATTGAAATATAGACTATATGTTTTTTTTAGTGTTGACAACTTCATAAAATTCTCAACACATAATCAATTAACCAAAAGCTAAAAAAAAGACTAATTAAGAAATTTGACATTAATCAATCAGTAATAATCTTCACTGAAGGAGGAAAACACAGAATAATTACACAAACAATTTCATAAGAAGTATGACGGAAAAAATCAAAATGAGAAAATAATTTGATTGTTTAATAACATTGATACTAACAATGTAGATTCAAAAAGTCGTTCATGTGCACATTCAATTACAACAAAAAAGAGTGGATTTTTATGGTATTAACCATTGTTTCTTCATTAGATTATGAAGAGAGGATACTTTCATATTTGTGCAGAGATGGCCCATCACTGAAATATAGACTTTATAATTTTTTTAGTGTTGACAACTTCATAAAATTCTCAACACATAATCAATTAACCAAAAGCTAAAAAAAAGACTAATTAAGAAATTTGACATTAAACAATCAGTAATAATCTTCACTGAAGGAGGAAAACAGAAAATAATTACACAAACAATTTCATAAGAAGTAAGACGAACAAAATCAAAATGAGAAAATAATTTAATCTTTTAACAATATTGATACTAACAATGTAGATTCAAAAAGTCATTCATGTGCATATCCAATCACAACAAAAAAGAGTGGAATTTAGTGGTATTAACCATTGTTTCTTCATTAGATTATGAAGAGTGGATACTTTCATATTTGTGCAGAAATGGCCCAGTATTGAAATATAGGATATATGTTTTCTTTAATGTTGACAACTTCATCAAATTCTCAACACATAATCAATTAACCCAAAGCTAAAAAAAAGACCAATTCAGAAATTTGACATTAAACAAATAGTAATAATCTTCACAGAAGGAGCAGAACACAAAATAATTACACAAACAATTTCATAAGAAGTATGACAGACAAAATGAAAATGAGAAAATAATTTGATTTTTTAACAATATTCATACTAACAACGTAGATTCAAAAAGTCGTTCATGTGCATATCCAATCACAACAAAAAAGAGTGGAATTTAGTGGTATTAACCATTGTTTCTTGATTAGATTATGAAGAGAGGATACTTTCATATCTGTGCAGAGATGGCCCATTATTGAAATATAGACTATATGTTTTTTTTAGTGTTGACAACTTCATAAAATTCTCAACACATAATCAATTAACCCAAAGCTAAAAAAAAAGAATAATTAAGAAATTTGACATTAAATAATTAGTAATAATCTTAACAGAAGGAGGACAACAGAAAATAATTACATAAACAATTTCATAAGAAGTAAGACGGACAAAATCAAAATGAGAAAATAATTTGATCTTTTAACAATATTGATACTAAAAATGTAGATTCAAAAAGTCATTCATGTGCATATCCAATCACAACAAAAAAGAGTGGAATTTAGTGGTATTAACCATTGTTTCTTCATTAGATTATGAAGAGTGGATACTTTCATATCTGTGCAGAAATGGCCTATCATTGAAATATAGGCTATATGTTTTCTTTAGTGTTGACAACTTCATAAAATTCTGAACACATAATCAATTAACCCAAAGCTAAAAAAAAGACTAATTAAGAAATTTGACATTAAACAATCAGTAATAATCTTCACTGAAGGAGGAAAACACAAAATAATTACACATACAATTTCATAAGAAGTAAGACGGACAAAATCAAAATGAGAAAATAATTTGATCTTTTAACAATATTGATACTAAAAATGTAGATTCAAAAAGTTGTTCATGTGCATATTCAATTACAACAAAGAAGAGTGGAATTTTGTGGTATTACCCATTGTTTCTTCATTGGATTATGAAGATTGGATACTTTCATATCTGTGCAGAGATGGCCTATCACTGAAATATAGACTATATGTTTTTTTTTAAATTCTCAACACATAATCAATTAACCCAAAGCTAAAAAAAAGACTAATTAAGAAATTTGACATTAAACAATTAGTAATAATCTTCACAGAAGGAGGAAAACATAAAATAATTAGACAAACAATTCATAAGAAGTAAGACGAACAAAATCAAAATGAGAAAATAATTTGATCTTTTAACAATGTTGATACTAACAATGTAGATTCTAAAAGTCATTCATTTGCATATCCAATCACAACAAAAAAGAGTGGAATTTAGTGGTATTAACCATTGTTTCTTCATTAGATTATGAAGAGTGGATACTTTCATATCTGTGCAGAAATGGCCCATCATTGAAATATAGGCTATATGTTTTCTTTAGTATTAACAACTTTATAAAATTCTCAACACATAATCAATTAACCCAAAGCTAAAAAAAAAAGACTAATTCAGAAATTTGACATTAAATAATTAGTAATAATCTTAACAGAAGGAGGAAAACACAAAATAATTACACAAACAATTCATAAGAAGTAAGACGAACAAAATCAAAATGAGAAAATAATTTGATCTTTTAACAATGTTGATACTAACAATGTAGATTCAAAAAGTCATTCATGTGCATATCCAATCACAACAAAAAAGAGTGGAATTTAGTGGTATTAACCATTGTTTCTTCATTAGATTATGAAGAGTGGATACTTTCATATCTGTGCAGAAATAGCCCATCATTGAAATATATCCTATATGTTTTCTTTAGTGTTGACAACTTCATAAAATTTTCAACACATAATCAATTAACCCAAAGCCTAAAAAAATTCTAATTCAGAAATTTGACATTAAACAATTAGTAACAATCTTCGATGAAAGAGGAAAACAAAAAATAATTACACATACAATTTCATAAGTATGACGGACAAAATCAAAATGAGAAAATAATTTGATTGTTTAACAACATTGATACTAACAATGTAGATTCAAAAAGTCGTTCATGTGCATATTCAATTAAAATAAAAAAGAGTGCAATTTTGTGGTATTAACCATTGTTTCTTCATTAGATTATGAAGAGAGGATACTTTCATATTTGTGCAAAGATGGCCCATCATTGTAATATAGACTATATGTTTTTTTTTAAATTCTCCTCACATAATCAATTAACCCAAAGCTAAAAAAAGACTAATTCAGAAATTTGACATTAAATAATTAGTAATAATCTTAACAGAAGGAGGAAAACACAAAATAATTACACAAACAATTCATAAGAAGTAAGACGAACAAAATCAAAATGAGAAAATAATTTGATCTTTTAACAATGTTGATACTAACAATGTAGATTCAAAAAGTCATTCATGTGCATATCCAATCACAACAAAAAAGAGTGGAATTTAGTGCTATTAACCATTGTTTCTTCATTAGATTATGAAGAGAGGATACTTTCATATCTGTGCAGAAAAGGCCCATCATTGAAATATAGGCTATATGTTTTCTTTAGTGTTGACAACTTCATAAAATTCTCAACACATAATCAATTAACCCAAAGCTAAAAAAAACTAATTAAGAAATTTGACATTAAACAATTAGTAATAATCTTCACAGAAGGAGCAAAACACAAAATAATTACACAGACAATTTCATAAGTAAGACGGAGAAAATCAAAATGAGAAAATAATTTGATTTTTTAACAATATTGATACTAACAATGTAGATTGAAAAAGTCATTCATATGCATATCCAATCACAACAAAAAAGAGTGGAATTTAGTGCTATTAACCATTGTTTCTTCATTAGATTATGAAGAGAGGATACTTTCATATCTGTGCAGAGATGGCCCATCATTCAAATATAGGCTATATGTTTTTTTTTTGTTGACAACTTCATAAAATTCTCAACACATAATCAATTAACCCAAATCTAAAAAACAGACTAATTAAGAAATTTGACATTAAACAATTAATAATAATCTTCACTGAGGGAGGAAAACACAGAATAAATACACAAACAATTTCATAAGAAGTATGACAGACAAAATCCAAATGAGAAAATAATTTGATAGTTTAACAACATTGATACTAACAAAGTAGATTCAAAAAGTCGTTCATGTGCATATTCAATTACAACAAAAAAGAGTGGAATTTAGTGCTATTAACCATTGTTTCTTCATTAGATTATGAAGAGAGGATACTATCATATCTGTGCAGAAATGACCCATCATTGAAATATAGGCTATATGTTTACTTTAGTATTGACAACTTCACAAAATTCTCAACACATAATCAATTAACCCAAAGCTAAAAAAAAGACTAATTAAGAAATTTGACATTAAATAATTAGTAATAATCTTAACAGAATGAGGAAAACAAAAAATAAATACACAAACAATTTCATAAGAAGTATGACAGACAAAATCCAAAATGAGAAAATAATTTGATTTTTTAACAATATTGATACTAACAATGTAGATTCAAAAAGTCATTCATGTGCATATCCAATCACAACAAAAAAGAGTGGAATTTAGTGGTATTATCCATTATTTCTTCATTAGATTATGAAGAGAGGATACTTTCATATCTGTGCAGAGATGGCCCATCAATGAAATATAGACTATATGTTTTTTTTTAAATCTCAACACATAATCAACGAACCCAAAGGTAAAAAAAAGACTAATTAACAAATTTTACATTAAACAATTAGTAATAATCTTCACAGAAGGAGGAAAACACAAAATAATTAGACAAACAATTTCATAAGAAGTAAGACGAACAAAATCAATATTGATACTAATAATGTAGATTCAAAAAGTCATTCATGTGCATATCCAATCACAACAAAAAAGAGTGGAATTTAGTGGTATTAACCATTGTTTCTTTATTAGATTAGGAAGAGTGGATACTTTCATATCTGTGCAGAAATGACCCATCATTGAAATATAGGCTATATGTTTTCTTTAGTGTTGACAACTTCATAAAATTCTCAACACATAATCAATTAACCCAAAGCTAAAAAAAAGACTAATTAAGAAATTTGACATTAAACAATTAGTAATAATCATCACAGAAGGAGCAAAACACAAATTAATTACACAAACAATTTCATAAGAAGTATGACAGAGAAAATGAAAATGAGAAAATAATTTGATCTTTTAACAATATTGATACTAACAATGTAGATTGAAAAGGTCAATCATGTGCATATCCAATCACAACAAAAAAGAGTGGAATTTAGTGCTATTAACCCTTGTTTCTTCATTAGATTATGAAGAGATGATACTTTCATATCTGTGCAGAGATGGCCCATCATTCAAATATAGGTTATAAGTTTTTTTTTTTGTGTTGACAACTTCATAAAATTCTCAAAACATAATCAATTAACCCAAATCTAAAAAACAGACTAATTAAGAAATTTGACATTAAACAATTAATAATAATCTTCACTGAGGGAGGAAAACACAAAATAAATACACAAACAATTTCATAAGAAGTATGACAGACAAAATCCAAATGAGAAAATAATTTGATAGTTTAACAACATTGATACTAACAAAGTAGATTCAAAAAGTCGTTCATGTGCATATTCAATTACAACAAAAAAGAGTGGAATTTAGTGCTACTAACCATTGTTTCTTCATTAGATTATGAAGAGAGGATACTTTCATATCTGTGCAGAAATGACCCATCATTGAAATATAGGCTATATGTTTACTTTAGTATTGACAACTTCATAAAATTCTCAACACATAATCAATTAACCCAAAGCTAAAAAAAAGACTAATTAAGAAATTTGACATTAAATAATTAGTAATAATCTTAACAAAATGAGGAAAAAACAAAATAAATACACAAACAATTTCATAAGAAGTATGACAGACAAAATCCAAAATGAGAAAATAATTTGATTTTTTAACAATATTGATCCTAACAATGTAGATTCAAAAAGTCATTCATGTGCATATCCAATCACAACAAAAAAGAGTGGAATTTAGTGCTATTAACCATTGTTTCTTCATTAGATTATGAAGAGAGGATACTTTCATATCTGTGCAGAGATGGCCCATCACTGAAATATAGACTATATGTTTTTTTTAGTGTTGACAACTTCATAAAATTCTCAACATATAATCAATTAACCCAAAGCTAAAAAAAGACTAATTAAGAAATTTGACATTAAACAATTAGTAATAATCTTCACTGAAGGAGGAAAACACAAAATAATTACACAAACAATTTCATCAGAAGTATGACGGACAAAATCAAAATGAGAAAATAATTTGATTGTTTAACAATATTGATACTAACAAAGTAGATTGAAAAAGTCGTTCATGTGCATATTCGATTACAACAAAAAAGAGTGGAATTTTGTGGTATTAACCATTGTTTCTTCATTAGATTATGAAGAGAGGATGGCTTCATATCTGTGCAGAGATGGCCCATCACTGAAATATAGACTATATATTTTTTTTTAAATTCTCAACACATAAATAATTAACCCAAAGCTAAAAAATGACTAATTAAGAAATTTGACATTCAATAACTAGTAATAATCTTAACAGAAGGAGGAAATCACAAAATAATTTCACAAACAATTTCATAAGAAGTAAGACGTACAAAATCGAAATGAGATAATAATTTGATTTTTTAACAATATTGATACTAACAATGTAGATTCAAAAAGTCATTCATGTGCATATCGAATCACAACAAAAAAGAGTGGAATTTAGTGCTATTAACCATTGTTTCTTCATTAGATTATGAAGAGAGGATACTTTCATATCTTTGCAGAGATGGCCCATCATTGAAATATAGACTATATGTTTTTTTTTTAGTGTTGACAACTTCATAAAATTCTCAACACACAATCAATTAACCCAAAGCTAAAAAAAAGACTAATTAAGAAATTTGACATTAAATAATTAGTAATAATCTTAACAGAAGGAGGAAAACAGAAAATAATTACACAAACAATTTCATAAGAAGTAAGACGGACAAAATCAAAACGAGAAAATAATTTGATCTTTTAACAATATTGATACTAACAATTTAGATTCAAAAAGTCATTCATGTGCATATCCAATCACAACAAAAAAGAGTGGAATTTAGTGGTATTAACCGTTGTTTCTTCATTAGATTATGAAGAGTGGATACTTTCATATCTGTGCAGAAATGGCCCATCATTGAAATATAGCTATATGTTTTCTTTAGTGTTGACAACTTCATAAAATTCTCAACACATAATCAATTAACCCAAAGCTAAAAGAAGACTAATTAAGAAATTTGACATTAAACAATTAGTAATAATCTTCACTAAAGGAGGAAAAAACAAATTAATTACACAAACAATTTCATAAGAAGTATGATAGACAAAATCAAAATGAGAAAATAATTTGATTGTTTAACAACATTGATACTAACAATGTAGATTCAAAAATTCGTTCATGTGCATATTCAATTACAACAAAAAAGAGTGGAATTTTGTGGTATTAACCATTGTTTCTTCATTAGATTATGGAGAGAGGATACCTTCATATCTGTGCAGAGATGACCCATCACTAAAATATAGAGTATATGTTTTTTTTTAAATTCTCAACACATAATTAATTAACCCAAAACTAAAAAAAAGACTAATTAAGAAATTTGACATTAAACAATTAATAATAATCTTCACAGAAGCAGGAAAACACAAAATAATTAGACAAACAATTCATAAGAAGTAAGACGAACAAAATCAAAATAAGAAAATAATTTGATCTTTTAACAATATTGATACTAACAATGTAGATTGAAAAAGTCGTTCATATGCATATTCAATTACAACAAAAAAGAGTGGAATTTTGTGGTATTAACCATTGTTTCTTCATTAGACTAGGAAGAGAGGATACCTTCATATCTATGCGGAGATGCCCCATCACTGAAATATAGACTATATATTTTTTTTAAAATTCTCAACACATAATCAATTAACCCAAAGCTAAAAAATGACTAATTAAGAAATTTGACATTCAATAATTAGTAATAATCTTAACAGAAGGAGGAAAACACAAAATAATTACACAAAAAATTTCATAAGGAGTAAGACGTACAAAATTGAAATGAGAAAATAATTTGATTTTTTAACAATATTGATACTAACAATGTAGATTAAAAAAGTCATTCATGTGCATATCCAATCACAACAAAAAAGAGTGGAATTTAGTGCTATTAACCATTGTTTCTTCATTAGATTATGAAGAGTGGATACTTTCATATCTGTGCAGAAATGGCCCATCATTGCAATATAGGCTATATGTTTTTTTTAGTGTTGACAACTTCATAAAATTCTCAACACATAATCAATTAACCCAAAGCTAAAAAAAGACTAATTAAGAAATTTGACATTAAATAATTAGTAATAATCTTCACTGAAGGAGGAAAACACAAAATAATTACACAAACAATTTCATAAGAAGTATGACGGACAAAATCAAAATGAGAAAATAATTTGATTGTCTAACAACATTGATACTAACAATGTAGATTCAAAAAGTCGTTCATGTGCATATTCAATTACAACAAAAAAGAGTGGAATTTTGTGGTATTAACCATTGTTTCTTCATTAGATTATGAAGAGAGGATACTTTCATATCTGTGCAAAGATGGCCCATCACTGAAATATAAACTATATGTTTTTTTTAAAACTCTCAACACAAAATTAATTAACCCAAAGCTAAAAAAAAGACTAATTAAGAAATTTGACATTAAACAATTAATAATAACCTTCACAGAAGCAGGAAAACACAAAATAATTAGACAAACAATTCATAACAAGTAAGACGAACAAAATCAAAATGAGAAAATAATTTTATTGTTTAACAACATTGATACTAACAATGTAGATTCAAAAAGTCGTTCATGTGCATATTCAATTACAACAAAAAAGAGTGGAATTTAGTGGTATTAACCATTGTTTCTTCATTAGATTATGAAGAGAGGATACTTTCATATCTGTGCAGAGATGACCCATCACTGAAATATAGACTATATGTTTTTTTTTTAAATTCTCAACACATAATCAATTAACCCAAAGCTAAAAAAAAGACTAATTAAGAAATTTGACATTAAACAATTAGTAATAATCTTCACAGAAGGAGGAAAGCACAAAATAATTAGACAAACAATTCATAAGAAGTAAGACGAACAAAATAATAATAAGAAAATAATTTGATCTTTTAACAATATTGATACTAACAATGTAGATTGAAAAACTAGTTCATGTGCATATTCAATTACAACAAAAAGGAGTGAAATTTTGTGGTATTAACCATTGTTTCTTCATTAGATTAGGAAGAGAGGATACTTTCATATCTGTGCAGAGATAGCCCATCACCGAAATATAGACTATATGTTTTTTTTAAATTCTGAACAAATAATTAATTAACCCAAAGCTAAAAAAAAGACTAATTAAGAAATTTGACATTAAACAATTAGTAATAATCTTCACAGAAGGAGGAAAACACAAAATAATTAGACAAAAAATTCATAAGAAGTACGACGAACAAAATCAAAATGAGAAAATAATTTGATCTTTTAACAATATTGATACTAACAATCTAGATTCAAAAAGTCATTCATGTGCATATCCAATCACAATAAAAAAGAGTGGAATTTAGTGGTATTAACCATTGTTTCTTCGTTACATTAGGAAGAGTGGATACTTTCTTATCTGTGCAGAAAAGGCCCATCATTGAAATATTGGCTATATGTTTTCTTTAGTCTTGACAACTTCATAAAATTCTCAACACATAATCAATTAACCCAAAGCTAAAAAAAAGACTAATTAAGAAATTTGACATTAAACAATTAGTAATAATCTTCACAGAAGGAGCAAAACACAAATTAATTACATAAACAATTTCATAACAAGTATGACAGACAAAATCAAAATGGGAAAATAATTTGATCTTTTAACAATATTGATGCTAACAATGTAGATTGAAAAATTCATTCATGTGCATATCCAATCACAACAAAAAAGAGTGGAATTTAGTGCTATTAACATTGTTTATTCATTACATTATGAAGAGAGGATACTTTCATATATGTGCAGAGATGGCCCATCATTGAAATATAGGCTATATGTTTTTTTTTTTGTGTTGACAACTTCATAAAATTCTCAACACATAATCAATTAACCCTAATCTAAAAAACAGACTAATTAAGAAATTTGACATTAAATAATTAATAATAATCTTCACTGAAGGAGGAAAACACAAAATAAATACACAAACAATCATAAGAAGTATGACAAACAAAATCAAAATAACAAAATAATTTGATCTTTTAACAATATTGATACTAACAATGTACATTAAAAAGTCATTCATGTGCATATCCAATCACAACAAAAAAGAGTGGAATTTAGTGGTATTAACCATTGTTTCTTCTTTAGATTATGAAGAGTGGATACTTTCATATCTGTGCAGTAATGGCCTATCATTGAAATATAGGCTATATGTTTTCTTTAGTGTTGACAATTTCATAAAATTCACAACACATAATCAATTAACCTAAAGCTAAAAAAAAGACTAATTAAGAAATTTGACATTAAATAATTAGTAATAATCTTAATAGAAGGAGGAAAACACAAAATAATTACACAAACAATTTCATAAGAAGTAAGACGGACAAAATCAAAATGAGAAAATAATTTGATCTTTTAACAATATTGATACTAAAAATGAAGATTCAAAAAGTCATTCATGTACATATCCGAACACAAGAAAAAAGAGTGGAATTTAATGGTATTAACCATTGTTTCTTCATTAGATTATGAAGAGTGGATACTTTCATATCTGTGCAGAAAAAGCCCATCACTGAAATATAGGCTATATGTTTTCTTTAGTGTTGATAACTTCATAAAATTCTCAACACATAATCAATTAACCCAAAGCTAAAAAAAAGACTAATTAAGAAATTTGACATTAAACAATTAGTAATAATCTTCACAGAAGGAGGAAAACATAAAATAATTAGACAAACAATTCATAAGAAGTAAGACGAACAAAATCAAAATGAGAAAATAATTTGATCTTTTAACAACATTGATACTAAAAATGTAGATTCAAAAAGTCATTCATGTGCATATCCAATCACAACAAAAAAGAGTGGAATTTAGTGGTATTAACCATTGCTTCTTCATTAGATTATGAAGAGTGGATACTTTCATATCTGTGCAGAAATGGCCTATCATTGAAATATAGGCTATATGTTTTCTTTAGTGTTGACAACTTCATAAAATTCTGAACACATAATCAATTAACCCAAAGCTAAAAAAAAGACTAATTAAGAAATTTGACATTAAACAATCAGTAATAATCTTCACTGAAGGAGGAAAACACAAAATAAGTACACACACAATTTCATAAGAAGTAAGACGGACAAAATCAAAATGAGAAAATAATTTGATCTTTTAACAATATTGATACTAAAAATGTAGATTCAAAAAGTTGTTCATGTGCATATTCAATTATAACAAAAAAGAATAGAATTTTGTGGTATTAACCATTGTTTCTTCATTGGATTATGAAGATTGGATACTTTCATATCTGTGCAGAGATGGCCTATCACTGAAATATAGACTATATGTTTTTTTTAAAATTTTCAACACATAATCAATTAACCCAAAGCCTAAAAAAAGTCTAATTCAGAAATTTGACATTAAACAATTAGTAACAATCTTCGATGAAGGAGGAGAACACAAAATAGTTACACAAACAATTTCATAAGAAGTATGACGGACAAAATCAAAATGAGAAAATAATTTGATTGTTTAACAACATTGATACTAACAATGTAGATTCAAAAAGTTGTTCATGTGCATATTCAATTAAAACAAAAAAGAGTGGAATTTTGTGGTATTAACCATTGTTTCTTCATTAGATTATGAAGAGAGGATACTTTCATATTTGTGCAGAGATGGCCCATCATTGAAATACAGACTATATGTTTTTTTTTTTAAATTTTCAACACATAATCCATTACCCAAAGCTAAAAAAAAGAGTAATTAAGAAATTTGACATTAAATAATTAGTAATAATCTTCACAGAAGGAGGAAAACACAAAATAATTTGACAAACAATTTCATAAGAAGTAAGACGAACAAAATCAAAATGAGAAAAATAATTTGATCTTTTAACAATATTGATACTAAAAATGTAGATTCAAAAAGTCATTCATCTGCATATCGAATCACAACAAAAAAGAGTGGAATTTAGTGCTATTAACCATTGTTTCTTCATTAGATTATGAAGAGAGGATACTTTCATATCTGTGCAGAGATGGCCCATCATTGAAATATAGGCTATATGTTTTTTTTTGTGTTGACAACTTCATAAAATTCTCATCACATAATCAATTAACCAAAAATCTAAAAAACAGACTAATTAAGAAATTTGACATTGAACAATTAATAATAATCTTCACTGAAGGAGGAAAACACAAAATAAATACACAAACAATTTCATAAGAAGTCTGACAGACGAAATCAAAATGAGAAAATAATTTGATTGTTTAACAACATTGATACTAACAATATAGATTCAAAAAGTCGTTCATGTGCATATTCAATTAAACAAAAAAGTGTGGAATTTAGTGATATTAAGCATAGTTTCTTCGTTAGATTTTGAAGAGGGGATACTTTCATGTATGTGCAGAGATGGCTTACCAATTGAAATATAGGCTATATGTTTTTTTTAGTGTTGACAACTTCATAAAATTCTCAACACATAATCAATTAACCCAAAGCTAAAAAAAGACTAATTCAGAAATTTGACATTAAACAATTAGTAATAATCTTCACAGAAGGAGCAAAACACAAAATAATTACACAAACAATTTCATAAGAAGTAAGACGGAGAAAATCAAAATGAGAAAATAATTTGATTTTTTAACAATATTGATACTAACAATGTAGATTCAAAAAGTCATTCATGTGCATATCCAATAACAACAAAAAAGAGTGGAATTTAGTGGTATTAACCATTGTTTCTTCATTAGATTATGAAGAGAGGATACTTTCATATCTGTGCAGAGATGGCCCATCATTGAAATATAGACTATATGTTTTTTTTACTGTTGACAACTTCATAAAATTTTCAACACATAATCAATTAACCGAAAGCTAAGAAAAAAGACTAGTTAAGAAATTCGACATTAAACAATTAGTAATATTCGTAACAGAAGGAGCAAAACATAAAATAATTACACAAACAATTTCATACGAAGTAAGACGGACAAAATCAAAATGAGAAAATAATTTGATTTTTTAACAATATTGATACTAACAATGTAGATTCAAAAAGTCATTCATGTGCATATCCAATCACAACAAAAAAGAGTGGAATTTAGTGGTATTATCCATTATTTCTTCATTAGATTATGAAGAGAGGATACTTTCATATCTGTGCAGAGATGGCCCATCATTGAAATGTAGACTATATGTTTTTTTTTAAATCTCAACACATAATCAACTAACCCAAAGGTAAAAAAAAAGACTAATTAACAAATTTTACATTAAACAATTAGTAATAATCTTCACAGAAGGAGGAAAACACAAAATAATTAGACAAACAATTTCATAAGAAGTAAGACGAACAAAATCAATATTGATACTAACAATGTAGATTCAAAAAGTCATTCATGTGCATATCCAATCACAACAAAAAAGAGTGGAATTTAGTGGCATTAACCATTGTTTCTTTATTAGATTAGGAAGAGTGGATACTTTCATATCTGTGCAGAAATGACCCATCATTGAAATATAGGCTATATGTTTTCTTTAGTGTTGACAACTTCATAAAATTCTCAACACATAATCAATTAACCCAAAGCTAAAAAAAAGACTAATTAAGAAATTTGACATTAAACAATTAGTAATAATCATCACAGAAGGAGCAAAACACAAATTAATTACACAAACAATTTCATAAGAAGTATGACAGAGAAAATGAAAATGAGAAAATAATTTGATCTTTTAACAATATTGATACTAACAATGTAGATTGAAAAAGTCATTCATGTGCATATACAATCACAACAAAAAAAAGTGGAATTTAGTGCTATTAACCATTGTTTCTTCATTAGATTATGAAGAGATGATACTTTCATATCTGTGCAGAGATGGCCCATCATTCAAATATAGGCTATATGTTTTTTTTTTGTGTTGACAACTTCATAAAATTCTCAACACATAATCAATTAACCCAAATCTAAAAAACAGACTAATTAAGAAATTTGACATTAAACAATTAATAATAATCTTCACTGAGGGAGGAAAACACAAAATAAATACACAAACAATTTCATAAGAAGTATGACAGACAAAATCCAAATGAGAAAATAATTTGATAGCTTAACAACATTGATACTAACAAAGTAGATTCAAAAAGTCGTTCATGTGCATATTCAATTACAACAAAAAAGAGTGGAATTTAGTGCTATTAACAATTGTTTCTTCATTAGATTATGAAGAGAGGATACTTTCATATCTGTGCAGAAATGACCCATCATTGAAATATAGGCTATATGTTTACTTTAGTATTGACAACTTCATAAAATTCTCAACACATAATCAATTAACCCAAAGCTAAAAAAAAGACTAATTAAGAAATTTGACATTAAATAATTAGTAATAATCTTAACAGAATGAGGAAAACACAAAATAAATACACAAAGAATTTCATAAGAAGTATGACAGACAAAATCCAAAATGAGAAAATAATTTGATTTTTTAACAATATTGATCCTAACAATGTAGATTCAAAAAGTCATTCATGTGCATATCCAATCACAACAAAAAAGAGTGGAATTTAGTGTTATTAACCATTGTTTCTTCATTAGATTATGAAGAGAGGATACTTTCATAGCTGTGCAGAGATGGCCCATCACTGAAATATAGACTATATGTTTTTTTTTAGTGTTGACAACTTCATAAAATTCTCAACATATAATCAATTAACCCAAAGCTAAAAAAAGACTAATTAAGAAATTTGACATTAAACAATTAGTAATAATCATCACAGAAGGAGCAAAACACAAATTAATTACACAAACAATTTCATAAGAAGTATGACAGAGAAAATGAAAATGAGAAAATAATTTGATCTTTTAACACTATTGATACTAACAATGTAGATTGAAAAAGTCATTCATGTGCATATACAATCACAACAAAAAAAAGTGGAATTTAGTGCTATTAACCATTGTTTCTTCATTAGATTATGAAGAGATGATACTTTCATATCTGTGCAGAGATGGCCCATCATTCAAATATAGGCTATATGTTTTTTTTTTTGTGTTGACAACTTCATAAAATTCTCAACACATAATCAATTAACCCAAATCTAAAAAACAGACTAATTAAGAAATTTGACATTAAACAATTAATAATAATCTTCACTGAGGGAGGAAAACACAAAATAAATACACAAACAATTTCATAAGAAGTATGACAGACAAAATCCAAATGAGAAAATAATTTGATAGCTTAACAACATTGATACTAACAAAGTAGATTCAAAAAGTCGTTCATGTGCATATTCAATTACAACAAAAAAGAGTGGAATTTAGTTCTATTAACAATTGTTTCTTCATTAGATTATGAAGAGAGGATACTTTCATATCTGTGCAGAAATGACCCATCATTGAAATATAGGCTATATGTTTACTTTAGTATTGACAACTTCATAAAATTCTCAACACATAATCAATTAACCCAAAGCTAAAAAAAAGACTAATTAAGAAATTTGACATTAAATAATTAGTAATAATCTTAACAGAATGAGGAAAACACAAAATAAATACACAAAGAATTTCATAAGAAGTATGACAGACAAAATCCAAAATGAGAAAATAATTTGATTTTTTAACAATATTGATCCTAACAATGTAGATTCAAAAAGTCATTCATGTGCATATCCAATCACAACAAAAAAGAGTGGAATTTAGTGTTATTAACCATTGTTTCTTCATTAGATTATGAAGAGAGGATACTTTCATAGCTATGCAGAGATGGCCCATCACTGAAATATAGACTATATGTTTTTTTTTAGTGTTGACAACTTCATAAAATTCTCAACATATAATCAATTAACCCAAAGCTAAAAAAAGACTAATTAAGAAATTTGACATTAAACAATTCGTAATAATCTTCACTGAAGGAGGAAAACACAAAATAATTACACAAACAATTTCATCAGAGGTATGACGGACAAAATCAAAATGAGAAAATAATTTGATTGTTTAACAACATTGATACTAACAATGTAGATTCAAAAAGTCGTTCATGTGCATATTCAATTACAACAAACAAGAGTGGAATTTTGTGGTATTAACCATAGTTTCTTCATTAGATTATGAAGAGGACATACTTTCATATATGTGGAGAGATGTCTTATCAATTGAAATATAGGCTATATGTTTTTTTTAGTGTTGACAACTTCATAAAATTCTCAACACATAATCAATTAATCCAAAGCTAAAAAAAAGACTAATTCAGAAATTTATCGTTAAATAATTATTAATAATCTTCACAGAAGGAGGAAAACACAAAATAATTACACAAAAAATTTCATAAGAAGTATGACGGACAAAATCAAAATGAGAAAATAATTTGATTGTTTAACAACGTTGATACTAACAATGTAGATTCAAAAAGTCGTTCATGAGCATATTCAATTACAACAAAAAAGAGTGGAATAATGTGGTATTAACCATTATTTCTTCATTAGATTATGAAGAGAGGATACTTTCATATCTGTGCAGAGATGGCCCATCACTGAAATATAGACTATATGTTTTTTTTTAAATTCTGAACACATAATTAATTAACCCAAAGCTAAAAAAAAGACAAATTAAGAAATTTGACATTAAACAATTAGTAATAAACTTCACAAAAGGAGGAAAACACGAAATAATTAGACAAACAATCGATAAGAAGTAAGACGAACAAAATCAAAATAAGAAAATAATTTGATCTTTTAACAATATTGATACTAACAATGTAGATTGAAAAAGTCGTTCATGTGCATATTCAATTACAACAAAAAAGAGTGGAATTTTGTGGTATTAACCATTGTTTCTTCATTAGATTATGAAGAGAGGATGGCTTCATATCTGTGCAGAGATGGCCCACCACTGAAATATAGACTATACATTTTTTTTAAAATTCTCAACACATAAATAATTAACCCAAAGCTAAAAAATGACTAATTAAGAAATTTGACATTCAATAACTAGTAATAATCTTAACAGAAGGAGGAAATCACAAAATAATTTCACAAACAATTTCATAAGAAGTAAGACGTACAAAATCGAAATGAGATAATAATTTGATTTTTTAACAATATTGATACTAACAATGTAGATTCAAAAAGTCATTCATGTGCATATCGAATCACAACAAAAAAGAGTGGAATTTAGTGCTATTAACCATTGTTTCTTCATTAGATTATGAAGAGAGGATACTTTCATATCTTTGCAGAGATGGCCCATCATTGAAATATAGACTATATGTTTTTTTTAGTGTTGACAACTTCATAAAATTCTCAACACATAATCAATTAACCCAAAGCTAAAAAAAAGACTAATTAAGAAATTTGACATTAAATAATTAGTAATAATCTTAACAGAAGGAGGAAAACAGAAAAT
Source organism: Vigna unguiculata (assembly GCF_037176805.1). Taxonomy (NCBI): domain Eukaryota; kingdom Viridiplantae; phylum Streptophyta; class Magnoliopsida; order Fabales; family Fabaceae; genus Vigna; species Vigna unguiculata. The sequence continues at coordinate 25,715,413 of NC_140801.1, forward strand.
AATTACACAAACAATTTCATAAGAAGTAAGACGGACAAAATCAAAACGAGAAAATAATTTGATCTTTTAACAATATTGATACTAACAATTTAGATTCAAAAAGTCATTCATGTGCATATCCAATCACAACAAAAAAGAGTGGAATTTAAAGGTATTAACCGTTGTTTCTTCATTAGATTATGAAGAGTGGATACTTTCATATCTGTGCAGAAATGGCCCATCATTGAAATATAGGCTATATGTTTTCTTTAGTGTTGACAACTTCATAAAATTCTCAACACATAATCAATTAACCCAAAGCTAAAAGAAGACTAATTAAGAAATTTGACATTAAAGAATTAGTAATAATCTTCACTAAAGGAGGAAAAAACAAATTAATTACACAAACAATTTCATAAGAAGTATGATAGACAAAATCAAAATGAGAAAATAATTTGATTGTTTAACAACATTGATACTAACAATGTAGATTCAAAAATTCGTTCATGTGCATATTCAATTACAACAAAAAAGAGTGGAATTTTGTGGTATTAACCATTGTTTCTTCATTAGATTATGAAGAGAGGATACTTTCATCTCTGTGCAGAGATGACCCATCACTAAAATATAGACTATATGTTTTTTTTAAAATTCTCAACACATAATTAATTAACCCAAAGCTAAAAAAAAGACTAATTAAGAAATTTGACATTAAACAATTAATAATAATCTTCACAGAAGCAGGAAAACACAAAATAATTAGACAAACAATTCATAAGAAGTAAGACGAACAAAATCAAAATAAGAAAATAATTTGATCTTTTAACAATATTGATACTAATAATGTAGATTGAAAAAGTCGTTCATATGCATATTCAATTACAACCAAAAAGAGTGGAATTTTGTGGTATTAACCATTGTTTCTTCATTAGATTAGGAAGAGAGGATACCTTCATATCTATGCGGAGATGGCCCATCACTGAAATATAGACTATATATTTTTTTTAAAATTCTCAACACATAATCAATTATCCCAAAGCTAAAAAATGACTAATTAAGAAATTTGACATTCAATAATTAGTAATAATCTTAACAGAAGGAGGAAAACACAAAATAATTACACAAACAATTTCATAAGGAGTAAGACGTACAAAATTGAAATGAGAAAATAATTTGATTTTTTAACAATATTGATACTAACAATGTAGATTAAAAAAGTCATTCATGTGCATATCCAATCACAACAAAAAAGAGTGGAATTTAGTGCTATTAACCATTGCTTCTTCATTAGATTATGAAGAGAGGATACTTTCATATCTGTGCAGAGATGGCCCATCATTGAAATATAGACTATATGTTTTTTTTAGTGTTGACAACTTCATAAAATTCTCAACACATAATCAATTAACCCAAAGCTAAAAAAAAAGACTAATTAAGGAATTTGACATTAAATAATTAGTAATAATCTTAACAGAAGGAGGAAAACAGAAAATAATTACACAAACAATTTCATAAGAAGTAAGACGGACAAAATCAAAATGAGAAAATAATTTTATTGTTTAACAACATTGATACTAACAATGTAGATTCAAAAAGTCGTTCATGTGCATATTCAATTACAACAAAAAAGAGTGGAATTTTGTGGTATTAACCATTGTTTCTTCATTAGATTATGAAGAGAGGATATTTTCATATCTGTGCAGAGATGGCCCATCATTTAAATATAGACTATATTTTTTTTTAGTGTTGACAACTTCATAAAATTCTCAACACATAATCAATTAACCCAAAGCTAAAAAAAATACTAATTAAGAAATTTGACATTAAATAATAGGTAATAATCTTAACAGAAGGAGGAAAACAGAAAATAATTACACAAACAATTTCATAAGAAGTAAGACGGACAAAATCAAAATGAGAAAATAATTTGATATTTTAACAATATTGATACTAAAAATGTAGATTCAAAAAGTCATTCATGTGCATATCCAATCACAACAAAAAAGAGTGGAATTTAGTGCTATTAACCATTGCTTCTTCATTAGATTATGAAGAGAGGATACTTTCATATCTGTGCAGAGATGGCCCATCATTGAAATATAGACTATATGTTTTTTTTAGTGTTGACAACTTCATAAAATTCTCAACACATAATCAATTAACCCAAAGCTAAAAAAAAAGACTAATTAAGGAATTTGACATTAAATAATTAGTAATAATCTTAACAGAAGGAGGAAAACAGAAAATAATTACACAAACAATTTCATAAGAAGTAAGACGGACAAAATCAAAATGAGAAAATAATTTTATTGTTTAACAACATTGATACTAACAATGTAGATTCAAAAAGTCGTTCATGTGCATATTCAATTACAACAAAAAAGAGTGGAATTTTGTGGTATTAACCATTGTTTCTTCATTAGATTATGAAGAGAGGATATTTTCATATCTGTGCAGAGATGGCCCATCATTTAAATATAGACTATATTTTTTTTTAGTGTTGACAACTTCATAAAATTCTCAACACATAATCAATTAACCCAAAGCTAAAAAAAATACTAATTAAGAAATTTGACATTAAATAATAGGTAATAATCTTAACAGAAGGAGGAAAACAGAAAATAATTACACAAACAATTTCATAAGAAGTAAGACGGACAAAATCAAAATGAGAAAATAATTTGATCTTTTAACAATATTGATACTAAAAATGTAGGTTCAAAAAGTCATTCATGTGCATATCCAATCACAACAAACAAGAGTTGAATTTAGTGGTATTAACCATTGTTTCTTCATTAGATTATGAAGAGTGGATACTTTCATATCTGTGCAGAAATGGCCCATCATTGCAATATAGGCTATATGTTTTTTTTAGTGTTGACAACTTCATAAAATTCTCAACACATAATCAATTAACCCAAAGCTAAAAAAAGACTAATTAAGAAATTTGACATTAAACAATTAGTAATAATCTTCACTGAAGGAGGAAAACACAAAATAATTACACAAACAATTTCATAAGAAGTATGACGGACAAAATCAAAATGAGAAAATAATTTGATTGTCTAACAACATTGATACTAACAATGTAGATTCAAAAAGTCGTTCATGTGCATATTCAATTACAACAAAAAAGAGTGGAATTTTGTGGTATTAACCATTGTTTCTTCATTAGATTATGAAGAGAGGATACTTTCATATCTGTGCAAAGATGGCCCATCACTGAAATATAGACTATATGTTTTTTTTAAAACTCTCAACACATAATTAATTAACCCAAAGCTAAAAAAAAGACTAATTAAGAAATTTGACATTAAACAATTAATAATAATCTTCACAGAAGCAGGAAAACACAAAATAATTAGACAAACAATTCATAACAAGTAAGACGAACAAAAGGAAAATGAGAAAATAATTTTATTGTTTAACAACATTGATACTAACAATGTAGATTCAAAAAGTCGTTCATGTGCATATTCAATTACAACAAAAAAGAGTGGAATTTTGTGGTATTAACCATTGTTTCTTCATTAGATTATGAAGAGAGGATACTTTCATATCTGTGCAGAGATGACCCATCACTGAAATATAGACTATATGTTTTTTTTTTAATTCTCAACACATAATCAATTAACCCAAAGCTAAAAAAAAGACTAATTAAGAAATTTGACATTAAACAATTAGTAATAATCTTTACTAAAGGAGGAAAGCACAAAATAATTAGACAAACAATTCATAAGAAGTAAGACGAACAAAATAATAATAAGAAAATAATTTGATCTTTTAACAATATTGATACTAACAATCTAGATTGAAAAACTAGTTCATGTGCATATTCAATTACAACAAAAAGGAGTGAAATTTTGTGGTATTAACCATTGTTTCTTCATTAGATTAGGAAGAGAGGATACTTTCATATCTGTGCAGAGATGGCCCATCAGTGAAATATAGACTATATGTTTTTTTTAAATTCTGAACAAATAATTAATTAACCCAAAGCTAAAAAAAAGACTAATTAAGAAATTTGACATTAAACAATTAGTAATAATCTTCACAGAAGGAGGAAAACACAAAATAATTAGATAAAAAATTCATAAGAAGTACGACGAACAAAATCAAAATGAGAATTTAGTGGAATTTAGTGGTATTAACCATTGTTTCTTCGTTACATTAGGAAGAGTGGATACTTTCTTATTTGTGCAGAAAAGGCTCATCATTGAAATATAGGCTATATGTTTTCTTTAGTCTTGACAACTTCATAAAATTCTCAACACATAATCAATTAACCCAAAGCTAAAAAAAAGACTAATTAAGAAATTTGACATTAAACAATTAGTAATAATCTTCACTGAAGGAGGAAAACACAAAATAATTACACAAACAATTTCATAAGAAGTATGACGGACAAAATCAAAATGAGAAAATAATTTGATTGTCTAACAACATTCATACTAACAATGTAGATTCAAAAAGTCGTTCATGTGCATATTCAATTACAACAAAAAAGAGTGGAATTTTGTGGTATTAACCATTGTTTCTTCATTAGATTATGAAGAGAGGATACTTTCATATCTGTGCAAAGATGGCCCATCACTGAAATATAGACTATATGTTTTTTTTTTGTGTTGACAACTTCATAAAATTCTCAACACATAATCAATTAACCCTAATCTAAAAAACAGACTAATTAAGAAATTTGACATTATACAATTAATAATAATATTCACTGAAGGAGGAAAACACAAAATAAATACACAAACAATCATAAGAAGTATGACAAACAAAATCAAAATAACAAAATAATTTGATCTTTTAACAATATTGATACTAACAATGTACATTCAAAAAGTCATTCATGTGCATATCCAATCACAACAAAAAAAAGTGGAATTTAGTGGTATTAACCATTGTTTCTTCTTTAGATTATGAAGAGTGGATACTTTCATATCTGTGCAGAAATGGCCCATCATTGAAATATAGACTATAGGTTTTCTTTAGTGCTGACAACTTCATAAAATTTTCAACACGTAATCAATTAACCCAAACCTAAAAAAAAGTCTAATTAAGAAATTTGACATTAAACAATTAGTAACAATCTTCACTGAAGGAGGAAAACACAAAATAATTACATAAGCAATTTCATAAGAAGTATGACGTACAAAATCAAAATGATATTCATGTGCATATCCAATCACAACAAAAAAGAGTGGAATTTTGTGGTATTAACCATTGTTTCTTCATTAGATTATGAAGAGAAAATACTTTTATATCTGTGCAGAGATGACCCATCACTGAAATATAGACTATATGTTTTTTTTAGTGTTGACAACTTCATAAAATTTTCAACACGTAATCAATTAACCCAAAGCTAAAAAAAAGTCTAATTAAGAAATTTGACATTAAACAATTAGTAACAATCTTCTCTGAAGGAGGAAAACAAAAAATAATTACATAAGCAATTTCATAAGAAGTATGACGTACAAAATCAAAATGAGAAAATAATTTGATCTTTTAACAATATTGATACTAAAAATGTAGATTCAAAAAGTCATTCATGTGCATAACCAATCACAACAAAAAAGAGCGGAATTTTGTGGTATTAACCATTGTTTCTTCATTAGATTATGAAGAGAGAATACTTTCATATCTGTGCAGAGATGACCCATCACTATAATATAGACTATATGTTTTTTTTTTTAAATTCTCAACACATAATCAATTAACCCAAAGCTAAAAAAAAAGATTAATTTAGAAATTTGACATTAAACAATTAGTAATAATCTTCACAGAAGGAGGAAAACACAAAATAATTAGACAAACAATTCATAAGAAGTAAGACGAAGAAAATCAAAATAAGAAAATAATTTGATCTTTTAACAATATTGATACTAACAGTGTAGATTCAAAAAGTCATTCATGTGCATATCCAATCACAACAAAAAAGAGGGGAATTTAGTGGTATTAACCATTTTTCTTCATTAGATTATGAAGAGTGGATACTTTCATATCTGTGCAGAAACGGCCCATCATTGAAATATAGGCTATATCTTTTCTTTAGTGTTGACAACTTCATAAATTCGCAACACATAATCAATTAACCAAAAGCTAAAAAAGACTAATTAAGAAATTTGACATTAAATAATTAATAATAATCTTAATAGAAGGAGGAAAACACAAAATAATTATACAAACAATTTCATAAGAAATATGATGGACAAAATCAAAATGAGAAAATAATTTGATTTTTTAACAACATTGATACTAACAATGTAGACTCAAAAAGTCATTCATGTGCATATCCAATCACAACAAAAAAGAGGGGAATTTAGTGGTATTAACCATTTTTCTTCATTAGATTATGAAGAGTGGATACTTTCATATCTGTGCAGAAACGGCCCATCATTGAAATATAGGCTATATCTTTTCTTTAGTGTTGACAACTTCATAAATTCGCAACACATAATCAATTAACCCAAAGCTAAAAAAGACTAATTAAGAAATTTGACATTAAATGATTAGTAATAATCTTAATAGAAGGAGGAAAAAACAAAATAATTAGACAAACAATTCATAAGAAGTAAGACGAAGAAAATCAAAATAAGAAAATAATTTGATCTTTTAACAATATTGATACTAACAATGTAGATTCAAAAAGTCATTCATGTGCATATCCAATCACAACAAAAAAGAGTGGAATTTAGTGGTATTAACCATTGTTCTTCATTAGATTATGAAGAGTGGATACTTTCATATCTGTGCAGAAACGGCCCATCATTGAAATATAGGCTATATCTTTTCTTTAGTGTTGACAACTTCATAAATTCGCAACACATAATCAATTAACCCAAAGCTAAAAAAGACTAATTAAGAAATTTGACATTAAATGATTAGTAATAATCTTAATAGAAGGAGGAAAACACAAAATAATTGTACAAACAATTTCATAAGAAATATGATGGACAAAATCAAAATGAGAAAATAATTTGATTTTTTAACAACATTGATACTAACAATGTAGACTCAAAAAGTCATTCATGTGCATATTCAATTACAACAAAAAAGAGTGGAATTTAATGCTATTAACAATTGTTTCTACATTAGATTCTGAAGAGAGGATACTTTCATATGTATGCAGAGATGGCCCATCATTGAAATATAGACTATATGTTTTTTGTAGTGTTGACAACTTCATAAAATTCTCAACACATAATCAATTAACCCAAAGCTAAAAAAAAGACTAATTAAGAAATTTGACATTAAATAATTGGTAATAATCTTAACAGAAGGAGGAAAACAGAAAATAATTACAGAAACAATTTCATAAGATATAAGACGGAGAAAATAAAAATGAGAAAACAATTTGATCTTTTAACAACATTGATACTAACAATGTAGACTCAAAAAGTCATTCATGTGCATATCCAATCACAACAAAAAAGAGGGGAATTTAGTGGTATTAACCATTTTTCTTCATTAGATTATGAAGAGTGGATACTTTCATATCTGTGCAGAAACGGCCCATCATTGAAATATAGGCTATATCTTTTCTTTAGTGTTGACAACTTCATAAATTCGCAACACATAATCAATTAACCCAAAGCTAAAAAAGACTAATTAAGAAATTTGACATTAAATGATTAGTAATAATCTTAATAGAAGGAGGAAAAAACAAAATAATTAGACAAACAATTCATAAGAAGTAAGACGAAGAAAATCAAAATAAGAAAATAATTTGATCTTTTAACAATATTGATACTAACAATGTAGATTCAAAAAGTCATTCATGTGCATATCCAATCACAACAAAAAAGAGTGGAATTTAGTGCTATTAACCATTCTTTTTCATTAGATTATGAAGAGTGGATACTTTCATATTTGTGCAGAAATGGCCCATCATTGAAATATAGGCTATATGTTTTCTTTAGTGTTGACAACTTCATAAATTCACAACACATAATCAATTAACCCAAAGCTAAAAAAAAAGACTAATTAAGAAATTTGACATTAAATAATTAGAAATAATCTTAACAGAAGGAGGAAAACAGAAAATAATTATAGAAACAATTTCATAAGATATAAGACGAAGAAAATCAAAATGAGAAAATAATTTGATCTTTTAACAATATTGATACTAAAAATGTAGATTCAAAAAGTCATTCATGTGCATATCCAATCACAACAAAAAAGAGTGGAATTTAGTGCTATTAACCATTGTTTCTTCATTAGATTATGAAGAGAGGATACTTTCATATCTGTACAGAGATGGCCCATGATTGAAATATAGACTATATGTTTTTTTTAGTGTTGACAACTTCATAAATTTCTCAACACATAATCAATTAACCCAAAGCTAAAAAAAAGACTAATTAAGAAATTTGACATTAAACAATTAGTAATAATCTTCACAGAAGGGGGAAAACACAAAATAATTACACAAACAATCTCATAAGAAGTATGATGGACAAAATCAAAATGAGAAAATAATTTGATTTTTTAACAACATTGATAGTAACAATGTAGATTCAAAAAGTCATTCATGTGCATATCCAATCACAACAAAAAAGAGTGGAATTTAGCGATATTAACCATAGTTTCTTCTTTAGATTATGAAGAGGGGATACTTTCATATATGTGCAGAGATGGCTTATCAATTGAAATATAGGCTATATGTTTTTTTTAGTGTTGCCAACTTCATAAAATTCTCAACACATAATGAATTAACCCAAAGCTAAAAAAAAGACTAATTAAGAAATTTGACATCAAACAATTAGTAATAATCTTCACAGAAGGAGGAAAACACAAAATAATTACACAAACAATTTCATAAGAACTAAGACAAACAAAATCAAAATGAGAAAATAATTTGACCTTTTAACAATATTGATAGTAAAAATGTAGATTCAAAAAGTCATTCATGTGCATATGCAATCACAACAAAAAAAAAGTGGAATTTAGTAGTATTAACCATTGTTTCTTCATTAGATTATGAAGAGTGGATACTTTCATATCTGTGCAGAAATGGCCCATCATTGAAATATAGCCTATATGTTTTCTTTAGTGTTGATAACTTCATAAAATTTTCAACACATAATCAATTAACCCAAAGCTAAAAAAAAGACTTATTAAGAAATTTGACATTAAATAATTAATAATAATCTTAACAGAAGGACGAAAACACAAAATAATTACACAAACAATTTCATAAGTAACACGTACAAAATCAAAATGAGAAAATAATTTGATCTTTTAACAATATTGATACTAAAAATGTAGATTCGAAAAGTCATTCATGTGCATATCCAATCACAACAAAAAAGAGTGGAATTTAGTGGTATTAACCATTGTTTCTTCATTAGATTATGAAGAGAGATACTTTCATATATGTGCAAAAATGGCCCATCATTGAAATATAGGCTATATGTTTTTTTAGTGTTGACAACTTCATAAAATTCTCAACACATAATCAATTAACCCAAAGCTAAAAAAGACTAATTAAGAAATTTGACATTCAATAATTAGTAATAATCTTAACAGAAGGAGGAAAACACAAAATAATTACACAAACAATTTCATAAGAAGTAAGACGTACAAAATCAAAATGAGAAAATAATTTGGTCTTTTAACAATATTGATACTAAAAATGTAGATTCAAAAAGTCATTCATGTGCATATCCAATCACAACAAGCAAGAGTTGAATTTAGTGGTATTAACCATTATTTCTTCGTTAGATTATGAAGAGATGATATTTTCATATCTGTGCATAGATGGCTCATCATTCAAATATAGACTATATGTTTTTTTTAGTGTTGACAACTTCATAAATTTCTCAACACATAATCAATTAACCCAAAGCTAAAAAAAAGACTAATTAAGAAATTTGACATTAAACAATTAGTAATAATCTTCACAGAAGGGGGAAAACACAAAATAATTACACAAACAATCTCATAAGAAGTATGATGGACAAAATCAAAATGAGAAAATAATTTGATTTTTTAACAACATTGATAGTAACAATGTAGATTCAAAAAGTCATTCATGTGCATATCCAATCACAACAAAAAAGAGTGGAATTTAGTGATATTAACCATAGTTTCTTCTTTAGATTATGAAGAGGGGATACTTTCATATATGTGCAGAGATGGCTTATCAATTGAAATATAGGCTATATGTTTTTTTTAGTGTTGCCAACTTCATAAAATTCTCAACACATAATGAATTAACCCAAAGCTAAAAAAAAGACTAATTAAGAAATTTGACATTAAACAATTAGTAATAATCTTCACAGAAGGAGGAAAACACAAAATAATTACACAAACAATTTCATAAGAACTAAGACAAACAAAATCAAAATGAGAAAATAATTTGACCTTTTAACAATATTGATACTAAAAATGTAGATTCAAAAAGTCATTCATGTGCATATCCAATCACAACAAAAAAGAGTGGAATTTAGTGCTATTAACCATTGTTTTTCATTAGATTATGAAGAGTGGATACTTTCATATTTGTGCAGAAATGGCCCATCATTGAAATATAGGCTATATGTTTTCTTTAGTGTTGACAACTTCATAAATTCACAACACATAATCAATTAACCCAAAGCTAAAAAAAAAGACTAATTAAGAAATTTGACATTAAATAATTAGAAATAATCTTAACAGAAGGAGGAAAACAGAAAATCATTATAGAAACAATTTCATAAGATATAAGACGAAGAAAATCAAAATGAGAAAATAATTTGATCTTTTAACAATATTGATACTAAAAATGTAGATTCAAAAAGTCATTCATGTGCATATCCAATCACAACAAAAAAGAGTGGAATTTAGTGGTATTAACCATTCTTTCTTCATTAGATTACGAAGAGTGGATACTTTCATATCAGTGCAGAAAAGGCCCATCATTGAAACATAGGCTATATGTTTTCTTTAGTGTTGACAACTTCATAAAATTCTCAACCCATAATCAATTAACCCAAAGCTAAAAAAAAGACTAATTAAGAAATTTGACATTAAACAATTAGTAATAATCTTCCCAGAAGGAGCAAAACACAAATTAATTATACAAACAATTTCATAAGAAGTATGACAGACAAAATCAAAATGAGAAAATAATTTAATTTTTTAACAATATTGATACTAACAATGTAGATTCATAAAGTCATTCATGTGCATATCCAATCACAACAAAAAAGAGTGGAATTTAGTGCTATTAACCATTGTTTCTTCATTAGATTATGAAGAGAGGATACTTTCATATCTGTACAGAGATGGCCCATGATTGAAATATAGACTATATGTTTTTTTTAGTGTTGACAACTTCATAAATTTCTCAACACATAATCAATTAACCCAAAGCTAAAAAAAAGACTAATTAAGAAATTTGACATTAAACAATTAGTAATAATCTTCACAGAAGGGGGAAAACACAAAATAATTACACAAACAATCTCATAAGAAGTATGATGGACAAAATCAAAATGAGAAAATAATTTGATTTTTTAACAACATTGATAGTAACAATGTAGATTCAAAAAGTCATTCATGTGCATATCCAATCACAACAAAAAAGAGTGGAATTTAGTGATATTAACCATAGTTTCTTCTTTAGATTATGAAGAGGGGATACTTTCATATATGTGCAGAGATGGCTTATCAATTGAAATATAGGCTATATGTTTTTTTTAGTGTTGCCAACTTCATAAAATTCTCAACTCATAATGAATTAACCCAAAGCTAAAAAAAAGACTAATTAAGAAATTTGACATTAAACAATTAGTAATAATCTTCACAGAAGGAGGAAAACACAAAATAATTACACAAACAATTTCATAAGAACTAAGACAAACAAAATCAAAATGAGAAAATAATTTGACCTTTTAACAATATTGATAGTAAAAATGTAGATTCAAAAAGTCATTCATGTGCATATGCAATCACAACAAAAAAAAGTGGAATTTAGTAGTATTAACCATTGTTTCTTCATTAGATTATGAAGAGTGGATACTTTCATATCTGTGCAGAAATGGCCCATCATTGAAATAGAGCCTATATGTTTTCTTTAGTGTTGACAACTTCATAAAATTTTCAACACATAATCAATTAACCCAAAGCTAAAAAAAAGACTTATTAAGAAATTTGACATTAAATAATTAATAATAATCTTAACAGAAGGACGAAAACACAAAATAATTACACAAACAATTTCATAAGTAACATGTACAAAATCAAAATGAGAAAATAATTTGATCTTTTAACAATATTGATACTAAAAATGTAGATTCGAAAAGTCATTCATGTGCATATCCAATCACAACAAAAAAGAGTGGAATTTAGTGGTATTAACCATTGTTTCTTCATTAGATTATGAAGAGAGATACTTTCATATATGTGCAAAAATGGCCCATCATTGAAATATAGGCTATATGTTTTTTTAGTGTTGACAACTTCATAAAATTCTCAACACATAATCAATTAACCCAAAGCTAAAAAAGACTAATTAAGAAATTTGACATTCAATAATTAGTAAATATCTTAACAGAAGGAGGAAAACACAAAATAATTACACAAACAATTTCATAAGAAGTAAGACGTACAAAATCAAAATGAGAAAATAATTTGGTCTTTTAACAATATTGATACTAAAAATGTAGATTCAAAAAGTCATTCATGTGCATATCCAATCACAACAAGCAAGAGTTGAATTTAGTGGTATTAACCATTATTTCTTCATTAGATTATGAAGAGATGATATTTTCATATCTGTGCATAGATGGCTCATCATTCAAATATAGACTGTATGTTTTTTTAGTGTTGACAACTTCATAAATTTCTCAACACATAATCAATTAACCCAAAGCTAAAAAAAAGACTAATTAAGAAATTTGACATTAAACAATTAGTAATAATCTTCACAGAAGGGGGAAAACACAAAATAATTACACAAACAATCTCATAAGAAGTATGATGGACAAAATCAAAATGAGAAAATAATTTGATTTTTTAACAACATTGGTAGTAACAATGTAGATTCAAAAAGTCATTCATGTGCATATCCAATCACAACAAAAAAGAGTGGAATTTAGTGATATTAACCATAGTTTCTTCTTTAGATTATGAAGAGGGGATACTTTCATATATGTGCAGAGATGGCTTATCAATTGAAATATAGGCTATATGTTTTTTTTAGTGTTGCCAACTTCATAAAATTCTCAACACATAATGAATTAACCCAAAGCTAAAAAAAAGACTAATTAAGAAATTTGACATTAAACAATTAGTAATAATCTTCACAGAAGGAGGAAAACACAAAATAATTACACAAACAATTTCATAAGAACTAAGACAAACAAAATCAAAATGAGAAAATAATTTAACCTTTTAACAATATTGATAGTAAAAATGTAGATTCAAAAAGTCATTCATGTGCATATGCAATCACAACAAAAAAAAGTGGAATTTAGTAGTATTAACCATTGTTTCTTCATTAGATTATGAAGAGTGGATACTTTCATATCTGTGCAGAAATGGCCCATCATTGAAATAGAGCCTATATGTTTTCTTTAGTGTTGACAACTTCATAAAATTTTCAACACATAATCAATTAACCCAAAGCTAAAAAAAAGACTTATTAAGAAATTTGACATTAAATAATTAATAATAATCTTAACAGAAGGACGAAAACACAAAATAATTACACAAACAATTTCATAAGTAACACGTACAAAATCAAAATGAGAAAATAATTTGATCTTTTAACAATATTGATACTAAAAATGTAGATTCGAAAAGTCATTCATGTGCATATCCAATCACAACAAAAAAGAGTGGAATTTAGTGGTATTAACCATTGTTTCTTCATTAGATTATGAAGAGAGATACTTTCATATATGTGCAAAAATGGCCCATCATTGAAATATAGGCTATATGTTTTTTTAGTGTTGACAACTTCATAAAATTCTCAACACATAATCAATTAACCCAAAGCTAAAAAAGACTAATTAAGAAATTTGACATTCAATAATTAGTAATAATCTTAACAGAAGGAGGAAAACACAAAATAATTACACAAACAATTTCATAAGAAGTAAGACGTACAAAATCAAAATGAGAAAATAATTTGGTCTTTTAACAATATTGATACTAAAAATGTAGATTCAAAAAGTCATTCATGTGCATATCCAATCACAACAAGCAAGAGTTGAATTTAGTGGTATTAACCATTATTTCTTCATTAGATTATGAAGAGATGATATTTTCATATCTGTGCATAGATGGCTCATCATTCAAATATAGACTGTATGTTTTTTTTAGTGTTGACAACTTCATAAATTTCTCAACACATAATCAATTAACCCAAAGCTAAAAAAAAGACTAATTAAGAAATTTGACATTAAACAATTAGTAATAATCTTCACAGAAGGGGGAAAACACAAAATAATTACACAAACAATCTCATAAGAAGTATGATGGACAAAATCAAAATGAGAAAATAATTTGATTTTTTAACAACATTGGTAGTAACAATGTAGATTCAAAAAGTCATTCATGTGCATATCCAATCACAACAAAAAAGAGTGGAATTTAGTGATATTAACCATAGTTTCTTCTTTAGATTATGAAGAGGGGATACTTTCATATATGTGCAGAGATGGCTTATCAATTGAAATATAGGCTATATGTTTTTTTTAGTGTTGCCAACTTCATAAAATTCTCAACACATAATGAATTAACCCAAAGCTAAAAAAAAGACTAATTAAGAAATTTGACATTAAACAATTAGTAATAATCTTCACAGAAGGAGGAAAACACAAAATAATTACACAAACAATTTCATAAGAACTAAGACAAACAAAATCAAAATGAGAAAATAATTTGACCTTTTAACAATATTGATAGTAAAAATGTAGATTCAAAAAGTCATTCATGTGCATATGCAATCACAACAAAAAAAAGTGGAATTTAGTAGTATTAACCATTGTTTCTTCATTAGATTATGAAGAGTGGATACTTTCATATCTGTGTAGAAATGGCCCATCATTGAAATATAGCCTATCTGTTTTCTTTAGTGTTGACAACTTCATAAAATTTTCAACACATAATTAATTAACCCAAAGCTAAAAAAAAAGACTTATTAAGAAATTTGATATTAAATAATTAATAATAATCTTAACAGAAGGACGAAAACACAAAATAATTACACAAACAATTTCATAAGTAACACGTACAAAATCAAAATGAGAAAATAATTTGATCTTTTAACAATATTGATACTAAAAATGTTGATTCGAAAAGTCATTCATGTGCATATCCAATCACAACAAAAAAGAGTGGAATTTAGTGGTATTAACCATTGTTTCTTCATTAGATTATGAAGAGAGATACTTTCATATATGTGCAAAAATGGCCCATCATTGAAATATAGGCTATATGTTTTTTTAGTGTTGACAACTTCATAAAATTCTCAACACATAATCAATTAACCCAAAGCTAAAAAAGACTAATTAAGAAATTTGACATTCAATAATTAGTAATAATCTTAACAGAAGGAGGAAAACACAAAATAATTACACAAACAATTTCATAAGAAGTAAGACGTACAAAATCAAAATGAGAAAATAATTTGGTCTTTTAACAATATTGATACTAAAAATGTAGATTCAAAAAGTCATTCATGTGCATATCCAATCACAACAAGCAAGAGTTGAATTTAGTGGTATTAACCATTATTTCTTCATTAGATTATGAAGAGATGATATTTTCATATCTGTGCATAGATGGCTCATCATTCAAATATAGACTGTATGTTTTTTTTAGTGTTGACAACTTCATAAATTTCTCAACACATAATCAATTAACCCAAAGCTAAAAAAAAGACTAATTAAGAAATTTGACATTAAACAATTAGTAATAATCTTCACAGAAGGGGGAAAACACAAAATAATTACACAAACAATCTCATAAGAAGTATGATGGACAAAATCAAAATGAGAAAATAATTTGATTTTTTAACAACATTGGTAGTAACAATGTAGATTCAAAAAGTCATTCATGTGCATATCCAATCACAACAAAAAAGAGTGGAATTTAGTGATATTAACCATAGTTTCTTCTTTAGATTATGAAGAGGGGATACTTTCATATATGTGCAGAGATGGCTTATCAATTGAAATATAGGCTATATGTTTTTTTTAGTGTTGCCAACTTCATAAAATTCTCAACACATAATGAATTAACCCAAAGCTAAAAAAAAGACTAATTAAGAAATTTGACATTAAACAATTAGTAATAATCTTCACAGAAGGAGGAAAACACAAAATAATTACACAAACAATTTCATAAGAACTAAGACAAACAAAATCAAAATGAGAAAATAATTTGACCTTTTAACAATATTGATACTAAAAATGTAGATTCAAAAAGTCATTCACGTGCATATCCAATCACAACAAAAAAGAGTGGAATTTAGTGCTATTAACCATTGTTTTTCATTAGATTATGAAGAGTGGATACTTTCATATTTGTGCAGAAATGGCCCATCATTGAAATATAGTCTATATGTTTTCTTTAGTGTTGACAACTTCATAAATTCACAACACATAATCAATTAACCCAAAGCTAAAAAAAAAGACTAATTAAGAAATTTGACATTAAATAATTAGAAATAATCTTAACAGAAGGAGGAAAACAGAAAATAATTATAGAAACAATTTCATAAGATATAAGACGAAGAAAATCAAAATGAGAAAATAATTTGATCTTTTAACAATATTGATACTAAAAATGTAGATTCAAAAAGTCATTCATGTGCATATCCAATCACAACAAAAAAGAGTGGAATTTAGTGGTATTAACCATTCTTTCTTCATTAGATTACGAAGAGTGGATACTTTCATATCAGTGCAGAAAAGGCCCATCATTGAAACATAGGCTATATGTTTTCTTTAGTGTTGACAACTTCATAAAATTCTCAACCCATAATCAATTAACCCAAAGCTAAAAAAAAGACTAATTAAGAAATTTGACATTAAACAATTAGTAATAATCTTCCCAGAAGGAGCAAAACACAAATTAATTATACAAACAATTTCATAAGAAGTATGACAGACAAAATCAAAATGAGAAAATAATTTAATTTTTTAACAATATTGATACTAACAATGTAGATTCAAAAAGTCATTCATGTGCATATCCAATCACAACAAAAAAGAGTGGAATTTAGTGCTATTAACCATTGTTTCTTCATTAGATTATGAAGAGAGGATACTTTCATATCTGTACAGAGATGGCCCATGATTGAAATATAGACTATATGTTTTTTTTAGTGTTGACAACTTCATAAATTTCTCAACACATAATCAATTAACCCAAAGCTAAAAAAAAGACTAATTAAGAAATTTGACATTAAACAATTAGTAATAATCTTCACAGAAGGGGGAAAACACAAAATAATTACACAAACAATCTCATAAGAAGTATGATGGACAAAATCAAAATGAGAAAATAATTTGATTTTTTAACAACATTGATAGTAACAATGTAGATTCAAAAAGTCATTCATGTGCATATCCAATCACAACAAAAAAGAGTGGAATTTAGTGATATTAACCATAGTTTCTTCTTTAGATTATGAAGAGGGGATACTTTCATATATGTGCAGAGATGGCTTATCAATTGAAATATAGGCTATATGTTTTCTTTAGTGTTGACAACTTCATAAAATTGTCAACACATAATCAATTAACCCAAAGCTAAAAAAAAGACTTATTAAGAAATTTGACATTAAATAATTAATAATAATCTTAACAGAAGGACGAAAACACAAAATAATTATACAAACAATTTCATAAGTAACACATACAAAATCAAAATGAGAAAATAATTTGATCTTTTAACAATATTGATACTAAAAATGTAGATTCGAAAAGTCATTCATGTGCATATCCAATCACAACAAAAAAGAGTGGAATTTAGTGGTATTAACCATTGTTTCTTCATTAGATTATGAAGAGAGATACTTTCATATATGTGCAAAAATGGCCCATCATTGAAATATAGGCTATATGTTTTTTTAGTGTTGACAACTTCATAAAATTCTCAACACATAATCAATTAACCCAAAGCTAAAAAAGACTAATTAAGAAATTTGACATTCAATAATTAGTAATAATCTTAACAGAAGGAGGAAAACACAAAATAATTACACAAACAATTTCATAAGAAGTAAGACGTACAAAATCAAAATGAGAAAATAATTTGGTCTTTTAACAATATTGATACTAAAAATGTAGATTCAAAAAGTCATTCATGTGCATATCCAATCACAACAAGCAAGAGTTGAATTTAGTGGTATTAACCATTATTTCTTCATTAGATTATGAAGAGATGATATTTTCATATCTGTGCATAGATGGCTCATCATTCAAATATAGACTGTATGTTTTTTTTAGTGTTGACAACTTCATAAATTTCTCAACACATAATCAATTAACCCAAAGCTAAAAAAAAGACTAATTAAGAAATTTGACATTAAACAATTAGTAATAATCTTCACAGAAGGGGGAAAACACAAAATAATTACACAAACAATCTCATAAGAAGTATGATGGACAAACTCAAAATGAGAAAATAATTTGATTTTTTAACAACATTGGTAGTAACAATGTAGATTCAAAAAGTCATTCATGTGCATATCCAATCACAACAAAAAAGAGTGGAATTTAGTGCTATTAACCATTGTTTCTTCATTAGATTATGAAGAGAGGATACTTTCATATCTGTACAGAGATGGCCCATGATTGAAATATAGACTATATGTTTTTTTAGTGTTGACAACTTCATAAAGTTCTCAACACATAATCAATTAACCCAAAGCTAAAAAAAAGACTAATTAAGAAATTTGACATTAAACAATTAGTAATAATCTTCACAGAAGGGGGAAAACACAAAATAATTACACAAACAATCTCGTAAGAAGTATGATGGACAAAATCAAAAGGAGAAAATAATTTGATTTTTTAACAACATTGATAGTAACAATGTAGATTCAAAAAGTCATTCATGTGCATATCCAATCACAACAAAAAAGAGTGGAATTTAGTGATATTAACCATAGTTTCTTCTTTAGATTATGAAGAGGGGATACTTTCATATATGTGCAGAGATGGCTTATCAATTGAAATATAGGCTATATGTTTTTTTTAGTGTTGCCAACTTCATAAAATTCTCAACACATAATGAATTAACCCAAAGCTAAAAAAAAGACTAATTAAGAAATTTGACATTAAACAATTAGTAATAATCTTCACAGAAGGAGGAAAACACAAAATAATTACACAAACAATTTCATGAGAACTAAGACAAACAAAATCAAAATGAGAAAATAATTTGACCTTTTAACAATATTGATACTAAAAATGTAGATTCAAAAAGTCATTCATGTGCATATCCAATCACAACAAAAAAGAGTGGAATTTAGTGGTATTAACCATTTTTTTCATTAGATTATGAAGAGTGGATACTTGCATATTTGTGCAGAAATGGCCCATCATTGAAATGTAGGCTATATGTTTTCTTTAGTGTTGACAACTTCATAAATTCACAACACATAATCAATTAACCCAAAGCTAAAAAAAAGACTAATTAAGAAATTTGACATTAAATAATTAGAAATAATCTTAACAGAAGGAGGAAAACAGAAAATAATTATAGAAACAATTTCATAAGATATAAGACGAAGAAAATCAAAATGAGAAAATAATTTGATCTTTTAACAATATTGATACTAAAAATGTAGATTCAAAAAGTCATTCATGTGCATATCCAATCACAACAAAAAAGAGTGGAATTTAGTGGTATTAACCATTGTTTTTCATTCGATTATGAAGAGTGGATACTTTCATATTTGTGCAGAAATGGCCCATCATTGAAATATAGGCTATATGTTTTCTTTAGTGTTGACAACTTCATAAATTCACAACACATAATCAATTAACCCAAAGCTAAAAAAAAAGACTAATTAAGAAATTTGACATTAAATAATTAGAAGTAATCTTAACAGAAGGAGGAAAACAGAAAATAATTATAGAAACAATTTCATAAGATATAAGACGAAGAAAATCAAAATGAGAAAATAATTTGATCTTTTAACAATATTGATACTAAAAATGTAGATTCAAAAAGTCATTCATGTGCATATCCAATCACAACAAAAAAGAGTGGAATTTAGTGCTATTAACCATTGTTTCTTCATTAGATTATGAAGAGAGGATACTTTCATATCTGTACAGAGATGGCCCATGATTGAAATATAGACTATATGTTTTTTTTAGTGTTGACAACTTCATAATGTTCTCAACACATAATCAATTAACCCAAAGCTAAAAAAAAAGACTAATTAAGAAATTTGACATTAAACAATTAGTAATAATCTTCACAGAAGGGGGAAAACACAAAATAATTACACAAACAATCTCATAAGAAGTATGATGGACAAAATCAAAATGAGAAAATAATTTGATTTTTTAACAACATTGATAGTAACAATGTAGATTCAAAAAGTCATTCATGTGCATATCCAATCACAACAAAAAAGAGTGGAATTTAGTGATATTAACCATAGTTTCTTCTTTAGATTATGAAGAGGGGATACTTTCATATATGTGCAGAGATGGCTTATCAATTGAAATATAGGCTATATGTTTTTTTTAGTGTTGCCAACTTCATAAAATTCTCAACACATAATGAATTAACCCAAAGCTAAAAAAAAGACTAATTAAGAAATTTGACATTAAACAATTAGTAATAATCTTCACAGAAGGAGGAAAACACAAAATAATTACACAAACAATTTCATAAGAACTAAGACAAACAAAATCAAAATGAGAAAATAATTTGACCTTTTAACAATATTGATACTAAAAATGTAGATTCAAAAAGTCATTCATGTGCATATCCAATCACAACAAAAAAGAGTGGAATTTAGTGGTATTAACCATTGTTTTTCATTAGATTATGAAGAGTGGATACTTTCATATTTGTGCAGAAATGGCCCATCATTGAAATGTAGGCTATATGTTTTCTTTAGTGTTGACAACTTCATAAATTCACAACACATAATCAATTAACCCAAAGCTAAAAAAAAAGACTAATTAAGAAATTTGACATTAAATAATTAGAAATAATCTTAACAGAAGGAGGAAAACAGAAAATAATTATAGAAACAATTTCATAAGATATAAGACGAAGAAAATCAAAATGAGAAAATAATTTGATCTTTTAACAATATTGATACTAAAAATGTAGATTCAAAAAGTCATTCATGTGCATATCCAATCACAACAAAAAAGAGTGGAATTTAGTGGTATTAACCATTCTTTCTTCATTAGATTACGAAGAGTGGATACTTTCATATCAGTGCAGAAAAGGCCCATCATTGAAACATAGGCTATATGTTTTCTTTAGTGTTGACAACTTCATAAAATTCTCAACCCATAATCAATTAACCCAAAGCTAAAAAAAAGACTAATTAAGAAATTTGACATTAAACAATTAGTAATAATCTTCCCAGAAGGAGCAAAACACAAATTAATTATAGAAAAAAATTTCATAAGAAGTATGACAGATAAAATCAAAATGAGAAAATAATTTCATTTTTTAACAATATTGATACTAACAATGTAGATTCAAAAAGTCATTCATGTGCATATCCAATCACAACAAAAAAGAGTGGAATTTAGTGCTATTAACCATTGTTTCTTCATTAGATTATGAAGAGAGGATACTTTCATATCTGTACAGAGATGGCCCATGATTGAAATATAGACTATATGTTTTTTTTAGAGTTGACAACTTCATAAAGTTCTCAACACATAATCAATTAACCCAAAGCTAAAAAAAAAGACTAATTAAGAAATTTGACATTAAACAATTAGTAATAATCTTCACAGAAGGGGGAAAACACAAAATAATTACACAAACAATCTCATAAGAAGTATGATGGACAAAATCAAAATGAGAAAATAATTTGATTTTTTAACAACATTGATAGTAACAATGTAGATTCAAAAAGTCATTCATGTGCATATCCAATCACAACAAAAAAGAGTGGAATTTAGTGATATTAACCATAGTTTCTTCTTTAGATTATGAAGAGGGGATACTTTCATATATGTGCAGAGATGGCTTATCAATTGAAATATAGGCTATATGTTTTTTTTAGTGTTGCCAACTTCATAAAATTCTCAACACATAATGAATTAACCCAAAGCTAAAAAAAAGACTAATTAAGAAATTTGACATTAAACAATTAGTAATAATCTTCACAGAAGGAGGAAAACACAAAATAATTACACAAACAATTTCATAAGAACTAAGACAAACAAAATCAAAATGAGAAAATAATTTGACCTTTTAACAATATTGATACTAAAAATGTAGATTCAAAAAGTCATTCATGTGCATATCCAATCACAACAAAAAAGAGTGGAATTTAGTGGTATTAACCATTGTTTTTCATTAGATTATGAAGAGTGGATACTTTCATATTTGTGCAGAAATGGCCCATCATTGAAATATAGGCTATATGTTTTCTTTAGTGTTGACAACTTCATAAATTCACAACACATAATCAATTAACCCAAAGCTAAAAAAAAAGACTAATTAAGAAATTTGACATTAAATAATTAGAAATAATCTTAACAGAAGGAGGAAAACAGAAAATAATTATAGAAACAATTTCATAAGATATAAGACGAAGAAAATCAAAATGAGAAAATAATTTGATCTTTTAACAATATTGATACTAAAAATGTAGATTCAAAAAGTCATTCATGTGCATATCCAATCACAACAAAAAAGAGTGGAATTTAGTGGTATTAACCATTCTTTCTTCATTAGATTACGAAGAGTGGATACTTTCATATCAGTGCAGAAAAGGCCCATCATTGAAACATAGGCTATATGTTTTCTTTAGTGTTGACAACTTCATAAAATTCTCAACCCATAATCAATTAACCCAAAGCTGAAAAAAAGACTAATTAAGAAATTTGACATTAAACAATTAGTAATAATCTTCCCAGAAGGAGCAAAACACAAATTAATTATACAAACAATTTCATAAGAAGTATGACAGATAAAATCAAAATTAGAAAATAATTTCATTTTTTAACAATATTGATACTAACAATGTAGATTCAAAAAGTCATTCATGTGCATATCCAATCACAACAAAAAAGAGTGGAATTTAGTGCTATTAACCATTGTTTCTTCATTAGATTATGAAGAGAGGATACTTTCATATCTGTACAGAGATGGCCCATGATTGAAATATAGACTATATGTTTTTTTTAGTGTTGACAACTTCATAAAGTTCTCAACACATAATCAATTAACCCAAAGCTAAAAAAAAGACTAATTAAGAAATTTGACATTAAACAATTAGTAATAATCTTCACAGAAGGGGGAAAACACAAAATAATTACACAAACAATCTCATAAGAAGTATGAGGGACAAAATCAAAAGGAGAAAATAATTTGATTTTTTAACAACATTGATAGTAACAATATAGATTCAAAAAGTCATTCATGTGCATATCCAATCACAACAAAAAAGAGTGGAATTTAGTGATATTAACCATAGTTTCTTCTTTAGATTATGAAGAGGGGATACTTTCATCTCTGTGCAGAATTGGCCCATCATTGAAATATAGGCTATATGTTTTCTTTAGTGTTGACAACTTCATAAATTCACAACACATAATCAATTAACCCAAAGCTAAAAAAAAGACTAATTAAGAAATTTGACATTAAATAATTAGAAATAATCTTAACAGAAGGAGGAAAACAGAAAATAATTATAGAAACAATTTCATAAAATATAAGACGAAGAAAATCAAAATGAGAAAATAATTTGATCTTTTAACAATATTGATACTAAAAATGTAGATTCAAAAAGTCATTCATGTGCATATCCAATCACAACAAAAAAGAGTGGAATTTAGTGATATTAACCATAGTTTCTTCTTTAGATTATGAAGAGGGGATACTTTCATCTCTGTGCAGAATTGGCCCATCATTGAAATATAGGCTATATGTTTTCTTTAGTGTTGACAACTTCATAAATTCACAACACATAATCAATTAACCCAAAGCTAAAAAAAAGACTAATTAAGAAATTTGACATTAAATAATTAGAAATAATCTTAACAGAAGGAGGAAAACAGAAAATAATTATAGAAACAATTTCATAAAATATAAGACGAAGAAAATCAAAATGAGAAAATAATTTGATCTTTTAACAATATTGATACTAAAAATGTAGATTCAAAAAGTCATTCATGTGCATATCCAATCACAACAAAAAAGTGTGGAATTTAGTGGTATTAACCATTGTTTTTCATTAGATTATGAAGAGAGGATACTTTCATATCTGTACAGAGATGGCCCATGATTGAAATATAGACTATATGTTTTTTTTAGTGTTGACAACTTCATAAAGTTCTCAACACATAATCAATTAACCCAAATCTAAAAAAAAGACTAATTAAGAAATTTGACATTAAATAATTAGTAATAATCTTAACAGAAGGAGGAAAACAGAAAAAAATTACACAAACAATTCTAAAAGAAGTAAGACGGACAAAATCAAAATGAGAAAATAATTTGATCTTTTAACAATATTGATACTAAAAATGTAGATTCAAAAAGTCATTCATGTGCATATCCAATCACAACAAAAAAGAGTGGAATTTAGTAGTATTAACCATTGTTTCTGCATTAGATTATGAAGAGTGGATACTTTCATATCTGTGCAGAAATGGCCCATCATTGAAATATAGCCTATATGTTTTCTTTAGTGTTGACAACTTCATAAAATTTTCAACACATAATCAATTAACCCAAAGCTAAAAAAAAGACTTATTAAGAAATTTGACATTAAATAATTAATAATAATCTTAATAGAAGGACGAAAACATAAAATAATTACACAAACAATTTCATAAGTAAGACGTACAAAATCAAAATGAGAAAATAATTTGATCTTTTAACAATATTGATACTAAAAATGTAGATTCAAAAAGTCATTCATATGCATATCCAATCACAACAAAAAAGAGTGGAATTTAGTGGTATTAACCATTCTTTCTTCATTAGATTACGAAGAGTGGATACTTTCATATCAGTGCAAAAAAGGCCCATCATTGAAACATAGGCTATATGTTTTCTTTAGTGTTGACAACTTCATAAAATTCTCAACCCATAATCAATTAACCCAAAGCTAAAAAAAAGACTAATTAAGAAATTTGACATTAAACAATTAGTAATAATCTTCCCAGAAGGAGCAAAACACAAATTAATTATACAAACAATTTCATAAGAAGTATGACAGACAAAATCAAAATGAGAAAATAATTTCATTTTTTAACAATATTGATACTAACAATGTAGATTCAAAAAGTCATTCATGTGCATATCCAATCACAACAAAAAAGAGTGGAATTTAGTGCTATTAACCATTGTTTCTTCATTAGATTATGAAGAGAGGATACTTTCATATTTGTACAGAGATGGCCCATGATTGAAATATAGACTATATGTTTTTTTTAGTGTTGACAACTTCATAAAGTTCTCAACACATAATCAATTAACCCAAAGCTAAAAAAAAGACTAATTAAGAAATTTGACATTAAACAATTAGTAATAATCTTCACAGAAGGGGGAAAACACAAAATAATTACACAAACAATCTCATAAGAAGTATGAGGGATAAAATCAAAAGGAGAAAATAATTTGATTTTTTAACAACATTGATAGTAACCATGTAGATTCAAAAAGTCATTCATGTGCATATCCAATCACAACAAAAAAGAGTGGAATTTAGTGATATTAACCATAGTTTCTTCTTTAGATTATGAAGAGGGGATACTTTCATATATGTGCAGAGATGGCTTATCAATTGAAATATAGGCTATATGTTTTTTTTAGTGTTGCCAACTTCATAAAATTCTCAACACATAATGAATTAACCCAAAGCTAAAAAAAAGACTAATTAAGAAATTTGACATTAAACAATTAGTAATAATCTTCACAGAAGGAGGAAAACACAAAATAATTACACAAACAATTTCATAAGAACTAAGACAAACAAAATCAAAATGAGAAAATAATTTGATCTTTTAACAATATTGATACTAAAAATGTAGATTCAAAAAGTCATTCATGTGCATATCCAATCACAACAAAAAAGAGTGGAATTTAGTGGTATTAACCATTCTTTCTTCATTAGATTACGAAGAGTGGATACTTTCATATCAGTGCAGAAAAGGCCCATCATTGAAACATAGGCTATATGTTTTCTTTAGTGTTGACAACTTCATAAAATTCTCAACCCATAATCAATTAACCCAAAGCTGAAAAAAAGACTAATTAAGAAATTTGACATTAAACAATTAGTAATAATCTTCCCAGAAGGAGCAAAACACAAATTAATTATACAAACAATTTCATAAGAAGTATGACAGATAAAATCAAAATTAGAAAATAATTTCATTTTTTAACAATATTGATACTAACAATGTAGATTCAAAAAGTCATTCATGTGCATATCCAATCACAACAAAAAAGAGTGGAATTTAGTGCTATTAACCATTGTTTCTTCATTAGATTATGAAGAGAGGATACTTTCATATCTGTACAGAGATGGCCCATGATTGAAATATAGACTATATGTTTTTTTTAGTGTTGACAACTTCATAAAGTTCTCAACACATAATCAATTAACCCAAAGCTAAAAAAAAGACTAATTAAGAAATTTGACATTAAACAATTAGTAATAATCTTCACAGAAGGGGGAAAACACAAAATAATTACACAAACAATCTCATAAGAAGTATGAGGGACAAAATCAAAAGGAGAAAATAATTTGATTTTTTAACAACATTGATAGTAACAATATAGATTCAAAAAGTCATTCATGTGCATATCCAATCACAACAAAAAAGAGTGGAATTTAGTGATATTAACCATAGTTTCTTCTTTAGATTATGAAGAGGGGATACTTTCATCTCTGTGCAGAATTGGCCCATCATTGAAATATAGGCTATATGTTTTCTTTAGTGTTGACAACTTCATAAATTCACAACACATAATCAATTAACCCAAAGCTAAAAAAAAGACTAATTAAGAAATTTGACATTAAATAATTAGAAATAATCTTAACAGAAGGAGGAAAACAGAAAATAATTATAGAAACAATTTCATAAAATATAAGACGAAGAAAATCAAAATGAGAAAATAATTTGATCTTTTAACAATATTGATACTAAAAATGTAGATTCAAAAAGTCATTCATGTGCATATCCAATCACAACAAAAAAGAGTGGAATTTAGTGATATTAACCATAGTTTCTTCTTTAGATTATGAAGAGGGGATACTTTCATCTCTGTGCAGAATTGGCCCATCATTGAAATATAGGCTATATGTTTTCTTTAGTGTTGACAACTTCATAAATTCACAACACATAATCAATTAACCCAAAGCTAAAAAAAAGACTAATTAAGAAATTTGACATTAAATAATTAGAAATAATCTTAACAGAAGGAGGAAAACAGAAAATAATTATAGAAACAATTTCATAAAATATAAGACGAAGAAAATCAAAATGAGAAAATAATTTGATCTTTTAACAATATTGATACTAAAAATGTAGATTCAAAAAGTCATTCATGTGCATATCCAATCACAACAAAAAAGTGTGGAATTTAGTGGTATTAACCATTGTTTTTCATTAGATTATGAAGAGAGGATACTTTCATATCTGTACAGAGATGGCCCATGATTGAAATATAGACTATATGTTTTTTTTAGTGTTGACAACTTCATAAAGTTCTCAACACATAATCAATTAACCCAAATCTAAAAAAAAGACTAATTAAGAAATTTGACATTAAATAATTAGTAATAATCTTAACAGAAGGAGGAAAACAGAAAAAAATTACACAAACAATTCTAAAAGAAGTAAGACGGACAAAATCAAAATGAGAAAATAATTTGATCTTTTAACAATATTGATACTAAAAATGTAGATTCAAAAAGTCATTCATGTGCATATCCAATCACAACAAAAAAGAGTGGAATTTAGTAGTATTAACCATTGTTTCTGCATTAGATTATGAAGAGTGGATACTTTCATATCTGTGCAGAAATGGCCCATCATTGAAATATAGCCTATATGTTTTCTTTAGTGTTGACAACTTCATAAAATTTTCAACACATAATCAATTAACCCAAAGCTAAAAAAAAGACTTATTAAGAAATTTGACATTAAATAATTAATAATAATCTTAATAGAAGGACGAAAACATAAAATAATTACACAAACAATTTCATAAGTAAGACGTACAAAATCAAAATGAGAAAATAATTTGATCTTTTAACAATATTGATACTAAAAATGTAGATTCAAAAAGTCATTCATATGCATATCCAATCACAACAAAAAAGAGTGGAATTTAGTGGTATTAACCATTCTTTCTTCATTAGATTACGAAGAGTGGATACTTTCATATCAGTGCAAAAAAGGCCCATCATTGAAACATAGGCTATATGTTTTCTTTAGTGTTGACAACTTCATAAAATTCTCAACCCATAATCAATTAACCCAAAGCTAAAAAAAAGACTAATTAAGAAATTTGACATTAAACAATTAGTAATAATCTTCCCAGAAGGAGCAAAACACAAATTAATTATACAAACAATTTCATAAGAAGTATGACAGACAAAATCAAAATGAGAAAATAATTTCATTTTTTAACAATATTGATACTAACAATGTAGATTCAAAAAGTCATTCATGTGCATATCCAATCACAACAAAAAAGAGTGGAATTTAGTGCTATTAACCATTGTTTCTTCATTAGATTATGAAGAGAGGATACTTTCATATTTGTACAGAGATGGCCCATGATTGAAATATAGACTATATGTTTTTTTTAGTGTTGACAACTTCATAAAGTTCTCAACACATAATCAATTAACCCAAAGCTAAAAAAAAGACTAATTAAGAAATTTGACATTAAACAATTAGTAATAATCTTCACAGAAGGGGGAAAACACAAAATAATTACACAAACAATCTCATAAGAAGTATGAGGGATAAAATCAAAAGGAGAAAATAATTTGATTTTTTAACAACATTGATAGTAACAATGTAGATTCAAAAAGTCATTCATGTGCATATCCAATCACAACAAAAAAGAGTGGAATTTAGTGATATTAACCATAGTTTCTTCTTTAGATTATGAAGAGGGGATACTTTCATATATGTGCAGAGATGGCTTATCAATTGAAATATAGGCTATATGTTTTTTTTAGTGTTGCCAACTTCATAAAATTCTCAACACATAATGAATTAACCCAAAGCTAAAAAAAAGACTAATTAAGAAATTTGACATTAAACAATTAGTAATAATCTTCACAGAAGGAGGAAAACACAAAATAATTACACAAACAATTTCATAAGAACTAAGACAAACAAAATCAAAATGAGAAAATAATTTGACCTTTTAACAATATTGATACTAAAAATGTAGATTCAAAAAGTCATTCATGTGCATATCCAATCACAACAAAAAAGAGTGGAATTTAGTGGTATTAACCATTGTTTTTCATTAGATTATGAAGAGTGGATACTTGCATATTTGTGCAGAAATGGCCCATCATGGAAATATAGGCTATATGTTTTCTTTAGTGTTGACAACTTCATAAATTCACAACTGATGAAGGATTGACCTCAACCAAGGATGGAGGCACATGCTTAAGAAGACTAAGCATGTTTAGAAAGGAAGTTCACTAATCCTTCATCCCTTTCATTTATGCTTGTTATTTTTGATTCCCTAAGTTGACTTAGTTGAATCAACTTTAGTTGACTTGTTGACCTTTGACTAGGTTTGACTTGTTGACTATAGTTGACTTGACTTAAGCCAACATGCTAATCTATGTTTATTTGCTTTGTAGGTTAATTAGGAGTAAGAAAGCAATGCTAGGTGGCACATGGTGATTGGGGAGCATAAATGATGTGGAGGAGAGAGTAAAGCAAAGGCATAAAGCATAAAGAAAAAGGCATAAAGCAAGTGTACCTATGTACCTTTGGTCTCCTTTGTTTTTAGCACACTATGGCCACTTTCTAAAGACATATGAGACACATTCTTGGTCTCCTTTTGTCCTAGAACGAAATTAGCCTTGCACACACCATAGTTAGCTCTTTTGTCTCTCATTTTTGTAACCTTATTTGACCTAGTTTCTAGAAGCTAGGGTTAGGTTTTTGTAGAGACATCCTTAGGTATCTTTTATTTGCTTAGAGGCCCCTAAACTCTTCTATATAAGGGGTGCTCCTAGACATGTAAAAGGGTTGAACATTTTGAAGTAAAAACACTCTTGTGTCTCAACCATTTGTGAGAGTTTCCTCCCTTGGGAGTGAATACTTTTAAGCCTTATCTTGCATAGCAAGTGGCGGCACACATCCACTCATCTTCAAGGTTGCCATGGCTTCTAGCCTAGCCTTGTAGTGGCGTGCTTCTCACATTTTTACCATTTCTTTCCTTTCCATTTTATGTTTTCTTCTTCTTTTAATTGTTCTTGATTTTCTATGGTTTATGTGCTTTCCATTTCCCTTTTGTTTTGAATCAATCCATCATCTTCTTCTCTTGAGCTTTGTGAAAGGAACCTTCACATCTAGATAGCTTGCTATCTTAATGTCCAGTGGGGATTTCACTTAGCTTTCTTAATCAACTCACACCATATTCAATAATCTTAAAAAGGAACAAGATAATCCTTCATCATTTGGTATCAGAGCCTAGGTTATCTTGAATATGGTGTTTTTTTCATGTGCTAATCTTGTCTTGTTGTAGCTATCTTTGTATGGTTCAAATCCACTTCCATTGCACACAAAAACAATGCTGGCAGAAACTGTTCACGATTTTAAAAGATTAAACTGCACCTGCTCAGTGATCCAAAAATTACGTTCTTGATGTCAAAAGAAAGCTCTGTTAGTCTAGTTTCTAACAAAAAAAGAACCAATGCATTTGGAGTTCTGTGGAGAGATTTATGATCAAATGAGTGAGCAAAGGTCAGAGCTGCCGAGAATACGAAAAACAACGTTTTCAGGTTATGTTGTGGCAATTTTTGCTTCGGTTTTGTGATTCTTTTACTCCTAAATCTGGTTAGATAACATGTCTTTTGATGCTTAGTCTTTGAGCCTCAAATCCATGAGTTTAAATGCATGATAGCTACATATTTGTGTCTTTGTGTATGTCATGTTGAGTCTTTAAATGTGTCTAACTTTTGCTTGAGTCATATGTCATATACTTCTTTGAGTTTTCTTATTCTTGTTTCTAAGTATTTGAGCTATTGCATGAGATCTATGCCTTTTGTTGTAGCATGCTCCTTGAAATTGATTTTGACCTAATTTTAAGGAACTAAGTGTTCAAGACACCCTAAAACATCCTTCTCATCATTTTAAGTACCTAGTTTTGAAAAGAAAAAGTGTTTTCAAGACCAAAAATAGTTTGGCCGAGAGCTAATGTGTTGCTTGGTGAATCCATTTGGCCATTTTTACTAGGTGTTATGCTACCAAATTTTATACTTGGATTTTGGGTGATATTGGCAAATTAGTTCCATGTTTTAACTTGGTTATGATCTTTCTTGGTGTATGCATAATTTGAGGTATAATCTTGGCTTGTTCAAATGCTTTCCATAGAGTCTCTAAAAGTGTTTTTCATTGCTTTAGTCTTGTTCAAGTTTTGTCTTTAAAACAAAATTTTCTTAGAAGTTAAACTTTCTTGTTTTTGTGCTTTTCTTGTTTGTCACTAGGTGTTCTTTGTTGTGTATTAGTAGTTTTCTTTTCTTGAGACTCTTGGGATGTTGTGGCCGAATCACTTGTCTTGCATTTGAAAGGTTTTGAACAAGTTTTTAAAAGTGTTTGCTTCACTCCTTTGGTGGATTTTGAGTGCTAGCCTTGCCTTGTTACTTTGGGAGAGTGATCTAAACACTTGGGTTACATTTTGGGTTGGATTTGGTATCGATTTTCATGTTTTCTAACCTCTAATCCATTTATTTTGTCTCGGATTTGAGTGTTTTTGTTGTAGGAATCATGACAAGTTCATCAAATGCACCTACACCAAACAAAAACAATACATTGATGAGATTGCTTCAGGATTTGGAGTTGTCTAGGAAGGAGGCCTTTGAACAATTGAGAAAAGACAAGGAGCAAAGTGACCTAAGAATCCAAGAGCACATTCAAAGGCTTGAAGCTAAAGAGCAAGAAAGAGAGGCTAGGAAAAGAGGGCATTCTAGGCGCAAACCATCACAAGAGAAGCAAACTCTAAAGATTCCTAAGTTCTATGGTGGAAGTGATCCCAAAATCTTCCTTGATTGGGAAGCTAAAGTTGATCAAATTTTCAATGAAAAACATGTAAAGGATCAAGCACAAGTTGAACTAGTAGTTTTAGGATTTTTGGAGTATGCCAATACTTGGTGGCATAAAGTTTGTAAGAATTATGACCAAAGGTCACCCGCGGCTTCTTGGATGGACATTAAAACTCTTATGCGCGCTAGATTTGTTCCTCCCTCCTATAGGAAGGAACTTCTTTTGAAGCTCCAAAGGCTTCACCAAGGTTCTATGAGTGTGAGTGAGTACTTTAAAGAATTAGAGTCTCAAATGCATATGGTTGAAATAAAAGAAACTAACAAAGAGAAAATAAAAAGATTTGTGAGTGGTCTTAGGAGAGACATACAAGACCAAGTAGAGTTGTATGAGTACTCCACTCTTGAAAATGTTTTCACACTTGCCCTTGGGATTGAAATTCAATTGAAAAGAAAAAGAAGGGCAAGGAAGAGTTACTCACCCAACCACTACTTTAGTCACTCATGGAAGGGAAAGGATAAAAAGAAACATGATAAGTTCCCTTCTAACTCTCATCAAGAACCACCAAGTAAAAGTAAGTCACCAAGTGATCACATTCACCATTCCACTTCTCAAAGATCAAGTTCCATTAAATGTTTTAAATGTTTGGGTTATAATCACATTGCTTTAAATTGCCCAACCAAAAGGACCATGATCTTAAAGAAGAGTAATAATGTTGAAAGTGAACACTCATCTCCCCATTCTCTTTTAAAAGAATCTTCTTCCTCTAGTAAAACTAAAATTTTTGAGAAAGACCCTATGTTATTAAGGCGCATGATAGGTCAAGATCAAAGTGAGCTTGAGCCAACTCAAAGAGAAAACATTTTTCAATCTAGATGCAAAATTAACAAATGGGTTTGCTCTCTAATTATTGATGGAGGAAGTAGTACCAATGTAGCTAGCACAAGGTTGGTGGAAAAGCTTAGCTTAGAGACCATTCCTCATGCTAAGCCCTACAAGCTTTCTTGGATAAGTAAAGAGGGAGAAATAGATGTCAATAAACAAGTCCTAATTAACTTCTCTATAGGAAGCTATAAAGATGAGGTGTTATGTGATGTTGTTCCCATGGAAGTCACACATATCTTACTAGGTAGGCCATGGCAATTTGATAAACAAACTTTACATGATGGCTATACCAACCAATACATTTTCTTCAAAAATGGGAAAAAGACAACTTTACAACCTCTATCACCTCAAGAAGTTAATAAGGATAGAAATAAAATAAGAAAAGATAAAGAAGAAAAAGAAAAGGGGCAAGCTTTCACCAAGGTGTTACTTGCCTACAAAAAAATTCTTCCAAAGCAAGATGTGCATCACTCTTCCTTCTCTTCCCAAGCCAAAAAGGAAGGCCCAAAGCATAAGCAAGAGAGGAAGAGTAGTCTAGAAAATAAAGATGGCCTAACCAAAGCTAGGGGTAATACCCTTAGAAAGGATGGAACAAAAGCTCATAAAAGGGAGGCGCAAATCCTCCCCCAAATCAAGTCAAGTTCCATCCACAAAGGCTTAAAGAATTTGTGGTCAAATTCTCTCCAAGAAGGGGAGGATGATGAAGGATTGACCTCAACCAAGGATGGAGGCACATGCTTAAGAAGACTAAGCATGTTTAGAAAGGAAGTTCACTAATCCTTCATCCCTTTCATTTATGCTTGTTATTTTTGATTCCCTAAGTTGACTTAGTTGAATCAACTTTAGTTGACTTGTTGACCTTTGACTAGGTTTGACTTGTTGACTATAGTTGACTTGACTTAAGCAAACATGCTAATCTATGTTTATTTGCTTTGTAGGTTAATTAGGAGTAAGAAAGCAATGCTAGGTGGCACATGGTGATTGGGGAGCATAAATGATGTGGAGGAGAGAGTAAAGCAAAGGCATAAAGCATAAAGAAAAAGGCATAAAGCAAGTGTACCTATGTACCTTTGGTCTCCTTTGTTTTTAGCACACTATGGCCACTTTCTAAAGACATATGAGACACATTCTTGGTCTCCTTTTGTCCTAGAACGAAATTAGCCTTGCACACACCATAGTTAGCTCTTTTGTCTCTCATTTTTGTAACCTTATTTGACCTAGTTTCTAGAAGCTAGGGTTAGGTTTTTGTAGAGACATCCTTAGGTATCTTTTATTTGCTTAGAGGCCCCTAAACTCTTCTATATAAGGGGTGCTCCTAGACATGTAAAAGGGTTGAACATTTTGAAGTAAAAACACTCTTGTGTCTCAACCATTTGTGAGAGTTTCCTCCCTTGGGAGTGAACACTTTTAAGCCTTATCTTGCATAGCAAGTGGCGGCACACATCCACTCATCTTCAAGGTTGCCATGGCTTCTAGCCTAGCCTTGTAGTGGCGTGCTTCTCACATTTTTACCATTTCTTTCCTTTCCATTTTATGTTTTCTTCTTCTTTTAATTGTTCTTGATTTTCTATGGTTTATGTGCTTTCCATTTCCCTTTTGTTTTGAATCAATCCATCATCTTCTTCTCTTGAGCTTTGTGAAAGGAACCTTCACATCTAGATAGCTTGCTATCTTAATGTCCAGTGGGGATTTCACTTAGCTTTCTTAATCAACTCACACCATATTCAATAATCTTAAAAAGGAACAAGATAATCCTTCATCAACAACACATAATCAATTAACCCAAAGCTAAAAAAAAGACTAATTAAGAAATTTGACATTAAATAATTAGAAATAATCTTAACAGAAGGAGGAAAACAGAAAATAATTATAGAAACAATTTCATAAGATATAAGACGAAGAAAATCAAAATGAGAAAATAATTTGATCTTTTAACAATATTGATACTAAAAATGTAGATTCAAAAAGTCATTCATGTGCATATCCAATCACAACAAAAAAGAGTGGAATTTAGTGGTATTAACCATTGTTTTTCATTAGATTATGAAGAGTGGATACTTTCATATTTGTGCAGAAATGGCCCATCATTGAAATATAGGCTATATGTTTTCTTTAGTGTTGACAACTTCATAAATTCACAACACATAATCAATTAACCCAAAGCTAAAAAAAAGACTAATTAAGAAATTTGACATTAAATAATTAGAAATAATCTTAACAGAAGGAGGAAAACAGAAAATAATTATAGAAACAATTTCATAAGATATAAGACGAAGAAAATCAAAATGAGAAAATAATTTGATCTTTTAACAATATTGATACTAAAAATGTAGATTCAAAAAGTCATTCATCTGCATATCCAATCACAACAAAAAAGAGTGGAATTTAGTGCTATTAACCATTGTTTCTTCATTAGATTACGAAGAGTGGATACTTTCATATCAGTGCAAAAAAGGCCCATCGTTGAAACATAGGCTATATGTTTTCTTTAGTGTTGACAACTTCATAAAATTCTCAACCCATAATCAATTAACCCAAAGCTAAAAAAAAGACTAATTAAGAAATTTGACATTAAACAATTAGTAATAATCTTCCCAGAAGGAGCAAAACACAAATTAATTAGACAAACAATTTCATAAGAAGTATGACAGACAAAATCAAAATGAGAAAATAATTTAATTTTTTAACAATATTGATACTAACAATGTAGATTCAAAAAGTCATTCATGTGCATATCCAATCACAACAAAAAAGAGTGGAATTTAGTGCTATTAACCATTGTTTCTTCATTAGATTATGAAGAGAGGATACTTTCATATTTGTACAGAGATGGCCCATGATTGAAATATAGACTATATGTTTTTTTTAGTGTTGACAACTTCATCAAGTTCTCAACACATAATCAATTAACCCAAAGCTAAAAAAAAGACTAATTAAGAAATTTGACATTAAATAATTAGTAATAATCTTAACAGAAGGAGGAAAACAGAAAAAAATTACACAAACAATTCTAAAAGAAGTAAGACGGACAAAATCAAAATGAGAAAATAATTTGATCTTTTAACAATATTGATACTAACAATGTAGATTCAAAAAGTCATTCATGTGCATATCCAATCACAACAAAAAAGAGTGGAATTTAGTAGTATTAACCATTGTTTCTGCATTAGATTATGAAGAGTGGATACTTTCATATCTGTGCAGAAATGGCCCATCATTGAAATATAGCCTATATGCTTTCTTTAGTGTTGACAACTTCATAAAATTTTCAACACATAATCAATTAACCCAAAGCTAAAAAAAAGACTTATTAAGAAATTTGACATTAAATAATTAATAATAATCTTAATAGAAGGACGAAAACATAAAATAATTACACAAACAATTTCATAAGTAAGACGTACAAAATCAAAATGAGAAAATAATTTAATTTTTTAACAACATTGATACTAACAATGTAGATTCAAAAAGTCGTTCATGTGCATATTCAATTACAACAAAAAAGTGTGGAATTTTGTGGTATTAACCATTGTTTCTTCATTAGATTATGAAGAGATGATACTTTCATATCTGTGCATAGATGGCTCATCATTCAAATATAGACTATATGTTTTTTTTAGTGTTGACAACTTCATAAATTTCTCAACACATAATCAATTAACCCAAAGCTAAAAAAAACACTAATTAAGAAATTTGACATTAAACAATTAGTAATAATCTTCACAAAAGGAGGAAAACACAAAATAATTACACAAACAATCTCATAAGAAATATGATGGACAAAATCAAAATGAGAAAATAATTTGATTTTTTAACAACATTGATGGTTACAATGCAGATTCAAAATGTCATTCATGTGCATATTCAATCACAACAGAAAAGAGTGGAATTTAGTGGTATTAACCATTGTTTCTTCATTAGATTATGAAGAGAGATACTTTCACATATGTGCAAAAATAGCCCATCATTGAAATATAGGCTATATGTTTTTTTAGTGTTGACAACTTCATAAAATTCTCAACACATAATCAATTAACCCAAAGCTAAAAAAAAGACTAATTAAGAAATTTGACATTCAATAATTAGTAATACTCTTAACAGAAGGAGGAAAACACAAAATAATTACACAAACAATTTCATAAGTAAGACGTCCAAAATCAAAATGAGAAAATAATTTGATCTTTTAACAATATTGATACTAAAAATGTAGATTCAAAAAGTCATTCATGTGCATATCCAATGACAACAAAAAAGAGTGGAATTTCGTGGTATTAACAATTATTTCTTCATTAGATTATGAAGAGTGGATACTTTCATATCTGTGCCGTAATGGCCCATCATTGAAATATAGCCTATATGTTTTCTTTAGTGTTGACATCTTCATAAATTCGCAACACATAATCAATTAACCCAAAGCTAAAAAAGACTAATTAAGAAATTTGACATTAAATAATTAGTAATCATCTTAATAGAAGGAGGAAAACATAAAATAATTACACAAACAATTTCATTAGAAGTATGATGGACAAAATCAAAATGAGAAAATAATTTGATTTTTTAACAACATTGATAGTAACAATGTAGATTCAAAAAGTCATTCATGTGCATATCCAATCACAACGGAAAAGAGTGGAACTTAGTGGTATTAACCGATGTTTCTTCATTAGATTATGAAGAAAGGATACTTTTATATTTGTGCAGAGATGGCCATCATTGAAATATAGGCTATATGTTTTTTTTTGCGTTGACAACTTCATAAAATTCTCAGCACATAATCAATTAACCCAAATCTAAAAAACAAACTAATTAAGAAATTTGACATTAAACAATTAATAATAATCTTCACTGAAGGAGGAAAACACAAAATAAATACACAAACAATTTCATAAGAAGTATGACAGACAAAATCAAAATGAGAAAATAATTTGATTGTTTAACAACATTGATACTAACAATGTAGATTCAAAAAGTCGTTCATGTGCATATTATATTACAACAAAAAAGAGTGGAATTTAGTGATATTAACCATAGTTTCTTCTTTAGATTATGAAGAGGGGATACTTTCATATATGTGCAGAGATGGCTTATCAATTGAAATATAGGCTATATGTTTTTCAACTTCATAAAATTCTCAACACATAATGAATTAACCCAAAGCTAAAAAAAAGACTAATTAAGAAATTTGACATTAAACAATTAGTAATAATCTTCACAGAAGGAGGAAAACACAAAATAATTACACAAACAATTTCATAAGAACTAAGACAAACAAAATCAAAATGAGAAAATAATTTGACCTTTTAACAATATTGATACTAAAAATGTAGATTCAAAAAGTCATTCATGTGCATATCCAATCACAACAAAAAAGAGTGGAATTTAGTGGTATTAACCATTGTTTCTTCATTAGATTATGAAGAGTGATACTTTCATACACTACAGGAAAAATGCTTATTATCTACGAAAATTTATCTATGAAATATAGTTCGTAGATAATTTTATTTTATCTACGAAAATAAAATACATTATCTACGAAAGTTTCCTAGATAACGATAAAATACATTATCTACGACATTTTCGTAGATAACCATGACATAAACATTTCATACAAAGTATTACCTACGACATTTAGCGTAGAAAATAAAAATCATTTAAAAAGATATAAAAAAGATTTAAGAAAATGTTATTTACAAGATAATTTCGTATGTAATCTTATATAATTTATTTTTTATTTAAAATATGTTTTGAGTATATAGTTTATTGTAAAACAAAGTTTGGTCGTTCATCCCCTCACTTTCTTCATCTCTTTCGTCTCTTCGTCTCTCTGATTACTCACTGATGCTCGCCGTTCAAGTTCATCCCTCACTGATGCTCGTCGTTCAAGTTCATCCCTCATTGATGCTCGTTCTTGTTAATCCTGCTCACCCAACGTCTCACTACGCTCACTGTGATGTTCATCCCAGGCTGATGCTCACATTTGTGCGAATGATTGTGCGAACTATAGTACGAACGACAATAGTGTGAACGATTGACGCCCACGCTCATGCTCCCATGCTGACGCTCACTCAATGCTCACACTCTATATCTCGACCGAGCTCGCGAGTGTTCGAACGACATTTTTCGTGAGGAAAGCAGAGATCGAAACCAACTCGAGACTGTGCGAATGAGGTTTACGAAGTGGGTTTTGTTTTTCAGAAAGAAGAAATTAGGGTTTTTTCCAATGGTTTAGGGTTTTCGATTTTACATTTTCTTGAAAAATTTTATTCAATCTTTGACTTTTCCGATGTTAATCTTAGTACCAATTTAATTTTAATGCAGGGTTTAGGAGAAATGGGGAAGTATAAAAGAAACAAGCATTATGGCAGAAACATTGAACACAAATAGGTACAACAATTATGCTTTATCTTCTGCATTCAAATTATTTAGCAAATATTTTGCAATTGAAATGTTGGTTTGCACAAGTGGGGAATTATTTATTTATATGTGTGAATTTTGTTGTATCTTATAAGTTATAGTCTCTTGAGGAGCTTGAAAATGAGTCCATCTTCCCGTACAAATCCCACACCCAATACACAATGTTGTTCTTGTAGTCTCCCCACTTGGTATTGTAATTTGAGTCCAACATTATGTTGCTAGCCTTGATGTCTCTATGGAGAACCATCTTCTCACACCCATCGTTAAGATAGTTAAGTGCTTGAGCCACCTCATGAATCACTTCGAGCCTAGTTTCCCAATCTAGTGTTATGGAATATCCTTCTCCAAAGTCATAATCATTACCAAAATTTGTCACCAAAAAGGTACTTGTCTAGGCTGCCATTAGGCATGAACTCGTAGGCAAGGAGAACCTCTATATTCTCATAGCACCAACAAGTTAGTTTCACCAATTTTTTGTGAAGGCTTCCAATTGTTGTCACTTCTGCCACAAACTCTTGCTTCCCTTAGCATGAGTTCTTGTAGACTCTCTTTACAACTACCTTCTTATGATTTACTAGTTTGGTGCTTCTCCACATTTCTCATGCATTATCTTAGTGATTCTAATGGGTTTCATGCATTCATACCGCATACGACTTAGAATTTCCATATAAACCAAAATCTGCATAATCTGTGAAAAGTTGATGAACATTGATGAGTTGCCTAGTTTAGTAATTTTGGTTTCCATTGTGATTTTTTGTATTTTGAGTGGTTTCTTAGTTTTTCATGCATATTATGATTAGTTTTAGGTATCTAGATATGTTTCATCATACTTACATAATTCATTGTTTCAGTTCATTGTGACATTCAACACCTTGTAAATTCTCAGTTTTCACTTAAGACATTTTCACAATAAACTTTTCGTTTTCACTGTTCTGCATGTCTTAGGTAGTTTTAAACTCCAATACATGTTTAAATATGTTTGTTTACACATTTCATGCATCCATATATAATATTTATACATTAGGATTCATTTTAGGAGATAAAATCATAGATTTCATATTCATATAAACCATCCATTCTACTCAATTTTAAGTGTAGCTGTAGGTATAGTCTCATGCATCATTTTAATTGTATTTTAGGACCATTTTAGTTTAGTTTAAAGCATTATATTCATTATTCCCTGTCACTGTCTTCACAAATCAAATATTTGGCTACTTCTTCGTATTGATATTCTAGTTATTTCATGATGAGTCTCCAATTGCAATGATTTGTCAATTTTGAAAAAACTTCTTCAGGGCCTAGTTGGTGTGAGTTTCAGCCTTGATGAGTTCAAATTTTTGCCCTCATTTAATATTTAAATTTGAGGATTTAATTGAATTTTCTGTGCTTAAAGATTGATTTAATTAGGATTTGTGATTATTGGATTTATTGAGTAAGTTTGGTAAAAGTGGCGTAAAAATTGATTTTAGTTGCATAAAATATTATTGTATATTCTAACGTTTGTTAATGCAGCTGGAATTTATTTTTGGTCATTAATAGTGTGGATTTAAAATATTCAAAGTTACAAAATAAGTCCAAAATCAGGAAATTCTGGAAAAGAATAAATCAGGAGCTAAATGCACCCCTAGTTATTATTTGCACACTCCTTCTAAAGTGGATCACCAAAAACCTATTCTGCACCCCCAGTTTTCACTAAGTTGCACCCCTCCTACCACTTAAACTCCACTCAACCAGATCATGCCACGTGGCAATCCCCACCTCTTAAAATTAGCCAACCAAAGCAAGCCACGTGGCAACAATCCTTGCACTAACAAGTTGTCCAATGGAAGGCTGCCACGTCATCATCTTCATCTCCCAAAACAGAAACCCTAATTTTCCTCAAACCCTAGCCGCCACCATCAACCTCCACGGCAGCCGCCGCCGTTTCTGACCACCGCGAGGCACCGCACACCACTGCACAACACCGCAGCACCTCCACGACAACCATCCTCTTCGTTCGCACAATTGCAGCGCACCTCCGACCACCACACTTCACGCACCAACAGCCTCCATTCCAGTAAA
Organism: Vigna unguiculata; assembly: GCF_037176805.1. NCBI lineage: Eukaryota > Viridiplantae > Streptophyta > Magnoliopsida > Fabales > Fabaceae > Vigna > Vigna unguiculata. Next base: position 25,757,175 of record NC_140801.1, read on the forward strand.
CACCACCACCGCGAGCCACCCTCATTCTCATCCATTCCTCACGCGCCTGCACCTGCTCCATTCCCAAAACCTTCACGTCGCAGCATATTCTCCGCAACGCAGCTACAACGCACCACACACACAGATCTGCGCGAACCAGCAACCACAAGCCTCCATGAAACCCTAAATGCAGCAAACCCTAGTCTAGAGAGAGAAAGTGCACTCTGCGCCACGTGTCAACATCTGATAGGCAGTCAACTGGTCAAACTCTGGTCAAAATGGTCAAACTCTAGTCAACTGGTCAAACTCTGGTCAAAACTGCAAAAATGGTTAAATAAGAGGGGCAGAATTGGAAATTGGACAGGAATTAAGTTGCTAATTAATTAAAAAAAAATAAAAGATTTTAGCAATTGACAGATAAAGCCCAAAGTCCAGTTGAAGCCTATTGATATCGTTGTCGTTAGGCGATCAAATTACCACTACTTTAGCAACTTCAGTATTGCCAGTTTGTAGTGAAGAAAATAGTTAGGGTTAAGATAACCCTGAGTCGTCTCACAACGAATACGGAATTGATCTCGAATATTTGATTCTCAAAAATGCAATTTAAAACTAGCAACTATAAAAATAGGGGGTTTTGATATGCAAAGAAAATGACACAGAAGATTGTAAACACAGTAATAGTAAATAGGTCAATTCCACTGCTTTTTCTAAATAAGATTCTTCATTGGTTATCTAGAGATTATTGTTAAATTTATTATTGTTGTTGATTTACAAATAAATCAATGTAAAGACTCAATTCATTTGTTGGCATCCTCACTTTTAATCAAAGTACAATCTCAATTAAAAGTGAGAATTGTTAGATTGTCCATAGTAAATTTAATCAAAGTACAGTCTCAATTAATTTTACTATGCCTAATCATGTCTATTCCTTTGTTTCTTTACCAAATAGAAAACTTAATTAATCAAAGTAAAGTCTTGAATAATTTTAGTTCAAGTAATTACCTCTAATCAAATTAAAGTCTCAATTATTGGCAAAAACTTATTTAATCAAATGAAAGTTTCTAAACAAAATCAAAGTAAAGTCTCAATTTAATTTAAAAAACCTTTTAACTCATATGATTAGCATGCATGTAGATTTAAAATCATTATTTTCTATTCAATTAAGAAGCAAAGGACATAGATAAACAAAAACCACAACAATAATCAAAATAACAAAACATATAAATTCATCTAACCTCAGAATCCATTTAAGAAATTACAGTGGAATCAACCCTAAAAGCTTAGCCCTCCATGGCTTTGATGAAATACATGATGATATGAAGGAAAGAAAATAAAAGAAAGAATGAGAGATGTGGTGGAGATGGTATCTGCCAAAACCAGAAAGTTCTAAGTGTCTAAGCTCTGTCAGTTGTAAATTGTCAGTCCCGCTTCTGCTCCCTTAAGTCTCTTTATATAGGCTTCCACTGGACTTTGGGCTTTATCTGTCAGTTGCTAAAATCTTTTATTTTTATTTAATTAATTAGCAACTTAATTCCTGTCCAATTTCCAATTCTGCCCCTCGCATTTAAGCATTTTTACAAAATTGACCAGAGTTTGACCAGAGTTTGACCAGTTTGACCAGAGTTTGACCAGTTGACTGCCTATCAGATGCTGACACGTGGCGTAGAGTACTCTCTCTCCAGAATTAGGGTTTCACTCTCACACTCCTCTCCCTCCCTCGTGACGGCGCGGCTGACGGCGTGGCGGTCAGATTTCTGGCGTGGTGGCTGTGCGGAGCTGCGCGATCTGTTGCAATGGTGTGGAGTGCCTCCTCGCGGTGGTCGGAAACGCGGAGAAGATGGTGATGCGCTGGTTGCTCGCGCGTTGCAGAGGTGAGAAGATGGTGCTGCGGGAACTCGCGGTGTGGAAGCTGCTGTTGTACGCTCGCGGGAAGAAGAAAATGGCGTTGCGATTATGGTGGCGCTGCGGAGAAGGTTCGCGCAGATGCAGTGGTTGAACGTGGTGGCCGGAAGAAGACGAACTCGTACTTTGATGGAGGAAGATGGTGGTGGAACAGTGGCGGCACTGTTGCAGCTGCGTGGTGGTGCTAATGGACGCGAGAAGAAGATGGTGGCCGGCGAGGTTGGTGCGTGAAGGCTGCTGTTGGACGCGAGAAGAAGATGGTGGCCGGCGAGGTTGGCAGCGGCGGCTGCCGTGGAGGGTGGAAGGGAAACTAGGGTTAGGGTTTCATGTGTGAGATGGAGGAGATAATGACGTGGCAAGATCTGATTGGTTAATTTGGTGAGGGTAGGATTATGACACGTGGCTTGTTCTGGTTGGCTAATTTTAAGAGGTGGGGATTGCCATATGGCATGATCTGGTTAAGTGGAGTTTAAGTGGTAGGAGGGGTGCAACTTAGTGAAAACTGGGGGTGCAGAACAAGTTTTTGTGGTCCACTTGAGGGAGGAGTGTGCAAATAAAATCTGGGGGTGCATTTAGCTCCTGATTTATTCTTTTTCAGAATTTCTTGATTTTGGACTTATTTTGTAACTTAAAATCACACTATTAATTGACCAAAAATAAATTCCAGCTGCATTAACAAACGTTAGAATATCCAATAATATTTTATGCAACTAAAATCAATTTTTACGCCACTTTTACCAAACTTACTCAATAAATCCAATAATCACAAATCCTAATTAAATCAATCTTTAAGCACAGAAAATTCAATTAAATCCCCAAATTTAAATATTAAATGAGGGCAAAAATTTGAACTCATCACACACCCACACTTATCCTTTTGCACTCCTGGGCAAAATTGAACAATTTCAAAACTTTATTCTGAGGTCTTTTATTCCATATTTTCAGTGGATTAAAGAAATGAATACAAATGGAAACAGATCAATCATCTAGAAATCATATTGTCACGCACAAACAAATGGATAATATTCTGTTTTTCACACATGAGTTAATCTTTTGAGTTTACAAGATAATCAAATATGAAAGAGAAACACTCAAGTCAAATGTATATTTTCTCACCAAGATTCGCTCAAGTGTTTTGGCTTGTGTTTTCACTCAAAATACCCATGCAAGTAAATACTCTCAATGCTTAGCAAGACTCTAATATTCACAACGTTCAGAAAACATGCATTCAAAAATCATGAGGACTTTTCACAGGTTATAATGAGGCCAAGGCAAAGGTAGGAAAAAACTTTAGGATTTGTGTGTTTTTGAAATAGTAAGGAAGAAAGAGTTATGGAGCACAGTTTCAAAAACAATCTTTACTTCTTCTTCTTTTTTTTTTCTCTTTTATCCTTTGTTTCTCTTTTTCAGACAGCGATCATTTTTCATTTCAACACTCTGTCATCAACAATTATTTTCCTTTTTGCCATTTTTACAACTTTGTGGGGGAAATACTCACCCCCACACTTTATTCCTCAACCAATCTCAACATAATCCACTAGCTCCTTCTTTCTCCATAAGGACAAACATGGTCTTTTTCTTTTTAAGGTTTAACAATATGCTCAAAACAAGAAAAAGAGGTTTAAGCTCAAGGGGCTACCAATGGATCAATGTCATGGTTAGCTTATTTGGCCAATTAGCTAAAAACAAGAAATGCGTCAGTCATATCAAATCATGCATGTTCACCTAAGATGCAGAACAACAGAATCAAGCTAAACATTTGAGTACCAACAAGACATGAGCAAATCACACAAGAAAAATAGGAATGACACACGATAGTTCATCCTTACAATAAAGCTCAAAACTCACAAGGTCAAAAACTCTTTCACAAAAGATTTATTCCAGAAACTCTCAAATCAACTCAATCAGTAAATCACAGACAACAACCCACTCATAGCACATGACTTTTATTTTCCCAGAATTATGACCGTTCCAATTAGTAAATCAAATCCAAAAATCCAATGTCAATATGTTTTATTGAAAACAGAAACTTTTTTTTTTAAATTAGAAAAGGAAAAAACAAAACAAATAGAAAACAAAAAACAGAAAAGGGGAAAATCTCCCCACACCCCCACACTTTATCCATGCATTGTCCTCAATGTATTCAATATGTATAAAATGCAAAGAAAAAGTATGAAGTGTACTTACCTCCTCAAGGTGGAAGGTATGAGGGAGAAGTTAAGTTCATCCCATCCATCGTCTTGTTCAACATATCTTGATTTTCATTGAATATCCGAAGACGATGCCCATTAACTTTAAAAGTTCTTGCTGAGGATTCTTCCTTGATCTCCACTGCTCCATAAGGGAAGACTTCTGTAACAATGTATGGTCCTTCCCAAGTAGAACGCAACTTGTAACATCCCTAGGGATTATTACTTAAAAATAAATAATAAAACAAATAATTGCTTTAAAAGCCATCTCGATAAAAAATCCCAAAGCGGGAAAATTCCAATTTATTAAGATAGCGCGCCAAAACTCGTAAATGAGTTCATAACTGATTACAAGTTCCCAAAATTTGCATTTAAAATATAAATTACAATTTATCAAAACCCTAGCACTATTCCCATGCTAGCCCTCACTCCGCCATCTGAGCATCCTCAGCACCACCTGTATCAACATCTGCTCCCGTGTAACGAATTACACGATCATCGCCACACACAAACAGAAAGGGTGAGCTGAGAAAATAAAATAACAAGTATATAAAACACAAGATAGATCATTTACCCATCTTAATCATTATCTATAAATCTTGGCCAAGACCCTAACCCCAAGACTTAACAGTCTTCAATTCACACAATTGGTTAGCCTTGGACTCGGGAATCTGATGCTCACACGAACCTGCCCGCTCGTGGTCCTGCCTCTACGAACCTCCCCGCTCGTAGTCCTGCTCTACGAACCTCCCCGCTCGTAGTCCTGCTCTACGGACCTACCCGCCCGTAGTCCAACACATGTGATCCACCAGCCCCCGTACCTCCCCGCACGTGGCATCTCTCAACGTGAGCACGGAACATACGAACCTCCCCGCTCGTATCCCCACGTGAGAGTAACTTGATATGAACCTCCCCGCTCATATCATCACATGTCACACCATCCATGAACCTACCCGCTCATGGCACAGCATCTCCCGATCCAAGCAAAGCATCATCGTCAGTCAAATAACACACCAGGAAGCAAAGAACAACAGCGTCTCCACCTGGCCCGGCCCACTTGCCGCCAGGCGAAACTGCTCCAGACCGCCTGGCGGTATTCACCTCCCGCCAGGCGCCAGCGTGCTCCCAGACCCACTGTTTCCTCGTCACCGCCTGGCGGAGCTCACCATGCCGCCAGGCGCCTCTCAGTGCAGATCCTCTCTCGCTAAGCCTATCGCCTGGCGGCTATCAGTAGACCTCCAGGCGCCACACCAGAACAACACTTTTCTGGTTTATGACACTCCAGTTAATCCAGTTTACCATTTAAATCCCTTCCATAGATCGCATAAGAACTCCAATCTCAACCCTCACATAGGTGAACCTACAATTATCGTATGTAAACAAATACATGTACCTCAACTAGACTTTTGGTTACATACTCACTCTTATGGACCAATAAGGACTCCTCCCTGTGGTGAGTCTACCCCAATCGTGGTTAATCAAGTGTTTATACACTAATCTGACAGATCCATTTGTCCAACTCCTCCAAATAATAAGAGCATTGTCCCAACAGTGACTCTCCATACATCCCTCAAAACCCGTCACGATCATGCAACACTTGGTCATAGTGATATCATCAATAGTGGCTTTTTTTCACACACTTATAACATCATACATTCAAGCTAACATATGTAAGTTCATATAGTCAACATGTCTTAGCAAGCACTACCAAAAACATACTCATCAATCACACATCTATATATTTATATATATACATTCACCAATCAAGGCCATACCAGCACTTGAGAACACTTAATCATCCATTAGTAATCATATTATTAAGTTATTAAAACAACAAATCATGACTGATGTATATCTCTAGCTGAAGACATCTAATTCAAATCTCCACCGTTCAAAGTGAAGAACAACATGTTGTGAAACACCTTACAAAATTTCGCCTAAATCGGACGGTTAACGAAGCGGGAAATGCAGTTTTTCGAAAACTGCGCAGACCAGAAAAATTGATGGCGCCTGGCGGCATCAACTAGCGCCGGGCGGTTCCTGTTCCACAAAAAGTACGAAAAACAGCGTCTCCACCTGGCACGTTGGTTACCGCCAGGCGGTTCCTGCTGTTCCAGGAACCCCAAATCATTTCACCCATGATCATCCCTCGACCCTTACCATCCCGCAATTTGATAATCCAATTGGATCCAAAAAGATGTCCAATAGAACCCATTCACACCAATCACAGAAAACACATACGCACTTACACTAATAGCAACAAACATCAACAAGAACCACGAACGGAGTCGCGCCGCCTGGCAGGGATTCATCGCCGCCAGGCGATTCAAACCAAAACAAGAACAAACATTCATCTCTGATGTGCCGCCTGGCGGTGGGGATAGAACCGCCAGGCGGTTTCTGGGAAAAACCTAGAAACTTCAACAAAACAGCGCGCAACAGATAGGTTTCATGCAATTTCGATCATGAGGTACGACGTAATTGAATAAAACTAAGATAAACACGCAAAGCAACTCCCCTTACCTGGATTCCTTGCTCCAAACACGAATTGATGAGTGTGCTTTGAAGTAAAACCTTCTCCTCTCTTGATTTGTACCCTTTACACCGTTCTTCCTCCCAATTTCTCTCTGTACTGCGTCCAGACCAGATGTTCTCCACCCAACGCCCACGCTCTCGTCTCAATATCACTCCTCTTGCTAATTCTCTTCCTTTCCTTTACTAACTACCTCTCTAATTACCCCTTTTTACCACTAAACGAAAATTTAAGTAAAATAAAGCTTAATGATTGATTAAGCCGCTTCTCAAGCTACGTCCAGCCCTCTGAATTGCCCATTCATTGGCTGCTAGGGTTCTCAAACCCCTTCATATTCATATTAATGAAATTTAGCAAAAAGAAAAGTAAGTTAGTTCTCAACAAGGTTTGAACCCACATTCATGTATATACCAAATCAAGGCCAAACCATTCAACCAATCTAGATTTCATGCTAATTCCTACAATTTTAAGAGTTTATTATGATCCATACGAGTTTAATATATAATCACACAAAAACACATAATTTAAATAACATCCAAGTGGCACACATAGGACTCGAACCCAAGTCCTTACACACAATAAAGTACTCTCAACCACTTGAGCTAGTACTTTTCCACGTCATAGCTCCTCGCATTTATTGCCTTAAATATTCTCATTATCCGTCCTAATTAAATAATTAATTAAATAACTATTTAATTTTCCCGGATCTTACATTACACCCCCCTTTTTAAGATTTTCGTCCTCGAAAATAAAACTTACCAGGGAATAAGTACGGATAGGATTGCTTCATGCGATCCTCCATCTCCCAGGTCATCTCCTAAGTAGTTTCATCCCACAACACCTTCACAGTTTTAATCTCCTTCCCCCGCAGCTGTTTCACCTGTGAGTCTAGAATTCGCACTGGCCCAGTGCTCATCGTCAAATCTTCCCGAATCTGGATATCGTCTGACTCCAGTACGTACGACGGGTCTGCAACATATTTCCTCAGCTGGGAGACATGGAACACGTTATGCAGATTCGTCAAGTGTGGTGGTAGGGCTATCTCATAAGCTGCAACCCCAATTCTCCTCAGAATCTGATAAGGCCCAACAAACCTCGGGGTTAACTTCCTCGATTTGATGGCCCTCCCAATACTAGCCGTTGGGGTCACCCTGAGGAACACATGATCTCCAGCCTCAAACTCTAGAGGTCGTCTCCTCTTGTCTGCATAGGACTTCTGTCTGCTCTGCGTAGCCTTCATCCTCTCCTGGATTGCCCTAACCTTCTCAGAGGTCTGCTGTAAAAGCTCAGGACCCAACACCAATGATTCCCCATCCTGGTTCCAACACAGTGGCGTCCTACACCGCCGCCCATACAACGCCTCATATGGAGCCATACCGATGCTGGTGTGATAACTGTTGTTGTATGTGAACTCCACTAAGGGAAGCATCTCACTCCAACTACCCATGTGATCCAATACACAAGCCCTCAACAGATCCTCCAAGGACTGAATGGTACGCTCCGACTGCCCATCAGTCTGAGGATGGTATGCAGAACTCATCCTCAACTGAGTCCCCAACGCTGCCTGCAATGACTGCCAGAAACGAGATGTGAATCTCGGGTCTCTATCTGACACTATATTGGCCGGCACACCATGCAATCTGACCACTTCTCTCACGTACAACTCCGCCAATCTGTCCATTGACCACTTCTGATTAATAGCAAGGAAATGAGCACACTTTGTCAACCTGTCCACTATTTCCCAGATTGAGTCGTGCCCCTTTACAGACTTCGGCAAGTGTGTGACGAAATCCATAGCTACACTATCCCATTTCCATTGAGGAATATCCAATGACTCCAGTGTACCCCCTGGTCGCTGATGTTCAATCTTGGCCTTCTGACATACCAAGCACGATGCCACAAAGTCTGCAATGTCAGTCTTCATCCCATTCCACCAGAAAGACTGTTTTAAGTCGTGATACATCTTAGTCATACCTGGATGCATGCTAAGACAGCTTTTATGGCCTTCCTCTAGAATCTGTTTCCTCAGTCTCAAATCTCCAGGCACACAAACTCGGTCTCTAAACCTTAAGATACCATCCGTTCCAAGCCTGTAGTCTTTCCCCTTCTCAGTCCCTATCCAACTCACAATATTAGATCCTCACGTACCTGAACGTCTTCCTCCTCTTACACAAGTGTAAAACTTGCAATCATTATAGTGTTTATACTAAGTCCTTGTCATCAATTCTTCAGTATCTATTCCTCTGCTTCTCTTTCTTCCCATTCCCCGCGACACCATCCAATTAGAAATTATTAGCACCAGCTCTTGCTCAGGTACTAATGCGATAAGGGACCTCACCACTCCAAAGTGAAATTCTAGCATATACTTGAAAACAAGTCTAGGACTCTTCCATCATCGAGATGCTCTACATCTATTCTTCTCTGGTCTTTGCTAAGTAACTCTAGTTCACATGACATTTTGTCCTCACCCTTCTGATCTATCTACAATTGATACCTCGTCGTCGATTTGTCTCTTTGGATCATCGAACACTACCTTGTTGAGTATCACACTGTTCCAGCATGAGATTGGAAAATAACCTATCCATTCTTGTGTTGATGTCCCATTCACACAAAAGAGTCAATTCCAATTAACCTTGAGTATGAATTCTTCGATCATCTCGAGACACCACCAATCCCAAGTATTCCACACTTAACCGCAACTGTAGAGTACACCAACATCTCACTACCAATTCCCTCTTACCGACAACCAGAACCTAATTCTCGTAATGGCGATACCAAGGAGTATCTGATCTCGATTAAAACCAAAACGCACACCCCAAACACCACTTTTATACCTTGTATCCTTTTAATTATTTACTTTAACCGATCCAACGTCAATTAGTAGAGACACTCCTTCAGCTGCACAAGACTTTTCTCTTTTCCTTTCATCCTCCCTTGTGCCATGACCTTACCAACTGCCTCATTCCCATAAGAACAACTTAATGAAGTACTGCTTCTTTCGATACTTGAAACTGTTCATCTCATGTCCCAAGTCAGACCTTTCTCTCTCGTGAGCCACCTTAATTAGGACATCTATTCTACTCCTGACTTAAATAGTGGTTATTGCCAAGAAGATTTGACTGCCTCTCATGGAGGTTGACCGGCATAAAACCTTGAACATATGGTATTCTTACCACGTAATTGGTTTTCCCCCTTTCTTAGAACATTTCCTGGTCGACCTAATCTTTCGAGCTCTACCTCAGATTTACATTCCGCTGGAGATTCTCACTTCCTTGTCTCGACCCTTTTTGGTTTAGCCTTAGCCTCATACGTTTCACTACTTTCCGCTCCTACCATTGACCCATGTTAGGATGTAGTACCGATTTGACTTCTCAACTTTGCTGCATAAGCATGCACTGAAAACTTCTCCTTATTCTAACCTTTGAATTTGATTCCTCTCCCAGAACTTTTGGTATTCGTTTCAAGAACCTATTCTTGCCCTCAGTTTAACGCGATGTTTCTAAACTCCTTTAGTGTTCTTCGCCTACAAATTCGCAACTTAACTTCACTCGTACACTGATACACAATCTTCTGCATATTCGTATCTTCGGTCAAGAGGCTACTTTAAAGGCCCTACACTAACTCTTGCAAAGCAAGCAGGTCAAGCTTGACCTTGAATCTGCATTCCTTTGCCACCATAAATAACAAACACATACCACATGAGTGCAAACATAAAAAGGAAAAGGCATAGGAGAGAAACTCAACCTATAACTTCCCTCTCTTTTACCAAAACTTTTAGAATTAAGAAAGGAAACTATCTCTGATATAGTCATGAGTGTGCACCCTCATCACTTTACCAAGAAATTTTCTGTTCTTAATGCTTCCAGTTTCACAACTTTACGTAGTCCGCAATCAATAGTATGATTGACAGACTACAAATTCATTCCTACACGGTTTCGCAACCGAAACACGACAAGCTCACTCCCCAATTTGCCCCAAAAGCATCAAAACGTTTGCTCTGATACCAAATGTAACATCCCTAGGGATTATTACTTAAAAATAAATAATAAAACAAATAATTGCTTTAAAAGCCATCTCGATAAAAAATCCCAAAGCGGGAAAATTCCAATTTATTAAGATAGCGCGCCAAAACTCGTAAATGAGTTCATAACTGATTACAAGTTCCCAAAATTTGCATTTAAAATATAAATTACAATTTATCAAAACCCTAGCACTATTCCCATGCTAGCCCTCACTCCGCCATCTGAGCATCCTCAGCACCACCTGTATCAACATCTGCTCCCGTGTAACGAATTACACGATCATCGCCACACACAAACAGAAAGGGTGAGCTGAGAAAATAAAATAACAAGTATATAAAACACAAGATAGATCATTTACCCATCTTAATCATTATCTATAAATCTTGGCCAAGACCCTAACCCCAAGACTTAACAGTCTTCAATTCACACAATTGGTTAGCCTTGGACTCGGGAATCTGATGCTCACACGAACCTGCCCACTCGTGGTCCTGCCTCTACGAACCTCCCCGCTCGTAGTCCTGCTCTACGAACCTCCCCGCTCGTAGTCCTGCTCTACGGACCTACCCGCCCGTAGTCCAACACATGTGATCCACCAGCCCCCGTACCTCCCCGCACGTGGCATCTCTCAACGTGAGCACGGAACATACGAACCTCCCCGCTCGTATCCCCACGTGAGAGTAACTTGATATGAACCTCCCCGCTCATATCATCACATGTCACACCATCCATGAACCTACCCGCTCATGGCACAGCATCTCCCGATCCAAGCAAAGCATCATCGTCAGTCAAATAACACACCAGGAAGCAAAGAACAACAGCGTCTCCACCTGGCCCGGCCCACTTGCCGCCAGGCGAAACTGCTCCAGACCGCCTGGCGGTATTCACCTCCCGCCAGGCGCCAGCGTGCTCCCAGACCCACTGTTTCCTCGTCACCGCCTGGCGGAGCTCACCATGCCGCCAGGCGCCTCTCAGTGCAGATCCTCTCTCGCTAAGCCTATCGCCTGGCGGCTATCAGTAGACCTCCAGGCGCCACACCAGAACAACACTTTTCTGGTTTATGACACTCCAGTTAATCCAGTTTACCATTTAAATCCCTTCCATAGATCGCATAAGAACTCCAATCTCAACCCTCACATAGGTGAACCTACAATTATCGTATGTAAACAAATACATGTACCTCAACTAGACTTTTGGTTACATACTCACTCTTATGGACCAATAAGGACTCCTCCCTGTGGTGAGTCTACCCCAATCGTGGTTAATCAAGTGTTTATACACTAATCTGACAGATCCATTTGTCCAACTCCTCCAAATAATAAGAACATTGTCCCAACAGTGACTCTCCATACATCCCTCAAAACCCGTCACGATCATGCAACACTTGGTCATAGTGATATCATCAATAGTGGCTTTTTTTCACACACTTATAACATCATACATTCAAGCTAACATATGTAAGTTCATATAGTCAACATGTCTTAGCAAGCACTACCAAAAACATACTCATCAATCACACATCTATATATTTATATATATACATTCACCAATCAAGGCCATACCAGCACTTGAGAACACTTAATCATCCATTAGTAATCATATTATTAAGTTATTAAAACAACAAATCATGACTGATGTATATCTCTATCTGAAGACATCTAATTCAAATCTCCACCGTTCAAAGTGAAGAACAACATGTTGTGAAACACCTTACAAAATTTCGCCTAAATCGGACGGTTAACGAAGCGGGAAATGCAGTTTTTCGAAAACTGCGCAGACCAGAAAAATTGATGGCGCCTGGCGGCATCAACTAGCGCCGGGCGGTTCCTGTTCCACAAAAAGTACGAAAAACAGCGTTTTTCATGAATCAGACACCACGCTTCACTGACATGGCGCCTGGCGGTAACCAACGTGCCGCCAGGCGGTTCCTGCTGTTCCAGGAACCCCAAATCATTTCACCCATGATCATCCCTCGACCCTTACCATCCCGCAATTTGATAATCCAATTGGATCCAAAAAGATGTCCAATAGAACCCATTCACACCAATCACAGAAAACACATACGCACTTACACTAATAGCAACAAACATCAACAAGAACCACGAACGGAGTCGCGCCGCCTGGCAGGGATTCATCGCCGCCAGGCGATTCAAACCAAAACAAGAATAAACATTCATCTCTGATGTGCCGCCTGGCGGTGGGGATAGAACCGCCAGGCGGTTTCTGGGAAAAACCCAGAAACTTCAACAAAACAGCGCGCAACAGATAGGTTTCATGCAATTTCGATCATGAGGTACGACGTAATTGAATAAAACTAAGATAAACACGCAAAGCAACTCCCCTTACCTGGATTCCTTGCTCCAAACACGAATTGATGAGTGTGCTTTGAAGTAAAACCTTCTCCTCTCTTGATTTGTACCCTTTACACCGTTCTTCCTCCCAATTTGTCTCTGTACTGCGTCCAGACCAGATGTTCTCCACCCAACGCCCACGCTCTCATCTCAATATCACTCCTCTTGCTAATTCTCTTCCTTTCCTTTACTAACTACCTCTCTAATTACCCCTTTTTACCACTAAACGAAAATTTAAGTAAAATAAAGCTTAATGATTGATTAAGCCGCTTCTCAAGCTACGTCCAGCCCTCTGAATTGCCCATTCATTGGCTGCTAGGGTTCTCAAACCCCTTCATATTCATATTAATGAAATTTAGCAAAAAGAAAAGTAAGTTAGTTCTCAACAAGGTTTGAACCCACATTCATGTATATACCAAATCAAGGCCAAACCATTCAACCAATCTAGATTTCATGCTAATTCCTACAATTTTAAGAGTTTATTATGATCCATACGAGTTTAATATATAATCACACAAAAACACATAATTTAAATAACATCCAAGTGGCACACATAGGACTCGAACCCAAGTCCTTACACACAATAAAGTACTCTCAACCACTTGAGCTAGTACTTTTCCACGTCATAGCTCCTCGCATTTATTGCCTTAAATATTCTCATTATCCGTCCTAATTAAATAATTAATTAAATAACTATTTAATTTTCCCGGATCTTACACAACTTACCACTCATGTGACCAAGCTTGGATTTGTATAGTAACACCTTCTGGCCTACCTTGAAATCCTTTCTAGCCACAAGCTTTTGGTCATGGAACTTCTTGGTTTTCTCTTTGTAGAACTTTGAATTTTCATAGGCTGCAAGCCTAATCTCCTCTAGTTCTTGCAACTGAAGCTTTCGCTCATTTCCTGCTTCTTCCAAATCCAAGTTGCATGCTTTCACAGCCCAATAGGCTCGATGTTCAATCTCCACAGGTAGATGACAAGCCTTTCCAAAAACCACCCTGAAAGGTGACATACCTATAGGTATTTTGTAGGCTGTCCTGTGTGCCCAAAGTGCTTCATCCAATCTTGTGGCCCAATCCTTTCGACTAGGCTTCACTACTTTCTCTAGTATCTTTTTAATCTCCCTGTTAGAGATCTCTGCTTGTCCATTGGTTTGGGGGTGATATGGTGTAGCAATGCGATGTGTCACCCCATACTTCTTCAACATGTTCTCAAGTAGCCTATTACAGAAATGAGTCCCCTGGTCACTGATGATGGCTCGTGGTATCCCAAATCTGCAGAAAATGTTAGACCTGACAAAACTCATAACAACTCGAGAATCATTAGTCCTCGTAGCTATGGCTTCCACCCATTTGGAGACATAGTCTACAGCAAGCAAAATATAAGAAAACCCAAAAGAAGGAGGAAAAGGACCCATAAAATCAATACCCCAAATATCAAATACCTCACAATATAGCATGGGTTGTTGAGGCATTTCATCCCTTCTTGTAATGGATCTGGCTGCCCTTTGGCACTGCTCACAATTTTCATATACCCTCTGTGCATCTTTAAAAATAGTAGGCCAATATAATCCACAATCCAACACCTTTCTACCTGTTCTTTGTGTGCCATAATGTCCACCAAAAGGAGACGAATGGCAAAACTCAAGCACATGAGGTATCTCGATATCTGGAACACACCTCCTTATGACTTGGTCACTACCAATGCGCCATAAGATTGGGTCTTCCCAGATATAGTACTTTGCCTCACTTTTTAGCTTGATTCTTTCATATTTGGAGAAGGAAGGAGGAATAGCAGAAACAACCAAATAATTAACAATGTCAGCAAACCAAGGTTCAGGAAACATACCTTTCACAGCAGTTAATGCTAGGAGGACTTCATCAGGAAAGTCATCCTTAATAGGAATGTTATCTTCTCCATTTTCAATCCTGCTAAGATGATCAGCTACCAAGTTATGTGCTCCACTTCTGTCTAGAATCTCAATGTCAAACTCTTGGAGCAGTAGCATCCATCTGATCAACCTTGGTTTCGAATCTGCTTTCTTCAGAAGGAATTTTAATGCTGCATGATCAGTATAAACAACTACCTTGGAACCAAGTATATACGGTCTGAATTTGTCCAAGGCAAACACAACAGCCAATAATTCCTTCTCAGTCGTGGTGTAGTTAGCCTGCGCTGTGTCCAACGTTCTAGAAGCATAATATATCACATGTGATAGCTTCCCATCTTTTTGTGCAAGCACCGCTCCTACTGCAAAGTTTGATGCATCACACATCAGCTCGAATGGTAATGTCCAGTCAGGTGGCTGGATGATAGGAGTGGTGGTAAGCGCCTTTTTCAATGTATCAAATGCATCTTTGCACCTCTCTCCAAAGTCAAATACTACATCCTTTTCGACAAGTTGGAGAGAGGGTTGGCTATCTTGCTGAAGTCCTTGATAAACCTCCTGTAAAATCCTGCATGTCCAAGAAAAGATCGAACCTCTTTCACAGAAGATGGGTAAGGCAATTGTGAAATAATATCAATTTTAGCAGGATCTACAGATATACCATTCTTGGAAACAACGTGACCTAAAACTATACCTTGTTCCACCATAAAATGACATTTTTCAAAATTTAGAACAAGGTTAGTTTCTTCACATCTCTCCAAGACTCTAGCAAGATTAGACAAGCAGTGATCAAAAGATGAACCATATACACTAAAATCATCCATAAAAACCTCAATACAATGCTCCAACAAGTCTGTAAAAATACTCATCATACATCGTTGAAATGTTCCAGGAGCATTGCAAAGGCCAAATGGCATGTTCCTATAAGCATATGTACCGAATGGACAAGTAAAGGTAGTTTTATGTTGATCCTCTGGGGCAATACAAATCTGAAAATACCCAGAGAATCCATCAAAAAAACAGTAATAAGACTTACCTGCCAATCGATCTAACATCTGGTCCATGAATGGTAAAGGAAAGTGGTCCTTCCTGGTGGCCTGGTTTAGTCTTCTATAATCAATACAAACCCTTCAGCTATTCTGAATACGAGTAGGAATCAACTCGTTCTTCTCATTCTTGACCACGGTGATCCCAGATTTCTTGGGGACCACATGTACAGGACTCACCCAAGTGCTGTCAGAAATGGGATATATAATACCTGCTTGTAGCAACTTGGTGACTTCCTTCTTCACAACCTCCATCAGTTGAGGATTCAGTCTCCTCTGAGGTTGCCTCACTGGCTTAGCATCCTCCTCCAAGAGTATTCTGTGCATGCAGAAAGAAGGACTAATACCAGGAATATCTGCCAAAGTCCAGCCTATTGCTCGCTTGTGATCTTTGATAACCTGCAATAGCTTTTGTTCCTGCTCGTCAGTAAGCAAGGCAGATATAATAACAGGGAGTTTCCCATCCCTCTCAAGATAAACATATTTCAAATGAGATGGTAAAGGTTTCAACTCCAAAGTGGGTGGCTGTTCCACAGATGGCAACATTTTACTGCCTAAGGTAATTTCAACCACCTCAGCATCACACTTGGACGCCACAGAGGTATCAAATAGTGACACCGCGTCCTCATCATCACCTGTTTTACAATTTTCTCTTTCGTCTAAAATTGAGCCCGAAACATTCGAAAAAGAAAAATCCAAAGAAGAAGAAAAACCAGATAAAACGTCCAAAAGTCCAAAAGCATAATTGTTCACTACATTACTCAATAAATCAATACAAAACAAAGAATGGTCTTCAATTGGGTGCTTCATGGCTTCTAGCACGTTGAACTGCACCTTCTCATCTCCTATCTCCATAGTCAAGGATCCTGCATGCACGTCTATCTTGGTACGTGCTGTCATCATGAATGGTCTTCCCAAGATGATTGTGGTTGAACTCATTCCTTCATCATCCTTCATATCCAAGATGTAGAAATCTGCAGGAAAAATTAACTTGTCCACACGGACAAGCACATCTTCTAGCACACCTGCAGGGTTAATGTGCTACGGTTGGCCAATTGAATGACCACACCAGTAGACTTAAGAGGTCCAAGATGAAGTGAAGTAAAAACAGATAAAGGCATTACATTAATAGAAGCTCCTAAATCTAACATAGCATTGTCAAACTTAGTACTACCTATAATGCAGGGAACAGAAAACATACCTGGATCCTTACACTTTTGCGGCATTCTGACTGCAGGCTTCTTAATTAAGCTAGAGACGTTTCTTCCCATGTTCACTACCTCTTTGTCCATAATACGCCTTCTATGTGTACATAATTCTTTGAGAAACTTGGCGTATTTAGGAATTTGTCTCACAGCATCCAACAAAGGGATGTTTATCTCCACTTTTTTGAAAGTATTCAGGATTTCTTTGTCTAACTCCTCCATCTTTTTAGTTTTTGGTTTCAAACGGTTTGGATAGGGAGGAGGAGAATAAGGAAAAGGATTTTCAGAGGAAGTATTAGGGGATACCAACCTGGAGTTATCACTGGGTGCAGGCATCTCAGATGTTGCTTGTGTTGCTTCATCTGATCTTCCTCTTTCATCATTAGGTACAACTTCATTGTCCTTATCTTCATCTTCTTGGGCATCCAAGACCTTGTATTTGCTTACCCGATCTTAAAGTAATAGCACTTACATTTCGCGGGTTGATTACAGTTTGTGCAGGCAAATTGCTCGAGCCTTGTTGAGACTTTATCTGATTTAACTCATTTGCCATTTGTCCAATTTGATTTTGCAAATTTTGATTGGTTGCTTCCATTGTCTGTTTCAACTCATTGATTTGTCCCTTCATCATGTCAGCCATCATTTTCATCATTGCCTCCATGTTTGAATCACCAGAGGTTGTAGCTGGTTGTGGTTGTTGCCTCTGTTGAGGTGGAACATAGACTTGTTGGTGTTGAGGCTGTTGATTTCCCCATTTTTGGCTGGGATATTCCTTCCAATCTGGGTTGTACTTGTTGGAGGACAAATCATGGTT
The DNA here is from genome assembly GCF_037176805.1 of Vigna unguiculata. Taxonomy (NCBI): domain Eukaryota; kingdom Viridiplantae; phylum Streptophyta; class Magnoliopsida; order Fabales; family Fabaceae; genus Vigna; species Vigna unguiculata. The sequence goes on from NC_140801.1 coordinate 25,775,104, forward strand.
GTATTGCTGCCGAGGTGGTCTATTATTGCCATAGATGTTTGCAGCATATGCTTGAGGTTGTTCATTGTCTAACGTCCCTGTCTCTTTTAACATAGAACAAGCAAAGTTCTATTTTTGTTTTGATTAAGAATTTCTTTTAAGAAATTGTTTGAGACTAGTTTGGAAAACTCTGTCTAGGAAAGACTTGGTATTTAAGTTGTCCACTGAGATGCACCTCTCTTTCCTGGGAGTAGACCCAACGACATCTTAACTTATTTCTTTCTTGAAATCTTTCTCCAAAACAAGAATAGGAAGAAAAAAAAACACACAGGGAAACACTTTCAGGTGGACTGCATAGTGCATGACTCGGGCCAATCCGGGTCAATTTTATCAACTTGATTCAGAACTTGAAAGGAACTTGCGTAAATCACGTAGGAGACTTGAACAGGTGTTCTACTGAAGGAGCACCATCATCATCTGAACCTACCACTGAGAGTGTACCACTAGAATCACCTCCAGTGATTAACATATCTTCTGATCCATCACCTGAACTAGAAATTCAAGAAGATAGAATGAAAGAAAGAACAATAAGAGAGTTGGCTTCACCGGATGCAGCAATTACACAAAACATGTGCATCCAATATCCAGATGGAGAATGTGAGCTTAAGTCTGGGTTAATCCATCTTTTACCCAAATTCCATGGATTAGCAGGAGAAGACCCGTACCATCATTTGAAAGAATTTCATGTTGTTTGTTCATCCATGAGACCTACAACAGTGACAGAGGAACATATCAAGCTTAAGGCTTTTCCATTCTCATTGCAAGATGCCGCTAAGAATTGGTTATACTGCCTTCCTCCAGGATCCATCAATACTTGGGAGACTCTGAAAAGATTATTTCTGGAAAAGTTTTTTCCAGCATCTTGAGTTGCTGCTATTCGCAAAGATATTTATGGGATAAGGCAACAAGAAAGAGAAAGTCTTCACGAGTATTGGGAAAGATTCAAAAAGTTATGTGCTTCTTGTCCTCATCACCAAATAAATGAGCATCTCCTCATTCAATACTTTTATGAGCGATTGAGTATCATGGATAGACAAATGATAGATGCTGCAAGTGGAGGGTCATTGGTGGACAAAACGCCAACAAATGCAAGACAATTGATTGAAACTATGGCGTCGAACCATCAACAATTTTCCACAAGGAGTAATTCTATAACTCTATTGAAGGGAACCCATGGAGTAGAAGCTTCATATGTTGCAGATCACAAGAAATTAGAAGGGAAGTTGGATGACTTAGCGGCCATGGTAAGGACCTTGATAGACTTACAGAAAAAGCCTATCCCTTCTACTTTATGTGGAATTTGTGCTTCTACTAATCATCCTACAGAGGCTTGTTCTATGTTAAAAGAGACAGGGACGTTAGACAATGAACAACCTCAGGCATATGCTGCAAACATCTACGGAAATAATAGACCACCTCGGCAGCAATACAACCATGATTTGTCCTCCAACAAGTACAACCTAGATTGGAAGGAATATCCCAACCAGAAATGGGGAAATCAACAGCCTCAACACCAACAAGTCTATGTTCCACCTCAACAGAGGCAACAACCACAACCAGCTACAACCTCTGGTGACTCAAACATGGAAGCAATGATGAAAATGATGGCTGACATGATGAAGGGACAAATCAATGAGTTGAAACAAACGATGGAAGCAACCAATCAAAACTTGCAGAACCAGATTGGACAAATGGCAAATGAGTTAAATCAGATGAAGTCTCAACAAGGCTCGAGCAATTTGCCTGCACAAATTGTAATCAACCCGCGAAATGTAAGTGCTATTACTTTAAGATCGGGTAAGCAAATACAAGGCCTTGGGGATACCTAAGAAGATGAAGATAAGGACAATGAAGTTGTACCTAATGATGAAAGAGGAAGATCAGATGAAGCAACACAAGCAACATCTAAAATGCCTGCACCTAGTGATAACTCCAGGTTGGTATCCCCTAATACTTACTCTGAAAATTCTTCTCCTTATTCTCCTCCTCCTCCCTATCCAAACCGTTTGAAACCAAAAACTAAAAAGATGGACGAGTTAGACGAAGAAATCTTGAATACTTTCAAGAAAGTGGAGATAAACATCCCTTTGTTGGATGCTGTAAGACAAATTCCTAAATACGCCAAGTTTCTCAAAGAATTATGTACACATAAAAGGTGTATTATGGACAAAGAGGTAGTGAACATGGGAAGAAACGTCTCTAGCTTAATTAAAGAGCTTGCAGTCAGAATGCCGCAAAAGTGTAAGGATCCAGGTATGTTTTCTGTTCCCTGCATTATAGGAAGTACTAAGTTTGACAATGCTATGTTAGATTTAGGAGCTTCCATTAATGTAATGCCTTTATCTGTTTTTACTTCACTTCATCTTGGACCTCTTAAGTCTACTGGTGTGGTCATTCAATTGGCAAACCGTAGCATAGTTAACCCTGCAGGTGTGCTAGAAGATGTGCTTGTCCGTGTGGACAAGTTAATTTTTCCTGCAGATTTTTACATCTTGGACATGAAGGATGATGAAGGAATGAGTTCAACCACAATTATCTTGGGAAGACCATTCATGATGACAGCACGTACCAAGATAGACGTGCATGCAGGATCCTTGACTATGGAGATAGGAGATGAGAAGGTGCAGTTCAATGTGCTAGAAGCCATGAAGCACCCAATTGAAGACCATTCTTTGTTTTGTATTGATTTATTGAGTAATGTAGTGAACAATTATGCTTTTGGACTTTTGGACGTTTTATCTGGTTTTTCCTCTTCTTTGGATTTTTCTTTTTCGAATATTTCGGGCTCAATTTTAGACGAAAGAGAAAATTGTAAAACAGGTGATATTGAGGATGCGGTGTCACTATTTGATACCTTTGTGGCGTCCGAGTGTGATGCTGAGGTGGCTGAAATTACCTTAGGCAGTAAAATGTTGCCATCTATGGAACAACCACCCACTTTGGAGTTGAAACCTTTACCATCTCATTTGAAATATGTTTATCTTGAGAGGGATGGGAAACTCCCTGTTATTATATCTGCCTTGCTTACTGATGAGCAGGAACAAAAGCTATTGCAGGTTATCAAAGATCACAAGCGAGCAATAGGCTGGACTTTGGCAGATATTCTTGGTATTAGTCCTTCTTTCTGCATGCACAAAATACTCTTGGAGGAGGATGCTAAGCCAGTAAGGCAACCTTAGAGGAGACTGAATCCTCAGCTGATGGAGGTTGTGAAGAAAGAAGTCACCAAGTTACTACAAGCAGGTATTATATATCCCATTTCTGACAACACTTGGGTGAGTCCTGTACATGTGGTCCCCAAGAAATCTGGGATCACCGTGGTCAAGAATGAGAAGAACGAGTTGATTCCTACTCGTATTCAGAATAGCTGGAGGGTCTGTATTGATTATAGAAGACTAAACTAGGCCACTAGAAAGGACCACTTTCCTTTACCATTCATGGACCAGATGTTAGATCGATTGGTAGGTAAGTCTCATTATTGTTTTCTTGATGGATTCTCTGGGTATTTTCAGATTTGTATTGCCCTAGAGGATCAACATAAGACTACTTTTACTTGTCCATTCGGTACATATGCTTATAGGAAAATGCCATTTGGCCTTTGCAATGCTCCTGGAACATTTCAGCGATGTATGATGAGTATTTTTACAGATTTGTTGGAGCATTGTATTGAGGTGGATGATTTTAGTGTATATGGTTCATCTTTTGATCACCTCTTGTCTAATCTTGCTAGAGTCTTGGAGAGATGTGAAGAAACTAACCTTGTTTTAAATTTTGAAAAATGTCATTTTATGGTGGAACAAGGTATAGTTTTAGGTCACGTTGTTTCCAAGAATGGTATATCTGTAGATCCTGCAAAAATTGATATTATTTCACAATTGCCTTACCCCTCTTCTGTGAAAGAGGTTCAATCTTTTCTAGGACATGCAGGATTTTACAAGAGGTTTATCAAGGACTTCAGCAAGATAGCCAACCCTCTCTCCAACTTGTTGCAAAAGGATGTGGTATTTGACTTTGGAGAGAGGTGCAAAGACGCGTTTGATACATTGAAAAAGGCGCTTACCACCACTCCTATCATCCAGCTACCTGATTGGACATTACCATTCGAGTTGATGTGTGATGCATCAAACTATGCAGTAGGAGCGGTGCTTGCACAAAAAGATAGGAAGCTATCACATGTGATATATTATGCTTCTAGAACGTTGGACACAACGCAGGCTAACTACACCACGACTGAGAAGGAATTATTGGCTGTTGTGTTTGCCCTGGACAAATTCAGACCGTATATACTTGGTTCCAAGGTAATTGTTTATACTGATCATGCAGCATTAAAATTCCTTCTGAAGAAAGCAGATTCGAAACCAAGGTTGATCAGATGGATGCTATTGCTCCAAGAGTTTGACATTGAGATTCTAGACAGAAGTGGAGCACATAACTTAGTAGCCGATCATCTTAGTAGGATTGAAAATGGAGAAGATAACATTCCTATTAAGGATGACTTTCCTGATGAAGTCCTCCTAGCATTGACTGCTGTGAAAGGTATGTTTCCTAAACCTTGGTTTGCTGACATTATTAATTATTTGGTTGTTTCTGCTATTCCTCCTTCCTTCTCCAAATATGAAAGAATCAAGCTAAAAAGTGAGGCAAAGTACTATATCTAGGAAGACCCAATCTTATGGCGCATTGGTAGTGACCAAGTCATAAGGAGGTGTGTTCCAAATATCGAGATACCTCATGTGCTTGAGTTCTGTGATTCGTCTCCTTTTAGTGGACATTATGGCACATAAAGAACAGGTAGGAAGGTGTTGGATTGTGGATTATATTGGCCTACTATTTTTAAAGATGCACAGAGGGTATATGAAAATTGTGAGCAGTGCCAAAGGGCAGCCAGATCCATTACAAGAAGGGATGAAATGCCGCAACAACCCATGCTATATTGTGAGGTATTTGATAATTGGGGTATTGATTTTATGGGTCCTTTTCCTCCTTCTTTTGGGTTTTCTTATATTTTGCTTGCTGTAGACTATGTCTCCAAATGGGTGGAAGCCATAGCTACAAGGACTAATGATTCTCGAGTTATTATGAGTTTTGTCAGGTCTAACATTTTCTGCAGATTTGGGATACCACGAGCCATCATCAGTGACCAGGGGACTCATTTATGTAATAGGCTACTTGAGAACATGTTGAAGAAGTATGGGGTGACACATCGCATTGCTACACCATATCACCCCCAAACTAATGGGCATGTAGAGATCTCTAACAGGGAGATTAAAAAGATACTAGAGAAAGTAGTGAAGCCTAGTCGAAAGGATTGGGCCACAAGATTGGATGATGCACTTTGGGCACACAAGACAGCCTACAAAACACCTATAGGTATGTCACCTTTCAGGGTGGTTTTTGGAAAGGCTTGTCATCTACTTGTGGAGATTGAACATCGGGCCTATTGGGCCGTGAAAGCATGCAACTTGGATTTGGAAGAAGCAGGAAATGAGCCAAAACTTCAGTTGCAAGAACTAGAGGAGATTAGGCTTGCAGCCTATGAAAATTCAAAATTCTACAAAGAGAAAACCAAGAAGTTCCATGACCAAAAGCTTGTGGCTAGAAAGGATTTCAAGGTAGGCCAGAAGGTGTTACTATACAAATCCAAGCTTGGTCACATGAGTGGTAAGTTGCGCTCTACTTGGGAAGGACCATACATTGTTACAGAGGTCTTCCCTTATGGAGCAGTGGAGATCAAGGAAGAATCCTCAGCAAGAACTTTTAAAGTTAATGGGCATCGTATTCGGATATTCAATGAAAATCAAGATATGCTGAACAAGACGATGGATGGGATGAACTTGACTTCTCCCTCATACCTTCCACCTTGAGCAGGTAAGTACACTTCATACTTTTTCTTTGCATTTTATACATATTGAATACATTGAGGACAATGCATGGATAAAGTGTGGGGGTGTGGGGAGATTTCCCCCTTTTCTGATTTTGTTTTCTATTTGTTTTGTTTTTCCTTTTCTATTTTTGTTTTCTGTTTGTTTTTATTTTAAAAAAAAAGTTTCTGTTTTCAATAAAACATATTGACATTGGATTTTTGGATTTGATTTACTAATTGGAACGATCATAATTCTGGGAAAATAAAAGTCATGTGCTATGAGTGGATTGTTGTCTGTGATTTACTAATTGAGTTGATTTGAGAGTTTCTGGAATAAATCTTTTGTGAAAGAGTTTTTGACCTTGTGAGTTTTGAGCTTTATTGTAAGGATGAACTACCATGTGTCATTCCTATTTTTCTTGTGTGATTTGCTCATGTCTTGTTGGTACTCAAATGTTTAGCTTGATTCTGTTGTTTTGCATCTTAGGTGAACATGCATGATTTGATATGACTGAGGCATTTCTTGTTTTTAGCTACTTGGCCAAATAAGCTAACCATGACATTGATCCATTGGTAGCCCTATGAGCTTAAACCTCTTTTTCTTGTTTTGAGCATACTGTTAAACCTTAAAAAGAAAAAGACCATGTTTTTCCTTACCTTAGGGAGAAAGAAGGAGCTAGTGGATTATGTTGAGATTGGTTGAGGAATAAAGTGTGGGGGTGAGTATTTCCCCCACAAAGTTATAAAAATGGCAAAAAGGAAAATAATTGTTGATGACAGAGTGTTGAAATGAAAAATGATTGCTGTTTGAAAAAGAGCAACAAAGGATAAAAGAGAAAAAAAAACAAACAAAGAAAAAAACAAGGGATTGTTTTTGAAACTATGCTCCATAACTCTTTCTTCCTTACTTTTTCAAAAATACACAAATCCTAAAGTTTTTCCTACCTTTGCCTTGGCCTCATTATAACCTTGAAAAGTCCTCATGACTTTTGAATGCATGTTTTCTGAAAGCTGTGAATATTAGAGTCTTGCTAAGCATTGAGAGTGTTTACTTGTATGGGTATTTTGAGTGAAAACACAAGCCAAAACACTTGAGCGAATTTTGGTGAGAAAATATACATTTAACTTGAGTGTTTCTCTTTCATATTTGATTATCTTGTAAACTCAAAAGATTAACTCATGTGTGAAAAACATAATTTTATCCATTTGTTTGTGCATGACAACATGATTTCTAGAAGATTGATCTGTTTCCATTTGTATTCATTTCTTTAATCCACTGAAAATATGGAATAAAAGACCTCAGAATAAAGTTTTGAAATTGTTCAATTTTGCCCAGGAGTGCAAAAGGATAAGTGTGGGTGTGTGATGAGTTCAAATTTTTGCCCTCATTTAATATTTAAATTTGGGGATTTAATTGAATTTTCTGTACAGCACCTCCACGATAACCATCCTCTTCGTTCGCACAACTGCTGCGCGCCTCCGACCACCACACTTCACGCACCAGCAGCCTCCATTCCAGTGAACACCACCACCGCAAGCCACCCTCATTCTCGTCCATTCCTCGCGCGCCTGCACCTGCTCCATTCCCGCAACCTTCACGTCGCAGCATCTTCTCCGCAACGCAGCTACAGCGCGCCACACACACAGATATGCGCGAACCAGCAGCCACAACGAAGCACACAAAAGGAATAGTTGCAGCAACCACCATCTTCTCCTCACGGACCATGACGCAGTAGCACCACCACGCCCGCCGGAGCAGCATTCGCGTAGCCAGATCGGAGAAGAAGAGTTCGCTGGAGAAGGAGGAGCAGCCGTGCCGTCAGCCGCGCCATTGCAGCAGCCACAAGCCTCCATGAAACCCTAAATGCAGCAAACCCTAGTCTAGAGAGAGAAAGTGCACTCTGCGCCACGTGTCAGCATCTGATAGGCAGTCAACTGGTCAAACTCTGGTCAAAATGGTCAAACTCTAGTCGACTTGTCAAACTCTGGTCAAAACTGTAAAAATGGTTAAATAAGAGGGGCAGAATTGGAAATTGGACAGGAATTAAGTTGCTAATTAATTAAATAAAAATAAAAGATTTTAGCAACTGACAAATAAAGCCCAAAGTCCAGTTGAAACCTATATAAAGAGACTTAAGGGAGTAGAAACGGGACAGAACTTAGACACTTAGAACTCTCTGATTTTTGCAGATATTGTCTCCACCACATCTCTCATTTTTTGCTTTTATTTTCTTTCCTTCATATCATCATGTATTCCATCAAAGCCATGGAGGGCTAAGCTTTAAAGGTTGTAACTGAATTCTTAACTGGATTCTGAGGTTAGGTGAATTTATATGTTTGTTATTTTGATTATTGTTGTGGTTTTTGTTTATCTATGTCCTTTGCTTCTTAATCGAATAGAAAATAATGATTTTAAATCTACATGCATGCTAATCATATGAGTTAAAAGGTTTTTAAATTAAATTGAGACTTTACTTTGATTTTGTTTACAAACTTTCATTTGATTAAATATGTTTTTGCCAATAATTGAGACTTTAATTTGATTAGAGGTAATTACTTTAACTAAAATTAGTCAAGACTTTACTTTGATTAATTAAGTTTTCTATTTGGTAAAGAAACAAAAGAATAGACATGATTAGGCATAGTAAAATTAATTGAGACTGTACTTTGATTGAATTTACTATGGACAATCTAACAATTCTCACTTTTAATTGAGACTGTACTTTGATTAAAAGTGAGGATGCCAACAAATGAATTGAGTCTTTACATTGATTGATTTGTAAATCAACAACAATAATTAATTTAACAATAATCTCTAGATAACCAATGAAGAATCTTATTTAGAAAAAGCAGTGGAATTGACCTATTTACTATTATTGTGTTTACAATCTTCCGTGTCATTTTCTTTGCACATCAAAATCCCCCTATTTTTATAGTTGCTAGTTTTAATTGCCATTTTAAGAATCAAATATTCGAGATCAATTCCGTATTCGTTGTGAGACGACTCAGGGTTGTCTTAACCCTACTATTTTGTTCACTACTAACTGGCAATACTGAAGTTGCTAAAGTAGTGGTAATTTGATCGCCTAACGACAGCAATATCAAGCCTTTTAGGATATTTTTAGTGTAGACTAGAGAATTAGTTCTTTACTTCAATTTATATATTAATTAGTTGCTTTTAGACTAGTTTAGTGATAACCAAGATTAGAGTAGCATTGTTCTTTATTTCTTAGTTCTATGAATCTTAGTTTATAGTTTATTTGATAAATTAGAATGTTTTTCTAATTTTTCCTATTACCTATAGAATTTTAGGTCATATTTACTTTCTTAACCATATTGATTTAGTTTTAGTTTTGATCTTAGCATAGCATATAATAGTCTAGTTAGCTTGTTAAGATATAGGTTCTTTTAGTTGTTAATTGATGATACGTGTAGATTTAAAATTCCTTGGATCCAGTTGTTGTTTTGAATTTAGATAACCATTTCCTTTGTTGTTTTTAGAGCAGATAACAATTTCAGTTTAGAAAGTAGTTTGCTGTTAAATAAATTTTAACATTTTATATTCTTTTATATGTTAGACTTTCATTCTTTTGGTATTATGCAATATTTTTTTAGTTTAGATAGTTAATATCTTCATTCATTCACTAGTAAATAATTACAACAGTAAATAATTTTCTTTTAATCCATGATAAGTTGTGAGGTGTAATTGAGTTGAGAAGAATGAACTTGTAACCTGTGTTTCTAGGTGAACATGGAAATTAAGGAGAGTGAAATTGGAACCTAACCTGTATGAGATAGAAGTCAATGTTGTGAGTGGACAAAGTTTGCTGACAAAGAATAACTTGGTGCTACGAAACAAAATCCTGGAGTTGATCACAATAATGAGGCAAATGGCTCTGAATCAGCAAGTGCAATTCCAGCACAACCAATGGTGAAGCACAAGTCTTGAACAATTAAATATGCATATTGAACTTTCTTTTTCGTTGTGAATAACATGTATCTAGGAAATTTCCATTTTGTTATGAGGAGTTCCTTGTAAATTTCAATATTCTTGTACAATTCAACTTTTTTGCCCGTGATACAAAATAAAACCTCATTGTCTGTAATCCTAAATTGCCACCCATAATATTAAATACACTGAAAAATTTAAAATGTGGAGGTTGAGGAAGTTGTTTTACTTTTCTACTAATTTTGTGAGTGTTGCTTATACTACATCAAGGAGAGTGAGAAGTTTTATAGTCTTGAAAAAAAATTTTAAGGGGATAAAGGCAATTGAGAGATCAAGACTGCATATCTCCTATTTTTCATGCTTAATCAATTTATTCACTGTCATCTCAGAGACAAACTAAGAATAAATAAGACTAGGAGTTATTATCTATAGAATTATTTGTTAAATTTATCTAGCTTTCTAAAAGAATTTTTTTTTTCAAGACTACATCTAAATGTCTATTGACTAATATGCATTTCATGTGTGTTGTGATATACCTCCCCATTAGAGAATCACAAAAGTGTTAATGTGTGTATTGGTTAACATGAGATGCACTGCAGGTTTGCGTTCACACTATAATAATTGTGTAATGTTCAAAGAATTGAAATATCATCAGTGCATTTCCGTTTCCTTTGCTTTTGCAGGTTCAAGTAGAGCTCTCCACTACCTTGGACAGCAATCAATGCATCAGGGGGGCATTTGTTATTACTTTGCTGGTGGGTCACATTTTTTATGCAGCAATAAATAGAATAATAAAAGTTTAGGATGGCTATCATGTAATGAGTGAGCTGAAATTAAAGCCGTGCTGAGGCTGCAGATGTGGAGGTTCTTTCCCTATAATCTTTTTCTTTTTCAATATTGTTGATAATAATATGGTCATGACACCTATATTTTTCTTTTACACGGTGCAGGTTTCTCAATGCCATCAAGTAATATCTTTGCTTGTCATTATTAAAGAACAATGTCCTGTCAACAATGAACATTTTCCAACTTTGGTGTTCCATTTTCATAAACTTGTTATCAAAATTCAGATCAGGCTTGATAAAGGAAATTGGCAAATATTTTTTATGTCACGGTCTTCACCACTGGCAACACAGTTTGTTTGAAACTGTTGAAGGTCTAGGTTTCTATTTAACATGCACATGAGCTTTGTATATTTAAGCATGTTTATAGATATTAGGCTAATAGGTAGATATTGTTGTACTATTGATTAGCATAATAGGAATGAAGGTATTGTTGTACTGTTGATTAGCATAATATGAATGAAAGTGGTGATATGAATGGATCATAAATGAAGCACGTGGGATTTATTTAATTTTTATGTAAGAATTCATTATATTATTCAGGTAAATAAGATAGTAGTACATGAAGTACCCTTGGCATATTTTTCATTGTGATGTTTGGTATTAAATGAAGCACGTGAGATTATTGTCGTTTATACTTTTATTAGTCAAGAGTTAATGGAATTTATTTATTTTTTTATGTAAAAACTCATTATATATATATATAAAGGATATTAAAATGTTTTAATTTTTTTATTTTTCATTTGTATTTGAGTTATCTACGAAATTCTTCGTATGTAATTTACCTACACAAGTTTTCGTAGGTAATTATCTACGAAAACTTTCATAGGTAATTTATTTACGAAATATTTCGTAGGTAACTTGAATATTGGATAACAAATTTTTTGACGACTATTTTCGTAGATAATTATGGACGCTCTAATTTCGTAGATAATATTCATAGATAAGTTATCTACGAAGTATATTGTCGTAGATAAAGTTACCTCCCAGTCCAATACCTACGAAATTTGTTTCGTAGGTAATTTCTAGATAACAACACATTACCTACGAAAAAAGCACATTACCTACGAAAATGTGGCGTAGATAATAAGCTGATTTCTTGTAGTGATATATGTGCAAAAATGGCCCATCATTGAAATATAGGCTATATGTTTTTTTAGTGTTGACAACTTCATAAAATTCTCAACACATAATCAATTAACCCAAAGCTAAAAAAAAGACTAATTAAGAAATTTGACATTAAACAATTAGTAATAATCTTCATAAAAGGAGGAAAACACAAAATAATTACACAAACAATTTCTTAAGAAGTATGACGGACAAAATCAAAATGAGAAAATAATTTGATCTTTTAACAACATTGATAGTAACAATGTAGATTCAAAAAGTCGTTCATGTGCATATTCAGTTACAACAAAAAAGAGTGCAATTTTGTGGTATTAACCATTGTTTCTTCATTAGATTAGGAAGAGAGGATACTTTCATATCTGTGCAGAGATGGCCCATCATTGAAATATAGACTCTATGTTTTATTTAATGTTGACAACTTCATAAAATTCTCAACACATAATCAATTAACCGAAAGCTAAAAAAAAGACTAATTAAGAAATTTGACATTAAACAATTAGTAATAATCTTCACAGAAGGAGGAAAACACAAAATAATTACACAAACAATCTCATAAGAAGTATGACGGACAAAAATTTGATTTTTTAACAACATTGACACTAACAATGTAAATTCAAAAAGTCATTCATGTGCATATCCAATCACAATAGAAAAGAGTGGAATTTAGTGGTATTAACCGATGTTTCTTCATTAGATTATGAAGAGAGGATACCTTTATATCTGTGCAGAGATGACCATCATTGAAATATAGGCTATATGTTTTTTTTTTTGTTGACAACTTCATCAAATTCTCAACACATAATCAATTAACCCAAAGCTAAAAAAAAGACTAATTCAGAAATTTGACATTAAATAATTAGTAATAATATTCACTGAAGGAGGAAAAGACAAAATAATTACACAAACAATTTCATAAGAAGTATGACAGACAAAATCAAAATGAGAAAATAATTTGAATTTTTAACAACATTGATACTAACAATGTAGATTCAAAAAGTCGTTCATGTGCATAGGCAATCACAACAAAAAGGAGTAGAATTTTGTGGTTTTAACCATTGTTTCTTCATTAGATTATGAAGAGAGCATACTTTCATATCTTTGCAGAGATGACCCATCATTGAAATATAGACATATGTTTTTTTTAGTGTTGACAACTTCATAAAATTCTCAACACATAATCAATTAACCCAAAGCTAAAAAAAAGACTAATTAAGAATTTTGACATTAAACAATTAGTAATAATCTTCGCAGAAGGAGGAAAACACAAAATAATTACACAAACAATTTCATAAGAAGTATGACAGACAAAATCAAAATGAGAAAATAATTTGATCTTTTAACAACATTGATACTAACAATGTAGATTCAAAAAGTCGTTTATGTGCCTATTCAGTTACAACAAAAAAGAGTGGAATTTTGTGGTATTAACCATTGTATCTTCATTAGATTAGGAAGAGAGGATACTTTCATATCTGTGCAGAGATGGCCCATCATTGAAATATAGACTCTATGTTTTTTTTAGTGTTGCCAACTTCATAAAATTCTCAACACATAATCAATTAACCGGAAGCTAAAAAAAAGACTAATTAAGAAATTTGACATTAAACAATTAGTAATAATCTTCACAGAAGGAGGAAAACACAAAATAATTACACAAACAATCTCATAAGAAGTATGACGGACAAAAATTTGATTTTTTAACAACATTGATACTAAAAATGTAAATTCAAAAAGTCATTCATGTGCATATCCAATCAACACAGAAAAAAATGGAATTTAGTGGTATTAACCGATGTTTCTTCATTAGATTATGAAGAGAGTATACCTTTATATCTGTGCAGAGTTGACCCATCATTGAAATATAGGCAATATGTTTTTTTTGTGTTGACAACTTCAGAAAATTCTCAACACATAATCAATTAACCCAAATCTACAAAACAAACTAATTAAGAAATTTCACATTAAACAATTAATAATAATCTTCACTGAAGGAGGAAAACACAAAATAAATACACAAACAATTTCATAAGAAGTATGACGGACAAAATCAAAAATGAGAAAATAATTTGATTGTTTAACAACATTGATACTAACAATGTAGATTCAAAAAGTCGTTCATGTTCATATTCAATTACAACAGAAAAGAGTGGAATTTAGTAATATTAACCATAATTTCTTCTTTAGATTATGAAGAGGGGATACTTTCATATATGTGCAGAGATGGCTTATCAATTGAAATATAGCCTATATATTTTTTTTAGTGTTGACAACTTCATAAAATTCTCAACACATAATCAATTAACCCAAAGCTTAGAAAAAGACTAATTAAGAAATTTGAGATTAAACAGTTAGTAATAATCTTCACTAAAGGAGGAAAATAGAAAATAATTACACCAACAATTTCATAAGGAGTATGACGGACAAAATCAAAATGAGAAAATATTTTGATTTTTTAACAACATTGATACTAACAATGTATATTCAAAAAGTCATTCATGTGCATATCTAATCAAAACAAAAAAGTGTGGAATTTAGTGTTATTAACCATTGTTTCTTCGTTAGATTATGAAGAGAGGATACTTTCATATCTGTGCAGAGATGACCTATGAATTGAAATATAGGCTATATGTTTTTTTTAGTGTTGACAACTTCAAAAAATTCTCAACACATAATCAATTAACCCAACGCTAAAAAAAAGACTAATTCAGAAATTTGACATTAGATAATAAGTAATAATCTTCACAGAAGGAGGAAAACACAAAATAATTACACAAACAATTTCATAAGAAGTATGACGGACAAAATCAAAATGAGAAAATAATTTGATCTTTTAACAACATTGATACTAACAATGTAGATTCAAAAAGTCGTTCATGTGCATATTCAGTTACAAAAAAAAAAGAGTGGAATTTTGTGGTATCAACCATTGTATCTTCATTAGATTAGGAAGAAAGGATACTTTCATATCTGTGCAGAGATGACCTATGAATTGAAATATAGGCTATATGTTTTTTTTAGTGTTGACAACTTCATAAAATTCTCAACACATAATCAATTAACCGAAAGCTAAAAAAAACGACTAATTAAGAAATTTCACATTAAATAATTAATAATAATCTTAACAGAAGGAGGAAAACACAAAATAAATACACAAACAATTTCATAAGAAGTAAAACGGACAAAATCAAAATGAGAAAATAATTTGATCTTTTAACAATATTGATACAAACAATGTAGATTCAAAAAGTCATTCATGTGCATATCCAATCACAACAAAAAAAGAATGGAATTTAGTGGTATTAACCATTGTTTCTTCATTAGATTATGAAGAGTGCATACTTCATAAAACTCTCAACACATAATCAACTAATCTAAATCTAAAAAACTGACTAATTAAGAAATTGACATTAAACAATTAACAATAATCTTCACTGAAGGAGGACAACACAAAATAAATACACAAACAATTTCATAAGAAGTATGACGGACAAAATCAAAATGAGAAAATAATTTGATTTTTTAACAACAGTGATACTAACAATGTAGATGCAAAAAGTCGTTCATTTGCATAGGCAATCAGAACAAAAAAGAGTGGAATTTTGTGGTATCAACCATTGTTTCTTCATTAGATTATGAAGAGTGGATACTTTTATATCTGTGCAGAAATGGCCCATCATTGAAATATAGGCTATATATTTTCTTTAGTGTTGACAACTTCATAAAGTTCTCAACACATAATCAATTAACCCAAAGCTAAAAAAAACGACTAATTAAGAAATTTCACATTAAATAATTAATAATAATCTTAACAGAAGGAGGAAAACACAAAATAATTACACAAACAATTTCATAAGAAGTAAGATGGACAAAATCAAAATGAGAAAATAATTTGATCTTTTAACAATATTTATACTAACAATGTAGATTCAAAAAGTCATTCATGTGCATATCCAATCACAACAAAAAAAGAATGGAATTTAGTTGTATTAACCATTGTTTCTTCATTAGATTATGAAGAATGGATACCTCATAAAACTCTCAACACATAATCAATTAATCTAAATCTAAAAAACAGACTAATTAAGAAATTGACATTAAACAATTAATAATAATCTTCACTGAAGGAGGAAAACACAAAATATATACACAAACAATTTCACAAGAAGTATGACGGACAAAATCAAAATGAGAAAATAATTTGATTTTTTAACAACATTGATACTAACAATGTAGATTCAAAAAGTCGTTCATGTGCATAGGCAATCACAACAAAAAAGAGTGGAATTTAGTGATATTAACCATAGTTTTTTCGTTAGATTATGAAGAGGGGATACTTTCATATATGTGCAGAGATGGCTTATCAATTGAAATATAGGCTATATGTGTTTTTTAGTGTTGACAACTTCATAAAATTCTCAACACATAATCAATTAACCCAAAGCTAAAAAAAAGACTAATTCAGAAATTTGACATTAAATAATAAGTAATAATCTTCACAGAAGGAGGAAAACACAAAATAATTACACAAACAATTTCATAAGAAGTAAGACGGACAAAATCAAAATGAGAAAATAATTTGATCTTTTAACAATATTGATACTAATAATGTAGATTCAAAAAGTCATTCATGTGCATATCCAATCACAACAAAAAAGAGTGGAATTTAGTGGTATTAACCATTGTTTCTTCATTAGATTATGAAGAGTGGATACTTCATAAAATTCTCAACACAGAATCAATTAATCTAAATCTAAAAAACAAATTAATTAAGAAATTGACATTAAACAATTAATAATAATCTTCACTGAAGGAGGAAAACACAAAATAAATACACAAACAATTTCATAAGAAGTATGACGGACAAAATCAAAATGAGAAAATAATTTGATTGTTTAACAACATTGATACTAACAATGTAGATTCAAAAAGTCGTTCATGTGCATATTCAATTACAACAAAAAAGAGTGCAATTTAGTGATATTAACCATAGTTTCTTCGTTAGATTATGAAGAGGGGATACTTTCATATATGTGCAGACATGGCTTATCAATTGAAATATAGGCTATATGTTTTTTTTAGTGTTGACAACTTCATAAAATTCTCAACACATAATCAATTAACCCAAAGCTAAAAAAAAGACTAATTCAGAAATTTGACATTAAATAATAAGTAATAATCTTCACAGAAGGAGGAAAACACAAAATAATTACACAAACTATTTCATAAGAAGTGTGACAGACAAAATCAAAATAAGAAAATAATTTTATTTTTTAACAACATTGATACTAACAATGTAGATGCAAAAAGTCGTTCATGTGCATAGGCAATCAGAACAAAAAAGATTGGAATTTTGTGGTATAAACCATTATTTCTTTATTAGATTATAAAGAGTGGATACTTTCATATCTGTGCAGAAATGGCCCATCATTGAAATATAGGCTATATGTTTTCTTTAGTGTTGACAACTTCATAAAGTTCACAACACATAATCAATTAACCCAAAGCTAAAAAAAAGACTAATTCAGAAATTTAACATTAAATAATTAGTAATAATCTTCACAGAAGGAGGAAAACACAAAATAATTACACAAACAATTTCATAAGAAGTGTGACAGACAAAATCAAAATAAGAAAATAATTTTATTTTTTAACAACATTGATACTAACAATGTAGATGCAAAAAGTCGTTCAGGTGCATAGGCAATCAGAACAAAAAAGAGTGGAATTTTGTGGTATAAACCATTCTTTCTTTATTAGATTATGAAGAGTGGATACTTTCATATCTGTGCAGAAATGGCCCATCATTGAAATATAGGCTATATGTTTTCTTTAGTGTTGACAACTTCATAAAGTTCACAAGACATAATCAATTAACCCAAAGCTAAAAAAACGACTAATTAAGAAATTTCACATTAAATAATTAATAATAATCTTAACAGAAGGAGGAAAACACAAAATAATTACACAAACAATTTCATAAGAAGTAAGACGGACTAAATCAAAATGAGAAAATAATTTGATCTTTTAACAATATTGATACTAACAATGTAGATTCAAAAACACATTCATGTGCATATCCAATCACAACAAAAAAAGAATGGAATTTAGTTGTATTAACCATTGTTTCTTCATTAGATTATGAAGAATGGATACCTCATAAAACTCTCAACACATAATCAATTAATCTAAATCTAAAAAACAAACTAATTAAGAAATTGACATTAAACAATTAATAATAATCTTCACTGAAGGAGGAAAACACAAAATATATACACAAACAATTTCATAAGAAGTATGACGGACAAAATCAAAATGAGAAAATAATTTGATTTTTTAACAACATTGATACTAACAATGTAGATTCAAAAAGTCGTTCATGTGCATAGGCAATCACAACAAAAAAGAGTGGAATTTAGTGATATTAACCATAGTTTTTTCGTTAGATTATGAAGAGGGGATACTTTCATATATGTGCAGAGATGGCTTATCAATTGAAGTATAGGCTATATGTTTTTTTTAGTGTTGACAACTTCGTAAAATTCTCAACACATAATCAATTAACCCAAAGCTAAAAAAAGACTAATTCAGAAATTTGACATTAAATAATAAGTAATAATCTTCACAGAAGGAGGAAAACACAAAATAATTACACAAACAATTTCATAAGAAGTAAGACGAACAAAATCACAATGAGAAAATAATTTTATCTTTTAACAATATTGATACTAATCATGTAGATTCAAAAAGTCATTCATGTGCATATCCAATCACAACAAAAAAGAGTGGAATTTAGTGGTATTAACCATTATTTCTTCATTAGATTATGAAGAGTGGATACTTCATAAAATTCTCAACACAGAATCAATTAATCTAAATCTAAAAAATAGACTAATTAAGAAATTGACATTAAACAATTAATAATAATCTTCACTGAAAAATTTCATAAAATTCTCGACACATAATCAATTAACCCAAAGCTAAAAAAAAGACTAATTAAGAAATTTGACATTAAACAATTAGTAATAATCTTCATAGAAGGAGGAAAACACAAAATAATTACAGAAACAATTTCATAAGAAGTATGACAGACTAAATCAAAATGAGAAAATAATTTGATTTTTTAACAACATTGATACTAACAATGTAGATTCAAAAAGTCGTTCATGTGCATATGCAATCACAACAAAAAAGAGTGGAATTTTGTGGTTTTAACCATTGTTTCTTCATTAGATTATGAAGAGAGGATACATTCATATCTGTGCAGAGATGACTTATCAATTGAATATAGGTTATATGTTTTTTTTAGTGTTAACAACTTCATAAAATTCTCGACACATAATCAATTAACCCAAACCTAAAAAAAATACTAATTAAGAAATTTGACATTAAACAATTAGTAATAATCTTCATAGAAGGTGGAAAACACAAAATAATTACACCACCAATTTCATAAGAGGTATGATGGACAAAATCAAAATGTGAAAATAATTTGATTTTTTAATAACATTGATACTAACAATGTAGATTCAAAAAGTAATTCATGTGCATACCCAATCACAACAAAAAAGAGTGGAATTTAATGGTATTAACCATTGTTTCGTCATTAGATTATGAAGAGAGGATACTTTCATATCTGTGCAGAAATGGCCCATCATTGATATATAGGCCATATGTTTTCTTTAGTGTTGACAACTTCATAAAATTCTCAACACATAATCAATTAACCCAAAGCTAAAAGAAAAGACTAATTAAGAAATTTGACATTAAATAATTAGTAATAATATTCACCGAAGGAGGAAAACACAAAATAATTACACAAACAATTTCATAAGAAGTATGACGGACAAAATCAAAATGAGAAAATAATTTGATTTTTTAACAACATTGATACTAACAATGTAGATTCAAAAAGTCGTTCATGTGCATAGGCAACCACAACAAAAAAGAGTGGAATTTTCTCGTTTTAACCATTGTTTCTTCATTAGATTATGAGGAGAGGATACTTTCATATCTGTGCAGAGATGAGTTATCAATTGAAATATAGGTTATATGTTTTTTTTAGTGTTGACAACTTCATAAAATTCTCGACACATAATCAATTAACCCAAAGCTAAAAAAAAGACTAATTAAGAAATTTGACATTAAACAATTAGTAATAATCTTCATAGAACGAGGAAAACACAAAATAATTACACAAACAATTTCATAAGAAGTATGACAAACTAAATAAAAATGAGAAAATAATTTGATTTTTTAACAACATTGATACTAACAATGTAGATTCAAGAAGTCGTTCATGTGCATATTCAATCACAACAAAAAAGAGTGGAATTTAGTGGTATTAACCATTGTTTCTTCATTAGATTTTTAAGAGAGGATACTTTCATATCTGTGCAGAGATGGCTTATCAATTGAAATATAGTTTATATGTTTTTTTTAGTGTTGACAACTTCAGAAAATTCTCAACACATAATCAATTAACCCAATGCTAAAAAAAAGACTAATTAAGAAATTTGACATTAAACAATTAGTAATAATCTTCACAGAAGGAGGAAAACCCAAAATAAGTACATAAAGAATTTCATAAGAAGTATGATGGACAAAATCAAAATGACAAAATAATTTGATTTTTTAACAACATTGATACTAACAATGTAGATTCAAAAAGTCATTCATGTGCATATCCAATCACAACAAAAAAAAAGTGGAATTTAGTGGTATTAACCATTGTTTCTTCGTTACATTACGAAGATGGATACTTTCATATCTGTGCAGAGATGGCATATCAATTGAAATATAGGTTATATGTTTTTTTTAGTGTTGACAACTTTATAAAATTCTCAACACATAATCAATTAACCCAAAGCTAAATAAAAGACTAATTAAGAAATTTGAAAATCAAAATAATTAAAAAAACAATTTCATAAGAAGTATGATGGACAAAATACAAATTTGAAAATAATTTGAATTTTTAACGACATTGATACTAACAATGTAGATTGAAAAATTCGTTCGTGTGCATATTCAATTACAACAAAAGAGAGTGGAATTTAGTGATATTAACCATAGTTTCTTTGTTAGATTATGAAGAGAAGATACTTTCATATATGTGCAGAGATGGCTTATCAATTGAAATATAGGCTATACGGTTTTTTTAGTGTTGACAACTTCATAAAATTCTCAACACATAATCAATTAACCTAAAGCTAAAAAAAAGACTAATTCAGAAATTTGACATTAAATAATTAGTAATAATATTCATTGAAGCAGGAAAACACAAAATAATTACACAAACAATTTCATAAGAAGTATGACAGACAAAATCAAAATGAGAAAATAATTTGATTTTTTAACAACATTGATACTAACAATGTAGATTCAAAAAGTCGTTCATGTGCATAGGCAATCGCAACAAAAAAGAGTGGAATTTTCTGGTTTTAACCATTGTTTCTTCATTAGATTATGAAGAGAGGATACTTTCAAATCTGTGCAGAGATCACTTATCAATTGAAATATAGGTTATATGTTTTTTTTAGTGTTGACAACTTCATAAAATTCTCGACACATAATCAATTAACCCAAAGCTAAAAAAAAGACTAATTAAGAAATTTGACATTAAACAATTAGTAATAATCTTCATAGAAGGAGGAAAACACAAAATAATTACACAAACAATTTCATAAGAAGTATGACAGACAAAATCAAAATGAGAAAATAATTTGATTTTTTAACAACATTGATACTAACAATGTAGATTCAAAAAGTCGTTCATGTGCATAGGCAATCGCAACAAAAAAGAGTGGAATTTTCTGGTTTTAACCATTGTTTCTTCATTAGATTATGAAGAGAGGATACTTTCAAATCTGTGCAGAGATCACTTATCAATTGAAATATAGGTTATATGTTTTTTTTAGTGTTGACAACTTCATAAAATTCTCGACACATAATCAATTAACCCAAAGCTAAAAAAAAGACTAATTAAGAAATTTGACATTAAACAATTAGTAATAATCTTCATAGAAGGAGGAAAACACAAAATAATTACACAAACAATTTCATAAGAAGTATGACAGACTAAATCAAAATGAGAAAATAATTTGATTTTTTAACAACATTGATACTAACAATGTAGATTCAAAAAGTCGTTCATGTGCATATGCAATCACAACAAAAAAGAGTGGAATTTTGTGGTTTTAACCATTGTTTCTTCATTAGATTATGAAGAGAGGATACATTCATATCTGTGCAGAGATGACTTATCAATTGAATATAGGTTATATGTTTTTTTTAGTGTTAACAACTTCATAAAATTCTCGACACATAATCAATTAACCCAAAGCTAAAAAAAATACTAATTAAGAAATTTGACATTAAACAATTAGTAATAATCTTCATAGAAGGTGGAAAACACAAAATAATTACACCACCAATTTCATAAGAGGTATGATGGACAAAATCAAAATGTGAAAATAATTTGATTTTTTAATAACAGTGATACTAACAATGTAGATTCAAAAAGTAATTCATGTGCATACCCAATCACAACAAAAAAGAGTGGAATTTAATGGTATTAACCATTGTTTCGTCATTAGATTATGAAGAGAGGATACTTTCATATCTGTGCAGAAATGGCCCATCATTGATATATAGGCCATATGTTTTCTTTAGTGTTGACAACTTCATAAAATTCTCAACACATAATAAATTAACCCAAAGCTAAAAGAAAAGACTAATTAAGAAATTTGACATTAAATAATTAGTAATAATATTCACCGAAGGAGGAAAACACAAAATAATTACACAAACAATTTCATAAGAAGTATGACGGACAAAATCAAAATGAGAAAATAATTTGATTTTTTAACAACATTGATACTAACAATGAAGATTCAAAAAGTCGTTCATGTGCATAGGCAATCACAACAAAAAAGAGTGGAATTTTGTGGTTTTAACCATTGTTTCTTCATTAGATTATGACGAGAGGAATTTAGAGTTATTAACCATTATTTCTTTGTTAGATTATGAAGAGGGAATACTTTCATATCTCTGCAGAGATGGCCTATCAATTGAAATATAGACTATATTTTTTTTACTGTTGACAACTTCATAATATTCTCAACACATAATCAATTAACCCAAAGCTAAAAAAAGACTAAATTAGAAATTTGACATTAAACAATTAGTAATAATCTTCACTGAAGGAGGGAAACACAAAATAATTACACAAATAATTTCATAAGAAGTATGACGGACAAAATCAAAATCAGAAAATAATTTGATTTTTTAACAACATTGATAATAACAATGTATATTCAAAAAGTCATTCATGTGCATATCTAATCAAAACAAAAAAATATGGAATTTAGTGTTATTCACCGTTGTTTATTCGTTAGATTATGAAGAGAGGATACTTTCATATCTGTGTAGAGATGACCTATGAATTGAAATATAGGCAATATTTTTTTTTTAGTGTTGACAACTTCATAAAATTCTCAACACATAATCAATTAACCCAAACCTAAAAAAAAGACTAAATAAGAAATTTGAGATTAAACAGTTAGTAATAATGTTCACTGAAGGAGGAAAATAGAAAATAATTACACCAACAATTTCATAAGAAGTATGACGGACAAAATCAAAATGAGAAAATAGTTTGACTTTTCAACAACATTGATACTAACAATGTAGATTCAAAAAGTCATTCATGTGGACATCCAATCACAAAAAAAAGAGCGGAATTTAGTGGTATTAACCATTGTTTCTTCGTTAGATTATGAAGAGGGGATACTTTCACATCTGTGCAGAGATGGCCTATCAATTGAAATATAGGCTATATGTTGTTTTTAGTGTTGACAACTTGGTAAAATTCTCAACACATAATCAATTAACCCAAAGCTACAAAAAAGACTAATTAAGAAATTTGACATTAAAAATTTAGTAATAATCTTCACTGAAGGAGGGAAACACAAAATAATTACACAAATAATTTCATAAGAAGTATGACGGACAAAATCAAAATCAGAAAATAATTTTATTTTTTAACAACATTGATACTAACAATGTATATTCAAAAAGTCATTCATGTGCATATCTAATCAAAACAAAAAAGTGTGGAATTTAGTGTTATTCACCGTTGTTTCTTCGTTAGATTATGAAGAGAGGATACTTTCATATCTGTGTAGAGATGACCTATGAATTGAAATATAGGCTATATGTTGTTTTTAGTGGTGACAACTTCATAAAATTCTCAACACATAATCAATGAACCCAAAGCTACAAAAAAGACTAATTAAGAAATTTGACATTAAACGATTAGTAATAATCTTCACTGAAGGAGGAAAATAGAAAATAATTACACCAACAATTTCATAAGAAGAATGACGGAGAAACTCAAAATGAGAAAATAATTTGACTTTTTAACAACATTGATACTAACAATGTAGATTCAAAAAGTCATTCACGTGCATATCTAATCACAACAAAAAAGAGTGGAGTTTAGTGTTAGTAATCATTATTTCTTCGTTAGATTATGAAGAGAGGATACTTTCATATCTGTGCAGAGATGGCCTATCAATTGAAATATAGGCTATATGTTTTTTTACTGTTGACAACTTCATAATATTCTCAACACATATTCGACTAACCCAAAGCTACAAAAAAGACTAATTAAGAAATTTGACATTAAACAATTAGTAATAATCTTCACTGAAGGAGGAAAATAGAAAATAATTAAACCAACAATTTCATAATAAGTATGACGGAAAAACTCAAAATGAGAAAATAATTTGACTTTTTAACAACATTCATACTAACAATGTTTATTCAAAATGTCATTCATGTGCATATGTAATCAAAACAAAAAAGTGTGGAATTTAGTGTTATTAAGCATTGTTTCTTCGTTAGATTATGAAGAGAGGATACTTTCATAACTGTGCAGAGATGGCCTATCAATTGAAATATAGGCTATCTGTTATTTTTAGTGTTGACAACTTCATAAAATTCTCAACACATAATCAATTAACCCAATGCTAAAAAAAAGACTAATTAAAAAATTTGAGATTAAACAGTTAGTAATAATCTTCACTGAAGGAGGAAAAGAGAAAATAATTACACCAACAATTTCATAAGAAGTATGACGGACAAACTTAAAATGAGAAAATAATTTGACTTTTTAACAACATTCATACTAACAATGCAGATTCAAAAATTCATTCATGTGCATATCCAATCACAACAAAAAAGAGTTGAATTTAGTGTTATTAACCATTATTTCTTCGTTAGATTATGAAGAGGGAATACTTTCATATCTCTGCAGAGATGGCCTATCAATTGAAATATAGGCTATATGTTTTTTTACTGTTGACAACTTCATAATATTCTCCACACATATTCAACTAACCCAAAGCTACAAAAAAAACTAATTAAAGAATTTGACATTAAACAATTAGTAATAATCTTCACTGAAGGAGGGAAACACAAAATAAATACACAAACAATTTCATAAGAAGTATGACGGACAAAATCAAAATGAGAAAATAATTTCATTTTTTAACAACATTGATACTAACAATGTAGATTCAAAAAGTCGTTCATGTGCATATCCAATCACAACAAAAAAGAGTGGAATTTAGTGTTATTAACCAATGTTTCTTCGTTAGATTATGAAGAGGGGATACTTTCACATCTGTGCAGAGATGGCCTAACAATTGAAATATAGACTATCTGTTATTTTTAGTGTTGCCAACTTCATAAAATTCTCAACACATATTCAACTAACCCAAAGCTACAAAAAAGACTAATTAAGGAATTTGACATTAAGCAATTAGTAATAATCTTCACTGAAGGAGGAAAATAGAAAATAATTACACCAACAATTTCATAAGAAGTATGACGGACAAAGTCAAAATGAGAAAATAATTTGACTTTTTAACAACATTGATACTAACAATGCAGATTCAAAAAGTCATTCATGTGCATATCCAATCACAACAAAAAAGAGTGGAATTTAGTGGTATTGACCATTGTTTCTTCCTTAGATTATGAAGAGTGGGTACTTTCATATCTGTGCAGAAATGGCCCATCATTGAAATATAGGCTATATGTTTTCTATAGTGTTGACAACTTCATAAAATTCTCAACACATAATCAATTAACCCAAAGCTTAAAAAAATACTAATTAAGAAATTTGAGATTAAAAAGTTAGTAATAATCATCATTGAAGGAGGAAAATAGAAAATAATTACACAAACAATTTCATAAGAAGTATGACAGACAAAATCAAAATGAGAAAATAGTTTGATTTTTTAACAACATTGATACTAACAATGTAGATTCAAAAAGTCATTCATGTGCATATCCAATCACAACAAAAAAGAGTGAAATTTAGTGGTATTAACCATTGTTTCTTCATTAGATTACGAAGAGAGGATACTTCCATATCTGTGCAGAAATGGCCCATCATTGAAATATAGGCTATATGTTTTTTTTAGTGTTGACAACTTCATAAAACTCTCAACACATAATCAATTAACCCAAAGCTATAAAAAGACTGATTAAGAAATTTGAGATTAAAAACTTAGTAATAATCATTAGTGAAGGAGGAAAATTGAAAATAATTACACAAAAAATTTCATATGAAGTATGATAGACAAAATCAACATGAGAAAATTATTTGTTTTTTTAACAACATTGATACTAACAATGTATATTCAAAAAGACAATCATGCTATTAAAGAGAGTGGAATTTAATGTTATTAAGCATTGTTTCTTCGTTAGATTATGAAGAGAGGATACTTTAATATCTGTGCAGAGATGACCTATGAATTGAGATATAGGCTATATGTTTTTTTAGTGTTGACAACTTCATAAAATTCTCAACTCATAATCAATTAACCCAAAGCTAAAAAAAGACTAAATAAGAAATTTGAGATTAAACAGTTAGTAAATCTTCACTGAAGGAGGAAAATAGAAAATAATTACACCAACAATTTCATAAGAAGTGTGACGGACAAACTCAAAATGAGAAAATAATTTGACTTTTTAACAACATTGATACTAGCAACGCAGATTCAAAAAGTCATTCATGTGCATATACAATCACAACAAAAAATAGTGGAATTTAGTGTTATTAACCAATGTTTCTTCGTTAGATTATGAAGAGGGGATACTTTCACATCTGTGCAGAGATGGCCTAACAATTGAAATATAGGCTATCTGTTATTTTTAGTGTTGCCAACTTCATAAAATTCTCAACATATAATCAATTAACCCAATGCTAAAAAAAAGACTAATTAAAAAATTTGAGATTAAACAGTTAGTAATAATCTTCACTGAAGGAGGAAAATAGAAAATAATTACACCAACAATTTCATAAGAAGTATGACGGACAAAATCAAAATGAGAAAATAATTTGATTTTTTAACAACATTGATACTAACAATGTAGATTCAAAAAGTCGTTCATGTGCATATCCAATCACAACAAAAAAGAGTGGAATTTAGTGTTATTAACCAATGTTTCTTCGTTAGATTATGAAGAGGGGATACTTTCACATCTGTGCAGAGATGGCCTAACAATTGAAATATAGGCTATCTGTTATTTTTAGTGTTGCCAACTTCATAAAATTCTCAACACATATTCAACTAACCCAAAGCTACAAAAAAGACTAATTAAGGAATTTGACATTAAGCAATTAGTAATAATCTTCACTGAAGGAGGAAAATAGAAAATAATTACACCAACAATTTCATAAGAAGTATGACGGACAAAGTCAAAATGAGAAAATAATTTGACTTTTTAACAACATTGATACTAACAATGCAGATTCAAAAAGTCATTCATGTGCATATCCAATCACAACAAAAAAGAGTGGAATTTAGTGGTATTGACCATTGTTTCTTCCTTAGATTATGAAGAGTGGGTACTTTCATATCTGTGCAGAAATGGCCCATCATTGAAATATAGGCTATATGTTTTCTATAGTGTTGACAACTTTATAAAATTCTCAACACATAATCAATTAACCCAAAGCTTAAAAAAATACTAATTAAGAAATTTGAGATTAAAAAGTTAGTAATAATCATCATTGAAGGAGGAAAATAGAAAATAATTACACAAACAATTTCATAAGAAGTATGACAGACAAAATCAAAATGAGAAAATAGTTTGATTTTTTAACAACATTGATACTAACAATGTAGATTCAAAAAGTCATTCATGTGCATATCCAATCACAACAAAGAAGAGTGAAATTTAGTGGTATTAACCATTGTTTCTTCATTAGATTACGAAGAGAGGATACTTCCATATCTGTGCAGAAATGGCCCATCATTGAAATATAGGCTATATGTTTTTTTTAGTGTTGACAACTTCATAAAACTCTCAACACATAATCAATTAACCCAAAGCTATAAAAAGACTGATTAAGAAATTTGAGATTAAAAACTTAGTAATAATCATTAGTGAAGGAGGAAAATTGAAAATAATTACACAAAAAATTTCATATGAAGTATGACAGACAAAATCAACATGAGAAAATTATTTGTTTTTTTAACAACATTGATACTAACAATGTATATTCAAAAAGACAATCATGCTATTAAAGAGAGTGGAATTTAATGTTATTAAGCATTGTTTCTTCGTTAGATTGTGAAGAGAGGATACTTTAATATCTGTGCAGAGATGACCTATGAATTGAGATATAGGCTATATGTTTTTTTAGTGTTGACAACTTCATAAAATTCTCAACTCATAATCAATTAACCCAAAGCTAAAAAAAGACTAAATAAGAAATTTGAGATTAAACAGTTAGTAATAATCTTCACTGAAGGAGGAAAATAGAAAATAATTACACCAACAATTTCATAAGAAGTGTGACGGACAAACTCAAAATGAGAAAATAATTTGACTTTTTAACAACATTGATACTAGCAACGCAGATTCAAAAAGTCATTCATGTGCATATCCAATCACAACAAAAAAGAGTGGAATTTAGTGATATTAACCATAGTTTCTTCGTTAGATTATGAAGAGGGCATACTTTCATATATGTCCAGAGATGGCCTATCAATTGAAATATAGGCTATATGTTTTTTTACTGTTGACTACTTCATAAAATTCTCAACACATAATCAATTAACCCAATGCTAAAAAAAAGACTAATTAAAAAATTTCAGATTAAACAGTTAGTAATAATCTTCACTGAAGGAGGAAAATAGAAAATAATTACACCAACAATTTCATAAGAAGTATGACGGACAAAATCAAAATGAGAAAATAATTTGATTTTTTAACAACATTGATACTAACAATGTAGATTCAAAAAGTCGTTCATGTGCATATCCAATCACAACAAAAAAGAGTGGAATTTAGTGTTATTAACCAATGTTTCTTCGTTAGATTATGAAGAG
Source organism: Vigna unguiculata (assembly GCF_037176805.1). Taxonomy (NCBI): domain Eukaryota; kingdom Viridiplantae; phylum Streptophyta; class Magnoliopsida; order Fabales; family Fabaceae; genus Vigna; species Vigna unguiculata. The sequence continues at coordinate 25,804,333 of NC_140801.1, forward strand.
GGGATACTTTCACATCTGTGCAGAGATGGCCTAACAATTGAAATATAGGCTATCTGTTATTTTTAGTGTTGCCAACTTCATAAAATTCTCAACACATATTCAACTAACCCAAAGCTACAAAAAAGACTAATTAAGGAATTTGACATTAAGCAATTAGTAATAATCTTCACTGAAGGAGGAAAATAGAAAATAATTACACCAACAATTTCATAAGAAGTATGACGGACAAAGTCAAAATGAGAAAATAATTTGACTTTTTAACAACATTGATACTAACAATGCAGATTCAAAAAGTCATTCATGTGCATATCCAATCACAACAAAAAAGAGTGGAATTTAGTGGTATTGACCATTGTTTCTTCCTTAATTATGAAGAGTGGGTACTTTCATATCTGTGCAGAAATGGCCCATCATTGAAATATAGGCTATATGTTTTCTATAGTGTTGACAACTTCATAAAATTCTCAACACATAATCAATTAACCCAAAGCTTAAAAAAATACTAATTAAGAAATTTGAGATTAAAAAGTTAGTAATAATCATCATTGAAGGAGGAAAATAGAAAATAATTACACAAACAATTTCATAAGAAGTATGACAGACAAAATCAAAATGAGAAAATAGTTTGATTTTTTAACAACATTGATACTAACAATGTAGATTCAAAAAGTCATTCATGTGCACATCCAATCACAACAAAAAAGAGTGAAATTTAGTGGTATTAACCATTGTTTCTTCATTAGATTACGAAGAGAGGATACTTCCATAACTGTGCAGAAATGGCCCATCATTGAAATATAGGCTATATGTTTTTTTTAGTGTTGACAACTTCATAAAACTCTCAACACATAATCAATTAACCCAAAGCTATAAAAAGACTGATTAAGAAATTTGAGATTAAAAACTTAGTAATAATCATTAGTGAAGGAGGAAAATTGAAAATAATTACACAAAAAATTTCATATGAAGTATGACAGACAAAATCAACATGAGAAAATTATTTGTTTTTTTAACAACATTGATACTAACAATGTATATTCAAAAAGACAATCATGCTATTAAAGAGAGTGGAATTTAATGTTATTAAGCATTGTTTCTTCGTTAGATTATGAAGAGAGGATACTTTAATATCTGTGCAGAGATGACCTATGAATTGAGATATAGGCTATATGTTTTTTTAGTGTTGACAACTTCATAAAATTCTTAACTCATAATCAATTAACCCAAAGCTAAAAAAAGACTAAATAAGAAATTTGAGATTAAACAGTTAGTAATAATCTTCACTGAAGGAGGAAAATAGAAAATAATTACACCAACAATTTCATAAGAAGTGTGACGGACAAACTCAAAATGAGAAAATAATTTGACTTTTTAACAACATTGATACTAGCAACGCAGATTCAAAAAGTCATTCATGTGCATATCCAATCACAACAAAAAAGAGTGGAATTTAGTGATATTAACCATAGTTTCTTCGTTAGATTATGAAGAGGGCATACTTTCATATATGTCCAGAGATGGCCTATCAATTGAAATATAGGCTATATGTTTTTTTACTGTTGACAACTTCATAAAATTCTCAACACATAATCAATTAACCCAATGCTAAAAAAAAGACTAATTAAAAAATTTGAGATTAAACAGTTAGTAATAATCTTCACTGAAGGAGGAAAATAGAAAATAATTACACCAACAATTTCATAAGAAGTATGACGGACAAACTCAAAATGAGAAAATAATTTTACTTTTTAACAACATTGATACTAACAATGCAGATTCAAAAAGTCATTCATGTGCATATCCAATCACAACAAAAAAGAGTGGAATTTGGTGTTATTAACCATTATTTCTTCGTTAGATTATGAAGAGAGAATACTTTCATATCTATGCAGAGATGGCCTATCAATTGAAATATAGCCTATATGTTTTTTTACTGTTGACAACTTCATAATATTCTCAACACATATTCAACTAACCCCAAGCTACAAAAAAAACTAATTAAGAAATTTGAGATTAAAAAGTTAGTAATAATCATCAGTGAAGGAGGAAAATAGAAAATAATTACACCAAAAATTTCATAAGAAGTATGACGGACACAATGAAAATGGGAAAATAATTTAATTTTTAACAACATTCATACTAACTATGGAGATTCAAAAAGTTATTCATGTGCATATCCAATCACAACAAAAAAGAGTGAAATTTAGTGGTATTAACTGTTGTTTCTTCATTAGATTACGAAGAGAGGATACTTTCATATCTGTGCAGAAATGGCCCATCATTGAATATAGGCTATATGTTTTTATTAGTGTTGACAACTTCATAAAATTCTCAACACATAATCAATTAACCCAAAACTAAAAAAAAGACTAATTATGAAATTTGAGATTAAAAAGTTAGTAATAATCTTCACTGAAGGAGGAAAATAGAAAATAATTACACGAACAATTTCATAAGAAGTATGACGGACACAATGAAAATGGGAAAATAATTTGATTTTTTAACAACATTGATACCAACAATGTATCTTCCAAAAGTCATTCATGTGCATATTTAATCAAAACAGAAAAGTGTGCAATTTAGTGTTATCAACCATTGTTTCTTCGTTAGATTATGAAGAGAGGATACTTTCATATATGTGTAGAAATGGCCCATCATTGAAATATAGGCTATATGTTTTTTTTAGTGTTGACAACTTCATAAAATTCTCAACACATAATTAATTAACCCAAAACTAAAACAAAAGACTAATTATGAAATTTGAGATTAAACAGTTAGTAATAATCTTCACTGAAGGAGGGAAATAGAAAATAATTACACCAACAATTTCATAAGAAGTATGACGGACAAAATCAAAATGACAAAATAATTTGATTTTTTTAACAACATTGATACTAACAATGTAGGTTCAAAAAGTCATTCATGTGCATATCCAATCACAACAAAAAAGAGTGGAATTTAGTGTTATTAACCATTATTTCTTCGTTAGATTATGAAGAGGGAATACTTTCATATCTTTGTAGAGAGGGCCTATCAATTGAAATATAGGCTATATGTTTTTTTACTGTTGACAAATTCATAATATTCTCAACACATATTCAACTAACCCAAAGCTACAAAAAAGACTAATTACGAAATTTGACATTAAACAATTAGTAATAATCTTCACTGAAGTAGGAAAATAGAAAATAATTACACCAACAATTTCATAAGAAGTATGACGGACAAACTCAAAATGAGAAAATAATTTCACTTTTTATCAACATTGATACTAACAGTGCAGATTCAAAAAGTCATTCAAGTGCATATCCAATCACAACAAAAAAGAGTGGAATTTTGTATTATTAACCATTATTTCTTCGTTAGATTATGAAGAGGGAATACTGTCATATCTCTGCAGAGATGGCCTATCAATTGAAATATAGGCTATATGTTTTTTTATTGTTGACAACTTCATAATATTCTCAACACATATTCAACTAACCCAAAGCTACAAAAAAAAACTAATTAAGAAATTTGACATTAAGCAATTAGTAATAATCTTCACTGAAGGAGCGAAACACAAAATAAATACACAAATAATTTCATAAGAAGTATGACCGACAAAATCAAAATGAGAAAATAATTTGATTTTTTAACAACATTGATACTAACAATGTAGATTCAAAAAGTCATTAATGTGCATATCCAATCACAACAAAAAAAGTGGAATTTAGTGTTATTAACCAATGTTTCTTCGTTAGATGAAGAGGGGATACTTTCACATCTGTGCAGAGATGGCCTATCACTTGAAATATAGGCTATCTGTTATTTTTAGTGTTTACAACTTCATAAAATTCTCAACACATAATCAATTAACCCAATGCTAAAAAAAAGAATAATTAAAAAATTTGAGATTAAACAGTTAGTAATAATCCTCACTGAAGGAGGAAAATAGAAAATAATTACACCAACAATTTCATGAGAAGTATGACGGACAAAACCAAAATGAAAAAATATTTTGATTTTTTGACGACATTGATACTAACAATGTAGATTCAAAAAGTCATTGATGTACCTATCCAATCACAACAAAAAAGAGTGGAATTTAGTGTTATTAACCATTGTTTCTTCGTTAGATTGTGAAGAGGGGATACTTTCACATCTGTGCAGAGATGGCCTATCAATTGAAATATAGGCTGTATGTTTTTTTTAGTGTTGACAACTTCATCAAATTCTCAACACATAATCAATTAACCCAAAGCTAAAAAAAAGACTAATTAAGAAATTTGACATTGAAAAATTTGTAATAATCTTCACTGAAGGAGGAAAACAAAAAATAATTACACAAACAATTTCATAAGAAGTATGACAGACAAAATGAAAATGAGAAAGTAATTTGATTTTTTAACGACATTGATACTAACAATGTAGATTCAAAAATTCATTCATGTGCATATCCAATAACAACAAAAAAGAGTGAAATTTAGTGGTATCAACCATTCTTGCTTCGTTAGATTATGAAGAGAGGATACTTTCATATCTATGCAGAAATGGCGCATCATTGAAATATAGGCTATCTGCTTTTTTAGCGTTGACAATTTCATAAAATTCTCAACACATAATCAATTAACCAAAGCTTAAAAAAATACTAATTAAGAAATTTGAGATGAAACAGTTAGTAATAATCATCATTGAAGGAGGACAATAGAAAATAATTACACAAACAATTTCATAAGAAGTATGACAGACAAAATCAAAATGAGAAAATTATTTGATTTTTTAACAACATTGATATAACAATGTATATTCAAAAAGACATTCATGTGCATATCTCATCACAAAAAAAGAGAGTGGAATTTAGTGGAATTAACCATTGTTTCTTCGTTAGATTATGAAGAGAGGATACTTTAATATCTGTGCAGAGATGACCTATGAATTGAGATATAGGCTATATGTTTTTTTTATTGTTGACAACTTCATAAAATTCTCAACACATAATCAATTAACGAAAATCTAAAAAACACACTAATTAAGAAATTTGCATTAAACAATTAGTAATAATCTTCACAGAAGGAGGAAAACACAAAATAATTACACAAACAATTTCATATGAAGTATGACGGCAAAATCCAAATGAGAAAATAATTTGATTTTTAACAACATTGATACTAACAATGTAGATTCAAAAAGTCATTCATGTGCATATCCAATCACAACAAAAAGGAGTGAAATTCAATGGTATTAACCATTGTTTCTTCATTAGATTACGAAGAGAGGATACTTACATATCTGTGCAGAAATGGCCCATCATTGAAATATAGGCTATATGTTTTTTTTAGTGTTGACAACTTTATCAAATTCTCAACACATAATCAATTAACCCAAAGCTAAAAAAAAGACTAATTAAGAAATTTGACATTAAAAAGTTAGTAATGATCTTCAGTGAAGGAGGAAAATAGAAAATAATTACACCAAAAATTTCATAAGTATGATAGACACAATGAAAATGGGAAAATAATTTGATTTTTTAACAACATTGATACTAACAATGTATATTCAAAAAGTCATTCATGTGCATATCTAATCAAAACAAAAAAAGTGTGGAATTTAATGTTATTAACCATTGTTTCTTCGTTAGATTATGAAGAGAGGATACTTTCATATCTGTGCAGAGATGACCTATGAATTGAAATATAGGCTATATGTTTTTTTAGTGTTGACAACTTCATAAAATTCTCAACACATAATCAATTAACCCAAAGCTAAAAAAAAGACTAAATAAGAAATTTGAGATTAAACAGTTAGTAATAATCTTCACTAAAGGAGGAAAATAGAAAATAATTACACCAACAATTTCATGAGAAGTATGACAGACAAAATCAAAATGAGAAAATATTTTGATTTTTTAACGACATTGATACTAACAATGTAGATTCAAAAAGTCATTCATGTGCCTATCCAATCACAACAAAAAAGAGTGGAATTTAGTTTTATTAACCATTATTTCTTCGTTATATTGTGAAGAGGGGATACTTTCACATCTATGCAGAGATGGCCTATCAATTGAAATATAGGCTATATGTTTTTTTTAGTGTTGACAACTTCATAAAATTCTCAACACATAATCAATTAACCCAAAGCTAAAAAAAAGACTGATTAAGAAATTTGAGATTAAAAAGATAGTAATAATCTTCACTGAAGGAGGAAAATAGAAAATAATTACACCTACAATTTCATAAGTATGACGGACACAATGAAAATGGGAATATAATTTGATTTTTTAACAACATTGATACCAACAATGTATATTCAAAAAGTCATTCATGTGCATATCTAATCAAAACAAAAAAGTGTGAAATTTAGTGTTATTAACCATTGTTTCTTCGTTAGATTATGAAGAGAGGATACTTTCATATCTGTGTAGAGATGACCTATGAATTGAAATATATGCAATATTTTTTTTTAGTGTTGACAACTTCATAAAATTCTAAACACATAATCAATTAACCCAAAGCTAAAAAAAAGACTAAATAAGAAATTTGAGATTAAACAGTTAGTAATAATCTTCACTGAAGGAGGAAAATAGAAAATAATTACAACAACAATTTCATAAGAAGTATGACGGACAAAATCAAAATGAGAAAATAGTTTGACTTTTCAACAACATTGATACTAACAATGTAGATTCAAAAAGTCATTCATGTGCACATCCAATCACAAAAAAAAAGAGCGAAATTTAGTGGTATTAACCATTGTTTCTTCGTTAGATTATGAAGAGGGGATACTTTCACATCTGTGCAGAGATGGCCTATCAATTGAAATATAGGCTATATGTTGTTTTTAGTTTTGACAACTTGGTAAAATTCTCAACACATAATCAATTAACCCAAAGCTACAAAAAAGACTAATTAAGAAATTTGACATTAAACATTTAGTAATAATCTTCACTGAAGCAGGGAAACACAAAATAATTACACAAATAATTTCATAAAAAGTATGACGGACAAAATCAAAATCAGAAAATAATTTTATTTTTTAACAACATTGATACTAACAATGTATATTCAAAAAGTCATTCAAGTGCATATCTAATCAAAACAAAAAAGTGTGGAATTTAGTGTTATTCACCATTGTTTCTTCGTTAGATTATGAATTTTAGTGTTGACAACTTCATAAAATTCTAAACACATAATCAATTAACCCAAAGCTAAAAAAAAGACTAAATAAGAAATTTGAGATTAAACAGTTAGTAATAATCTTCACTGAAGGAGGAAAATAGAAAATAATTACAACAACAATTTCATAAGAAGTATGACGGACAAAATTAAAATGAGAAAATAGTTTGCCTTTTCAACAACATTGATACTAACAATGTAGATTCAAAAAGTCATTCATGTGCACATCCAATCACAAAAAAAGAGCGAAATTTAGTGGTATTAACCATTGTTTCTTCGTTAGATTATGAAGAGGGGATACTTTCACATCTGTGCAGAGATGGCCTATCAATTGAAATATAGCTATATGTTGTTTTTAGTGTTGACAACTTGGTAAAATTCTCAACACATAATCAATTAACCCGAAGCTACAAAAAAGACTAATTAAGAAATTTCACATTAAACATTTAGTAATAATCTTCACTGAAGGAGAGAAAGACAAAATAATTACCCAAATAATTTCATAAAAAGTATGACGGACAAAATCCAAATCAGAAAATAATTTTATTTTTTAACAACATTGATACTAACAATGTATATTCAAAAAGTCATTCAAGTGCATATCTAATCAAAACAAAAAAGTGTGGAATTTAGTGTTATTCACCATTGTTTCTTCGTTAGATTATGAAGAGAGGATACTTTCATATATGTGTAGAGATGACCTATGAATTGAAATATAGGCAATATTTTTTTTTTAGTATTGACAACTTCATAAAATTCTCAACACATAATCAATTAACCCAAAGCTAAAAAAAAGACTAAATAAGAAATTTGAGATTAAACAGTTAGTAATAATCTTCACTGAAGGAGGAAAATAGAAAATAATTACAACAACAAATTCATAAGAAGTATGACGGACAAAATCAAAATGAGAAAATAATTTGAATTTTCAACAACATTGATACTAACATTGTAGATTCAAAAAGTCATTCATGTGCATATCCAATCACAAAAAAAAGAGTGAAATTTAGTGGTATTAACCATTGTTTCTTCGTTAGATTATGAAGAGGGGATACTTTCACATCTGTGCAGAGATGGCCTATCAATTGAAATATAGGCTATATGTTGTTTTTAGTGTTGACAACTTCATAAAATTCTCAACACATAATCAATTACCCCAAAGCTACAAAAAAGACTAATTAATAAATTTGACGTTAAACGATTAGTAATAATCTTCACTAAAGGAGGGAAACAAAAAATAATTACACAAACAATTTCATAAGTATGACGGACAAAATCAAAATCAGTAAATAATTTGATTTTTTAACAATATTGATACTAACAATGTATATTCAAAAAGTCATTCATGTGCATATCTAATCAAAACAAAAAAGTGTGGAATTTAGTGTTATTCACCATTGTTTCTTCGTTAGATTATGAAGAGAGGATACTTTCATATCTGTGCAGAGATGACCTATGAATTGAAATATAGGCTATATGTTTTTTTAGTGTTGACAACTTCATAAAATTCTCAACACATAATCAATTAACCCAAAGCTAAAAAAAAGACTAAATAAGAAATTTGAGATCAAATAGTTACTAATAATCTTCACTGAAGGAGGAAAATAGAAAATAATTACGACAACAATTTCGTAAGAAGTATGACGGACAAAATCAAAATGAGAAAATAATTCTACTTTTCAACAACATTGATACTAACAATGTAGATTCAAAAAGTCATTTATGTGCATATCCAATCACACAAAAAAAGAGTGGAATTTAGTGTTATTAACCATTGTTTCTTCGTTAGATTGTGAAGAGGGGATACTTTCACATCTGTGCAGAGATGGCCTATCAATTGAAATATAGGCTATATGTTGTTTTTAGCGTTGACAACTTCATAAAATTCTCAACACATAATCAATGACCCCAAAGCTACAAAAAAGACTAATTAAGAAATTTGTAATTGAACATTTAGTAATAATCTTCACTGAAGGAGGGAAACACAAAATAATTACACAAATAATTTCATAAAAAGTACGACGGACAAAATCAAAATCAGAAAATAATTTTATTTTTTAACAACATATATACTAACAATGTATATTCAAAAAGTCATTCAAGTGCATATCTAATCAAAACAAAAAAGTATGAAATTTAGTGTTATTAACCATTGTTTCTTCGTTAGATTATGAAGAGAGGATACTTTCATATCTGTGTAGAGATGACTTATGAATTGAAATATAGGCTATATGTTATTTTAGTGTTGACAACTTCATAATATTGTAAACTCATAATCAATTACCCAAAGCTAAAAAAAGACTAAATAAGAAATTTGAGATTAAACAGTTAGTAATAATCTTCACTAAAGGAGGAAAATAGAAAATAATTACACCAACAATTTCATAAGAAGTATGACGGACAAACACAAAATGAGAAAATAATTTGACTTTTTAACAACATTGATACTAACAATGTAGATTCAAAAACTCATTCATGTGCATATCCAATCACAACAAAAAATAGTGGAATTTAGTGTTATTAACCATTATTTCTTCGTTAGATTATGAAGAGAGGATACTTTCATATCTGTGCAGAGATGACCTATGAATTGAAATATAGGCTATATGTTTTTTTAGTGTTGACAACTTCATAAAATTCTCAACACATAATCAATTAACCCAAAGCTACAAAAAAGACTAATTAAGAAATTTGACATTAAACGATTAGTAATAATCTTCACTGAAGGAGGAAAATAGAAAATAATAACACCAACAATTTCATAAGAAGTATGACGGACAAAATCAAAATGAGAAAATAATTTGATTTTTTAACAACATTGATACTAATAATGTATATTCAAAAAGTCATTCATGTGCATATCTAATCAAAACAAAAAAGTGTGGAATGTAATGTTATTAACCATTGTTTCTTCGTTAGATTATGAAGAGAGGATACTTTCATATTGGTGCAAAGATGACCTATGAATTGAAATATATGCTATATGTTTTTTTTAGTGTTAACAACTTTATTAAATTCTCAACACATAATCCATTAACCCAAAGCTAAAAAAAGACTAATTAAGAAATTTGAGATTAAACAGTTAGTAATAATCTTCACTGAAGGCGGAAAATAGATAATAATTACACCAACAATTTCATAAGAAGTATGACGGACAAAATCAAAATGAGAAAATATTTTGATTTTTTAACGACATTGATACTAACAATGTAGATTCAAAAAGTCATTCATGTGCCTATCCAATCACAACAAAAAAGAGTGGAATTTAGTTTTATTAACCATTGTTTCTTCCTTATATTGTGAAGAGGGGATACTTTCACATCTGTGCAAAGATGGCCTATTAATTGAAATATAGGCTATATGTTTTTTTTAGTGTTGACAACTTCATAAAATTCTCAACACATAATCAATTAACCCAAAGCTAAAAAAAAGACTGATTAAGAAATTTGAGATTAAAAAGATAGTAATAATCTTCACTGAAGGAGGACAATAGAAAATAATTACACCAACAATTTCATAAGTATGACGGACACAATGAAAATGGGAAAATAATTTGATTTTTTAACAACATTGATACCAACAATGTATATTCAAAAAGTCATTCATGTGCATATCTAATCAAAACAAAAAAGTGTGAAATTTAGTGTTATTAACCATTGTTTCTTCGTTAGCTTATGAAGAGAGGATACTTTCATATCTGTGCAGAGATGACCTATGAATTGAAATATAGGCTATATGTTTTTTTAGTGTTGACAACTTCATAAAATTCTCAACACATAATCAATTAACCCAAAGCTACAAAAAAAGACTAATTAAGAAATTTGACATTAAACATTTAGTAATAATTTTCACTGAAGGAGGGAAACACAAAATAATTACACAAATAATTTCATCAGAAGTAGGACGGACAAAATCAAAATCAGAAAATAATTTGATTTTTGAACAACATTGATACTAACAATGTATATTCAAAAAGCCATTCATGTGCATATCTAATCAAAACAAAAAAGTGTGGAATTTAGTGTTATTCACCGTTGTTTCTTCGTTAGATTATGAAGAGAGGATACTTTCATATGTGTGTAGAGATGACCTATGAATTGAAATATAGGCAATATTTTTTTTTAGTGTTGACAACTTCATAAAATTCTCAACACATAATCAATTAACCCAAACCTAAAAAAAAGACTAAATAAGAAATTTGAGATTAAACAGTTAGTAATAATCTTCACTGAAGGAGGAAAATAGAAAATAATTACAACAACAATTTCATAAGAAGTATGACGGACAAAATCAAAATGAGAAAATACTTTGACTTTTCAACAACATTGATACTAACAATGTAGATTCAAAAAGTCATTCATGTGCACATCCAATCACAAAAAAAAAAGAGCGGAATTTAGTGGTATTAACCATTGTTTCTTCGTTAGATTATGAAGAGGAGATACTTTGACATCTGTGCAGAGATGGCCTATCAATTGAAATATAGGCTATATGTTGTTTTTAGTGTTGACAACTTCATAAAATTCTCAACACATAATCAATTAACCCAAAGCTACAAAAAAGACTAATTAAGAAATTTGACATTAAACATTTAGTAATAATTTTCACTGAAGGAGGGAAACACAAAATAATTACACAAATAATTTCATCAGAAGTATGACGGACAAAATCAAAATCAGAAAATAATTTGATTTTTTAATAACATTGATACTAACAATGTATATTCAAAAAGTCATTCATGTGCATATCTAATCAAAACAAAAAAGTGTGGAATTTAGTGTTATTAACCATTGTTTCTTCGTTACATTATGAAGAGAGGATACTTTCATATCTGTGCAGAGATGACCTATGAATTGAAATATAGGCTATATGTTTTTTTAGTGTTGACAACTTCATAAAATTCTCAACACATAATCAAATAACCCAAAGCTAAAAAAAGACTAAATAAGAAATTTGAGATCAAACAGTTACTAATAATCTTCACTAATGGAGGAAAATAGAAAATAATTACAACAACAACTTCATAAGAAGTATGACGGACAAAACCAAAATGAGAAAATAATTTGACTTTTCAACAACATTGATACTAACAATGTAGATTCAAAAAGTCATTCATGTGCATATCCAATCACAAAAAAAAGAGTGGAATTTAGTGGTATTAACCATTGTTTCTTCGTTAGATTATGAAGAGGAGATACTTTGACATCTGTGCAGAGATGGCCTATCAGTTGAAATATAGGCTATATGTTGTTTTTAATGTTGACAACTTCATAAAATTCTCAACACATAATCAATTAACCCAAAGCTACAAAAAAGACTAATTAAGAAATTTGACATTAAACATTTAGTAATAATTTTCACTGAAGGAGGGAAACAAAAAATAATTACACAAATAATTTCATCAGAAGTATGACGGACAAAATAAAAATCAGAAAATAATTTGATTTTTTAACAACATTGATACTAACAATGTATATTCAAAAAGTCATTCATGTGCATATCTAATCAAAACAAAAAAGTGTGGAATTTAGTGTTATTCACCGTTGTTTCTTCGTTAGATTATGAAGAGAGGATACTTTCATATCTGTGTAGAGATGACCTATGAATTGAAATATAGGCAATGTTTTTTTTTTAGTGTTGAAAACTTCATAAAATTCTCAACACATAATCAATTAACCCAAACCTAAAAAAAAGACTAAATAAGAAATTTGAGATTAAACAGTTAGTAATAATCTTCACTGAAGGAGGAAAATAGAAAATAATTACAACAACAATTTCACAAGAAGTATGACGGACAAAATCAAAATGAGAAAATAGTTTGACTTTTCAACAACATTGATACTAACAATGTAGATTCAAAAAGTCATTCATGTGCACATCCAATCACAAAAAAAAAGAGCGGAAATTTGTGGTATTAGCCATTGTTTCTTCGTTAGATTATGAAGAGGGGATACTTTCACATCTGTGCAGAGATGGCCTATTAATTGAAATATAGGCTATATGTTATTTTAGTGTTGACAACTTGGTAAAATTCTCAACGCATAAAAAATTAACCCAAAGCTACAAAAAAGACTAATTAAGAAATTTGACATTAAACATTTAGTAATAATCTTCACTGAAGGAGGGAAACACAAAATAATTACACAAATAATTTCATAAGAAGTATGACGGACAAAATCAAAATTAGAAAATAATTTGATTTTTTAACAACATTGATAATAACAATGTATATTCTAAAAGTCATTCATGTGCATATCTAATCAAAACAAAAAAATGTGGAATTTAGTGTTATTCACCGTTGTTTATTCGTTAGATTATGAAGAGAGGATACTTTCATATCTGTGTAGAGATGACCTATGAATTGAAATATAGGCAATATTTTTTTTTTAGTGTTGACAACTTCATAAAATTCTCAACACATAATCAATTAACCCAAACCTAAAAAAAAGACTAAATAAGAAATTTGAGATTAAACAGTTAGTAATAATGTTCACTGAAGGAGGTAAATAGAAAATAATTACACCAACAATTTCATAAGAAGTATGACGGACAAAATCAAAATGAGAAAATAGTTTGACTTTTCAACAACATTGATACTAACAATGTAGATTCAAAAAGTCATTCATGTGGACATCCAATCACAAAAAAAAGAGCGGAATTTAGTGGTATTAACCATTGTTTCTTCGTTAGATTATGAAGAGGGGATACTTTCACATCTGTGCAGAGATGGCCTATCAATTGAAATATAGGCTATATGTTGTTTTTAGTGTTGACAACTTGGTAAAATTCTCAACACATAATCAATTAACCCAAAGCTACAAAAAAGACTAATTAAGAAATTTGACATTAAAAATTTAGTAATAATCTTCACTGAAGGAGGGAAACACAAAACAATTACACAAATAATTTCATAAGAAGTATGACGGACAAAATCAAAATCAGAAAATAATTTTATTTTTTAACAACATTGATACTAACAATGTATATTCAAAAAGTCATTCATGTGCATATCTAATCAAAACAAAAAAGTGTGGAATTTAGTGTTATTCACCGTTGTTTCTTCGTTAGATTATGAAGAGAGGATACTTTCATATCTGTGTAGAGATGACCTATGAATTGAAATATAGGCTATATGTTGTTTTTAGTGTTGACAACTTCATAAAATTCTCAACACATAATCAATGAACCCAAAGCTACAAAAAAGACTAATTAAGAAATTTGACATTAAACGATTAGTAATAATCTTCACTGAAGGAGGAAAATAGAAAATAATTACACCAACAATTTCATAAGAAGTATGACAGACAAAATCAAAATGAGCAAATAATTTGATTTTTTAACAACATTCATACTAACAATGTATATTCAAAAACTCATTCATGTGCATATCTAATCAAAACAAAAAAGTGTGGAATGTAGTGTTATTAACCATTGTTTCTTCGTTATATTATGAAGAGAGGATACTTTCATATCGGTGCAGAGATGTCCTATCAATTGAAATATAGGCTATATGTTTTTTTTAGTGTTGACAACTTCATAAAATTCTCAACACATAATCAATTAACCCAAAGCTAAAAAAAGACTAAATAAGAAATTTGAGATTAAACAGTTAGTAATAATCTTCACTAAAGGCGGAATATAGAAAATAATTACACCAACAATTTCATAAGAAGTATGACGGACAAAATGAAAATGAGAAAATATTTTGATTTTTTAACGACATTGATACTAACAATGTAGATTCAAAAAGTCATTCATGTGCCTATCCAATCACAACAAAAAAGAGTGGAATTTAGTGTTATTAACCATTATTTCTTCGTTAGATTATGAAGAGGGAATACTTTCATATCTCAGCAGAGATGGCCTATCAATTGAAATATAGGCTATCTGTTTTTTTACTGTTGACAACTTCATAATATTCTCAACACATATTCAACTAACCCAAAGCTACAAAAAAGACTAATTAAGAAATTTGACATTAAACAATTAGTAATAATCTTCACTGAAGGAGGAAAATAGAAAATAATTACACCAAAAATTTCATAAGAAGTATGACGGACAAACTCAAAAGGAGAAAATAATTTGACTTTTTAACAACATTGATTCCAACACTTCAGATTCAAAAAGTCATTCATGTGCATATCCAATCACAACAAAAAAGAGTGGAATTTAGTGTTATTAACTATTATTTCTTCGTTAGATTATGAAGAGGGGATACTTTCATATCTCTGCAGATATGGCCTATCAATTGAAATATAGGCTATATGTTTTTTTACTGTTGACAACTTCATAATATTCTCAACACATATTCAACTAACCCAAAGCTACAAAAAAGACTAATTAAGAAATTTGACATTAAACAATTAGTAATAATCTTCACTGAATGAGGAAAATAGAAAATAATTACACCAACAATTTCATAAGAAGTATGACGGACAAAATCAAAATGAGAAAATATTTTGATTTTTTAACGACATTGATACTAACAATGTAGATTCAAAAAGTCATTCATGTGCCTATACAATCACAACAAAAAAGAATGGAATTTAGTGTTATTAACCATTGTTTCTTCGTTAGATTGTGAAGAGGGGATACTTTCAGATATGTGCAGAGATGGCCTATCAATTGAAATATAGGCTAAATGTTTTTTTTAGTGTTGACAACTTCATAAAATTCTCAACACATAATCAATTAACCCAAAGCTAAAAAAAAGACTAATTAAGAAATTTGAGATGAAATAGTTAGTAATAATCTTCACTCAAGGAGGAAAATAGAAAATAATTACACCAACAATTTCATAAGAAGTATGACAGACAAAATCAAAATGAGAAAATATTTTGATTTTTTTAACAACATTGATACTAACAATGTAGATTCAAGAAGTCATTCATGTGCCTATCCAATCACAACAAAAAAGAGTGGAATTTAGTTTTATTAACCATTGTTTCTTCGTTAGATTATGAAGAGAGGATACTTTCATATCTCTGTAGAAATGGCCCATCATTGAAATATAGGCTATATATTTTCTTTAGTGTTGACAACTTCATAAAATACTCAACACATAATCAAATAACCCAAAGCTAAAAAAAAGACTAATTAAGAAATTTGACATCAAACAATTAGTAAAAATCTTCACTAAAGGAAGAAAACACAAAATAATTACACAAACAATTTCATAAGAAGTATGACAAACAAAATATAAATGAGAAAATAATTTGATTTTTTAACAACATTGATACTAATAATGTAGATTCAAAAAGTCGTTCATGTGCATATTCAATTACAACAAAAAAAAGTTGAATTTAGTGGTATTAACCATTGTTTCTTCCTTAGATTCTGAAGAGTGGATACTTTCATATATGTGCAGAGATGGCTTATCAATTGAAATATAGGCTATATGTCTTTTTTAGTGTTCACAACTTCATAAAATTCTCAACACATAATCAATTAACCCAAAGCTAAACAAAAGACTAATTAAGAAATTTGTCATTAAATAATTAGTAATAATCTTCACAGAAGGAGGAAAACACAAAATAATTACACAAACAATTTCATAAGAAGTATGACAAACAAAATATAAATGAGAAAATAACTTGATTTTTTAATGACATTGATACTAACAATGTAGATTCAAAAAGTGATTCATTTGCATATCGAATCACAACAAAAAAAGAGTGGAATTTAGTGGTATTAACCATTGTTTCTTCATTAGATTATGAAGAGAGATACTTTCATATATGTGCAGAGATGGCTTATCAATTGAAATATGGGCTATATTTTTTTTTTAGTGTTGACAACTTCATAAAATTCTCAACACATAATCAATTAACCCAAAGCTAAAAAAAAGACTAATTCAGAAATTTGACATTAAATAATTAGTAATAATCCTTACAGAAGCAGGAAAAACCAAAATAAGTACAAAAAGAATTTCATAAGAAGTATGATGGGCAAAACCAAAATGAGAAAATAATTTGATTTTTTAACAACATTGATACTAACAATGTAGATTCAAAAAGTCGTTCATGTGCATATTCAATTACAACAAAAAAAAGTGGAATTTAGTGATATTAACCATAGTTTCTTCGTTAGATTATGAAGATGACATACTTTCATATATGTGCAGAGGTGTCTTATCAATTGAAATATAGGCTATATGTTTTTTTTAGTGTTGACAACTTCATAAAATTCTCAACACATAATCAATTAACCCAAAGCTTAAAAAAAGACTAATTCAGAAATTTGACATTAAATAATTAGTAATAATCTTCACAGAAGGAGGAAAACAACAAATAATTACACAAACAATTTCATAAGAAGTATGACAAACAAAATCAAAATGAGAAAATAATTTGATTTTTTAACGACATTGATACTAACAATGTAGATTCAAAAAGTCATTCATTTGCATATCCAATCACAACAAAAAGGAGTGGAACTTAGTGGTATTAACCATTGTTTCTTCATTAGATTATGAAGACAGATACTTTCATATATGTGCAAAAATGGCCCATCATTGAAATATAGG
The DNA here is from genome assembly GCF_037176805.1 of Vigna unguiculata. Classification (NCBI taxonomy): domain Eukaryota; kingdom Viridiplantae; phylum Streptophyta; class Magnoliopsida; order Fabales; family Fabaceae; genus Vigna; species Vigna unguiculata. The sequence goes on from NC_140801.1 coordinate 25,822,015, forward strand.
CTATATCTTTTTTTAGTGTCGACAACTTCATAAAATTCTCAACACATAATCAATTAACCCAAAGTAAAAAAAAAAGACTAATTAAGAAATTTGACATTAAATAATTAGTAATAATCTTCATAAAAGGAGGAAAACACAAAATAATTACACAAATAATTTCATAAGAAGTATGACAAACAAAATCAAAATGAGAAAATAATTTGATTTCTTAACGACATTGATACTAACAATGTAGATTCAAAAAGTCATTCATTTGCATATCGAATCACAACAAAAAAAGAGTGGAATTTAGTGGTATTAACCATTGTTTCTTCATTAGATTATGAAGAGAGATACTTTCATATATGTGCAAAAATGGCCCATCATTGAAATATAGGCTATATGTTGTTTTTAGTGTTGACAAATTCATAAAATTCTCAACACATAATCAATTAACCCAAAGCAAAAAAAAAGACTAATTAAGAAATTTGACATTAAACAATTAGTAATAATCTTCACAGAAGGAGGAAAACACAAAATAATTACACAAACAATCTCATAAGAAGTATGATGGACAAAATCAAAATGAGAAAATAATTTATTTTTTAACAACATTGATACTAACAGTATAGATTCAAAAAGTCATTCATGTGCATATCTAATAACAACAGAAAAGAGTGGAATTTAGTGGTATTAATCGATGTTTCTTCATTAGATAATGAAGAGAGGATACTTTTATATCTGTGCAGACATGGCCCATCATTGAAATATAGGCTATATGTTTTTTTTGTGTTGAAACCTTCATAAAATTCTCAACACATAATCAATTAACCCAGATCTAAAAAATAGAGTAATTAAGAAATTTGACATTAAACAATTAATAATAATCTTCACTGAATGAGGAAAACACAAAATAAATACACAAACAATTTCATAAGAAGTATGACGGACAAAATCAAAATGAGAAAATAATTTGATTGTTTAACAACATTGATATTAACAATGAAGATTCAAAAAGTCGTTCATGTGCATATTCAATTACAACAAAAAAGAGTGGAATTTAGTGATATTAACCATAGTTTCTTTGTTAGATTATGAAGAGGGTATACTTTCATATATGTGCAGAGATGGCTTATTAATTGACATATGGGCTATATGTTTTTTTTGGTGTTGACAACTTCATAAAATTCTCAACACATAATGGATTATCCCAAAGCTAAAAAATAGACTAATTCAGAAATTTGACATTAAATAATTACTAATAGTATTCACTGAACGAGTAAAAGACAAAATAATTACACAAACAATTTCATAAGAAGTATGACAGACAAAATCAAAGTGAGAAAATAATTTGATTTTTTAACAACATTGATAGTAACAATGTAGATTCAAAAAGTCGTTCATGTGCATATTCAATTAGAACAAAAAAGAGTGGAATTTTATGGTATTAACCATTGTTTCTTTATTAGATTATGAAGAGAGGATACTTTCATATCTGTGCAGAGATGGCCCATCATTGAAATATAGACTATATGTTTTTTTTAGTCTTGACAACTTCATAAAATTCTCAACACATAATCAATTAACCCAAAGCTAAAAAAAAGACTAATTAAGAAATTTGACATTAAACCATTAGTAATAATCTTCCCAGAAAGAGGAAAACACAAAATAATTACACAAACAATTTCATAAGAAGTATGACGGTCAAAATCAAAATGAGAAAATAATTTGATTGTGTAACAACATTGATACTAACAATGAAGATTCATAAAGTCGTTCATGTGCATATTCAATTACAACAAAAAAGAGTGGAATTTAGTGATATTAACCGTAGTTTCTTCGTTAGATTATGAAAAGGGGATACTTTCATATATGTGCAGAGATGGCTTATCAATTGAAATATGGGCTATACGTTTTTTTTAGTGTTGACAACTTCATAAAATTCTCAAAACATAATCAATTAACCCAAAGCTATAAAAAAGACTAATTAAGAAATTTGACATTAAACAATTAGTAATAATCTTCATAGAAGGAGAAAAACACAAAATAATTAGACAAACAATTTCATAAGAAGTAAGACGGACAAAATCAAAATGAGAAAATAATTTCATCTTTTAACAATATTGACACTAAACATGTAGATTCAAAAAGTCATTCATGTGCATATCCAATCATAACAAAAAAGTGTGGAATTTAGTGGTATTAACCATTGTTTATTCATTAGATTAGGAAGAGTGGATACTTTCATATCTGTGCAGAAAAGGCCCATCATTGAAATATGGGCTATATGTTTTTTTGGTGTTGACAACTTCATCAAATTCTCAACACATAATCAAGTAACCCAAAGCTAAAAAAAAGACTAATAATGAAATTTGACATTAAACAATTAGTAATAAACTTAACAGAAGGAGGAAAACACAAAATAATTACACAAACAATTTCATAAGAAATAAGACGGACAAAATCAAAATGGGAAAATAATTTGATCTTTTAACAATATTGATACTAAAAATGTAGATTCAAAAAGTCATTCATGTGCTTATCCAATCACAACTAAAAAGAGTGGAATTTAATGGTATTAACTATTGTTTCTTCATTAGATTATGAACAGAGGATACTTTCATATCTGTGCAGAGATGGCCCATCATTGAAATATAGACTATATGTTTTTTTTAGTCTTGACAACTTCATAAAATTCTCAACACATAATCAATTAACCCAAAGCTAAAAAAAAGACTAATTAAGAAATTTGACATTAAACAATTAGTAATAATCTTCCCAGAAGGAGGAAAACACAAAATAATTACACAAACAATTTCATAAGAAGTATGACGGTCAAAATCAAAATGAGAAAATAATTTGATTGTGTAACAACATTGATACTAACAATGAAGATTCATAAAGTCGTTCATGTGCATATTCAATTACAACAAAAAAGAGTGGAATTTAGTGATATTAACCGTAGTTTCTTCGTTAGATTATGAAAAGGGGATACTTTCATATATGTGCAGAGATGGCTTATCAATTGAAATATGGGCTATACGTTTTTTTTAGTGTTGACAACTTCATAAAATTCTCAAAACATAATCAATTAACCCAAAGCTATAAAAAAGACTAATTAAGAAATTTGACATTAAACAATTAGTAATAATCTTCATAGAAGGAGAAAAACACAAAATAATTAGACAAACAATTTCATAAGAAGTAAGACGGACAAAATCAAAATGAGAAAATAATTTCATCTTTTAACAATATTGACACTAAACATGTAGATTCAAAAAGTCATTCATGTGCATATCCAATCATAACAAAAAAGTGTGGAATTTAGTGGTATTAACCATTGTTTATTCATTAGATTAGGAAGAGTGGATACTTTCATATCTGTGCAGAAAAGGCCCATCATTGAAATATGGGGTATATGTTTTTTTGGTGTTGACAACTTCATCAAATTCTCAACACATAATCAAGTAACCCAAAGCTAAAAAAAAGACTAATAATGAAATTTGACATTAAACAATTAGTAATAAACTTAACAGAAGGAGGAAAACACAAAATAATTACACAAACAATTTCATAAGAAATAAGACGGACAAAATCAAAATGGGAAAATAATTTGATCTTTTAACAATATTGATACTAAAAATGTAGATTCAAAAAGTCATTCATGTGCTTATCCAATCACAACTAAAAAGAGTGGAATTTAATGGTATTAACTATTGTTTCTTCATTAGATTATGAACAGAGGATACTTTCATATCTGTGCAGAGATGGCCCATCATTGAAATATAGACTATATGTTTTTTCTTTAAATTCTCAAAACATAATCAATTAACCCAAAGCGAAAAAAAAGACTAATTAAGAAATTTGACATTAAATAATTAGTAATTATCTTAACAGAAGGAGGAAAACAGAAAATAATTACACAAACAATTTCATAAGAAGTAAGACGGACAAAATCAAAATGAGAAAATAATTTCATCTTTTAACAATATTGATACTAAAAATGTAGATTCAAAAAGTCGTTCATGTGCATATCCAATCACAACAAAAAAGAGTGGAATTTAGTGGTATTAACCATTGTTTCTTCATTAGATTAGGAAGAGTGGATACTTTCATATATGTGCACAAAAGGCCCATCATTGAAATATAGGCTATATGTTTTCTTTAGTGTTGACAACTTCGTAAAATTCTCAACACATGATCAATTAACCCAAAGCTAAAAAAAAGACTAATTAAGAAATTTGACATTAAATAATTAGTAATAATCTTAACAGAAGGAGGAAAACAGAAAATAATTACACAAAAAATTTCATAAGAAGTATGACAGACAAAATAAAAATGAGTAAAAAATTTGATTTTTTAAGAATATTGATACTAACAATGTAGATTCAAAAAGTCATTCATGTGCATATCCAATCACAACAAAAAAGAATGGTATTTAGTGCTATTAACCATTTTTTCTTCATTAGATTATGAAGAGAGGATACTTTCATATATGTGCAGAGATGGCCCATCATTGAAATATAGGCTATATGTTTTCTTTAGTGTTCACAACTTCATAAAATTCTCAACACATAATCAATTAACCCAAAGCTAAAAAAAGGACTAATTAAGAAATTTGACATTAAACAATTAGTAATAATCTTCACAGAAGGAGCAAAACACAAAATAATTACACAAACAATTTCATAAGAAGTATGACAGATAAAATCAAAATGAGAAAATAATTTGATTTTTTAAGAATATTGATAGTAACAATGAAGATTCAAAAAGTCATTCATGTGCATATCCAATCAAAACAAAAAAGAGTGGTATTTAGTGCTATTAACCATTTTTTCTTCATTAGATTATGAAGAGAGGATACTTTCATATATGTGCAGAGATGGCCCATCATTGAAATATAGACTATATGTTTTTTTTTAAATTCTCAAAACATAATCAATTAACCCAAAGCTATAAAAAAGACTAATTAAGAAATTTGACATTAAACAATTAGTAATAATCTTCACAGAAGGAGAAAAACACAAAATAATTACACAAACAATTTCATATGAAGTAAGACAAACAAAATCAAAAGGAGAAAATAATTTGATCTTTTAACAATAATGATACTAACAATGTAGATTCAAAAAGTCATTCATGTGCATATCCAATCACAACAAAAAAGAGTGGAATTTAGTGGTATTAACCATAGTTTCTTCATTAGATTATGAAGAGTGGATACTTTCATATCTGTGCAGAAATGGCCCATCATTGAAATATAGGCTATATGTTTTCTTTAGTGTTGACAACTTCGTAAAATTCTCAACACATGATCAATTAACCCAAAGCTAAAAAAAAGACTAATTAAGAAATTTGACAATAAATAATTAGTAATAATCTTAACAGAAGGAGGAAAACAGAAAATAATTACACAAACAATTTCATAAGAAGTAAGACGGATAAAATCAAAATGAGAAAATAATTTCATCTTTTAACAATATTCATACTAAAAATGTAGATTCAAAAAGTCATTCATGTGCATATCCAATCACAACAAAAAAGAGTGGAATTTAGTGGTATTAACCATTGTTTCTTCATTAGATTAGGAAGAGTGGATACTTTCATATATGTGCAGAAAAGGCCCATCATTGAAATATAGGCTATATGTTTTCTTTAGTATTGACAACTTCATAAAATTCTCAACACATAATCAATTAACCCAAAGCTAAAAAAAAGACTAATTAAGAAATTTGACATTAAATAGTTAGTAATAATCTTAAGAGAAGGAGGAAAACAGAAAATAATTACACAAACAATTTCATAAGAAGTAAGACGGACAAAATCAAAATGAGAAAATAATTTCATCTTTTAACAATATTGATACAAAACATGTAGATTCAAAAAGTCATTCATGGGCATATCCAATCATAACAAAAAAGAGTGGAATTTAGTGGTATTAACCATTGTTTCTTCATTAGATTAGGAAGAGTGGATACTTTCATATCTGTGCAGAAAACGCCCATCATTGAAATATAGGCTATATGTTTTTTTAGTGTTGACAACTTTATCAAATTCTCAACACATAATCAATTAACCCAAAGCTAAAAAAAAGACTAATTAATAAATTTGACATTAAATAATTAGTAATAAACTTAACAGAAGGAGGAAAACACAAAATAATTACACAAACAATTTCATAAGAAGTAAGACGGATAAAATCAAAATGAGAAAATAATTTGATCTTTTAACAATATTGATACTAAAAATGTAGATTCAAAAAGTCATTCATGTGCTTATCCAATCACAACTAAAAAGAGTGGAATTTAATGGTAATAACCATTGTTTCTTCATTAGATTATGAACAGAGGATACTTTCATATCTGTGCACAAAAGGCCCATCATTGAAATATAGGCTATATGTTTTCTTTAGTGTTGACAACTTCGTAAAATTCTCAACACATGATCAATTAACCCAAAGCTAAAAAAAAGACTAATTAAGAAATTTGACATTAAATAATTAGTAATAATCTTAACAGAAGGAGGAAAACAGAAAATAATTACACAAAAAATTTCATAAGAATTATGACAGACAAAATAAAAATGAGTAAACAATTTGATTTTTTAAGAATATTGATACTAACAATGTAGATTCAAAAAGTCATTCATGTGCATATCCAATCACAACAAAAAAGAATGGTATTTAGTGCTATTAACCATTTTTTCTTCATTAGATTATGAAGAGAGGATACTTTCATATATGTGCAGAGATGGCCCATCATTGAAATATAGGCTATATGCTTTCTTTAGTGTTCACAACTTCATAAAATTCTCAACACATAATCAATTAACCAAAAGCTAAAAAAAGGACTAATTAAGAAATTTGACATTAAACAATTAGTAATAATCTTCACAGAAGGAGCAAAACACAAAATAATTACACAAACAATTTCATAAGAAGTATGACAGATAAAATCAAAATGAGAAAATAATTTGATTTTTTAAGAATATTGATACTAACAATGAAGATTCAAAAAGTCATTCATGTGCATATCCAATCAAAACAAAAAAGAGTGGTATTTAGTGCTATTAACCATTTTTTCTTCATTAGATTATGAAGAGAGGATACTTTCATATATGTGCAGAGATGGCCCATCATTGAAATATAGACTATATGTTTTTTTTTAAATTCTCAAAACATAATCAATTAACCCAAAGCTATAAAAAAGACTAATTAAGAAATTTGACATTAAACAATTAGTAATAATCTTTACAGAAGGAGAAAAACACAAAATAATTACACAAACAATTTCATATGAAGTAAGACAAACAAAATCAAAAGGAGAAAATAATTTGATCTTTTAACAATATTGATACTAAAAATGTAGATTCAAAAAGTCATTCATGTGCTTATCCAATCACAACTAAAAAGAGTGGAATTTAATGGTAATAACCATTGTTTCTTCATTAGATTATGAACAGAGGATACTTTCATATCTGTGCAGAGATGGCTCACCATGAAATATAGACTATATGTTTTTTTTTAAATTCTCAACATATAATCAATTAACCCAAAGCTAAAAAAAGACTAATTAAGAAATTTGACATTAAACAATTAGTAATAATCTTCACAAAAGGAGGAAAAAACAAAATAATTAGACAAACAATTTCATAAGAAGTAAGACGAACAAAATCAAAATGAGAAAATAATTTGATCTTTTAACAACATTGTTACTAAAAATGTAGATTCAAAAATTCATTCATGTGCATATCCAATCACAACAAAAAAGAGTGGAATTTAGTGGTATTAACCATTGTTTCTTCATTAGATTAGGAAGAGTGGATACTTTCATATCTGTGCAGAAAAAGCCCATCATTGAAATATAGGCTATATGTTTTCTTTAGTGTTGACAACTTCATAAAATTCTCAACACATAATCAACTAACCCAAAGCTAAATAAAAGACTAATTAAGAAATTTGACATTAAACAATTAGTAATAAACTTCACAGAAGGAGCAAAACACAAGAAAATTACACAAACAATTTCATAAGAAGTAAGACGGACAAAATCAAAATGAGAAAATAATTTGATGTTTTAACAATATTGATACTAAAAATGTAGATTCAAAAAGTCATTCATGTGCATATCCAATCACAACAAAAAAGAGTGGAATTTAGTGGTATTAACCATTGTTTCTTCATTAGATTAGGAAGAGTGGATACTTTCATATATGTGCACAAAAGGCCCATCATTGAAATATAGGCTATATGTTTTCTTTAGTGTTGACAACTTCGTAAAATTCTCAACACATGATCAATTAACCCAAAGCTAAAAAAAAGACTAATTAAGAAATTTGACATTAAATAATTAGTAATAATCTTAACAGAAGGAGGAAAACAGAAAATAATTACACAAAAAATTTCATAAGAAGTATGACAGACAAAATAAAAATGAGTAAAAAATTTGATTTTTTAAGAATATTGATACTAACAATGTAGATTCAAAAAGTCATTCATGTGCATATCCAATCACAACAAAAAAGAATGGTATTTAGTGCTATTAACCATTTTTTCTTCATTAGATTATGAAGAGAGGATACTTTCATATATGTGCAGAGATGGCCCATCATTGAAATATAGGCTATATGTTTTCTTTAGTGTTCACAACTTCATAAAATTCTCAACACATAATCAATTAACCCAAAGCTAAAAAAAGGACTAATTAAGAAATTTGACATTAAACAATTAGTAATAATCTTCACAGAAGGAGCAAAACACAAAATAATTACACAAACAATTTCATAAGAAGTATGACAGATAAAATCAAAATGAGAAAATAATTTGATTTTTTAAGAATATTGATAGTAACAATGAAGATTCAAAAAGTCATTCATGTGCATATCCAATCAAAACAAAAAAGAGTGGTATTTAGTGCTATTAACCATTTTTTCTTCATTAGATTATGAAGAGAGGATACTTTCATATATGTGCAGAGATGGCCCATCATTGAAATATAGACTATATGTTTTTTTTTAAATTCTCAAAACATAATCAATTAACCCAAAGCTATAAAAAAGACTAATTAAGAAATTTGACATTAAACAATTAGTAATAATCTTCACAGAAGGAGAAAAACACAAAATAATTACACAAACAATTTCATATGAAGTAAGACAAACAAAATCAAAAGGAGAAAATAATTTGATCTTTTAACAATAATGATACTAACAATGTAGATTCAAAAAGTCATTCATGTGCATATCCAATCACAACAAAAAAGAGTGGAATTTAGTGGTATTAACCATAGTTTCTTCATTAGATTATGAAGAGTGGATACTTTCATATCTGTGCAGAAATGGCCCATCATTGAAATATAGGCTATATGTTTTCTTTAGTGTTGACAACTTCGTAAAATTCTCAACACATGATCAATTAACCCAAAGCTAAAAAAAAGACTAATTAAGAAATTTGACAATAAATAATTAGTAATAATCTTAACAGAAGGAGGAAAACAGAAAATAATTACACAAACAATTTCATAAGAAGTAAGACGGATAAAATCAAAATGAGAAAATAATTTCATCTTTTAACAATATTCATACTAAAAATGTAGATTCAAAAAGTCATTCATGTGCATATCCAATCACAACAAAAAAGAGTGGAATTTAGTGGTATTAACCATTGTTTCTTCATTAGATTAGGAAGAGTGGATACTTTCATATATGTGCAGAAAAGGCCCATCATTGAAATATAGGCTATATGTTTTCTTTAGTATTGACAACTTCATAAAATTCTCAACACATAATCAATTAACCCAAAGCTAAAAAAAAGACTAATTAAGAAATTTGACATTAAATAGTTAGTAATAATCTTAAGAGAAGGAGGAAAACAGAAAATAATTACACAAACAATTTCATAAGAAGTAAGACGGACAAAATCAAAATGAGAAAATAATTTCATCTTTTAACAATATTGATACAAAACATGTAGATTCAAAAAGTCATTCATGGGCATATCCAATCATAACAAAAAAGAGTGGAATTTAGTGGTATTAACCATTGTTTCTTCATTAGATTAGGAAGAGTGGATACTTTCATATCTGTGCAGAAAACGCCCATCATTGAAATATAGGCTATATGTTTTTTTAGTGTTGACAACTTTATCAAATTCTCAACACATAATCAATTAACCCAAAGCTAAAAAAAAGACTAATTAATAAATTTGACATTAAATAATTAGTAATAAACTTAACAGAAGGAGGAAAACACAAAATAATTACACAAACAATTTCATAAGAAGTAAGACGGATAAAATCAAAATGAGAAAATAATTTGATCTTTTAACAATATTGATACTAAAAATGTAGATTCAAAAAGTCATTCATGTGCTTATCCAATCACAACTAAAAAGAGTGGAATTTAATGGTAATAACCATTGTTTCTTCATTAGATTATGAACAGAGGATACTTTCATATCTGTGCACAAAAGGCCCATCATTGAAATATAGGCTATATGTTTTCTTTAGTGTTGACAACTTCGTAAAATTCTCAACACATGATCAATTAACCCAAAGCTAAAAAAAAGACTAATTAAGAAATTTGACATTAAATAATTAGTAATAATCTTAACAGAAGGAGGAAAACAGAAAATAATTACACAAAAAATTTCATAAGAATTATGACAGACAAAATAAAAATGAGTAAACAATTTGATTTTTTAAGAATATTGATACTAACAATGTAGATTCAAAAAGTCATTCATGTGCATATCCAATCACAACAAAAAAGAATGGTATTTAGTGCTATTAACCATTTTTTCTTCATTAGATTATGAAGAGAGGATACTTTCATATATGTGCAGAGATGGCCCATCATTGAAATATAGGCTATATGCTTTCTTTAGTGTTCACAACTTCATAAAATTCTCAACACATAATCAATTAACCAAAAGCTAAAAAAAGGACTAATTAAGAAATTTGACATTAAACAATTAGTAATAATCTTCACAGAAGGAGCAAAACACAAAATAATTACACAAACAATTTCATAAGAAGTATGACAGATAAAATCAAAATGAGAAAATAATTTGATTTTTTAAGAATATTGATACTAACAATGAAGATTCAAAAAGTCATTCATGTGCATATCCAATCAAAACAAAAAAGAGTGGTATTTAGTGCTATTAACCATTTTTTCTTCATTAGATTATGAAGAGAGGATACTTTCATATATGTGCAGAGATGGCCCATCATTGAAATATAGACTATATGTTTTTTTTTAAATTCTCAAAACATAATCAATTAACCCAAAGCTATAAAAAAGACTAATTAAGAAATTTGACATTAAACAATTAGTAATAATCTTTACAGAAGGAGAAAAACACAAAATAATTACACAAACAATTTCATATGAAGTAAGACAAACAAAATCAAAAGGAGAAAATAATTTGATCTTTTAACAATATTGATACTAAAAATGTAGATTCAAAAAGTCATTCATGTGCTTATCCAATCACAACTAAAAAGAGTGGAATTTAATGGTAATAACCATTGTTTCTTCATTAGATTATGAACAGAGGATACTTTCATATCTGTGCAGAGATGGCTCACCATGAAATATAGACTATATGTTTTTTTTTAAATTCTCAACATATAATCAATTAACCCAAAGCTAAAAAAAGACTAATTAAGAAATTTGACATTAAACAATTAGTAATAATCTTCACAAAAGGAGGAAAAAACAAAATAATTAGACAAACAATTTCATAAGAAGTAAGACGAACAAAATCAAAATGAGAAAATAATTTGATCTTTTAACAACATTGTTACTAAAAATGTAGATTCAAAAATTCATTCATGTGCATATCCAATCACAACAAAAAAGAGTGGAATTTAGTGGTATTAACCATTGTTTCTTCATTAGATTAGGAAGAGTGGATACTTTCATATCTGTGCAGAAAAAGCCCATCATTGAAATATAGGCTATATGTTTTCTTTAGTGTTGACAACTTCATAAAATTCTCAACACATAATCAACTAACCCAAAGCTAAATAAAAGACTAATTAAGAAATTTGACATTAAACAATTAGTAATAAACTTCATAGAAGGAGCAAAACACAAGAAAATTACACAAACAATTTCATAAGAAGTAAGACGGACAAAATCAAAATGAGAAAATAATTTGATGTTTTAACAATATTGATACTAAAAATGTAGATTCAAAAAGTCATTCATGTGCATATCCAATCACAACAAAAAAGAGTGGAATTTAGTGGTATTAACCATTGTTTCTTCATTAGATTAGGAAGAGTGGATACTTTCATATCTGTGCAGAAAGGGCCCATCATTGAAATATAGGCTATATGCTTTCTTTAGTGTTCACAACTTCATAAAATTCTCAACACATAATCAATTAACCCAAAGCGAAAAAAAAGACTAATTAAGAAATTTGACATTAAATAATTAGTAATAATCTTAACAGACGGAGGAAAACAGAAAATAATTACACAAACAATTTCATAAGAAGTAAGACGGACAAAATCAAAATGAGAAAATAATTTCATCTTTTAACAATATTGATACAAAACATGTAGATTCAAAAAGTCATTCATGGGCATATCCAATCATAACAAAAAAGAGTGGAATTTAGTGGTATTAACCATTGTTTCTTCATTAGATTAGGAAGAGTGGATACTTTCATATATGTGCACAAAAGGCCCATCATTGAAATATAGGCTATATGTTTTCTTTAGTGTTGACAACTTCGTAAAATTCTCAACACATGATCAATTAACCCAAAGCTAAAAAAAAGACTAATTAAGAAATTTGACATTAAATAATTAGTAACAATCTTAACAGAAGGAGGAAAACAGAAAATAATTACACAAACAATTTCATAAGAAGTAAGACAGAAAAAATGAAAATGAGAAAATAATTTCATCTTTTAACAATATTGATTCTAAAAATGTAGATTCAAAAAGTCGTTCGTGTGCATATCCAATCACAACAAAAAAGAGTGGAATTTAGTGGTATTAACCATTGTTTCTTCATTAGATTAGGAAGAGTGGATACTTTCATATCTGTGCAGAAAAAGCCCATCATTGAAATATAGGCTATATGTTTTTTTAGTGTTGACAACTTCATAAAATTCTCAACACATAATCAACTAACCCAAAGCTAAATAAAAGACTAATTAAGAAATTTGACATTAAACAATTAGTAATAAACTTCACAGAAGGAGCAAAACACAAAAAAATTACACAAACAATTTCATAAGAAGTAAGACGGACAAAATCAAAATGAGAAAATAATTTGATGTTTTAACAATATTGATACTAAAAATGTAGATTCAAAAAGTCATTCATGTGCATATCCAATCACAACAAAAAAGAGTGGAATTTAGTGGTATTAACCATTGTTTCTTCATTAGATTAGGAAGAGTGGATACTTTCATATCTGTGCAGAAAGGGCCCATCATTGAAATATAGGCTATATGCTTTCTTTAGTGTTCACAACTTCATAAAATTCTCAACACATAATCAATTAACCCAAAGCGAAAAAAAAGACTAATTAAGAAATTTGACATTAAATAATTAGTAATAATCTTAACAGAAGGAGGAAAACAGAAAATAATTACACAAACAATTTCATAAGAAGTAAGACGGACAAAATCAAAATGAGAAAATAATTTCATCTTTTAACAATATTGATACTAAAAATGTAGATTCAAAAAGTCGTTCATGTGCATATCCAATCACAACAAAAAAGAGTGGAATTTAGTGGTATTAACCATTGTTTCTTCATTAGATTAGGAAGAGTGGATACTTTCATATATGTGCACAAAAGGCCCATCATTGAAATATAGGCTATATGTTTTCTTTAGTGTTGACAACTTCGTAAAATTCTCAACACATGATCAATTAACCCAAAGCTAAAAAAAAGACTAATTAAGAAATTTGACATTAAATAATTAGTAATAATCTTAACAGAAGGAGGAAAACAGAAAATAATTACACAAACAATTTCATAAGAACTAAGACAGAAAAAATCAAAATGAGAAAATAATTTCATCTTTTAACAATATTGATTCTGAAAATGTAGATTCAAAAAGTCGTTCATGTGCATATCCAATCACAACAAAAAAGAGTGGAATTTAGTGGTATTAACCATTGTTTCTTCATTAGATTAGGAAGAGTGGATAGTTTCATATATGTGCAGAAAAGGCCCATCATTGAAATATAGGCTATATGTTTTCTTTAGTGTTGACAACTTCGTAAAATTCTCAACACATGATCAATTAACCCAAAGCTAAAAAAAAGACTAATTAAGAAATTTGACATTAAATAATTAGTAATAATCTTAACTGAAGGAGGAAAACAGAAAATAATTACACAAACAATTTCATAAGAAGTAAGACGGACAAAATCAAAATGAGAAAATAATTTCATCTTTTAACAATATTGATACTAAAAATGTAGATTCAAAAAGTCATTCATGTGCATATCCAATCACAACAAAAAAGAGTGGAATTTAGTGGTATTAACCATTGTTTCTTCATTAGATTACGAAGAGTGGGTACTTTCATATTTGTGCAGAAATGTGATATCGCTATCGTTAGGCGATCAAATTACCACTACTTTAGCAACTTCAGTATTGCCAGTTTGTAGTGAACAAAATAGTTAGGGTTAAGATAACCCTGAGTCATCTCACAACGAATACGGAATTGATCTCAAATATTTGATTCTTAAAAATGCAATTAAAACTAGCAACTATAAAAATAGGGGGTTTTGATATGCAAAGAAAATGACACGGAAGATTGTAAACACAGTAATAGTAAATAGGTCAATTCCACTGATTTTTCTAAATAAGATTCTTCATTGGTTATCTAGAGATTATTGTTAAATTAATTATTGTTGTTGATTTACAAATCAATCAATGTAAAGACTCAATTCATTTGTTGGCATCCTCACTTTTAATCAAACTACAATCTCAATTAAAAGTGAGAATTGTTAGATTATCCATAGTAAATTCAATCAAAGTACAGTCTCAATTAATTTTACTATGTCTAATCATGTCTATTCCTTTATTTCTTCACCAAATAGAAAACATAATTAATCAAAGTAAAGTCTTGACTAATTTTAGTTAAAGTAATTACCACTAATCAAAGTAAAGTCTCAATTATTGGCAAAAACTTATTTAATCAAATGAAAGTTTCTAAACAAAATCAAAGTAAAGTCTCAATTTAATTTAAAAACCTTTTAACTCATATGATTAGCATGCATGTAGATTTAAAATCATTATTTTCTATTCCATTAAGAAGCAAAGGACATAGATAAACAAAAACCACAACAATAATCAAAATAACAAACACATAAATTCATCTAACCTCAGAATCCATTTAAGAAATTACAGTGAAATCAACCCTAAAAGCTTAGCCCTCCATGGCCTTGATGGAATACATGATGATATGAAGGAAAGAAAATAAAAGAATGAATGAGAGATGTGGTGGAGACGGTATCTGCCAAAACCAGAGAGTTCTAAGTGTCTAAGCTGTAAGTTGTAAGTTCTTCGTTATCTCCGCTTCTGCTCCTTAAGTCTCTTTATATAGGCTTCCACTAGACTTTGGGCTTTATCTGTCAGTTGCTAAAATCTTTTATTTTTATTTAATTAATTAGCAACTTAATTCCTATCCAATTTCCAGTTCTGCCCCTCTCATTTAACCATATTTGCAGTTTTGACCAGAGTTGACTGCTGACTTTGACCAGTTGACCAGAGTTGACCAGTTTGACTGTCCTATCAGATGCTGACACGTGGTAGTGTACTCTCTCTCCAGAATTAGGGTTTGCTGCTCCTTCCTCCTTCCTTCCTTGGCTGCGCATCTGACGGCGCGGTGGTTCATGGTGGTCCGACGGTGCGGACGCGTTTCCGGCGTGGTGTGGAGGCGCAACGTGCAGATCTGGTTCTGCTGCAGAGAAGATGAAGCTGTCTCGCTGATGGTTGACAATGGAAGAAGATGGCGTCGCGATGATGGTGGTCAGATTTCTGGTGAGTTGCGCTGCTGCGGTGGCTGCGAAAATGGTAGATTAGAAACTGGTTCGCTGCTGCGTCGCAATGGATGATGGTGGTTTCGCTCCAGCAACGTTTATGGTGGCCAACGGTGTGCGCGAATCTGGCTCAGGTGTACCGCAGTGATGGCTCGAGGGTGTTGCAGTGATGGAGGCGAGAAGATGCGCGGAACAAGCTTTGCGGAGGCGTGGTGGCTCGTGTGTGGACGTCTCCGTTGGTGCGTCGTGGTTGCTGATTCCGACGTGCAATGGAGGTGCTGGAACGTCAATGGTGGCTGCCAGCGTTGCAGGTGAAGGTGGTGTGCGTCTGTTACGTTTTCCGGCGTGGTAGTGGAGGACGCTACCATGGCTGCTGGTGCGAAAATGGTGGCTGCCGACATTGTGCAGTGGTGTGCGGTGCCTCGCGGTGGTAGGAAAGAGGTGCAGCGGCGGCTGTGGAGGTTGGAAGGAGAGGAGGAAAATTAGGGTTAGGGTTTCATGTGTGAGATGGAGGAGATGATGACGTGGCAAGATGTGAGTGGTCAATTTGGTGAGTGAGGATTATGACACGTGGCTTGTTCTAGTTGGCTAATTTTAAAAAGTGGGGATTGCCACATGGCATGATCTGGTTGAGTGGAGTTTAAGTGGTAGGAGGGGTGCAACTTAGTGAAAATTGGGGGTGCAGAACAGGTTTTTATGGTCCACTTGCAGGAGGAGTGTGTAAATAAAATCTAGGGGTGCATTTAGCTCCTGATTTATTCTTTTCCAGAATTTCTTGATTTTGGACTTATTTTGTAACTTTGAATATTTCAAATCCACACTATCAATGACCAAAAATAAATTCCAGCTGCATTAACAAACGTTAGAATATCCAATAATATTTTATGCAACTAAAATCAATTTTTACGCCACTTTTACTAAACTTACTGAATAAATCCAATAATCACAAATTCTAATTAAATCAATCTTTAAGCACAGAAAATTCAATTAAATCCCCAAATTTAAATATTAAATGAGGGCAAAAATTTGAACTCATCACACACCCACACTTATCCTTTTGCACTCCTGGGCAAAATTGAACAATTTCAAAACTTTTTTCTGATGTCTTTTATTCCATATTTTCAGTGGATTAAAGAAATGAATACCAATGGAAACAGATCAATCTTCTAGAAATCATGTTGTCATGCACATACAAATGGATAAAATTCTGTTTTTCACACATGAGTTAATCTTTTGAGTTTACAAGATAATCAAATATGAAAGAGAAACACTCAAGTTAAATATATATTTTCTCACCAAGATTTGCTCAAGTGTTTTGGCTTGTGTTTTCACTCAAAATACCCATGCAAGTAAACACTCTCAATGCTTAGCAAGACTCTAATATTCACAGCTTTCAGAAAACATGCATTCAAAAATCATGAGGACTTTTCACAGGTTATAATGAGGCCAAGGCAAAGGTAGGAAAAACTTTAGGATTTGTGTGTTTTTGAAATAGTAGGGAAGAAAGAGTTATGGAGCATAGTTTCAAAAACAATCCTTACTTCTCTTTGTTTTTTTTTTATCCTTTGTTGCTCTTTTTCAGATAGCAATCATTTTTCATTTCAATACTCTGTCATCAACAATTATTTTCCTTTTTTCCATTTTTATAACTTTGTGGGGGAAATACTCACCCCCACACTTTATTCCTCAACCAATCTCAACATATCCACTAGCTCCTTCTTTCTCCCTAAGGTAAGGACAAACATGGTCTTTTTCTTTTTAAGGTTTAACAATATGCTCAAAACAAGAAAAAAAGGTTTAAGCTCAAGGGGCTACCAATGGATCAATGTCATGGTTAGCTTATTTGGCCAAGTAGCTAAAAACAAGAAATGCCTCAGTCATATCAAATCATGCATGTTCACCTAAGATGCAAAACAACAGAATCAAGCTAAACATTTGAGTACCAACAAGACATGAGCAAATCACACAAGAAAAATAGGAATGACACACGGTAGTTCATCCTTACAATAAAGCTCAAAACACACAAGGTCAAAAACTCTTTCACAAAAGATTTATTCCAGAAACTCTCAAATCAACTCAATTAGTAAATCACAGACAACAATCCACTCATAGCACATGACTCTTATTTTCCCAGAATTATGACCGTTCCAATTAGTGAATCAAATCCAAAAGTCCAATGTCAATATGTTTTATTGAAAACAGAACTTTTTTTTTAAAACAAAATTAGAAAAGAAAAAACAAAACAAATAGAAAACAAAATCAGAAGGGGGAAATCTCCCCACACCCCCACACTTTATCCATGCATTGTCCTCAATGTATTCAATATGTATAAAATGCAAAGAAAAAGTATGAAGTGTACTTACCTCCTCAAGGTGGAAGGTATGAGGGAGAAGTCAAGTTTATCCCATCCATCGTCTTATTCAGCATATCTTAATTTTCATTGAATATCCGGAGACGATGCCCATTAACTTTAAAAGTTCTTGCTGAGGATTCTTCCTTGATCTCCACTGCTACATAAGGGAAGACTTCTGTAACAATGTATGGTCCTTCCTAAGTAGAGCGCAACTTACCACTCATGTGACCAAGCTTGGATTTGTATAGTAACACCTTCTGGCCTACCTTAAAATCCTTTCTAGCCACAAGCTTTTGGTCATGGAACTTCTTGGTTTTCTCTTTGTAGAACTTTGAGTTTTCATAGGCTGCAAGCTTAATCTCCTCTAGTTCTTGCAACTGAAGTTTTCGCTCATTTCCTGCTTCTTCCAAATCCAAGTTGCATGCTTTCACGACCCAATAGGCCCGATGTTCAATCTCCACAGGTAGATGACAAGCCTTTCCAAAAATCACCCTGAAAGGTGACATACCTATAGGTGTTTTGTAGGCTGTCCTGTGTGCCCAAAGTGCATCATCCAATCTTGTGGCCCAATCCTTTCGACTAGGCTTCACTACTTTCTCTAATATCTTTTTAATCTCCCTGTTAGAGATCTCTGCTTGCCCATTAGTTTGGGGGTGATATGGTGTAGCAATGCGATGTGTCACCCCATAATTCTTCAACATGTTCTCAAGTAGCCTATTACAGAAATGAGTCCCCTGGTCACTGATGATGGCTCGTGGTATCCCAAATCTGCAGAAAATGTTAGACCTGACAAAATTCATAACAACTCGAGAATCATTAGTCCTTGTAGCTATGGCGTCCACCCATTTGGAGACATAGTCTACAACAAGCAAAATATAAGAAAACCCAAAAGAAGGAGGAAAAGGACCCATAAAATCAATACCCCAAATATCAAATACCTCACAATATAGCATGGGTTGTTGAGGCATTTCCTCCCTTCTTGTAATGGATCTGGCTGCCCTTTGGCACTGCTCACAATTTTCATATACCCTCTGTGCATCTTTAAAGATAGTAGGCCAATATAATCCACAATCCAACACCTTCCTACCGGTTCTTTGTGTGCCATAATGTCCACCAAAAGGAGACGAATGACAGAACTCAAGCATATGAGGTATCTCGATATCTGGAACACACCTCCTTATGACTTGGTCACTACCAATGCGCCATAAGATTGGATCTTCCCAGATATAGTATTTTGCCTCACTTTTTAGCTTGATTCTTTCATATTTGGAGAAGGAAGGAGGAATAGCAGAAACAACCAAATAATTAACAATGTCAGCAAACCAAGGTTCAGGAAACATACCTTTCACAACAATCAATGCTAGGAGGACTTCATCAGGAAATTCATCCTTAATAGGAATGTTATCTTCTCCATTTTCAATCCTGCTAAGATGATCGGCTACTAAGTTATGTGCTCCACTTCTGTCTAGAATCTCAATGTCAAACTCTTGGAGCAGTAGCATCCATCTGATCAACCTTGGTTTTGAATCTGCTTTCTTCAGAAGGAATTTTAATGCTGCATGATCAGTATAAACAATTACCTTGGAACCAAGTATATACGGTCTGAATTTGTCCAAGGCAAACACAACAGCCAATAATTCCTTCTCAGTCATGGTGTAGTTAGCCTGCGATGTGTCCAATGTTCTGGAAGCATAATATATCACATGTGATAGCTTCCCATCTTTTTGTGCAAGCACCGCTCCTATTGCAAAGTTTGATGCATCATACATCAACTCGAATGGTAATGTCCAATCAGGTGGCTGGATGATAGAAGTGGTGGTAAGCGCCTTTTTCAATGTATCAAATGCATCTTTGCACCTCTCTCCAAAGTCAAATACTACATCCTTTTGCAACAGGTTGGAGAGAGGGTTGGCTATCTTGCTGAAGTCCTTGATAAACCTCCTGCAAAATCCTGCATGTCCAAGAAAAGATCGAACCTCTTTCACATAAGAGGGGTAAGGCAATTGTGAAATAATATCAATTTTAGCAGGATCTACAGATATACCATTCTTGGAAACAACGTGACCTAAAACTATACCTTGTTCCACCATAAAATGACATTTTTCAAAATTTAGAACAAGGTTAGTTTGTTCACATCTTTCCAAGACTCTAGCAAGATTAGACAAGCAGTGATCAAAAGATGAACCATATACACTAAAATCATCCATAAAAACCTCAATACAATGCTCCAACAAATCTGTAAAAATACTCATCATACATCGCTGAAATGTTCCAGAAGCATTGCAAAGGCCAAATGGCATTTTCCTTTAAGCATATGTACCGAATGGACAAGTAAAGGTAGTTTTATGTTGATCCTCTGGGGCAATACAAATCTGAAAATACCCATAGAATCCATCAAGAAAACAGTAATGAGGGTTACCTGCCAATCGATCTAACATCTGGTCCATGAATGGTAAAGGAAAGTGGTCCTTCCTGGTGGCCTGGTTTAGTCTTCTATAATCAATACAGACCCTCCAGCTATTCTGAATACGAGTAGGAGTCAACTCGTTCTTTTCATTCTTGACCACGGTGATCCCAGATTTCTTGGGGACCACAGGTACAGGACTCACCCAAGTGCTGTCAGAAATAGGATATATAATACCTCCTTGTAGCAACTTGGTGACTTCTTTCTTCACAACCTCCATCAGCTAAGGATTCAGTCTCCTCTGAGGTTGCCTTACTGGCTTAGCATCCTCCTCCAAGAGTATTCTGTGCATGCAGAAAGAAGGACTAATACCAGGAATATCTGCCAAAGTCCAGCCTATTGCTCGCTTGTGATCTTCGATAACCTGCAATAGCTTTTGTTCCTGCTCGTTAGTAAGCAAGGCAGATATAATAACAGGGAGTTTCCCATCCCTCTCAAGATAAACATATTTCAAATGAGATGGTAAAGGTTTCAACTCTAAAGTGGGTGGCTGTTCCACAGATGGCAACATTTTACTGCCTAAAGTAATTTCAGCTACCTCAGCATCACACTTGGACGCCACAAATGTATCAAATAGTGACACCGCGTCCTCAACATCACCTGTTTTACAATTTTCTCTTTCGTCTAAAATTGAGCTCGAAATATTCGAAAGAGAAAAATCCAAAGAAGAAGAAAAACCAGATAAAATGTCCAAAAGTCCAAAAGCATAATTGTTCACTACATTACTCAATAAATCAATACAAAACAAAGAATGGTCTTCAATTGGGTGCTTCATGGCTTCTAGCACATTGAATTGCACATTCTCATCTCCTATGTCCATAGTCAATGATCCTGCATGCACGTCTATCTTGGTACGTGCTGTCATCATGAATGGTCTTCCCAAGATAATTGTGGTTGAACTCATTCCTTCATCATCCTTCATGTCCAAGATGTAGAAATCTGCAGGAAAAATTAACTTGTCCACACGGACAAGCACATCTTCTAGCACACCAACAGGGTTAACTATGCTACGGTTTGCCAATTGAATGACCACACCAGTAGACTTAAGAGGTCCAAGATGAAGTGAAGTAAAAACAGATAAAGGCATTACATTAATGGAAGCTCCTAAATCTAACATAGCATTGTCAAACTTAGTACTTCCTATAATGCAGGGAACAGAAAACATACCTGGATCCTTACACTTTTGTGGCATTCTGACTGCAGGCTTCTTAATTAAGCTAGAGACGTTTCTTCCCATGTTCACTACCTCTTTGTCCATAATACGCCTTTTATGTGTACATAATTCTTTGAGAAACTTGGCGTATTTAGGAATTTTTCTTACAACATCCAACAAAGGGATGTTTATCTCCACTTTCTTGAAAGTATTCAGGATTTCTTTGTCTAACTCCTCCATCTTTTTAGTTTTTGGTTTCAAACGGTTTGGATAGGGAGGAGGAGGAGAATAAGGAGAAGAATTTTCAGAGGAAGTATTAGGGGATACCAACCTAGAGTTATCACTGGGTGCAAGTATCTTAGATGTTGCTTGTGTTGCTTCATCTGATCTTCCACTTTCATTATCAGGTACAACTTCATTGTCCTTATCTTCTTGTGTGTCCCCAAGGCCTTGTATTTGCTTACCCGATCTTAAAGTAATAGCAATTACATTTCGCGGGTTAATTACAGTTTGTGCAGGCAAATTGCTTGAGCCTTGTTGAGACTTCATCTGATTTAACTCATTTGCCATTTGTCCAATCTGATTTTGCAAATTTTGATTGGTTGCTTCCATCGTCTGTTTCAACTCATTGATTTGTCCCTTCATCATGTCAGCCATCATTTTCATCATTGCTTCCATGTTTGAGTCACCAGAGGTTGCAGCTGGTTGTGGTTGTTGCCTCTATTGAGGTGGAACATAGACTTGTTGGTGTTGAGGCTGTTGATTTCCCCATTTCTGGCTGGGATATTCCTTCCAATCTGGGTTGTACTTGTTGGAGGACAAATCATGGTTGTATTGCTGCCGAGGTGGTCTATTATTGCCATAGATGTTTGCAGCATATGCCTGAGGTTGTTCATTGTCTAACGTCCCTGTCTCTTTTAACATAGAACAAGCCTCTGTAGCATGATTAGTAGAAGCACAAATTCCACATAAAGTAGAAGGGATAGGCTTTTTCTGTAAGTCTGTCAAGGTCCTTACCATGGCCGCTAAGTCATCCAACTTCCCTTCTAATTTCTTGTGATCTGCAACATATGAAGCTTCTACTCCATGGGTTCCCTTCAATAGAGTTATAGAATTAGTCCTTGTGGAAAATTGTTGATGGTTCGACGCCATAGTTTCAATCAATTGTCTTGCATTTGTTGGCGTTTTGTCCACCAATGACCCTCCACTTGCAGCATCTATCATTTTTCTATCCATGATACTCAATCCCTCATAAAAGTACTGAATGAGGAGATGCTCGTTTATTTGGTGATGAGGACAGGAAGCACATAACTTTTTGAATCTTTCCCAATACTCGTGAATACTTTCTCTTTCTTATTGCCTTATCCCATAAATATCTTTGCGAATAGCAGCAACTCTAGATGTTGGAAAAAACTTTTCCAGAAATAATCTTTTCAGAGTCTCCCAAGTATTGATGGATCCTAGCGGAAGGCAGTATAACCAATTCTTAGCGGCATCTTGCAGTGAGAATGGAAAAGCCTTAAGCTTGATATGTTCCTCTGTCACTGTTGTAGGTCTCATGGATGAACAAACAACATGAAATTCCTTCAAATGATGGTACGGGTCTTCTCCTGCTAATCCATGAAATTTGGGTAGAAGATGGATTAACCCAGACTTAAGCTCACATTCTCCATCTGGATATTGGATGCACATGTTTTGTGTAATTGCTGCATCCGGTGAAGCCAATTCTCTTATTGTTCTTTCTTCCATTCTATCTTCTTGAATTTCTGGTTCAGGTGATGGATCAGAAGATATGTTAATCACCGGAGGTGATTCTAATGGTACACTTTCAGTGGTAGGTTCAGATGATGATGGTGCTCCTTCAGTAGAACACCTGAGTTCAAGTCTCCTACGTGATTTACGCAAGTTCCTTTCAAGTTCTGAATCAAGTTGATAAAATTGACCCGGATTGGCCCGAGTCATGCACTAAGCAGTCCACCTGAAAGTGTTTCCCTGTGTGTTTTTTTTCTTTCTATTCTTGTTTTGGAGAAAGATTTCAAGAAAGAAATGAGCTAAGATGTCGTTGGGTCTACTCCCAGGAAAGAGAGGTGCGTCACAGTGGACAACTTAAATACCAAGTCTTTCCTAGACAGAGTTTTCCAAACTAGTCTCAAAATATTTCTTAAAAGAAATTCTTAATCAAAACAAAAATAGAACTTCGCTTGGAATATATTAAAAGAAAACTAGAGACTACAAAATAACAAACTATATTAAACGTATATGCGTAAAATAAATAAATAAATAAAAAATAAAAAATAAAATAAAATAAAATAAAATAAATAAATAAAAACAGAATCAAAATAAAAGAAATACTAACCGTATTCCCCGGCAACGGCGCCAAATTTGATATCGCTGTCGTTAGCCAATCAAATTACCACTACTTTAGCAACTTCAGTATTGCTAGTTTGTAGTGAACAAAATAGTTAGGGTTAAGATAACCCTGAGTCGTCTCACACCGAATACGGAATTGATCTCAAATATTTGATTCTTAAAAATGCAATTAAAACTAGCAACTATAAAAATAGGGGGTTTTGATATGCAAAGAAAATGACACGGAAGATTGTAAACACAGTAATAGTAAATAGGTCAATTCCACTGCTTTTTCTAAATAAGATTCTTCATTGGTTATCTAGAGATTATTGTTAAATTAATTATTGTTGTTGATTTACAAATCAATCAATGTAAAGACTCAATTCATTTGTTGGCATCCTCACTTTTAATCAAAGTACAGTCTCAATTAGAAGTGAGAATTGTTAGATTATCCATAGTAAATTCAATCAAAGTACAGTCTCAATTAATTTTACTATGTCTAATCATGTCTATTCCTTTATTTCTTCGCCAAATAGAAAACTTAATTAATCAAAGTAAAGTCTTGACTAATTTTAGTTAAAGTAATTACCACTAATCAAAGTAAAGTCTCAATTATTGGCAAAAACTTATTTAATCAAATGAAAGTTTCTAAACAAAATCAAAGTAAAGTCTCATTTAATTTAAAAACCTTTTAACTCATATGATTTAAAATACTTATTTTTTATTCGATTAAGAAGCAAAGGACATAGATAAACAAAAACCACAACAATAATCAAAATAACAAACACATAAATTCATCTAACCTCAGAATCCATTTAAGAAATTACAGTGGAATCAACCCTAAAAGCTTAGCCCTCAATGGCTTTGATGGAATACATGATGATATGAAGGAAAGAAAATAAAAGAAAGAATGAGAGATGTGGTGGAGACGGTATCTGCCAAAACCAGAGAGTTCTAAGTGTCTAAGCTATAAGTTGTAAGTTCTTCGTTATCTCCGCTTTTGCTCCCTTAAGTCTCTTTATATAGGCTTCCACTAGACTTTGGGCTTTATCTGTCAGTTGCTAAAATCTTTTATTTTTATTTAATTAATTAGCAACTTAATTCCTGTCCAATTTCCAATTCTGCCCCTCTCATTTAACCATATTTGCAGTTTTGACCAGAGTTGACTGCTGACTTTGACCAGTTGACCAGAGTTGACCAGTTGACCAGAGTTGACCAGTTTGACTATCCTATCAGATGCTGACACGTGGCAGTGTACTCTCTCTCCAGAATTAGGGTTTGCTGCTCCTTCCTCCTTCCTCCCTTGGCTGCGCATCTGACGGTACGGTGGTTCTTGGTGGTCCGACGATGCGGATGCGTTTTCGGCATGGTGTGGAGGCACAACGTGCAGATCTGGTTCTGCTGTAGAGAAGATGAAGCTGTCTCGCTGATGGTTGACAATGGAAGAAGATGGCGTCGCGATGATAGTGATCAGATTTCCAGCGAGTTGCGCTGCTGCGGTGGCTGCGGAAATGGTGGATTAGAAACTGGTTTGCTGCTGCGTCGCAATGGATGATGGTGGTTTCACTCCAGCAACGTTTATGGTGGCCAACGGTGTGCGCGAATCTGGCTCAGGTGTACCGCAGTGATGGCTCGAGGGTGTTGCAGTGATGGAGGCGAGAAGATGCGCGGAACAAGCTTCGCGGAGGCGTGATGGCTTGTGTGCGGACGTCTCCGCTGGTGCATCGTGGTTGTTGATTCTGACGTGCAATGGAAGTGCTGGAACGTCAATGGTGGCTGCCAGCGTTACAGGTGAAGGTGGTGTGCGTCTGTTACGTTTACTGGCGTGGTAGTGGAGGACGCTACCATGGCTGCTGGTGCGAAAATGGTGGCTGCCGGCGTGGTGCAGTGGTGTGCGGTGCCTCGCGATGGTCGGAAAGAGGTGCGACGGCGGTTGTGGAGGTTGGAAAGAGGTGCGGTGGCGACTGTGGAGGTTGGAAGGAGAGGAGGAAAATTAGGGTTAGGGTTTCATGTGTAAGATGGAGGAGATGATGACGTGGCAAGATCTGAGTGGTCAATTTGGTGAGTGGAGGATTATGACACGTGGCTTGTTCTGGTTGGCTAATTTTAAAAAGTGGGGATTGCCACATGGCATGATCTGGTTGAATGGAGTTTAAGTAGTAGGTGGGGTGCAACTTAGTGAAAACTGGGGTGCAGAACAGGTTTTTGTGGTCCACTTGCAGGAGGAGTGTGCAAATAAAATCTGGGGGTGCATTTAGCTCCTGATTTATTCTTTTCCAGAATTTCTTGATTTTGGACTTATTTTTTAACTTTGAATATTTCAAATCCACACTATCAATGACCAAAAATAAATTCCAGCTGCATTAACAAACGTTAGAATATCTAATAATATTTTATGCAACTAAAATCAATTTTTACGCCACTTTTACCAAACTTACTCAATAAATCCAATAATCACAAATTCTAATTAAATCAATCGTTAAGCACAGAAAATTCAATTAAATCCCCAAATTTAAATATTAAATGAGGGCAAAAATTTGAACCCATCAATTGAAATATAGGGTATATGTTTTCTTTAGTATTGACAACTTCATAAAATTCTCAACACATAATCAATTAACCCAAAGCTAAAAAAAAGACTAATTAAGAAATTTGACATTAAATAATTAATAATAATCCTCACAGAAGGAGCAAAACACAAAATAATTACACAAACAATTTCATAAGAAGTATGACAGACAAAATCAAAATGAGAAAACAATTTGATCTTTGAACAATATTGACACTAACAATGTAGATTCAAAAAGTCATTCATGTGCATATCCAATCACAACAAAAAAGAGTGGTATTTAGTGCTATTAACGATTGTTTCTTCATTAGATTATGAAGAGAGGATACTTTCATATATGTGCAGAGATGGCCCATCATTGAAATATACACTATATGTTTTCTTTAGTATTGACAACTTCATAAAATTCTCAACACATAATCAATTAACCCATAGCTAAAAAAAAGACTAATTCAGGAATTTGACATTAAATAATTGGTAATAATCTTCAGAGAAGGAGGAAAACACAAAATAATTACACAAACAATTTCATAAGAAGTATGACAGACAAAATCAAAATGAGAAAATAATTTGATTTTTTAACGACATTGATACTAACAATGTAGATTCAAAAAGTCATTCATTTGCATATCCAATCACAACAAAAAAGAGTGGAATTTAGTGCTATTAACCATTGTTTCTTCATTAGATTATGAAGAGAGATACTTTCATATCTGTCCAAAAATGGCCCATCATTGAAATATAGGCTATATGTTTTCTTTAGTATTGACAACTTCATAAAATTCTCAACACATAATCAATTAACCCAAAGCTAAAAGAAAGACTAACTAAGAAATTTGACATTAAACAATTAGTAATAATCTTCACAGAAGGAGCAAAACACAAATTAATTACATAAACAATTTCATAAGAAGTATGACAGACAAAATGAAAATGAGAAAATAATTTGATCTTTTAACAATATTGATACTAACAATGTAGATTCAAAAAGTCATTCATGTGCATATCCAATCACAACAAAAAAGAGTGGAATTTAGTGCTATTAACCATTGTTTCTTCATTAGAATATGAAGAGAGGATACTTTCATATCTATGCAGAGATGGCCCATAATTGAAATATAGACTATATGTTTTTTTTTTAAATTCTCAACACATAATCAATTAACCCAAACTAAAAAAAGGAGTAATTAAGAAATTTGACATTAAACAATTAGTAATAATCTTCACGGAAGGAGCAAAACACAAAATAATTACACAAAACATTTCATAAGAAGTATGACAGACAAAATCAAAATGAGAAAATAATTTGATATTCTAACAATATTGATACTAACAACGTAGATTCAAAAAGTCATTCATGTGCATATCCAATCACAACAAAAAAGAGTGGAATTTAGTGGTATTAACCATTGTTTCTTGATTAGATTATGAAGAGAGGATACTTTCATATGTGTGCAGAGATGGCCCATCATTGAAATATAGACTATATATTTTTTTTAATGTTGACAACTTCATAAAATTCTCAACACATAATAATTAACCTAAAGCTAAAAAAAAAGACTAATTAAGAAATTTGACATTAAACAATTAGTAATAATCTTCATAGAAGGAGCAAAACACAAAATAATTACACAAAAAATTTCATAAGAAGTAAGACGGACAAAATCAAAATGAGAAAATAATTTGATGTTTTAACATTATTGATACTAAAAATGTAGATTCAAAAAGTCATTCATGCGCATATCCAATCACAACAAAAAAGAGTGGAATTTAGTGCTATTAACCATTGTTTCTTCATTCGAATATGAAGAGAGGATACTTTCATATCTATGCAGAGATGGCCCATCATTGAAATATAGACTATATGTTTTTTTTTTAAATTCTCAACACATAATCAATTAACCCAAACTAAAAAAAAGAGTAATTAAGTAATTTGACATTAAACAATTAGTAATAATCTTCACAGAAGGAGCAAAACACAACATAATTACACAAACAATTTCATAAGAAGTATAAGAGACAAAATCAAAATGAGCAAATAATTTGATATTTTAACAATATTGATACTAAGAACGTAGATTCAAAAAGTCATTCATGTGCATATCCATTCACAACAAAAAAGAGTGGAATTTAGTGGTATTAACCATTGTTTCTTGATTAGATTATGAAGAGAGGATACTTTCATATCTGTGCAGAGATGGCCCATCATTGAAATATAGACTGTATGTCTTTTTTAATGTTGACAACTTCATAAAATTCTCAACACATAATAATTAACACAAAGCTATAAAAAAGACTAATTAAGAAATTTGACATTAAACAATTAGTAATAATCTTCATAGAAGGAGCAAAACACAAAATAATTACACAAAAAATTTCATAAGAAGTAAGACGGACAAAATCAAAATGAGAAAATAATTTGATGTTTTAAAATTATTGATACTAAAAATGTAGATTCAAAAAGTCATTCATGTGCATATCCAATCACAACAAAAAAGAGTGGAATTTAGTGCTATTAACCATTGTTTCTTCATTAGAATATGAAGAGAGGATACTTTCATATCTATGCAGAGGTGGCCCATCATTGAAATATAGACTATATGTATTTTTTTTAAATTCTCAACACATAATCAATTAACCCAAACTAAAAAAAAGAGTAATTAAGAAATTTGACATTAAACAATTAGTAATAATCTTCACAGAAGGAGCAAAACACAAAATAATTACACAAACAATTTCATAAGAAGTATGACAGACAAAATCAAAATGAGAAAATAATTTGATTTTTTAACATTATTGATACTAAAAATGTAGATTCAAAAAGTCATTCATGTGCATATCCAATCACAACAAAAAAGAGTGGAATTTAGTGCTATTAACCATTGTTTCTTGATTAGATTATGAAGAGAGGATACTTTCATATCTGTGCAGAGATGGCCCATCATTGAAATATAGACTATATGTTTTTTTTAATGTTGACAACTTCATAAAATTCTCAACACATAATAATTAACCCAAAGCTAAAAAAAAGACTAATTAAGAAATTTGACATTAAACAATTAGTAATAATCTTCATAGAAGGAGCAAAATACAAAATAATTACACAAAAAATTTCATAAGAAGTAAGACGGACAAAATCAAAATGAGAAAATAATTTGATGTTTTAACATTATTGATACTAAAAATGTAGATTCAAAAAGTCATTCATGTGCATATCCAATCACAACAAAAAAGAGTGGAATTTATTGCTATTAACCATTGTTTCTTCATTAGAATATGAAGAGAGGATACTTTCATATCTATGCAGAGATGGCCCATCATTGAAATATAGACTATATGTTTTTTTTTTTAAATTCTCAACACATAATGAATTAACCCAAACTAAAAAAAAGAGTAATTAAGTAATTTGACATTAAACAATTAGTAATAATCTTCACAGAAGGAGCAAAACACAAAATAATTACACAAACAATTTCATAAGAAGTATGAGAGACAAAATCAAAATGAGAAAATAATTTGATATTTTAACAATATTGATACTAAGAACGTAGATTCAAAAAGTCATTCATGTGCATATCCATTCACAACAAAAAAGAATGGAATTTAGTGGTATTAACCATTGTTTCTTGATTAGATTATGAAGAGAGGATACTTTCATATCTGTGCAGAGATGGCCCATCATTGGAATATAGACTGTATGTCTTTTTTAATGTTGACAACTTCATAAAATTCTCAACACATAATAATTAACACAAAGCTAAAAAAAAGACTAATTAAGAAATTTGACATTAAACAATTAGTAATAATCTTCATAGAAGGAGCAAAACACAAAATAATTACACAAAAATTTCATAAGAAGTAAGACGGACAAAATCAAAATGAGAAAATAATTTGATGTTTTAACATTATTGATACTAAAAATGTAGATTCAAAAAGTCGTTCATGTGCATATCCAATCACAACAAAAAAGAGTGGAATTTGGTGCTATTAACCATTGTTTCTTCATTAGAATATGAAGAGAGGATACTTTCATATCTATGCAGAGATGGCCCATCATTGAAATATAGACTATATGTTTTTTTTTAAATTCTCAACACATAATCAATTAACCCAAACTAAAAAAAAGAGTAATTAAGAAATTTGACATTAAACAATTAGTAATAATCTTCACAGAAGGAGCAAAACACAAAATAATTACACAAACAATTTCATAAGAAGTATGACAGAAAAAATCAAAATGAGAAAATAATTTGATTTTTTAAGATTATTGATACTAAAAATGTAGATTCAAAAAGTCATTCATGTGCATATCCAATCACAACAAAAAAGAGTGGAATTTAGTGCTATTAACCATTGTTTCTTGATTAGATTATGAAGAGAGGATACTTTCATATCTGTGTAGAGATGGCCCATCATTGAAATATAGACTATATGTTTTTTTTAATGTTGACAACTTCATAAAATTCTCAACACATAATAATTAACCCAAAGCTAAAAAAAAAGACTAATTAAGAAATTTGACATTAAACAATTAGTAATAATCTTCATAGAAGGAGCAAAACACAAAATAATTACACAAAAAATTTCATAAGAAGTAAGACGGACAAAATCAAAATGAGAAAATAATTTGATGTTTTAACATTATTGATACTAAAAATGTAGATTCAAAAAGTCATTCATGTGCATATCCAATCACAACAAAAAAGAGTGGAATTTAGTGCTATTAACCATTGTTTCTTCATTAGAATATGAAGAGAGGATACTTTCATATCTATGCAGAGATGGCCCATCATTGAAATATAGACTATATGTTTTCTTTTTTAAATTCTCAACACATAATCAATTAACCCAAACTAAAAAAAAGAGTAATTAAGTAATTTGACATTAAACAATTAGTAATAATCTTCACAGAAGGAGCAAAACACAAAATAATTACACAAACAATTTCATAAGAAGTATGAGAGACAAAATCAAAATGAGAAAATAATTTGATATTTTAACAATATTGATACTAAGAACGTAGATTCAAAAAGTCATTCATGTGCATATCCATTCACAACAAAAAAGAATGGAATTTAGTGGTATTAACCATTGTTTCTTGATTAGATTATGAAGAGAGGATACTTTCATATATGTGCAGAGATGGCCCATCATTGAAATATAGACTGTATGTCTTTTTTAATGTTGACAACTTCATAAAATTCTCAACACATAATAATTAACACAAAGCTAAAAAAAAGACTAATTAAGAAATTTGACATTAAACAATTAGTAATAATCTTCATAGAAGGAGCAAAACACAAAATAATTACACAAAAAATTTCATAAGAAGTAAGACGGACAAAATCAAAATGAGAAAATAATTTGATGTTTTAACATTATTGATACTAAAAATGTAGATTCAAAAAGTCATTCATGTGCATATCCAATCACAACAAAAAAGAGTGGAATTTGGTGCTATTAACCATTGTTTCTTCATTAGAATATGAAGAGAGGATACTTTCATATCTATGCAGAGATGGCCCATCATTGAAATATAGACTATATGTTTTTTTTTAAATTCTCAACACATAATCAATTAACCCAAACTAAAAAAAAGAGTAATTAAGAAATTTGACATTAAACAATTAGTAATAATCTTCACAGAAGGAGCAAAACACAAAATAATTACACAAACAATTTCATAAGAAGTATGACAGACAAAATCAAAATGAGAAAATAATTTGATTTTTTAACATTATTGATACTAAAAATGTAGATTCAAAAAGTCATTCATGTGCATATCCAATCACAACAAAAAAGAGTGGAATTTAGTGCTATTAAGCATTGTTTCTTGATTAGATTATGAAGAGAGGATACTTTCATATCTGTGCAGAGATGGCCCATCATTGAAATATAGACTATATGTTTTTTTTAATGTTGACAACTTCATAAAATTCTCAACACATAATAATTAACCCAAAGCTAAAAAAAAAGACTAATTAAGAAATTTGACATTAAACAATTAGTAATAATCTTCATAGAAGGAGCAAAACACAAAATAATTACACAAAAAATTTCATAAGAAGTAAGACGGACAAAATCAAAATGAGAAAATAATTTGATGTTTTAACATTATTGATACTAAAAATGTAGATTCAAAAAGTCATTCATGTGCATATCCAATCACAACAAAAAAGAGTGGAATTTAGTGCTATTAACCATTGTTTCTTCATTAGAATATGAAGAGAGGATACTTTCATATCTATGCAGAGATGGTCCATCATTGAAATATAGACTATATGTTTTTTTTTTAAATTCTCAACACATAATCAATTAACCCAAACTAAAAAAAAGAGTAATTAAGTAATTTGACATTAAACAATTAGTAATAATCTTCACAGAAGGAGCAAAACACAAAATAATTACACAAACAATTTCATAAGAAGTATGACAGACAAAATCAAAATGAGAAAATAATTTGATATTTTAACAATATTGATACTAAGAACGTAGATTCAAAAAGTCATTCATGTGCATATCCATTCACAACAAAAAAGAGTGGAATTTAGTGGTATTAACCATTGTTTCTTGATTAGATTATGAAGAGAGGATACTTTCATATCTGTGGAGAGATGGCCCATCATTGAAATATAGACTGTATGTCTTTTTTAATGTTGACAACTTCATAAAATTCTCAACACATAATAATTAACACAAAGCTAAAAAAAAGACTAATTAAGAAATTTGACATTAAACAATTAGTAATAATCTTCACAGAAGGAGCAAAACACAAAATAATTACACAAAAATTTCATAAGAAGTAAGACGGACAAAATCAAAATGAGAAAATAATTTGATTTTTTAACATTATTGATACTAAAAATGTAGATTCAAAAAGTCATTCATGTGCATATCCAATCACAACAAAAAAGAGTGGAATTTAGTGCTATTAAGCATTGTTTCTTGATTAGATTATGAAGAGAGGATACTTTCATATCTGTGCAGAGATGGCCCATCATTGAAATATAGACTATATGTTTTTTTTAATGTTGACAACTTCATAAAATTCTCAACACATAATAATTAACCCAAAGCTAAAAAAAAAGACTAATTAAGAAATTTGACATTAAACAATTAGTAATAATCTTCATAGAAGGAGCAAAACACAAAATAATTACACAAAAAATTTCATAAGAAGTAAGACGGACAAAATCAAAATGAGAAAATAATTTGATGTTTTAACATTATTGATACTAAAAATGTAGATTCAAAAAGTCATTCATGTGCATATCCAATCACAACAAAAAAGAGTGGAATTTAGTGCTATTAACCATTGTTTCTTCATTAGAATATGAAGAGAGGATACTTTCATATCTATGCAGAGATGGTCCATCATTGAAATATAGACTATATGTTTTTTTTTTAAATTCTCAACACATAATCAATTAACCCAAACTAAAAAAAAGAGTAATTAAGTAATTTGACATTAAACAATTAGTAATAATCTTCACAGAAGGAGCAAAACACAAAATAATTACACAAACAATTTCATAAGAAGTATGACAGACAAAATCAAAATGAGAAAATAATTTGATATTTTAACAATATTGATACTAAGAACGTAGATTCAAAAAGTCATTCATGTGCATATCCATTCACAACAAAAAAGAGTGGAATTTAGTGGTATTAACCATTGTTTCTTGATTAGATTATGAAGAGAGGATACTTTCATATCTGTGGAGAGATGGCCCATCATTGAAATATAGACTGTATGTCTTTTTTAATGTTGACAACTTCATAAAATTCTCAACACATAATAATTAACACAAAGCTAAAAAAAAGACTAATTAAGAAATTTGACATTAAACAATTAGTAATAATCTTCATAGAAGGAGCAAAACACAAAATAATTACACAAAAAATTTTATAAGAAGTAAGACGGACAAAATCAAAATGAGAAAATAATTCGATGTTTTAACATTATTGATACTAAAAATGTAGATTCAAAAAGTCATTCATGTGCATATCCAATCACAACAAAAAAGAGTGGAATTTGGTGCTATTAACCATTGTTTCTTCATTAGAATATGAAGAGAGGATACTTTCATATCTATGCAGAGAAGGCCCATCATTGAAATATAGACTATATGTTTTTTTTTTTAAATTCTCAACACATAATCAATTAACCCAAACTTAAAAAAAGAGTAATTAAGAAATTTGACATTAAACAATTAGTAATGATCTTCACAGAAGGAGCAAAACACAAAATAATTACACAAACAATTTCACAAGAAGTATGACAGACAAAATCAAAATGAGAAAATAATTTGATTTTTTAACATTATTGATACTAAAAATGTAGATTCAAAAAGTCATTCATGTGCATATCCAATCACAACAAAAAAGAGTGGAATTTAGTGCTATTAACCATTGTTTCTAGATTAGATTATGAAGAGAGGATACTTTCATATCTGTGCAGAGATGGCCCATCATTGAAATATAGACTATATGTTTTTTTTAGTGTTGACAACTTCATAAAATTCTCAACACATAATAATTAACCCAAAGCTAAAAAAAAGACTAATTAAGAAATTTGACATTAAACAATTAGTAATAATCTTCATAGAAGGAGCAAAACACAAAATAATTACACAAAAAATTTCATAAGAAGTAAGACGGACAAAATCAAAATGAGAAAATAATTTGATGTTTTAACATTATTGATACTAAAAATGTAGATTCAAAAAGTCATTCATGTGCATATCCAATCACAACAAAAAAGAGTGGAATTTAGTCTATTAACCATTGTTTCTTCATTAGAATATGAAGAGATGATACTTTCATATCTATGCAGAGATGGCCCATCATTGAAATATAGACTATATGTTTTTTTTTTTAAATTCTCAACACATAATCAATTAACCCAAAGCTAAAAAAAAGACTAATTAAGAAATTTGACATTAAACAATTAGTAATAATCTTCACAGAAGGAGGAAAACACAAAATAATTAGACAAACAATTTCATAAGAAGTAAGACGAACAAAATCAATATTGATACTGACAATGTAGATTCAAAAAGTCATTTATGTGCATATCCAATCACAACAAAAAAAGAGTGGAATTTAGTGGTATTAACCATGTTTTCTTCATTAGATTATGAAGAGTGGATACTTTCATATCTGTGCAGGAAAGGCCCATCATTGAAATATAGGCTATATGTTTTCTTTAGTGTTGATAACTTCATAAAATTCTCAACACATAATCAATTAACCCAAAGCTAAAAGAAAGACGAACTAAGAAATTTAACATTAAACAATTAGTAATAATCTTCACAGAAGTAGCAAAACACAAATTAATTACACAAACAATTTCATAAGAAGTATGACAGACAAAATCAAAATGAGAAAATAAGTTGATCTTTTAACAATACTGATACTAACAATGTACATTGAAAAAGTCATTCATGTGCATATCCAATCACAACAAAAAAGAGTGGAATTTAGTGTTATTAACCATTGTTACTTCATTAGATTATGGAGAAAGGATACTTTCATATCTGTGCAGAGATGGCCCATCATTGAAATATAGGCTATATGTTTTTTTTAGTGTTGACAACTTCATAAAATTCTCAACACATAATCAATTAACCCAAAGCTAAAAGAAAGACGAACGAAGAAATTTGACATTAAACAATTAGTAATAATCTTCACAGAAGTAGCAAAACACAAATTAATTACACAAACAATTTCATAAGAAGTATGACTGACAAAATCAAATTGAGAAAATAATTTGATCTTTTAACAATATTGATACTAACAATGTACATTGAAAAAGTCATTCATGTGCATATCCAATCACAACAAAAAAGAGTGGAATTTAGTGTTATTAACCATTGTTACTTCATTAGATTATGGAGAAAGGATACTTTCATATCTGTGCAGAGATGGCCCATCATTGAAATATAGGCTATATGTTTTTTTTAGTGTTGACAACTTCATAAAATTCTCAACACATAATCAATTAACCCAAAGCTAAAAGAAAGACGAACGAAGAAATTTGACATTAAACAATTAGTAATAATCTTCACAGAAGTAGCAAAACACAAATTAATTACACAAACAATTTCATAAGAAGTATGACTGACAAAATCAAATTGAGAAAATAATTTGATCTTTTAACAATATTGATACTAACAATGTACATTGAAAAAGTCATTCATGTGCATATCCAATCACAACAAAAAAGAGTGGAATTTAGTGTTATTAACCATTGTTACTTCATTAGATTATGGCGAAAGGATACTTTCATATCTGTGCAGAGATGGCCCATCATTGAAATATAGGCTATATGTTTTTTTTTGTGTTGACAACTTCATAAAATTCTCAACTCATAATCAATTAACCCAAACCTAAAAAACAGACTAATTAAGAAATTTGACATTAAACAATTAGTAATAATCTTCACTGAAGGAGGAAAACACAAAAAAAAATACACAAACAATTTCATAAGAAGTATGACAGACAAAATCTAAATGAGAAAATAATTTGATTGTTTAACAACATTGATACTAACAATGTAGATTCAAAAAGTCGTTCATGTGCATATTAAATTACAACAAAAGAGAGTGAAATTTAGTGATATTAACCATAGTTTCTTCGTTAGATTATGAAGAGGGGATACTTTCATATATGTGCAGAGATGGCTTATCAATGGAAATATAGGCTATATGTTTTTTTTAGTGTTGACAACTTCATAAAATTCTCAACACATAATAAATTAACCCAAAGCTAAAAAAAAGACTAATTCAGAAATTTGACATTAAATAATTAGTAGTAATCTTCACAGAAGGAGGAAAACACAATAATTACACAAACAATTTCATAAGAAGTCTGACAGACAAAATCAAAATGAGAAAATAATTTGATTTTTTAACGAGATTGATACTAACAATGTAGATTCAAAAAGTCATTCATTTGCATATCCAATCACAACAAAAAAGAGTGGAATATAGTGCTATTAACCATTGTTTCTTCATTAGAATATGAAGAGAGGATACTTTCATATCTATGCAGAGATGGCCCATCATTGAAATATAGACTATATGTTTTTTTTTTTAAATTCTCAACACATAATCAATTAACCCAAACTAAAAAAAAGAGTAATTAAGAAATTTGACATTAAACAATTAGTAATAATCTTCACAGAAGGAGCAAAACACAAAATAATTACACAAACAATTTCATAAGAAGTATGACAAACAAAATTAAAATGAGAAAATAATTTGATTTTTTAACAATATTGATACTAACAACGTAGATTCAAAAAGTCATTCATGTGCATATCCAATCACAACAAAAAAGAGTGGAATTTAGTGGTATTAACCATTGTTTCTTGATTAGATTATGAAGAGAGGATACTTTCATATCTGTGCAGAGATGGCCTATCATTGAAATATAGACTATATGTTTTTTTTAGTGTTGACAACTTCATAAAATTCTCAACACATAATAATTAACCCAAAGCTAAAAAAAAGACTAATTAAGAAATTTGACCTTAAACAATTAGTAATAATGTTCATAGAAGGAGGAAAACACAAAATAATTACACAAAAAATTTCATAAGAAGTAAGACGAACAAAATCAAAATGAGAAAATAATTTAATCTTTTAACAATATTGATACTAAAAATGTAGATTCAAAAAGTCATTCATGTGCATATCCAATCACAACAAACAAGAGTTGAATTTAGTGGTATTAACCATTGTTTCTTCATTAGATTATGAAGAGTGGATACTTTCATATCTGTGCAGAAATGGCCCATCATTGAAATATAGGCTATATGTTTTCTTTAGTGTTGACAACTTCATAAAATTCTCAACACATAATCAATTAACCCAAACTAAAAAAAAGACTAATTAAGAAATTTGACATTAAACAATTAGTAATAATCTTCACAGAAGGAGGAAAACACAAAATAATTTGACAAATAAATCATAAGAAGTAAGACGAACAAAATCAAAATGAGAAAATAATTTGATCTTTTAACAATATTGATACTAACAATGTAGAATCAAAATGTCATTCATGTGCATATCCAATCACAACAAAAAAGAGTGGAATTTAGTGGTATTAACCATTGTTTCTTCATTAGATTATGAAGAGTGGGTACTTTCTTATCTGTGCAGAAATGGCCCATCACTGAAATATAGACTATATGTTTTTTTTTTAAATTCTCAACACATAATCAATTAACCCAAAGCTAAAAAAAAAGACTAATTAAGAAATTTGAGATTAAATAATTAGTAATAATCTTAACAGAAGGAGGAAAACAGAAAATAATTACACAAACAATTTCATATGAAGTAAGACGGACAAAATCAAAATGAGAAAATAATTTAATCTTTTAACAATATTGATACTAAAAATGTAGATTCAAAAAGTCATTCATGTGCATATCCAATCACAACAAACAAGAGTTGAATTTAGTGGTATTAACCATTGTTTCTTCATTAGATTATGAAGAGTAGATACTTTCATATCTGTGCAGAAATGGCCCATCATTGAAATATAGGCTATATGTTTTCTTTAGTGTTGACAACTTCATAAAATTCTCAACTCATAATCAATTAACCCAAAGCTAAAAAAAGACTAATTAAGAAATTTGACATTAAACAATTAGTAATAATCTTCACTGAAGGAGGAAAACACAAAATAATTACACAAACAATTTCATAAGAAGTATGACGGACAAAATCAAAATGAGAAAATAATTTGATTGTTTAACAACATTGATACTAACAATTTAGATTCAAAAAGTCGTTCATGTGCATATTAAATTACAACAAAAAAGAGTGGAATTTTGTGGTATTAACTATTGTTTCTTCATTAGATTATGAAGAGAGGATACTTTCATATCTGTGCAGAGATGACCCATCACTGAAATATAGACTATATGTTATTTTTAGTGTTGACAACTTCATAAAATTCTCAACACATAATCAATTAACCCAAAGCTAAAAAAAAGACTAATTAGGAAATTTGACATTAAATAATTAGTAATAATCTTAACAGAAGGAGGAAAACAGAAAATAATTACACAAACAATTTCATAAGAAGTAAGACGGACAAAATAAAAATGAGAAAATAATTTGATCTTTTAACAATATTGATACTAAAAATATAGATTCAAAAAGTCATTCATGTGCATATCCTATCACCACAAACAAGAGTTGAATTTAGTGGTCTGAACCATTGTTTCTTCATTAGATTATGAAGAGTGGATACTTTCATATCTGTGCAGAAATGGCCCATCATTGAAATATAGGCTATATGTTTTCTTTAGTGTTGACCACTTCATAAAATTCTCAACACATAATCAATTAACCCAAAGCTAAAAAAAGACTAATTAAGAAATTTGACATTAAACAAGTAGTAATAATCTTCACTGAAGGAGGAAAACACAAAATAATTACACAAACAATTTCATAAGAAGTATCACGGACAAAATCAAAATGAGAAAATAATTTGATTGTTTAACAATATTGATACTAACAATGTAGATTCAAAAAGTCATTCATGTGCATATCCAATCACAACAAAAAAGAGTGGAATTTAGTGCTATTAACCATTGTTTCTTCATTAGATTATGAACAGAGGATACTTTCATATCTGTGCAGAGATGGCCCATCATTGAAATATAGACTAGATGTTTATTTTAGTGTTGACAACTTCATAAAATTCTCAACACATAATCAATTAATCCAAAGCTAACAAAAAAGACTAATTAAGAAATATGACATTAAACAATTAGTAATAATCTTCACAGAAGGAGGAAAACACAAAATAATTAGACAAACAATTCATAAGAAGTAAGACGAACAAAATCAAAATAAGAAAATAATTTGATCTTTTAAAAATATTGATTCAAACAATGTAGATTCAAAAAGTCATTCATGTGCATATCCAATCACAACAAAAAAGAGTGGAATTTAGTGGCATTAACCATTGTTTCTTCATTAGATTATTAAGAGTGGATACTTTCACATCTGTGCAGAAATGGCCCATCATTGAAATATAGACTATATGTTTTCTTCAGTGTTGACCACTTCATAAAATTCTCAACACATAATTAATTAACCCAAAGCTAAAAAAAGACTAATTAAGAAATTTGACATTAAACAATTAGTAATAATCTTCACTGAAGGAGGAAAACACAAATAAAATACACAAACAATTTCATAAGAAGTATGACGGACAAAATCAAAATGAGAAAATAATTTTATTGTTTAACAACATCGATACTAACAATGTAGATTCAAAAAGTCATTCATTTGCATATCCAATCACAACAAAAAAGAGAGGAATTTAGTGCTATTAGCCATTGTTTCTTCATTAGATTATGAAGAGAGGATACTTTCATATCTGTGCAGAGATGGCCCATCATTGAAATATAGACTATATGTTTTTTTTAGTGTTGACAATTTCAGAAAATTCTCAACACATAATCAATTAACCCAAAGCTAAAAAAAGACTAATTAAGAAATTTGACATTAAACAATTAGTAATAATCTTCACTGAAGGAGGAAAACATAAAATAATTACACAAACAATTTCATAAGAAGTAGGACGGACAAAATC
Source organism: Vigna unguiculata (assembly GCF_037176805.1). NCBI lineage: Eukaryota > Viridiplantae > Streptophyta > Magnoliopsida > Fabales > Fabaceae > Vigna > Vigna unguiculata. The sequence goes on from NC_140801.1 coordinate 25,863,523, forward strand.
AAAATGAGAAAATAGTTTGATTGTTTAACAACATCGATACTAACAATGTAGATTCAAAAAGTCGTTCATGTGCATATTCAATTACAACAAAAAAGAGTGCAATTTTGTGGTATTAACCATTGTTTCTTCATTAGATTATGAAGGGAGGATACTTTCATATCTGTGCAGAGATGACCCATCACTGAAATATAGACTACATGTTTTTTTTTAAATTCTCAACACATAATCAATTGACCCAAAGCTAAAAAAAAAAGACTAATTAAGAAATTTGACATTAAACAATTAGTAATAATCTTCACAGAAGGAGGAAAACACAAAATAATTAGACAAACAATTCAAAAGAAGTAAGACGAACAAAATCAAAATAAGAAAATAATTTGATCTTTTAACAATATTGATACTAACAATGTAGATTCAAAAAGTCATTCATGTGCATATTCTATCACAACAAACAAGAGTTGAATTTAGTGGTATTAACCATTGTTTCTTCATTAGATTATGAAGAGTGGATACTTTCATATCTGTGCAGAAATGGCCCATCATTGAAATATAGGCTATATGTTTTCTTTAGTGTTGACCACTTCATAAAATTCTCAACACATAATCAATTAACCCAAAGCTAAAAAAGGATTAATTAAGAAATTTGACATTAAACAATTAGTAATAATCTTCACTAAAGGAGGAAAACACAAAAAAAATACACAAACAATTTCATAAGAAGTATGACGGACAAAATCAAAATGAGAAAATAATTTGATTGTTTAACAACATCGATACTAACAATGTAGATTCAAAAAGTCATTCATGTGCATATCGAATCACAACAAAAAAGAGAGGAATTTAGTGCTATTAGCCATTGTTTCTTCATTAGATTATGAACAGATGATACTTTCATATATGTGCAGAGATGGCCCATCATTGAAATATAGACTATATGTTTTTTTTAGTGTTGAAAACTTTATAAAATTCTCAACACATAATCAATTAACCCAAAGCTAAAAAAAGACTAATTAAGAAATTTGACATTAAACAATTAGTAATAATCTTCACTGAAGGAGGAAAACACAAAATAATTACACAAACAATTTCATAAAAAGTATGACGGACAAAATCAAAATGAGAAAATAATTTGATTGTTTAACAACATCGATACTAACAATGTAGATTCAAAAAGTCGTTCATGTGCATATTCAATTACAACAAAAAATAGTGGAATTTTATGGTACTAACCGTTGTTTCTTCATTAGACTATGAAGAGAGGATACTCTCATATCTGTGCAAAGATGACCCATCACTGAAATATAGACTATATGTTTTTTTTAAAAATTCTCAACACATAATCAATTAACCCAAAGCTAAAAAAAAGACTAATTAAGAAATTTGACATTAAACAATTAGTAATAATCTTCACAGAAGGAGCAAAACACAAAATAATTAGACAAACAATTCATAAGAAGTAAGACGAACAAAATCAAAATAAGAAAATAATTTGATCCTTTAACAATATTGATACTAACAATGTAGATTCAAAAAGTCATTCATGTGCATATCCAATCACAACAAACAAGAGTTGAATTTAGTGGTATTAACCATTGTTTCTTCATTAGATTATGAAGAGTGGATACTTTCATATCTGTGTAGAAATGGCCCATCATCGAAATATAGGCTATATGTTTTCTTTAGTGTTGACCACTTCATAAAATTCTCAACACATAATCAATTAAACCAAAGCTAAAAAAAGACTAATTAAGAAATTTGACATTAAAGAGTGGAATTTTATGGTATTAACCATTGTTTCTTCATTAGATTATGAAGAGATGATACTTTCATATCTGTGCAAAGATGACCCATAACTGAAATATAGACTATATGTTTTTTTTTTTAAATTCTCAACACATAATCAATTAACCCAAAGCTAAAAAAAAGACAAATTAAGAAATTTGACATTAAACAATTAGTAATAATCTTCACAGAGGGAGGAAAACACAAAATAATTAGACAAACAATTCATAAGAAGTAAGACGAACAAAATCAAAATAAGAAAATAATTTGATCTTTTAACAATATTGATACTAACAATGTAGATTCAAAAATTCATTCATGTGCATATCCAATCACAACAAACAAGAGTTCAATTTAGTGGTATTAACCATTGTTTCTTCATTAGATTATGAAGAGTGGATACTTTCATATCTGTGCAGAAATGGCCTATCATTGAAATATAGGCTATATGTTTTCTTTAGTGTTGACCACTTCATAAAATTCTCAACACATAGTCAATTAACCCAAAGCTAAAAAAAGACTAATTAAGAAATTTGACATTAAAGAGTGGAATTTTATGGTATTAACCATTGTTTCTTCATTAGATTATGAAGAGATGATACTTTCATATCTGTGCAAAGATGACCCACAACTGAAATATAGACTATATGTTTTTTTTTTTTAAATTCTCAACACATAATCAATTAACCCAAAGCTAAAAAAAAGACAAATTAAGAAATTTGACATTAAACAATTAGTAATAATCTTCACAGAGGGAGGAAAACACAAAATAATTAGACAAACAATTCATAAGAAGTAAGACGAACAAAATCAAAATAAGAAAATAATTTGATCTTTTAACAATATTGATACTAACAATGTAGATTCAAAAATTCATTCATGTGCATATCCAATCACAACAAACAAGAGTTCAATTTAGTGGTATTAACCATTGTTTCTTCATTAGATTATGAAGAGTGGATACTTTCATATCTGTGCAGAAATGGCCTATCATTGAAATATAGGCTATATGTTTTCTTTAGTGTTGACCACTTCATAAAATTCTCAACACATAGTCAATTAACCCAAAGCTAAAAAAAGACTAATTAAGAAATTTGACATTAAACAATTAGTAATAATCTTCACAGAAGGAGGAAAACACAAAATAATTACACAAACAATTCATAAGAAGTAAGACGAACAAAATCAAAATAAGAAAATAATTTGACCTTTTAACAATATTGATACTAACAATGTAGATTCAAAGAGTCATTCATGTGCATATCCAATCACAACAAACAACAGTTGAATTTAGTGGTATTAACCATTGTTTCTTCATTAGATTATGAAGAGTGGATACTTTCATATCTGTGCAGAAATGGCCCATCATTGAAATATAGGCTATATGTTTTCTTAAGTGTTGACCACTTCATAAAATTCTCAACACATAGTCAGTTAACCCAAAGCTACAAAAAGACTAATTAAGAAATTTGACATTAAACAATTAGTAATAATCTTCACTGAAGGAGGAAAACACAAAATAATTACACAAACAATTTCATAAGAAGTATGATGGACAAAATCAAAATGAGAAACTAATTTGATTGTTTAACAACATTGATACTAACAATGTAGATTCAAAAAGTCGTTCATGTGCATATTCAATTACAACAAAAAAGAGTAGAATTTTGTGGTATTAACCATTGTTTCTTCATTAGATTATGAAGAGAGGATACTTTCATATATGTGCAGCGATGACCCATCACTGAAATATAGACTATATGTTTTTTTTTTAAATTCTCAACACATAATCAATTAACCCAAAGCTAAAAAAAAGACCAATTAAGAAATTTGACATTAAACAATTAGTAATAATCTTCACAGAAGGAGGAAAACACAAAATAATTAGACAAACAATTCATAAGAAGTAAGACGAACAAAATCAAAATAAGAAAATAATTTGATCTTTTAACAATATTGATACTAACAATGTAGATTGAAAAAGTTATTCATGTGCATATCCAATCACAACAAAAAAGAGTGGAATTTAGTGGTATTAACCGTTGTTTCTTCATTAGATTATCAAAAGTGGATACTTTCATGTCTGTGCAGAAATGGCCCATCAATGCAATATAGGCTATATGTTTTCTTTAGTGTTGACAACGTCATAAAATTCTCAACACATAATCAATTAACCCTAAGCTAAAAAAAGAGACTAATTAAGAAATTTGACATTAAACAATTAGTAATAATTTTCACAGAAGGAGGAAAACACAAGATAATTAGACAAACAATTCATAAGAAGTAAGACGAACAAAATCAAAATAAGAAAATAATTTGAACTTTTAACAATATTGCTACTAACAATGTAGATTCAAAAAGTCTTTCATGTGCATATCCAATCCCAACAAACAAGAGTTGAATTTAATGGTATTAACCATTGTTTCTTCATTAGATTAGTAAGAATGGATCCTTTCATATATGTGCAGAAATGGCCCATCATTAAAATATAGGCTATATGTTTTCTTTAGTGTTGACCACTTCATAAAATTCTCAACACATAATCAATTAACCCAAAGCTAAAAAAAGACTAATTAAGAAATTTGACATTAAAAAGTGGAATTTTATGGTAGTAACCATTGTTTCTTCATTAGATTATGAAGAGAGCATACTTTCATATCTGTGCAAAGATGACCCATAACTGAAATATAGACTATATGTTTTTTTTAAATTCTCAGCACATAATCAATTAACCCAAAGCTAAAAAAAAGACTAATTAAGAAATTTGACATTAAACAATTAGTAATAATCTTCACAGAGGGAGGAAAACACAAAATAATTAGACAAACAATTCATAAGAAGTAAGACGAACAAAATCAAAATAAGAAAATAATTTGATCTTTTAACAATATTGATACTAACAATGTAGATTCAAAAAGTCATTCATGTGCATATCCAATCACAACAAACAAGAGTTGAATTTAGTGGTATTAACCATTGTTTCTTCATTAGATTATGAAGGGTGGATACTTTCATATCTCTGCAGAAATGGCCCATCATTTAAATATAGGCTATATGTTTTCTTTAGTGTTGACCACTTCATAAATTCTCAACACATAGTCAATTAACCCAAAGCTAAAAAAAGACTAATTAAGAAATTTGACATTAAACAATTAGTAATAATCTTCACAGAAGGAGGAAAACACAAAATAAGTACACAAACAATTCATAAGAAGTAAGACGAACAAAATCAAAATAAGAAAATAATTTGATCTTTTAACAATATTGATACTAACAATGTAGATTCAAAGAGTCATTCATGTGCATATCCAATCACAACAAACAAGAGTTGAATTTAGTGGTATTAACCATTGTTTCTTCATTAGATTATGAAGAGTGGATACTTTCATATCTGTGCAGAAATGGCCCATCATTGAAATATAGGCTATATGTTTTCTTTAGTGTTGACCACTTCATAAAATTCTCAACACATAGTCAGTTAACCCAAAGCTAAAAAAAGACTAATTAAGAAATTTGACATTAAACAATTAGTAATAATCTTCACTGAAGGAGGAAAACACAAAATAATTACACAAACAATTTCATAAGAAGTATGATGGACAAAATCAAAATGAGAAACTAATTTGATTGTTTAACAACATTGATACTAACAATGTAGATTCAAAAAGTCGTTCATGTGCATATTCAATTACAACAAAAAAGAGTGGAATTTTGTGGTATTAACCATTGTTTCTTCATTAGATTATGAAGAGAGGATACTTTCATATATGTGCAGAGATGACCCATCATTGAAATATAGACTATATGTTTTTTTTTTTAAATTCTCAACACATAATCAATTAACCCAAAGCTAAAAAAAAAGACCAATTAAGAAATTTGACATTAAACAATTAGTAATAATCTTCACAAAAGGAGGAAAACACAAAATAATTAGACAAACAATTCATAAGAAGTAAGACGAACAAAATCAAAATAAGAAAATAATTTGATCTTTTAACAATATTGATACTAACTATGTAGATTCAAAAAGTCATTCATGTGCATATCCAATCACAATAAAAAAGAGTGGAATTTAGTGGTATTAACCGTTGTTTCTTCATTAGATTATGAAGAGTGGATACTTTCATGTCTGTGCAGAAATGGCCCATCAATGCAATATAGGCTATATGTTTTCTTTAGTGTTGACAACTTCATAAAATTCTCAACACATAATCAATTAACCCAAAGCTAAAAAAAAGAGACTAATTAAGAAATTTGATATTAAACAATTAGTAATAATTTTCACAGAAGGAGGAAAACACAAGATAATTAGACAAACAATTCATAAGAAGTAAGATGAACAAAATCAAAATAAGAAAATAATTTGAACTTTTAACAATATTGCTACTAACAATGTAGATTCAAAAAGTCATTCATGTGCATATCCAATCACAACAAACAAGAGTTGAATTTAATGGTATTAACCATTGTTTCTTCATTAGATTAGTAAGAATGAATACTTTCATATATGTGCAGAAATGGCCCATCATTGAAATATAGGTTATATGTTTTCTTTAGTATTGACCACTTCAGAAAATTCTCAACACATAATAAATTAACCCAAAGCTAAAAAAAGACTAATTAAGAAATTTGACATTAAACAATTAGTAATAATCTTCACTAAAGGAGGAAAACACAAAATAATTACAAAAACAATTTCATAAGAAGTATGACGGACAAAATCAAAATGAGAAAATAATTTGAACTTTTAACAATATTGCTACTAACAATGTAGATTCAAAAAGTCATTCATGTGCATATCCAATCACAACAAACAAGAGTTCAATTTAATGGTATTAACCATTGTTTCTTCATTAGATTAGTAAGAATGGATACTTTCATATCTGTGCAGAGATGGCCCATCATTGAAATATAGACTATATGTTTTTTTTTAAATTCTCAACACATAATCAATTAACCCAAAGCTAAAAAAAAGACTAATTAAGAAATTTGACATTAAACAATTAGTAATAATCTTCACAGAAGGAGGAAAACACAAAATAATTAGACAAACAATTCATAAGAAGTAAGACGAACAAAATCAAAATAAGAAAATAATTTGATCCTTTAACAACATTGATACTAACAATGTAGATTCAAAAAGTCATTCATGTGCATATCCAATCATAACAAAAAATAGTGGAATTTAGTGGTATTAACCGTTGTTTCTTTATTAGATTATGAAGAGTGGATACTTTCATGTCTGTGCAGAAATGGCCCATCAATGCAATATAGGCTATATGTTTTCTTTAGTGTTGACAACTTCATAAAATTCTCAGCACATAATCAATTAACCCAAAGCTAAAAAAAGAGACTAATTAAGAAATTTGACATTAAACAATTAGTAATAATTTTCACAGAAGGAGGAAAACACAAGATAATTAGACAAACAATTCATAAGAAGTAAGACGAACAAAATCAAAATAAGAAAATAATTTGAACTTTTAACAACATTGCTACTAACAATGTAGATTCAAAAAGTCATTCATGTGCATATCCAATCACAACAAACAAGAGTTGAATTTAATGGTATTAACCATTGTTTCTTCATTAGATTAGTAAGAATGGATACTTTCATATATGTGCAGAAATGGCCCATCATTGAAATATAGGCTACATGTTTTCTTTAGTGTTGACCACTTCATAAAATTCTCAACACATAATCAATTAACCCAAAGCTAAACAAAGACTAATTAAGAAATTTGACATTAAACAATTAGTAATAATCTTCACTAAAGGAGGAAAACACAAAATAATTACACAAACAATTTCATAAGAAGTATGACGGACAAAATCAAAATGAGAAAATAATTTGATTGTTTAACAACATCGATACTAACAATGTAGATTCAAAAAGTCGTTCATGTGCATATTCAATTACAACAAAAAAGAGTGGAATTTTTTTGTATTAACCATTGTTTCTTCATTAGATTATGAAGAGAGGATACTTTCAGATCTGTGCAGAGATGGCCCATCATTGAAATATAGACTATATGTTTTTTTTTAAACTCTCAACACATAATCAATTAACCCAAAGCTAAAAAAAAGACTAATTAAGAAATTTGACATTAAACAATTAGTAATAATCTTCACAGAAGGAGGAAAACACAAAATAATTAGACAAACAATTCATAAGAAGTAAGACGAACAAAATCAAAATAAGAAAATAATTTGATCCTTTAACAATATTGATACTAACAATGTAGATTAAAAAAGTCATTCATGTGCATATCCAATCACAACTAAAAAAAGTGGAATTTAGTGGTATTAACCATTGTTTCTTCATTAGATTATGAAGAGTGGATACTTTCATATCTGTGCAGAAATAGCCCATCATTGAAATATAGACTATATGTTTTCTTTAGTGTTGACAACTTCATAAAATTCTCAACACATAATCAATTAACCCAAAGCTAAAAAAAGGCTAATTGAGGAATTTGACATTAAATAGTTAGTAATAAGCTTAATAGAAGGAGGAAAACAAAAAATAATTACACAAACAATTTCATATGAAGTAAGAAAGACAAAATCAAAATGAGAAAATAGTTTGATCTTTTAACAATATTGATACTAAAAATGTGGATTCAAAAAGTCATTCATGTGCATATTCAATCACAACAAACAAGAGTTGAATTTAGTGGTATTAACCATTGTTTCTTCATTAGATTATGAAGAGTGGATACTTTCATATCTGTGCAGAAATGGCCCATCATTGAAATATAGGCTATATGTTTTCTTTAGTGTTGACCACTTCATAAAATTCTCAACACATAATCAATTAACCCAAAGCTAAAAAAAGACTAATTAAGAAATTTGACATTAAACAATTAGTAATAATCTTCACTGAAGGAGGAAAACACAAAATAATTACACAAACAATTTCATAAGAAGTGTGATGGAGAAAATCAAAATGAGAAAATAATTTGATTGTTTAACAACATTGATACTAATAATGTAGATTCAAAAAGTCGTTCATGTGCATATTCAATTACAACAAAAAAGTGTGGAATTTTGTGGTATTAACCATTGTTTCTTCATTAGATTATGAAGAGAGGATACTTTCATATTTGTGCAGAGATGACCCATCACTGAAATATAGACTATATGTTTTTTTTTAAATTCTCAACACATAATCAATTAACCCAAAGTTAAAAAAAGACTAATTAAGAAATTTGACATTAAATAATTAGTAATAATCTTCACTGAAGGAGCAAAACACAAATTAATAACACAAACAATTTCATAAGATGTATGACAGACAAAATCAAAATGAGAAAATAATTTTATTTTTTAACAATACTGATTCTAACAATGTAGATTCAAAAAGTCATTCATGTGCACATCCAATCACAACAAAAAAGAGTGGAATTTTGTGGTATTAACCATTGTTTCTTCATTAGATTACGAAGAGAGGATACTTTCATATCTGTGTAGAGATGACCCATCACTGAAATATAGACTATATGTTTTTTTTTAAATTCTCAAGACATAATCAATTAACCCAAAGTTAAAAAAAGACTAATTAAGAAATTTGACATTAAACAATTAGTAATAATCTTCACTGAAGGAGGAAAACACAAAATAATTATACAAACAATTTCATAAGAAGTATGACGGACAAAATCAAAATGAGAAAATAATTTGATTGTTTAACAACATTGATACTAACAATGTAGATTCAAAAAGTCGTTCATGTGCATATTCAATCACAACAAACAAGAGTTGAATTTAGTGGTATTAACCATTATTTCTTCATTAGATTATGAAGAGTGGATACTTTCATATCTGTGCAGAAATGGCCCATCATTGAAATATAGGCTATATGTTTTCTTTAGTGTTGACCACTTCATAAAATTCTCAACACATAATCAATTAACCCAAAGCTAAACAAAGACTAATTAAGAAATTTGACATTAAACAATTAGTAATAATCTTCACTAAAGGAGGAAAACACAAAATAATTACACAAACAATTTCATAAGAAGTATGACGGACAAAATCAAAATGAGAAAATAATTTGATTGTTTAACAACATCGATACTAACAATGTAGATTCAAAAAGTCGTTCATGTGCATATTCAATTACAACAAAAAAGAGTGGAATTTTTTTGTATTAACCATTGTTTCTTCATTAGATTATGAAGAGAGGATACTTTCAGATCTGTGCAGAGATGGCCCATCATTGAAATATAGACTATATGTTTTTTTTTAAATTCTCAACACATAATCAATTAACCCAAATCTAAAAAAAAGACTAATTAAGAAATTTGACATTAAACAATTAGTAATAATCTTAACAGAAGGAGGAAAACACAAAATAATTAGACAAACAATTCATAAGAAGTAGGACGAACAAAATCAAAATAAGAAAATAATTTGATCCTTTAACAATATTGATACTAACAATGTAGATTAAAAAAGTCATTCATGTGCATATCCAATCACAACTAAAAACAGTGGAATTTAGTGGTATTAACCATTGTTTCTTCATTAGATTATGAAGAGTGGATACTTTCATATCTGTGCAGAAATAGCCCATCATTGAAATATAGACTATATGTTTTCTTTAGTGTTGACAACTTCATAAAATTCTCAACACATAATCAATTAACCCAAAGCTAAAAAAAGGCTAATTGAGGAATTTGACATTAAATAGTTAGTAATAAGCTTAATAGAAGGAGGAAAACAAAAAATAATTACACAAACAATTTCATATGAAGTAAGAAAGACAAAATCAAAATGAGAAAATAGTTTGATCTTTTAACAATATTGATACTAAAAATGTGGATTCAAAAAGTCATTCATGTGCATATTCAATCACAACAAACAAGAGTTGAATTTAGTGGTATTAACCATTGTTTCTTCATTAGATTATGAAGAGTGGATACTTTCATATCTGTGCAGAAATGGCCCATCATTGAAATATAGGCTATATGTTTTCTTTAGTGTTGACCACTTCATAAAATTCTCAACACATAATCAATTAACCCAAAGCTAAAAAAAGACTAATTAAGAAATTTGACATTAAACAATTAGTAATAATCTTCACTGAAGGAGGAAAACACAAAATAATTACACAAACAATTTCATAAGAAGTGTGATGGAGAAAATCAAAATGAGAAAATAATTTGATTGTTTAACAACATTGATACTAATAATGTAGATTCAAAAAGTCGTTCATGTGCATATTCAATTACAACAAAAAAGTGTGGAATTTTGTGGTATTAACCATTGTTTCTTCATTAGATTATGAAGAGAGGATACTTTCATATATGTGCAGAGATGACCCATCACTGAAATATAGACTATATGTTTTTTTTTAAATTCTCAACACATAATCAATTAACCCAAAGTTAAAAAAAGACTAATTAAGAAATTTGACATTAAATAATTAGTAATAATCTTCACTGAAGGAGCAAAACACAAATTAATAACACAAACAATTTCATAAGATGTATGACAGACAAAATCAAAATGAGAAAATAATTTTATTTTTTAACAATACTGATTCTAACAATGTAGATTCAAAAAGTCATTCATGTGCACATCCAATCACAACAAAAAAGAGTGGAATTTAGTGCTATTAACCATTGTTTCTTCATTAGATTACGAAGAGAGGATACTTTCATATCTGTGTAGAGATGACCCATCACTGAAATATAGACTATATGTTTTTTTTTAAATTCTCAACACATAATCAATTAACCCAAAGTTAAAAAAAGACTAATTAAGAAATTTGACATTAAACAATTAGTAATAATCTTCACTGAAGGAGGAAAACACAAAATAATTATACAAACAATTTCATAAGAAGTATGACGGACAAAATCAAAATGAGAAAATAATTTGATTGTTTAACAACATTGATACTAACAATGTAGATTCAAAAAGTCGTTCATGTGCATATTCAATCACAACAAACAAGAGTTGAATTTAGTGGTATTAACCATTGTTTCTTCATTAGATTATGAAGAGTGGATACTTTCATATCTGTGCAGAAATGGCCCATCATTGAAATATAGGCTATATGTTTTCTTTAGTGTTGACCACTTCATAAAATTCTCAACACATAATCAATTAACCCAAAGCTAAACAAAGACTAATTAAGAAATTTGACATTAAACAATTAGTAATAATCTTCACTAAAGGAGGAAAACACAAAATAATTACACAAACAATTTCATAAGAAGTATGACGGACAAAATCAAAATGAGAAAATAATTTGATTGTTTAACAACATCGATACTAACAATGTAGATTCAAAAAGTCGTTCATGTGCATATTCAATTACAACAAAAAAGAGTGGAATTTTTTTGTATTAACCATTGTTTCTTCATTAGATTATGAAGAGAGGATACTTTCAGATGTGTGCAGAGATGGCCCATCATTGAAATATAGACTATATGTTTTTTTTTTAAATTCTCAACACATAATCAATTAACCCAAAGCTAAAAAAAAGACTAATTAAGAAATTTGACATTAAACAATTAGTAATAATCTTCACAGAAGGAGGAAAACACAAAATAATTAGACAAACAATTCATAAGAAGTAAGACGAACAAAATCAAAATAAGAAAATAATTTGATCCTTTAACAATATTGATACTAACAATGTAGATTAAAAAAGTCATTCATGTGCATATCCAATCACAACTAAAAACAGTGGAATTTAGTGGTATTAACCATTGTTTCTTCATTAGATTATGAAGAGTGGATACTTTCATATCTGTGCAGAAATAGCCCATCATTGAAATATAGACTATATGTTTTCTTTAGTGTTGACAACTTCATAAAATTCTCAACACATAATCAATTAACCCAAAGCTAAAAAAAGGCTAATTGAGGAATTTGACATTAAATAGTTAGTAATAAGCTTAATAGAAGGAGGAAAACAAAAAATAATTACACAAACAATTTCATATGAAGTAAGAAAGACAAAATCAAAATGAGAAAATAGTTTGATCTTTTAACAATATTGATACTAAAAATGTGGATTCAAAAAGTCATTCATGTGCATATTCAATCACAACAAACAAGAGTTGAATTTAGTGGTATTAACCATTGTTTCTTCATTAGATTATGAAGAGTGGATACTTTCATATCTGTGCAGAAATGGCCCATCATTGAAATATAGGCTATATGTTTTCTTTAGTGTTGACCACTTCATAAAATTCTCAACACATAATCAATTAACCCAAAGCTAAAAAAAGACTAATTAAGAAATTTGACATTAAACAATTAGTAATAATCTTCACTGAAGGAGGAAAACACAAAATAATTACACAAACAATTTCATAAGAAGTGTGATGGAGAAAATCAAAATGAGAAAATAATTTGATTGTTTAACAACATTGATACTAATAATGTAGATTCAAAAAGTCGTTCATGTGCATATTCAATTACAACAAAAAAGTGTGGAATTTTGTGGTATTAACCATTGTTTCTTCATTAGATTATGAAGAGAGGATACTTTCATATTTGTGCAGAGATGACCCATCACTGAAATATAGACTATATGTTTTTTTTTAAATTCTCAACACATAATCAATTAACCCAAAGTTAAAAAAAGACTAATTAAGAAATTTGACATTAAATAATTAGTAATAATCTTCACTGAAGGAGCAAAACACAAATTAATAACACAAACAATTTCATAAGATGTATGACAGACAAAATCAAAATGAGAAAATAATTTGAATGTTTAACAACATTGATACTAACAATGTAGATTCAAAAAGTCGTTCATGTGCATATTCAATTACAACAAAAAAGAGTGGAATTTTGTGGTATTAACCATTGTTTCTTCATTAGATTATGAAGAGAGGATACTTTTATATCTGTGCAGAGATGACCCATCACTGAAATATAGACTATATGTTTTTTTTTAAATTCTCAGCACATAATCAATTAACCCAAAGTTAAAAAAAGACTAATTAAGAAATTTGACATTAAACAATTAGTAATAATCTTCACTGAAGGAGGAAAACACAAAATAATTATACAAACAATTTCATAAGAAGTATGACGGACAATATCAAAATGAGAAAATAATTTGATTGTTTAACAACATTGATACTAACAATGTAGATTCAAAAAGTCGTTCATGTGCATATTCAATCACAACAAACAAGAGTTGAATTTAGTGGTATTAACCATTGTTTCTTCATTAGATTATGAAGAGTGGATACTTTCATATCTGTGCAGAAATGGCCCATCATTGAAATATAGGCTATATGTTTTCTTTAGTGTTTACGACTTCATAAAATTCTCAACACATAATCAATTAACCCAAAGCTAAACAAAGACTAATTAAGAAATTTGACATTAAACAATTAGTAATAATCTTCACTGAAGGAGGAAAACACAAAATAATTACACAAACAATTTCATAAGAAGTGTGATGGACAAAATCAAAATGAGAAAATAATTTGATTGTTTAACAACATTGATACTAACAATGTAGATTCAAAAAGTCGTTCATGTGCATATTCAATTACAACAAAAAAGAGTGGAATTTTGTGGTATTAACCATTGTTTCTTCATTAGATTATGAAGAGTGGATACTTTCATATCTGTGCAGAGATGACCCATCACTGAAATATAGACTATATGTTTTTTTTAAAATTCTCAACACATAATCAATTAACCCAAAGCTAAAAAAAAGACTAATTAAGAAATTTGACATTAAACAATTAGTAATAATCTTCACAGAAGGAGGAAAACACAAAATAATTAGACAAACAATTCATAAGAAGTAAGATGAACGAAATCAAAATACGAAAATAATTTGATCTTTTAACAATATTGATACTAACAATGTAGATTCAAAAAGTCATTCATGTGCATATCCAATCACAACAAACAAGAGTTGAATTTAGTGGTATTAACCATTGTTTCTTCATTAGATTATGAAGACTGGATACTTTCATATCTGTGCAGAAATGGCCCATCATTGAAATATAGGCTACATATTTTCTTTAGTGTTGACCACTTCATAAAATTCTCAACACATAATCAATTAACCCAAAGCTAAAAAAAGACTAATTAAGAAATTTGACATTAAACAATTAGTAATAATCTTCACTGAAGAAGGAAAACACAAAATAATTACACAAACAATTTCATAAGAAGTGTGATGGACAAAATCAAAATGAGAAAATAATTTGATTGTTTAACAACATTGATACTAACAATGTAGATTCAAAAAGTCGTTCATGTGCATATTCAATTACAACAAAAAAGAGTGGAATTTTGTGGTATTAACCATTGTTTCTTCATTAGATTATGAAGAGAGGATACTTTCATATCTGTGCAGAGATGACCCATCACTGAAATATAGACTATATGTTTTTTTTAAAATTCTCAACACATAATCAATTAACCCAAAGCTAAAAAAAAGACTAATTAAGAAATTTGACATTAAACAATTAGTAATAATCTTCACAGAAGGAGGAAAACACAAAATAATTAGACAAACAATTCATAAGAAGTAAGATGAACAAAATCAAAATACGAAAATAATTTGATCTTTTAACAATATTGATACTAACAATGTAGATTCAAAAAGTCATTCATGTGCATATCCAATCACAACAAACAAGAGTTGAATTTAGTGGTATTAACCATTGTTTCTTCATTAGATTATGAAGAGTGGATACTTTCATATTTGTGCAAAAATGGCCCATCATTGAAATATAGGCTATATGTTTTCTTTAGTGTTGACCACTTCATAAAATTCTCAACACATAATCAATTAACCCAAAGCTAAAAAAAGACTAATTAAGAAATTTGACATTAAACAATTAGTAATAATCTTCACTGAAGGAGGAAAACACAAAATAATTACACAAACAATTTCATAAGAAGTGTGATGGACAAAATCAAAATGAGAAAATAATTTGATGTTTTAACATTATTGATACTAAAAATGTAGATTCAAAAAGTCATTCATGTGCATATCCAATCACAACAAAAAAGAGTGGAATTTAGTGCTATTAACCATTGTTTCTTCATTAGAATATGAAGAGAGGATACTTTCATATCTATGCAGAGATGGCCCATCATTGAAATATAGACTATATGTTTTTTTTTTAAATTCTCAACACATAATCAATTAACCCAAACTAAAAAAAAGAGTAATTAAGAAATTTGACATTAAACAATTAGTAATAATCTTCACAGAAGGAGCAAAACACAAAATAATTACACAAACAATTTCATAAGAAGTATGACAGACAAAATCAAAATGAGAAAATAATTTGATTTTTTAACATTATTGATACTAAAAATGTAGATTCAAAAAGTCATTCATGTGCATATCCAATCACAACAAAAAAGAGTGGAATTTAGTGCTATTAACCATTGTTTCTTGATTAGATTATAAAGAGAGGATACTTTCATATCTGTGCAGAGATGGCCCATCATTGAAATATAGACTATATGTTTTTTTTAGTGTTGACAACTTCATAAAATTCTCAACACATAATAATTAACCCAAAGCTAAAAAAAAGACTAATTAAGAAATTTGACATTAAACAATTAGTAATAATATTCATAGAAGGAGCAAAACACAAAATAATTACACAAAAAATTTCGTAAGAAGTAAGACGGACAAAATCAAAATGAGAAAATAATTTGATGTTTTAACATTATTGATACTAAAAATGTAGATTCAAAAAGTCATTCATGTGCATATCCAATCACAACAAAAAAGAGTGGAATTTAGTCTATTAACCATTGTTTCTTCATTAGAATATGAAGAGATGATACTTTCATATCTATGCAGAGATGGCCCATCATTGAAATATAGACTATATGTTTTTTTTTTAAATTCTCAACACATAATCAATTAACCCAAAGCTAAAAAAAAAGACTAATGAAGAAATTTGACATGAAACAATTAGTAATAATCTTCACAGAAGGAGGAAAACACAAAATAATTAGACAAACAATTTCATAAGAAGTAAGACGAACAAAATCAATATTGATACTAACAATGTAGATTCAAAAAGTCATTTATGTGCAAATCCAATCACAACAAAAAAAGAGGGGAATTTAGTGGTATTAACCATTGTTTCTTCATTAGATTATGAAGAGTGGATACTTTCATATCTGTGCAGGAAACCATCATTGAAATATAGGCTATATGTTTTCTTTAGTGTTGATAACTTCATAAAATTCTCAACACATAATCAATTAACCTAAAGCTAAAAGAAAGACGAACTAAGAAATTTAACATTAAACAATTAGTAATAATCTTCACAGAAGTAGCAAAACACAAATTAATTACACAAACAATTTCATAAGAAGTATGACAGACAAAATCAAAATGAGAAAATAATTTGATCTTTTAACAATACTGATACTAACAATGTACATTGAAAAAGTCATTCATGTGCATATCCAATCACAACAAAAAAGAGTGGAATTTAGTGTTATTAACCATTGTTACTTCATTAGATTATGGAGAAAGGATACTTTCATATCTGTGCAGAGATGGCCCATCATTGAAATATAGGCTATATGTTTTTTTTAGTGTTGACAACTTCATAAAATTCTCAACACATAATCAATTAACCCAAAGCTAAAAGGAAGACGAACGAAGAAATTTGACATTAAACAATTAGTAATAATCTTCACAGAAGTAGCAAAACACAAATTAATTACACAAACAATTTCATAAAAAGTATGACAGACAAAATCAAAGTGAGAAAATAATTTGATCTTTTAATAATATTGATACTAACAATGTACATTGAAAAAGTCATTCATGTGCATATCCAATCACAACAAAAAAGAGTGGAATTTAGTGTTATTAACCATTGTTACTTCATTAGATTATGGAGAAAGGATACTTTCATATCTGTGCAGAGATGGCCCATCATTGAAATATAGGCTATATGTTTTTTTTTGTGTTGACAACTTCATAAAATTCTCAACACATAATCAATTAACCCAAACCTAAAAAACAGACTAATTAAGAAATTTGACATTAAACAATTAGTAATAATCTTCACTGAAGGAGGAAAACACAAAAAAAAATACACAAACAATTTCATAAGAAGTATGACAGACAAAATCTAAATGAGAAAATAATTTGATTGTTTAACAACATTGATACTAACAATGTAGATTCAAAAAGTCGTTCATGTGCATATTAAATTACAACAAAAGAGAGTGAAATTTAGTGATATTAACCATAGTTTCGTCATTAGATTATGAAGAGGGGATACTTTCATATATGTGCAGAGATGGCTTATCAATGGAAATATAGGCTATATGTTTTTTTTAGTGTTGACAACTTCATAAAATTCTCAACACATAATCAATTAACCCAAAGCTAAAAAAAAGACTAATTCAGAAATTTGACATTAAATAATTAGTAGTAATCTTCACAGAAGGAGGAAAACACAATAATTACACAAACAATTTCATAAGAAGTCTGACAGACAAAATCAAAATGAGAAAATAATTTGATTTTTTAACGAGATCGATACTAACAATGTAGATTCAAAACGTCATTCATTTGCATATCCAATCACAACAAAAAAGAGTGGAATTTAGTGCTATTAACCATTGTTTCTTCATTAGAATATGAAGAGAGGATACTTTCATATCTATGCAGAGATGGCCCATCATTGAAATATAGACTATATGTTTTTTTTTTTAAATTCTCAACACATAATCAATTAACCCAAACTAAAAAAAAGAGTAATTAAGAAATTTGACATTAAACAATTAGTAATAATCTTCACAGAAGGAGCAAAACACAAAATAATTACACAAACAATTTCATAAGAAGTATGACAAACAAAATTAAAATGAGAAAATAATTTGATTTTTTAACAATATTGATACTAACAACGTAGATTCAAAAAGTCATTCATGTGCATATCCAATCACAACAAAAAAGAGTGGAATTTAGTGGTATTAACCATTGTTTCTTGATTAGATTATGAAGAGAGGATACTTTCATATCTGTGCAGAGATGGCCTATCATTGAAATATAGACTATATGTTTTTTTTAGTGTTGACAACTTCATAAAATTCTCAACACATTATAATTAACCCAAAGCTAAAAAAAAGACTAATTAAGAAATTTGACATTAAACAATTAGTAATAATGTTCATAGAAGGAGGAAAACACAAAATAATTACACAAAAAATTTCATAAGAAGTAAGACGAACAAAATCAAAATGAGAAAATAATTTAATCTTTTAACAATATTGATACTAAAAATGTAGATTCAAAAAGTCATTCATGTGCATATCCAATCACAACAAACAAGAGTTGAATTTAGTGGTATTAACCATTGTTTCTTCATTAGATTATGAAGAGTGGATACTTTCATATCTGTGCAGAAATGGCCCATCATTGAAATATAGGCTATATGTTTTCTTTAGTGTTGACAACTTCATAAAATTCTCAACTCATAATCAATTAACCCAAAGCTAAAAAAAGACTAAGAAATATGACATTAAACAATTAGTAATAATCTTCACAGAAGGAGGAAAACACAAAATAATTTGACAAATAAATCATAAGAAGTAAGACGAACAAAATCAAAATGAGAAAATAATTTGATCTTTTAACAATATTGATACTAACAATGTAGAATCAAAATGTCATTCATGTGCATATCCAATCACAACAAAAAAGAGTGGAATTTAGTGGTATTAACAATTGTTTCTTCATTAGATTATGAAGAGTGGGTACTTTCATATCTGTGCAGAAATGGCCCATCATTGAAATATAGGATATATGTTTGCTTTACTACTGACAACTTCATAAAATTCTCAACACATAATAAATTAACCCGAAGCTAAAAAAAAGACTAATTAAGAAATTTGACATTAAACAATTAGTAATAATCTTCACAGAAGGAGCAAAACACAAATTAATAACACAAACAATTTCATAAGATGTATGACAGACAAAATCAAAATGAGAAAATAATTTTATTTTTTAACAATACTGATTCTAACAATGTAGATTCAAAAAGTCATTCATGTGCACATCCAATCACAACAAAAAAGAGTGGAATTTAGTGCTATTAACCATTGTTTATTCATTAGATTACGAAGAGAGGATACTTTCATATCTGTGTAGAGATGACCCATCACTGAAATATAGACTATATGTTTTTTTTTTAAAATTCTCAACACATAATCAATTAACCCAAAGCTAAAAAAAAAGACTAATTAAGAAATTTGAGATTAAATAATTAGTAATAATTATAACAGAAGGAGGAAAACAGAAAATAATTACACAAACAATTTCATATGAAGTAAGACGGACAAAATCAAAATGAGAAAATAATTTAATCTTTTAACAATATTGATACTAAAAATGTAGATTCAAAAAGTCATTCATGTGCATATCCAATCGCAACAAACAAGAGTTGAATTTAGTGGTATTAACCATTGTTTCTTCATTAGATTATGTAGAGTAGATACTTTCATATCTGTGCAGAAATGGCCCATCATTGAAATATAGGCTATATGTTTTCTTTAGTGTTGACAACTTCATAAAATTCTCAACTCATAATCAATTAACCAAAAGCTAAAAAAAGACTAATTAAGAAATTTGACATTAAACAATTAGTAATAATCTTCACTGAAGGAGGAAAACACAAAATAATTTGACAAATAAATCATAAGAAGTAAGACGAACAAAATCAAAATGAGAAAATAATTTGATCTTTTAACAATATTGATACTAACAATGTAGAATCAAAATGTCATTCATGTGCATATCCAATCACAACAAAAAAGAGTGGAATTTAGTGGTATTAACCATTGTTTCTTCATTAGATTATGAAGAGTGGGTACTTTCATATCTGTGCAGAAATGGCCCATCATTGAAATATAGGATATATGTTTGCTTTACTACTGACAACTTCATAAAATTCTCAACACATAATAAATTAACCCGAAGCTAAAAAAAAGACTAATTAAGAAATTTGACATTAAACAATTAGTAATAATCTTCACAGAAGGAGCAAAACACAAATTAATAACACAAACAATTTCATAAGATGTATGACAGACAAAATCAAAATGAGAAAATAATTTTATTTTTTAACAATACTGATTCTAACAATGTAGATTCAAAAAGTCATTCATGTGCACATCCAATCACAACAAAAAAGAGTGGAATTTAGTGCTATTAACCATTGTTTCTTCATTAGATTACGAAGAGAGGATACTTTCATATCTGTGTAGAGATGACCCATCACTGAAATATAGACTATATGTTTTTTTTTTAAAATTCTCAACACATAATCAATTAACCCAAAGCTAAAAAAAAAGACTAATTAAGAAATTTGAGATTAAATAATTAGTAATAATTATAACAGAAGGAGGAAAACAGAAAATAATTACACAAACAATTTCATATGAAGTAAGACGGACAAAATCAAAATGAGAAAATAATTTAATCTTTTAACAATATTGATACTAAAAATGTAGATTCAAAAAGTCATTCATGTGCATATCCAATCACAACAAACAAGAGTTGAATTTAGTGGTATTAACCATTGTTTCTTCATTAGATTATGAAGAGTAGATACTTTCATATCTGTGCAGAAATGGCCCATCATTGAAATATAGGCTATATGTTTTCTTTAGTGTTGACAACTTCATAAAATTCTCAACTCATAATCAATTAACCAAAAGCTAAAAAAAGACTAATTAAGAAATTTGACATTAAACAATTAGTAATAATCTTCACCGAAGGAGGAAAACACAAAATAATTACACAAACAATTTCATAAGAAGTATGACGGACAAAATCAAAATGAGAAAGTAATTTGATTGTTTAACAACATTGATACTAACAATTTAGATTCAAAAAGTCGTTCATATGCATATTAAATTACAACAAAAAAGAGTGGAATTTTGTGGTATTAACCATTGTTTCTTCATTAGATTATGAAGAGAGGATACTTTCATATCTGTGCAAAGATGACCCATCACTGAAATATAGACTATCTGTTATTTTTAGTGTTGACAACTTCATAAAATTCTCAACACATAATCAATTAACCCAAAGCTAAAAAAAAGACTAATTAGGAAATTTGACATTAAATAATTAGTAATAATATTAACAGAAGGAGGAAAACAAAAAATAATTACACAAACAATTTCATAAGAAGTAAGACGGACAAAATCAAAATGAGAAAATAATTTGATCTTTTAACAATATTGATACTAAAAATATAGATTCAAAAAGTCATTCATGTGCATATCCTATCACCACAAACAAGAGTTGAATTTAGTGGTCTGAACCATTGTTTCTTCATTAGATTATGAAGAGTGGATACTTTCATATCTGTGCAGAAATGGCCCATCATTGAAATATAGGCTATATGTTTTCTTTAGTGTTGACCACTTCATAAAATTCTCAACACATAATCAATTAACCCAAAGCTAAAAAAAGACTAATTAAGAAATTTGACATTAAACAAGTAGTAATAATCTTCACAGAAGGAGCAAAACACAAAATAATTACACAAACAATTTCATAAGAAGTATGACAAACAAAATTAAAATGAGAAAATAATTTGATTTTTTAACAATACTGATACTAACAACGTAGATTCAAAAAGTCATTCATGTGCATATCCAATCACAACAAAAAAGAGTGGAATTTAGTGGTATTAACCATTGTTTCTTGATTAGATTATGAAGAGAGGATACTTTCACATCTGTGCAGAGATGGCCTATAATTGAAATATAGACTATATGTTTTTTTTAGTGTTGACAACTTCATAAAATTCTCAACACATTATAATTAACCCAAAGCTAAAAAAAAGACTAATTAAGAAATTTGACATTAAACAATTTGTAATAATGTTCATAGAAGGAGGAAAACACAAAATAATTACACAAAAAATTTCATAAGAAGTAAGACGAACAAAATCAAAATGAGAAAATAATTTAATCTTTTAACAATATTGATACTAAAAATGTAGATTCAAAAAGTCATTCATGTGCATATCCAATCACAACAAACAAGAGTTGAATTTAGTGGTATTAACCATTGTTACTTCATTAGATTATGAAGAGTGGATACTTTCATATCTGTGCAGAAATGGCCCATCATTGAAATATAGGCTATATGTTTTCTTTAGTGTTGACAACTTCATAAAATTCTCAACTCATAATCAATTAACCCAAAGCTAAAAAAAGACTAATTAAGAAATTTGACATTAAACAATTAGTAATAATCTTCACAGAAGGAGGAAAACACAAAATAATTTGACAAATAAATCATAAGAAGTAAGACGAACAAAATCAAAATGAGAAAATAATTTGATCTTTTAACAATATTGATACTAACAATGTAGAATCAAGATGTCATTCATGTGCATATCCAATCACAACAAAAAAGAGTGGAATTTAGTGGTATTAACCATTGTTTCTTCATTAGATTATGAAGAGTGGGTACTTTCATATCTGTGCAGAAATGGCCCATCATTGAAATATAGGATATATGTTTGCTTTAGTACTGACAACTTCATAAAATTCTCAACACATAATAAATTAACCCGAAGCTAAAAAAAAGACTAATTAAGAAATTTGACATTAAACAATTAGTAATAATCTTCACAGAAGGAACAAAACACAAATTAATAACTCAAACAATTTCATAAGATGTATGACAGACAAAATCAAAATGAGAAAATAATTTTATGTTTTAACAATACTGATTCTAACAATGTAGATTCAAAAAGTCATTCATGTGCACATCCAATCACAACAAAAAAGAGTGGAATTTAGTGCTATTAACCATTGTTTCTTCATTAGATTACGAAGAGAGGATATTTTCATATCTGTGTAGAGATGACCCATCACTGAAATGTAGACTATATGTTTTTTTTTTTAAATTCTCAACACATAATCAATTAACCCAAAGCTAAAAAAAAAGACTAATTAAGAAATTTGAGATTAAGTAATAAGTAATAATTATAACAGAAGGAGGAAAACAGAAAATAATTACACAAACAATTTCATATGAAGTAAGACGGACAAAATCAAAATGAGAAAATAATTTAATCTTTTAACAATATTGATACTAAAAATGTAGATTCAAAAAGTCATTCATGTGCATATCCAATCACAACAAACAAGAGTTGAATTTAGTGGTATTAACCATTGTTTCTTCATTAGATTATGAAGAGTAGATACTTTCATATCTGTGCAGAAATGGCCCATCATTGAAATATAGGCTATATGTTTTCTTTAGTGTTGACAACTTCATAAAATTCTCAACTCATAATCAATTAACCCAAAGCTAAAAAAAGACTAATTAAGAAATTTGACATTAAACAATTAGTAATAATCTTCACTGAAGGAGGAAAACACAAAATAATTACACAAACAATTTCATAAGAAGTATGACGGACAAAATCAAAATGAGAAAATAATTTGATTGTTTAACAACATTGATACTAACAATTTAGATTCAAAAAGTCGTTCATGTGCATATTAAATTACAACAAAAAAGAGTGGAATTTTGTGGTATTAACCATTGTTTCTTCATTAGATTATGAAGAGAGGATACTTTGATATCTGTGCAGAGATGACCCATCACTGAAATATAGACTATATGTTATTTTTAGTGTTGACAACTTCATAAAATTCTCAACACATAATCAATTAACCCAAAGCTAAAAAAAGACTAATTAGGAAATTTGACATTAAATAATTAGTAATAATCTTAACAGAAGGAGGAAAACAGAAAATAATTACACAAACAATTTCATAAGAAGTAAGACGGACAAAATCAAAATGAGAAAATAATTTGATGTTTTAACAATATTGATACTAAAAATATAGATTCAAAAAGTCATTCATGTGCATATCCTATCACCACAAACAAGAGTTGAATTTAGTGGTCTGAACCATTGTTTCTTAATTAGATTATGAAGAGTGGATACTTTCATATCTGTGCAGAAATGGCCCATCATTGAAATATAGGCTATATGTTTTCTTTAGTGTTGACCACTTCATAAAATTCTCAACACATAATCAATTAACCCAAAGCTAAAAAAAGACTACTTAAGAAATTTGACATTAAACAAGTAGTAATAATCTTCACAGAAGGAGCAAAACACAAAATAATTACACAAACAATTTCATAAGAAGTGTGATGGACAAAATCAAAATGAGAAAATAATTTGATTGTTTAACAACATTGATACTAACAATGTAGATTCAAAAAGTCATTCATGTGCATATCCAATCACAACAAACAAGAGTTGAATTTAATGGTATTAACCATTGTTTCTTCATTAGATTAGTAAGAATGGATACTTTCATATCTATGCAGAGATGGCCCATCATTGAAATATAGACTATATGTTTTTTTTTAAATTCTCAACACATAATCAATTAACCCAAAGCTAAAAAAAAGACTAATTAAGAAATTTGACATTAAACAATTAGTAATAATCTTCACAGAAGGAGGAAAACACAAAATAATTAGACAAACAATTCATAAGAAGTAAGACGAACAAAATCAAAATAAGAAAATAATTTGAACTTTTAACAATATTGCTAATAACAATGTAGATTCAAAAAGTCATTCATGTGCATATCCAATCACAACAAACAAGAGTTGAATTTAATGGTATTAACCATTGTTTCTTCATTAGATTAGTAAGAATGGATACTTTCATATATGTGCAGAAATGGCCCATCATTGAAATATAGGCTACATGTTTTCTTTAGTGTTGACCACTTCATAAAATTCTCAACACATAATCAATTAACCCAAAGCTAAAAAAATACTAATTAAGAAATTTGACATTAAACAATTAGTAATAATCTTCACTAAAGGAGTAAAACACAAAATAATTACACAAATAATTTCATAAGAAGTATGACGGACAAAATCAAAATGAAAAAATAATTTGATTGTTTAACAACATCGATACTAACAATGTAGATTCAAAAATTCGTTCATGTGCATATTCAATTACAACAAAAAAGAGTGGAATTTTTTTGCATTAACCATTGTTTCTTCATTAGATTATGAAGAGAGGATACTTTCAGATCTGTGCAGAGATGGTCCATCATTGAAATATAGACTATATGTTTTTTTCTAAATTCTCAACACATAATCAATTAACCCAAAGCTAAAAAAAAAGACTAATTAAGAAATTTGACATTAAACAATTAGTAATAATCTTCACAGAAGGAGGAAAACACAAAATAATTAGACAAACAATTCATAAAAAGTAAGACGAACAAAATCAAAATAAGAAAATAATTTGATCCTTTAACAATATTGATACTAACAATGTAGATTAAAAAAGTGATTCATGTGCATATCCAATCACAACAAAAAACAGTGGAATTTAGTGGTATTAACCATTGTTTCTTCATTAGATTATGAAGAGTGGATACTTTCATATCTGTGCAGAAATAGCCCATCATTGAAATATAGACTATATGTTTTCTTTAGTGTTGACAACTTCATAAAATTCTCAACACATAATCAATTAACCCAAAGCTAAAAAAAGGCTAATTGAGGAATTTGACATTAATTAGTTAGTAATAAGCTTAATAGAAGGAGGAAAACAAAAAATAATTACACAAACAATTTCATAAGAAGTAAGAAAGACAAAATCAAAATGAGAAAATAGTTTGATCTTTTAACAATAATGATACTAAATATGTGGATTCAAAAAGTCATTCATGTGCATATCCAATCACAACAAACAAGAGTTGAATTTAGTGGTATTAACTATTGTTTCTTCATTAGATTATGAAGAGTGGATACTTTCATATCTGTGCAAAAATGGCCCATCATTGAAATATAGGCTATATGTTTTCTTTAGTGTTGACAACTTCATAAAATTCTCAACTCATAATCAATTAACCCAAAGCTAAAAAAAGACTAATTAAGAAATTTGACATTAAACAATTAGTAATAATCTTCACAGAAGGAGGAAAACACAAAATAATTTGACAAATAAATCATAAGAAGTAAGACGAACAAAATCAAAATGAGAAAATAATTTGATCTTTTAACAATATTGATACTAACAATGTAGAATCAAGATGTCATTCATGTGCATATCCAATCACAACAAAAAAGAGTGGAATTTAGTGGTATTAACCATTGTTTCTTCATTAGATTATGAAGAGTGGGTACTTTCATATCTGTGCAGAAATGGCCCATCATTGAAATATAGGATATATGTTTGCTTTAGTACTGACAACTTTATAAAATTCTCAACACATAATAAATTAACCCGAAGCTAAAAAAAAGACTAATTAAGAAATTTGACATTAAACAATTAGTAATAATCTTCACAGAAGGAACAAAACACAAATTAATAACTCAAACAATTTCATAAGATGTATGACAGACAAAATCAAAATGAGAAAATAATTTTATTTTTTAACAATACTGATTCTAACAATGTAGATTCAAAAAGTCATTCATGTGCACATCCAATCACAACAAAAAAGAGTGGAATTTAGTGCTATTAACCATTGTTTCTTCATTAGATTACGAAGAGAGGATATTTTCATATCTGTGTAGAGATGACCCATCACTGAAATGTAGACTATATGTTTTTTTTTTTAAATTCTCAACACATAATCAATTAACCCAAAGCTAAAAAAAAAGACTAATTAAGAAATTTGAGATTAAATAATTAGTAATAATTATAACAGAAGGAGGAAAACAGAAAATAATTACACAAACAATTTCATATGAAGTAAGACGGACAAAATCAAAATGAGAAAATAATTTAATCTTTTAACAATATTGATACTAAAAATGTAGATTCAAAAAGTCATTCATGTGCATATCCAATCACAACAAACAAGAGTTGAATTTAGTGGTATTAACCATTGTTTCTTCATTAGATTATGAAGAGTAGATACTTTCATATCTGTGCAGAAATGGCCCATCATTGAAATATAGGCTAAATGTTTTCTTTAGTGTTGACAACTTCATAAAATTCTCAACTCATAATCAATTAACCCAAAGCTAAAAAAAGACTAATTAAGAAATTTGACATTAAACAATTAGTAATAATCTTCACTGAAGCAGGAAAACACAAAATAATTACACAAACAATTTCATAAGAAGTATGACGGACAAAATCAAAATGAGAAAATAATTTGATTGTTTAACAACATTGATACTAACAATTTAGATTCAAAAAGTCGTTCATGTGCATATTAAATTACAACAAAAAAGAGTGGAATTTTGTGGTATTAACCATTGTTTCTTCATTAGATTATGAAGAGAGGATACTTTGATATCTGTGCAGAGATGACCCATCACTGAAATATAGACTATATGTTATTTTTAGTGTTGACAACTTCATAAAATTCTCAACACATAATCAATTAACCCAAAGCTAAAAAAAAGACTAATTAGGAAATTTGACATTAAATAATTAGTAATAATCTTAACAGAAGGAGGAAAACAGAAAATAATTACACAAACAATTTCATAAGAAGTAAGACGGACAAAATCAAAATGAGAAAATAATTTGATCTTTTAACAATATTGATACTAAAAATATAGATTCAAAAAGTCATTCATGTGCATATCCTATCACCACAAACAAGAGTTGAATTTAGTGGTCTGAACCATTGTTTCTTAATTAGATTATGAAGAGTGGATACTTTCATATCTGTGCAGAAATGGCCCATCATTGAAATATAGGCTATATGTTTTCTTTAGTGTTGACCACTTCATAAAATTCTCAACACATAATCAATTGACCCAAAGCTAAAAAAAGACTAATTAAGAAATTTGACATTAAACAAGTAGTAATAATCTTCACAGAAGGAGCAAAACACAAAATAATTACACAAACAATTTCATAAGAAGTGTGATGGACAAAATCAAAATGAGAAAATAATTTGATTGTTTAACAACATTGATACTAACAATGTAGATTCAAAAAGTCATTCATGTGCATATCCAATCACAACAAACAAGAGTTGAATTTAATGGTATTAACCATTGTTTCTTCATTAGATTAGTAAGAATGGATACTTTCATATCTGTGCAGAGATGGCCCATCATTGAAATATAGACTATATATTTTTTTTTAAATTCTCAACACATAATCAATTAACCCAAAGCTAAAAAAAAGACTAATTAAGAAATTTGACATTAAACAATTAGTAATAATCTTCACAGAAGGAGGAAAACACAAAATAATTAGACAAACAATTCATAAGAAGTAAGACGAACAAAATCAAAATAAGAAAATAATTTGAACTTTTAACAATATTGCTACTAACAATGTAGATTCAAAAAGTCATTCATGTGCATATCCAATCACAACAAACAAGAGTTGAATTTAATGGTATTAACCATTGTTTCTTCATTAGATTAGTAAGAATGGATACTTTCATATATGTGCAGAAATGGCCCATCATTGAAATATAGGCTACATGTTTTCTTTAGTGTTGACCACTTCATAAAATTCTCAACACATAATCAATTAACCCAAAGCTAAAAAAAGACTAATTAAGAAATTTGACATTAAACAATTAGTAATAATCTTCACTAAAGGAGGAAAACACAAAATAATTACACAAACAATTTCATAAGAAGTATGACGGACAAAATCAAAATGAAAAAATAATTTGATTGTTTAACAACATCGATACTAACAATGTAGATTCAAAAATTCGTTCATGTGCATATTCAATTACAACAAAAAAGAGTGGAATTTTTTTGCATTAACCATTGTTTCTTCATTAGATTATGAAGAGAGGATACTTTCAGATCTGTGCAGAGATGGCCCATCATTGAAATATGGACTATATGTTTTTTTCTAAATTCTCAACACATAATCAATTAACCCAAAGCTAAAAAAAAAGACTAATTAAGAAATTTGACATTAAACAATTAGTAATAATCTTCACAGAAGGAGGAAAACACAAAATAATTAGACAAACAATTCATAAGAAGTAAGACGAACAAAATCAAAATAAGAAAATAATTTGATCCTTTAACAATATTGATACTAACAATGTAGATTAAAAAAGTGATTCATGTGCATATCCAATCACAACAAAAAACAGTGGAATTTAGTGGTATTAACCATTGTTTCTTCATTAGATTATGAAGAGTGGATACTTTCATATCTGTGCAGAAATAGCCCATCATTGAAATATAGACTATATGTTTTCTTTAGTGTTGACAACTTCATAAAATTCTCAACACATAATCAATTAACCCAAAGCTAAAAAAAGGCTAATTGAGGAATTTGACATTAATTAGTTAGTAATAAGCTTAATAGAAGGAGGAAAACAAAAAATAATTACACAAACAATTTCATAAGAAGTAAGAAAGACAAAATCAAAATGAGAAAATAATTTGATCTTTTAACAATAATGATACTAAAAATGTGGATTCAAAAAGTCATTCATGTGCATATCCAATCACAACAAACAAGAGTTGAATTTAGTGGTATTAACTATTGTTTCTTCATTAGATTATGAAGAGTGGATACTTTCATATCTGTGCAAAAATGGCCCATCATTGAAATATAGGCTATATGTTTTCTTTAGTGTTGACCACTTCATAAAATTCTCAACACATAATCAATTAACCCAAAGCTAAAAAAAGACTAATTAAGAAATTTGACATTAAACAATTAGTAATAATCTTCGCTAAAGGAGGAAAACACAAAATAATTACACAAACAATTTCATAAGAAGTATGACGGACAAAATCAAAATGAGAAAATAATTTGATTGTTTAACAACATCGAGACTAACAATGTAGATTCAAAAAGTCGTTCATGTGCATATTCAATTACAACAAAAAAGAGTGGAATTTTGTGGTATTAACCATTGTTTCTTCATTAGATTATGAAGAGAGGATACTTTCATATCTGTGCAGAGATGACCCATCACAGAAATATAGACTATATGTTTTTTTTAAAATTCTCAACACATAATCAATTAACCCAAAGCTAAAAAAAGACTAATTAAGAAATTTGACATTAAACAATTAGTAATAATCTTCACTAAAGGAGGAAAACACAAAATAATTATACAAACAATTTCATAAGAAGTATGACAGACAAAATCAAAACGAGAAAATAATTTGATTGTTTAACAACATTGATACTAACAATGTAGATTCAAAAAGTCGTTCATGTGCATATTCAATCACAACAAACAAGAGTTGAATTTAGTGGTATTAACCATTGTTTCTTCATTAGATTATGAAGAGTGGATACTTTCATATCTGTGCACAAATGGCCCATCATTGAAATATAGGCTATATGTTTTCTTTAGTGTTGACCACTTCATAAAATTCTCAACACATAATCAATTAACCCAAAGCTAAAAAAAGACTAATTAAGAAATTTGACATTAAACAATTAGTAATAATCTTCACTGAAGGAGGAAAACACAAAATAATTACACGAACAATTTCATAAGAAGTATGATGGGCAAAATCAAAATGAGAAAATAATTTGATTGTTTAACAACATTGATACTAATAATGTAGATTCAAAAAGTCGTTTATGTGCATATTCAATTACAACAAAAAAGAGTGGAATTTTGTGGTATTACCCATTGTTTCTTCATTAGATTATGAAGAGAGGATACTTTCATATCTGTGCAGAGATGACGCATCACTGAAATATAGACTATCTATTTTTTTTAAAATTCTCAACACATAATCTATTAACCCAAAGCTAGAAAAAATGACTAATTAAGAAATTCTACATTAAACAATTAGTAATAATCTTCACAGAAGGAGGAAAACACAAAATAATTAGACAAACAATTCATAAGAAGTAAGACGAACGAAATCAAAATAAGAAAATAATTTTATCATTTAACAAATTGATACTAAAAATGAAGATTCAAAAAGTCATTCATGTGCATATCCAATCACAACAAACAAGAGTTGAATTTAGTGGTATTAACCATTGTTTCTTCATTAGATTATGAAGAGTGGATACTTTCATATCTGTGCAGAAATGGGCCATCATTGAAATATAGGCTACATGTTTTCTTTAGTGTTGACCACTTCATAAAATTCTTAACACATAATCAATTAACCCAAAGCTAAAAAAAGACTAATTAAGAAATTTGACATTAACCAATTAGTAATAATCTTCACTGAAGGAGGAAAACACAAAATAATTACACAAACAATTTCATAAGAAGTGTGATGGACAAAATCAAAATGAGAAAATAATTTGATTGTTTAACGACATTGAGACTAACAATGTAGATTCAAAAAGTCGTTCATGTGCATATTCAATTACAACAAAAAAGAGTGGAATTTTGTGGTATTAACCATTGTTTCTTCATTAGATTATGAAGAGAGGATACTTTCATATCTGTGCAGAGATGACCCATCATTGAAATATAGACTATATGTTTTTTTTTAAATTCTCAACACATAATCAATTAACCCAAAGCTAAAAAAAATGACTAATTAAGAAATTTGACATTAAACAATTAGTAATAATCTTCATAGTAGGAGGAAAACACAAAATAATTAGACAAACAATGCATAAGAAGTAAGACGAACAAAATCAAAATAAGAATATAATTAGATCTTTTAACAATATTGATACTAACAATGTAGATTCAAAAAGTCATTCATGTGCATATCCAATCACAACAAAAAAGAGTGGAATTTAGTGGTATTAACCATTATTTCTTCATTAGATTATGAAGAGTGGATACTTTCATATCTGGGAAGAAATTGCCCATCATTGAAATATAGAGTATATGTTTTCTTTATTGTTGACAACTTCATAAAATTCTCAACACATAATCAATTAACCCAAAGCTAAATAAAAGACTAAATAAGAAATTTGACATTAAATAATTATTAATAATCTTAATAGAAGGAGGAAAACAGAAAGTAATTACACAAACAATTTCATAAGAAGTAAGACGGACAAAATCAAAATGAGAAATTAATTTGATCTTTTAACAATATTGATACTAAAAATGTAGATTCAAAAAGTCATTCAAGTGCATATCCAATCACAACAAACAAGAGTTGAATTTAGTGGTATTAACCATTGTTTCTTCATTAGATTATGAAGAGTGGATACTTTCATATCTGTGCAAAAATGGCCCATCATTGAAATATAGGCTATATGTTTTCTTTAGTGTTGACCACTTCATAAAATTCTCAACACATAATCAATTAACCCAAAGCTAAAAAAAGACTAATTAAGAAATTTGACATTAAACAATTAGTAATAATCTTCACTGAAGGAGGAAAACACAAAATAATTACACAAACAATTTCATAAGAAGTGTGATGGACAAAATCAAAATGAGAAAATAATTTGATTGTTTAACAACATTGATACTAACAATGTAGATTCAAAAAGTCGTTCATGTGCATATTCAATTACAACAAAAAAGTGTGGAATTTTGTGGTATTAACCATTGTTTCTTCATTAGATTATGAAGAGAGGATACTTTCATATCTGTGCAGAGATGACCCATCACTGAAATATAGACTATATGTTTTTTTTTAAATTCTCAACACATAATCAATTAACCCAAAGTTAAAAAAAGACTAATTAAGAAATTTGACATTAAACAATTAGTAATAATCTTCACTGAAGGAGGAAAACATAAAATAATTATACAAACAATTTCATAAGAAGTATGACGGACAAAATCAAAATGAGAAAATAATTTGATTGTTTAACAACATTGATACTAACAATGTAGATTCAAAAAGTCGTTCGTGTGCATATTCAATCACAACAAACAAGAGTTGAATTTAGTGGTATTAACCATTGTTTCTTCATTAGATTATGAAGAGTGGATACTTTCATATCTGTGCAGAAATGGCCCATCATTGAAATATAGGCTATATGTTTTCTTTAGTGTTGACCAGTTCATAAAATTCTCAACACATAATCAATTAACCCAAAGCTAAACAAAGACTAATTAAGAAATTTGACATTAAACAATTAGTAATAATCTTCACTGAAGGAGGAAAACACAAAATAATTACACAAACAATTTCATAAGAAGTGTGATGGACAAAATCAAAATGAGAAAATAATTTGATTGTTTAACAACATTGATACTAACAATGTAGATTCAAAAAGTCGTTCATGTGCATATTCAATTACAACAAAGAAGAGTGGAATTTTGTGGTATTAACCATTGTTTCTTCATTAGATTATGAAGAGAGGATACTTTTATATCTGTGCAGAGATGACCCATCACTGAAATATAGACTATATTTTTTTTTTTAAATTCTCAACACATAATCAATTAACCCAAAGCTAAAAAAAAGACTAATTAAGAAATTTGACATTAAACAATTAGTAATAATCTTCACAGAAGGAGGAAAACACAAAATAATTAGACAAACAATTCATAAGAAGTAAGATGAACGAAATCAAAATACGAAAATAATTTGATCTTTTAACAATATTGATACTAACAATGTAGATTCAAAAAGTCATTCATGTGCATATCCAATCACAACAAACAAGAGTTGAATTTAGTGGTATTAACCATTGTTTCTTCATTAGATTATTAAGACTGGATACTTTCATATCTGTGCAGAAATGGCCCATCATTGAAATATAGGCTACATGTTTTCTTTAGTGTTGACCACTTCATAAAATTCTCAACACATAATCAATTAACCCAAAGCTAAAAAAAGACTAATTAAGAAATTTGACATTAAACAATTAGTAATAATCTTCACTGAAGAAGGAAAACACAAAATAATTACACAAACAATTTCATAAGAAGTGTGATGGACAAAATCAAAATGAGAAAATAATTTGATTGTTTAACAACATCGATACTAACAATGTAGATTCAAAAAGTCGTTCATGTGCATATTCAATTACAACAAAAAAGAGTGGAATTTTGTGGTATTAACCATTGTTTCTTCATTAGATTATGGAGAGAGGATACTCTCATATCTGTGCAGAGCTGACCCATCACTGAAATATAGACTATATGTTTTTTTTTAAATTCTCAAGACATAATCAATTAACCCAAAGTTAAAAAAAAGACTAATTAAGAAATTTGACATTAAACAATTAGTAATAATCTTCACTGAAGGAGGAAAACACAAAATAATTGTACAAACAATTTCATAAGAAGTATGACGGACAAAATCAAAATGAGAAAATAATTTGATATTTTAACAATATTGATACTAACAATGTAGATTCAAAAAGTCATTCATGTGCATATCCAATCACAACAAACAAGAGTTGAATTTAGTGGTATTAACCATTGTTTCTTCATTAGATTATGAAGAGTGGATACTTTCATATCTGTGCAGAAACGGCCCATCATTGAAATACAGGCTATATGTTTTCTTTAGTGTTGACCACTTCATAAAATTCTCAACACATAATCAATTAACCCAAAGCTAAAAAAAGACTAATTAAGAAATTTGACATTAAACAATTAGTAATAATCTTCACTGAAGGAGGAAAACACAAAATAATTATACAAACAATTTCATAAGAAGTATGACGGACAAAATCAAAATGAGAAAATAATTTGATTGTTTAACAACATTGATACTAACAATGTAGATTCAAAAAGTCGTTCATGTGCATATTCAATCACAACAAACAAGAGTTGAATTTAGTGGTATTAACCATTGTGTCTTCATTAGATTATGAAGAGTGGATACTTTCATATCTCTGCAGAAATGGCCCATCATTGAAATATAGGCTATATGTTTTCTTTAGTGTTGACCACTTCATAAAATTCTCAACACATAATCAATTAACCCAAAGCTAAACAATGACTAATTAAGAAATTTGACATTAAACAATTAGTAATAATCTTCACTGAAGGAGGAAAACACAAAATAATTACACAAACAATTTGATAAGAAGTGTGATGGACAAAATCAAAATGAGAAAATAATTTGATTGTTTAACAATATTGATACTAACAATGTAGATTCAAAAAGTCATTCATGTGCATATCCAATCACAACAAACAAGAGTTGAATTTAGTGGTATTAACCATTGTTTCTTCATTAGATTATGTAGAGTGGATACTTTCATATCTGTGCAGAAACGGCCCATCATTGAAATACAGGCTATATGTTTTCTTTAGTGTTGACCACTTCATAAAATTCTCAACACATAATCAATTAACCCAAAGCTAAAAAAAGACTAATTAAGAAATTTGACATTAAACAATTAGTAATAATCTTCACTGAAGGAGGAAAACACAAAATAATTATACAAACAATTTAATAAGAAGTATGACGGACAAAATCAAAATGAGAAAATAATTTGATTGTTTAACAACATTGATACTAACAATGTAGATTCAAAAAGTCGTTCATGTGCATATTCAATCACAACAAACAAGAGTTGAATTTAGTGGTATTAACCATTGTGTCTTCATTAGATTATGAAGAGTGGATACTTTCATATCTGTGCAAAAATGGCCCATCATTGAAATATAGGCTATATGTTTTCTTTAGTGTTGACCACTTCATAAAATTCTCAACACATAATCAATTAACCCAAAGCTAAACAATGACTAATTAAGAAATTTGACATTAAACAATTAGTAATAATCTTCACTGAAGGAGGAAAACACAAAATAATTACACAAACAATTTGATAAGAAGTGTGATGGACAAAATCAAAATGAGAAAATAATTTGATTGTTTAACAACATTGATACTAACAATGTAGATTCAAAAAGTCGTTCATGTGCATATTCAATTACAACAAAAAAGAGTGGAATTTTGTGGTATTAACCATTGTTTCTTCATTGGATTATGAAGAGAGGATACTTTCATATCTGTGCAGAGATGACCCATCACTGAAATATAGATTATATGTTTTTTTTAAAATTATCAACACATAATCAATTAACCCAAAGCTAAAAAAAAAATACTAAATAAGAAATTTGACATTAAACAATTAGTAATAATCTTCACAGAAGGAGGAAACACAAAATAATTAGACAAACAATTCATAAGAAGTAAGACGAACAAAATCAAAATAAGAAAATAATTTGATCTTTTAACAATATTGATACTAACAATGTAGATTCAAAAAGTCATTCATGTGCATATCCAATCACAACAAACAAGAGTTGAATTTAGTGGTATTAACCATTGTTTCTTCATTAGATTATGAAGAGTGGATACTTTCATACCTGTGCAGAAATGGCCCATCATTGAAATATAGGCTATATGTTTTCTTTAGTGTTGACCACTTCATAAAATTCTCAACACATAATCAATTAACCCAAAGCTAAACAATGACTAATTAAGAAATTTGACATTAAACAATTAGTAATAATCTTCACTGAAGGAGGAAAACACAAAATAATTACACAAACAATTTCATAAGAAGTGTGATGGACAAAATCAAAATGAGAAAATAATTTGATTGTTTAACAACATTGATACTAACAATGTAGATTCAAAAAGTCGTTCATGTGCATATTCAATTACAACAAAAAAGAGTGGAATTTTGTGGTATTAACCATTGTTTCTTCATTAGATTATGAAGAGAGGATAATTTCATATCTGTGCAGAGATGACCCATCACTGAAATATAGACTATATGTTTTTTTTAAAATTCGCAACACATAATCAATTAACCCAAAGCTAAAAAAAGACTAATTAAGAAATTTGACATTAAACAATTAGTAATAATCTTCACTGAAGGAGGAAAACACAAAATAATTACACAAACAATTTCATAAGAAGTATGACGGACAAAATCAAAATGAGAAAATAATTTGATTGTTTAACAACATCGATACTAACAATGTAGATTCAAAAAGTCGTTCATGTGCATATTCAATTACAACAAAAAAGAGTGGAATTTTGTGGTATTAACCATTGTTTCTTCATTAGATTATGAAGAGAGGATACTTTCATATCTGTGCAGAGATGACCCATCACTGAAATATAGATTATATGTTTTTTTTTAAATTATCAACACATAATCAATTAACCCACAGCTAAAAAAAAAAGACTAAATAAGAAATTTGACATTAAACAATTAGTAATAATCTTCACAGAAGGAGGAAAACACAAAATAATTAGACAAACAATTCATAAGAAGTAAGACGAACGAAATCAAAATAAGAAAATAATTTGATCTTTTAACAATATGGATACTAACAATGTAGATTCAAAAAGTCATTCATGTGCATATCCAATCACAACAAACAAGAGTTGAATTTAGTGGTATTAACCATTGTTTCTTCATTAGATTATGAAGAGTGGATACTTTCATATCTGTGCAGAAATGGCCCATCATTGAAATATAGGCTATATGTTTTCTTTAGTGTTGACCACTTCATAAAATTCTCAACACATAATCAATTAACCCAAAGCTTAAGAAAGACTAATTAAGAAATTTGACATTAAACAATTAGCAATAATCTTCACTGATGGAGGAAAACACAAAATAATTACACAAACAATTTCATAAGAAGTATGACGGACAAAATCAAAATGAGAAAATAATTTGATTGTTTAACAACATTGATACTAACAATGTAGACTCAAAAAGTCGTTCATGTGCATATTCAATCACAACAAACAAGAGTTGAATTTAGTGGTATTAACCATTGTTTCTTCATTAGATTATGAAGAGTGGATACTTTCATATCTGTGCAGAAATGGCCCATCATTGAAATATAGGCTATATGTTTTCTTTAGTGCTGACAACTTCATAAAATTTTCAACACATAATCAATTAACCCAAAGCTAAAAAAAAGACTTAATAAGAAATTTGACATTAAATAATTAGTAATAATCTTAACATAAGGACGAAAACACAAAATAATTACACAAACAATTTCATAAGAAGTAAGACGTACAAAAACCAAAATGAGAAAATAATTTGATCTTTTAACAATATTTATACTAAAAATGTAGATTCGAAAAGTCATTCATGTGCACATCCAATCACAACAAAAAAGAGTGGAATTTAGTGGTATTAACCATTGTTTCTTCATTAGATTATGAAGAGTGGATACTTTCATATCTCTGCAGAAATGGCCCATCATTGAAATATAGGCTATATGTTTTCTTTAGTGTTGACCACTTCATAAAATTCTCAACACATAATCAATTAACCCAAAGCTAAACAATGACTAATTAAGAAATTTGACATTAAACAATTAGTAATAATCTTCACTGAAGGAGGAAAACACAAAATAATTACACAAACAATTTGATAAGAAGTGTGATGGACAAAATCAAAATGAGAAAATAATTTGATTGTTTAACAACATTGATACTAACAATGTAGATTCAAAAAGTCGTTCATGTGCATATTCAATTACAACAAAAAAGAGTGGAATTTTGTGGTATTAACCATTGTTTCTTCATTAGATTTTGAAGAGAGAATACTTTCATATCTGTGCAGAGATGACCCATCACTGAAATATAGACTATATGTTTTTTTTAAAATTCTCAACACATAATGAATTATCCCATAGCTAAAAAAAAGACTAATTAAGAAATTTGACATTAAACAATTAGTAATAATCTGCACAGAAGGAGGAAAACACAAAATAATTAGACAAACAATTCATAAGAAGTAACACGAACGAAATCAAAATAAGAAAATAATTTGATCTTTTAACAATATGGATACTAACAATGTAGATTCAAAAAGTCATTCATGTGCATATCCAATCACAACAAACAAGAGTTGAATTTAGTGGTATTAACCATTGTTTCTTCATTAGATTATGAAGAGTGGATACTTTCATATCTGTGCAGAAATGGCCCATCATTGAAATATAGGCTATATGTTTTCTTTAGTGTTGACCACTTCATAAAATTCTCAACACATAATCAATTAACCCAAAGCTTAAGAAAGACTAATTAAGAAATTTGACATTAAACAATTAGCAATAATCTTCACTGAAGGAGGAAAACACAAAATAATTACACAAACAATTTCATAAGAAGTATGACGGACAAAATCAAAATGAGAAAATAATTTGATTGTTTAACAACATTGATACTAACAATGTAGACTCAAAAAGTCGTTCATGTGCATATTCAATCACAACAAACAAGAGTTGAATTTAGTGGTATTAACCATTGTTTCTTCATTAGATTATGAAGAGTGGATACTTTCGTATCTGTGCAGAAATGGCCCATCATTGAAATATAGGCTATATGTTTTCTTTAGTGCTGACAACTTCATAAAATTTTCAACACATAATCAATTAACCCAAAGCTAAAAAAAAGACTTATTAAGAAATTTGACATTAAATAATTAGTAATAATCTTAACATAAGGACGAAAACACAAAATAATTACACAAACAATTTCATAAGAAGTAAGACGTACAAAAACCAAAATGAGAAAATAATTTGATCTTTTAACAATATTTATACTAAAAATGTAGATTCGAAAAGTCATTCATGTGCACATCCAATCACAACAAAAAAGAGTGGAATTTAGTGGTATTAACCATTGTTTCTTCATTAGATTATGAAGAGTGGATACTTTCATATCTCTGCAGAAATGGCCCATCATTGAAATATAGGCTATATGTTTTCTTTAGTGTTGACCACTTCATAAAATTCTCAACACATAATCAATTAACCCAAAGCTAAACAATGACTAATTAAGAAATTTGACATTAAACAATTAGTAATAATCTTCACTGAAGGAGGAAAACACAAAATAATTACACAAACAATTTGATAAGAAGTGTGATGGACAAAATCAAAATGAGAAAATAATTTGATTGTTTAACAACATTGATACTAACAATGTAGATTCAAAAAGTCGTTCATGTGCATATTCAATTACAACAAAAAAGAGTGGAATTTTGTGGTATTAACCATTGTTTCTTCATTAGATTTTGAAGAGAGAATACTTTCATATCTGTGCAGAGATGACCCATCACTGAAATATAGACTATATGTTTTTTTTAAAATTCTCAACACATAATGAATTATCCCATAGCTAAAAAAAAGACTAATTAAGAAATTTGACATTAAACAATTAGTAATAATCTGCACAGAAGGAGGAAAACACAAAATAATTAGACAAACAATTCATAAGAAGTAACACGAACGAAAACAAAATAAGAAAATAATTTGATCTTTTAACAATATGGATACTAACAATGTAGATTCAAAAAGTCATTCATGTGCATATCCAATCACAACAAACAAGAGTTGAATTTAGTGGTATTAACCATTGTTTCTTCATTAGATTATGAAGAGTGGATACTTTCATATCTGTGCAGAAATGGCCCATCATTGAAATATAGGCTACATGTTTTCTTTAGTGTTGACCACTTCATAAAATTCTCAACGCATAATCAGTTAACCCAAAGCTAAAAAAAGACTAATTAAGAAATTTGACATTAAACAATTAGTAATAATCTTCACTGAAGGAGGAAAACACAAAATAATTACACAAACAATTTCATAAGAAGTATGACGGACAAAATCAAAATGAGAAAATAATTTGATTGTTTAACAACATCGATACAAACAATTTAGATTTAAAAAGTCGTTCATGTGCATATTCAATTACAACAAAAAAGAGTGGAATTTTGTGGTATTAAACATTATTTCTTCATTAGATTATGAAGAGAGGATACTTTCTTATCTGTGCAGAGATGGCCCATCATTGAAATATAGACTATATGTTTTTTTTATTGTTGACAATTTCATAAAATTCTCAACACATAATCAATTAACCCAAAGCTAAAAAAAAGACTAATTAAGAAACTTGACATTAAATAATTAGTAATAATCTTAACAGAAGGAGGAAAACAGAAAATAATTACACAAACAATTTCATAAGAAGTAAGACGGACAAAATCAAAATGAGAAAATAATTTGATCTTTTAACAATATTGATACTAAAAATGTAGATTCAAAAAGTCATTCATGTGCATATCCAATCACAACAAACAAGAGTTGAATTTAGAGGTATTAACCGTTGTTTATTCATTAGATTATGAAGAGTGGATACTTTCATAGCTGTGCAGAAATGGCCCATATTTGCAATATAGGCTATATGTTTTCTTTAGTGTTGACAACTTCATAAAATTCTCAACACATAATCAATTAACCCAAAGCTAAAAAAAGACTAATTAAGAAATTTGACATTACACAATTAGTAATAATCTTCACTGAAGGAGGAAAACATAAAATAATTACACAAACAATTTCATAAGAAGTATGACGGACAAAATCAAAATGAGAAAATAATTTGATTGTTTAACAACATTGATACTAACAATGTAGATTCAAAAAGTCGTTCATGTGCATATTCAATTACAACAAAAAATAATGGAATTTTGTGGTATTAACCATTGTTTCTTCATTAGATTATGAAGAGAGGATACTTTCATATCTGTGCAGAGATGGCCCATCACTTAAATATAGACTCTATGTTTTTTTAAAAATTCTCAACACATAATCAAATAACCCAAAGCTAAAAAAACAGACTAATTAAGAAATTTGACATTAAACAATTAGTACTAATCTTCACAGAAGGAGGAAAACACTAAATAATTACACAAACAATTTCATAAGAAGTAAGACGTACAACATCAAAATGAGAAAATAATTTGATCTTTTAACAATATTTATACTAAAAATGTAGATTCGAAAAGTCATTCATATGCATATCCAATCACAACAAAAAAGAGTGGAATTTAGTGGTATTAACCATTGTTTCTTAATTAGATTATGAAGAGTGGATACTTTCATATCTGTGCATAATGGCCCATCATTGAAATATAGCCTATATGTTTTCTTTAGTGTTGACAACTTCATAAAATTTTCAACACATAATCAATTAACCCAAAGCTAAAAAAAAGACTAATTAAAAAATTTGACATTAAACAATTAGTAACAATCTTCACTGAAGGGGGAAAACACAAAATAATTACACAAACAATTTCATAAGAAGTATGACGGACAAAATCAAAATGAGAAAGTAATTTGATTTTTTAACGACATTGATACTAACAATGTAGATTCAAAAAGTCGTTCATGTGCATATTCAATTACAACAAAAAAGAGTGGAATGTTGTGGTATTAACCATTGTTTCTTCATTAGATTATAAAGAGATGATACTTTCATATCTGTGCAGAGATGGCCCATCATTCAAATATAGACTATATGTTTTTTTTAGTGTTGACAACTTCATAAAATTCTCAACACATAATCAATTAACCCAAAGCTAAAAAAAAAGACTAATTAAGAAATTTGACATTAAACAATTAGTAATAATCTTCACAGAAGGAGGAAAACACAAAATAATTACACAAACAATCTCATAAGAAGTAAGACGAACAAAATCAAAATGAGAAAATAATTTGGTCTTTTAACGATATTGATACTAAAAATGTTGATTCAAAAAGTCATTCATGTGCATATCCAATCACAAAAAAAAAGAGTGGAATTCAGTGGTATTAACCATTGTTTCTTCATTAGATTATGAAGAGTGGATACTTTCATATTTGTGCATAAATGGCCCATCATTTAAATATAGCCTATATGTTTTCTTTAGTGTTGACAACTTCATAAAATTTTCAACACATAATCAATTAACCCAAAGCTAAAAAAAATGTCTAATTAAGAAATTTGACATTAAAAAATTAGTAACAATCTTCACTGAAGGGGTAAAACAGAAAGTAATTACACAAACAATTTCATAAGAAGTATGACGGACAAAATCAAAATGAGAAAATAATTTGATTTTTTAACAACATTGATACTAACAATGTAGATTCAAAAAGTCGTTCATGTGCATATTCAATTACAACAAAAAAGAGTGGAATTTTGTGGTATTAACCATTGTTTCTTCATTAGATTATGAAGAGAGGATACTTTCATATTTCTGTAAAGATGGCCAATCATTCAAATATAGACTATATGTTTTTTTAAGTGTTGACAACTTCATAAAATTCTCAACGCATAATCAATTAACCCAAAGCTAAAAAAAGACTAATTAAGAAATTTAACATTAAACAATTAGTAATAATCTTCACAGAAGGAGGAAAACACAAAATAATTAGACAAACAATTTCATAAGAAGTATGACGGACAAAATCAAAATGAGAAAGTAATTTGATTTTTTAACAACATTGATACTAACAATGTAGATTCAAAAAGTCGTTCATGTGCATATTCAATTACAACAAAAAAGAGTGGAATTTTGTGGTATTAACCATTGTTTCTTCATTAGATTATAAAGAGATGATACTTTCATATCTGTGCAGAGATGGCCCATCATTCAAATATAGACTATATGTTTTTTTTAGTGTTGACAACTTCATAAAATTCTGAACACATAATCAATTAACCCAAAGCTAAAAAAAAAAGGCTAATTAAGAAATTTGACATTAAACAATTAGTAATAATCTTCACAGAAGGAGGAAAACACAAAATAATTACACAAACAATCTCATAAGAAGTAAGACGAACAAAATCAAAATAAGAAAATAATTTGATCTTTTAACAATATTGATACTAACAATGTAGATTCAAAAAGTCATTCATGTGCATATCCAATCACAACAAAAAAGAGTGGAATTTTGTGGTATTAGCCATTGTTTCTTCATTAGATTATGAAGAGTGGATAGGTTCATATATGTGCATAAATGGCCCATCATTCAAATATAGACTATATGTTTTTTGTAGTGTT
Organism: Vigna unguiculata; assembly: GCF_037176805.1. Classification (NCBI taxonomy): domain Eukaryota; kingdom Viridiplantae; phylum Streptophyta; class Magnoliopsida; order Fabales; family Fabaceae; genus Vigna; species Vigna unguiculata. Next base: position 25,908,015 of record NC_140801.1, read on the forward strand.
GACAACTTCATAAAATTCTCAACACATTATCAATTAACCCAAAGCTAAAAAAAACGCTAATTAAGAAATTTGACATTAAATAATTAGTAATAATCTTAACAGAAGGAGGAAAACACAAAATAATTACACAAACAATTTCATAAGAAGTAAGACGGACAAAATCAAAATGAGAAAATAATTTGGTCTTTTAACGATATTGATACTAAAAATGTAGATTCAAAAAGTCATTCATGTGCATATCCAATCACAACAAAAAAGAGTGGAATTTAGTGGTATTAACCATTGTTTCTTCATTAGATTATGAAGAGTGGATACTTTCATATCTGTGCAGAAATGGCCCATCATTGAAATATAGGCTATATGTTTTCTTTAGTGCTGACAACTTCATAAAATTTTCAACACATAATCAATTAACCCAAAGCTAAAAAAAAGACTTATTAAGAAATTTGACATTAAATAATTAGTAATAATCTTAACATAAGGACGAAAACACAAAGTAATTACACAAACAATTTCATAAGAAGTAAGACGTACAAAAACCAAAATGAGAAAATAATTTGATCTTTTAACAATATTTATACTAAAAATGTAGATTCGAAAAGTCATTCATGTGCAAATCCAATCACAACAAAAAAGAGTGGAATTTAGTGGTATTAACCATTGTTTCTTCATTAGATTATGAAGAGTGGATACTTTCATATCTGTGCATAAATGGACCATCATTGAAATATAGCCTATATGTTTTCTTTAGTGTTGACAACTTCATAAAATTTTCAACACATAATCAATTAACCGAAAGCTAAAAAAAATGTCTAATTAAGAAATTTGACATTAAAAAATTAGTAACAATCTTCACTGAAGGGGGAAAACACAAAATAATTACACAAACAATTTGATAAGAAGTATGACGGACAAAGTCAAAATGAGAAAATAATTTGATTTTTTAACAACATTGATACTAACAATGTAGATTCAAAAAGTCGTTCATATGCATATTCAATTACAACAAAAAAGAGTGGAATTTTGTGGTATTAACCATTGTTTCTTCATTAGATTATGAAGAGAGGATACTTTCATATTTGTGTAAAGATGGCCCATCATTCAAATATAGACTATATGTTTTTTTTAGTGTTGACAACTTCATAAAATTCTCAACGCATAATCAATTAACCCAAAGCTAAAAAACGACTAATTAAGAAATTTGACATTAAACAATTAGTAATAATCTTCACAGAAGGAGGAAAACAAAAAATAAATAGACAAACAATTTCGTAAGAAGTATGACGGACAAAATCAAAATAAGAAAGTAATTTGATTTTTTAACAACAATGATACTAACAATGTAGATTCAAAAAGTTGTTCATGTGCATATTCAATTACAACAAAAAAGAGTGGAATTTTGTGGTATTAACCATTGTTTCTTCATTAGATTATAAAGAGATGATACTTTCATATCTGTGCAGAGATGGCCCATCATTCAAATATAGACTATATGTTTTTTTTAGTGTTGACAACTTCATAAAATTCTCAACACATAATCAATTAACGCAAAGCTAAAAAAAAGACTATTTAAGAAATTTGACATTAAACAATTAGTAATAATCTTCACAGAAGGAGGAAAACACAAAATAATTACACAAACAATCTCATAAGAAGTAAGACGAACAAAATCAAAATAAGAAAATAATTTGATCTTTTAACAATATTGATACTAACAATGTAGATTCAAAAAGTCATTCATGTGCATATCCAATCACAACAAAAAAGAGTGGAATTTTGTGGTATTAGCCATTGTTTCTTCATTAGATTATGAAGAGTGGATACGTTCATATATGTGCATAAATGGCCCATCATTCAAATATAGACTATATGTTTTTTGTAGTGTTGACAACTTCATAAAATTCTCAACACATTATCAATTAACCCAAAGCTAAAAAAAAGACTAATTAAGAAATTTGACATTAAATAATTAGTAATAATCTTCACTGAAGGAGGAAAACACAAAATAATTACACAAACAATTTCATAAGAAGTAAGACGGACAAAATCAAAATGAGAAAATAATTTGGTCTTTTAACGATATTGATACTAAAAATGTAGATTCAAAAAGTCATTCATGTGCATATCCAATCACAACAAAAAAGAGTGGAATTTAGTGGTATTAACCATTGTTTCTTCATTAGATTATGAAGAGTGGATACTTTCATATCTGTGCAGAAATGGCCCATCATTGAAATATAGGCTATATGTTTTCTTTAGTGCTGACAACTTCATAAAATTTTCAACACATAATCAATTAACCCAAAGCTAAAAAAAAGACTTATTAAGAAATTTGACATTAAATAATTAGTAATAATCTTAACATAAGGACGAAAACACAAAGTAATTACACAAACAATTTCATAAGAAGTAAGACGTACAAAAACCAAAATGAGAAAATAATTTGATCTTTTAACAATATTTATACTAAAAATGTAGATTCGAAAAGTCATTCATGTGCAAATCCAATCACAACAAAAAAGAGTGGAATTTAGTGGTATTAACCATTGTTTCTTCATTAGATTATGAAGAGTGGATACTTTCATATCTGTGCATAAATGGACCATCATTGAAATATAGCCTATATGTTTTCTTTAGTGTTGACAACTTCATAAAATTTTCAACACATAATCAATTAACCGAAAGCTAAAAAAAGTGTCTAATTAAGAAATTTGACATTAAAAAATTAGTAACAATCTTCACTGAAGGGGGAAAACACAAAATAATTACACAAACAATTTGATAAGAAGTATGACGGACAAAGTCAAAATGAGAAAATAATTTGATTTTTTAACAACATTGATACTAACAATGTAGATTCAAAAAGTCGTTCATATGCATATTCAATTACAACAAAAAAGAGTGGAATTTTGTGGTATTAACCATTGTTTCTTCATTAGATTATGAAGAGAGGATACTTTCATATTTGTGTAAAGATGGCCCATCATTCAAATATAGACTATATGTTTTTTTTAGTGTTGACAACTTCATAAAATTCTCAACGCATAATCAATTAACCCAAAGCTAAAAAACGACTAATTAAGAAATTTGACATTAAACAATTAGTAATAATCTTCACAGAAGGAGGAAAACAAAAAATAAATAGACAAACAATTTCGTAAGAAGTATGACGGACAAAATCAAAATAAGAAAGTAATTTGATTTTTTAACAACAATGATACTAACAATGTAGATTCAAAAAGTTGTTCATGTGCATATTCAATTACAACAAAAAAGAGTGGAATTTTGTGGTATTAACCATTGTTTCTTCATTAGATTATAAAGAGATGATACTTTCATATCTGTGCAGAGATGGCCCATCATTCAAATATAGACTATATGTTTTTTTTAGTGTTGACAACTTCATAAAATTCTCAACACATAATCAATTAACGCAAAGCTAAAAAAAAAGACTATTTAAGAAATTTGACATTAAACAATTAGTAATAATCTTCACAGAAGGAGGAAAACACAAAATAATTACACAAACAATCTCATAAGAAGTAAGACGAACAAAATCAAAATAAGAAAATAATTTGATCTTTTAACAATATTGATACTAACAATGTAGATTCAAAAAGTCATTCATGTGCATATCCAATCACAACAAAAAAGAGTGGAATTTTGTGGTATTAGCCATTGTTTCTTCATTAGATTATGAAGAGTGGATACGTTCATATATGTGCATAAATGGCCCATCATTCAAATATAGACTATATGTTTTTTGTAGTGTTGACAACTTCATAAAATTCTCAACACATTATCAATTAACCCAAAGCTAAAAAAAAGACTAATTAAGAAATTTGACATTAAATAATTAGTAATAATCTTCACTGAAGGAGGAAAACACAAAATAATTACACAAACAATTTCATAAGAAGTAAGACGGACAAAATCAAAATGAGAAAATAATTTGGTCTTTTAACGATATTGATACTAAAAATGTAGATTCAAAAAGTCATTCATGTGCATATCCAATCACAACAAAAAAGAGTGGAATTTAGTGGTATTAACCATTGTTTCTTCATTAGATTATGAAGAGTGGATACTTTCATATCTGTGCAGAAATGGCCCATCATTGAAATATAGGCTATATGTTTTCTTTAGTGCTGACAACTTCATAAAATTTTCAACACATAATCAATTAACCCAAAGCTAAAAAAAAGACTTATTAAGAAATTTGACATTAAATAATTAGTAATAATCTTAACATAAGGACGAAAACACAAAATAATTACACAAACAATTTCATAAGAAGTAAGACGTACAAAAACCAAAATGAGAAAATAATTTGATCTTTTAACAATATTTATACTAAAAATGTAGATTCGAAAAGTCATTCATGTGCACATCCAATCACAACAAAAAAGAGTGGAATTTAGTGGTATTAACCATTGTTTCTTCATTAGATTATGAAGAGTGGATACTTTCATATCTGTGCAGAAATGGCCCATCATTGAAATATAGCTTATATGTTTTCTTTAGTGTTGACAACTTGATAAAATTTTCAACACATAATCAATTAACCCAAAGCTAAAAAAAAGTCTAATTAAGAAATTTGACATTAAACAATTAGTAAAAATCTTCACTGAAGGGGGAAAACACAAAATAATTACACAAACAATTTCATAAGAAGTATGACGGACAAAATCAAAATGAGAAAATAATTTGATTTTTTAACAACATTGATACTAACAATGTAGATTCAAAAAGTCGTTCATATGCATATTCAATTACAACAAAAAAGAGTGGAATTTTGTGGTATTAACCATTGTTTCTTCATTATATTATGAGGAGATGATACTTTCATATCTGTACAGAGATGGCCCATCATTCAAATATAGACTATATGTTTTTTTTAGTGTTGACAACTTCATAAAATTCTCAACACATTATCAATTAACCCAAAGCTAAAAAAAAAGACTAATTAAGAAATTTGACATTAAACAATTAGTAATAATCTTCACAGAAGGAGGAAAACACAAAATAATTACACAAACAATCTCATAAGAAATAAGACGAACAAAATCAAAATGAGAAAATAATTTGATATTTTAACAACATTGATACTAACAATGTAGATTCAAAAAGTCATTCATGTGCTTATCCAATCACAACGGAAAAGAGTGGAATTTAGTGGTATTAACCAATGTTTCTTCATTAGATTATGAAGAGAGGATACTTTTATATCTGTGCAGAGATGTCCCATCATTGAAATATAGGCTATATGTTTTTTTTTTTGTGTTCACAACTTCATAAAATTTTCAGCACATAATAAATTAACCCAAATCTAAAAAACAAACTAATTAAGAAATTTGACATTAAACAATTAATAATAATCTTCACTGTAGGAGGAAAACACAAAATAAATACACAAACAATTTCATAAGAAGTATGACGGACAAAATCAAAATGAGAAAATAATTTGATTGTTTAACAACATTGATACTAACAATGTAGATTCAAAAAGTCGTTCATGTGCATATTCAATTACAACAAAAAAGAGTGGAATTTAGTGGTATTAACCATTGTTTCTTCATTACATTATGAGGAGATGATACTTTCATATCTGTACAGAGATGGCCCATCATTCAAATATAGACTATATGTTTTTTTTAGTGTTGACAACTTCATAAAATTCTCAACACATTATCAATTAACCCAAAGCTAAAAAAAAAGACTAATTAAGAAATTTGACATTAAATAATTAGTAATAATCTTAACAGAAGGAGGAAAACACAAAATAATTACACAAACAATTTCATAAGAAGTAAGACGGACAAAATCAAAATGAGAAAATAATTTAATTTTTTAACAACATTGATACTAACAATGTAGATTCAAAAAGTCGTTCATATGCATATTCAATTACAACAAAAAAGAGTGGAATTTTGTGGTATTAAGCATTGTTTCTTCATTAGATTATGAGGAGATGATACTTTCATATCTGTACAGAGATGGCCCATCATTCAAATATAGACTATATGTTTTTTTTAGTGTTGACAACTTCATAAAATTCTCAACACATTATCAATTAACCCAAAGCTAAAAAAAAAGACTAATTAAGAAATTTGACATTAAACAATTAGTACTAATCTTCACAGAAGGAGGAAAACACAAAATAATTACACAAACAATTTCATAAGAAGTAAGACGTACAACATCAAAATGAGAAAATAATTTGATCTTTTAACAATATTTATACTAAAAATGTAGATTCGAAAAGTCATTCATATGCATATCCAATCACAACAAAAAAGAGTGGAATTTAGTGGTATTAACCATTGTTTCTTAATTAGATTATGAAGAGTGGATACTTTCATATCTGTGCAGAAATGGCCCATCATTGAAATATAGCCTATATGTTTTCTTTAGTGTTGACAACTTCATAAAATTTTCAACACATAATCAATTAACCCAAAGCTAAAAAAAAGTCTAATTAAGAAATTTGGCATTAAACAATTAGTAACAATCTTCACTGAAGGGGGAAAACACAAAATAATTACACAAACAATTTCATAAGAAGTATGACGGACAAAATCAAAATGAGAAAATAATTTGATTTTTTAACAACATTGATACTAACAATGTAGATTCAAAAAGTCGTTCATATGCATATTCAATTAGCAAAAAAGAGTGGAATTTTGTGGTATTAACCATTGTTTCTTCATTAGATTATGAGGAGATGATACTTTCATATCTGTACAGAGATGGCCCATCATTCAAATATAGACTATATGTTTTTTTTAGTGTTGACAACTTCATAAAATTCTCAACACATAATCAATTAACCCAAAGCTAAAAAAAAAAGACTAATTAAGAAATTTGACATTAAACAATTAGTAATCATCTTCACAGAAGGAGGAAAACACAGAATAATTACACAAACAATCTCATAAGAAGTAAGACGAACAAAATCAAAATAAGAAAATAATTTCATCTTTTAACAATACTGATACTAAAAATGTAGATTAAAAAAGTCATTCATGTGCATATCCAATCACAACGGAAAAGAGTGGAATTTAGTGGTATTAACCAATGTTTCTTCTTTAGATTATGAAGAGGGGATACATTCATATATGTGCAGAGATGGCTTATCAATTGAAATATAGGCTATATGTTTTTTTTAGTGTTGACAACTTCATAAAATTCTCAACACATAATCAATTAACCCAAAGCTAAAAAAAAAGACTAATTAAGAAATTTGACATTAAACAATTAGTAATAATCTTCACAGAAGGAGGAAAACACAAAATAATTACACAAACAATCTCATAAGAAATAAGACGAACAAAATCAAAATGAGAAAATAATTTGATATTTTAACAACATTGATACTAACAATGTAGATTCAAAAAGTCATTCATGTGCTTATCCAATCACAACGGAAAAGAGTGGAATTTAGTGGTATTAACCAATGTTTCTTCATTAGATTATGAAGAGAGGATACTTTTATATCTGTGCAGAGATGGCCCATCATTGAAATATAGGCTATATGATTTTTTTTGTGTTCACAACTTCATAAAATTTTCAGCACATAATAAATTAACCCAAATCTAAAAAACAAACTAATTAAGAAATTTGACATTAAACAATTAATAATAATCTTCACTGTAGGAGGAAAACACAAAATAAATACACAAACAATTTCATAAGAAGTATGACGGACAAAATCAAAATGAGAAAATAATTTGATTGTTTAACAACATTGATACTAACAATGTAGATTCAAAAAGTCGTTCATGTGCATATTCAATTACAACAAAAAAGAGTGGAATTTAGTGGTATTAACCATTGTTTCTTCATTAGATTATGAAGAGTGGATACTTTCATATCTGTGCAGAAATGGCCCATCATTGAAATATAGGCTATATGTTTTCTTTAGTGTTGACAACTTCAAAAAATTTTCAACACATAATCCATTAACCCAAAGCTAAAAAAAAAGACTAATTAAGAAATTTGACCTTAAATAATTAGTAATAATCTTAATATAAATACGAAAACAGAAAATAATTACACAAACAATTTCATAAGAAGTCAGACGGACAAAATCAAAATGAGAAAATAATTTGGTCTTTTAACGATATTGATACTAAAAATGTAGATTCAAAAAGTCATTCATGTGCATATCCAATCACAACAAAAAAGAGTGGAATTTAGTGGTATTAACCATTGTTTCTTCATTAGATTATGAAGAGTGGATACTTTCATATCTGTGCATAAATGGCCCATCATTGAAATATAGCCTATATGTTTTCTTTAGTGTTGACAAGTTCATAAAATTTTCAACACATAATCAATTAACCCAAAGCTAAAAAAAAGACTTATTAAGAAATTTGTCATTAAATAATTAGTAATAATCTTAACATAAGGAGGAAAACACAAAATAATTACACTAACAATTTCATAAGAAGTAAGACGGACAAAATCAAAATGAGAAAATAATTTGGTCTTTTAACGATATTGATACTAAAAATGTAGATTCAAAAAGTCATTTATGTGCATATCCAATCACAAAAAAAAAGAGTGGAATTTAGTGGTATTAACCATTGTTTCTTCATTAGATTATGAAGAGTGGATACTTTCATATCTGTGCAGAAATGGCCCATCATTGAAATATAGGCTATATGTTTTCTTTAGCGTTGACAACTTCATAAAATTCTCAACACATAATCAATTAACCCAAAGCTAAAAAAAAAGACTAATTAAGAAATTTGACATTAAATAATTAGTAATAATCTTAACATAAGGACGAAAAAAAAAAAATATAATTACAGAAACAATTTCATAAGAAGTAAGACATACAAAAACCAAAATGAGAAAATAATTTGATCTTTTAACAATATTTATACTAAAAATGTAGATTCGAAAAGTCATTCATGTGCATATCCAATCACAACAAAAAAGAGTCGAATTTAGTGGTATTAACCATTGTTTCTTCATTAGATTATGAAGAGTGGAAACTTTCATATTTGTGCAGAAATGGCCCATCATTGAAATATAGGCTATATGTTTTCTTTAGTGTTGACAACTTCATAAAATTCTCAACACATAATCAATTAACCCAAAGCTAAAAAAAGACTAATTAAGAAATTTGACATTAAACAATTAGTAATAATCTTCACAGAAGGAGGAAAACACAAAATAATTACACATACAATCTCATAAGAAGTAAGACGAACAAAATCAAAATAAGAAAATAATTTGATCTTTTAACAACATTGATACTAAAAATGTAGATTCAAAAAGTCATTCATGTGCATATCCAATCACAACGGAAAATAGTGGAATTTAGTGGTATTAACCAATGTTTCTTCTTTAGATTATGAAGAGGGGATACCTTCATATATGTGTAGAGATGGCTTATCAATTGAAATATAGGCTATATGGTTTTTTTAGTGTTGACAACTTCATAAAATTCTCAACACATAATCAATTAACCCAAAGCTAAAAAAAGACTAATTAAGAAATTTGACATTAAACAATTAGTAATAATCTTCACAGAAGGAAGAAAACACAAAATAATTACACAAACAATCTCATAAGAAGTAAGACGAACAAAATCAAAATGAGAAAATAATTTGATTTTTTAACAACATTGATACTAACAATGTAGATTCAAAAAGTCATTCATGTGCTTATCCAATCACAACGGAAAAGAGTGGAATTTAGTGGTATTAACCAATGTTTCTTCATTACATTATGAAGAGAGGATACTTTTATATCTGTGCGGAGATGACCCATCATTGAAATATAGGCTATATGTTTTTTTTGTGTTCACAACTTCATAAAATTCTCAGCACATAATAAATTAACCCAAATCTAAAAAACAAGCTAATTAAGAAATTTGACATTAAACAATTAATAATAATCTTCACTGTAGGAGGAAAACACAAAATAAATACAGAAACAATTTCATAAGAAGTATGACAGACAAAATCAAAATGAGAAAATAATTTGATTGTTTAACAACATTGATACTAACAATGTAGATTCAAAAAGTCGTTCATGTGCATATTCAATTAGAACAAAAAAGAGTGGAATTTAGTGATATCAACCATAGTTTCTTCTTTAGATTATGAAGAGGGGATACTTTCATATATGTGCAGAGATGGCTTTTCAATTGAAATATAGGCTATATGTTTTTTTTAGTGTCGACAACTTGATAAAATTCTCAACACATAATCAATTAACCCAAAGCTAAAAAAAAGACTAATTAAGAAATTTGACATTAAACAATTAGTAATAATCTTCACAGAAGGAGGAAAACACAAAATAATTACACAAACAATCTCATAAGAAGTAAGACAAACAAAATCAAAATAAGAAAATAATTTGACCTTTTAACCATATTGATACTAAAAATGTAGATTCAAAAAGTCATTCATGTGCATATCCAATCACAACAAAAAAAGAGTGGAATTTAGTGGTATTAACCATATTTTCTTCATTAGATTATGAAGAGTGGATACTTTCATATCTGTGCATAAATGGCCCATCATTGAAATATAGGCTATATGTTTTCTTTGGTATTGACAACTTCATAAAATTCTCAACACATAATCAATTAACCCAATGCTAAAAAAAAAGACTAATTAAGAAATTTGACATTAAATAATTAGTAAGAATCTTAACAGAAGGAGGAAAACACAAAATAATTACACAAACAATTTCATAAGAAGTATGATGGACAAAATCAAAATGAGAAAATAATTTGATTTTTTAACAACATTGATACTAACAATGTAGATTCAAAAAGTCATTCATGTGCATATCCAATCACAACGGAAAAGAGCTGAATTTAGTGGTATTAACCAATGTTTCTTCATTAGATTATGAAGAGAGGATACTTTCATATCTGTGCAGAAATGGCCCATCATTGAAATATAGGCTATATGTTTTCTTTAGTGTTGACAACTTCATAAAATACTCAACACATAATCATTTAACCCAAAGCTAAAAAAAAAGACTAATTAAGAAATTTGACATTAAACAATTAGTAATAATCTTCACAGAAGGAGGAAAACACAAAATAATTACACAAACAATCTCATAAGAAGTAAGACAAACAAAATTAAAAGAAGAAAATAATTTGACCTTTTAACAATATTGATACTAAAAATGTAGATACGAAAAGTCATTCATGTGCATATCCAATCACAACAAAAAAGAGTGGAATTTAGTGGTATTAACCATTGTTTCTTCATTAGATTATGAAGAGTGGATACTTTCATATCTGTGCATAAATGGCCCATCATTGAAATATAGGCTATATGTTTTCTTTGGTATTGACAACTTCATAAAATTCTCAACACATAATCAATTAACCCAAAGCTAAAAAAAAAAGTCTAATTAAAAAATTTGACATTAAACAATTAGTAACAATCTTCACTGAAGGGGGAAAACACAAAATAATTACACAAACAATTTCATAAGAAGTATGACGGACAAAATCAAAATGAGAAAATAATTTGATTTTTTAACAACATTGATACTAACAATGTAGATTCAAAAAGTCGTTCATGTGCATATTCAATTACAACAAAAAAGAGTGGAATTTTGTGCTATTAACCATTGTTTCTTCATTAGATTATGAGGAGATGATACTTTCATATCTGTGCAGAGATGGCTTATCAATTGAAATATAGGCTATATGTTTTTTTTAGTGTTGACAATTTGATAAAATTCTCAACACATAATCAATTAACCCAAAGCTAAAAAAAAGTCTAATTAAGAAATTTGACATTAAACAATTAGTAATAATCTTCACAGAAGGAGGAAAACACAAAATAATTACACAAACAATCTCATAAGAAATAAGACGAACAAAATCAAAATGAGAAAATAATTTGATATTTCAACAACATTGATACTAACAATGTAGATTCAAAAAGTCATTCATGTGCTTATCCAATCACAACGGAAAAGAGTGGAATTTAGTGGTATCAACCAATGTTTCTTCATTAGATTATGAAGAGAGGATACTTGCATATCTGTGCAGAAATGGCCCATCATTGAAATATAGGCTATATGTTTTCTTTAGGGTTGACAACTTCATAAAATACTCAACACATAATCATTTAACCCAAAGCTAAAAAAAAAGACTAATTAAGAAATTTGACATTAAACAATTAGTAATAATCTTCACAAAAGGAGGAAAACACAAAATAATTACACAAACTATCTCATAAGAAGTAAGACAAAAAAAATTAAAATAAGAAAATAATTTGACCTTTTAACAATATTGATACTAAAAATGTAGATACGAAAAGTCATTCATGTGCATATCCAATCACAACAAAAAAGAGTGGAATTTAGTGGTATTAACCATTGTTTCTTCATTAGATTATGAAGAGTGGATACTTTCATATCTGTGCATAAATGGCCCATCATTGAAATATAGGCTATATGTTTTCTTTGGTATTGACAACTTCATAAAATTCTCAACACATAATCAATTAACCCAAAGCTAAAAAAAAAGTCTAATTAAAAAATTTGACATTAAACAATTAGTAACAATCTTCACTGAAGGGGGAAAACACAAAATAATTACACAAACAATTTCATAAGATGTATGACGGCCAAAATCAAAATGAGAAAATAATTTGATTTTTTAACAACATTGATACTAACAATGTAGATTCAAAAAGTCGTTCATGTGCATATTCAATTACAACAAAAAAGAGTGGAATTTTGTGCTATTAGCCATTGTTTCTTCATTAGATTATGAGGAGATGATACTTTCATATCTGTGCAGAGATGGCTTATCAATTGAAATATAGGCTATATGTTTTTTTTAGTGTTGACAATTTGATAAAATTCTCAACACATAATCAATTAACCCAAAGCTAAAAAAAAGTCTAATTAAGAAATTTGACATTAAACAATTAGTAATAATCTTCACAGAAGGAGGAAAACACAAAATAATTACACAAACAATCTCATAAGAAATAAGACGAACAAAATCAAAATGAGAAAATAATTTGATATTTCAACAACATTGATACTAACAATGTAGATTCAAAAAGTCATTCATGTGCTTATCCAATCACAACGGAAAAGAGTGGAATTTAGTGGTATCAACCAATGTTTCTTCATTAGATTATGAAGAGAGGATACTTGCATATCTGTGCAGAAATGGCCCATCATTGAAATATAGTCTATATGTTTTCTTTAGTGTTGACAACTTCATAAAATACTCAACACATAATCATTTAACCCAAAGCTAAAAAAAAAGACTAATTAAGAAATTTGACATTAAACAATTAGTAATAATCTTCACAGAAGGAGGAAAACACAAAATAATTACACAAACTATCTCATAAGAAGTAAGACAAACAAAATTAAAAGAAGAAAATAATTTGACCTTTTAACAATATTGATACTAAAAATGTAGATACGAAAAGTCATTCATGTGCATATCCAATCACAACAAAAAAGAGTGGAATTTAGTGGTATTAACCATTGTTTCTTCATTAGATTATGAAGAGTGGATACTTTCATATCTGTGCATAAACGGCCCATCATTGAAATATAGGCTATATGTTTTCTTTGGTATTGACAACTTCATAAAATTCTCAACACATAATCAATTAACCCAAAGCTAAAAAAAAGTCTAATTAAAAAATTTGACATTCAACAATTAGTAACAATCTTCACTGAAGGGGGAAAACACAAAATAATTACACAAACAATTTCATAAGATGTATGACGGACAAAATCAAAATGAGAAAATAATTTGATTTTTTAACAACATTGATACTAACAATGTGGATTCAAAAAGTCGTTCATGTGCATATTCAATTACAACAAAAAAGAGTGGAATTTTGTGCTATTAACCATTGTTTCTTCATTAGATTATGAGGAGATGATACTTTCATATCTGTGCAGAGATGGCTTATCAATTGAAATATAGGCTATATGTTTTTTTTAGTGTTGACAACTTGAGAAAATTCTCAACACATAATCAATTAACCCAAAGCTAAAAAAAAGTCTAATTAAGAAATTTGACATTAAACAATTAGTAAAAATCTTCACTGAACGGGGAAAACACAAAATAATTACACAAACAATTTCATAAGAAGTATGACGGACAAAATCAAAATAAGAAAATAATTTGATTTTTTAACAACATTGATACTAACAATGTAGATTCAAAAAGTCATTCATGTGCATATCCAATCACAACGGAAAAGAGCTGAATTTAGTGGTATTAACCAATGTTTCTTCAATAGATTATGAAGAGAGGATACTTTCATATCTGTGCAGAAATGGCCCATCATTGAAATATAGGCTATATGTTTTCTTTAGTGTTGACAACTTCATAAAATACTCAACACATAATCATTTAACCCAAAGCTAAAAAAAAAGACTAATTAAGAAATTTGACATTAAACAATTAGTAATAATCTTCACAGAAGGAGGAAAACACAAAATAATTACACAAACAATCTCATAAGAAGTAAGACAAAAAAAATTAAAATAAGAAAATAATTTGACCTTTTAACAGTATTGATACTAAAAATGTAGATACGAAAAGTCATTCATGTGCATATCCAATCACAACAAAAAAGAGTGGAATTTAGTGGTATTAACCATTGTTTCTTCATTAGATTATGAAGAGTGGATACTTTCATATCTGTGCAGAAATGGCCCATCATTGAAATATAGGCTATATGTTTTCTTTAGCGTTGACAACTTCATAAAATTCTCAACACATAATCAATTAACCCAAAGCTAAAAAAAAAGACTAATTAAGAAATTTGACATTAAATAATTAGTAATAATCTTAACATAAGGAGGAAAACACAAAATAATTACAGAAACAATTTCATAAGAAGTAAGACATACAAAAACCAAAATGAGAAAATAATTTGATCTTTTAACAATATTTATACTAAAAATGTAGATTCGAAAAGTCATTCATGTGCATATCCAATCACAACAAAAAAGAGTGGAATTTAGTGGTATTAACCATTGTTTCTTCATTAGATTATGAAGAGTGGAAACTTTCATATTTGTGCAGAAATGGCCCATCATTGAAATATAGGCTATATGTTTTCTTTAGTGTTGACAACTTCATAAAATTCTCAACACATAATCAATTAACCCAAAGCTAAAAAAAGACTAATTAAGAAATTTGACATTAAACAATTAGTAATAATCTTCACAGAAGGAGGAAAACACAAAATAATTACACAAACAATCTCATAAGAAGTAAGACGAACAAAATCAAAATAAGAAAATAATTTGATCTTTTAACAACATTGATACTAAAAATGTAGATTCAAAAAGTCATTCATGTGCATATCCAATCACAACGGAAAATAGTGGAATTTAGTGGTATTAACCAATGTTTCTTCTTTAGATTATGAAGAGGGGATACTTTCATATATGTGCAGAGATGGCTTATCAATTGAAATATAGGCTATATGGTTTTTTTAGTGTTGACAACTTCATAAAATTCTCAACACATAATCAATTAACCCAAAGCTAAAAAAAGACTAATTAAGAAATTTGACATTAAACAATTAGTAATAATCTTCACAGAAGGAAGAAAACACAAAATAATTACACAAACAATCTCATAAGAAGTAAGACGAACAAAATCAAAATGAGAAAATAATTTGATTTTTTAACAACATTGATACTAACAATGTAGATTCAAAAAGTCATTCATGTGCTTATCCAATCACAACGGAAAAGAGTGGAATTTAGTGGTATTAACCAATGTTTCTTCATTACATTATGAAGAGAGGATACTTTTATATCTGTGCGGAGATGACCCATCATTGAAATATAGGCTATATGTTTTTTTTGTGTTCACAACTTCATAAAATTCTCAGCACATAATAAATTAACCCAAATCTAAAAAACAAGCTAATTAAGAAATTTGACATTAAACAATTAATAATAATCTTCACTGTAGGAGGAAAACACAAAATAAATACAGAAACAATTTCATAAGAAGTATGACAGACAAAATCAAAATGAGAAAATAATTTGATTGTTAAACAACATTGATACTAACAATGTAGATTCAAAAAGTCGTTCATGTGCATATTCAATTACAACAAAAAAGAGTGGAATTTAGTGATATCAATCATAGTTTCTTCTTTAGATTATGAAGAGGGGGATACTTTCATATATGTGCAGAGATGGCTTTTCAATTGAAATATAGGCTATATGTTTTTTTTAGTGTCGACAACTTGATAAAATTCTCAACACATAATCAATTAACCCAAAGCTAAAAAAAAGACTAATTAAGAAATTTGACATTAAACAATTAGTAATAATCTTCACAGAAGGAGGAAAACACAAAATAATTACACAAACAATCTCATAAGAAGTAAGACAAACAAAATCAAAATAAGAAAATAATGTGACCTTTTAACCATATTGATACTAAAAATGTAGATTCGAAAAGTCATTCATGTGCATATCCAATCACAACAAAAAAAGAGTGGAATTTAGTGGTATTAACCATATTTTCTTCATTAGATTATGAAGAGTGGATACTTTCATATCTGTGCATAAATGGCCCATCATTGAAATATAGGCTATATGTTTTCTTTGGTATTGACAACTTCATAAAATTCTTAACACATAATCAATTAACCCAATGCTAAAAAAAAAGACTAATTAAGAAATTTGACATTAAATAATTAGTAAGAATCTTAACAGAAGGAGGAAAACACAAAATAATTACACAAACAATTTCATAAGAAGTATGATCGACAAAATCAAAATGAGAAAATAATTTGATTTTTTAACAACATTGATACTAACAATGTAGATTCAAAAAGTCATTCATGTGCATATCCAATCACAACGGAAAAGAGCTGAATTTAGTGGTATTAACCAATGTTTCTTCATTAGATTATGAAGAAAGGATACTTTCATATCTGTGCAGAAATGGCCCATCATTGAAATATAGGCTATATGTTTTCTTTAGTGTTGACAACTTCATAAAATACTCAACACATAATCATTTAACCCAAAGCTAAAAAAAAAGACTAATTAAGAAATTTGACATTAAACAATTAGTAATAATCTTCACAGAAGGAGGAAAACACAAAATAATTACACAAACAATCTCATAAGAAGTAAGACAAACAAAATTAAAAGAAGAAAATAATTTGACCTTTTAACAATATTGATACTAAAAATGTAGATACGAAAAGTCATTCATGTGCATATCCAATCACAACAAAAAAGAGTGGAATTTAGTGGTATTAACCATTGTTTCTTCATTAGATTATGAAGAGTGGAAACTTTCATATTTGTGCAGAAATGGCCCATCATTGAAATATAGGCTATATGTTTTCTTTAGTGTTGACAACTTCATAAAATTCTCAACACATAATCAATTAACCCAAAGCTAAAAAAAGACTAATTAAGAAATTTGACATTAAACAATTAGTAATAATCTTCACAGAAGGAGGAAAACACAAAATAATTACACAAACAATTTCATAAGAAGTATGACAGACAAAATCAAAATGAGAAAATAATTTGATTTTTTAATAACATTGATACTAACAATGTTGATTCAAAAAGTCGTTCATGTGTATAGGCAATCACAACAAAAAAGAGTTGAATTTTGGGGTTTTAACCATAGTTTCTTCATTAGATTATGAAGAGAGGATACTTTCATATCTGTGCAGAGATGGCTTATCAATTGAAATATAGGTTATATGTTTTTTTTAGTGTTGACAACTTCATAAAATTCTCAACACATAATCAATTAACCCAAGGCTAAAAAAAATACTCATTAAGAAATTTGACATTAAATAATTAGTAATAATCTTAACAGAAGGAGAAAACACAAAATAACAATTTCATAAGAAGTACGACAGACAAAATCAAAATGAGAAAATAATTTAATTTTTTAACAATATTGATACTAACAATGTAGATTCAAAAAGTCATTCATGTGCATATCCAATCACAACAAAAAAGAGTGGAATTTAGTGGTATTAACCATTGTTTCTTCGTTACATTACGAAGATGGATACTTTCATATCTGTGCAGAGATGGCTTATCAATTGAAATATAGGTTATATGTTTTTTTACTGTTGATAACTTCATAAAATTCTCAACACATAATCAATTAACCCAAAGGTAAAAAAAAAGACTAAATAAGAAATTTCACATCAAACAATTAGTAATAATCTTCACCGAAGGAGGAAAACACAAAATAATTAAAAAAACAATTTCATAAGAAGTATGATGGACCAAATCAAAATGTGAAAATAATTTGATTTTTTAACGACATTGATACTAACAATGTAGATTCAAAAAGTCATTCATTTGCATATCCAATCACAACAAAGAAGAGTGGAATTTAGTGATATTAATCATTGTTTCGTCATTAGATTATGAAGAGAGGATACTTTTATATCTGTGCAGAGATGGCCCACAATTGAAATATAGGCTATATGTTTTTTTTGTGTTGACAACTTTATAAAATTCTCAACACATAATCAATTATCCCAAATCTAAAAAACAAACTAACTAAGAAATTTGACATTAAACAATTAATAATAATCTTCACCCAAGGAGGAAAACACAAAATAAATACACAAACAATTTCATAAGAAGTATGACGGACAAAATCAAAATGAGAAAATAATTTGATTGTTTAACAACATTGATACTAACAATGTAGATTTAAAAATTCGTTCATGTGTATAGGCAATCACAACAAAAAAGAGTGGAATTTTGTGGTTTTAACCATTGTTTCTTCATTAGATTATGAAGAGAGGATACTTTCATATCTGTGCAGAGATGGCCCACAATTGAAATATAGGCTATATGTTTTTTTTGTGTTGACAACTTTATAAAATTCTCAACACATAATCAATTAACCCAAATCTAAAAAACAAACTAATTAAGAAGTTTGACATTAAACAATTAATAATAATCTTCACTCAAGGAGGAAAACACAAAATAAATACACAAACAATTTCATAAGAAGTATGACGGACAAAATCAAAACGAGAAAATAATTTGATTGTTTAACAACATTGATACTAACAATGTAGATTGAAAAAGTCGTTCATGGGCATATTCAATTACAACAAAAAAGAGTGGAATTTAGTGATATTAACCATAGTTTCTTCGTTAGATGATGAAGAGAGGATACTTTCATATATGTGCTGAGATGGCTTATCAATTGAAATATAGGCCATATGTTTTCCTTTAGTGTTGACAACTTCATAAAATTCTCAACACATAATGAATTAACCCAAAGCTATAAAAAAGACTAATTAAGAAATTTGACATTAAACAATTAGTAATAATCTTCAAAGTAGGAGAAAACTCAAAATAATTACACAAACAATTTCATAAGAAGTATGACGGACAAAATCAAAATGAGAAAATAATTTGATTTTTAACAACATTGATGCTAACAATGTAGATTCAAAAAGTCGTTCATGTGCATACGCAATTACAACAAAAAAGAGTGGAATTTTGTGGTATTAACCATTATTTCTTCATTAGATTATGAAGAGAGGATACTTTCATATCTGTGCAGAGATGACCCATCATTGAAATATAGACTATATGTTTTTTTTAGTGTTGACAACTTCATAAAATTCTCAACATATAATCAATTAACCCAAAGCTAAAAAAAGACTAATTAAGAAATTTGACATTAAACAATTAGTAATAATATTCACCGAAGGAGGAAAACACAAAATAATTACACAAACAATTTCATAAGAAGTATGACAAACAAAATCAAAATGAGAAAATAATTTGTTTTTTTAACAATATTGACACTAACAATGTAGATTCAAAAAGTCATTCATATGCATATCCAATGACAACAAAAAAGAGTGGAATTTATTGGTATTAACCATTGTTTCTTCATTAGATTATGAAGAGAAGATACTTTCATATCTCTGCAGAAATGGCCCATTATTGAAATATAGGCCATTTATTTTTTTAGTGTTGACAACTTCATAAAGTTCTCAACACATAATCAATTAACCCAAAGCTATAAAAAAGACTAATTAAGAAATTTGACATTAAACAATTAGTAATAATATTCATCGACGGAGGAAAACACAAAATAATTACACAAAAAATTTCATAAGAAGTATGACAAACAAAATCAAAATGAGAAAATAATATGTTTTTTTAACAATATTGACACTAACAATGTAGATTCAAAAAGTCATTCATGTGCATATCCAATCACAACAAAAAAGAGTGGATTTAGTGGTATTAACCATTACTTCTTCATTAGATTATGAAGAGAGGATACTTTGATATCTATGCAGAAATGTCCCATCATTGAAATATAGGCCATATGTTTTCTTTAGTGTTGACAACTTCATAAAATTCTCAACACATAATGAATTAACCCAAAGCTAAAAAAAAGACTAATTAAGAAATTTGACATTCAACAATTAGTAATAATATTCACCGAAGGAGGAAAACACAAAATAATTACACAAACAATTTCCTAAGAAGTATGACGAACAAAATCAAAATGACAAAATTATTTGATTTTTTAACAACATTGATACTAACAATGTAGATTCAAAAAGTCATTCATGTGCATAACCAATCACAACAAAAAGGAGTGGAATTTAGTGGTATTAACCATTGTTTCTTCGTTACATTAGGAAGATGGATACTTTCATATCTGTGCAGAGATGGCCCATCATTGAAATATAGGCTATATGTTTTCTTTAGTGTTGACAACTTCATAAAATTCTCAACACACAATCAATTAACCCAAAGCTAAAAAAAAGACTAATTAAGAAATTTGACATTAAACAATTAGTAATAATCTTCATAGGAGGAGGAAAACACAAAATAATTACACAAACAATTTCATAAGAAGTATGATGGACAAAATCAAAATGAGAAAATAATTTGGTCTTTTAACAACATTGATACTAACAATGTAGATTCAAAAAGTCGTTCATGTGCATATTCAATTACAACAAAAAAGAGTGGAATTTAATGATATTAACCATAGTTTCTTCGTTAGATTACGAAGAGGGCATACTTTCATATATGTGCAGAGATGTCCTATCAATTGAAATATAGGCTATATGTTTCTTTAGTTTTGACAACTTCATAAAATTCTCAACACTTAATCAATTAACCCAAAGCTAAAAAAAGACTAATTCAGAAATTTGACATTAAATAATTAGTAATAATCTTCACAGAAGGAGGAAAACACAAAATAATTACACAAACAATTTCATAATAAGTATGAAAAACAAAATCAAAATGAGAAAATAATTTGATTTTTTAACGACATTGATACTAACAATGTAGATTCAAAAAGTCATTCATTTGCATATCCAATCACAGCAAAAAAGAGTGGAACTTAGTGATATTAACCATTATTTCTTCATTAGATTATGAAGAGTCGATACTTTCATATCTGTGCAGAAATGGCCCATCATTGAAATATAGGCTATATGTTTTCTTTAGTGTTGACAACTTCATAAAGTTCTCAACACATAATCAATTAACCCAAAGCTAAAAAAAAGACTAATAAAGAAATTTGACATTAAACAATTAGTAATAATCTTCACAGAAGGAGGAAAACACAAAATAATTACACAAACAATTTCATAAGAAGTATGACGGACAAAATCAAAATGAGAAAATAATTTGATTTTTTAACAACATTGATACTAACAATGTAGATTCAAAAAGTCGTTCATGTGCATACTCAATTACAACAAAAAAGAGTGGAATTTAGTGATATTAACACTAATTTCTTCGTTAGATTATGAAGAGGGCATACTTTCATATATGTGCAGAGATGTCTTATCAATTGAAATATAGGCTATATGTTTTTTTAGTGGTGACAACTTAAAATTCTCAACACATAATCAATTACAAAGCTAAAAAAAAGACTAATTCAAAAATTTGACATTAAATAATTGGTAATAATCTTCAGAGAAGAAGGAAAACACAAAATAATTACACAAACAATTTCATAAGAAGTATGACAAACAAAATCAAAATGAGAAAAAAATTTGATTTTTTAACGACATTGATACTAACAATGTAGATTCAAAAAGTTATTCATTTGCATATGCAATCACAACAAAAAAGAGTGGAACTTAGTGGTATTAACCATTGTTTCTTCATTAGATTATGAAGACAGATACTTTCATATATGTCCAAAAATGGCCCATCATTGAAATATAGGCTATATGTTTTTTTTAGTGTTGACAACTTGATAAAATTCTCAACGCATAATCAATTAACCCAAAGTTAAAAAAAAGACTAATTAAGAAATTTGACATTAAACAATTAGTAATAATCTTCACAGAAGGAGGAAAACACAAAATAATTACACAAACAATTTCATAAGAAGTATGACAGGCAAAATCAAAATGAGAAAATAATTTGATTTTTTAACAATATTGATACTAATAATGTAGATTCAAAAAGTCATTCATGTGCATATCCAATCACAACAAAAAAGAGTGGAATTTAGTGCTATTAACCATTGTTTCTTCATTAAATTATGAAGAGAGGATACTTTCATATCTGTGCAGAGATGGGCCATCATTGAAATATAAACTATATGTTTTTTTTAGTGTTGACAACTTCATAAAATTCTCAACACATAATCAAATAACCCAAAGCTAAAAAAAGACTAATAAAGAAAATTGACATTAAACAATTAGTAATAATCATCACAAAAGGAGGAAAACAAAAAATAATTACACAAACAATTTCATAAGAAGTATGACGGACAAAATCAAAATGAGAAAATAATTTGATTTTTTAACAACATTGATTCTAACAATGTAGATTCAAAAAGTCGTTCATGTGCATATTCAATTACAACAAAAAAAAAGTGGAATTTAGTGATATTAACCATAGTTTCTTCATTAGATTATGAAGAGAGGATACTTTCATATCTGTGCAAAAATGGCCCATCGTTGAAATATAGGCTATATGTTTTCTTTAGTAATGACAACTTCATAAAATTCTCAACACATAATCAATTAACCCAAAGCTAAAAAAAAAAGACTAATGAAGAAATTTGACATTAAATAATTAGTAATAATCTTAACAGAAGGAGGAAAACACAAAAGAATTACACAAACAATTTCATAAGAAGTAAGACGGACAAAATCAAAATGAGAAAATAATTTGATCTTTTAACAATATTGATACTAAAAATGTAGATTCAAAAAGTCATTCATGTGCATATCCAATCACAACAAAAAAGAGTGGAATTTAGTGGTATTAACCAGTGTTTCTTCATTAGATTATGAAGAGTGGATACTTTCATATCTGTGCAGAAATGGCCCATCATTGAAATATAGGCTATATGTTTTCTTTAGTGTTGACAACTTCATAAAATTCTCAACACACAATCAATTAACCCAAAGCTAAAAAAAAAAGACTAATTAAGAAATTTGACATTAAACAATTAGTAATAATCTTCATAGAAGGAGGAAAACACAAATTAATTACACAAACAATTTCATAAGAAGTATGACGGACAAAATCAAAATGAGAAAATAATTCGATCTTTTAACAACATTGATACTAACAATGTAGATTCAAAAAGTCGTTCATGTGCATATTCAATTACAACAAAAAAGAGTGGAATTTAATGATATTAACCATAGTTTCTTCGTTAGATTACGAAGAGGGCATACTTTCATATATGTGCAGAGATGTCCTATCAATTGAAATATAGGCTATATGTTTCTTTAGTTTTGACAACTTCATAAAATTCTCAATACTTAATCAATTAACCCAAAGCTAAAAAAAAGACTAATTCAGAAATTTGACATTAAATAATTAGTAATAATCTTCACAGAAGGAGGAAAACACAAAATAATTACACAAACAATTTCATAATAAGTATGAAAAACAAAATCAAAATGAGAAAATAATTTGATTTTTTCACAACATTGATACTAACAATGTAGATTCAAAAAGTCATTCATTTGCATATCCAATCACAGCAAAAAAGAGTGGAACTTAGTGATATTAACCATTGTTTCTTCATTAGATTATGAAGACAAATACTTTCATATCTGTGCAGAAATGGCCCATCATTGAAATATAGGCTATATGTTTTTTTAGTGTTGACAACTTCATAAAATTCTCAACACAAAATCAATTAACCCAAAGTTAAAAAAAAACTAATTAAGAAATTTGACATTAAACAATTAGTAATAATCTTCATAGAAGGAGGAAAACACAAAATAATTACACAAACAATTTCATAAGAAGTATGACGGACAAAATCAAAATGAGAAAATAATTTGATCTTTTAACAATATTCATACTAAAAATGTAGATTCAAAAAGTCATTCATGTGCATATCCAATCACAACAAAAAAGAGTGGAATTTAGTGGTATTAACCATTGTTTCTTCATTAGATTATGAAGAGTGGATACTTTCATATCTGTGCAGAAATGGCCCATCATTGAAATATAGGCTATATGTTTTCTTTAGTGTTGACAACTTCATAAAATTCTCAACACACAATCAATTAACCCAAAGCTAAAAAAAAGACTAATTAAGAAATTTGACATTAAACAATTAGTAATAATCTTCATAGAAGGAGGAAAACACAAAATAATTACACAAACAATTTCATAAGAAGTAAGACGGACAAAATCAAAATGAGAAAATAATTTGATCTTTTAACAACATTGATACT
Source organism: Vigna unguiculata (assembly GCF_037176805.1). NCBI lineage: Eukaryota > Viridiplantae > Streptophyta > Magnoliopsida > Fabales > Fabaceae > Vigna > Vigna unguiculata. The sequence goes on from NC_140801.1 coordinate 25,932,734, forward strand.
AACAATGTAGATTCAAAAAGTCGTTCATATGCATATTCAATTACAACAAAAAAGAGTGGAATTTAATGATATTAACCATAGTTTCTTCGTTAGATTACGAAGAGGGCATACTTTCATATATGTGCAAAGATGTCCTATCAATTGAAATATAGGCTATATGTTTCTTTAGTTTTGACAACTTCATAAAATTCTCAACACTTAATCAATTAACCCAAAGCTAAAAAAAAGACTAATTCAGAAATTTGACATTAAATAATTAGTAATAATCTTCACAGAAGGAGGAAAACACAAAATAATTACACAAACAATTTCATAAGAAGTATGACAAACAAAATCAAAATGAGAAAATAATTTGATTTTTTAACGACATTGATAGTAACAATGTAGATTCAAAAAGTCATTCATTTGCATATGCAATCACAACAAAAAAGAGTGGAACTTAGTGGTATTAATCATTGTTTCTTCATTAGATTATGAAGACAGATACTTTCATATATGTCCGAAAATGGCCCATCATTGAAATATAGGCTAATGTTTTTTTAGTGTTGACAACTTCATAAAATTCTCAACGCATAATCAATTAACCCAAAGTTAAAAAAAAGACTAATTAAGAAATTTGACATTAAACAATTAGTAATAATCTTCACAGAAGGAGGAAAACACAAAATAATTACACAAACAATTTCATAAGAAGTATGACAGGCAAAATCAAAATGAGAAAATAATTTGATTTTTTAACAATATTGATACTAATAATGTAGATTCAAAAAGTCATTCATGTGCATATTCAATCACAACAAAAAAGAGTGGAATTTAGTGCTATTAACCATTGTTTCTTCATTAAATTATGAAGAGAGGATACTTTCATATCTGTGTAGATATGGACCATCAATGAAATATAGACTATATGTTTTTTTTAGTGTTGACAACTTCATAAATGTCTCAACACATAATCGAATAACCCAAAGCTAAAACAAGACTAATAAAGAAAATTGACGTTAAACAATTAGTAATAATCATCACAGAAGGAGGAAAACAAAAAATAATTACACAAACAATTTCATAAGAAGTATGACGGACAAAATCAAAATGAGAAAATAATTTGATTTTTTAACAACATGGATTATAACAATGTAGATTCAAAAAGTCGTTCATGTGCATATTCAATTACAACAAAAAAGAGTGGAATTTAGAGATATTAACTATAATTTCTTCATTAGATTATGAAGAGAGGATACTTTCATATCTGTGCAGAAATGGCCCACCATTGAAATATAGGCTATATGTTTTCCTTAGTAATGACAACCTCATAAAATTCTCAACACATAATCAATTAACCCAAAGCTAAAAAAAAAGACTAATGAAGAAATTTGACATTAAATAATTAGTAATAATCTTAGCAGAAGGAGGAAAACACAAAAGAATTACACAAACAATTTCATAAGAAGTAAGACGGACAAAATCAAAATGAGAAAATAATTTGATCTTTTAACAATATTGATACTAAAAATGTAGATTCAAAAAGTCATTCATGTGCATATCCAATCACAACAAAAAAGAGTGGAATTTAGTGGTATTAACCAGTGTTTCTTCATTAGATTATGAAGAGTGGATACTTTCATATATGTGCAGAAATGGCCCATCATTGAAATATAGGCTATATGTTTTCTTTAGTGTTGACAACTTCATAAAATTCTCAACACACAATCAATTAAGCCAAAGCTAAAAAAAAAGACTAATTAAGAAATTTGACATTAAACAATTAGTAATAATCTTCATAGAAGGAGGAAAACACAAAATAATTACACAAACAATTTCATAAGAAGTATGACGGACAAAATCAAAATGAGAAAATAATTTGATCTTTTAACAACATTGATACTAACAATGTAGATTCAAAAAGTCGTTCATGTGCATATTCAATTACAACAAAAAAGAGTGGAATTTAGTGGTATTAACCATTGTTTCTTCATTAGATTATGAAGAGTGGATACTTTCATATCTGTGTAGAAATGGCCCATCATTGAAATATAGGCTATATGTTTTCTTTAGTGTTGACAACTTCATAAAATTCTCAACACACAATCAATTAACCCAAAGCTAAAAAAAAGACTAATTAAGAAATTTGACATTAAACAATTAGTAATAATCTTCATAGAAGGAGGAAAACACAAAATAATTACACAAACAATTTCATAAGAAGTATGACGGACAAATTCAAAATGAGAAAATAATTTTGATCTTTTAACAACATTGATACTAACAATGTAGATTCAAAAAGTCGTTCATGTGCATATTCAATTACAACAAAAAAGAGTTGAATTTAATGATATTAACCATAGTTTCTTCGTTAGATTACGAAGAGGGCATACTTTCATATATGTGCAAAGATGTCCTATCAATTGAAATATAGGCTATATGTTTCTTTAGTTTTGACAACTTCATAAAATTCTCAACACTTAATCAATTAACCCAAAGCTAAAAAAAAGACTAATAAAGAAAATTGACGTTAAACAATTAGTAATAATCATCACAGAAGGAGGAAAACAAAAAATAATTACACAAACAATTTCATAAGAAGTATGACGGACAAAATCAAAATGAGAAAATAATTTGATTTTTTAACAACATGGATTATAACAATGTAGATTCAAAAAGTCGTTCATGTGCATATTCAATTACAACAAAAAAGAGTGGAATTTAGAGATATTAACTATAATTTCTTCATTAGATTATGAAGAGAGGATACTTTCATCTCTGTGCAGAAATGGCCCACCATTGAAATATAGGCTATATGTTTTCCTTAGTAATGACAACCTCATAAAATTCTCAACACATAATCAATTAACCCAAAGCTAAAAAAAAAAGACTAATGAAGAAATTTGACATTAAATAATTAGTAATAATCTTAGCAGAAGGAGGAAAACACAAAAGAATTACACAAATAATTTCATAAGAAGTAAGACGGACAAAATCAAAATGAGAAAATAATTTGATCTTTTAACAATATTGATACTAAAAATGTAGATTCAAAAAGTCATTCATGTGCATATCCAATCACAACAAAAAAGAGTGGAATTTAGTGGTATGAACCAGTGTTTCTTCATTAGATTATGAAGAGTGGATACTTTCATATCTGTGCAGAAATGGCCCATCATTGAAATATAGGCTATATGTTTTCTTTAGTGTTGACAACTTCATAAAATTCTCAACACACAATCAATTAAGCCAAAGCTAAAAAAAAGACTAATTAAGAAATTTGACATTAAACAATTAGTAATAATCTTCATAGAAGGAGGAAAACACAAAATAATTACACAAACAATTTCATAAGAAGTATGACGGACAAAATCAAAATGAGAAAATAATTTGATCTTTTAACAACATTGATACTAACAATGTAGATTCAAAAAGTCGTTCATGTGCATATTCAATTACAACAAAAAAGAGTGGAATTTAGTGGTATTAACCATTGTTTCTTCATTAGATTATGAAGAGTGGATACTTTCATATCTGTGCAGAAATGGCCCATCATTGAAATATAGGCTATATGTTTTCTTTAGTGTTGACAACTTCATAAAATTCTCAACACACAATCAATTAACCCAAAGCTAAAAAAAAGACTAATTAAGAAATTTGACATTAAACAATTAGTAATAATCTTCATAGAAGGAGGAAAACACAAAATAATTACACAAACAATTTCATAAAAAGTATGACGGACAAATTCAAAATGAGAAAATAATTTTGATCTTTTAACAACATTGATACTAACAATGTAGATTCAAAAATTCGTTCATGTGCATATTCAATTACAACAAAAAAGAGTTGAATTTAATGATATTAACCATAGTTTCTTCGTTAGATTACGAAGAGGGCGTACTTTCATATATGTGCAAAGATGTCCTATCAATTGAAATATAGGCTATATGTTTCTTTAGTTTTGACAACTTCATAAAATTCTCAACACTTAATCAATTAACCCAAAGCTAAAAAAAAGACTAATAAAGAAAATTGACGTTAAACAATTAGTAATAATCATCACAGAAGGAGGAAAACAAAAAATAATTACACAAACAATTTCATAAGAAGTATGACGGACAAAATCAAAATGAGAAAATAATTTGATTTTTTAACAACATGGATTATAACAATGTAGATTCAAAAAGTCGTTCATGTGCATATTCAATTACAACAAAAAAGAGTGGAATTTAGAGATATTAACTATAATTTCTTCATTAGATTATGAAGAGAGGATACTTTAATATCTGTGCAGAAATGGCCCACCATTGAAATATAGGCTATATGTTTTCCTTAGTAATGACAACCTCATAAAATTCTCAACACATAATCAATTAACCCAAAGCTAAAAAAAAAGACTAATGAAGAAATTTGACATTAAATAATTAGTAATAATCTTAGCAGAAGGAGGAAAACACAAAAGAATTACACAAACAATTTCATAAGAAGTAAGACGGACAAAATCAAAATGAGAAAATAATTTGATCTTTTAACAATATTGATACTAAAAATGTAGATTCAAAAAGTCATTCATGTGCATATCCAATCACAACAAAAAAGAGTGGAATTTAGTGGTATTAACCAGTGTTTCTTCATTAGATTATGAAGAGTGGATACTTTCATATCTGTGCAGAAATGGCCCATCATTGAAATATAGGCTATATGTTTTCTTTAGTGTTGACAACTTCATAAAATTCTCAACACACAATCAATTAAGCCAAAGCTAACAAAAAGACTAATTAAGAAATTTGACATTAAACAATTAGTAATAATCTTCATAGAAGGAGGAAAACACAAAATAATTACACAAACAATTTCATAAGAAGTATGACGGACAAAATCAAAATGAGAAAATAATTTGATCTTTTAACAACATTGATACTAACAATGTAGATTCAAAAAGTCGTTCATGTGCATATTCAATTACAACAAAAAAGAGTGGAATTTAGTGGTATTAACCATTGTTTCTTCATTAGATTATGAAGAGTGGATACTTTCATATCTGTGCAGAAATGGCCCATCATTGAAATATAGGCTATATGTTTTCTTTAGTGTTGACAACTTCATAAAATTCTCAACACACAATCAATTAACCCAAAGCTAAAAAAAAGACTAATTAAGAAATTTGACATTAAACAATTAGTAATAATCTTCATAGAAGGAGGAAAACACAAAATAATTACACAAACAATTTCATAAAAAGTATGACGGACAAATTCAAAATGAGAAAATAATTTTGATCTTTTAACAACATTGATACTAACAATGTAGATTCAAAAAGTCGTTCATGTGCATATTCAATTACAACAAAAAAGAGTTGAATTTAATGATATTAACCATAGTTTCTTCGTTAGATTACGAAGAGGGCGTACTTTCATATATGTGCAAAGATGTCCTATCAATTGAAATATAGGCTATATGTTTCTTTAGTTTTGACAACTTCATAAAATTCTCAACACTTAATCAATTAACCCAAAGCTAAAAAAAAGACTAATAAAGAAAATTGACGTTAAACAATTAGTAATAATCATCACAGAAGGAGGAAAACAAAAAATAATTACACAAACAATTTCATAAGAAGTATGACGGACAAAATCAAAATGAGAAAATAATTTGATTTTTTAACAACATGGATTATAACAATGTAGATTCAAAAAGTCGTTCATGTGCATATTCAATTACAACAAAAAAGAGTGGAATTTAGAGATATTAACTATAATTTCTTCATTAGATTATGAAGAGAGGATACTTTAATATCTGTGCAGAAATGGCCCACCATTGAAATATAGGCTATATGTTTTCCTTAGTAATGACAACCTCATAAAATTCTCAACACATAATCAATTAACCCAAAGCTAAAAAAAAAGACTAATGAAGAAATTTGACATTAAATAATTAGTAATAATCTTAGCAGAAGGAGGAAAACACAAAAGAATTACACAAACAATTTCATAAGAAGTAAGACGGACAAAATCAAAATGAGAAAATAATTTGATCTTTTAACAATATTGATACTAAAAATGTAGATTCAAAAAGTCATTCATGTGCATATCCAATCACAACAAAAAAGAGTGGAATTTAGTGGTATTAACCAGTGTTTCTTCATTAGATTATGAAGAGTGGATACTTTCATATCTGTGCAGAAATGGCCCATCATTGAAATATAGGCTATATGTTTTCTTTAGTGTTGACAACTTCATAAAATTCTCAACACACAATCAATTAAGCCAAAGCTAACAAAAAGACTAATTAAGAAATTTGACATTAAACAATTAGTAATAATCTTCATAGAAGGAGGAAAACACAAAATAATTACACAAACAATTTCATAAGAAGTATGACGGACAAAATCAAAATGAGAAAATAATTTGATCTTTTAACAACATTGATACTAACAATGTAGATTCAAAAAGTCGTTCATGTGCATATTCAATTACAACAAAAAAGAGTGGAATTTAGTGGTATTAACCATTGTTTCTTCATTAGATTATGAAGAGTGGATACTTTCATATCTGTGCAGAAATGGCCCATCATTGAAATATAGGCTATATGTTTTCTTTAGTGTTGACAACTTCATAAAATTCTCAACACACAATCAACTAACCCAAAGCTAAAAGAAAGACTAATTAAGAAATTTGACATTAAACAATTAGTAATAATCTTCATAGAAGGAGGAAAACACAAAATAATTACACAAACAATTTCATAAGAAGTATGACGGACAAATTCAAAATGAGAAAATAATTTTGATCTTTTAACAACATTGATACTAACAATGTAGATTCAAAAAGTCGTTCATGTGCATATTCAATTACAACAAAAAAGAGTTGAATTTAATGATATTAACCATAGTTTCTTCGTTAGATTACGAAGAGGGCATACTTTCATATATGTGCAAAGATGTCCTATCAATTGAAATATAGGCTATATGTTTCTTTAGTTTTGACAACTTCATAAAATTCTCAACACTTAATCAATTAACCCAAAGCTAAAAAAAAGACTAATAAAGAAAATTGACGTTAAACAATTAGTAATAATCATCACAGAAGGAGGAAAACAAAAAATAATTACACAAACAATTTCATAAGAAGTATGACGGACAAAATCAAAATGAGAAAATAATTTGATTTTTTAACAACATTGATTATAACAATGTAGATTCAAAAAGTCGTTCATGTGCATATTCAATTACAACAAAAAAGAGTGGAATTTAGAGATATTAACTATAATTTCTTCATTAAATTATGAAGAGAGGATACTTTCATATCTGTGCAGAAATGGCCCACCATTGAAATATAGGCTATATGTTTTCCTTAGTAATGACAACTTCATAAAATTCTCAACACATAATCAATTAACCCAAAGCTAAAAAAAAAGACTAATGAAGAAATTTGACATTAAATAATTAGTAATAATCTTAACAGAAGGAGGAAAACACAAAAGAATTACACAAACATTTTCATAAGAAGTAAGACGGAAAAAATCAAAATGAGAAAATAATTTGATCTTTTAACAATATTGATACTAAAAATGTAGATTCAAAAAGTCATTCATGTGCATATCCAATCACAACAAAAAAGAGTGGAATTTAGTGGTATTAACCATTGTTTCTTCATTAGATTATGAAGAGTGGATACTTTCATATCTGTGCAGAAATGGCCCATCGTTGAAATATAGGCTATATATTTTCTTTAGTGTTGACAACTTCATAAAATTCTCAACACACAATCAATTAACCCAAAGCTAAAAAAAAGACTAATTAAGAAATTTGACATTAAACAATTAGTAATAATCTTCATAGAAGGAGGAAAACACAAAATAATTACACAAACAATTTCATAAGAAGTATGACGGACAAAATCAAAATGAGAAAATAATTTGATCTTTTAACAACATTGATACTAACAATGTAGATTCAAAAAGTCTTTCATGTGCATATTCAATTACAACAAAAAAGAGTGGAATTTAATGATATTAACCATAGTTTCTTCGTTAGATTACGAAGAGGGCATATTTTCATATATGTGCAGAGATGTCCTATCAATTGAAATATAGGCTATATGTTTCTTTAGTTTTGACAACTTCATAAAATTCTCAACACTTAATCAATTAACCCAAAGCTAAAAAAAAGACTAATTCAGAAATTTGACATTAAATAATTAGTAATAATCTTCACAGAAGGAGGAAAACACAAAATAATTACACAAACAATTTCATAATAAGTATGAAAAACAAAATCAAAATGAGAAAATAATTTGATTTTTTAACGACATTGATACTAACAATGTAGATTCAAAAAGTCATTCATTTGCATATCCAATCACAGCAAAAAAGAGTGGAACTTAGTGATATTAACCATTGTTTCTTCATTAGATTATGAAGACAAATACTTTCATATATGTCCAAAAATGGTCCGTCATTGAAATATAGGCTATATGTTTTTTTAGTGTTGACAACTTCATAAAATTCTGAACACATAATCAATTAACCCAAAGTTAAAAAAAAAGACTAATTAAGAAATTTGACATTAAACAATTATTAATAATCTTCATAGAAGGAGGAAAACACAAAATAATTACACAAACAATTTCATAAGAAGTATGACGGACAAAATCAAAATGAGAAAATAATTTGATCTTTTAACAACATTGATACTAACAATGTAGATTCAAAAAGTCGTTCATGTGCATATTCAATTACAACCAAAAAGAGTGGAATTTAGTGATATTAACCATAGTTTCTTCGTTAGATTATGAAGAGGGGATACTTTCATATATGTGCAGAGATGGTTTACCAATTGAAATATAGGCTATATGTTTTCTTTAGTGTTGACAACTTCATAAAGTTCTCAACACATAATCAATTAACCCAAAGCTAAAAAAAAGACTAATAAAGAAATTTGACATTAAACAATTAGTAATAATCTTCACAGAAGGAGGAAAACACAAAATAATTACACAAACAATTTCATAAGAAGTTTGACGGACAAAATCAAAATGAGAAAATAATTTGATTTTTTAACAACATTGATACTAACAATGTAGATTCAAAAAGTCGTTCATGTGCATATTCAATTACAACAAAAAAGAGTGGAATTTAGTGATATTAACCATAATTTCTTCGTTAGGTTATGAGGAGGGCATACTTTCATATATGTGCAGAGATGTCTTATCAATTGAAATATAGGCTATATGTTTTTTTAGTGGTGACAACTTCATAAAATTCTCAACACATAATCAATTACAAAGCTAAAAAAAAGACTAATTCAGAAATTTGACATTAAATAATTAGTAATAATCTTCAGAGAAGGAGGAAAACACAAAATAATTACACAAACAATTTCATAAGAAGTATGACAAACAAAATCAAAATGAGAAAAAAATTTGATTTTTTAACGACATTGATACTAACAATGTAGATTCAAAAAGTTATTCATTTGCATATGCAATCACAACAAAAAAGAGTGGAACTTAGTGGTATTAACCATTGTTTCTTCATTAGATTTTGAAGACAGATACTTTCATATATGTCCAAAAATGGCCCATCATTGAAATATAGGCTATATGTTTTTTTTAGTGTTGACAACTTGATAAAATTCTCAACGCATAATCAATTAACCCAAAGTTAAAAAAAAGACTAATTAAGAAATTTGACATTAAACAATTAGTAATAATCTTCACAGAAGGAGGAAAACACAAAATAATTACACAAACAATTTCATAAGAAGTATGACAGGCTAAATCAAAATGAGAAAATAATTTGATTTTTTAACAATATTGATACTAATAATGTAGATTCAAAAAGTCATTCATGTGCATATCCAATCACAACAAAAAAGAGTGGAATTTAGTGCTCTTAACCATTGTTTCTTCATTAAATTATGAAGAGAGGATACTTTCATATCTGTGCAGAGATGGGCCATAATTGAAATACAAACTATATGTTTTTTTTAGTGTTGACAACTTCATAAAATTCTCAACACATAATCAAATAACCCAAAGCTAAAAAAAGACTAATAAAGAAAATTGACATTAAACAATTAGTAGTAATCATCACAGATGGAGGAAAACAAAAAATAATTACACAAACAATTTCATAAGAAGTATGACGGACAAAATCAAAATGAGAAAATAATTTGATTTTTTAACAACATTGATTCTAACAATGTAGATTCAAAAAGTCGTTCATGTGCATATTCAATTACAACAAAAAAGAGTGGAATTTAGTGATATTAACCATAGTTTCTTCATTAGATTATGAAGAGAGGATACCTTCATATCTGTGCAGAAATGGCCCATCATTGAAATATAGGCTATATGTTTTCTTTAGTAATGACAACTTCATAAAATTCTCAACACATAATCAATTAACCCAAAGCTAAAAAAAAAAGACTAATGAAGAAATTTGACAATAAATAATTAGTAATAATCTTAAGAGAAGGAGGAAAACACAAAAGAATTAGACAAACAATTTCATAAGAAGTAAGACGGACAAAATCAAAATGAGAAAATAATTTGATCCTTTAACAATATTGATACTAAAAATGTAGATTCAAAAAGTCATTCATGTGCATATCCAATCACAACAAAAAAGAGTGGAATTTAGTGGTATTAACCATTGTTTCTTCATTAGATTATGAAGAGTGGATACTTTCATATCTGTGCAGAAATGGCCGATCATTGAAATATAGGCTATATGTTTTCTTTAGTGTTGACAACTTCATAAAATTCTCAACACACAATCAATTAACCCAAAACTAAAAAAAAGACTAATTAAGAAATTTGACATTAAACAATTAGTAATAATCTTCATAGAAGGAGGAAAACACAAAATAATTACACAAACAATTTCATAAGAAGTATGACGGACAAAATCAAAATGAGAAAATAATTTGATATTTTAACAACATTGATACTAACAATGTAGATTCAAAAAGTCGTTCATGTGCATATCCAATCACAACAAAAAAGAGTGGAATTTAGTGCTGTTAACCATTGTTTCTTCATTAGATTATGAAGAGAGGATATTTTCATATATGTGCAGAGATGGCCCACGATTCAAATATAAACTATATGTCTTTTTTAGTGTTGACAACTTCATAAAATTCTCAACACATAATCAATTAACCCAAAGCTAAAAAAAGACTAATTAAGAAATTTGACATTAAACAATTAGTAATAATCTTCATAGAAGGAGGAAAACACAAAATAATTACACAAACAATTTCATAAGAAGTACGACGGACAAAATCAAAATGAGAAAATAATTTGATCTTTTAACAACATTGATACTAAAAATGTAGATTCAAAAAGTCGTTCATGTGCATATTAAATTACAACAAAAAAGAGTGGAATTTAGTGATATTAACCATAGTTTCTTCGTTAGATTATGAGGAGGGGATACTTTTATATATGTGCAGAGATGGTTTATCAGTTGAAATATAGGCTATATGTTTTGTTTAGTGTTGACAACTTCATAAAGTTCTCAACACATAATCAATTAACCCAAAGCTAAAAAAAAGACTAATAAAGAAATTTGACATTAAACAATTAGTAATAATCTTCACAGAAGGAGGAAAACACAAAATAATTACACAAACAATTTCATAAGAAGTATGACGGACAAAATTAAAATGAGAAAATAATTTGATTTTTTAACAACATTGATACTAACAATGTAGATTCAAAAAGTCTTTCATGTGCATATTCAATTACAACAAAAAAGAGTGGAATTTAGTGATATTAACCATAGTTTCTTCGTTAGATTATGAAGAGGGCATACTTTCATATATGTGCAGAGATGTCTTATCAATTGAAATATAGGCTATATGTTTTTTTAGTGTTGACAACTTCATAAAATTCTCAACACATAATCAATTAAGCCAAAGCTAAAAAAAAGACTAATTCAGAAATTTGACATTAAACAATTAGTAATAATCTTCATAGAAGGAGGAAAACACAAAATAATTACACAAACAATTTCATAAGAAGAATGACGGACAAAATCAAAATGAGAAAATAATTTGATCTTTTAACAACATTGATACTAACAATGTAGATTCAAAAAGTCTTTCATGTGCATATTCAATTACAACAAAAAAGAGTGGAATTTAGTGATATTAACCATAGTTTCTTCGTTAGATTATGAAGAGGGCATACTTTCATATATGTGCAGAGATGTCTTATCAATTGAAATATAGGCTATATGTTTTTTTAGTGTTGACAACTTCATAAAATTCTCAACACATAATCAATTAAGCCAAAGCTAAAAAAAAGACTAATTAAGAAATTTGACATTAAATAATTAGTAATAATCTTCACAGAAGGAGGAAAACACAAAATAATTACACAAACAATTTCATAATAAGTATGAAAAACAAAATCAAAATGAGAAAATAATTTGATTTTTTAACGACATTGATACTAACAATGTAGATTCAAAAAGTCATTCATTTGCATATCCAATCACAGCAAAAAAGAGTGGAGCTTAGTGATATTAACCATTGTTTCTTCATTAGATTATGAAGACAGATACTTTCATATATGTCCAAAAATGGCCCATCATTGAAATATAGGCTATATGTTTTTTTAGTGTTGACAACTTCATAAAATTCTTAACACATAATCAATTAACCCAAAGTTTAAAAAAAGACTAATTAAGAAATTTGACATTAAACAATTAGTAATAATCTTCATAGAAGGAGGAAAACACAAAATAATTACACAAACAATTTCATAAGAAGTACGACGGACAAAATCAAAATGATAAAATAATTTGATCTTTTAACAACATTGATACTAAAAATGTAGATTCAAAAAGTCGTTCATGTGCATATTAAATTACAACAAAAAAGAGTGGAATTTAGTGATATTAACCATAGTTTCTTCGTTAGATTATGAGGAGGGGATACTTTTATATATGTGCAGAGATGGTTTATCAATTGAAATATAGGCTATATGTTTTCTTTAGTGTTGACAACTTCATAAAGTTCTTAACACATAATCAATTAACCCAAAGTTTAAAAAAAGACTAATTAAGAAATTTGACATTAAACAATTAGTAATAATCTTCATAGAAGGAGGAAAACACAAAATAATTACACAAACAATTTCATAAGAAGTACGACGGACAAAATCAAAATGAGAAAATAATTTGATCTTTTAACAACATTAATACTAACAATGTAGATTCAAAACGTCGTTCATGTGCATATTCAATTACAACAAAAAAGAGTGGAATTTAATGATATTAACCATAGTTTCTTCGTTAGATTATGAAGAGGGCATACTTTCATATATGTGCAGAGATGTCCTATCAATTGAAATATAGGCTATATGTTTTCTTTAGTGTTGACAACTTCATAAAGTTCTCAACACATAATCAATTAACCCAAAGCTAAAAAAAAGACTAATAAAGAAATTTGACATTAAACAATTAGTAATAATCTTCACAGAAGGAGGAAAACACAAAATAATTACACAAACAATTTCATAAGAAGTATGACGGACAAAATCAAAATGAGAAAATAATTTGATCTTTTAACAACATTGATACTAACAATGTAGATTCAAAAAGTCGTTCATATGCATATTCAATTACAACAAAAAAGAGTGGAATTTAATGATATTAACCATAGTTTCTTCGTTAGATTACGAAGAGGGCATACTTTCGTATATGTGCAGAGATGTCCTATCAATTGAAATATAGGCTATATGTTTCTTTAGTGTTGACAACTTCATAAAATTCTCAACACATAATCAATTAACCCAAAGCTAAAAAAAAGACTAATTCAGAAATTTGACATTAAATAAATAGTAATAATCTTCACAGAAGGAGGAAAACACAAAATAATTACACAAACAATTTCATAAGAAGTATGACAAACAAAATCAAAATGAGAAAATAATTTTATTTTTTAACGACATTGATACTAACAATGTAGATTCAAAAAGTCATTCATTTGCATATGTAATCACAACAAAAAAGAGTGGAACTTAGTGGTATTAACCATTGTTTCTTCATTAGATTATGAAGACAGATACTTTCATATATGTCCAAAAATGGCCCATCATTGAAATATAGGCTATATGTTTTTTTAGTGTTGACAACTTCATAAAATTCTCAACACATAATCAATTAACCTAAAGCTAAAAAAAAGACTAATTAAGAAATTTGACATTAAACAATTAGTAATAATCGTCACAGAAGGAGCAAAACACAAATTATTTACACAAACAATTTCATAAGAAGTATGCAGACAAAATCCAACTGAGAAAATAATTTGATTGTTTAACAACATTGATACTAACAATGTAGATTCAAAAAGTCGTTCATGTGCATATTCAATTACAACAAAAAAGAGTGGAATTTAGTGATATTAACCATAGTTTCTTCGTTAGATTACTAAGAGGGCATACTTTCATATATGTGCAGAGATGTCTTATCAATTGAAATATAGGCTATATGTTTTTTTAGTGTTGACAACTTCATAAAATTCTCAACACATAATCAATTAACCCAAAGCTAAAAAAAAGACTAATTCAGAAATTTGACATTAAATAAATAGTAATAATCTTCACAGAAGGAGGAAAACACAAAATAATTACACAAACAATTTCATAAGAAGTATGACAAACAAAATCAAAATGAGAAAATAATTTTATTTTTTAACGACATTGATACTAACAATGTAGATTCAAAAAGTCATTCATTTGCATATGCAATCACAACAAAAAAGAGTGGAACTTAGTGGTATTAACCATTGTTTCTTCATTAGATTATGAAGACAGATACTTTCATATATGTCCAAAAATGGCCCATCATTGAAATATAGGCTATATGTTTCTTTAGTGTTGACAACTTCATAAAATTCTGAACACATAATCAATTTACCCAAAGCTAAAAAAAAGACTAATTTAGAAATTTGACATTAAATAATTAGTAATAATCTTCACAGAAGGAGGAAAACAAAAAATAATTACACAGACAATTTCATAATAAGTATGACAAACAAAATCAAAATGAGGAAATAATTTGATTTTTTAACGACATTGATACTATCAATGTAGATTCAAAAAGTCGTTCATGTGCATATCCAATCACAACAAAAAACAGTGGAATTTAGTGTTGTTAACCATTGTTTCTTCATTAGATTATGAAGAGAGGATACTTTCATATATGTGCAGAGATGGCCCATCATTCAAATATAGGCTATATGTTTTCTTTAGTGTTGACAACTGCATAAAATTCTCAACACACAATCAATTAACCCAAAGCTAAAAAAAAGACTAATTAAGAAATTTGACATTAAACAATGAGTAATAATCTTCATAGAAGGAGGAAAACACAAAATAATTACACAAATAATTTCATAAGAAGTATGACGGACAAAATCAAAATGAGAAAATAATTTGATCTTTTAACAATATTGATACTAAAAATGTAGATTCAAAAAGTCATTCATGTGCATATCCAATCACAACAAAAAAGAGTGGAATTTAGTGGTATTAACCATTGTTTCTTCATTAGATTATGAAGAGTGGATACTTTCATATCTGTGCAGAAATGGCCCATCATTGAAATATAGGCTATATGTTTTCTTTAGTGTTGACAACTTCATAAAATTCTCAACACACAATCAATTAACCCAAAGCTAAAAAAAAGACTAATTAAGAAATTTGACATTAAACAATTAGTAATAATCTTCATAGAAGGAGGAAAACACAAAATAATTACAAAACAATTTCATAAGAAGTAAGACGGACAAAATCAAAATGAGAAAATAATTTGATCTTTTAACAACATTGATACTAACAATGTAGATTCAAAAAGTCGTTCATATGCATATTCAATTACAACAAAAAAGAGTGGAATTTAATGATATTAACCATAGTTTCTTCGTTAGATTACGAAGAGGGCATACTTTCGTATATGTGCAGAGATGTCCTATCAATTGAAATATAGGCTATATGTTTCTTTAGTGTTGACAACTTCATAAAATTCTCAACACATAATCAATTAACCCAAAGCTAAAAAAAAGACTAATTCAGAAATTTGACATTAAATAAATAGTAATAATCTTCACAGAAGGAGGAAAACACAAAATAATTACACAAACAATTTCATAAGAAGTATGACAAACAAAATCAAAATGAGAAAATAATTTTATTTTTTAACGACATTGATACTAACAATGTAGATTCAAAAAGTCATTCATTTGCATATGCAATCACAACAAAAAAGAGTGGAACTTAGTGGTATTAACCATTGTTTCTTCATTAGATTATGAAGACAGATACTTTCATATATGTCCAAAAATGGCCCATCATTGAAATATAGGCTATATGTTTCTTTAGTGTTGACAACTTCATAAAATTCTGAACACATAATCAATTTACCCAAAGCTAAAAAAAAGACTAATTTAGAAACTTGACATTAAATAATTAGTAATAATCTTCACAGAAGGAGGAAAACAAAAAATAATTACACAGACAATTTCATAATAAGTATGACAAACAAAATCAAAATGAGGAAATAATTTGATTTTTTAACGACATTGATACTATCAATGTAGATTCAAAAAGTCGTTCATGTGCATATCCAATCACAACAAAAAACAGTGGAATTTAGTGTTGTTAACCATTGTTTCTTCATTAGATTATGAAGAGAGGATACTTTCATATATGTGCAGAGATGGCCCATCATTCAAATATAGGCTATATGTTTTCTTTAGTGTTGACAACTGCATAAAATTCTCAACACACAATCAATTAACCCAAAGCTAAAAAAAAGACTAATTAAGAAATTTGACATTAAACAATGAGTAATAATCTTCATAGAAGGAGGAAAACACAAAATAATTACACAAATAATTTCATAAGAAGTATGACGGACAAAATCAAAATGAGAAAATAATTTGATCTTTTAACAATATTGATACTAAAAATGTAGATTCAAAAAGTCATTCATGTGCATATCCAATCACAACAAAAAAGAGTGGAATTTAGTGGTATTAACCATTGTTTCTTCATTAGATTATGAAGAGTGGATACTTTCATATCTGTGCAGAAATGGCCCATCATTGAAATATAGGCTATATGTTTTCTTTAGTGTTGACAACTTCATAAAATTCTCAACACACAATCAATTAACCCAAAGCTAAAAAAAAGACTAATTAAGAAATTTGACATTAAACAATTAGTAATAATCTTCATAGAAGGAGGAAAACACAAAATAATTACACAAACAATTTCATAAGAAGTAAGACGGACAAAATCAAAATGAGAAAATAATTTGATCTTTTAACAACATTGATACTAACAATGTAGATTCAAAAAGTCGTTCATATGCATATTCAATTACAACAAAAAAGAGTGGAATTTAACGATATTAACCATAGTTTCTTCGTTAGATTACGAAGAGGGCATACTTTCGTATATGTGCAGAGATGTCCTATCAATTGAAATATAGGCTATATGTTTCTTTAGTTTTGACAACTTCATAAAATTCTCAACACTTAATCAATTAACCCAAAGCTAAAAAAAAGACTAATTCAGAAATTTGACATTAAATAATTAGTAATAATCTTCACAGAAGGAGGAAAACACAAAATAATTACACAAACAATTTCATAAGAAGTATGACAAACAAAATCAAAATGAGAAAATAATTTGATTTTTTAACGACATTGATAGTAACAATGTAGATTCAAAAAGTCATTCATTTGCATATGCAATCACAACAAAAAAGAGTGGAACTTAGTGGTATTAATCATTGTTTCTTCATTAGATTATGAAGACAGATACTTTCATATATGTCCGAAAATGGCCCATCATTGAAATATAGGCTAATGTTTTTTTAGTGTTGACAACTTCATAAAATTCTCAACGCATAATCAATTAACCCAAAGTTAAAAAAAAGACTAATTAAGAAATTTGACATTAAACAATTAGTAATAATCTTCACAGAAGGAGGAAAACACAAAATAATTACACAAACAATTTCATAAGAAGTATGACAGGCAAAATCAAAATGAGAAAATAATTTGATTTTTTAACAATATTGATACTAATAATGTAGATTCAAAAAGTCATTCATGTGCATATTCAATCACAACAAAAAAGAGTGGAATTTAGTGCTATTAACCATTGTTTCTTCATTAAATTATGAAGAGAGGATACTTTCTTATCTGTGTAGATATGGGCCATCAATGAAATATAGACTATATGTTTTTTTTAGTGTTGACAACTTCATAAAATTCTCAACACATAATCGAATAACCCAAAGCTAAAACAAGACTAATAAAGAAAATTGACGTTAAACAATTAGTAATAATCATCACAGAAGGAGGAAAACAAAAAATAATTACACAAACAATTTCATAAGAAGTATGACGGACAAAATCAAAATGAGAAAATAATTTGATTTTTTAACAACATGGATTATAACAATGTAGATTCAAAAAGTCGTTCATGTGCATATTCAATTACAACAAAAAAGAGTGGAATTTAGAGATATTAACTATAATTTCTTCATTAGATTATGAAGAGAGGATACTTTCATATCTGTGCAGAAATGGCCCACCATTGAAATATAGGCTATATGTTTTCCTTAGTAATGACAACCTCATAAAATTCTCAACACATAATCAATTAACCCAAAGCTAAAAAAAAAGACTAATGAAGAAATTTGACATTAAATAATTAGTAATAATCTTAGCAGAAGGAGGAAAACACAAAAGAATTACACAAACAATTTCATAAGAAGTAAGACGGACAAAATCAAAATGAGAAAATAATTTGATCTTTTAACAATATTGATACTAAAAATGTAGATTCAAAAAGTCATTCATGTGCATATCCAATCACAACAAAAAAGAGTGGAATTTAGTGGTATTAACCAGTGTTTCTTCATTAGATTATGAAGAGTGGATACTTTCATATCTGTGCAGAGATGGCCCATCATTGAAATATAGGCTATATGTTTTCTTTAGTGTTGACAACTTCATAAAATTCTCAACACACAATCAATTAACCCAAAGCTAAAAAAAAGACTAATTAAGAAATTTGACATTAAACAATTAGTAATAATCTTCATCGAAGGAGGAAAACACAAAATAATTACACAAACAATTTCATAAGAAGTATGACGGACAAATTCAAAATGAGAAAATAATTTTGATCTTTTAACAACATTGATACTAACAATGTAGATTCAAAAAGTCGTTCATGTGCATATTCAATTACAACAAAAAAGAGTTGAATTTAATGATATTAACCATAGTTTCTTCGTTAGATTACGAAGAGGGCATACTTTCATATATGTGCAAAGATGTCCTATCAATTGAAATATACGCTATATGTTTCTTTAGTTTTGACAACTTCATAAAATTCTCAACACTTAATCAATTAACCCAAAGCTAAAAAAAAGACTAATAAAGAAAATTGACGTTAAACAATTAGTAATAATCATCACAGAAGGAGGAAAACAAAAAATAATTACACAAACAATTTCATAAGAAGTATGACGGACAAAATCAAAATGAGAAAATAATTTGATTTTTTAACAACATTGATTAAAACAATGTAGATTCAAAAAGTCGTTCATGTGCATATTCAATTACAACAAAAAAGAGTGGAATTTAGAGATATTATCTATAATTTCTTTATTAAATTATGAAGAGAGGATACTTTCATATCTGTGCAGAAATGGCCCACCATTGAAATATAGGCTATATGTTTTCCTTAGTAATGACAACTTCATAAAATTCTCAACACATAATCAATTAACCCAAAGCTAAAAAAAAAGACTAATGAAGAAATTTGACATTAAATAATTAGTAATAATCTTAACAGAAGGAGGAAAACACAAAAGAATTACACAAACATTTTCATAAGAAGTAAGACGGAAAAAATCAAAATGAGAAAATAATTTGATCTTTTAACAATATTGATACTAAAAATGTAGATTCAAAAAGTCATTCATGTGCATATCCAATCACAACAAAAAAGAGTGGAATTTAGTGGTATTAACCATTGTTTCTTCATTAGATTATGAAGAGTGGATACTTTCATATCTGTGCAGAAATGGCCCATCGTTGAAATATAGGCTATATATTTTCTTTAGTGTTGACAACTTCATAAAATTCTCAACACACAATCAATTAACCCAAAGCTAAAAAAAAGACTAATTAAGAAATTTGACATTAAACAATTAGTAATAATCTTCATAGAAGGAGGAAAACACAAAATAATTACACAAACAATTTCATAAGAAGTATGACGGACAAAATCAAAATGAGAAAATAATTTGATCTTTTAACAACATTGATACTAACAATGTAGATTCAAAAAGTCTTTCATGTGCATATTCAATTACAACAAAAAAGAGTGGAATTTAATGATATTAACCATAGTTTCTTCGTTAGATTACGAAGAGGGCATATTTTCATATATGTGCAGAGATGTCCTATCAATTGAAATATAGGCTATATGTTTCTTTAGTTTTGACAACTTCATAAAATTCTCAACACTTAATCAATTAACCCAAAGCTAAAAAAAAGACTAATTCAGAAATTTGACATTAAATAATTAGTAATAATCTTCACAGAAGGAGGAAAACACAAAATAATTACACAAACAATTTCATAATAAGTATGAAAAACAAAATCAAAATGAGAAAATAATTTGATTTTTTAACGACATTGATACTAACAATGTAGATTCAAAAAGTCATTCATTTGCATATCCAATCACAGCAAAAAAGAGTGGAACTTAGTGATATTAACCATTGTTTCTTCATTAGATTATGAAGACAAATACTTTCATATATGTCCAAAAATGGTCCGTCATTGAAATATAGGCTATATGTTTTTTTAGTGTTGACAACTTCATAAAATTCTGAACACATAATCAATTAACCCAAAGTTAAAAAAAAAGACTAATTAAGAAATTTGACATTAAACAATTATTAATAATCTTCATAGAAGGAGGAAAACACAAAAGAATTACACAAACAATTTCATAAGAAGTATGACGGACAAAATCAAAATGAGAAAATAATTTGATCTTTTAACAACATTGATACTAACAATGTAGATTCAAAAAGTCGTTCATGTGCATATTCAATTACAACCAAAAAGAGTGGAATTTAGTGATATTAACCATAGTTTCTTCGTTAGATTATGAAGAGGGGATACTTTCATATATGTGCAGAGATGGTTTACCAATTTAAATATAGGCTATATGTTTTCTTTAGTGTTGACAACTTCATAAAGTTCTCAACACATAATCAATTAACCCAAAGCTAAAAAAAAGACTAATAAAGAAATTTGACATTAAACAATTAGTAATAATCTTCACAGAAGGAGGAAAACACAAAATAATTACACAAACAATTTCATAAGAAGTTTGACGGACAAAATCAAAATGAGAAAATAATTTGATTTTTTAACAACATTGATACTAACAATGTAGATTCAAAAAGTCGTTCATGTGCATATTCAATTACAACAAAAAAGAGTGGAATTTAGTGATATTAACCATAATTTCTTCGTTAGGTTATGAGGAGGGCTTCATATATGTGCAGAGATGTCTTATCAATTGAAATATAGGCTATATGTTTTTTTAGTGGTGACAACTTCATAAAATTCTCAACACATAATCAATTACAAAGCTAAAAAAAAGACTAATTCAGAAATTTGACATTAAATAATTAGTAATAATCTTCAGAGAAGGACGAAAACACAAAATAATTACACAAACAATTTCATAAGAAGTATGACAAACAAAATCAAAATGAGAAAAAAATTTGATTTTTTAACGACATTGATACTAACAATGTAGATTCAAAAAGTTATTCATTTGCATATGCAATCACAACAAAAAAGAGTGGAACTTAGTGGTATGAACCATTGTTTCTTCATTAGATTATGAAGACAGATACTTTCATATATGTCCAAAAATGGCCCATCATTGAAATATAGGCTATATGTTTTTTTTAGTGTTGACAACTTGATAAAATTCTCAACGCATAATCAATTAACCCAAAGTTAAAAAAAAGACTAATTAAGAAATTTGACATTAAACAATTAGTAATAATCTTCATAGAAGGAGGAAAACACAAAATAATTACACAAACAATTTCATAAGAAGTATGACAGGCAAAATCAAAATGAGAAAATAATTTGATTTTTTAACAATATTGATACTAATAATGTAGATTCAAAAAGTCATTCATGTGCATATCCAATCACAACAAAAAAGAGTGGAATTTAGTGCTCTTAACCATTGTTTCTTCATTAAATTATGAAGAGAGGATACTTTCATATCTGTGCAGAGATGGGCCATAATTGAAATATAAACTATATGTTTTTTTTAGTGTTGACAACTTCATAAAATTCTCAACACATAATCAAATAACCCAAAGCTAAAAAAAGACTAATAAAGAAAATTGACATTAAACAATTAGTAATAATCATCACAGAAGGAGGAAAACAAAAAATAATTACACAAACAATTTCATAAGAAGTATGACGGACAAAATCAAAATGAGAAAATAATTTGATTTTTTAACAACATTGATTCTAACAATGTAGATTCAAAAAGTCGTTCATGTGCATATTCAATTACAACAAAAAAGAGTGGAATTTAGTGATATTAACCATAGTTTCTTCATTAGATTATGAAGAGAGGATACCTTCATATCTGTGCAGAAATGGCCCATCATTGAAATATAGGCTATATGTTTTCTTTAGTAATGACAACTTCATAAAATTCTCAACACATAATCAATTAACCCAAAGCTAAAAAAAAAAGACTAATGAAGAAATTTGACAATAAATAATTAGTAATAATCTTAAGAGAAGGAGGAAAACACAAAAGAATTAGACAAACAATTTCATAAGAAGTAAGACGGACAAAATCAAAATGAGAAAATAATTTGATCCTTTAACAATATTGATACTAAAAATGTAGATTCAAAAAGTCATTCATGTGCATATCCAATCACAACAAAAAAGAGTGGAATTTAGTGGTATTAACCATTGTTTCTTCATTAGATTATGAAGAGTGGATACTTTCATATCTGTGCAGAAATGGCCGATCATTGAAATATAGGCTATATGTTTTCTTTAGTGTTGACAACTTCATAAAATTCTCAACACACAATCAATTAACCCAAAACTAAAAAAAAGACTAATTAAGAAATTTGACATTAAACAATTAGTAATAATCTTCATAGAAGGAGGAAAACACAAAATAATTACACAAACAATTTCATAAGAAGTATGACGGACAAAATCAAAATGAGAAAATAATTTGATATTTTAACAACATTGATACTAACAATGTAGATTCAAAAAGTCGTTCATGTGCATATCCAATCACAACAAAAAAGAGTGGAATTTAGTGCTGTTAACCATTGTTTCTTCATTAGATTATGAAGAGAGGATACTTTCATATATGTGCAGAGATGGCCCATGATTCAAATATAAACTATATGTCTTTTTTAGTGTTGACAACTTCATAAAATTCTCAACACATAATCAATTAACCCAAAGCTAAAAAAAGACTAATTAAGAAATTTGACATTAAACAATTAGTAATAATCTTCATAGAAGGAGGAAAACACAAAATAATTACACAAACAATTTCATAAGAAGTACGACGGACAAAATCAAAATGAGAAAATAATTTGATCTTTTAACAACATTGATACTAAAAATGTAGATTCAAAAAGTCGTTCATGTGCATATTAAATTACAACAAAAAAGAGTGGAATTTAGTGATATTAACCATAGTTTCTTCGTTAGATTATGAGGAGGGGATACTTTTATATATGTGCAGAGATGGTTTATCAGTTGAAATATAGGCTATATGTTTTGTTTAGTGTTGACAACTTCATAAAGTTCTCAACACATAATCAATTAACCCAAAGCTAAAAAAAAGACTAATAAAGAAATTTGACATTAAACAATTAGTAATAATCTTCACAGAAGGAGGAAAACACAAAATAATTACACAAACAATTTCATAAGAAGTATGACGGACAAAATTAAAATGAGAAAATAATTTGATTTTTTAACAACATTGATACTAACAATGTAGATTCAAAAAGTCTTTCATGTGCATATTCAATTACAACAAAAAAGAGTGGAATTTAGTGATATTAACCATAGTTTCTTCGTTAGATTATGAAGAGGGCATACTTTCATATATGTGCAGAGATGTCTTATCAATTGAAATATAGGCTATATGTTTTTTTAGTGTTGACAACTTCATAAAATTCTCAACACATAATCAATTAAGCCAAAGCTAAAAAAAAGACTAATTCAGAAATTTGACATTAAACAATTAGTAATAATCTTCATAGAAGGAGGAAAACACAAAATAATTACACAAACAATTTCATAAGAAGAATGACGGACAAAATCAAAATGAGAAAATAATTTGATCTTTTAACAACATTGATACTAACAATGTAGATTCAAAAAGTCTTTCATGTGCATATTCAATTACAACAAAAAAGAGTGGAATTTAGTGATATTAACTATAGTTTCTTCGTTAGATTATGAAGAGGGCATACTTTCATATATGTGCAGAGATGTCTTATCAATTGAAATATAGGCTATATGTTTTTTTAGTGTTGACAACTTCATAAAATTCTCAACACATAATCAATTAAGCCAAAGCTAAAAAAAAGACTAATTAAGAAATTTGACATTAAATAATTAGTAATAATCTTCACAGAAGGAGGAAAACACAAAATAATTACACAAACAATTTCATAATAAGTATGAAAAACAAAATCAAAATGAGAAAATAATTTGATTTTTTAACGACATTGATACTAACAATGTAGATTCAAAAAGTCATTCATTTGCATATCCAATCACAGCAAAAAAGAGTGGAGCTTAGTGATATTAACCATTGTTTCTTCATTAGATTATGAAGACAGATACTTTCATATATGTCCAAAAATGGCCCATCATTGAAATATAGGCTATATGTTTTTTTAGTGTTGACAACTTCATAAAATTCTTAACACATAATCAATTAACCCAAAGTTAAAAAAAAGACTAATTAAGAAATTTGACATTAAACAATTAGTAATAATCTTCATAGAAGGAGGAAAACACAAAATAATTACACAAACAATTTCATAAGAAGTACGACGGACAAAATCAAAATGATAAAATAATTTGATCTTTTAACAACATTGATACTAAAAATGTAGATTCAAAAAGTCGTTCATGTGCATATTAAATTACAACAAAAAAGAGTGGAATTTAGTGATATTAACCATAGTTTCTTCGTTAGATTATGAGGAGGGGATACTTTTATATATGTGCAGAGATGGTTTATCAATTGAAATATAGGCTATATGTTTTCTTTAGTGTTGACAACTTCATAAAGTTCTCAACACATAATCAATTAACCCAAAGCTAAAAAAAAGACTAATAAAGAAATTTGACATTAAACAATTAGTAATAATCTTCACAGAAGAAGGAAAACACAAAATAATTACACAAACAATTTCATAAGAAGTATGACGGACAAAATTAAAATGAGAAAATAATTTGATTTTTTAACAACATTGATACTAACAATGTAGATTCAAAAAGTTGTTCATGTGCATATTCAATTACAACAAAAAAGAGTGGAATTTAGTGATATTAACCATAGTTTCTTCGTTAGATTATGAAGAGGGCATACTTTCATATATGTGTAGAGATGTCTTATCAATTGAAATATAGGCTATATGTTTTTGTAGTGTTGACAACTTCATAAAACTCTCAACACATAATCAATTAACCCAAAGCTAAAAAAAAGACTAATTCAGAAATTTGACATTAAACAATTAGTAATAATCTTCATAGAAGGAGGAAAACACAAAATAATTACACAAACAATTTCATAAGAAGAATGACGGACAAAATCAAAATGAGAAAATAATTTGATCTTTTAACAACATTGATACTAACAATGTAGATTCAAAAAGTCGTTCATGTGCATATTCAATTACAACAAAAAAGAGTGGAATTTAGTGATATTAACCATAGTTTCTTCGTTAGATTATGAAGAGGGCATACTTTCATATATGTGCAGAGATGTCTTATCAATTGAAATATAGGCTATATGTTTTTTTAGTGTGGACAACTTCATAAAATTCTCAACACATAATCAATTAACCCAAAGCTAAAAAAGAGACTAATTCAGAAATTTGACATTAAATAAATAGTAATAATCTTCACAGAAGGAGGAAAACACAAAATAATTACACAAACAATTTCATAAGAAGTATGACAAACAAAATCAAAATGAGAAAATAATTTTATTTTTTAACGACATTGATACTAACAATGTAGATTCAAAAAGTCATTCATTTGCATATGTAATCACAACAAAAAAGAGTGGAACTTAGTGGTATTAACCATTGTTTCTTCATTAGATTATGAAGACAAATACTTTCATATATGTCCAAAAATGGCCCATCATTGAAATATAGGCTATATGTTTTTTTAGTGTTGACAACTTCATAAAATTCTCAACACATAATCAATTAACCTAAAGCTAAAAAAAAGACTAATTAAGAAATTTGACATTAAACAATTAGTAATAATCGTCACAGAAGGAGCAAAACACAAATTATTTACACAAACAATTTCATAAGAAGTATGCAGACAAAATCCAACTGAGAAAATAATTTGATTGTTTAACAACATTGATACTAACAATGTAGATTCAAAAAGTCGTTCATGTGCATATTCAATTACAACAAAAAAGAGTGGAATTTAGTGATATTAACCATAGTTTCTTCGTTAGATTACTAAGAGGGCATACTTTCATATATGTGCAGAGATGTCTTATCAATTGAAATATAGGCTATATGTTTTTTTAGTGTTGACAACTTCATAAAATTCTCAACACATAATCAATTAACCCAAAGCTAAAAAAAAGACTAATTCAGAAATTTGACATTAAATAAATAGTAATAATCTTCACAGAAGGAGGAAAACACAAAATAATTACACAAACAATTTCATAAGAAGTATGACAAACAAAATCAAAATGAGAAAATAATTTGATTTTTTAACGACATTGATACTAACAATGTAGATTCAAAAAGTCATTCATTTGCATATGCAATCACAACAAAAAAGAGTGGAACTTAGTGGTATTAACCATTGTTTCTTCATTAGATTATGAAGACAGATACTTTCATATATGTCCAAAAATGGCCCATCATTGAAATATAGGCTATATGTTTCTTTAGTGTTGACAACTTCATAAAATTCTGAACACATAATCAATTTACCCAAAGCTAAAAAAAAGACTAATTTAGAAATTTGACATTAAATAATTAGTAATAATCTTCACAGAAGGAGGAAAACAAAAAATAATTACACAGACAATTTAATAATAAGTATGACAAACAAAATCAAAATGAGGAAATAATTTGATTTTTTAACGACATTGATACTATCAATGTAGATTCAAAAAGTCGTTCATGTGCATATCCAATCACAACAAAAAAGAGTGGAATTTAGTGTTGTTAACCATTGTTTCTTCATTAGATTATGAAGAGAGGATACTTTCATATATGTGCAGAGATGGCCCATCATTCAAATATAGGCTATATGTTTTCTTTAGTGTTGACAACTGCATAAAATTCTCAACACACAATCAATTAACCCAAAGCTAAAAAAAAGACTAATTAAGAAATTTGACATTAAACAATGAGTAATAATCTTCATAGAAGGAGGAAAACACAAAATAATTACACAAATAATTTCATAAGAAGTATGACGGACAAAATCAAAATGAGAAAATAATTTGATCTTTTAACAACATTGATACTAACAATGTAGATTCAAAACGTCGTTCATGTGCATATTCAATTACAACAAAAAAGAGTGGAATTTAATGATATTAACCATAGTTTCTTCGTTAGATTATGAAGAGGGCATACTTTCATATATGTGCAGAGATGTCCTATCAATTGAAATATAGGCTATATGTTTTCTTTAGTGTTGACAACTTCATAAAGTTCTCAACACATAATCAATTAACCCAAAGCTAAAAAAAAGACTAATAAAGAAATTTGACATTAAACAATTAGTAATAATCTTCACAGAAGGAGGAAAACACAAAATAATTACACAAACAATTTCATAAGAAGTATGACGGACAAAATCAAAATGAGAAAATAATTTGATTTTTGAACAACATTGATACTAACAATGTAGATTCAAAAAGTCGTTCATGTGCATATTCAATTACGACAAAAAAGAGTGGAATTTAGTGATATTAACCATAGTTTCTTCGTTAGATTATGAAGAGGGCATACTTTCATATATGTGCAGAGATGTCTTATCAATTCAAATATAGGCTATATGTTTTTTTAGTGTTGACAACTTCATAAAATTCTCAACACATAATCAATTAACCCAAAGCTAAAAAAAAGACTAATTCAGAAATTTGACATTAAATAAATAGTAATAATCTTCACAGAAGGAGGAAAACACAAAATAATTACACAAACAATTTCATAAGAAGTATGACAAACAAAATCAAAATGAGAAAATAATTTTATTTTTTAACGACATTGATACTAACAATGTAGATTCAAAAAGTCATTCATTTGCATATGTAATCACAACAAAAAAGAGTGGAACTTAGTGGTATTAACCATTGTTTCTTCATTAGATTATGAAGACAGATACTTTCATATATGTCCAAAAATGGCCCATCATTGAAATATAGGCTATATGTTTTTTTAGTGTTGACAACTTCATAAAATTCTCAACACATAATCAATTAACCTAAAGCTAAAAAAAAGACTAATTAAGAAATTTGACATTAAACAATTAGTAATAATCGTCACAGAAGGAGCAAAACACAAATTATTTACACAAACAATTTCATAAGAAGTATGCAGACAAAATCCAACTGAGAAAATAATTTGATTGTTTAACAACATTGATACTAACAATGTAGATTCAAAAAGTCGTTCATGTGCATATTCAATTACAACAAAAAAGAGTGGAATTTAGTGATATTAACCATAGTTTCTTCGTTAGATTACTAAGAGGGCATACTTTCATATATGTGCAGAGATGTCTTATCAATTGAAATATAGGCTATATGTTTTTTTAGTGTTGACAACTTCATAAAATTCTTAACACATAATCGATTAACCCAAAGCTAAAAAAAAGACTAATTCAGAAATTTGACATTAAATATATAGTAATAATCTTCACAGAAGGAGGAAAACACAAAATAATTACACAAACAATTTCATAAGAAGTATGACAAACAAAATCAAAATGAGAAAATAGTTTTATTTTTTAACGACATCGATACTAACAATGTAGATTCAAAAAGTCATTCATTTGCATATGCAATCATAACAAAAAAGAGTGGAACTTAATGGTATTAACCATTGTTTCTTCATTAGATTATGAAGACAGATACTTTCATATATGTCCGAAAATGGCCCATGATTGAAATATAGGCTATATGTTTTTTTAGTGTTGACAACTTCATAAAATTCTCAACACATAATCAATTAACCCAAAGTTAAAAAAAAGACTAATTAAGAAATTTGACATTAAACAATTAGTAATAATATTCATAGAAGGAGGAAAACACAAAATAATTACACAAACAATTTCATAAGAAGTATGACAAACAAAATCAAAATGAGAAAATAATTTGATTTTTTAACAATACTGATACTAATAATGTAGATTCAAAAAGTCATTCATGTGCGCATATCCAATCACAACAAAAAAGAGTGGAATTTAGTGCTATTAACCATTGTTTCTTCATTAGATTATGCAGAGAGGATACTTTCATATCTGTGCAGAGATGGCCCATCATTGAAATATAGACTATATGTTTTTTTTAGTGTTGACAACTTCATAAAATTCTCAACACATAATCAATTAACCCAAAGCCAAAAAAAAAAGACTAATTAAGAAATTTGACATTAAATAATTAGTAATAATCTTAACAGAAGGAGGAAAACACAAAATAATTACATCAACAATTTCATAAGAAGTAAGATGGACAAAATCAAAATGAGAAAATAATTTGATTTTTAACAATATTGATACTAAAAATGTAGATTCAAAAAGTCATTCATGTGCATATCTAATCACAACAAAAAAGAGTGGAATTTAGTGGTATTAACCATTGTTTCTTCATTAGATTATGAAGAGTGGATACTTTCATATCTGTGCGGAAATGACCCATCATTGAAATATAGGCTATATGTTTTTTTTAGTGTTGACAACTTCATAAAATTCTCAACACATAATCAAATAACCCAAAGCTAAAAAAAAAAAGACTAATTAAGAAATTTGACATTAAACAATTAGTAATAATCTTCATAGAAGGAGGAAAACACAAAATAATTACACAAACAATTTCATAAGAAGTATGACAAACAAAATCAGAATGAGAAAATAATTCTATTTTTTAATGACATTGATACTAACAATGTAGATTCAAAAATCCGTTCATGTGCATATTCAATTACAACAAAAAAGAGTGGAATTTAGTGGTATTAACCATTGTTTCTTCATTAGATTATGAAGAGGGGATACTTTCATATATATGTGTAGAGATGGCTTATCAATTGAAATATGGGCTATATGTTTTTTTTTGTTGACAACTTCATAAAATTCTCAACACATAATCAATTAACCCAAATCTAAAAAATAGACTAATTCAGAAATTTGAGATTAAACAATTAATAATAATCTTCACTGAAGGAGGAAACCACAAAATAAATAGAAAAACAATTTTATAAGAAGTATGACGAACAAAATCAAAATGAGAAAATAATTTGATTGTTTAACAACTTTGATACTAACAATGAAGATTCAAAAAGTCGTTCATGTGCATATTCAATTACAACAAAAAAGAGTGGAATTTAGTGATATTAACCATAGTTTCTTCGTTAGATTATGAACAGGGCATACTTTAATATATGTGCAGAGATGTCTTATCAATTGAAATATAGGCTATATGTTTCTTTATTGTTGACAACTTCATAAAATTCTCAACACATAATCAATTAACCCAAAGCTAAAAAAAAGACTAATTCAGAAATTTGACATTAAATAATTAGTAAAAAGCTTCACAGAAGGAGGAAAACACAAAATAATTACACAGACAATTTCATAATAAGTATGACAAACAAAATCAAAATGAGAAAATAATTTGATTTTTTAACGACATTGATACTAAAAATGTAGATTCAAAAAGTCATTCATGCGCATATCAAATTACAACAAAAAAGAGTGGAACTTAGAGGTATTAACCATTGTTTCTTCATTAGATTATGAAGAGTGGATACTTTCATATCTGTGCGGAAATGGCCCATCATTGAAATATAGGCTATATGTTTTGTTTAGTGTTGACAACTTCATAAAATTCTCAACACATAATCAAATAACCAAAGCTAAAAAAAAGACCAATAAAGAAATTTGACATTAAACAATTAGTAATAATCTTCACAGAAGGAGGAAAACACAAAACAATTACACAAACAATTTCATAAGAAGTATGACGGACAAAATCAAAATGAGAAAATAATTTGATTTTTAACAACATGGATACTAACAATGTACATTCAAAACGTCGTTCATTTGCATATTCAATTACAACAAAAAAGAGTGGAATTTAGTGTTATTAACCATTGTTTCTTCGTTAGATTATGAAGAGAGGATACTTTCATATCTGTGCAGAGATGACCTATGAATTGAAATATAGGCTATATGTTTTTTTAGTGTTGACAACTTCATAAAATTCTCAACACATAATCAATTAACCCAAAGCTAAAAAAAAGACTAATTCAGAAATTTGACATTAAATAATTAGTAATAATCTTCGCAGAAGGAGGAAAACACAAAATAATTACACAAACAATTTAATAAGAAGTATGACTAACAAAATCAAAATCAGAAAATAATTTGATTTTTTAACAACCTTGATACTAAAAATGTAGATTCAAAAAGTCATTCATTTGCATAACCAATCAAAGCAAAAAAGAGTGGAACGTAGTGGTATTAACCATTGTTTCTTCATTAGATTATGAAGACAGATACTTTCATATATGTCCAAAAATGGCCCATCATTGAAATATAGGCTATATGTTTTCTTTAGTGTTGACAACTTCATAAAATTCTCAACACATAATCAAGTAACCCAAAGCTAAAAAAAAGACTAATTAAGAAATTTGACATTAAAAAATTAGTAATAATCTTCACCGAAGGACCAAAACACAAAATAATTACACAAACAATTTCATAAGAAGTATGACAAACAAAATCAAAATGAGAAAATAATTTGATTTTTTAACAATATTGATACTAATAATGTAGATTCAAAAAGTCATTCATGTGTATATCCAATCACAAGAAAAAAGAGTGGAATTTAGTGCTATTAACCATTGTTTCTTCATTAGATTATGAAGAGAGGATACATTCATATCTGTGCAGAGATGGCCCATCATTGAAATATAGACTATATGTCTTTTTTAGTGTTGACAACTTCATAAAATTCTCAACACATAATCAAATAACCCAAAGCTAAAAAAAAAGACTAATTAAGAAATTTGACATTAAACAATTAGTAATAATCTTCACAGAAGGAGGAAAACACAAAATAATTACACAAACAATTTCATAAGAAGTATGACGGACAAAATCAAAATGAGAAAATAATTTGATTTTTAACAACATGGATACTAACAATGTAGATTCAAAAAGTTGTTCATGTGCATATTCAATTACAACAAAAAAGAGTGGAATTTAGTGATATTAACCATAGTTTCTTCGTTAGATTATGAAAAGGGCATACTTTCATATATGTGCAGAGATGTCTTATCAATTGAAATATAGGCTATATGTTTCTTTAGTATTGACAACTTCATAAAATTCTGAACACATAATCAATTAACCCAAAGCTAAAAAAAAAACTAATTCAGATATTTGTCATTAAATAATTAGTAATAATCTTCACAGAAGGAGGAAAACACAAAATAATTACACAAACAGTTTCATAATAAGTATGACAGACAAAATCAAAATGAGAAAATAATTTGATTTTTTAACGACATTGATACTAACAATGTATATTCAAAAAGTCATTCATTTGCATATCCAATCACAACAAAAAAGAGTGGAACTTAGTGGTATTAACCATTGTTTCTTCATTAGATTATGAAGACAGATACTTTCATATATGTCCAAAAATGGGCCATCATTGAAATATAGGCTATATGTTTTTTTAGTGTTGACAACTTCATAAAATTCTCAACACATAATCAATTAACCCAAAGTTAAAAAAAAAGACTAATTGATGAAGGATTGACCCCAACCAAGGATGAAGGCACATGCTTAAGAAGACTAAGCATGTTTAGAAAGGAAGTTCATTAATCCTTCATCCCTTTCATTTGTGTTTGTTATTTTTGATTCCCTAAGTTGACTTAGTTGAATCAACTTTACTTGACTTGTTGACCTTTGACTAGGTTTGACTTGTTGACTATAGTTGACTTGACTTAAGCCAACATGCTAATCTATGTTTATTTGCTTTGTAGGTTAATTAGGAGTAAGAAAGCAATGCTAGGTGGCGCATGGTGATTGGGGAGCATAAATGATGTGGAGGAGAGAGTAAAGCAAAGGCATAAAGCATAAAGTAAAAGGCATAAAACAAGTGTACCTATGTACCTTTGGTCTCCTTTGTTTTTTGCACACTTTGGCCACATTTTGGAGACATATGAGACACATTCTTTGTCTCCTTTTGTGCTAGAACGAAATTAGCCTTGCACACACCATAGTTAGCTCTTTTGTCTCTCATTTTTTGTAACCTTATTTGACCTAGTTTCTAGAAGCTAGGGTTAGGTTTTTGTAGAGACATCCTTAGGTATCTTTTATTTGCTTAGAGGCCCCTAAACTCTTCTATATAAGGGGTGCTCCTAGACATGTAAAAGGGTTGAACATTTTGAAGTAAAAACACTCTTGTGTCTCAACCATTTGTGAGAGTTTCCTCCCTTGGGAGTGAATACTTTTAAGCCTTATCTTGCATAGCAAGTGGCGGCACACATCCACTCATCTTCAAGGTTGCCATGGCTTCTAGCCTAGCCTTGTAGTGGCGTGCTTCTCACATTTTTACCATTTCTTTCCTTTCCATTTTATGGTTTCTTCTTCCTTTAATTGTTCTTTGTTTTCTATGATTTATGTGCTTTCCATTTCCTTTTCCTTTTGAATCAATCCATCATCTTCTTCTCTTGAGCTTTGTGAAAGGAACCTTCACATCTAGATAGCTTGCTATCTTAATGTCCAGTGGGGATTTCACTTAGCTTTCTTAATCAACTCTCACCATATTCAATAATCTTAAAAAGGAACAAGATAATCCTTCATCATTTGGTATCTAGAGCCTAGGTTATCTTGAATATGGTGTTTTTCATGTGCTAATCTTGTCTTGTTGTAGCTATCTTTGTATGGTTCAAATCCACTTCCATTGCACACAAAAATAATGCTTGCAGAAACTGTTCACGATTTTAAAAGATTAAACTGCACCTGCTCAGTGATCCAAAAATTACGTTCTTGATGTCAAAAGAAAGCTCTGTTAGTCTAGTTTCTAAAAAAAAAAAGAACCAATGCATTTGGAGTTCTGTGGAGAGAGTTATGATCAAATGAGTGAGCAAAGGTCAGAGCTGCCGAGAATACGAAAAACAACGTTTTCAGGTTATGTTGTGGCAATTTTGGCTTCGGTTTTGTGACTCTTTTGCTCCTAAATGTGGTTGGATAACATGTCTCAAATCCATGAGTTTAAATGCATGATAGCTACATGTTTGTGTCTTTGTGTATGTCATGTTGAGTCTTTAAATGTGTCTAACTTTTGCTTGAGTCATATGTCATATGCTTCTTTGAGTTTTCTTATTCTTGTTTCTAAGTATTTGAGCTATTGCATGAGATATATGCCTTTTGTTGTAGCATGCTCCTTGAAATCGATTTTGACCTAATTTTTAAGGAACTAAGTGTTCAAGACACCCTAAAATATCCTTCTCATCATCTTAAGTACCTAGTTTTGAAAAGAAAAATTATTTTCATGACCAAAAACAGTTTGGCCGAGAGCTAATGTGTTGCTTGGTGAATCCATTTGGCCATTTTTACTAGGTGTTATGCTACCAAATTTTATACTTGGATTTTGGGTGATATTGGCAAATTAGTTCCATGCTTTAACTTGGTTATGATCTTTCTTGGTGTATGCATAATTTGAGGTATAATCTTGGCTTGTTCAAATGCTTTCCATAGAGTCTTTAAAAGTGTTTTTCATTGCTTTAGTCTTGTTCAAGTTTTGTCTTTAAAACAAAATTTCCTTAGAAGTTAAACTTTCTTCTTTTTGTGCTTTTCTTGCTTGTTACTAGGTGTTCTTGTTTTGTTTTAGTAGTTTTCTTTTCTTGAAACTCTTGGGGTGTTGTGGCCGAATCACTTGTCTTGCATTTGAAAGGTTTTGAACAAGTTTTTAAAAGTGTTTGCTTCACTCCTTTGGTGGATTTTGAGTGCTAGCCTTGCCTTGTTACTTTGGGAGAGTGATCTAAACACTTGGGTTACATTTTGGGTTGGATTTGGTCTCGGTTTTCATGTTGTCTAACCTCTAATCCATTTATTTTGTCTCGAATTTGAGTGTTTTTGTTGTAGGAATCATGGCAAGTTCATCAAATGCACCTACACCAAACAAAAACAATACATTGATGAGATTGCTTCGGGATTTGGAGTTGTCTAGGAAGGAGGCCTTTGAACAATTGAGAAAAGACAAGGAGCAAAGTGACCTAAGAATCCAAGAGCACATTCAAAGGCTTGAAGCTAAAGAGCAAGAAAGAGAGGCTAGGAAAAGAGAGCATTCTAGGCGCAACCCATCACAAGAGAAGCAAACTCCAAAGATTCCTAAGTTCTATGGAGGAAGTGATCCCAAAATCTTCCTTGATTGGGAAGCTAAAGTTGATCAAATTTTCAATGAAAATCATGTAAAGGATCAAGCACAAGTTGATCTAGTAGTTTTAGGATTTTTGGAGTATGCCAATACTTGGTGGCATAAAGTTTGTAAGAATTATGACCAAGGGCCACCCGCGGCTTCTTGGATGGACATTAAAACTCTTATGCGCGCTAGATTTGTTCCTCCCTCCTATAGGAAGGAACTTCTTTTGAAGCTCCAAAGGCTTCACCAAGGTTCTATGAGTGTGAGTGAGTACTTTAAAGAATTAGAGTCTCAAATGCATAGGGTTGAAATAAAAGAAACTAACAAAGAGAAAATAAAAAGATTTGTGAGTGGTCTTAGGAGAGACATAAAAGACCAAGTAGAGTTGTATGAGTACTCCACTCTTGAAAATGTTTTCACACTTGCCCTTGAGATTGAAATTCAATTGAAAAGAAAAAGAAGGGCAAAGAAGAGTTACTCACCCAACCACTACTTTAGTCACTCATGGAAGGGAAAGGATAAAAAGAAACATGATAAGTTCCCTTCTAACTCTCATCAAGAACCACCAAGTAAAAGTAAGTCACCAAGTGATCACATTCACCATTCCACTTCTCAAAGATCAAATTCCATTAAATGTTTTAAATGTTTGGGTTATAATCACATTGCTTTAAATTTCCCAACCAAAAGGACCATGATCTTAAAGAAGAGTAATGATGTTGAAAGTGAACACTCATCTCCCTATTCTCTTTCAAAAGAATCTTCTTCCACTAGTAAAACTAAATTTTTTGAGAAAGACCCTATGTTATTAAGGCGCATGATAGGTCAAGATCAAAGTGAGCTTGAGCCAACTCAAAGAGAAAACATTTTTCAATCTAGATGCAAAATTAACAAATGGGTTTGCTCTCTAATTATTGATGGAGGAAGTAGTACCAATGTAGCTAGCACAAGGTTGGTGGAAAAGCTTAGCTTAGAGACCATTCCTCATGCTAAGCCCTACAAGCTTGCTTGGATAAGTAAAGAGGGAGAAATAGATGTCAATAAACAAGTCCTAATTAACTTCTCTATAGGAAGCTACAAAGATGAGGTACTATGTGATGTTGTTCCCATGGAAGTCACACATATCTTACTAGGTAGGCCATGGAAATTTGATAAACAAACTTTACATGATGGCCATACCAACCAATACATTTTTTTCAAAAATGGGAAAAAGACAACTTTACTACCTCTATCACCTCAAGAAGTTAATAAGGATAGAAATATAATAAGAAAAGATAAGGAAGAAAAAGAAAAGGGGCAAGCTTTTACTAAGGTGTTACTTGCCTACAAAAAAATTCTTCCAAAGCAAGATATGCATCACCCTTCCTTCTCTTCCCAAGCCAAAAAGAAAGGCCCAAAGCACAAGCAAGAGAGGAAGAGTAGTCTAGAAAATAAAGATGGCCTAACCAAAGCTAAGGGTAATATCCTTAGAAAGGATGGAACAAGAGCTCAAAAAAAGGGAGGCGCAAATCCTCCCCCAAATCAAGTCAAGCTCCATCTACAAAGGCTTAAAGAATTTGTGGTCAAATTCTCTCCAAGAAGGGGAGGATGATGAAGGATTGACCCCAACCAAGGATGAAGGCACATGCTTAAGAAGACTAAGCATGTTTAGAAAGGAAGTTCATTAATCCTTCATCCCTTTCATTTGTGTTTGTTATTTTTGATTCCCTAAGTTGACTTACTTGAATCAACTTTACTTGACTTGTTGACCTTTGACTAGGTTTGACTTGTTGACTATAGTTGACTTGACTTAAGCCAACATGCTAATCTATGTTTATTTGCTTTGTAGGTTAATTAGGAGTAAGAAAGCAATGCTAGGTGGCGCATGGTGATTGGGGAGCATAAATGATGTGGAGGAGAGAGTAAAGCAAAGGCATAAAGCATAAAGTAAAAGGCATAAAACAAGTGTACCTATGTACCTTTGGTCTCCTTTGTTTTTTGCACACTTTGGCCACATTTTGGAGACATATGAGACACATTCTTTGTCTCCTTTTGTGCTAGAACGAAATTAGCCTTGCACACACCATAGTTAGCTCTTTTGTCTCTCATTTTTTGTAACCTTATTTGACCTAGTTTCTAGAAGCTAGGGTTAGGTTTTTGTAGAGACATCCCTAGGTATCTTTTATTTGCTTAGAGGCCCCTAAACTCTTCTATATAAGGGGTGCTCCTAGACATGTAAAAGGGTTGAACATTTTGAAGTAAAAACACTCTTGTGTCTCAACCATTTGTGAGAGTTTCCTCCCTTGGGAGTGAATACTTTTAAGCCTTATCTTGCATAGCAAGTGGCGGCACACATCCACTCATCTTCAAGGTTGCCATGGCTTCTAGCCTAGCCTTGTAGTTGCGCGCTTCTCACATTTTTACCATTTCTTTCCTTTCCATTTTATGGTTTCTTCTTCCTTTAATTGTTCTTTGTTTTCTATGATTTATGTGCTTTCCATTTCCTTTTCCTTTTGAATCAATCCATCATCTTCTTCTCTTGAGCTTTGTGAAAGGAACCTTCACATCTAGATAGCTTGCTATCTTAATGTCCAGTGGGGATTTCACTTAGCTTTCTTAATCAACTCTCACCATATTCAATAATCTTAAAAAGGAACAAGATAATCCTTCATCACTAATTCAGAAATTTGACATTAAACAATTAGTAATAATCTTCATAGAAGGAGGAAAACAAAAAATAATTACACAGACAATTTCATAATAAGTATGACAAACAAAATCAAAATGAGGAAATAATTTGATTTTTTAACGACATTGATACTATCAATGTAGATTCAAAAAGTCGTTCATGTGCATATCCAATCACAACAAAAAAGAGTGGAATTTAGTGCTGTTAACCATTGTTTCTTCATTAGATTATGAAGAGGGGATACTTTCATATATGTGTAGAGATGGCTTATCAATTGAAATATGGGCTATATGTTTTTTTTAGTGTTGACTACTTCATAAAATTATCAACACATAATCAATTAACCCAAAGCTAAAAAAACACTAATTCAAAAATTTGACATTAAACAATTAGTAATAATCTTCACAGAAGGAGGAAAACACAAAATAATTACACAAAGAATCTTATAAGAAGTATGATGGACAAAATCAAAATGAGAAAATAATTTGATTTTTTAACAATATTGATACTAGTAATGTAGATTCAAAAAGTCATTCATGTGTATATCCAATCACAAGAAAAAAGAGTGGAATTTAGTGCTATTAACCATTGTTTCTTCATTAGATTATCAAGAGAGGATACATTCATATCTGTGCAGAGATGGCCCATCATTGAAATATAGACTATATGTTTTTTTTAGTGTTGACAACTTCATAAAATTCTCAACACATAATCAAAAAACCCAAAGCTAAAAAAAAGACTAATAAAGAAATTTGACATTAAACAATTAGTAATAATCTTCACAAAAGGAGGAAAACACAAAATAATTACACAAACAATTTCATAAGAAGTATGACGGACATAATCAAAATGAGAAAATAATTTGATTTTTTAACAATATTGATACTAATAATGTAGATTCAAAAAGTCATTCATGTGTATATCCAATCACAAGAAAAAAGAGTGGAATTTAGTGCTATTAACCATTGTTTCTTCATTAGATTATGAAGAGAGGATACATTCATATCTGTGCAGAGATGGCCCATCATTGAAATATAGACTATATGTCTTTTTTAGTGTTGACAACTTCATAAAATTCTCAACACATAATCAAAAAACCCAAAGCTAAAAAAAAGACTAATAAAGAAATTTGACATTAAACAATTAGTAATAATCTTCACAAAAGGAGGAAAACACAAAATAATTACACAAACAATTTCATAAGAAGTATGACGGACAAAATCAAAATGAGAAAATAATTTGATTTTTTAACAATATTGATACTAATAATGTAGATTCAAAAAGTCATTCATGTGTATATCCAATCACAAGAAAAAAGAGTGGAATTTAGTGCTATTAACCATTGTTTCTTCATTAGATTATGAAGAGAGGATACATTCATATCTGTGCAGAGATGGCCCATCATTGAAATATAGACTATATGTCTT
Organism: Vigna unguiculata; assembly: GCF_037176805.1. Taxonomy (NCBI): domain Eukaryota; kingdom Viridiplantae; phylum Streptophyta; class Magnoliopsida; order Fabales; family Fabaceae; genus Vigna; species Vigna unguiculata. Next base: position 25,972,840 of record NC_140801.1, read on the forward strand.
TTTTATTGTTGCCAACTTCATAAAATTCTCAACACATAATCAAAAAACCCAAAGCTAATAAAAAGACTAATAAAGAAATTTGACATTAAACAATTAGTAATAATCTTCACAAAAGGAGGAAAACACAAAATAATTACACAAACAATTTCATAAGAAGTATGACGGACAAAATCAAAATGAGAAAATAATTTGATTTTTTAACAATATTGATACTAATAATGTAGATTCAAAAAGTCATTCATGTGTATATCCAATCACAAGAAAAAAGAGTGGAATTTAGTGCTATTAACCATTGTTTCTTCATTAGATTATGAAGAGAGGATACATTCATATCTGTGCAGATATGGCCCATCATTGAAATATAGACTATATGTCTTTTTTATTGTTGCCAACTTCATAAAATTCTCAACACATAATCAAATAACCCAAAGCTAAAAAAAAGACTAATAAAGAAATTTGACATTAAACAATTAGTAATAATCTTCACAAAAGGAGGAAAACACAAAATAATTACACAAACAATTTCATAAGAAGTATGATGGACAAAATCAAAATGAGAAAATAATTTGATTTTTAACAACATGGATACTAACAATGTAGATTCAAAAAGTCGTTCATGTGTATATCCAATCACAAGAAAAAAGAGTGGAATTTAGTGCTATTAACCATTGTTTCTTCATTAGATTATGAAGAGAGGATACATTCATATCTGTGCAGAGATGGCCCATCATTGAAATATAGACTATATGTCTTTTTTATTGTTGCCAACTTCATAAAATTCTCAACACATAATCAAATAACATAAAGCTAAAAAAAAGACTAATAAAGAAATTTGACATTAAACAATTAGTAATAATCTTCACAAAAGGAGGAAAACACAAAATAATTACACAAACAATTTCATAAGAAGTATGACGGACAAAATCAAAATGAGAAAATAATTTGATTTTTAACAACATGGATACTAACATTGTAGATTCAAAAAGTCCTTCATGTGCATATTCAATTACAACAAAAAAGAGTGGAATTTAGTGATATTAACCATATTTTCTTTGTTAGATTATGAAGAGGGCATACTTTCATATATGTGCATAGATGTCTTATCAATTGAAATATAGGCTATATGTTTCTTTAGTGTTGACAACTTCATAAAATTCTCAACACATAATCAATTAACCCAAAGCTAAAAAAAAGACTAATTCAGAAATTTGACATTAAATAATTAGTAATAATCTTCACAGAAGGAGGAAAACAAAAAATAATTACACAGACAATTTCATAATAAGTATGACAAACAAAATCAAAATGAGGAAATAATTTGATTTTTTAACGACATTGATACTATCAATGTAGATTCAAAAAGTCGTTCATGTGCATATCCAATCACAACAAAAAAGAGTGGAATTTAGTGCTGTTAACCATTGTTTCTTCATTAGATTATGAAGAGGGGATACTTTCATATATGTGTAGAGATGGCTTATCAATTGAAATATGGGCTATATGTTTTTTTTAGTGTTGACTACTTCATAAAATTATCAACACATAATCAATTAACCCAAAGCTAAAAAAACACTAATTCAAAAATTTGACATTAAACAATTAGTAATAATCTTCACAGAAGGAGGAAAACACAAAATAATTACACAAAGAATCTTATAAGAAGTATGATGGACAAAATCAAAATGAGAAAATAATTTGATTTTTTAACAATATTGATACTAGTAATGTAGATTCAAAAAGTCATTCATGTGTATATCCAATCACAAGAAAAAAGAGTGGAATTTAGTGCTATTAACCATTGTTTCTTCATTAGATTATCAAGAGAGGATACATTCATATCTGTGCAGAGATGGCCCATCATTGAAATATAGACTATATGTTTTTTTTAGTGTTGACAACTTCATAAAATTCTCAACACATAATCAAAAAACCCAAAGCTAAAAAAAAGACTAATAAAGAAATTTGACATTAAACAATTAGTAATAATCTTCACAAAAGGAGGAAAACACAAAATAATTACACAAACAATTTCATAAGAACTATGACGGACATAATCAAAATGAGAAAATAATTTGATTTTTTAACAATATTGATACTAATAATGTAGATTCAAAAAGTCATTCATGTGTATATCCAATCACAAGAAAAAAGATTGGAATTTAGTGCTATTAACCATTGTTTCTTCATTAGATTATGAAGAGAGGATACATTCATATCTGTGCAGAGATGGCCCATCATTGAAATATAGACTATATGTCTTTTTTAGTGTTGACAACTTCATAAAATTCTCAACACATAATCAAAAAACCCAAAGCTAAAAAAAAGACTAATAAAGAAATTTGACATTAAACAATTAGTAATAATCTTCACAAAAGGAGGAAAACACAAAATAATTACACAAACAATTTCATAAGAAGTATGACGGACAAAATCAAAATGAGAAAATAATTTGATTTTTTAACAATATTGATACTAATAATGTAGATTCAAAAAGTCATTCATGTGTATATCCAATCACAAGAAAAAAGAGTGGAATTTAGTGCTATTAACCATTGTTTCTTCATTAGATTATGAAGAGAGGATACATTCATATCTGTGCAGAGATGGCCCATCATTGAAATATAGACTATATGTCTTTTTTATTGTTGCCAACTTCATAAAATTCTCAACACATAATCAAAAAACCCAAAGCTAAAAAAAAGACTAATAAAGAAATTTGACATTAAACAATTAGTAATAATCTTCACAAAAGGAGGAAAACACAAAATAATTACACAAACAATTTCATAAGAAGTATGACGGACAAAATCAAAATGAGAAAATAATTTGATTTTTTAACAATATTGATACTAATAATGTAGATTCAAAAAGTCATTCATGTGTATATCCAATCACAAGAAAAAAGAGTGGAATTTAGTGCTATTAACCATTGTTTCTTCATTAGATTATGAAGAGAGGATACATTCATATCTGTGCAGATATGGCCCATCATTGAAATATAGACTATATGTCTTTTTTATTGTTGCCAACTTCATAAAATTCTCAACACATAATCAAATAACCCAAAGCTAAAAAAAAGACTAATAAAGAAATTTGACATTAAACAATTAGTAATAATCTTCACAAAAGGAGGAAAACACAAAATAATTACACAAACAATTTCATAAGAAGTATGACGGACAAAATCAAAATGAGAAAATAATTTGATTTTTAACAACATGGATACTAACAATGTAGATTCAAAAAGTCGTTCATGTGTATATCCAATCACAAGAAAAAAGAGTGGAATTTAGTGCTATTAACCATTGTTTCTTCATTAGATTATGAAGAGAGGATACATTCATATCTGTGCAGAGATGGCCCATCATTGAAATATAGACTATATGTCTTTTTTATTGTTGCCAACTTCATAAAATTCTCAACACATAATCAAATAACATAAAGCTAAAAAAAAGACTAATAAAGAAATTTGACATTAAACAATTAGTAATAATCTTCACAAAAGGAGGAAAACACAAAATAATTACACAAACAATTTCATAAGAAGTATGACGGACAAAATCAAAATGAGAAAATAATTTGATTTTTAACAACATGGATACTAACATTGTAGATTCAAAAAGTCCTTCATGTGCATATTCAATTACAACAAAAAAGAGTGGAATTTAGTGATATTAACCATATTTTCTTTGTTAGATTATGAAGAGGGCATACTTTCATATATGTGCATAGATGTCTTATCAATTGAAATATAGGCTATATGTTTCTTTAGTGTTGACAACTTCATAAAATTCTCAACACATAATCAATTAACCCAAAGCTAAAAAAAAGACTAATTCAGAAATTTGACATTAAATAATTAGTAATAATCTTCACAGAAGGAGGAAAACAAAAAATAATTACACAGACAATTTCATAATAAGTATGACAAACAAAATCAAAATGAGGAAATAATTTGATTTTTTAACGACATTGATACTATCAATGTAGATTCAAAAAGTCGTTCATGTGCATATCCAATCACAACAAAAAAGAGTGGAATTTAGTGCTGTTAACCATTGTTTCTTCATTAGATTATGAAGAGGGGATACTTTCATATATGTGTAGAGATGGCTTATCAATTGAAATATGGGCTATATGTTTTTTTTAGTGTTGACTACTTCATAAAATTATCAACACATAATCAATTAACCCAAAGCTAAAAAAACACTAATTCAAAAATTTGACATTAAACAATTAGTAATAATCTTCACAGAAGGAGGAAAACACAAAATAATTACACAAAGAATCTTATAAGAAGTATGATGGACAAAATCAAAATGAGAAAATAATTTGATTTTTTAACAATATTGATACTAGTAATGTAGATTCAAAAAGTCATTCATGTGTATATCCAATCACAAGAAAAAAGAGTGGAATTTAGTGCTATTAACCATTGTTTCTTCATTAGATTATCAAGAGAGGATACATTCATATCTGTGCAGAGATGGCCCATCATTGAAATATAGACTATATGTTTTTTTTCGTGTTGACAACTTCATAAAATTCTCAACACATAATCAAAAAACCCAAAGCTAAAAAAAAGACTAATAAAGAAATTTGACATTAAAAAATTAGTAATAATCTTCACAAAAGGAGGAAAACACAAAATAATTACACAAACAATTTCATAAGAAGTATGACGGACAAAATCAAAATGAGAAAATAATTTGATTTTTTAACAATATTGATACTAATAATGTAGATTCAAAAAGTCATTCATGTGTATATCCAATCACAAGAAAAAAGAGTGGAATTTAGTGCTATTAACCATTGTTTCTTCATTAGATTATGAAGAGAGGATACATTCATATCTGTGCAGAGATGGCCCATCATTGAAATATAGACTATATGTCTTTTTTATTGTTGCCAATTTCATAAAATTCTCAACACATAATCAAATAACCCAAAGCTAAAAAAAAGACTAATAAAGAAATTTGACATTAAACAATTAGTAATAATCTTCACAAAAGGAGGAAAACACAAAATAATTACACAAACAATTTCATAAGAAGTATGACGGACAAAATCAAAATGAGAAAATAATTTGATTTTTAACAACATGGATACTAACAATGTAGATTCAAAAAGTTGTTCATGTGTATATCCAATCACAAGAAAAAAGAGTGGAATTTAGTGCTATTAACCATTGTTTCTTCATTAGATTATGAAGAGAGGATACATTCATATCTGTGCAGAGATGGCCCATCATTGAAATATAGACTATATGTCTTTTTTATTGTTGCCAACTTCATAAAATTCTCAACACATAATCAAGTAACCCAAAGCTAAAAAAAAGACTAATAAAGAAATTTGACATTAAACAATTAGTAATAATCTTCACAAAAGGAGGAAAACACAAAATAATTACACAAACAATTTCATAAGAAGTATGACGGACAAAATCAAAATGAGAAAATAATTTGATTTTTAACAACATGGATACTAACAATGTAGATTCAAAAAGTCCTTCATGTGCATATTCAATTACAACAAAAAAGAGTGGAATTTAGTGATATTAACCATATTTTCTTTGTTAGATTATGAAGAGGGCATACTTTCATATATGTGCATAGATGTCTTATCAATTGAAATATAGGCTATATGTTTCTTTAGTGTTGACAACTTCATAAAATTCTCAACACATAATCAATTAACCCAAAGCTAAAAAAAAGACTAATTCAGAAATTTGACATTAAATAATTAGTAATAATCTTCACAGAAGGAGGAAAACAAAAAATAATTACACAGACAATTTCATAATAAGTATGACAAACAAAATCAAAATGAGGAAATAATTTGATTTTTTAACGACATTGATACTATCAATGTAGATTCAAAAAGTCGTTCATGTGCATATCCAATCACAACAAAAAAGAGTGGAATTTAGTGCTGTTAACCATTGTTTCTTCATTAGATTATGAAGAGGGGATACTTTCATATATGTGTAGAGATGGCTTATCAATTGAAATATGGGCTATATGTTTTTTTTAGTGTTGACAACTTCATAAAATTATCAACACATAATCAATTAACCCAAAGCTAAAAGAACACTAATTCAAAAATTTGACATTAAACAATTAGTAATAATCTTCACAGAAGGAGGAAAACACAAAATAATTACACAAAGAATCTTATAAGAAGTATGATGGACAAAATCAAAATGAGAAAATAATTTGATTTTTTAACAATATTGATACTAGTAATGTAGATTCAAAAAGTCATTCATGTGTATATCCAATCACAAGAAAAAAGAGTGGAATTTAGTGCTATTAACCATTGTTTCTTCATTAGATTATCAAGAGAGGATACATTCATATCTGTGCAGAGATGGCCCATCATTGAAATATAGACTATATGTTTTTTTTAGTGTTGACAACTTCATAAAATTCTCAACACATAATCAAAAAACCCAAAGCTAAAAAAAAGACTAATAAAGAAATTTGACATTAAACAATTAGTAATAATCTTCACAAAAGGAGGAAAACACAAAATAATTACACAAACAATTTCATAAGAAATATGACGGACATAATCAAAATGAGAAAATAATTTGATTTTTTAACAATATTGATACTAATAATGTAGATTCAAAAAGTCATTCATGTGTATATCCAATCACAAGAAAAAAGAGTGGAATTTAGTGCTATTAACCATTGTTTCTTCATTAGATTATGAAGAGAGGATACATTCATATCTGTGCAGAGATGGCCCATCATTGAAATATAGACTATATGTCTTTTTTATTGTTGCCAACTTCATAAAATTCTCAACACATAATCAAATAACCCAAAGCTAAAAAAAAGACTAATAAAGAAATTTGACATTAAACAATTAGTAATAATCTTCACAAAAGGAGGAAAACACAAAATAATTACACAAACAATTTCATAAGAAGTATGACGGACAAAATCAAAATGAGAAAATAATTTGATTTTTAACAACATGGATACTAACAATGTAGATTCAAAAAGTCGTTCATGTGTATATCCAATCACAAGAAAAAAGAGTGGAATTTAGTGCTATTAACCATTGTTTCTTCATTAGATTATGAAGAGAGGATACATTCATATCTGTGCAGAGATGGCCCATCATTGAAATATAGACTATATGTCTTTTTTATTGTTGCCAACTTCATAAAATTCTCAACACATAATCAAATAACCCAAAGCTAAAAAAAAGACTAATAAAGAAATTTGACATTAAACAATTAGTAATAATCTTCACAAAAGGAGGAAAACACAAAATAATTACACAAACAATTTCATAAGAAGTATGACGGACAAAATCAAAATGAGAAAATAATGTGATTTTTAACAACATGGATACTAACAATGTAGATTCAAAAAGTCGTTCATGTGTATATCCAATCACAAGAAAAAAGAGTGGAATTTAGTGCTATTAACCATTGTTTCTTCATTAGATTATGAAGAGAGGATACATTCATATTTGTGCAGAGATGGCCCATCATTGAAATATAGACTATATGTCTTTTTTATTGTTGCCAACTTCATAAAATTCTCAACACATAATCAAATAACCCAAAGCTAAATAAAAGACTAATAAAGAAATTTGACATTAAACAATTAGTAATAATCTTCACAAAAGGAGGAAAACACAAAATAATTACACAAACAATTTCATAAGAAGTATGACGGACAAAATCAAAATGAGAAAATAATTTGATTTTTAACAACATGGATACTAACATTGTAGATTCAAAAAGTCCTTCATGTGCATATTCAATTACAACAAAAAAGAGTGGAATTTAGTGATATTAACCATACTTTCTTTGTTAGATTATGAAGAGGGCATACTTTCATATATGTGCATAGATGTCTTATCAATTGAAATATAGGCTATATGTTTCTTTAGTGTTGACAACTTCATAAAATTCTCAACACATAATCAATTAACCCAAAGCTAAAAAAAAGACTAATTCAGAAATTTGACATTAAATAATTAGTAATAATCTTCACAGAAGGAGGAAAACAAAAAATAATTACACAGACAATTTCATAATAAGTATGACAAACAAAATCACAATGAGGAAATAATTTGATTTTTTAACGACATTGATACTATCAATGTAGATTCAAAAAGTCGTTCATGTGCATATCCAATCACAACAAAAAAGAGTGGAATTTAGTGCTGTTAACCATTGTTTCTTCATTAGATTATGAAGAGGGGATACTTTCATATATGTGTAGAGATGGCTTATCAATTGAAATATGGGCTATATGTTTTTTTTAGTGTTGACAACTTCATAAAATTATCAACACATAATCAATTAACCCAAAGCTAAAAAAACACTAATTCAAAAATTTGACATTAAACAATTAGTAATAATCTTCACAGAAGGAGGAAAACACAAAATAATTACACAAAGAATCTTATAAGAAGTATGATGGACAAAATCAAAATGAGAAAATAATTTGATTTTTTAACAATATTGATACTAGTAATGTAGATTCAAAAAGTCATTCATGTGTATATCCAATCACAAGAAAAAAGAGTGGAATTTAGTGCTATTAACCATTGTTTCTTCATTAGATTATCAAGAGAGGATACTTTCATATATGTGCAGAGATGGCCCATCATTCAAATATAGACTATATGTCTTTTTTAGTGTTGACAACTTCATAAAATTCTCAACACGTAATCAATTAACCCAAAGCTAAAAAAAGACTAATTAAGAAATTTGGCATTAAAAAATTAGTAATAATCTTAACAGAAAGAGGAAAACACAAAATAATTACACAAACAATTTCATAAGAAGTAAGACGGACAAAATCAAAATGAGAAAATAATTTGATCTTTTAACAATATTGATACTAAAAATGTAGATTCAAAAAGTCATTCACGTGCATATCCAATCACAACAAAAAAGAGTGGAATTTAGTGGTATTAACCATTGTTTCTTCATTAGATTATGAAGAGTGGATACTTTCATATCTGTGCGGAAATGGCCCATCATTGAAATATAGGCTATATGTTTTTTTTAGTGTTGACAACTTCATAAAATTCTCAACACATTATTAAATAACCCAAAGCTAAAAAAAAGACTAATAAAGAAAATTGACATTAAACAGTTAGTAATAATCTTCACAGAAGGAGGAAAACACAAAATAATTACACAAACAATTTCATAAGAAGTATGACGGACAAAATCAAAATGAGAAAATAATTTGATTTTTAACAACATGGATACTAACAATGTAGATTCAAAAAGTTGTTCATGTGCATATTCAATTACAACAAAAAAGAGTGGAATTTAGTGATATTAACCATAGTTTCTTCGTTAGATTATGAAGAGGGCATACTTTCATATATGTGCAGAGATGTCTTATCAATTGAAATATAGGCTATATGTTTCTTTAGTGTTGACAACTTCATAAAATTCTGAACACATAATCAATTAACCCAAAGCTAAAAAAAAAACTAATTCAGATATTTGTCATTAAATAATTAGTAATAATCTTCACAGAAGGAGGAAAACACAAAATAATTACACAAACTGTTTCATAATAAGTATGACAGACAAAATCAAAATGAGAAAATAATTTGATTTTTTAACGACATTGATACTAACAATGTATATTCAAAAAGTCATTCATTTGCATATCCAATCACAACAAAAAAGAGTGGAACTTAGTGGTATTAACCATTGTTTCTTCATTAGATTATGAAGACAGATACTTTCGTATATGTCCAAAAATGGGCCATCATTGAAATATAGGCTATATGTTTTTTTAGTGTTGACAACTTCATAAAATTCTCAACACATAATCAATCAACCCAAAGTTAAAAAAAAAAAGACTAATTAAGAAATTTGACATTAAACAATTAGTAATAATCTTCATAGAAGGAGGAAAACACAAAATAATTACACAAACATTTTCATAAGAAAAATGACGGACAAAATCAAAATGAGAAAATAATTTGATCTTTTAACAACATTGATACTAACAATGTAGATTCAAAAATTCGTTCATGTGCATATTAAATTACAACAAAAAAGAGTGGAATTTAGTGGTATTAACCATTGTTTCTTCATTAGATTATGAAAAGGGGATACTTTCATATATGTGTAGAGATGGCTTATCAATTGAAATATGGGCTATATGTTTTTTTTAGTGTTGACAACTTCATAAAATTCTCAACACATAATCAATTAACCCAAAGCTAAAAACACACTAATTCAAAAATTTGACATTAAACAATTAGTAATAATCTTCACAGAAGGAGGAAAACACAAAATAATTACACAAAGAATCTTATAAGAAGTATGATGGACAAAATCAAAATGAGACAATAATTTATTTTTTAACAACATTGATACTAACAAAGTAGATTCAAAAAGTCATTCATGTGCATATCCAATCAAAACAGAAAAGAGTGGAATTTAGTGGTATTAACCATTGTTTCTTCATTAGATTATGAAGAGAGGATACTTTCATATCTGTGCAAAGATGGTCCATCATTGAAATATAGGCTATATGTTTTTTTTAGTGTTGACAACTTCATAAAATTCTCAACACATAATCAATTAACCCAAAGCTAAAAAAAAGACTAATTAAAAAATTTGACATTAAACAATTAGCAATAATCTTCACTAAAGGAGGAAAACACAAAATAATTACACGAACAATTTCATAAGAAATATGACAGACAAAATCAAAATGAGAAAATAATTTGATTTTTTAACGACATTGATACTAACAATGTAGATTCAAAAAGTCATTCATTTGCATATCCAATTACAACAAAAAAGAGTGGAATTTAGTGGTATTAACCATTGTTTCTTCATTAGATTATGAAGAGAGATACTTTCATATATTTGCAAAAATGGCCCATCATTGAAATATAGGCTATATGTTTTTTTTAGTGATGACAACTTCATAAAATTCTCAACACATAATCGAATAACCCAAAGCTAAAAAAAGACTAATAAAGAAATTTGACATTAAACAATTAGTAATAATCTTCACAGAAGGAGGAAAACACAATATAATTACACAAACAATTTCATAAGAAGTATGACGGACAAAATAAAAATGAGAAAATAATTTGTTTTTTAACAACATGGATACTAACAATGTAGATTCAAAAAGTCGTTCATGTATATATTCAATTACAACAAAAAAGAGTGCAATTTAGTGATATTAACCATAGTTTCTTCGTTAGATTATGAAGAGGGCATACTTTCATATATGTGCAGAGATGTCTTATCAATTGAAATATAGGCTATATGTTTCTTTAGTGTTACGACTTCATAAAATTCTCAACACATAATCAATTAACCCAAAGCTAAAAAAAAGACTAATTCAGAAATTTGACATTAAATAATTAGTAATAATCTTCACAGAAGGAGGAAAACACAAAATAATTACACAAACAATTTCATAATAAGTATGACACACAAAATCAAAATGAGAAAATAATTTGATTTTTTAACGACATTGATACTAACAATGTAGATTCAAAAAGTCATTCATTGCATATCCAATCACAACAAAAAAGAGTGGCACTTAGTGGTATTAACCATTGTTTCTTCATTAGATTATGAAGACAGATACTTTCATATATTTGCAAAAATGGCCCATCATTGAAATATAGGATATATGTTTTTTTTAGTGTTGACACCTTCATAAAATTCTCAACACATAATCAATTAACCCAAAGCTAAAAAAAAGACTAATTAAGAAATTTGACATTAAACAATTGGTAATAATCTTCACATAAGGAGGAAAACACAAAGTAATTACACAAACAATTTCATAAGAAGTATGACAGACAAAATCAAAATGAGAAAATAATTTGATTTTTTAACAATATTGATACTAACAATGTAGATTCAAAAAGTCATTCATGTGCATACCCAATCACAACAAAAAAGAGTGGAATTTAGTGCTATTAACCATTGTTTTTTCATTAGATTATGAAGAGAGGATACTTTCATATCTATGCAGAGATGGCCCATCATTGAAATATAGGCTATATGTTTTTTTTTTTGTGTTGGCAACGTCATAAAATTCTCGACACATAATCAGTTAACTCAAACCTAAAAAACAGACTAATTAAGAAATTTGACATTAAACAATTAATAATAATCTTCACTGAAGGAGGAAAACACAAAATAAATACACAAACAATTTCATAAGAAGTATGACAGACAAAATCAAAATGAGAAAATAATTTGATTGTATAACAACATTGATACTAACAATGTAGATTCAAAAAGTCGATCTTGTGCATATTTAATTACAACAAAAAAGAATGGAATTTAGTGATATTAACCATAGTTTCTTCGTCAGATTATAAAGAGGGGATACTTTCATATATGTGCAGAGATGGCTTATCAATTGAAATATAGGCTATATGTTTTTTTTACCGTTGACAACTTCATAAAATTCTACACACATAATCATATAACCCAAAGCTAAAAAAAAGACTAATTCAGAAATTTGACATTAAATAATTAGTAATAATCTTCACAGAAGGAGAAAACACAAAATAATTACACAAACAATTTCATAAGAAGTATGACAAACAAAATCAAAATGAGAAAATAATTTGATTTTTTAACGACATTGATACTAACAATGTAGATTCAAAAAGTCATTCATTTGCATATCCAATTACAACAAAAAAGAGTGGAATTTAGTGGTATTAACCATTGTTTCTTCATTAGATTATGAAGAGAGATACTTTCATATATTTGCAAAAATGGCCCATCATTGAAATATAGGATATATGTTTTTTTTAGTGTTGACACCTTCATAAAATTCTCAACACATAATCAATTAACCCAAAGCTAAAAAAAAGACTAATTAAGAAATTTGACATTAAACAATTGGTAATAATCTTCACATAAGGAGGAAAACACAAAGTAATTACACAAACAATTTCATAAGAAGTATGACAGACAAAATCAAAATGAGAAAATAATTTGATTTTTTAACAATATTGATACTAACAATGTAGATTCAAAAAGTCATTCATGTGCATACCCAATCACAACAAAAAAGAGTGGAATTTAGTGCTATTAACCATTGTTTTTTCATTAGATTATGAAGAGAGGATACTTTCATATCTATGCAGAGATGGCCCATCATTGAAATATAGGCTATATGTTTTTTTTTTTGTGTTGGCAACGTCATAAAATTCTCGACACATAATCAGTTAACTCAAACCTAAAAAACAGACTAATTAAGAAATTTGACATTAAACAATTAATAATAATCTTCACTGAAGGAGGAAAACACAAAATAAATACACAAACAATTTCATAAGAAGTATGACAGACAAAATCAAAATGAGAAAATAATTTGATTGTATAACAACATTGATACTAACAATGTAGATTCAAAAAGTCGATCTTGTGCATATTTAATTACAACAAAAAAGAATGGAATTTAGTGATATTAACCATAGTTTCTTCGTCAGATTATAAAGAGGGGATACTTTCATATATGTGCAGAGATGGCTTATCAATTGAAATATAGGCTATATGTTTTTTTTACCGTTGACAACTTCATAAAATTCTACACACATAATCATATAACCCAAAGCTAAAAAAAAGACTAATTCAGAAATTTGACATTAAATAATTAGTAATAATCTTCACAGAAGGAGAAAACACAAAATAATTACACAAACAATTTCATAAGAAGTATGACAAACAAAATCAAAATGAGAAAATAATTTGATTTTTTAACGACATTGATACTAACAATGTAGATTGAAAAAGTCATTCATTTGCATATCCAATTACAACAAAAAAGAGTGGAATTTAGTGGTATTAACCGTTGTTTCTTCATTAGATTATGAAGAGAGATACTTTCATATATTTGCAAAAATGGCCCATCATTGAAATATAGGCTATATGTTTTTTTTAGTGTTGACAACTTCATAAAATTCTCAACACATAATCAAATAACCCAAAGCTAAAAAAAGACTAATAAAGAAATTTGACATTAAACAATTAGTAATAATCTTCACAGCAGGAGGAAAACACAATATAATTACACAAACAATTTCATAAGAAGTATGACGGACAAAATAAAAATGAGAAAATAATTTGTTTTTTAACAACATGGATACTAACAATGTAGATTCAAAAAGTCGTTCATGTGCATATTCAATTACAACAAAAAAGAGTGCAATTTAATGATATTAACCATAGTTTCTTCGTTAGATTATGAAGAGGGCATACTTTCATATATGTGCAGAGATGTCTTATCAATTGAAATATAGGCTATATGTTTCTTTAGTGTTACGACTTCATAAAATTCTCAACACATAATCAATTAACCCAAAGCTAAAAAAAAGACTAATTCAGAAATTTGACATTGAATAATTAGTAATAATCTTCACATAAGGAGGAAAACACAAAATAATTACACAAACAATTTATTAAGAAGTATGACAGACAAAATCAAAATGAGAAAATAATTTGATTTTTTAACGACATTGATACTAACAATGTAGATTCAAAAAGTCATTCATTTGCATATCCAATTACAACAAAAAAGAGTGGAATTTAGTGGTATTAACCATTGTTTCTTCATTAGATTATGAAGAGAGATACTTTCATATATTTGCAAAAATGGCCCATAATTGAAATATAGGCTATATGATTTTTTTAGTGTTGACAACTTCATAAAATTCTCAACACATAATCAAGTAACCCAAAGCTAAAAAAAAGACTAATTAAGAAATTTGACATTAAACAATTGGTAATAATCTTCACAGAAGGAGGAAAACACAAAGTAATTACACAAACAATTTCATAAGAAGTATGACAGACAAAATCAAAATGAGAAAATAATTTGATTTTTTAACAATATTGATACTAACAATGTAGATTCAAAAAGTCATTCATGTGCATATCCAATCACAACAAAAAAGAGTGGAATTTAGTGCTATTAACCATTGTTTTTTCATTAGATTATGAAGAGAGGATACTTTCATATCTATGCAGAGATGGCCCATCATTGAAATATAGGCTATATGTTTTTTTTTGTGTTGGCAACGTCATAAAATTCTCGACACATAATCAATTAACTCAAACCTACAAAACAAACTAATTAAGAAATTTGACATTAAACAATTAATAATAATCTTCACTGAAGGAGGAAAACACAAAACAAATACACAAACAATTTCATAAGAAGTGTGACAGACAAAATAAAAATGAGAAAATAATTTGATTGTTTAACAACATTGATACTAACAATGTAGATTCAAAAAGTCAATCTTGTGCATATTCAATTACAACAAAAAAGAATGGAATTTAGTGATATTAACCATAGTTTCTTCGTTAGATTATGAAGAGGGGATACTTTCAAATATGTGCAAAGATGGCTTATCAATTGAAATATAGGCTATATGTTTTTTTTAGTGTTGACAACTTCATAAAATTCTCAACACATAATCAAATAACCCAAAGCTAAAAAAAAGACTAATAAATAAATTTGACATTAAACAATTAGTAATAATCTTCGCAGAAGGAGGAAAACACAATATAATTACACAAACAATTTCATAAGAAGTATGACGGATAAAATCAAAATCAGAAAATAATTTGATTTTTAACAACATGGATACTAACAATGTAGATTCAAAAAGTCGTTCATGTGCATATTCAATTACAACAAAAAAGAGTGCAATTTAGTGATATTAACCATAGTTTCTTCGTTAGATTATGAAGAGGGCATACTTTCATATATGTGCAGAGATGTCTTATCAATTGAAATATAGGCTATATGTTTCTTTAGTGTTGACAACTTCATAAAATTCTCAACACATAATCAATTAACCCAAAGCTAAAAAAAAGACTAATTAAGAAATTTGACATTAAACAATTAGTAATAATCTTCACAGAAGGAGGAAAACACAAAATAATTACACAAACAGTTTCATAATAAGTATGACAAACAAAATCAAAATGAGAAAATAATTTGATTTTTTAACGACATTGATACTAACAATGTAGATTCAAAAAGTCATTCATTTGCATATCCAATCACAACAAATAAGAGTGGCACTTAGTGGTATTAACCATTGTTTCTTCATTAGATTATGAAGATAGATACTTTCATATATGTCCAAAAATGGCCCATCATTGAAATATAGGCTATATGTTTTATTAGTGTTGACAACTTCATAAAATTCTCAACACGTAATCAATTAACCCAAAGCTAAAAAAACACTAATTCAAAAATTTGACATTAAACAATTAGTAATAATCTTCACAGAAGGAGGAAAACACAAAATAATTACACAAACAATCTTATAAGAAGTATGATGGACAAAATCAAAATGAGAAAATAATTTATTTTTTAACAACATTGATAATAACAATGTAGATTCAAAAAGTCATTCATGTGCATATCCAATCACAACAGAAAAGAGTGAAATTTAGCGGTATTAACCATTGTTTCTTCATTAGATTATGAAGAGAGGATACTTTCATATGTGTGCAGAGATGGTCCATCATTGAAATATAGGCTATATGTTTTTTTTAGTGTTGACAACTTCATAAAATTCTCAACACATAATCAAATAACCCAAAGCTAAAAAAAAGACTAATAAAGAAATTTGACATTAAACAATTAGTAATAATCTTCGCAGAAGGAGAAAAACACAATATAATTACACAAACAATTTCGTAAGAAGTATGATGGACAAAATCAAAATGAGAAAATAATTTGATTTTTAACAACATGGATACTAACAATGTAGATTCAAAAAGTCGTTCATGTGCATATTCAATTACAACAAAAAAGAGTGCAATTTAGTGATATTAACCATAGTTTCTTCGTTAGATTATGAAGAGGGCATACTTTCATATATGTGCAGAGATGTCTTATCAATTGAAATATAGGCTATATGTTTCTTTAGTGTTGACAACTTCATAAAATTCTCAACACATAATCAATTAACCCAAAGCTAAAAAAAAGACTAATTAAGAAATTTGACATTAAACAATTAGTAATAATCTTCACTAAAGGAGGAAAACACAAAATAATTACACAAACAATTTCATAAGAAGTATGACAGACTAAATCAAAATGAGAAAATAATTTGATTTTTTAACAATATTGATACTAACAATGTAGATTCAAAAAGTCATTCATGTGCATAGGCAATTACAACAAAAAAGAGTGGAATTTAGTGCTATTAACCATTGTTTTTTCATTAGATTATGAAGAGAGGATACTTTCATATCTGTGCAGAGATGACCCATCATTGAAATATAGACATATGTTTTTTTTAGTGTTGACAACTTCATAAAATTCTCAACACATAATCAATTAACCCAAAGCTAAAAAAAAGACTAATTAAGAAATTTGACATTAAACAATTGGTAATAATCTTCACAGAAGGAGGAAAACACAAAGTAATTACACAAACAATTTCATAAGAAGTATGACAGACAAAATAAAAATGAGAAAATAATTTGATTTTTTAACAATATTGATACTAACAATGTAGATTCAAAAAGTCATTCATGTGCATAGGGAATTACAACAAAAAAGAGTGGAATTTAGTGCTATTAACAATTGTTTCTTCATTAGATTATGAAGAGAGATACTTTCATATATTTGCAAAAATGGCCCATCATTGAAATATAGGCTATATGTTTTTTTTAGTGTTGCCAACTTCATAAAATTCTCAACACATAATGACATAACCCAAAGCTAAAAAAAAGACTAATAAAGAAATTTGACATTAAACAACTAGTAATAATCTTCGCAGAAGGAGGAAAACACAATATAATTAAACAAACAATTTCATAAGAAGTATGACGGACAAAATCAAAATGAGAAAATAATTTGATTTTTAACAAGTTGGATACTAACAATGTAGATTCAAAAAGTCGTTCATGTGCATATTCAATTACAACGAAAAAGATTGCAATTTAGTGATATTAACCATAGTTTCTTCGTTAGATAATGAAGAGGGCATACTTTCATATATGTGCAGAGATGTCTTATCAATTGAAATATAGGCTATATGTTTCTTTAGTGTTGACAACTTCATAAAATTCTCAACACATAATCAATTAACCCAAAGCTAAAAAAAAGACTAATTCAGAAATTTGACATTAAATAATTAGTAATAATCTTCACAGAAGGAGGAAAACACAAAATAATTACACAAACAGTTTCATAATAAGTATGACAAACAAAATCAAAATGAGAAAATAATTTGATTTTTTAACGACATTGATACTAACAATGTAGATTCAAAAAGTCATTCATTTGCATATCCAATCACAACAAAAAAGAGTGGAACTTAGTGGTATTAACCATTGTTTCTTCATTAGATTATGAAGACAAATACTTTCATATATGTCCAAAAATGGCCCATCGTTGAAATATAGGCTATATGTTTTTTTAGTGTTGACAACTTCATAAAATTCTCAACACTTAATCAATTAACCCAAAGTTAAAAAAAAAGACTAATTAAGAAATTTGACATTAAACAATTAGTAATAATCTTCATAGAAGGAGGAAAACACAAAATAATTACACAAACAATTTCATAAGAAAAATGACGGACAAAATCAAAATGAGAAAATAATTTGATCTTTTAACAACATTGATACTAACAATGTAGATTCAAAAATTCGTTCATGTGCATATTCAATTACAACAAAAAAGAGTGGAATTTAGTGGTATTAACCATTGTTCCTTCATTTGATTATGAAGAGGGGATACTTTCATATATGTGTAGAGATGGCTTATCAATTGAAATATGGGCTATATGGCTTTTTTAGTGTTGACAACTTCATAAAATTCTCAACACATAATCAATTAACCCAAGGCTAAAAAAAGACTAATTCAAAAATTTGACATTAAACAATTAGTAATAATCTTCACAGAAGGAGGAAAACACAAAATAATTACACAAACAATTTCATAAGAAGTATGACAAATAAAATCAAAATGAGAAAATCATTTGATTGTTTAACAACATTGATACTAACAATGTAGATTCAAAAAGTCATTCATGTGCAAATCCAATCACAACAAGAAAAGGTGGAATTTAGTGCTATTAACCATTGCTTCTTCATTAGATTATGAAGACAGATACTTTCATATATGTCCAAAAATGGCCCATCATTGAAATATAGGCTATATGTTTTTTTAGTGTTGACAACTTCATAAAATTCTCAACACATAATCAATTAACCCAAAGTTAAAAAAAAGACTAATTAAGAAATTTGACATTAAACAATTAGTAATAATCTTCATAGAAGAGGGAAAACACAAAATAATTACACAAACAATTTCATAAGAAGTATGATAGACAAAATCAAAATGAGAAAATAATTTGATTTTTTAACAATATTGATACTAATAATGTAGATTCAAAAAGTCATTCATGTGCAAATCCAATCACAACAAGAAAAGGTGGAATTTAGTGCTATTAACCATTGTTTCTTCATTAGATTATGAAGAGTGGATACTTTCATATCTGTGCAGAAATGGCCCATCATTGAAATATAGGCTATATGTTTTCTTTAGTGTTGACAACTTCATAAAATTCTCAACACATAATAAATTAACTCAAATCTAAAAAACAGACTAATTAAGAAATTTGACATTAAACAATTAATAATAATCTTCACTGAAGGAGGAAAACACAAAATAAATACACAAACAATTTCATAAGAAGTATGATAGCCAAAATCAATATGAGAAAATAATTTGATTGTTTAACAACATTGATACTAACAATGTTGATTAAAAAAGTCATTCATGTGCATATTCAATTACAACAAAAAAGAGTGGAATTTAGTGATATTAACCATAGTTTCTTCGTTAGATTATGAAGAGGAGATACTTTCATATATGTGCAGAGATGGCTTATCAATTGAAATATAGGCTATATGTTTTCTTTAGAGTTGACAACTTCATAAAATTCTCAACACATAATCAATTAACCCAAAGCTAAAAAAAAGACTAATTAAGAATTTTGACATTAAACAATTAGTAATAATCTTCACAGAAGGAGGAAAACACAAAAATAATTACACAAACAATTTCATAAGAAGTATGACAGACAAAATCAATATGAGAAAATAATTTGATTTTTTAACAATATTGATACTAACAATGTAGATTCAAAAAGTCATTCATGTGCATATCCAATCACAACAAAAAAGAGTGGAATTTAGTGTTATTAACCATTATTTCTTCATTAGATTATGAAAAGTGGATACTTTCATATCTGTGCGGAAATGGCCCATCATTGAAACATAGGCTATATGTTTTTTTTAGTATTGACAACTTTATAAAATTCTCAACACATAATCAAATAACCCAAAGCTAAAAAAAGGACTAATAAAGAAATTTGACATTAAACAATTAGCAATAATCTTCATAGAAGGAGGAAAACACAAAATAATTACACAAACAATTTCATAAGAAGTATGACATACAAAATCAAAATGAGAAAATAATTTGATTTTTAACAACATGGATACTAACAATGTAGATTCAAAAATTTGTTCATGTGCATATTCAATTACAACAAAAAAGAGTGGAATTTAGTGTTATTAACCATTGTTTCTTCGTTAGATTATGAAGAGAGGATACTTTCATCTCTGTGCAGAGATGACCTATGAATTGAAATATAGGCTATATGTTTTTTTAGTGTTCACAACTTCATAAAATTCTCAACACATAATCAATTAACCCAAAGCTAAAAAAAAGACTAATTCAGAAATTTGACATTAAATAATTAGTAATAATCTTCGCAGAAGGAGGAAATCACAAAATAATTACACAAACATTTTCATAAGAAGTATGACTAACAAAATTAAAATGAGAAAATAATTTGATTTTTTAACAACCTTGATACTAACAATGTAGATTCAAAAAGTCATTCATTTGCATAACCAATCACAACTAAAAAGAGTGGAACTTAGTGGTATTAACCATTGCTTCTTCATTAGATTATGAAGACAGATACTTTCATATATGTCCAAAAATGGCCCATCATTGAAATATAGGCTATATGTTTTTTTAGTGTTGACAACTTCATAAAATTCTCAACACATAATCAATTAACCCAAAGTTAAAAAAAAGACTAATTAAGAAATTTGACATTAAACAATTAGTAATAATCTTCATAGAAGAGGGAAAACACAAAATAATTACACAAACAATTTCATAAGAAGTATGATAGACAAAATCAAAATGAGAAAATAATTTGATTTTTTAACAATATTGATACTAATAATGTAGATTCAAAAAGTCATTCATGTGCAAATCCAATCACAACAAGAAAAGGTGGAATTTAGTGCTATTAACCATTGTTTCTTCATTAGATTATGAAGAGTGGATACTTTCATATCTGTGCAGAAATGGCCCATCATTGAAATATAGGCTATATGTTTTCTTTAGTGTTGACAACTTCATAAAATTCTCAACACATAATAAATTAACTCAAATCTAAAAAACAGACTAATTAAGAAATTTGACATTAAACAATTAATAATAATCTTCACTGAAGGAGGAAAACACAAAATAAATACACAAACAATTTCATAAGAAGTATGATAGCCAAAATCAATATGAGAAAATAATTTGATTGTTTAACAACATTGATACTAACAATGTTGATTAAAAAAGTCATTCATGTGCATATTCAATTACAACAAAAAAGGGTGGAATTTAGTGATATTAACCATAGTTTCTTCGTTAGATTATGAAGAGGAGATACTTTCATATATGTGCAGAGATGGCTTATCAATTGAAATATAGGCTATATGTTTTCTTTAGAGTTGACAACTTCATAAAATTCTCAACACATAATCAATTAACCCAAAGCTAAAAAAAAGACTAATTAAGAATTTTGACATTAAACAATTAGTAATAATCTTCACAGAAGGAGGAAAACACAAAAATAATTACACAAACAATTTCATAAGAAGTATGACAGACAAAATCAATATGAGAAAATAATTTGATTTTTTAACAATATTGATACTAACAATGTAGATTCAAAAAGTCATTCATGTGCATATCCAATCACAACAAAAAAGAGTGGAATTTAGTGTTATTAACCATTATTTCTTCATTAGATTATGAAAAGTGGATACTTTCATATCTGTGCGGAAATGGCCCATCATTGAAACATAGGCTATATGTTTTTTTTAGTATTGACAACTTTATAAAATTCTCAACACATAATCAAATAACCCAAAGCTAAAAAAAGGACTAATAAAGAAATTTGACATTAAACAATTAGCAATAATCTTCATAGAAGGAGGAAAACACAAAATAATTACACAAACAATTTCATAAGAAGTATGACATACAAAATCAAAATGAGAAAATAATTTGATTTTTAACAACATGGATACTAACAATGTAGATTCAAAAATTTGTTCATGTGCATATTCAATTACAACAAAAAAGAGTGGAATTTAGTGTTATTAACCATTGTTTCTTCGTTAGATTATGAAGAGAGGATACTTTCATCTCTGTGCAGAGATGACCTATGAATTGAAATATAGGCTACATGTTTTTTTAGTGTTCACAACTTCATAAAATTCTCAACACATAATCAATTAACCCAAAGCTAAAAAAAAGACTAATTCAGAAATTTGACATTAAATAATTAGTAATAATCTTCGCAGAAGGAGGAAATCACAAAATAATTACACAAACATTCTCATAAGAAGTATGACTAACAAAATTAAAATGAGAAAATAATTTGATTTTTTAACAACCTTGATACTAACAATGTAGATTCAAAAAGTCATTCATTTGCATAACCAATCACAACTAAAAAGAGTGGAACTTAGTGGTATTAACCATTGCTTCTTCATTAGATTATGAAGACAGATACTTTCATATATGTCCAAAAATGGCCCATCATTGAAATATAGGCTATATGTTTTTTTAGTGTTGACAACTTCATAAAATTCTCAACACATAATCAATTAACCCAAAGTTAAAAAAAAGACTAATTAAGAAATTTGACATTAAACAATTAGTAATAATCTTCATAGAAGAGGGAAAACACAAAATAATTACACAAACAATTTCATAAGAAGTATGATAGACAAAATCAAAATGAGAAAATAATTTGATTTTTTAACAATATTGATACTAATAATGTAGATTCAAAAAGTCATTCATGTGCAAATCCAATCACAACAAGAAAAGGTGGAATTTAGTGCTATTAACCATTGTTTCTTCATTAGATTATGAAGAGTGGATACTTTCATATCTGTGCAGAAATGGCCCATCATTGAAATATAGGCTATATGTTTTCTTTAGTGTTGACAACTTCATAAAATTCTCGACACATAATAAATTAACTCAAATCTAAAAAACAGACTAATTCAGAAATTTGACATTAAATAATTAGTAATAATCTTCACAGAAGGAGGAAAACACAAAATAATTACACAAACAGTTTCATAATAAGTATGACAAACAAAATCAAAATGAGAAAATAATTTGATTTTTTAACGACATTGATACTAACAATGTAGATTCAAAAAGTCATTCATTTGCATATCCAATCACAACAAAAAAGAGTGGAACTTAGTGGTATTAACCATTGTTTCTTCATTAGATTATGAAGACAAATACTTTCATATATGTCCAAAAATGGCCCATCGTTGAAATATAGGCTATATGTTTTTTTAGTGTTGACAACTTCATAAAATTCTCAACACTTAATCAATTAACCCAAAGTTAAAAAAAAAGACTAATTAAGAAATTTGACATTAAACAATTAGTAATAATCTTCATAGAAGGAGGAAAACACAAAATAATTACACAAACAATTTCATAAGAAAAATGACGGACAAAATCAAAATGAGAAAATAATTTGATCTTTTAACAACATTGATACTAACAATGTAGATTCAAAAATTCGTTCATGTGCATATTCAATTACAACAAAAAAGAGTGGAATTTAGTGGTATTAACCATTGTTCCTTCATTTGATTATGAAGAGGGGATACTTTCATATATGTGTAGAGATGGCTTATCAATTGAAATATGGGCTATATGGCTTTTTTAGTGTTGACAACTTCATAAAATTCTCAACACATAATCAATTAACCCAAGGCTAAAAAAAGACTAATTCAAAAATTTGACATTAAACAATTAGTAATAATCTTCACAGAAGGAGGAAAACACAAAATAATTACACAAACAATTTCATAAGAAGTATGACAAATAAAATCAAAATGAGAAAATCATTTGATTGTTTAACAACATTGATACTAACAATGTAGATTCAAAAAGTCATTCATGTGCAAATCCAATCACAACAAGAAAAGGTGGAATTTAGTGCTATTAACCATTGTTTCTTTATTAGATTATGAAGGGTGGATACTTTCATATCTGGGCAGAAATGGCCCATCATTGAAATATAGGCTATATGTTTTCTTTAGTGTTGACAAGTTCATTAAATTCTCAACACATAATCAATTAACCCAAAGCTAAAAAAAAGACTAATTCAGAAATTTGTCATTAAATAATTAGTAATAATATTCACTGAAGGAGGAAAAGACAAAATAATTACACAAACAATTTCATAAGAAGTATGACAGACAAAATCAAAATGAGAAGATAATTTGATTTTTTAACAATATTGATACTAACAATGCAGATTCAAAAAGTCATTCATGTGCATAGGCAATTACAACAAAAAAGAGTGGAATTTAGTGCTATTAACCATTGTTTTTTCATTAGATTATGAAGAGAGGAAACTTTCATATCTGTGGAGAGATGACCCATCATTGAAATATAGACATATGTTTTTTTTAGTGTTGCCAACTTCATAAAATTCTCAACACATAATCAAATAACCCAAAGCTAAAAAAAAACTAATAAAGAAATTTGACATTAAATAATTAGTAATAATCTTAACAGAAAGATGAAAACACAAAATAATTACACAAACAATTTCACAAGAAGTAAGACGGACAAAATCAAAATGAGAAAATAATTTGATCTTTTAACAATATTGATACTAAAAATGTAGATTCAAAAAGTCATTCATGTGCATATCCAATCACAACAAAAAAGAGTGCAATTTAGTGATATTAACCATAGTTTCTTCGTTAGATTATGAAGAGGGCATACTTTCACATATGTGCAGAGATGTCTTATCAATTGAAATATAGGCTATATGTTTCTTTAGTGTTGACAACTTCATAAAATTCTCAACACATAATCAATTAACCCAAAGCTAAAAAAAAGACTAATTAAGAAATTTGACATTAAACACTTGGTAATAATCTTCACAGAAGGAGGAAAACACAAAGTAATTACGCAAACAATTTCATAAGAAGTATGACAGACAAAATCAAAATGAGAAAATAATATGATTTTTTAACAATATTGATACTAACAATGTAGATTCAAGAAGTCATTCATGTGCATATCCAATCACAACAAAAAAGAGTGGAATTTAGTGTTATTAACCATTATTTCTTCATTAGATTATGAAAAGTGGATACTTTCATATCTGTGTGGAAATGGCCCATCATTGAAACATAGGCTATATGTTTTTTTTAGTATTGACAACTTTATAAAATTCTCAACACATAATCAAATAACCCAAAGCTAAAAAAAGGACTAATAAAGAAATTTGACATTAAACAATTAGCAATAATCTTCATAGAAGGAGGAAAACACAAAATAATTACACAAACAATTTCATAAGAAGTATGACATACAAAATCAAAATGAGAAAATAATTTGATTTTTAACAACATGGATACTAACAATGTAGATTCAAAAATTTGTTCATCTGCATATTCAATTACAACAAAAAAGAGTGGAATTTAGTGTTATTAACCATTGTTTCTTCGTTAGATTATGAAGAGAGGATACTTTCATCTCTGTGCAGAGATGACCTATGAATTGAAATATAGGCTATATGTTTTTTTAGTGTTCACAACTTCATAAAATTCTCAACACATAATCAATTAACCCAAAGCTAAAAAAAAGACTAATTCAGAAATTTGACATTAAATAATTAGTAATAATCTTCACAGAAGGAGGAAATCACAAAATAATTACACAAACATTTTCATAAGAAGTATGACTAACAAAATTAAAATGAGAAAATAATTTGATTTTTTAACAACCTTGATACTAACAATGTAGATTCAAAAAGTCATTCATTTGCATAACCAATCACAACTAAAAAGAGTGGAACTTAGTGGTATTAACCATTGCTTCTTCATTAGATTATGAAGACAGATACTTTCATATATGTCCAAAAATGGCCCATCATTGAAATATAGGCTATATGTCTTTTTAGTGTTGACAACTTCATAAAATTCTCAACACATAATCAATTAACCCAAAGTTAAAAAAAAGACTAATTAAGAAATTTGACATTAAACAATTAGTAATAATCTTCATAGAAGAGGGAAAACACAAAATAATTACACAAACAATTTCATAAGAAGTATGATAGACAAAATCAAAATGAGAAAATAATTTGATTTTTTAACAATATTGATACTAATAATGTAGATTCAAAAAGTCATTCATGTGCAAATCCAATCACAACAAGAAAAGGTGGAATTTAGTGCTGTTAACCATTGTTTCTTCATTAGATTATGAAGAGTGGATACTTTCATATCTGTGCAGAAATGGCCCATCATTGAAATATAGGCTATATGTTTTCTTTAGTGTTGACAACTTCATAAAATTCTCGACACATAATAAATTAACTCAAATCTAAAAAACAGACTAATTAAGAAATTTGACATTAAACAATTAATAATAATCTTCACTGAAGGAGGAAAACACAAAATAAATACACAAACAATTTCATAAGAAGTATGATAGCCAAAATCAATATGAGAAAATAATTTGATTGTTTAACAACATTGATACTAACAATGTTGATTAAAAAAGTCATTCATGTGCATATTCAATTACAACAAAAAAGAGTGGAATTTAGTGATATTAACCATAGTTTCTTCGTTAGATTATGAAGAGGAGATACTTTCATATATGTGCAGAGATGGCTTATCAATTGAAATATAGGCTATATGTTTTCTTTAGTGTTGACAACTTCATAAAATTCTCAACACATAATCAATTAACCCAAAGCTAAAAAAAAGACTAATTAAGAATTTTGACATTAAACAATTAGTAATAATCTTCACAGAAGGAGGAAAACACAAAAATAATTACACAAACAATTTCATAAGAAGTATGACAGACAAAATCAATATGAGAAAATAATTTGATTTTTTAACAATATTGATACTAACAATGTAGACTCAAAAAGTCATTCATGTGCATATCCAATCACAACAAAAGAAGAGTGGAATTTAGTACTATAAACCGTTGATTCTTCATTAGATGATGAAGAGAGGATGCTTTCATATCTGTGCAGAGATGGCCCATCATTGAAATACAGGCTATATGTTTTTTTTTGTGTTGACAACTTTATAAAATTCTCAACACATAATCAAATAACCCAAAGCTAAAAAAAGGACTAATAAAGAAATTTGACATTAAACAATTAGCAATAATCTTCATAGAAGGAGGAAAACACAAAATAATTACACAAACAATTTCATAAGAAGTATGACATACAAAATCAAAATGAGAAAATAATTTGATTTTTAACAACATGGATACTAACAATGTAGATTCAAAAATTTGTTCATGTGCATATTCAATTACAACAAAAAAGAGTGGAATTTAGTGTTATTAACCATTGTTTCTTCGTTAGATTATGAAGAGAGGATACTTTCATCTCTGTGCAGAGATGACCTATGAATTGAAATATAGGCTATATGTTTTTTTAGTGTTCACAACTTCATAAAATTCTCAACACATAATCAATTAACCCAAAGCTAAAAAAAAGACTAATTCAGAAATTTGACATTAAATAATTAGTAATAATCTTCGCAGAAGGAGGAAATCACAAAATAATTACACAAACATTCTCATAAGAAGTATGACTAACAAAATTAAAATGAGAAAATAATTTGATTTTTTAACAACCTTGATACTAACAATGTAGATTCAAAAAGTCATTCATTTGCATAACCAATCACAACTAAAAAGAGTGGAACTTAGTGGTATTAACCATTGCTTCTTCATTAGATTATGAAGACAGATACTTTCATATATGTCCAAAAATGGCCCATCATTGAAATATAGGCTATATGTTTTTTTAGTGTTGACAACTTCATAAAATTCTCAACACATAATCAATTAACCCAAAGTTAAAAAAAAGACTAATTAAGAAATTTGACATTAAACAATTAGTAATAATCTTCATAGAAGAGGGAAAACACAAAATAATTACACAAACAATTTCATAAGAAGTATGATAGACAAAATCAAAATGAGAAAATAATTTGATTTTTTAACAATATTGATACTAATAATGTAGATTCAAAAAGTCATTCATGTGCAAATCCAATCACAACAAGAAAAGGTGGAATTTAGTGCTATTAACCATTGTTTCTTCATTAGATTATGAAGAGTGGATACTTTCATATCTGTGCAGAAATGGCCCATCATTGAAATATAGGCTATATGTTTTCTTTAGTGTTGACAACTTCATAAAATTCTCGACACATAATAAATTAACTCAAATCTAAAAAACAGACTAATTAAGAAATTTGACATTAAACAATTAATAATAATCTTCACTGAAGGAGGAAAACACAAAATAAATACACAAACAATTTCATAAGAAGTATGATAGCCAAAATCAATATGAGAAAATAATTTGATTGTTTAACAACATTGATACTAACAATGTTGATTAAAAAAGTCATTCATGTGCATATTCAATTACAACAAAAAAGAGTGGAATTTAGTGATATTAACCATAGTTTCTTCGTTAGATTATGAAGAGGAGATACTTTCATATATGTGCAGAGATGGCTTATCAATTGAATTATAGGCTATATGTTTTCTTTAGTGTTGACAACTTCATAAAATTCTCAACACATAATCAATTAACCCAAAGCTAAAAAAAAGACTAATTAAGAATTTTGACATTAAACAATTAGTAATAATCTTCACAGAAGGAGGAAAACACAAAAATAATTACACAAACAATTTCATAAGAAGTATGACAGACAAAATCAATATGAGAAAATAATTTGATTTTTTAACAATATTGATACTAACAATGTAGACTCAAAAAGTCATTCATGTGCATATCCAATCACAACAAAAGAAGAGTGGAATTTAGTGCTATAAACCGTTGTTTCTTCATTAGATGATGAAGAGAGGATGCTTTCATATCTGTGCAGAGATGGCCCATCATTGAAATACAGGCTATATGTTTTTTTTTTGTGTTGACAACTTTATAAAATTCTCAACACATAATCAAATAACCCAAAGCTAAAAAAAGGACTAATAAAGAAATTTGACATTAAAAAATTAGCAATAATCTTCATAGAAGGAGGAAAACACAAAATAATTACACAAACAATTTCATAAGAAGTATGACATACAAAATCAAAATGAGAAAATAATTTGATTTTTAACAACATGGATACTAACAATGTAGATTCAAAAATTTGTTCATGTGCATATTCAATTACAACAAAAAAGAGTGGAATTTAGTGTTATTAACCATTGTTTCTTCGTTAGATTATGAAGAGAGGATACTTTCATCTCTGTGCAGAGATGACCTATGAATTGAAATATAGGCTATATGTTTTTTTAGTGTTCACAACTTCATAAAATTCTGAACACATAATCAATTAACCCAAAGCTAAAAAAAAAGACTAATTCAAAAATTTGACATTAAATAATTAGTAATAATCTTCGCAGAAGGAGGAAATCACAAAATAATTACACAAACATTTTCATAAGAAGTATGACTAACAAAATTAAAATGAGAAAATAATTTGATTTTTTAACAACCTTGATACTAACAATGTAGCTTCAAAAAGTCATTCATTTGCATAACCAATCACAACTAAAAAGAGTGGAACTTAGTGGTATTAACCATTGCTTCTTCATTAGATTATGAAGACAGATACTTTCATATATGTCCAAAAATGGCCCATCATTGAAATATAGGGTATATGTTTTTTTAGTGTTGACAACTTCATAAAATTCTCAACACATAATCAATTAACCCAAAGTTAAAAAAAAGACTAATTAAGAAATTTGACATTAAACAATTAGTAATAATCTTCATAGAAGAGGGAAAACACAAAATAATTACACAAACAATTTCATAAGAAGTATGATAGACAAAATCAAAATGAGAAAATAATTTGATTTTTTAACAATATTGATACTAATAATGTAGATTCAAAAAGTCATTCATGTGCAAATCCAATCACAACAAGAAAAGGTGGAATTTAGTGCTATTAACCATTGTTTCTTCATTAGATTATGAAGAGTGGATACTTTCATATCTGTGCAGAAATGGCCCATCATTGAAATATAGGCTATATGTTTTCTTTAGTGTTGACAAATTCATAAAATTCTCGACCCATAATAAATTAACTCAAATCTAAAAAACAGACTAATTAAGAAATTTGACATTAAACAATTAATAATAATCTTCACTGAAGGAGAGGAAAACACAAAATAAATACACAAACAATTTCATAAGAAGTATGATAGCCAAAATCAATATGAGAAAATAATTTGATTGTTTAACAACATTGATACTAACAATGTTGATTAAAAAAGTCATTCATGTGCATATTCAATTACAACAAAAAAGAGTGGAATTTAGTGATATTAACCATAGTTTCTTCGTTAGATTATGAAGAGGAGATACTTTCATATATGTGCAGAGATGGCTTATCAATTGAAATATAGGCTATATGTTTTCTTTAGTGTTGACAACTTCATAAAATTCTCAACACATAATCAATTAACCCAAAGCTAAAAAAAAAGACTAATTAAGAATTTTGACATTAAACAATTAGTAATAATCTTCACAGAAGGAGGAAAACACAAAAATAATTACACAAACAATTTCATAAGAAGTATGACAGACAAAATCAACATGAGAAAATAATTTGATTTTTTAACAATATTGATACTAACAATGTAGACTCAAAAAGTCATTCATGTGCATATCCAATCACAACAAAAGAAGAGTGGAATTTAGTGCTATAAACCGTTGTTTCTTCATTAGATGATGAAGAGAGGATGCTTTCATATCTGTGCAGAGATGGCCCATCATTGAAATACAGGCTATATGTTTTTTTTTTGTGTGGACAACTTTATAAAATTCTCAACACATAATCAAATAACCCAAAGCTAAAAAAAGGACTAATAAAGAAATTTGACATTAAACAATTAGCAATAATCTTCATAGAAGGAGGAAAACACAAAATAATTACACAAACAATTTCATAAGAAGTATGACATACAAAATCAAAATGAGAAAATAATTTGATTTTTAACAACATGGATACTAACAATGTAGATTCAAAAATTTGTTCATGTGCATATTCAATTACAACAAAAAAGAGTGGAATTTAGTGTTATTAACCATTGTTTCTTCGTTAGATTATGAAGAGAGGATACTTTCATCTCTGTGCAGAGATGACCTATGAATTGAAATATAGGCTATATGTTTTTTTAGTGTTCACAACTTCATAAAATTCTCAACACATAATCAATTAACCCAAAGCTAAAAAAAAAGACTAATTCAGAAATTTGACATTAAATAATTAGTAATAATCTTCGCAGAAGGAGGAAATCACAAAATAATTACACAAACATTTTCATAAGAAGTATGACTAACAAAATTAAAATGAGAAAATAATTTGATTTTTTAACAACCTTGATACTAACAATGTAGATTCAAAAAGTCATTCATTTGCATAACCAATCACAACTAAAAAGAGTGGAACTTAGTGGTATTAACCATTGCTTCTTCATTAGATTATGAAGACAGATACTTTCATATATGTCCAAAAATGGCCCATCATTGAAATATAGGCTATATGTTTTTTTAGTGTTGACAACTTCATAAAATTCTCAACACATAATCAATTAACCCAAAGTTAAAAAAAAGACTAATTAAGAAATTTGACATTAAACAATTAGTAATAATCTTCATAGAAGAGGGAAAACACAAAATAATTACACAAACAATTTCATAAGAAGTATGATAGACAAAATCAAAATGAGAAAATAATTTGATTTTTTAACAATATTGATACTAATAATGTAGATTCAAAAAGTCATTCATGTGCAAATCCAATCACAACAAGAAAAGGTGGAATTTAGTGCTATTAACCATTGTTTCTTCATTAGATTATGAAGAGTGGATACTTTCATATCTGTGCAGAAATGGCCCATCATTGAAATATAGGCTATATGTTTTCTTTAGTGTTGACAACTTCATAAAATTCTCGACACATAATAAATTAACTCAAATCTAAAAAACAGACTAATTAAGAAATTTGACATTAAACAATTAATAATAATCTTCACTGAAGGAGGAAAACACAAAATAAATACACAAACAATTTCATAAGAAGTATGATAGCCAAAATCAATATGAGAAAATAATTTGATTGTTTAACAACATTGATACTAACAATGTTGATTAAAAAAGTCATTCATGTGCATATTCAATTACAACAAAAAAGAGTGGAATTTAGTGATATTAACCATAGTTTCTTCGTTAGATTATGAAGAGGAGATACTTTCATATATGTGCAGAGATGGCTTATCAATTGAAATATAGGCTATATGTTTTCTTTAGTGTTGACAACTTCATAAAATTCTCAACACATAATCAATTAACCCAAAGCTAAAAAAAAAGACTAATTAAGAATTTTGACATTAAACAATTAGTAATAATCTTCACAGAAGGAGGAAAACACAAAAATAATTACACAAACAATTTCATAAGAAGTATGACAGACAAAATCAACATGAGAAAATAATTTGATTTTTTAACAATATTGATACTAACAATGTAGACTCAAAAAGTCATTCATGTGCATATCCAATCACAACAAAAGAAGAGTGGAATTTAGTGCTATAAACCGTTGTTTCTTCATTAGATGATGAAGAGAGGATGCTTTCATATCTGTGCAGAGATGGCCCATCATTGAAATACAGGCTATATGTTTTTTTTTTGTGTGGACAACTTTATAAAATTCTCAACACATAATCAAATAACCCAAAGCTAAAAAAAGGACTAATAAAGAAATTTGACATTAAACAATTAGCAATAATCTTCATAGAAGGAGGAAAACACAAAATAATTACACAAACAATTTCATAAGAAGTATGACATACAAAATCAAAATGAGAAAATAATTTGATTTTTAACAACATGGATACTAACAATGTAGATTCAAAAATTTGTTCATGTGCATATTCAATTACAACAAAAAAGAGTGGAATTTAGTGTTATTAACCATTGTTTCTTCGTTAGATTATGAAGAGAGGATACTTTCATCTCTGTGCAGAGATGACCTATGAATTGAAATATAGGCTATATGTTTTTTTAGTGTTCACAACTTCATAAAATTCTCAACACATAATCAATTAACCCAAAGCTAAAAAAAAAGACTAATTCAGAAATTTGACATTAAATAATTAGTAATAATCTTCGCAGAAGGAGGAAATCACAAAATAATTACACAAACATTTTCATAAGAAGTATGACTAACAAAATTAAAATGAGAAAATAATTTGATTTTTTAACAACCTTGATACTAACAATGTAGATTCAAAAAGTCATTCATTTGCATAACCAATCACAACTAAAAAGAGTGGAACTTAGTGGTATTAACCATTGCTTCTTCATTAGATTATGAAGACAGATACTTTCATATATGTCCAAAAATGGCCCATCATTGAAATATAGGCTATATGTTTTTTTAGTGTTGACAACTTCATAAAATTCTCAACACATAATCAATTAACCCAAAGTTAAAAAAAAGACTAATTAAGAAATTTGACATTAAACAATTAGTAATAATCTTCATAGAAGAGGGAAAACACAAAATAATTACACAAACAATTTCATAAGAAGTATGATAGACAAAATCAAAATGAGAAAATAATTTGATTTTTTAACAATATTGATACTAATAATGTAGATTCAAAAAGTCATTCATGTGCAAATCCAATCACAACAAGAAAAGGTGGAATTTAGTGCTATTAACCATTGTTTCTTCATTAGATTATGAAGAGTGGATACTTTCATATCTGTGCAGAAATGGCCCATCATTGAAATATAGGCTATATGTTTTCTTTAGTGTTGACAACTTCATAAAATTCTCGACACATAATAAATTAACTCAAATCTAAAAAACAGACTAATTAAGAAATTTGACATTAAACAATTAATAATAATCTTCACTGAAGGAGGAAAACACAAAATAAATACACAAACAATTTCATAAGAAGTATGATAGCCAAAATCAATATGAGAAAATAATTTGATTGTTTAACAACATTGATACTAACAATGTTGATTAAAAAAGTCATTCATGTGCATATTCAATTACAACAAAAAAGAGTGGAATTTAGTGATATTAACCATAGTTTCTTCGTTAGATTATGAAGAGGAGATACTTTCATATATGTGCAGAGATGGCTTATCAATTGAAATATAGGCTATATGTTTTCTTTAGTGTTGACAACTTCATAAAATTCTCAACACATAATCAATTAACCCAAAGCTAAAAAAAAGACTAATTAAGAATTTTGACATTAAACAATTAGTAATAATCTTCACAGAAGGAGGAAAACACAAAAATAATTACACAAACAATTTCATAAGAAGTATGACAGACAAAATCAACATGAGAAAATAATTTGATTTTTTAACAATATTGATACTAACAATGTAGACTCAAAAAGTCATTCATGTGCATATCCAATCACAACAAAAGAAGAGTGGAATTTAGTGCTATAAACCGTTGTTTCTTCATTAGATGATGAAGAGAGGATGCTTTCATATCTGTGCAGAGATGGCCCATCATTGAAATACAGGCTATATGTTTTTTTTTTGTGTGGACAACTTTATAAAATTCTCAACACATAATCAAATAACCCAAAGCTAAAAAAAGGACTAATAAAGAAATTTGACATTAAACAATTAGCAATAATCTTCATAGAAGGAGGAAAACACAAAATAATTACACAAACAATTTCATAAGAAGTATGACATACAAAATCAAAATGAGAAAATAATTTGATTTTTAACAACATGGATACTAACAATGTAGATTCAAAAATTTGTTCATGTGCATATTCAATTACAACAAAAAAGAGTGGAATTTAGTGTTATTAACCATTGTTTCTTCGTTAGATTATGAAGAGAGGATACTTTCATCTCTGTGCAGAGATGACCTATGAATTGAAATATAGGCTATATGTTTTTTTAGTGTTCACAACTTCATAAAATTCTCAACACATAATCAATTAACCCAAAGCTAAAAAAAAGACTAATTCAGAAATTTGACATTAAATAATTAGTAATAATCTTCGCAGAAGGAGGAAATCACAAAATAATTACACAAACATTTTCATAAGAAGTATGACTAACAAAATTAAAATGAGAAAATAATTTGATTTTTTAACAACCTTGATACTAACAATGTAGATTCAAAAAGTCATTCATTTGCATAACCAATCACAACTAAAAAGAGTGGAACTTAGTGGTATTAACCATTGCTTCTTCATTAGATTATGAAGACAGATACTTTCATATATGTCCAAAAATGGCCCATCATTGAAATATAGGCTATATGTTTTTTTAGTGTTGACAACTTCATAAAATTCTCAACACATAATCAATTAACCCAAAGTTAAAAAAAAGACTAATTAAGAAATTTGACATTAAACAATTAGTAATAATCTTCATAGAAGAGGGAAAACACAAAATAATTACACAAACAATTTCATAAGAAGTATGATAGACAAAATCAAAATGAGAAAATAATTTGATTTTTTAACAATATTGATACTAATAATGTAGATTCAAAAAGTCATTCATGTGCAAATCCAATCACAACAAGAAAAGGTGGAATTTAGTGCTATTAACCATTGTTTCTTCATTAGATTATGAAGAGTGGATACTTTCATATCTGTGCAGAAATGGCCCATCATTGAAATATAGGCTATATGTTTTCTTTAGTGTTGACAACTTCATAAAATTCTCGACCCATAATAAATTAACTCAAATCTAAAAAACAGACTAATTAAGAAATTTGACATTAAACAATTAATAATAATCTTCACTGAAGGAGGAAAACACAAAATAAATACACAAATAATTTCATAAGAAGTATGATAGCCAAAATCAATATGAGAAAATAATTTGATTGTTTAACAACATTGATACTAACAATGTTGATTAAAAAAGTCATTCATGTGCATATTCAATTACAACAAAAAAGAGTGGAATTTAGTGATATTAACCATAGTTTCTTCGTTAGATTATGAAGAGGAGATACTTTCATATATGTGCAGAGATGGCTTATCAATTGAAATATAGGCTATATGTTTTCTTTAGTGTTGACAACTTCATAAAATTCTCAACACATAATCAATTAACCCAAAGCTAAAAAAAAGACTAATTAAGAATTTTGACATTAAACAATTAGTAATAATCTTCACAGAAGGAGGAAAACACAAAAATAATTACACAAACAATTTCATAAGAAGTATGACAGACAAAATCAATATGAGAAAGTAATTTGATTTTTTAACAATATTGATACTAACAATGTAGACTCAAAAAGTCATTCATGTGCATATCCAATCACAACAAAAGAAGAGTGGAATTTAGTGCTATTAACCATTGTTTCTTCATTAGATGATGAAGAGAGGATGCTTTCATATCTGTGCAGAGATGGCCCATCATTGAAATACAGGCTATATGTTTTTTTTTGTGTTGACAACTTCATAAAATTCTCAACACATAATCAATTAACCCAAATCTAAAAAACAGACTAATTAAGAAATTTGACATTAAACAATTAATAATAATCTTCACTAAAGGAGGAAAACAGAAAATAAATACACAAACAATTTCATAAGAAGTATGACAGACAAAATCAAAATGAGAAAATCATTTGATTGTTTAACAACATTGATACTAACAATGTAGATTCAAAAAGTCGATCTTGTGCATATTCAATTACAACAAAAAAGAATGGAATTTAGTGATATTAACCATAGTTTCTTCGTTAGATTATGAAGAGGGGATACTTTCATATATGTGCAGAGATGGCTTATCAATTGAAATATAGGCTATATGTTTTTTTTAGTGTTGACAACTTCATAAAATTCTCAACACATAATCATATAACCCAAAGCTAAAAAACAGACTAATTCAGAAATTTGACATTAAATAATTAGTAATAATCTTCACAGAAGGAGGAAAACACAAAATAATTACACAAACAATTTCATAAGAAGTATGACAGACAAAATCAAAATGAGAAAATAATTTGATTTTTTAACGACATTGATAATAACAATGTAGATTCAAAAAGTCATTCATTTGCATATCCAATTACAACAAAAAAGAGTGGAATTTAGTGGTATTAACCATTGTTTCTTCATTAGATTATGAAGAGAGATACCTTCATATATGTGCAAAAATGGCCCATCATTGAAATATAGGCTATATGTTTTTTTTAGTGTTGACAACTTCATAAAATTCTCAACACATAATCAATTAACCCAAAGCAAAAAAAAGACTAATTAAGAAATTTGACATTAAACAATTAGTAATAATCTTCATAGAAGGAGGAAAACACAAAATAATTACACAAACAATTTCATAAGAAGTATGACGGACAAAATCAAAATGAGAAAATAATTTCATCTTTTAACAACATTAATACTAACAATGTAGATTCAAAAAGTCATTCATGTGCATATCCAATCACAACAAAAAAGAGTGGAATTTAGTGCTATTAACCATTGTTTCTTCATTAGATTATGAAGAGAGGATACTTTTATATCTGTGCAGAGATGGCCCATCATTGAAATATAGACTATATGTCTTTTTTAGTGTTGACAACATCATAAAATTCTCAACACATAATCAATTAACCCAGAGCTAAAAAAAGACTAATTAAGAAATTTGACATTAAATAATTAGTAATAATCTTAACAGAAGGAGGAAAACAGAAAATAATTACACAAACAATTTCATAAGAAGTAAGACGGACAAAATCAAAATGAGAAAATAATTTGATCTTTTAACAATATTGATACTAAAAATGTAGATTCAAAAAGTCATTCATGTGCATATCCAATCACAACAAAAAAGTGCGGAATTTAGTGGTATTAAACATTGTTTCTTCATTATATTATGAAGAGTGGATACTTTCATATCTGTGCAGAAATGGCCCATCATTGAAATATAGGCTTTATGTTTTCTTTAGTGTTGACAAGTTCATAAAATTCTGAACACATAATCAATTAACCCAGAGCTAAAAAAAAGACTAATTAAGAAATTTGACATTAAACAATCAGTAATAATCTTCACTAAAGCAGGAAAACACAAAATAATTACACAAAAAATTTCATAAGAAGTATGACGGACAAAATCAAAATGAGAAAATAATTTGATTGTTTAACAACATTGATACTAACAATGTAGATTCAAAAAGTCGTTCATAAGCATAATCAATTACAACAAAAAAGAGTGGAATTTTGTGGTATTAACCATTGTTTCTTCATTAGATTATGAAGAGAGGATACTTTCATATCTATGCAGAGATGGCCCATCATTGAAATATAGACTATATCTTTTCTTTTTAATTCTCAACACATAATCAATTAACCCAAAGCTAATAAAAAGACTAATTAAGAAATTTGACATTAAACAATTAGTAATAATCATCACAGAAGGAGGAAAACACAAAATAATTAGACAAACAATTCATAAGAAGTAAGATGAACAAAATCAAAATGAGAAAATAATTTGATCTTTTAACAATATTGATAATAACAATGTAGATTCAAAAAGTCATTCGTGTGCATATCCAATCACAACAAAAAAGACTGGAATTTAGTGCTATTAACCATTGTTTCTTCATTAGATTATGAAGAGAGGATACTTTCATATCTGTGCAGAGATGGCCCAAAATTGAAATATAAACTCTATGTTTTTTTTTTAAATTCTCAACACATAATCAATTAACCCAAAGCTAAAAAAAAGACTAATTAAGTAATTGACATTAAACAATTAGTAATAATCTTCACAGAATGACGAAAACACAGAATAATTAGACAAACAATTTCATAAGAAGTAAGACGGACAAAATCAAAATGAGAAAATAATTTGAGCTTTTAACAATATTGATACTAAAATGTAGATTCAAAAAGTCATTCATGTGCATATCCAATCAGAACAAAAAAAAGTGGAATTTAGTGTTATTAACCATTGTTTCTTCATTAGATTAGGAAGAGTGTATGCTTTCATATCTGTGCAGAAAAGGCCCATCATTGAAATATAGGCTATATGATTTCTTTAGTGTTGACAACTTCATCAAATTCTCAACACATAATCAATTAACCCAAAGCTAAAAAAAAGACAAATTAAGAAATTTGACATTAAACAATTAGTAATAATCTTCACAGAAGGAGCAAAACACAAAATACTAACACAAACAATTTCATAAGAGGTATGACAGAAAAAATCAAAATGAGAAAATAATTTGATTTTTTAACAATATTGATACTAACAATGTAGATTCAAAAAGTCATTCATGTGCATATCCAATCACAACAAAAAAGAGTGGAATTTAGTGCTATTAACCATTGTTTCTTCATTATATTATGAAGAGAGGATACTTTCATATCTGTGCAGAGATGGCCCATCATTGAAATATAGACTATATGTTTTTTTTAAAATTCTCAACACATAATCAATTAACCCAAAGCTAAAAAAAAGACTAATTAAGAAATTTGACATTAAACAATTAGTAATACTCTTCACAGAAGGAGGAAAACACAAAATAATTAGACAAAAATTTCATAAGAT
Organism: Vigna unguiculata; assembly: GCF_037176805.1. NCBI lineage: Eukaryota > Viridiplantae > Streptophyta > Magnoliopsida > Fabales > Fabaceae > Vigna > Vigna unguiculata. The sequence continues at coordinate 26,012,878 of NC_140801.1, forward strand.
GTAAGACGAACAAAATCAAAATGAGAAAATAATTTGATCTTTTAACAATATTGATACTAACAATGTAGATTCAAAAAGTCATTCATGTGCATATCCAATCACAACAAAAAAGAGTGGAATTTAGTGCTATTAACCATTGTTTCTTCATTATATTATGAAGAGAGGATACTTTCATATCTGTGCAGAGATGGCCCATCATTGAAATATAGACTATATGTTTTTTTTAAAATTCTCAACACATAATCAATTAACCCAAAGCTAAAAAAAAGACTAATTAAGAAATTTGACATTAAACAATTAGTAATACTCTTCACAAAAGGAGGAAAACACAAAATAATTAGCCAAACAATTTCATAAGATGTAAGACGAACAAAATCAAAATGAGAAAATAATTTTATTTTCTAACGACATTGATACTAACAATATAGATTCAAAAAGTCATTCATTTGCATATCCAATCACAACAAAAAAGAGTGGAATTTAGTGGTATTAACCGTTATTTCTTCATTACATTATGAAGAGAGATATTTTCATATCTGTCCAAAAATGGCCCATCATTGAAATATAGGCTATATGTTTGTTTTACTGTTGACAACTTCATAAAATTTTCAACACATAATCAATTAACCCAAAGCTAAAAAAAGACTAATTAAGAAATTTGACATTAAACAATTAGAAATAATCTTCACTCAAGGAGGGAAACACAAAATAATTACACAAACAATTTCATAAAAAGTATGACGGACAAAATCAAAATGATAAAATAATTTGATTGTTTAACAACATTGATACTAACCATGTAGATTCAAAAAGTCATTCATGTGCAAATCCAATCACAACAAAAAAGAGTGGAATTTAGTGTTATTAACCATTGTTTCTTCATTAGATTATGAAGAGTGGATACTTTCATATCTGTGCAGAAATGGCCCATCAATGAAATATAGGCTATATGTTTTCTTTAGTGTTGACAGGTTCATAAAATTCTGAACACATAATCAATTAACCCAAAGCTAAAAAAAAGACTAATTAAGAAATTTGACATTAAACAATCAGCAATAATCTTCACTAAAGCAGGAAAACATAAAATAATTACACAAAAAATTTCATAAGAAGTATGACGGACAGAATCAAAATGAGAAAATAATTTGATTGTTTAACAACATTGATACTAACAATGTAGATTCAAAAAGTCGTTCATAAGCATAGTCAATTACAACAAAAAAGAGTGGAATTTTGTGGTATTAACCATTGTTTCTTCATTAGATTATGAAGAGAGGATACTTTCATATCTATGCAGAGATGGCCCATCATTGAAATATAGACTATATCTTTTTTTTTTAATTCTCAACACATAATCAATTAACCCAAAGCTAATAAAAAGACTAATTAAGAAATTTGACATTAAACAATTAGTAATAATCATCACAGAAGGAGGAAAACACAAAATAATTAGACAAACAATTCATAAGAAGTAAGATGAACAAAATAAAAATGAGAAAATAATTTGATCTTTTAACAATATTGATAGTAACAATGTAGATTCAAAAAGTCATTCGTGTGCATATCCAATCACAACAAAAAAGAGTGGAATTTAGTGCTATTAACCATTGTTTCTTCATTAGATTATGAAGAGAGGATACTTTCATATCTGTGCAGAGATGGCCCATCAATGAAATATAAACTCTATGTTTTTTTTTTTTAAATTCTCAACACATAATCAATTAACCCAAAGCAAAAAAAAAGACTAATTAAGAAATTGACATTAAACAATTAGTAATAATCTTCACAGAAGGAGGAAAACACAAAATAATTAGACAAACAATTTCATAAGAAGTAAGACGGACAATATCAAAATGAGAAAATAATTTGAGCTTTTAACAATATTGATACTAAAATGTAGATTCAAAAAGTCATTCATGTGCATATCCAATGACAACAAAAAAGAGTGGAATTTAGTGTCATTAACCATTGTTTCTTCATTAGATTAGGAAGAGTGGATACTTTCATATCTGTGCAGAAAAGGCCCATCATTGAAAAATAGGCTAGATGATTTCTTTAGTGTTGACAACTTCATCAAATTCTCAACACATAATCAATTAACCCAAAGCTAAAAAAAAAGACAAATTAAGAAATTTGACATTAATCAATTAGTAATAATCTTCGCAGAAGGAGCAAAACACAAAACACTAACACAAACAATTTCATAAGAAGTATGACAGAAAAAATCAAAATGAGAAAATAATTTGAGTTTTTAACAATATTGATACTAACAATGTAGATTCAAAAAGTCATTCATGTGCATATCCAATCACAACAAAAAAGAGTGGAATTTAGTGCTATTAACCATTGTTTCTTCATTATATTATGAAGAGAGGATACTTTCATATCTGTGCAGAGATGCCCATCATTGAAATATAGACTATATGTTTTTTTTAAAATTCTCAACACATAATCAATTAACCCAAAGCTAAAAAAAAGACTAATTAAGAAATTTGACATTAAACAATTAGTAATACTCTTCACAGAAGGAGGAAAACACAAAATAATTAGACAAACAATTTCATAAGAAGTAAGACGGACAAAATCAAAATGAGAAAATAATTTGAGCTTTTAACAATATTGATACTAAAATGTAGATTCAAAAAGTCATTCATGTGCATATCCAATGACAACAAAAAAGAGTGGAATTTAGTGTCATTAACCATTGTTTCTTCATTAGATTAGGAAGAGTGGATACTTTCATATCTGTGCAGAAAAGGCCCATCATTGAAATATAGGCTATATGATTTCTTTAGTGTTGACAACTTCATCAAATTCTCAACACATAATCAATTAACCCTAAGCTAAAAAAAAAGACAAATTAAGAAATTTGACATTAAACTATTAGTAATAATCTTCACAGAAGGAGCAAAACACAAAATACTAACACAAACAATTTCATAAGAAGTATGACAGAAAAAATCAAAATGAGAAAATAATTTGATTTTTTAACAATATTGATACTAACAATGTAGATTCAAAAAGTCATTCATGTGCATATCCAATCACAACAAAAAAGAGTGGAATTTAGTGCTATTAACCATTGTTTCTTCATTATATTATGAAGAGAGGATACTTTCATATCTGTGCACAGATGGCCCATCATTGAAATATAGACTCTATGTTTTTTTTTAAATTCTCAACACATAATCAATTAACCCAAATCTAAAAAAAAGACTAATTAAGAAATTGACATTAAACAATTAGTAATAATCTTCACAAAAGGAGGAACAAAATAATTAGCCAAACAATTTCATAAGATGTAAGACGAACAAAATCAAAATGAGAAAATAATTTTATTTTCTAACGACATTGATACTAACAATATAGATTCAAAAAGTCATTCATTTGCATATCCAATCACAACAAAAAAGAGTGGAATTTAGTGGTATTAACCGTTATTTCTTCATTAGATTATGAAGAGAGATATTTTCATATCTGTCCAAAAATGGCCCATCATTGAAATATAGCCTATATGTTTGTTTTACTGTTGACAACTTCATAAAATTTTCAATACATAATCAATTAACCCAAAGCTAAAAAAACACTAATTAAGAAATTTGACATTAAACAATTAGAAATAATCTTCACTGAAGGAGGAAAACACGAAATAATTACACAAACAATTTCATAAAAAGTATGACGGACAAAATCAAAATGAGAAAATAATTTGATTGTTTAACAACATTGATACTAACAATGTATATTCAAAAATTCGTTCATGTGCATATTCAATTACTACAAAAAAGAGTGGAATTTTGTGGTATTAACCATTATTTCTTTATTAGATTACGAAGAGAGGATACTTTCATATCTGTGCAGAGATGGCCCATCATTGAAACATAGACTATATGATTTTTTAAAAATTCTCAACACATAATCAATTAACCCAAAGCTAATAAAAAGACTAATTAAGAAATTTGACATTAAACAATTAGTAATAATCATCACAGAAGGAGGAAAACACAAAATAATTAGACAAAAATTTCATAAGATGTAAGACGAACAAAATCAAAATGAGAAAATTATTTGATTTTTTAACTACATTGATACTAACAATGTAGATTCAAAAAGTCATTCATTTGCATATCCAATCACAAAAAAAAAGAGTGGAATTTATTGGTATTAACCATTGTTTCTTCATTAGATTATGAAGAGAGATATTTTCATATCTGTCCAAAAATGGCCCATCATTGAAATATAGCCTATATGTTTTTTTTACTTTTGTCAACTTCATAAAATTTTCAACACATAATCAATTAACCCAAAGCTAAAAAAAAGACTAATTAAGAAATTTGACATTAAAAAATTAGTAATAATCTTCACTGAAGGAGGTAAACACAAAATAATTACACTAACAATTTCATAAGAAGTATGACAGATAAAATCAAAATGAGAAAATAATTTGATTGTTTAAGAGCATTGATACTAACAATGTAGATTCAAAAAGTCGTTCATGTGCATATTCAATTACAACAAAAAAGAGTAGAATTTTGTGGTATTAACCATATTTTCATCATTACATTATGAAGAGAGGATACTTTCATATCTGTGCAGAGATGGCCCATCATTGAAACATAGACTATATGATTTTTTTAAAATTCTCAACACATGATCAATTAACCCAAAGCTAATAAAAAGACTAATTAAGAAATTTGACATTAAACAATTAGTAATAATCATCACAGAAGGAGGAAAACACAAAATAATTAGACAAAAATTTCATAAGATGTAAGACGAACAAAATCAAAATGAGAAAATAATTTGATTTTTTAACTACATTGATACTAACAATGTAGATTCAAAAAGTCATTCATTTGCATATCCAATCACAAAAAAAAAAAGAGTGGAATTTATTGGTATTAACCATTGTTTCTTCATTAGATTATGAAGAGAGATATTTTCATATCTATCCAAAAATGGCCCATCATTGAAATATAGCCTATATGTTTTTTTTACTTTTGTCAACTTCATAAAATTTTCAACACATAATCAATTAACCCAAAGCTAAAAAAAAGACTAATTAAGAAATTTGACATTAAAAAATTAGTAATAATCTTAACTGAAGGAGGTAAACACAAAATAATTACACAAACAATTTCATAAGAAGTATGACAGATAAAATCAAAATGAGATAATAATTTGATTGTTTAAGAACATTGATACTAACAATGTAGATTCAAAAAGTCGTTCATGTGCATATTCAATTACAACAAAAAAGAGTGGAATTTTGGGGTATTAACCATATTTTCATCATTACATTATGAAGAGAGGATACTTTCATATCTGTGCTGAGATGGCCCATCATTGAAATATAGACTATATGTTTTTTGTAAAATTCTGAACACATAATCAATTAACCCAAAGCTAAAAAAAAGACTAATTAAGAAATTTGACATTAAACAATTAGTAATAATCTTCACAGAAGGAGCAAAACACAAAATAATTACACAAACAATTTCATACGAAGTATGACAGAAAAAATCAAAATGAGAAAATAATTTGATTTTTTAACAATATTGATACTAAAAATGTAGATTCAAAAAGTCATTCATGTGCATATCCAATCACAACAAAAAAGAGTGGAATTTAGTGGTATTAAGCATTGTTTCTTCATTACATTAGGAAGAGTGGATACTTTCATATCTGTGCAGAAAAGGCCCATCATTGAAATATAGGCTATATGATTTCTTTAGTGTTGACAACTTCATAAAATTCTCAACACATAATCAATTAACCAAAAGCTAAAAAAAAGACTAATTAAGAAATTTGACATTAAACAATTAGTAATAACCTTCAAAAAGGAGCAAAACACAAAATATTTAGACAAACAATTTCATAAGAAGTAAGACGAACAAAATCAAAATGAGAAAATAATTTCATCTTTTAACAATATTGATACTAAAAATGTAGATTCAAAAAGTCATTCATGTGCATATCCAGTCACAACAAAAAAAAGTGGAATTTAGTGGTATTAACTATTGTTTCTTCATTAGATTAGGAAGAGTGGATACTTTCATATCTGTGCATCAAAAGGCCCATCATTGAAATATAGGCTATATGTTTTCTTTAGTGTTGACAACTTCATAAAATTTTCAACACATAATCAATTAACCCAAAGCTAAAAAAAGACTAATTAAGAAATTTGACATTAAACAATTAGAAATAATCTTCACTCAAGGAGGGAAACACAAAATAATTACACAAACAATTTCATAAAAAGTATGACGGACAAAATCAAAATGATAAAATAATTTGATTGTTTAACAACATTGATACTAACCATGTAGATTCAAAAAGTCATTCATGTGCAAATCCAATCACAACAAAAAAGAGTGGAATTTAGTGTTATTAACCATTGTTTCTTCATTAGATTATGAAGAGTGGATACTTTCATATCTGTGCAGAAATGGCCCATCAATGAAATATAGGCTATATGTTTTCTTTAGTGTTGACAGGTTCATAAAATTCTGAACACATAATCAATTAACCCAAAGCTAAAAAAAAGACTAATTAAGAAATTTGACATTAAACAATCAGCAATAATCTTCACTAAAGCAGGAAAACATAAAATAATTACACAAAAAATTTCATAAGAAGTATGACGGACAGAATCAAAATGAGAAAATAATTTGATTGTTTAACAACATTGATACTAACAATGTAGATTCAAAAAGTCGTTCATAAGCATAGTCAATTACAACAAAAAAGAGTGGAATTTTGTGGTATTAACCATTGTTTCTTCATTAGATTATGAAGAGAGGATACTTTCATATCTATGCAGAGATGGCCCATCATTGAAATATAGACTATATCTTTTTTTTTTAATTCTCAACACATAATCAATTAACCCAAAGCTAATAAAAAGACTAATTAAGAAATTTGACATTAAACAATTAGTAATAATCATCACAGAAGGAGGAAAACACAAAATAATTAGACAAACAATTCATAAGAAGTAAGATGAACAAAATAAAAATGAGAAAATAATTTGATCTTTTAACAATATTGATAGTAACAATGTAGATTCAAAAAGTCATTCGTGTGCATATCCAATCACAACAAAAAAGAGTGGAATTTAGTGCTATTAACCATTGTTTCTTCATTAGATTATGAAGAGAGGATACTTTCATATCTGTGCAGAGATGGCCCATCAATGAAATATAAACTCTATGTTTTTTTTTTTTAAATTCTCAACACATAATCAATTAACCCAAAGCAAAAAAAAAGACTAATTAAGAAATTGACATTAAACAATTAGTAATAATCTTCACAGAAGGAGGAAAACACAAAATAATTAGACAAACAATTTCATAAGAAGTAAGACGGACAATATCAAAATGAGAAAATAATTTGAGCTTTTAACAATATTGATACTAAAATGTAGATTCAAAAAGTCATTCATGTGCATATCCAATGACAACAAAAAAGAGTGGAATTTAGTGTCATTAACCATTGTTTCTTCATTAGATTAGGAAGAGTGGATACTTTCATATCTGTGCAGAAAAGGCCCATCATTGAAAAATAGGCTAGATGATTTCTTTAGTGTTGACAACTTCATCAAATTCTCAACACATAATCAATTAACCCAAAGCTAAAAAAAAAGACAAATTAAGAAATTTGACATTAATCAATTAGTAATAATCTTCGCAGAAGGAGCAAAACACAAAACACTAACACAAACAATTTCATAAGAAGTATGACAGAAAAAATCAAAATGAGAAAATAATTTGAGTTTTTAACAATATTGATACTAACAATGTAGATTCAAAAAGTCATTCATGTGCATATCCAATCACAACAAAAAAGAGTGGAATTTAGTGCTATTAACCATTGTTTCTTCATTATATTATGAAGAGAGGATACTTTCATATCTGTGCAGAGATGCCCATCATTGAAATATAGACTATATGTTTTTTTTAAAATTCTCAACACATAATCAATTAACCCAAAGCTAAAAAAAAGACTAATTAAGAAATTTGACATTAAACAATTAGTAATACTCTTCACAGAAGGAGGAAAACACAAAATAATTAGACAAACAATTTCATAAGAAGTAAGACGGACAAAATCAAAATGAGAAAATAATTTGAGCTTTTAACAATATTGATACTAAAATGTAGATTCAAAAAGTCATTCATGTGCATATCCAATGACAACAAAAAAGAGTGGAATTTAGTGTCATTAACCATTGTTTCTTCATTAGATTAGGAAGAGTGGATACTTTCATATCTGTGCAGAAAAGGCCCATCATTGAAATATAGGCTATATGATTTCTTTAGTGTTGACAACTTCATCAAATTCTCAACACATAATCAATTAACCCTAAGCTAAAAAAAAAGACAAATTAAGAAATTTGACATTAAACTATTAGTAATAATCTTCACAGAAGGAGCAAAACACAAAATACTAACACAAACAATTTCATAAGAAGTATGACAGAAAAAATCAAAATGAGAAAATAATTTGATTTTTTAACAATATTGATACTAACAATGTAGATTCAAAAAGTCATTCATGTGCATATCCAATCACAACAAAAAAGAGTGGAATTTAGTGCTATTAACCATTGTTTCTTCATTATATTATGAAGAGAGGATACTTTCATATCTGTGCACAGATGGCCCATCATTGAAATATAGACTCTATGTTTTTTTTTAAATTCTCAACACATAATCAATTAACCCAAATCTAAAAAAAAGACTAATTAAGAAATTGACATTAAACAATTAGTAATAATCTTCACAAAAGGAGGAACAAAATAATTAGCCAAACAATTTCATAAGATGTAAGACGAACAAAATCAAAATGAGAAAATAATTTTATTTTCTAACGACATTGATACTAACAATATAGATTCAAAAAGTCATTCATTTGCATATCCAATCACAACAAAAAAGAGTGGAATTTAGTGGTATTAACCGTTATTTCTTCATTAGATTATGAAGAGAGATATTTTCATATCTGTCCAAAAATGGCCCATCATTGAAATATAGCCTATATGTTTGTTTTACTGTTGACAACTTCATAAAATTTTCAATACATAATCAATTAACCCAAAGCTAAAAAAACACTAATTAAGAAATTTGACATTAAACAATTAGAAATAATCTTCACTGAAGGAGGAAAACACGAAATAATTACACAAACAATTTCATAAAAAGTATGACGGACAAAATCAAAATGAGAAAATAATTTGATTGTTTAACAACATTGATACTAACAATGTATATTCAAAAATTCGTTCATGTGCATATTCAATTACTACAAAAAAGAGTGGAATTTTGTGGTATTAACCATTATTTCTTTATTAGATTACGAAGAGAGGATACTTTCATATCTGTGCAGAGATGGCCCATCATTGAAACATAGACTATATGATTTTTTAAAAATTCTCAACACATAATCAATTAACCCAAAGCTAATAAAAAGACTAATTAAGAAATTTGACATTAAACAATTAGTAATAATCATCACAGAAGGAGGAAAACACAAAATAATTAGACAAAAATTTCATAAGATGTAAGACGAACAAAATCAAAATGAGAAAATTATTTGATTTTTTAACTACATTGATACTAACAATGTAGATTCAAAAAGTCATTCATTTGCATATCCAATCACAAAAAAAAAGAGTGGAATTTATTGGTATTAACCATTGTTTCTTCATTAGATTATGAAGAGAGATATTTTCATATCTGTCCAAAAATGGCCCATCATTGAAATATAGCCTATATGTTTTTTTTACTTTTGTCAACTTCATAAAATTTTCAACACATAATCAATTAACCCAAAGCTAAAAAAAAGACTAATTAAGAAATTTGACATTAAAAAATTAGTAATAATCTTCACTGAAGGAGGTAAACACAAAATAATTACACTAACAATTTCATAAGAAGTATGACAGATAAAATCAAAATGAGAAAATAATTTGATTGTTTAAGAGCATTGATACTAACAATGTAGATTCAAAAAGTCGTTCATGTGCATATTCAATTACAACAAAAAAGAGTAGAATTTTGTGGTATTAACCATATTTTCATCATTACATTATGAAGAGAGGATACTTTCATATCTGTGCAGAGATGGCCCATCATTGAAACATAGACTATATGATTTTTTTAAAATTCTCAACACATGATCAATTAACCCAAAGCTAATAAAAAGACTAATTAAGAAATTTGACATTAAACAATTAGTAATAATCATCACAGAAGGAGGAAAACACAAAATAATTAGACAAAAATTTCATAAGATGTAAGACGAACAAAATCAAAATGAGAAAATAATTTGATTTTTTAACTACATTGATACTAACAATGTAGATTCAAAAAGTCATTCATTTGCATATCCAATCACAAAAAAAAAAAGAGTGGAATTTATTGGTATTAACCATTGTTTCTTCATTAGATTATGAAGAGAGATATTTTCATATCTATCCAAAAATGGCCCATCATTGAAATATAGCCTATATGTTTTTTTTACTTTTGTCAACTTCATAAAATTTTCAACACATAATCAATTAACCCAAAGCTAAAAAAAAGACTAATTAAGAAATTTGACATTAAAAAATTAGTAATAATCTTAACTGAAGGAGGTAAACACAAAATAATTACACAAACAATTTCATAAGAAGTATGACAGATAAAATCAAAATGAGATAATAATTTGATTGTTTAAGAACATTGATACTAACAATGTAGATTCAAAAAGTCGTTCATGTGCATATTCAATTACAACAAAAAAGAGTGGAATTTTGGGGTATTAACCATATTTTCATCATTACATTATGAAGAGAGGATACTTTCATATCTGTGCTGAGATGGCCCATCATTGAAATATAGACTATATGTTTTTTGTAAAATTCTGAACACATAATCAATTAACCCAAAGCTAAAAAAAAGACTAATTAAGAAATTTGACATTAAACAATTAGTAATAATCTTCACAGAAGGAGCAAAACACAAAATAATTACACAAACAATTTCATACGAAGTATGACAGAAAAAATCAAAATGAGAAAATAATTTGATTTTTTAACAATATTGATACTAAAAATGTAGATTCAAAAAGTCATTCATGTGCATATCCAATCACAACAAAAAAGAGTGGAATTTAGTGGTATTAAGCATTGTTTCTTCATTACATTAGGAAGAGTGGATACTTTCATATCTGTGCAGAAAAGGCCCATCATTGAAATATAGGCTATATGATTTCTTTAGTGTTGACAACTTCATAAAATTCTCAACACATAATCAATTAACCAAAAGCTAAAAAAAAGACTAATTAAGAAATTTGACATTAAACAATTAGTAATAACCTTCAAAAAGGAGCAAAACACAAAATATTTAGACAAACAATTTCATAAGAAGTAAGACGAACAAAATCAAAATGAGAAAATAATTTCATCTTTTAACAATATTGATACTAAAAATGTAGATTCAAAAAGTCATTCATGTGCATATCCAGTCACAACAAAAAAAAGTGGAATTTAGTGGTATTAACTATTGTTTCTTCATTAGATTAGGAAGAGTGGATACTTTCATATCTGTGCATCAAAAGGCCCATCATTGAAATATAGGCTATATGTTTTCTTTAGTGTTGACAACTTCATAAAATTCTCAACACATAATCAATTAACCCAAAGCTAAAAAAAAGACTAATTAAGAAATTTGACATTAAACAATTAGTAATAATCTTCACAGAAGGAGCAAAACACAAAATAATTACACAAACAAATTCATAAGAAGTATGATAGAAAAAATCAAAATGAGAAAATAATTTAATTTTTTAACAATATTGATACTAACAATGTAGATTCAAAAAGTCATTCATGTGCATATCCAATCACAACAAAAAAGAGTGGAATTTATTGCTATTAACCATTGTTTCTTCATTAGATTATGAAGAGAGGATACTTTCATACTGTGCAGAGATGGCCCATCATTGAAATATAGACTATATGTTTTTTTTAAAATTCTCAACACATAATCAATTAACCCAAAGCTAAAAAAAAGACTAATTAAGAAATTTGACATTAAACAATTAGTAATAATCTTCACAGAAGGAGCAAAACACAAAATAATTACACAAACAATTTTATAAGAAGTATGACAGACAAAAGCAAAATGAGAAAATAATTTGATTGTTTAACAACATTGATACTAACAATGTAGATTCAAAAAGTCATTCATGTGCATATCCAATCACAACAAAAAAAGAGTGGAATTTAGTGGTATTAACCATTGTTTCTTCATTAGATTATGAAGAGTGGATACTTTCATATCTGTGCAGAAATGGCCCATCATTGAAATATAGGCTATATGTTTTCTTTAGTATTGACAACTTCATAAAATTCTCAACTCATAATCAATTAACTCAAAGCTAAAAAAAAATACTAATTAAGAAATTTGACATTAAACAATTAGTAATAATCTTCACAGAAGGAGGAAAACACAAAATAATTACACAAACAATTTCATAAGAAGTAAGATGGACAAAATCAAAATGAGAAAATAATTTGATCTTTTAACAATATTGATACTAAAAATGTAGATTCAAAAAGTCATTCATGTGCATATCCAATCACAACAAAAAAGAGTGGAATTTAGTGGTATTAAGCATTGTTTCTTCATTAGATTAGGAAGAGTGGATACTTTCATATCTGTGCAGAAAAGGCCCATCATTGAAATATAGGCTATATGATTTCTTTAGTGTTGACAACTTCATAAAATTCTCAACACATAATCAATTAACCAAAAGCTAAAAAAAAGACTAATTAAGAAATTTGACATTAAACAATTAGTAATAATCTTCACAGAAGGAGCAAAACACAAAATAATTACACAAACAAATTCATAAGAAGTATGATAGAAAAAATCAAAATGAGAAAATAATTTGATTTCTTAACAATATTGATACTAACAATGTAGATTCAAAAAGTCATTCATGTGCATATCCAATCACAACAAAAAAGAGTGGAATTTAGTGCTATTAACCATTGTTTCTTCATTAGATTATGAAGAGAGGATACTTTCATATCTTTGCAGAGATGGCCCATCATTGAAATATAGACTATATGTTTTTTTTAAAATTCTCAACACATAATCAATTAACCCAAAGTTAAAAAAAAGACTAATTAAGAAATTTGACATTAAACAATTAGTAATAATCTTCACAAAAGGAGGAAAACACAAAATAATTAGACAAACAATTTCATAAGATGTAAGACGAACAAAATCAAAATGAGAAAATAATTTGATTTTTTAACGACCTTGATACTAACAATGTAGATTCAAAAATTCGTTCATGTGCATATTCAATTACAACAAAAAAGAGTGGAATTTTGTGGTATTAACCATTGTTTCTTCATTAGATTATGAAGAGAGGATACTTTCATATCTGTGCAGAGATGGCCCATCATTGAAATATAGACTATATGTTTTTTTTAAAATTCTTAACACATAATCAATTAACCCAAAGCTAAAAAAAAGACTAATTAAGAAATTTGACATTAAACAATTAGTAATAATCTTCACAGAAGGAGGAAAACACAAAATATTTAGACAAACAATTTCATAAGAAGTAAGACGAACAAAATCAAAATGAGAAAATAATTTCATCTTTTAACAATATTGATACTAAAAATGTAGATTCAAAAAGTCATTCATGTGCATATCCAGTCACAACAAAAAAAAAGTGGAATTTAGTGGTATTAACTATTGTTTCTTCATTAGATTAGGAAGAGTGGATACTTTCATATCTGTGCATCAAAAGGCCCATCATTGAAATATAGGCTATATGTTTTCTTTAGTGTTGACAACTTCATAAAATTCTCAACACATAATCAGTTAACCCAAAGCTAAAAAAAAGACTAATTAAGAAATTTGACATTAAACAATTAGTAATAATCTTCACAGATGGAGCAAAACACAAAATAATTACGCAAACATTTTCATAAGAAGTATGACAAAAAAAATCAAAATGAGAAAATAATTTGATTTTTTAACGACTTTGATACTAACAATGTAGATCCAAAAAGTCGTTCATGTGCGTATTCAATTACAACAAAAAATAGTGGAATTTTGTGGTATTAACCATTTTTTCTTCATTAGATTATCAAAAGAGGATACTTTCATATCTGTGCAGAGATGGCCCATAATTGAAATATAGACTATATGTTTTTTTTTTAAATTCTCAACACATAATCAATTAACCCAAAGCTAAAAAAAAGACTAATTAAGAAATTTGACATTAAACAATTAGTAATAATCTTCACAGAAGGAGGAAAACACAAAATATTTAGACAAACAATTTCATAAGAAGTAAGACGAACAAAATCAAAATGAGAAAATAATTTCATCTTTTAACAATATTGATACTAAAAATGTAGATTCAAAAAGTCATTCATGTGCATATCTAATCACAATAAAAAAGAGTGGAATTAGTGGTATTAACCATTGTTTCTTCATTAGATTATGAAGAGTGGATACTTTCACATCTGTGCAGAAATGGCCCATCATTGAAATATAGGCTATATGTTTTCTTTAGTATTGACAACTTCATAAAATTATCAACACATAATCAATTAATCCAAAGCTAAAAAAAAAGACTAATTAAGAAATTTGACATTAAATAATTAGTAATAATCTTAACAGAAGGAGGAAAGCAAAAAATAATTACACAAACAATTTCATAAGAAGTAAGACGGACAAAATCAAAATGAGAAAATAATTTGATCTTTTAACAATATTGATACTAAAAATGTAGATTCAAAAAGTCATTCATGTCCATATCCAATCACAACAAAAAAGAGTGGAATTTAGTGGTATTAACCATTGTTTCTTTATTAGATTAGAAAGAGTGGATACTTTCATATCTGTGCAGAAAAGGCGCATCATTGAAATATAGGCTATATGATTTCTTTAGTGTTGACATCTTCATAAAATTCTCAACACATAATCAATTAAGCAAAAGCTAAAAAAAGACTAATGAAGGAATTTGACATTAAAAAATTAGTAATAATCTTCACAGATGGAGCAAAACACAATAATTACGCAAACATTTTCATAAGAAGTATGACAGAAAAAATCAAAATGAGAAAATAATTTGTCTTTTTAACAGTATTGATACTAACAATGTAGATTCAAAAAGTCATTCATGTGCATATCCAATCACAACAAAAAAGAGTGGAATTTAGTGTTATTAACCATTGTTTCTTCATTAGATTATGAAGAGAGGATACTTTCATATCTTTGCAGAGATGGCCCATCATTGAAATATAGACTATATGTATTTTTTAAAATTCTCAACACATAATCAATTAACCCAAAGCTAAAAAAAAGACTAATTAAGAAATTTGACATTAAACAATTAGTAATAATCTTCACAAAAGGAGGAAAACACAAAATAATTAGACAAACAATTTCATAAGATGTAAGACGAACAAAATCAAAATGAGAAAATAATTTGATTTTTTAACGACTTTGATACTAACAATGTAGATTCAAAAAGTCGTTCATGTGCGTATTCAATTACAACAAAAAAGAGTGGAATTTTGTGGTATTAACCATTGTTTCTTCATTAGATTATGAAGAGAGGATACTTTCATATCTGTGCAGAGATGGCCCATCATTGAAACATAGACTATATGTTTTTTTTAAATTCTCAACACATAATCAATTAACCCAAAGCTAAAAAAAAGACTAATTAAGAAATTTGACATTAAACAATTAGTAATAATCTTCACAGAAGGAGCAAAACACAAAATATTTAGACAAACAATTTCATAAGAAGTAAGACGAACAAAATCAAAATGAGAAAATAATTTCATCTTTTAACAATATTGATACTAAAAATGTAGCATCAAAAAGTCATTCATGTGCATATCCAGTCACAACAAAAAAAAGTGGAATTTAGTGGTATTAACTATTGTTTCTTCATTAGATTAGGAAGAGTGGATACTTTCATATCTGTGCATCAAAAGGCCCATCATTGAAATATAGGCTATATGTTTTCTTTAGTGTTGACAACTTTATAAAATTCTCAACACATAATCAATTAACCCAAAGCTAAAAAAAAGACTAATTAAGAAATTTGATATTAAACAATTAGTAATAATCTTCACAGAAGGAGCAAAACACAAAATAATTACACAAACAAATTCATAAGAAGTATGACAGAAAAAATCAAAATAAGAAAATAATTTAATTTTTTAACAATATTGATACTAACAATGTAGATTCCAAAAGTCATTCATGTGCATATCTAATCACACCAAAAAAGAGTGGAATTTAGTGCTATTAACCATTGTTTCTTCATTAGATTATGAAGAGAGGATACTTTCATATCTGTGCAGAGATAGCCCATCATTGAAATATAGACTATATGTTTTTTTTTTAAATTCTCAACACATAATCAACTAACCCAAAGCTAAAAAAAAGACTAATTAAGAAATTTGATAATAAACAATTAGTAATAATCTTCACAGAAGGAGCAAAACACAAAATAATTACACAAACAATTTCATAAGATGTATGACAGACGAAAGCAAAATGAGAAAACAATTTGATTGTTTAACAACATTGATACTAACAATGTAGATTCAAAAAGTCATTCATGTGCATATCTAATCACAACAAAAAAAGAGTGGAATTTAGTGGTATTAACCATTGTTTCTTCATTAGATTATGAAGAGTGGATACTTTCATATCTGTGCAGAAATGGCCCATCATTGAAATATAGGCTATATGTTTTCTTTAGTATTGACAACTTCATAAAATTCTCAACTCATAATCAATTAACCCAAAGCTAAAAAAAAAGACTAATTAAGAAATTTGACATTCAATAATTAGTAATAATCTTAACAGAAGCAGGAAAGCAGAAAATCATTACACAAACAATTTCATAAGAAGTAAGATGGACAAAATCAAAATGAGAAAATAATTTGATCTTTTAACAATATTGATACTAAAAATGTAGATTCAAAAAGTCATTCATGTGCATATCCAATCACAACAAAAAAGAGTGGAATTTAGTGGTATTAACCATTGTTTCTTCATTAGATTAGGAAGAGTGGATACTTTCATATCTGTGCAGAAAAGGCCCATCATTGAAATATAGGCTATATGATTTCTTTAGTGTTGACAACTTCATAAAATTCTCAACACATAATCAATTAACCAAAAGCTAAAAAAAAGACTAATTAAGAAATTTGACATTAAACAATTAGTAATAATCTTCACAGAAGGAGCAAAACACAAAATAATTACACAAACAAATTCATAAGAAGTATGACAGAAAAAATCAAAATGAGAAAATAATTTGATTTCTGAACAATATTGATACTAACAATGTAGATTCAAAAAGTCGTTCATGTGCATATCCAATCACAACAAAAAAGAGTGGAATTTACTGCTATTAACCATTAGTTCTTCATTAGATTATGAAGAGAGGATACTTTCATATATGTGCAGAGATGGCCCATCATTGAAATATAGACTATATCTTTTTTTTAAAATTCTCAAGACATAATCAATTAACCCAAAGCTAAAAAAAAGACTAATTAAGAAATTCGACATTAAACAATTAGTAATAATCTTCACAGAAGGAGCAAAACACAAAATAATTACACAAACAATTTTGTAAGAAGTATGACAGAAAAAATCAAAATGAGAAAATAATTTGATTTTTTAACAATATTGATACTAACAATGTAGATTCAAAAACTCATTCATGTGCATATCCAATCACAACAAAAAAGAGTGGAATTTAGTGCTATTAACCATTGTTTCTTCATTAGATTATGAAGAGAGGATACTTTCATATCTGTGCAGAGGTGGCCCATCATTGAAATATAGACTATATGTTTTTTTTAAAATTCTCAACACATAATCAATTAACCCAAAGCTAAAAAAAGACTAATTAAGAAATTTGACATTAAACAATTACTAATAAGCTTCACAGAAGGAGGAAAACACATAATAATTAGACAAACAATATCATAAGAAGTAAGACGAAAAAAATCAAAATTAGAAAATAATTTCATCTTTTAACAATATTAATACTAAAAATGTAGATTCAAAAAGTCATTCATGTGCATATCCAGTCACAACAAAAAAAAAAAGTGGAATTTAGTGGTATTAACTATTCTTTCTTCATTAGATTAGGAAGAGTGGATACTTTCATATCTGTGCATAAAAGGCGCATCATTGAAATATAGGCTATATGTTTTCTTTAGTGTTGACAACTTCATAAAATTCTCAACAGATAATCAATTAACCCAAAGCTAAAAAAAAGACTAATTAAGAAATTTGACATTAAACAATTAGTAATAATCTTAACAGAAGCAGGAAAGCAGAAAATAATTACACAAACAATTTCATAAGAAGTAACACTACAAAAAAAATTGAAATTACCGACGGAATTTTACCGACGGATATACTTCTGTCGGTAAATTTGAATTACCGACGGATTTTACCGACAAATTCTCAAATTTTAATTACCGACGGAAAAATCCGTCGGTAAAAAAAATTTCATTTACCGACAGAAAAATCTGTCGGTAAAATCCGTCGATAATTCAAATTTTTTTTACCGACAAATTTACCGACGGATTTTTCCGTCGGTAAAAGAAGCGGAAAATTTCCCGCCCAAATTTGAATTACCGACGGATTTACCGACAAAAAAATCCGTCGGTAAAAGAAGCGGGAATTTTCCCGCCCAAATCTCAGCTTATAATGGTTCGAGGAGAAGAAGAAAATAAGAAAAAGAAGGAGAAGAAGAAGAAGAAGAGAAGAAGAAGAAGAGAAGAAGAAGAGAAGAAGGAGAAGAAGAAGAAAAAGAAGGAGAAAGAGAAGAAGAAGGAGAAGAAAAGAAGGAGAAGAAGAAGAAGAAGAGAGGAAGAAGGAGAAGAAGAAGAGGAAGAAGGAGAAGATGAAGGAGAAGAAGGAGAAGAAGAAGAAGAAAGAGGAAGAAGATGACAACGACGGCGGCGGCGACGGCGGCGGCGGCGACGGCGACGACGGCGGCGACATTGACGGCGACCACGAAAAAAAAACGAAAAAAAAAATTGAAAGAGGGAGGAGGAAGAAGATGAATAGTGTAACTAATTTACCGACGGATTTTTGGTAATTACCAACGGATATTTAGGTCGGTAAT
Source organism: Vigna unguiculata (assembly GCF_037176805.1). NCBI lineage: Eukaryota > Viridiplantae > Streptophyta > Magnoliopsida > Fabales > Fabaceae > Vigna > Vigna unguiculata. The sequence goes on from NC_140801.1 coordinate 26,032,072, forward strand.
TACCGACGGATATTTTCCGTCGGTAATTACCGACGAATTTTACGGACGAATTTTTCCGTCAGTAAAATTTTACAGACAAGCATTTTACTGACGAATTTTTGACCGTCGATGATCCGTCGGTAATGTTGATTTAGCGACGAATTTTGGCCATTACCGACGGATTTTGACCGTCGGTAATAATGGTTTTTCTTGTAGTGTAAGATGGACAAAATCAAAATGAGAAAATAATTTGATCTTTTAACAATATTGATACTAAAAATGTAGATTCAAAAAGTCATTCATGTGCATATCCAATCACAACAAAAAAGAGTGGAATTTAGTGGGATTAACCATTGTTTCTTCATTAGATTAGGAAGAGTGGATACTTTCATATCTGTGCAGAAATGGCCCATCATTGAAATATAGGCTATATTTTTTTTTAGTATTGACAACTTTATAAAATTCTCAACACATAATAAAATAACCCAAAGCTAAAAAAAGGACTAATAAAGAAATTTGACATTAAACAATTAGCAATAATCTTCATAGAAGGAGGAAAACACAAAATAATTACACAAACAATTTCATAAGAAGTATGACATACAAAATCAAAATGAGAAAATAATTTGATTTTTAACAACATGGATACTAATAATGTAGATTCAAAAATTTGTTCATGTGCATATTCAATTACAACAAAAAAGAGTGGAATTTAGTGTTATTAACCATTGTTTCTTCGTTAGATTATGAAGAGAGGATACTTTCATCTCTGTGCAGAGATGACCTATGAATTGAAATATAGGCTATATGTTTTTTTAGTGTTCACAACTTCATAAAATTCTCAACACATAATCAATTAACCCAAAGCTAAAAAAAGACTAATTCAGAAATTTGACATTAAATAATTAGTAATAATCTTCGCAGAAGGAGGAAATCAGAAAATAATTACACAAACATTTTCATAAGAAGTATGACTAACAAAATTAAAATGAGAAAATAATTTGATTTTTTAACAACCTTGATACTAACAATGTAGATTCAAAAAGTCATTCATTTGCATAACCAATCACAACTAAAAAGAGTGAAACTTAGTGGTATTAACCATTGCTTCTTCATTAGATTATGAAGACAGATACTTTCATATATGTCCAAAAATGGCCCATCATTGAAATATAGGCTATATGTTTTTTTAGTGTTGACAACTTCATAAAATTCTCAACACATAATCAATTAACCCAAAGTTAAAAAGAAGACTAATTAAGAAATTTGACATTAAAAAATTAGTAATAATCTTCATAGAAGAGGGAAAACACAAAATAATTACACAAACAATTTCATAAGAAGTATGATAGACAAAATCAAAATGAGAAAATAATTTGATTTTTTAACAATATTGATACTAATAATGTAGATTCAAAAAGTCATTCATGTGCAAATCCAATCACAACAAGAAAAGGTGGAATTTAGTGCTATTAACCATTGTTTCTTCATTAGATTATGAAGAGTGGATACTTTCATATCTGTGCAGAAATGGCCCATCATTGAAATATAGGCTATATGTTTTCTTTAGTGTTGACAACTTCATAAAATTCTCGACACATAATAAATTAACTCAAATCTAAAAAACAGACTAATTAAGAAATTTGACATTAAACAATTAATAATAATCTTCACTGAAGGAGGAAAACACAAAATAAATACACAAACAATTTCATAAGAAGTATGATAGCCTAAATCAATATGAGAAAATAATTTGATTGTTTAACAACATTGATACTAACAATGTTGATTAAAAAAGTCATTCATGTGCATATTCAATTACAACAAAAAAGAGTGGAATTTAGTGATATTAACCATAGTTTCTTCGTTAGATTATGAAGAGGAGATACTTTCATATATGTGCAGAGATGGCTTATCAATTGAAATATAGGCTATATGTTTTCTTTAGTGTTGACAACTTCATAAAATTCTCAACACATAATCAATTAACCCAAAGCTAAAAAAAAGACTAATTAAGAATTTTGACATTAAACAATTAGTAATAATCTTCATAGAAGAGGGAAAACACAAAATAATTACACAAACAATTTCATAAGAAGTATGATAGACAAAATCAAAATGAGAAAATAATTTGATTTTTTAACAATATTGATACTAATAATGTAGATTCAAAAAGTCATTCATGTGCAAATCCAATCACAACAAGAAAAGGTGGAATTTAGTGCTATTAACCATTGTTTCTTCATTAGATTATGAAGAGTGGATACTTTCATATCTGTGCAGAAATGGCCCATCATTGAAATATAGGCTATATGTTTTCTTTAGTGTTGACAACTTCATAAAATTCTCGACACATAATAAATTAACTCAAATCTAAAAAACAGACTAATTAAGAAATTTGACATTAAACAATTAATAATAATCTTCACTGAAGGAGGAAAACACAAAATAAATACACAAACAATTTCATAAGAAGTATGATAGCCAAAATCAATATGAGAAAATAATTTGATTGTTTAACAACATTGATACTAACAATGTTGATTAAAAAAGTCATTCATGTGCATATTCAATTACAACAAAAAAAAGTGGAATTTAGTGATATTAACCATAGTTTCTTCGTTAGATTATGAAGAGGAGATACTTTCATATATGTGCAGAGATGGCTTATCAATTGAAATATAGGCTATATGTTTTCTTTAGTGTTGACAACTTCATAAAATTCTCAACACATAATCAATTAACCCAAAGCTAAAAAAAAGACTAATTAAGAATTTTGACATTAAACAATTAGTAATAATCTTCATAGAAGAGGGAAAATACAAAATAATTACACAAACAATTTCATAAGAAGTATGATAGACAAAATCAAAATGAGAAAATAATTTGATTTTTTAACAATATTGATACTAATAATGTAGATTCAAAAAGTCATTCATGTGCAAAGCCAATCACCACAAGAAAAGGTGGAATTTAGTGCTATTAACCATTGTTTCTTCATTAGATTATGAAGAGTGGATACTTTCATATCTGTGCAGAAATGGCCCATCATTGAAATATAGGCTATATGTTTTCTTTAGTGTTGACAACTTCATAAAATTCTCGACACATAATAAATTAACTCAAATCTAAAAAACAGACTAATTAAGAAATTTGACATTAAACAATTAATAATAATCTTCACTGAAGGAGGAAAACACAAAATAAATACACAAACAATTTCATAAGAAGTATGACAGACAAAATCAAAATGAGAAAATCATTTGATTGTTTAACAACATTGATACTAACAATGTAGATTCAAAAAGTCGATCTTGTGCATATTCAATTACAACAAAAAAGAATGGAATTTAGTGATATTAACCATAGTTTCTTCGTTAGATTATGAAGAGGGGATACTTTCATATATGTGCAGAGATGGCTTATCAATTGAAATATAGGCTATATGTTTTTTTTAGTGTTGACAACTTCATAAAATTCTCAACACATAATCATATAACCCAAAGCTAAAAAAAAGACTAATTCAGAAATTTGACATTAAATAATTAGTAATAATCTTCACAGAAGGAGGAAAACACAAAATAATTACACAAACAATTTCATAAGAAGTATGACAGACAAAATCAAAATGAGAAAATAATTTGATTTTTTAACGACATTGATAATAACAATGTAGATTCAAAAAGTCATTCATTTGCATATCCAATTACAACAAAAAAGAGTGGAATTTAGTGGTATTAACCATTGTTTCTTCATTAGATTATGAAGAGAGATACTTTCATATATGTGCAAAAATGGCCCATCATTGAAATATAGGCTATATGTTTTTTTTAGTGTTGACAACTTCATAAAATTCTCAACACATAATCAATTAACCCAAAGCAAAAAAAAGACTAATTAAGAAATTTGACATTAAACAATTAGTAATAATCTTCATAGAAGGAGGAAAACACAAAATAATTACACAAACAATTTCATAAGAAGTATGACGGACAAAATCAAAATGAGAAAATAATTTCATCTTTTAACAACATTGATACTAACAATGTAGATTCAAAAAGTCATTCATGTGCATATCCAATCACAACAAAAAAGAGTGCAATTTAGTGCTATTAACCATTGTTTCTTCATTAGATTATGAAGAGAGGATACTTTTATATCTGTGCAGAGATGGCCCATCATTGAAATATAGACTATATGTCTTTTTTAGTGTTGACAACATCATAAAATTCTCAACACATAATCAATTAACCCAGAGCTAAAAAAAAGACTAATTAAGAAATTTGACATTAAATAATTAGTAATAATCTTAACAGAAGGAGGAAAACAGAAAATAATTATACAAACAATTTCATAAGAAGTAAGACGGACAAAATCAAAATGAGAAAATAATTTGATCTTTTAACAATATTGATACTAAAAATGTAGATTCAAAAAGTCATTCATGTGCATATCCAATCACAACAAAAAAGTGCGGAATTTAGTGGTATTAACCATTGTTTCTTCATTATATTATGAAGAGTGGATACTTTCATATCTGTGCAGAAATGGCCCATCATTGAAATATAGGCTATATGTTTTCTTTAGTGTTGACAAGTTCATAAAATTCTGAACACATAATCAATTAACCCAGAGCTAAAAAAAAGACTAATTAAGAAATTTGACATTAAACAATCAGTAATAATCTTCACTAAAGCAGGAAAACACAAAATAATTACACAAAAAATTTCATAAGAAGTATGACGGACAAAATCAAAATGAGAAAATAATTTGATTGTTTAACAACATTGATACTAACAATGTAGATTCAAAAAGTCGTTCATAAGCATCATCAATTACAACAAAAAAGAGTGGAATTTTGTGGTATTAACCATTGTTTCTTCATTAGATTATGAAGAGAGGATACTTTCATATCTATGCAGAGATGGCCCATCATTGAAATATAGACTATATCTTTTTTTTTTAATTCTCAACACATAATCAATTAATCCAAAGCTAATAAAAAGACTAATTAAGAAATTTGACATTAAACAATTAGTAATAATCATCACAGAAGGAGGAAAACACAAAATAATTAGACAAACAATTCATAAGAAGTAAGATAAACAAAATCAAAATGAGAAAATAATTTGATCTTTTAACAATATTGATAATAACAATGTAGATTCAAAAAGTCATTCGTGTGCATATCCAATCACAACAAAAAAGACTGGAATTTAGTGCTATTAACCATTGTTTCTTCATTAGATTATGAAGAGAGGATACTTTCATATCTGTGCAGAGATGGCCCAAAATTGAAATATAAACTCTATGTTTTTTTTTTAAATTCTCAACACATAATCAATTAACCCAAAGCTAAAAAAAAGACTAATTAAGAAATTGACATTAAACAATTAGTAATAATCTTCACAGAATGACGAAAACACAAAATAATTAGACAAACAATTTCATAAGAAGTAAGATGGACAAAATCAAAATGAGAAAATAATTTGAGCTTTTAACAATATTGATACTAAAATGTAGATTCAAAAAGTCATTCATGTGCATATCCAATCACAACAAAAAAAAGTGGAATTTAGTGTTATTAACCATTGTTTCTTCATTAGATTAGGAAGAGTGTATACTTTCATATCTGTGCAGAAAAGGCCCATCATTGAAATATAGGCTATATGATTTCTTTAGTGTTGACAACTTCATCAAATTCTCAACACATAATCAATTAACCCAAAGCTAAAAAAAAGACAAATTAAGAAATTTGACATTAAACAATTAGTAATAATCTTCACAGAAGGAGCAAAACACAAAATACTAACACAAACAATTTCATAAGAAGTATGACAGAAAAAATCAAAATGAGAAAATAATTTGATTTTTTAACAATATTGATACTAACAATGTAGATTCAAAAAGTCATTCATGTGCATATCCAATCACAACAAAAAAGAGTGGAATTTAGTGCTATTAACCATTGTTTCTTCATTATATTATGAAGAGAGGATACTTTCATATCTGTGCAGAGATGGCCCATCATTGAAATATAGACTATATGTTTTTTTTTAAATTCTCAACACATAATCAATTAACCCAAAGCTAAAAAAAAGACTAATTAAGAAATTTGACATTAAACAATTAGTAATACTCTTCACAGAAGGAGGAAAACACAAAATAATTAGACAAAAATTTCATAAGATGTAAGACGAACAAAATCAAAATGAGAAAATAATTTGATCTTTTAACAATATTGATACTCACAATGTAGATTCAAAAAGTCATTGATGTGCATATCCAATCACAACAAAAAAGAGTGGAATTTAGTGCTATTAACCATTGTTTCTTCATTAGATGATGAAGAGAGGATACTTTCATATCTGTGCAGAGATGGCCCATCTTTGAAATATAGACTCTATGTTTTTTGTTAAAATTCTCAACACATAATCAATTAACCCAAAGCTAAAAAAAAGACTAATTAAGAAATTGACATTAAACAATTAGTAATAATCTTCACAAAAGGAGGAAAACACAAAATAATTAGCCAAACAATTTCATAAGATGTAAGACGAACAAAATCAAAATGAGAAAATAATTTTATTTTCTAACGACATTGATACTAACAATATAGATTCAAAAAGTCATTCATTTGCATATCCAATCACAACAAAAAAGAGTGGAATTTAGTGGTATTAACCGTTATTTCTTCATTACATTATGAAGAGAGATATTTTCATATCTGTCCAAAAATGGCCCATCATTGAAATATAGGCTATATGTTTGTTTTACTGTTGACAACTTCATAAAATTTTCAACACATAATCAATTTACCCAAAGCTAAAAAAAGACTAATTAAGAAATTTGACATTAAACAATTAGAAATAATCTTCACTGAAGGAGGGAAACACAAAATAATTACACAAACAATTTCATAAAAAGTATGACGGACAAAATCAAAATGATAAAATAATTTGATTGTTTAACAACATTGATACTAACAATGTAGATTCAAAAAGTCATTCATGTGCAAATCCAATCACAACAAAAAAGAGTGGAATTTAGTGTTATTAACCATTGTTTCTTCATTAGATTATGAAGAGTGGATACTTTCATATCTGTGCAGAAATGGCCCATCATTGAAATATAGGCTATATGTTTTCTTTAGTGTTGACAACTTCATCAAATTCTCAACACATAATCAATTAACCCAAAGCTAAAAAAAAAAAAGACTAATTAAGAAATTTGACATTAAACAATCAGTAATAATCTTCACTAAAGCAGGAAAACATAAAATAATTACACAAAAAATTTCATAAGAAGTATGACGGACAGAATCAAAATGAGAAAATAATTTGATTGTTTAACAACATTGATACTAACAATGTAGATTCAAAAAGTCGTTCATAAGCATAATCAACTACAAGAAAAAAGAGTGGAATTTTGTGGTATTAACCATTGTTTCCTCATTAGATTATGAAGAGAGGATACTTTCATATCTATGCAGAGATGGCCCATCATTGAAATATAGACTATATCTTTTTTTTTTTAATTCTCAACACATAATCAATTAACCCAAAGCTAATAAAAAGACTAATTAAGAAATTTGACATTAAACAATTAGTAATAATCATCACAGAAGGAGGAAAACACAAAATAATTAGACAAACAATTCATAAGAAGTAAGATGAACAAAATCAAAATGAGAAAATAATTTGATCTTTTAACAATATTGATAATAACAATGTAGATTCAAAAAGTCATTCGTGTGCATATCCAATCACAACAAAAAAGAGTGGAATTTAGTGCTATTAACCATTGTTTCTTCATTAGATTAGGAAGAGTAGATACTTTCATATTTGGCAGAAAAGGCCCATCATTGAAATATAAACTCTATGTTTTTTTCTAAATTCTCAACACATAAACAATTAACCCAAAGCAAAAACAAAGACTAATTAAGAAATTGACATTAAACAATTAGTAATAATCTTCACAGAAGGACGAAAACACAAAATAATTAGACAAACAACTTCATAAGAAGTAAGACGGACAAAATCAAAATGAGAAAATAATTTGAGCTTTTAACAATATTGATACTAAAATGTAGATTCAAAAAGTCATTCATGTGCCTATCCAATCACAACAAAAAAGAGTGGAATTTAGTGTTATTAACCATTGTTTCTTCATTAGATTAGGAAGAGTGGATACTTTCATATCTGTGCAGAAAAGGCCCATCATTGAAATATAGGCTATCTGATTTCTTTAGTGTTGACAACTTCATCAAATTCTCAACACATAATCAATTAACCCAAAGCTAAAAAAAAGACAAATTAAGAAATTTGACATTAAACAATTAGTAATAATCTTCACAGAAGGAGCAAAACACAAAATACTAACACAAACAATTTCATAAGAAGTACGACAGAAAAAATCAAAATGAGAAAATAATTTGATTTTTTAACAATATTGATACTAACAATGTAGATTCAAAAAGTCATTCGTGTGCATATCCAATCACAACAAAAAAGAGTGGAATTTAGTTCTATTAACCATTGTTTCTTCATTAGATTATGAAGAGAGGATACTTTCATATCTGTGCAGAGATGACCCATCATTGAAATATAAACTCTATGTTTTTTTTTAAATTCTGAACACATAATCAATTAACCCAAAGCAAAAAAAAAAGACTAATTAAGAAATTGACATTAAACAATTAGTAATAATCTTCACAGAAGGACGAAAACACAAAATAATTAGACAAACAATTTCATAAGAAGTAAGACGGACTAAATCAAAATGAGAAAATAATTTGAGCTTTTAACAATATTGATACTAAAATGTAGACTCAAAAAGTCATTCATGTGCATATCCAATCACAACAAAAAAGAGTGGAATTTAGTGTTATTAACCATTGTTTCTTCATTAGATTACGAAGAGTGTATACTTTCATATCTGTGCAGAAAAGGCCCATCATTGAAATATAGGCTATATGATTTCTTTAGTGTTGACAACTTCATCAAATTCTCAACACATAATCAATTAACCCAAAGCTAAAAAAAAGACAAATTAAGAAATTTGACATTAAACAATTAGTAATAATCTTCACAGAAGGAGCAAAACAGAAAATACTAACACAAACAATTTCATAAGAAGTATGACAGAAAAAATCAAAATGAGAAAATAATTTGATTTTTTAACAATATTGATACTAACAATGTAGATTCAAAAAGTCATTCGTGTGCATATCCAATCACAACAAAAAAGAGTGGAATTTAGTGCTATTAACAATTATTTCTTCATTAGATTATGAAGAGAGGATACTTTCATATCTATGCAGAGATGGCCCATCATTGAAATATAGACTATATCTTTTTTTTTTAATTCTCAACACATAATCAATTAACCCAAAGCTAATAAAAAGACTAATTAAGAAATTTGACATTAAACAATTAGTAATAATCATCACAGAAGGAGGAAAACACAAAATAATTAGACAAACAATTCATAAGGAGTAAGATGAACAAAATCAAAATGAGAAAATAATTTGATCTTTTAACAATATTGATAATAACAATGTAGATTCAAAAAGTCATTCGTGTGCATATCCAATCACAACAAAAAAGAGTGGAATTTAGTGCTATTAACCATTGTTTCTTCATTAGATTATGAAGAGAGGATACTTTCATATCTCTACAGAGATGGCCCATCATTCAAATATAAACTCTATGTTTTTTTTTTTAAATTCTGAACACATAATCAATTAACCCAAAGCAAAAAAAAAAGACTAATTAAGAAATTGACATTAAACAATTAGTAATCTTCACAGAAGGACGAAAACACAAAATAATTAGACAAACAATTTCATAAGAAGTAAGACGGACAAAATCAAAATGAGAAAATAATTTGAGCTTTTAACAATATTGATACTAAAATGTAGATTCAAAAAGTCATTCATGTGCATATCCAATCACAACAAAAAAGAGTGGAATTTAGTGTTATTAACCATTGTTTCTTCATTAGATTACGAAGAGTGTATACTTTCATATCTGTGCAGAAAAGGCCCATCATTGAAATATAGGCTATATGATTTCTTTAGTGTTGACAACTTCATCAAATTCTCAACACATAATCAATTAACCCAAAGCTAAAAAAAAGACAAATTAAGAAATTTAACATTAAACAATTAGTAATAATCTTCACAGAACGAGCAAAACACAAAATACTAACACAAACAATTTCATAAGAAGTATGATAGAAAAAATCAAAATCAGAAAATAATTTGATTTTTTAACAATATTGATACTAACAATGTAGATTCAAAAAGTCATTCGTGTGCATATCCAATCACAACAAAAAAGAGTGGAATTTAGTGCTATTAACAATTGTTTCTTCATTAGATTATGAAGAGAGGATACTTTCATATCTATGCAGAGATGGCCTATCATTGAAATATAGACTATATCTTTTTTTTTAATTCTCAACACATAATCAATTAACCCAAAGCTAATAAAAAGACTAATGAAGAAATTTGACATTAAACAATTAGTAATAATCATCACAGAAGGAGGAAAACACAAAATAATTAGACAAACAAGTCATAAGAAGTAAGATGAACAAAATCAAAATGAGAAAATAATTTGATCTTTTAACAATATTGATAATAACAATGTAGATTCAAAAAGTCATTCGTGTGCATATCCAATCACAACAAAAAAGAGTGGAATTTAGTGCTATTAACCATTGTTTCTTCATTAGATTATGAAGAGAGGATACTTTCATATCTGTGCAGAGATGGCCCATTGAAATATAAACTCTATGTTTTTTTTTTAAATTCTTAACACATAATCAATTAACCCAAAGCAAAAAAAAAAAAAGACTAATTAAGAAATTGACATTAAACAATTAGTAATAATCTTCACAGTAGGACGAAAACACAAAATAATTAGACAAACAATTTCATAAGAAGTAAGACGGACAAAATCAAAATGAGAAAATAATTTGAGCTTTTAACAATATTGATACTAAAATGTAGATTCAAAAAGTCATTCATGTGCATATCCAATCACAACAAAAAAGAGTGGAATTTAGTGTTATTAACCATTGTTTCTTCATTAGATTAGGAAGAGTGGATACTTTCATATCTGTGCAGAAAAGGCCCATCATTGAAATATAGGCTATATGATTTCTTTAGTGTTGACAACTTCATCAAATTCTCAACACATAATCAATTAACCCAAAGCTAAAAAAAAGACAAATTAAGAAATTTGACATTAAACAATTAGTAATAATCTTCACAGAAGGAGCAAAACACAAAATACTAACACAAACAATTTCATAAGAAGTATGACAGAAAAAATCAAAATGAGAAAATAATTTGATTTTTTAACAATATTGATACTAACAATGTAGATTCAAAAAGTCATTCGTGTGCATATCCAATCACAACAAAAAAGAGTGGAATTTAGTGCTATTAACAATTATTTCTTCATTAGATTATGAAGAGAGGATACTTTCATATCTATGCAGAGATGGCCCATCATTGAAATATAGACTATATCTTTTTTTTTAATTCTCAACACATAATCAATTAACCCAAAGCTAATAAAAAGACTAATTAAGAAATTTGACATTAAACAATTAGTAATAATCATCACAGAAGGAGGAAAACACAAAATAATTAGACAAACAATTCATAAGAAGTAAGATGAACAAAATCAAAATGAGAAAATAATTTAATCTTTTAACAATATTGATTGTAACAATGTAGATTCAAAAAGTCATTCGTGTGCATATCCAATCACAACAAAAAAGAGTTGAATTTAGTGCTATTAACCATTGTTTCTTCATTAGATTATGAAGAGAGGATACTTTCATATCTGTGCAGAGATGGCCCATCATTGAAATATAAACTCTATGTTTTTTTTTTTAAATTCTGAACACATAATCAATTAACCCAAAGCAAAAAAAAAAGACTAATTAAGAAATTGACATTAAACAATTAGTAATAATCTTCACAGTAGGACGAAAACACAAAATAATTAGACAAACAATTTCATAAGAAGTAAGACGGACAAAATCAAAATGAGAAAATAATTTGAGCTTTTAACAATATTGATACTAAAATGTAGATTCAAAAAGTCATTCATGTGCATATCCAATCACAACAAAAAAGAGTGGAATTTAGTGTTATTAACCATTGTTTCTTCATTAGATTAGGAAGAGTGGATACTTTCATATCTGTGCAGAAAAGGCCCATCATTGAAATATAGGCTATATGATTTCTTTAGTGTTGACAACTTCATCAAATTCTCAACACATAATCAATTAACCCTAAGCTAAAAAAAAAGACAAATTAAGAAATTTGACATTAAACAATTAGTAATAATCTTCACAGAAGGAGCAAAACACAAAATACTAACACAAACAATTTCATAAGAAGTATGACAAAAAAAATCAAAATGAGAAAATAATTTGATTTTTTAACAATATTGATACTAACAATGTAGATTCAAAAAGTCATTCATGTGCATATCCAATCACAACAAAAAAGAGTGGAATTTAGTGCTATTAACCATTGTTTCTTTATTATATTATGAAGAGAGGATACTTTCAAATCTGTGCAGAGATGGCCCATCATTGAAATATAGACTATATGTTTTTTTTAAAATTCTCAACAGATAATCAATTAACCCAAAGCTAAAAAAAAACTAATTAAGAAATTTGACATTAAACAATTAGTAATACTCTTCACAGAAGGAGGAAAACACAAAATAATTACACAAAAATTTCATAAGATGTAAGACGAACAAAATCAAAATGAGAAAATAATTTGATATTTTAACAATATTGATACTAACAATGTAGATTCAAAAAGTCATTGATGTGCATATCCAATCACAACAAAAAAGAGTGGAATTTAGTGCTATGAACCATTGTTTCTTCATTAGATTATGAAGAGAGGATACTTTCATATCTGTGCAGAGATGGCCCATCCTTGAAATAAAGACTCTATGTTTTTTTTTTAAATTCTCAACACATAATCAATTAACCCAAAGCTAAAAAAAAGACTAATTAAGAAATTGACATTAAACAATTAGTAATAATCTTCACAAAAGGAGGAAAACACAAAATAATTAGCCAAACAATTTCATAAGATGTAAGACGAACAAAATCAAAATGAGAAAATAATTTTATTTTCTAACGACATTGATACTAACAATATAGATTCAAAAAGTCATTCATTTGCATATCCAATCACAACAAAAAAGAGTGGAATTTAGTGGTATTAAACGTTATTTCTTCATTAGATTATGAAGAGAGATATTGTCATATCTGTCCAAAAATGGCCCATCATTGAAATATAGGCTATATGTTTGTTTTACTGTTGACAACTTCATAAAATTTTCAACACATAATCAATTAACCCAAAGCTAAAAAAAGACTAGTTAAGAAATTTGACATTAAACAATTAGAAATAATCTTCACTGAAGGAGGAAAACACAAAATAATTACACAAACAATTTCATAAAAAGTATGACGGACAAAATCAAAATGATAAAATAATATGATTGTTTAACAACATTGATACTAACAATGTAGATTCAAAAAGTCATTGATGTGGAAATCCAATCACAACAAAAAAGAGTGGAATTTAGTGTTATTAACCATTGTTTCTTCCTTAGATTATGAAGAGTGGATACTTTCATACCTGTGCAGAAATGGCCCATCATTGAAATATAGGCTATATGTTTTCTTTAGTGTTGACAAGTTCATAAAATTCTCAACACATAATCAATTAACCCAAAGCTAAAAAAAAGACTAATTAAGAAATTTGACATTAAACAATCAGTAATAATCTTCACTAAAGCAGGAAAACACAAAATAATTACACAAAAAATTTCATAAGAAGTATGACGGACAAAATCAAAATGAGAAAATAATTTGATTGTTTAACAACATTGATACTAACAATGTAGATTCAAAAAGTCGTTCATAAGCATAGTCAATTACAACAAAAAAGAGTGGAATTTTATGGTATTAACCATTGTTTCTTCATTAGATTATGAAGAGAGGATACTTTCATATCTATGCAGAGATGGCCCATCATTGAAATATAGACTATATCTTTTTTTTCTAATTCTCAACACATAATCAATTAACCCAAAGCTAATAAAAAGACTAATTAAGAAATTTGACATTAAACAATTAGTAATAATCATCACAGAAGGAGGAAAACACAAAATAATTAGACAAACAATTCATAAGAAGTAAGATGAACAAAATAAAAATGAGAAAATAATTTGATCTTTTAACAATATTGATAGTAACAATGTAGATTCAAAGAGTCATTCGTGTGCATATCCAATCACAACAAAAAAGAGTGGAATTTAGTCCTATTAACCATTGTTTCTTCATTAGATTATGAAGAGAGGATACTTTCATACCTGTGCAGAGATGGCCCATCAATGAAATATAAACTCTATGTTTTTTTTTAAATTCTCAACACATAATCAATTAACCCAAAGCAAAAAAAAAAAGACTAATTAAGAAATTGACATTAAACAATTAGTAATAATCTTCACAGATGGAGGAAAACACAAAATAGTTAGACAAACAATTTCATAAGAAGTAAGACAGACAAAATCAAAATGAGAAAATAATTTGAGCTTTTAACAATATTGATACTAAAATGTAGATTCAAAAAGTCATTCATGTGCATATCCAATGACAACAAAAAAGAGTGGAATTTAGTGTCATTAACCATTGTTTCTTCATTAGATTAGGAAGAGTGGATACTTTCATATCTGTGCAGAAAAGGCCCATCATTGAAATATAGGCTAGATGATTTCTTTAGTGTTGACAACTTCATCAAATTCTCAACACATAATCAATTAACCCAAAGCTAAAAAAAAAGACAAATTAAGAAATTTGACATTAATCAATTAGTAATAATCTTCGCAGAAGGAGCAAAACACAAAATACTAACACAAACAATTTCATAAGAAGTATGACAGAAAAAATCAAAATGAGAAAATAATTTGAGTTTTTAACAATATTGATACTAACAATGTAGATTCAAAAAGTCATTCATGTGCATATCCAATCACAACAAAAAAGAGTGGAATTTAGTGCTATTAACCATTGTTTCTTCATTATATTATGAAGAGAGGATACTTTCATATCTGTGCAGAGATGCCCATCATTGAAATATAGACTATATGTTTTTTTTAAAATTCTCAACACATAATCAATTAACCCAAAGCTAAAAAAAAGACTAATTAAGAAATTTGACATTAAACAATTAGTAATACTCTTCACAGAAGGAGGAAAACACAAAATAATTAGACAAACAATTTCATAAGAAGTAAGACGGACAAAATCAAAATGAGAAAATAATTTGAGCTTTTAACAATATTGATACTAAAATGTAGATTCAAAAAGTCATTCATGTGCATATCCAATGACAACAAAAGAGAGTGGAATTTATTGTCATTAACCATTGTTTCTTCATTAGATTAGGAAGAGTGGATACTTTCATATCTGTGCAGAAAAGGCCCATCATTGAAATATAGGCTATATGATTTCTTTAGTGTTGACAACTTCATCAAATTCTCAACACATAATCAATTAACCCTAAGCTAAAAAAAAAGACAAATTAAGAAATTTGACATTAAACAATTAGTAATAATCTTCACAGAAACAGCAAAACACAAAATACTAACACAAACAATTTCATAAGAAGTATGACAGAAAAAATCAAAATGAGAAAATAATTTGATTTTTTAACAATATTGATACTAACAATGTAGATTCAAAAAGTCATTCATGTGCATATCCAATCACAACAAAAAAGAGTGGAATGTAGTGCTATTAACCATTGTTTCTTCATTATATTATGAAGAGAGGATACTTTCATATCTGTGCACAGATGGCCCATCATTGAAATATAGACTCTATGTTTTTTCTTAAAATTCTCAACACATAATCAATTAACCCAAATCTAAAAAAAAGACTAATTAAGAAATTGACATTAAACAATTAGTAATAATCTTCACAAAAGGAGGAAAACACAAAATAATTAGCCAAACAATTTCATAAGATGTAAGACGAACAAAATCAAAATGAGAAAATAATTTTATTTTCTAACGACATTGATACTAACAATATAGATTCAAAAAGTCATTCATTTGCATATCCAATTACAACAAAAAAGAGTGGAATTTAGTGGTATTAACCGTTATTTCTTCATTAGATTATGAAGAGAGATATTTTCATATCTGTCCAAAAATGGCCCATCATTGAAATATAGGCTATATGTTTGTTTTACTGTTGACAACTTCATAAAATTTTCAACACATAATCAATTAACCCAAAGCTAAAAAAACACTAATTAAGAAATTTGACATTAACCAATTAGAAATAATCTTCACTGAAGGAGGAAAACACGAAATAATTACACAAACAATTTCATAAAAAGTATGACGGACAAAATCAAAATGAGAAAATAATTTGATTGTTTAACAACATTGATACTAACAATGTATATTCAAAAATTCGTTCATGTGCATATTCAATTACTACAAAAAAGAGTGGAATTTTGTGGTATTAACCATTGTTTCTTCATTAGATTACGAAGAGAGGATACTTTCATATCTGTGCAGAGATGGCCCATCACTGAAACATAGACTATATGATTTTTTAAAAATTCTCAACACATAATCAATTAACCCAAAGCTAATAAAAAGACTAATTAAGAAATTTGACATTAAACAATTAGTAATAATCATCACAGAAGGAGGAAAACACAAAATAATTAGACAAAAATTTCATAAGATGTAAGACGAACAAAATCAAAATGAGAAAATAATTTGATTTTTTAACTACATTGATACTAACAATGTAGATTCAAAAAGTCATTCATTTGCATATCCAATCACAAAAAAAAAAAAGAGTGGAATTTATTGGTATTAACCATTGTTTCTTCATTAGATTATGAAGAGAGATATTTTCATATCTATCCAAAAATGGCCCATCATTGAAATATAGCCTATATGTTTTTTTTACTTTTGTCAACTTCATAAAATTTTCAACACATAATCAATTAACCCAAAGCTAAAAAAAAGACTAATTAAGAAATTTGACATTAAAAAATTAGTAATAATCTTAACTGAAGGAGGTAAACACAAAATAATTACACAAACAATTTCATAAGAAGTATGACAGATAAAATCAAAATGAGATAATAATTTGATTGTTTAAGAACATTGATACTAACAATGTAGATTCAAAAAGTCGTTCATGTGCATATTCAATTACAACAAAAAAGAGTGGAATTTTGTGGTATTAACCATATTTTCATCATTACATTATGAAGAGAGGATACTTTCATATCTGTGCTGAGATGGCCCATCATTGAAATATAGCCTATATGTTTTTTTTAAAATTCTGAACACATAATCAATTAACCCAAAGCTAAAAAAAAAGACTAATTAAGAAATTTGACATTAAACAATTAGTAATAATCTTCACAGAAGGAGCAAAACACAAAATAATTACACAAACAATTTCATAAGAAGTATGACAGAAAAAATCAAAATGAGAAAACAATTTGATTTTTTAACAATATTGATACTAACAATGTAGATTCAAAAAGTCATTCATGTGCATATCCAATCACAACAAAAAAGAGTAGAATTTAGTGCTATTAACCATTGTTTCTTCATTAGATTATGATGAGAGGATACTTTCATATTTGTGCAGAGATGGCCCATCATTGAAATATAGACTATATGTTTTTTTTAAAATTCTCAACACATAATCAATTAACCCAAAGCTAAAAAAAAGACTAATTAAGAAATTTGACATTAAACAATTAGTAATAATCTTTACAGAAGGAGGAAAATACAAAATAATTAGACAAACAATTTCATAAGAAGTAAGACGAACAAAATCAAAATGAGAAAATAATTTCATCCTTTAACAATATTGATACTAAAAATGTAGGTTCAAAAAGTCATTTATGTGCATATCCATTCACAACAAAAAAAAGTGAAATTTAGTGGTATTAACTATTGTTTCTTCATTAGATTAGGAAGAGTGGATACTTTCATATCTGTGCATAAAAGGTCCATCATTGACATATAGGCTATATGTTTTCTTTAGTGTTGACAACTTCATAAAATTCTCAACGCATAATCAATTAACCCAAAGCTAAAAAATAGACTAATTAAGAAATTTGACATGAAACAATTAGTAATAATCCTCACAGAAAGAGCAAAACACAAAATAATTACACAAACAATTTCATAAGAAGTATGACAGACAAAATCAAAATGAGAAAATAATTTGATTGTTTAACAACATTGATACTAACAATGTAGATTGAAAAAGTCGTTCATGTGTATATTCAATTACAACAAAAAAGAGTGGAATTTTGTGGTATTAACCATATTTTCTTCATTAGATTATGAAGAGAGGATACTTTCATATCTGTGCAGATATGGCCCATCATTGAAAGATAGACTATATGTTTGTTTTACTGTTGACAACTTCATAAAATTTTCAACACATAATCAATTAACCCAAAGCTAAAAAAAAGACTAATTAAGAAATTTGACATTAAACAATTAGTAAATAATCTTCACAGAAGGAAGAAAACACAAAATAATTAGACAAACAATTTCATCACAAGTAAGACGAACAAAATCAAAATGAGAACATAATTTGATCTTTTAACAATATTGATACTAACAATGTAGATTCAAAAAGTCATTCATGTGCATATCCAATCACAGCAAAAAAGAGTGGAATTTAGTGCTATTAACCATTGTTTCTTCATTAGATTATGAAGAGTGGATACTTTCATATCAGTGCAGAGATGG
Source organism: Vigna unguiculata (assembly GCF_037176805.1). Classification (NCBI taxonomy): domain Eukaryota; kingdom Viridiplantae; phylum Streptophyta; class Magnoliopsida; order Fabales; family Fabaceae; genus Vigna; species Vigna unguiculata. The sequence continues at coordinate 26,050,917 of NC_140801.1, forward strand.
CCCATCATTGAAATATAGACTATATGTTTTTTTTAAAATTCTCAACACATAATCAATTAACCCAAAGCTAAAAAAAAGACTAATTGAGAAATTTGACATTAAATAATTAGTAATAATCTTAACAGAGGGAGGAAAGCAGAAAATAATTAGACAAACAATTTCATAAGAAGTAAGACGGACAAAATCAAAATGAGAAAATAATTTGATCTTTTAACAATATTGATACTAACAATGTAGATTCAAAAAGTCATTCATGTGCATATCCAATCACAACAAAAAAGAGTGGAATTTAGTGGTATTAACCATTGTTTCTTGATTAGATTATGAAGAGTGGATACTTTCATATCTGTGAAGAGATGGCCCATCATTGAAATATAGACTATATGTTTTTTTTTAAATTCTCAACACATATTCAGTTAACCCAAAGCTAAAAAAAAGACTAATTAAGAAATTTGACATTAAATAATTAGTAATAACCTTAACAGAGGGAGGAAAGCAGAAAATAATTACACAAACAATTTCATAAGAAGTTGGACGAACAAAATCAAAATGAGAAAATAATTTGATCTTTTAACAATATTGATACTAACAATGTAGATTCAAAAAGTCATTCATGTGCATATCCAATCACAACAAAAAAGAGTGGAATTTAGTGGTATTAACCATTGTTTCTTGATTAGATTATGAAGAATGGATACTTTCATATCTGTGCAGAAATGGCCCATTATTGAAATATAGGCTATATGTTTTCTTTAGTATTGACAACTTCATAAAATTCTCAACACATAATCAAATAACCCAAAGCTAAAAAAAGACTAATTAAGAAATTTGACATTAAATAATTAGTAATAATCTTAACAGAAGGAGGAAACAGGAAAATAATTACACAAAGAATTTCATAAGAAGTAAGACGGACAAAATCAAAATGAGAAAATAATTTGATCTTTTAACAATATTGATACTAAAAATGTAGATTCAAAAAGTCATTCATGTGCATATCCAATCACAACAAAAAAGAGTGGAATTTAGTGTTATTAACCATTGTTTCTTCATTAGATTAGGAAGAGTGGATACTTTCATATCTGTGCAGAAAAAGGCCCATCATTGAAATATAGGCTATATGATTTCTTTAGTGTTGACAACTTCATAAAATTCTCAACACATAATCAATTAAGCAAAAGCTAAAAAAAAAGACTAATTAAGAAATTTGACATTAAACAATTAGTAATAATCTTCACAGAAGGAGCAAAACACAAAATAATTACGCAAACATTTTCATAAGAAGTATGACAGAAAAAATCAAAATGAGAAAATAATTTGACTTTTTAACAGTATTGATACTAACAATGTAGATTCAAAAAGTCATTCATGTGCATATCCAATCACAACAAAAAAGAGTGGAATTTAGTGCTATTAACCTTTGTTTCTTCATTAGATTATGAAGAGAGGATACTTTCATATCTGTGCAGAGATGGCCCATCATTGAAATATAGACTATATGTTTTTTTTAAAATTCTCAACACATAATCAATTAAACCAAAGCTAAAAAGAACACTAATTAAGAAATTTGACATTAAATAACTAGTATTAATCTTCACAAAAGGAGGAAAACACAAAATAATTCGACAAACAATTTCATATGATGTAAGACGAACAAAATCAAAATGAGAAAATAATTTGATTTTTTAACGACTTTGATACTGACAATGTAGATTCAAAAAGTCGTTCATGTGCATATTCAATTACAACAAAAAAGAGTGGAATTTTGTTGTATTAACCATTGTTTCTTCATTAGATTATGAAGAGAGGATACTTTCATATCTCTGCAGAGATGGCCCATCATTGAAATATAGACTATATGTTTTTTTTAAAATTCTCAACACATAATCAATTAACCCAAAGCTAAGAAGAAGACTAATTAAGAAATTTGACATTAAACAATTAGTAATAATCTTCACAGAAGGAGGCAAACACAAAATATTTAGACAAACAATTTCATAAGAAGTAAGACGAACAAAATCAAAATGAGAAAATAATTTCATCTTTTAACAATATTGATACTAAAAATGTAGATTCAAAAAGTCATTCATGTGCATATCCAGTCACAACAAAAAAAAGTGGAATTTAGTGGTATTAACTATTGTTTCTTCATTAGATTAGGAAGAGTGGATAATTTCATATTTGTGCATAAAAGGCCCATCATTGAAATATAGGCTATATGTATTCTTTAGTGTTGACAACTTCATAAATTTCTCAACACATAATCAATTAACAGAAAGCTAAAAAAAAGACTAATTAAGAAATTTGACATTAAACAATTAGTAATAATCTTCACAGAAGGAGCAAAACACAAAATAATTACACAAACAATTTCATAAGAAGTATGATAGACAAAATCAAAATGAGAAAATAATTTGATTGTTTAACAACATTGATACTAACAATGTAGATTCAAAAAGTCGTTCATGTGCATATTCAATTACAACAAAAAAGAGTGGAATTTTGTGGTATTAACCATATTTTCTTCATTAGATTATGAAGAGAGGATACTTTCATATCTGTGCAGAGATGGCCCATCATTGAAATATACACTATATGTTTTTTTTTAAATTCTCAACACATAATCAATTAAGCCTAAGCTAAAAAAAAGACTAATTAAGAAATTTGACATTAAACAACTAGTAATAATATTCCCAGAAGGAGGAAAACACAATATAATTAGACAACCAATTTCATAAGAAGTAAGACGAACAAAATCAAAATGAGAAAATAATTTGATATTTTAACAATATTGATACTAACAATGTAGATTCAAAAAGTCATTCATGTGCATATCCAATCGCAACAAAAAAAGAGTGGAATTTAGTGGTATTAACCATTGTTTCTTCATTAGATTATGAAGAGTGGATACTTTCATATCTGTGCAGAAATGGCCCATCATTGAAATATAGGCTATATGATTTCTTTAGTGTTGACAACTTCATCAATTGCTCAACACATAATCAATTAACCCAAAGCTAAAAAAAAAGACAAATTAAGAAATTTGACATTAAAAAATTAGTAATAATCTTCACAGAAGGAGCAAAACACAAAATACTAACACAAACAATTTCATAAGAAGTATGACAGAAAAAATCAAATGAGAAAATAATTTGATTTTTTAACAATATTGATACTAACAATGTAGATTCAAAAAGTCATTCATGTGCATATCCAATCACAACAAAAAAGAGTGGAATTTAGTGGTATTAACCATTATTTCTTCATTAGATTAGGAAGAGTGGATACTTTCATATCTGTGCAGAAAAGGCCCATCATTGAAATATAGGCTATATGATTTCTTTAGTGTTGACAACTTCATAAAATTCTCAACACATAATCAATTAACCAAAAGCTAAAAAAAAGACTAATTAAGAAATTTGACATTAAACAATTAGTAATAATCTTCACTGATGGAGCAAAACACAAAATAATTACACAAACAAATTCATAAGAAGTATGACAGAAAAAATCAAAATGAGAAAATAATTTGATTTCTTAACAATATTGATACTAACAATGTAGATCCAAAAAGTCATTCATGTGCATATCCAATCACAACGAAAAAGAGTGGAATTTACTGCTATTAACCATTGTTTCTTCATTAGATTATGAAGAGAGGATACTTTCATATATGTGTAGAGATGGCCCATCATTGAAATATAGACTATATGTTTTTTTTAAAATTCTCAACACATAATCAATTAACCCAAAGCTAAAAAAAAGACTAATTAAGAAATTTGTCATTAAACAATTAGTAATAATCTTCACAGAAGGAGGAAAACACAAAATAATTAGACAAACAATTTCATAAGAAGTAAGACGAACAAAATCAAAATGAGAAAATAATTTGATCTTTTAACAATATTGATAATAACAATGTAGATTCAAAAAGTCATTCATGTGCATATCCAGTCACAACAAAAAAAAGTGGAATTTAGTGCTATTAACTATTGTTTCTTCATTAGATTAGGAAGAGTGGATACTTTCATATCTGTGCATCAAAAGGCCCATCATTGAAATATAGGCTATATGTTTTCTTTAGTATTGACAACTTCATAAAATTATCAACACATAATCAATTAACCCAAAGCTAAAAAAAAAAAGACTAATTAAAAAATTTGACATTAAACAATTAGTAATAATCTTCACAGAAGGAGCAAAACACAAAATAATTACACAAACAATTTCATAAGAAGTATGATAGACAAAATCAAAATGAGAAAATAATTTGATTGTTTAACAACATTGATACTAACAATGTAGATTCAAAAACTCGTTCATGTGCATATTCAATTACAACAAAAAAGAGTGGAATTTTGTGGTATTAACCATATTTTCTTCATTAGATTATGAAGAGAGGATACTTTCATATCTGTGCAGAGATGGCCCATCATTGAAATATACACTATATGTTTTTTTTAAAATTCTCAACACATAATCAATTAACCCAAAGCTAAAAAAAAGACTAATTAAGAAATTTGACATTAAACTATTAGTAATAATCTTCACAGATGGAGCAAAACACAAAATAATTACGCAAACCTTTTCATAAGAAGTATGACAGAAAAAATCAAAAAGAGAAAATAATTTGACTTTTTAACAGTATTGATACTAAAAATGTAGATTCAAAAAGTCATTCATGTGCATATCCAATCACAACAAAAAAGAGTGGAATTTAGTGCTATTAACCATTGTTTCTTCATTAGATTATGAAGAGAGGATACTTTCATATCTGTGCAGAGATGGCCCATCATTGAAATATAGACTATATGATTTTTTTAAAATTCTCAAGACATAATCAATTAACCCGAAGCTAAAAAAAAGACTAATTAAAAAATTCGACATTAAACAATTAGTAATAATCTTCACAGAAGGAGCAAAACACAAAAGAATTACACAAACAATTTCATAAGAGGTATGACAGAAAAAATCAAAATGAGAAAATAATTTGATTTTTTAACAATATTGATACTAACAATGTAGATTCAAAAAGTCATTCATGTGCATATCCAATGACAACAAAAAAGAGTGGAATTTAGTGCTATTAACCATTGTTTCTTCATTAGATTATGAAGAGAGGATACTTTCATATCTGTGCAGAGATGGCCCATCATTGAAATATACACTATATGTTTTTTTTAAAATTCTCAACACATAATCAATTAACCCAAAGCTAAAAAAAAGACTAATTAAGAAATTTGTCATTAAACAATTAGTAATAATCTTCACAAAAGGAGGAAAACACAAAATAATTAGACAAACAATTTTATAAGAAGTAAGACGAACAAAATCAAAATGAGAAAATAATTTGATCTTTTAACAGTATTGATACTAACAATGTAGATTCAAAAAGTCATTCATGTGCATATCCAATCACAACAAAAAAGAGTGGAATTTACTGCTATTAACCATTGTTTCTTCATTAGATTATGAAGAGAGGATACTTTCATATATGTGCAGAGATGGCCCATCATTGAAATATAGACTATATGTTTTTTTTAAAATTCTCAAGACATAATCAATTAACCCAAAGCTAAAAAAAAGACTAATTAAAAAATTCGACATTAAACAATTAGTAATAATCTTCACAGAAGGAGCAAAACACAAAAGAATTACACAAACAATTTCATAAGAGGTATGACAGAAAAAATCAAAATGAGAAAATAATTTGATTTTTTAACAATATTGATACTAACAATGTAGATTCAAAAAGTCATTCATGTGCATATCCAATCACAACAAAAAAGAGTGGAATTTAGTGCTATTAACCATTGTTTCTTCATTAGATTATGAAGAGAGGATACTTTCATATCTGTGCAGAGATGGCCCATCATTGAAATATAAACTGTATGTTTTTTTTAAAATTCTCAACACATAATCAATTAACCCAAAGCTAAAAAAAAGACTAATTAAGAAATTTGTCATTAAACAATTAGTAATAATCTTCACAGAAGGAGGAAAACACAAAATAATTAGACAAACAATTTCATAAGAAGTAAGACGAACAAAATCAAAATGAGAAAATACTTTGATCTTTTAACAATATTGATAATAACAATGTAGATTCAAAAAGTCATTCATGTGCATATCCAGTCACAACAAAAAAAAGTGGAATTTAGTGCTATTAACTATTGTTTCTTCATTAGATTAGGAAGAGTGGATACTTTCATATCTGTGCATCAAAAGGCCCATCATTGAAATATAGGCTCTATGTTTTCTTTAGTATTGACAACTTCATAAAATTATCAACACATAATCAATTAACCCAAAGCTAAAAAAAAGACTAATTAAAAAATTTGACATTAAACAATTAGTAATAATCCTCACAGAAGGAGCAAAACACAAAATATTTAGACAAACAATTTCAGAAGAAGTAAGACGAACAAAATCAAAATGAGAAAATAATTACATCTTTTAACAATATTGATACTAAAAATGTAGATTCAAAAAGTCATTCATGTGCATATCCAGTCACAACAAAAAAAAGTGGAGTTTAGTGCTATTAACTATTGTTTCTTCATTAGATTAGGAAGAGTGGATACTTTCATATCTGTGCATCAAAAGACCCATCATTGAAATATAGGCTATATGTTTTCTTTAGTGTTGACAACTTCATAAAATTCTCAACACATAATCAATTAACCCAAAGCTAAAAAAAAAGACTAATTAAGAAATTTGACATTAAACAATTAGTAATAATCTTCACAGAAGGAGCAAAACACATAATAATTACACAAACAAATTCATAAGAAGTATGACAGAAAAAATCAAAATGAGAAAATAATTTAATTTTTTAACAATATTGAGACTAACAATGTAGATTCAAAAAGTCATTCATGTGCATATCCAATCACAACAAAAAAGAGTGGAATTTAGTGCTATTAACCATTGTTTCTTCATTAGATTATGAAGAGAGGATACTTTCATATCTGTGCAGAGATGGCCCATCATTGAAATATGCACTATATGTTTTTTTTAAAATTCTCAACACATAATCAATTAACCCAAAGCTAAAAAAAAGACTAATTAAGAAATTTGACATTAAACAATTAGTAATAATCTTAACAAAAGGAGGAAAGCAAAAAATAATTACACAAACAATTTCATAAGAAGTAAGACGGACAAAATCAAAATGAGAAAATAATTTGATCTTTTAACAATATTGATACTAAAAATGTAGATTCAAAAAGTCATTCATGGCCATATCCAATCACAACAAAAAAGAGTGGAATTTAGTGGTATTAACCATTGTTTCTTCATTAGATTAGGAAGAGTGGATACTTTCATATCTGTGCAGAAATGGCCCATCATTGAAATATAGGCTATATGTTTTCTTTAGTGTTGACAACTTCATAAAATTCTCAACTCATAATCAATTAACCCAAAGCTAAAAAAAAAGACTAATTAAGAAATTTGACATTAAACAATTAGTAATAATCTTCACAGAAGGAGGAAAACACAAAATAATTAGACAAACAATTTCATAAGATGTCAGACGAACAAAATCAAAATGAGAAAATAATTTGATTTTTTAACGACTTTGATACTAACAATGTAGATTCAAAAAGTCGTTCATGTGCGTATTCAATTACAACAAAAAAGAGTGGAATTTTGTGGTATTAACCATTGTTTCTTCATTAGATTATGAAGAGAGGATACTTTCATATCTGTGCAGAGATGGCCCATCATTGAAATATAGACTATATGTTTTTTTTAAAATTCTCAACACATAATCAATTAACCCAAAGCTAAAAAAAAGACTAATTAAGAAATTTGACATTAAACAATTAGTAATAATCTTCATAGAAGGAGGAAAACACAAAATATTTAGACAAACAATTTCATAAGAAGTAAGACGAACGAAATCAAAATGAGAAAATAATTTCATCTTTTAACAATATTGATACTAAAAATGTAGATTCAAAAAGTCATTCATGTGCATATCGAGTCACAACAAAAAAAAGTGGAATTAAGTGCTATTAACTATTGTTTCTTCATTAGATTAGGAAGAGTGGATACTTTCATATCTGTGCATCAAAAGGCCCATCATTGAAATATAGGCTATATGTTTTCTTTAGTGTTGACAACTTCATAAAACTCTCAACACATAATCAATTAACCCAAAGCTAAAAAAAAGACTAATTAAGAAATTTGACATTAAACAATTAGTAATAATCTTCACAGAAGGAGCAAAACACAAAATAATTACACAAACAAATTCATAAGAAGTATGACAGAAAAAATCAAAATGAGAAAATAATTTAATTTTTTAACAATATTGATACTAACAATGTAGATTCAAAAAGTCATTCATGTGCATATCCAATCACAACAAAAAAGAGTGGAATTTAGTGCTATTAACCATTGTTTCTTCATTAGATTATGAAGAGAGGATACTTTCATATCTGTGCAGAGATGGCACATCATTGAAATATAGACTATATGTTTTTTTTTAAATTCTCAACACATAATCAATTAACCCAAAGCTAAAAAAAAGACTAATTAAGAAATTTGACATTAAACAATTAGTAATAATCTTCACAGAAGGAGCAAAACACAAAATATTTAGACAAACAATTTCAGAAGAAGTAAGACGAACAAAATCAAAATGAGAAAATAATTTCATCTTTTAACAATATTGATACTAAAAATGTAGATTCAAAAAGTCATTCATGTGCATATCCAGTCACAACAAAAAAAAAAGTGGAGTTTAGTGCTATTAACTATTGTTTCTTCATTAGATTAGGAAGAGTGGATACTTTCATATCTGTGCATCAAAAGACCCATCATTGAAATATAGGCTATATGTTTTCTTTAGTGTTGACAACTTCATAAAATTCTCAACACATAATCAATTAACCCAAAGCTAAAAAAAAAGACTAATTAAGAAATTTGACATTAAACAATTAGTAATAATCTTCACAGAAGGAGCAAAACACAAAATAATTACACAAACAAATTCATAAGAAGTATGACAGAAAAAATCAAAATGAGAAAATAATTTAATTTTTTAACAATATTGAGACTAACAATGTAGATTCAAAAAGTCATTCATGTGCATATCCAATCACAACAAAAAAGAGTGGAATTTAGTGCTATTAACCATTGTTTCTTCATTAGATTATGAAGAGAGGATACTTTCATATCTGTGCAGAGATGGCCCATCATTGAAATATGCACTATATGTTTTTTTTTAAATTCTCAACACATAATCAATTAACCCAAAGCTAAAAAAAAGACTAATTAAGAAATTTTACATTAAACAATTAGTAATAATCTTAACAAAAGGAGGAAAGCAAAAAATAATTACACAAACAATTTCATAAGAAGTAAGACGGACAAAATCAAAATGAGAAAATAATTTGATCTTTTAACAATATTGATACTAAAAATGTAGATTCAAAAAGTCATTCATGGCCATATCCAATCACAACAAAAAAGAGTGGAATTTAGTGGTATTAACCATTGTTTCTTCATTAGATTAGGAAGAGTGGATACTTTCATATCTTTGCAGAAATGGCCCATCATTGAAATATGGGCTATATGTTTTCTTTAGTATTGACAACTTCATAAAATTCTCAACACATAATCAATTAACCCAAAGCTAAAAAAAGACTAATTAAGAAATTTGACATTAAATAATTAGTAATAATCTTAACAGAAGGAGGAAAACAGAAAATAATTACACAAACAATTTCATAAGAAGTAAGACGAACAAAATCAAAATGAGAAAATAATTTGATCTTTTAACAATATTGATACTAAAAATGTAGATTCAAAAAGTCATTCATGTCCATATCCAATCACAACAAAAAAGAGTGGAATTTAGTGGTATTAACCATTGTTTCTTTATTAGATTAGAAAGAGTGGATACTTTCATATCTGTGCAGAAAAGGCGCATCATTGAAATATAGGCTATATGATTTCTTTAGTGTTGACAACTTCATAAAATTCTCAACACATAATCAATTAAGCAAAAGCTAAAAAAAGACTAATTAAGAAATTTGACATTAAAAAATTAGTAATAATCTTCACAGATGGACCAAAACACAATAATTACACAAACATTTTCATAAGAAGTATGACAGAAAAAATCAAAATGAGAAAATAATTTGTCTTTTTAACAGTATTGATACTAACAATGTAGATTCAAAAAGTCATTCATGTGCATATCTAATCACAACAAAAAAGAGTGGAATTAGTGGTATTAACCATTGTTTCTTCATTAGATTATGAAGAGTGGATACTTTCACATCTGTGCAGAAATGGCCCATCATTGAAATATAGGCTATATGTTTTCTTTAGTATTGACAACTTCATAAAATTATCAACACATAATCAATTAATCCAAAGCTAAAAAAAAAGACTAATTAAGAAATTTGACATTAAATAATTAGTAATAATCTTAACAGAAGGAGGAAAGCAAAAAATAATTACACAAACAATTTCATAAGAAGTAAGACGGACAAAATCAAAATGAGAAAATAATTTGATCTTTTAACAATATTGATACTAAAAATGTAGATTCAAAAAGTCATTCATGTCCATATCCAATCACAACAAAAAAGAGTGGAATTTAGTGGTATTAACCATTGTTTCTTTATTAGATTAGAAAGAGTGGATACTTTCATATCTGTGCAGAAAAGGCGCATCATTGAAATATAGGCTATATGATTTCTTTAGTGTTGACAACTTCATAAAATTCTCAACACATAATCAATTAAGCAAAAGCTAAAAAAAGACTAATTAAGAAATTTGACATTAAAAAATTAGTAATAATCTTCACAGATGGACCAAAACACAATAATTACACAAACATTTTCATAAGAAGTATGACAGAAAAAATCAAAATGAGAAAATAATTTGTCTTTTTAACAGTATTGATACTAACAATGTAGATTCAAAAAGTCATTCATGTGCATATCCAATCACAACAAAAAAGAGTGGAATTTAGTGCTATTAACCATTGTTTCTTCATTAGATTATGAAGAGAGGATACTTTCATATCTTTGCAGAGATGGCCCATCATTGAAATATAGACTATATGTATTTTTTAAAATTCTCAACACATAATCAATTAACCCAAAGCTAAAAAAAAGACTAATTAAGAAATTTGACATTAAACAATTAGTAATAATCTTCACAAAAGGAGGAAAACACAAAATAATTAGACAAACAATTTCATAAGATGTAAGACGAACAAAATCAAAATGAGAAAATAATTTGATTTTTTAACGACTTTGATACTAACAATGTAGATTCAAAAAGTCGTTCATGTGCGTATTCAATTACAACAAAAAAGAGTGGAATTTTGTGGTATTAACCATTGTTTCTTCATTAGATTATGAAGAGAGGATACTTTCATATCTGTGCAGAGATGGCCCATCATTGAAATATAGACTATATGTTTTTTTTAAAATTCTCAACACATAATCAATTAACCCAAAGCTAAAAAAAAGACTAATTAAGAAATTTGACATTAAACAATTAGTAATAATCTTCACAGAAGGAGGAAAACACAAAATATTTAGACAAACAATTTCATAAGAAGTAAGACGAACAAAATCAAAATGAGAAAATAATTTCATCTTTTAACAATATTGATACTAAAAATGTAGCTTCAAAAAGTCATTCATGTGCATATCCAGTCACAACAAAAAAAAAAGTGGAATTTAGTGGTATTAACTATTGTTTCTTCATTAGATTAGGAAGAGTGGATACTTTCATATCTGTGCATCAAAAGGCCCATCATTGAAATATAGGCTATATGTTTTCTTTAGTATTGACAACTTCATAAAATTCTCAACACATAATCAATTAACCTAAAGCTAAAAAAAAAGACTAATTAAGAAATTTGACATTAAACAATTAGTAATAATCTTCACAGAAGGAGCAAAACACAAAATAATTACACAAACAATTTCATAAGAAGTATGACAGACAAAATCAAAATGAGAAAATAATTTGATTGTTTAACAACATTGATACTAACAATGTAGATTCAAAAAGTCGTTCATGTGCGTATTCAATTACAACAAAAAAGAGTGGAATTTTATGGTATTAACTATATTTTCTTCATTAGATTATGAAGGGAGGATACTTTCATATGTGTGCAAAGATGGCCCATCATTGAAATATAGACTATATGTTTTTTTTTAAATTCTCAACACATAATCAATTAACCCAAAGCTAAAAAAAAGACTAATTAAGAAATTTGACATTAAACAATTAGTAATAATCTTAACAAAAGGAGGAAAGCAAAAAATAATTACACAAACAATTTCATAAGAAGTAAGACGGACAAAATCAAAATGAGAAAATAATTTGATCTTTTAACAATATTGATACTAAAAATGTAGATTCAAAAAGTCATTCATGGCCATATCCAATCACAACAAAAAAGAGTGGAATTTAGTGGTATTAACCATTGTTTCTTCATTAGATTAGGAAGAGTGGATACTTTCATATCTGTGCAGAAATGGCCCATCATTGAAATATAGGCTATATGTTTTCTTTAGTGTTGACAACTTCATAAAATTCTCAACTCATAATCAATTAACCCAAAGCTAAAAAAAAAGACTAATTAAGAAATTTGACATTAAACAATTAGTAATAATCTTCACAGAAGGAGGAAAACACAAAATAATTACACAAACAATTTCATAAGAAGTAAGATGGACAAAATCAAAATGAGAAAATAATTTGATCTTTTAACAATATTGATACTAAAAATGTAGATTCAAAAAGTCATTCATGTGCATATCCAATCACAACAAAAAAGAGTTGAATTTAGTGGTATTAAGCATTGTTTCTTCATTAGATTAGGAAGAGTGGATACTTTCATATATGTGCAGAAAAGGCCCATCATTGAAATATAGGCTATATGATTTCTTTAGTGTTGACAACTTCATAAAACTTTCAACACATAATCAATTAAGCAAAAGCTAAAAAAAGACTATTAAGAAATTTGACATTAAAAAATTAGTAATAATCTTCACAGATGGAGCAAAACACAAAATAATTACGCAAACATTTTCATAAGAAGTATGACAGAAAAAATCAAAATGAGAAAATAATTTGATTTTTTAACGACTTTGATACTAACAATGTAGATCCAAAAAGTCGTTCATGTGCGTATTCAATTACAACAAAAAAGAGTGGAATTTTGTGGTATTAACCATTGTTTCTTCATTAGATTATCAAGAGAGGATACTTTCATATCTGTGCAGAGATGGCCCATCATTGAAATATAGACTATATGTTTTTTTTAAAATTCTCAACACATAATCAATTAACCCAAAGCTAAAAAAAAGACTAATTAAGAAATTTGACATTAAACAATTAGTAATAATCTTCACAAAAGGAGGAAAACACAAAATATTTAGACAAACAATTTCATAAGAAGTAAGACGAACAAAATCAAAATGAGAAAATAATTTCATCTTTTAACAATATTGATACTAAAAATGTAGATTCAAAAAGTCATTCATGTGCATATCTAATCACAACAAAAAAGAGTGGAATTAGTGGTATTAACCATTGTTTCTTCATTAGATTATGAAGAGTGGATACTTTCACATCTGTGCAGAAATGGCCCATCATTGAAATATAGGCTATATGTTTTCTTTAGTATTGACAACTTCATAAAATTATCAACACATAATCAATTAATCCAAAGCTAAAAAAAAAGACTAATTAAGAAATTTGACATTAAATAATTAGTAATAATCTTAACAGAAGGAGGAAAGCAAAAAATAATTACACAAACAATTTCATAAGAAGTAAGACGGACAAAATCAAAATGAGAAAATAATTTGATCTTTTAACAATATTGATACTAAAAATGTAGATTCAAAAAGTCATTCATGTCCATATCCAATCACAACAAAAAAGAGTGGAATTTAGTGGTATTAACCATTGTTTCTTTATTAGATTAGAAAGAGTGGATACTTTCATATCTGTGCAGAAAAGGCGCATCATTGAAATATAGGCTATATGATTTCTTTAGTGTTGACAACTTCATAAAATTCTCAACACATAATCAATTAAGCAAAAGCTAAAAAAAGACTAATTAAGAAATTTGACATTAAAAAATTAGTAATAATCTTCACAGATGGACCAAAACACAATAATTACACAAACATTTTCATAAGAAGTATGACAGAAAAAATCAAAATGAGAAAATAATTTGTCTTTTTAACAGTATTGATACTAACAATGTAGATTCAAAAAGTCATTCATGTGCATATCCAATCACAACAAAAAAGAGTGGAATTTAGTGCTATTAACCATTGTTTCTTCATTAGATTATGAAGAGAGGATACTTTCATATCTTTGCAGAGATGGCCCATCATTGAAATATAGACTATATGTATTTTTTAAAATTCTCAACACATAATCAATTAACCCAAAGCTAAAAAAAAGACTAATTAAGAAATTTGACATTAAACAATTAGTAATAATCTTCACAAAAGGAGGAAAACACAAAATAATTAGACAAACAATTTCATAAGATGTAAGACGAACAAAATCAAAATGAGAAAATAATTTGATTTTTTAACGACTTTGATACTAACAATGTAGATTCAAAAAGTCGTTCATGTGCGTATTCAATTACAACAAAAAAGAGTGGAATTTTGTGGTATTAACCATTGTTTCTTCATTAGATTATGAAGAGAGGATACTTTCATATCTGTGCAGAGATGGCCCATCATTGAAATATAGACTATATGTTTTTTTTAAAATTCTCAACACATAATCAATTAACCCAAAGCTAAAAAAAAGACTAATTAAGAAATTTGACATTAAACAATTAGTAATAATCTTCACAGAAGGAGGAAAACACAAAATATTTAGACAAACAATTTCATAAGAAGTAAGACGAACAAAATCAAAATGAGAAAATAATTTCATCTTTTAACAATATTGATACTAAAAATGTAGCTTCAAAAAGTCATTCATGTGCATATCCAGTCACAAAAAAAAAAAAAGTGGAATTTAGTGGTATTAACTATTGTTTCTTCATTAGATTAGGAAGAGTGGATACTTTCATATCTGTGCATCAAAAGGCCCATCATTGAAATATAGGCTATATGTTTTCTTTAGTATTGACAACTTCATAAAATTCTCAACACATAATCAATTAACCTAAAGCTAAAAAAAAAGACTAATTAAGAAATTTGACATTAAACAATTAGTAATAATCTTCACAGAAGGAGCAAAACACAAAATAATTACACAAACAATTTCATAAGAAGTATGACAGACAAAATCAAAATGGGAAAATAATTTGATTGTTTAACAACATTGATACTAACAATGTAGATTCAAAAAGTCGTTCATGTGCGTATTCAATTACAACAAAAAAGAGTGGAATTTTATGGTATTAACTATATTTTCTTCATTAGATTATGAAGGGAGGATACTTTCATATGTGTGCTGTAAGACCCGGGAAAAATTAGATTAAAGGAAAACATATAGAAAGAAAATTAATGGTTAGATTAATATTGTTGATTCATTTAATTTAATTAGGTTATTAAATTATGAAATAGAAAATAATTATTATTTGAGTGATTTAAGTTATTGTGGTGTTTATAATAATTATTTAAGTGATTTAAGGAATTAAGGTTAGTAGAGTTTAAGGGCTTTAAATCTTATAATGTACATAATATCATGTGATGGCATGTAGCCTAGTGGTGGGAGTTCCGTGCATAGATGAGCAGGTGCAGGGTTTCGAACCTTGCGGACGGAAAGGGCCTTAATGTTGTCTTTTTAAATTCAATTTTTCATCTCCTTGAAAGGAGTGGGACCCATGGAGAGTGAATAGGGTTGTGGTTTCCAAGCATGCAGCTTGCGGAAATATTGGGTTCAAGCACACTGTAGTCTGCAGCCAATTTATTTTTCATATGTGCTTATTTTTCTTTTATGTTTTATCTTTCTATTTTGGTTTTTATCTTTTGGAGTTAAAAGATAAGAAAAATAAAATGGGCCAGTGAAATAATTTAAACTGGGAAAATCATAACAGAATTATTAGGTGGGATTAGATAAAGCTAAACCCTAAAAGTTTTCTTCAAGAAAAAGGGGTAGGACGGGAGAAGGAAAAGAGAGAAAGGGTGCAAGTTAGAGTTTCCAGTGGCTGTGGTAGAGAAGAGGAATCATCTAGAGAGGTAGGGGAAGCCAACCTTGTTTTCTTCTATTGTTTTTCTTGTTGTTTGTTTGATGATGGAATGGGAAAAGCATGCATGTGTAGGGGAAGTTAACTTTTCTTTCTGTGTATTTTGAGCTGATCTTGTTTCTGTTCCGTTTTACACTTGATTCGTAATGCATGTTATTGGTGAAGTATGCATGGGTATTAATTTGGGGTTCTGTGGTGGTTTCTCGCGTTCTTGTGCAGTTTTGGGTTCTTTCTTTTGGTGTTTCCTTGCGGCCAAATGTATGCTATACGTGTTCTTGGCGTGTTGTGTCGTGTTGGTTTTGTTTCACACACTCAATGTTGATGTTACATGTTACGCGTATGGTGGTGTTATTAGTAAATGTGAGGACCATTTTTCGTTGGAAGGGGTACCCATGGTCTGCATGATTTGGGAGTTATTTGAAACCCATGGTTTGTTTTCTTTTCTCGGTTCATTTCGTGGTGCAGCCGTGTTTGTTTTGTTGCAGTCTTTTCTTCTTATTGATGACTTTAATTCGGTTTTCGTTTCATCTGTTGGTTGTTACGCTGCCCTTGGTTGCCAAAGGTTTTATGGTGTGGTTCTATTTTAAATATTTAATGAAGAGTTATTTTGGGATTCTTTTCTCTCATCATTGCACCAGCGTCAGGTTCAATTTTTGGAAGCAAATTCTTTTAACTAATATTTTTTTGTGGGTCCAAGGGGATAGTTTTCCATTTTCATGTTGCAGTAGTTTTGGTTAGTATAAGGTTAGCTTTTGCCTTATTATTTCGCATGTTAGTGGGGTCCACATATATAATTACATTTCTCTTTTCTTAAAGTTCAACTACATGTGACGGTAGACCATGCAAATGCATAACACAGTTTTGTTTCCTCATTTGCCACGCTACAGCAGGAGTAACTTTTCTATCCTCTCTTTCGTGTAAATGAATGGGTTCATGCATTAGATTTTCTTTTTCTTTGCTTTTATTCTCTCACCTAATGTCAATTACTTCTCTTTTCCTTTGTTTTTCTCTTTCTTCATTTTCATATCTTTTCACGTAAAAGTAAAAGGGGTGCAACATTTTTCAATTGTTATACATATTATTTTATTTGACTTTGTTTCATACTACATGCTTCAAATATGGTCAAACCGTGGGGAGGTAATTGGGAGAGGCCACGGTTTGATTTTGTCTTTTTTATTTTTTTTAACCCATGAATGTGACTTTTGAGAGAGGGTTTCCTTAAAAAAAAGTGGTGCAGAAGTTAGTACAGACCGTGCCATAATTTTCTTCTTTGCTCTTTTGGATTCGTTTTTCACGTGATTAAAGGATACAAAATCATTAGTTTTTCTCTTGTTGTCATGCGTGAAATGAAAAGGGGCAGCGGGTTTAAAAATGGCAAGTACGGTAAGTTATATATTGATTATTTTTCTTTGAAGGGTTTTGTGATGTTTGTATAATACATGTTGGTGGTGAAATGTTCAATTTGGTAAATGTTATGTTGATGAAGCATGTTATGCTTGAGTGTGTGATGTGTAGTATGGATTCTCTCATATCTGTAAAACCAGGTTGTACTTTTACCCATAGGACTTTGGTGAGTCGGGTAAAAGGGGGTTTTGTTCTACCGTAAGTCTTTGGCCTAAGCTTAGTTACAGCGCTCTTGCCGGGTTTTGGTGAACAGGCGAGGGTTGTTGTGTGTGAGTTTTAGGGAAAGCAGCGCTCTTACCGGGTTTTGGTGAACAGGTAAGGGTTGTGCTCTTGCTGGGTTTTGGTGAACAGGCAAGGGTGGTTGCTTATAAGTCCTAAGGAAAACAACACTTTTACCGGGTTTTGGTGAGCAGGTAGGTGTTGTTCTCTTGTCGGGTTTTGGTGAACAGACAAGGGTTGTTACTTGTAAGTCTTAAGGAAAAGCAGGAGAATGGCCTTTCCAAGAGGCGTTGGTGCGCAGGAAAGGTAGAATGGTTGGTTATGAGAGAATGACATACTGTTGGATATTACTTGGTGGTAATATGTTGTGGATTGCATGTTTTGGTTTTGGGAACATGTTTCAAGTAGTAATCTTTGATGAGTGATACATATGTGGATTCAGGCAAGGTGAATTTTATGTGTGGGTAATATAATGTTGCATGATATCACAATATGGTTGTTTTTCTCTATAAGATTATTTGTGTTAAAGGTATGTAAAAATTTCATGTTGACATATAATTATTTGGTGGTTGCTTTGTTTTGATAAAGTTTAATAATGGTATGGATTCTAAATAATTTTGTTATTTATGAATTATAAGTTTATATTGTGAAAATGAATAAGGTATAAAGCTATGTGTGGAAAGAAAAGAAAAGTTGTATGTTAGATTATTTTGTTTTCTTGGGTAAGAATATTTTGTTAAGAACTATGAGGTTTTCTATTTTATATTTGTAGTGAATGTTTAGGTGTACAAATCGTTTTGATATGAGATTTTTATTTCATCATGTGATTGTAAAAAAAAAAAAAATTTAAGTATGCAAGATGTTTTATTTTCTGAATAGACAATTTTCGAGGACGAAAATTTTTAAAGTTGGGGAGAATGTAAGACCCGGGAAAAATTAGATTAAAGGAAAACATATAGAAAGAAAATTAATGGTTAGATTAATATTGTTGATTCATTTAATTTAATTAGGTTATTAAATTATGAAATAGAAAATAATTATTATTTGAGTGATTTAAGTTATTGTGGTGTTTATAATAATTATTTAAGTGATTTAAGGAATTAAGGTTAGTAGAGTTTAAGGGCTTTAAATCTTATAATGTACATAATATCATGTGATGGCATGTAGCCTAGTGGTGGGAGTTCCGTGCATAGATGAGCAGGTGCAGGGGTTCGAACCTTGCGGACGGAAAGGGCCTTAATGTTGTCTTTTTAAATTCAATTTTTCATCTCCTTGAAAGGAGTGGGACCCATGGAGAGTGAATAGGGTTGTGGTTTCCAAGCATGCAGCATGCGGAAATATTGGGTTCAAGCACACTGTAGTCTGCAGCCAATTTATTTTTCATATGTGCTTATTTTTCTTTTATGTTTTATCTTTCTATTTTGGTTTTTATCTTTTGGAGTTAAAAGATAAGAAAAATAAAATGGGCCAGTGAAATAATTTAAACTGGGAAAATCATAACAGAATTATTAGGTGGGATTAGATAAAGCTAAACCCTAAAAGTTTTCTTTAAGAAAAAGGGGTAGGACGGGAGAAGGAAAAGAGAGAAAGGGTGCAAGTTAGAGTTTCCAATGGCTGTGGTAGAGAAGAGGAATCATCTAGAGAGGTAGGGGAAGCCAACCTTGTTTTCTTCTATTGTTTTTCTTGTTGTTTGTTTGATGATGGAATGGGAAAAGCATGCATGTGTAGGGGAAGTTAACTTTTCTTTCTGTGTATTTTGAGCTGATCTTGTTTCTGTTCCGTTTTACATTTGATTTGTAATGCATGTTATTGGTGAAGTATGCATGGGTATTAATTTGGGGTTCTGTGGTGGTTTCTCGCGTTCTTGTGCAGTTTTGGGTTCTTTCTTTTGGTGTTTCCTTGCGGCCAAATGTATGCTATACGTGTTCTTGGCGTGTTGTGTCGTGTTGGTTTTGTTTCACACACTCAATGTTGATGTTGCATGTTACGCGTATGGTGGTGTTATTAGTAAATGTGAGGACCATTTTTCGTTGGAAGGGGTACCCATGGTCTGCATGATTTGGGAGTTATTTGAAACCCATGGTTTGTTTTCTTTTCTCGGTTCATTCCGTGGTGCAGCCGTGTTTGTTTTGTTGCAGTCTTTTCTTCTTATTGATGACTTTAATTCGGTTTTCGTTTCATCTGTTGGTTGTTACGCTGCCCTTGGTTGCCAAAGGTTTTATGGTGTGGTTCTATTTTAAATATTTAATGAAGAGTTATTTTGGGATTCTTTTCTCTCATCATTGCACCAGCGTCAGGTTCAATTTTTGGAAGCAAATTCTTTTAACTAATATTTTTTTGTGGGTCCAAGGGGATAGTTTTCCATTTTCATGTTGCAGTAGTTTTGGTTAGTATAAGGTTAGCTTTTGCCTTATTATTTCGCATGTTAGTGGGGTCCACATATATAATTACATTTCTCTTTTCTTAAAGTTCAACTACATGTGACGGTAGACCATGCAAATGCATAACACAGTTTTGTTTCCTCATTTGCCACGCTACAGCAGGAGTAACTTTTCTATCCTCTCTTTCGTGTAAATGAATGGGTTCATGCATTAGATTTTCTTTTTCTTTGCTTTTATTCTCTCACCTAATGTCAATTACTTCTCTTTTCCTTTGTTTTTCTCTTTCTTCATTTTCATATCTTTTCACGTAAAAGTAAAAGGGGTGCAACATTTTTCAATTGTTATACATATTATTTTATTTGACTTTGTTTCATACTACATGCTTCAAATATGGTCAAACCGTGGGGAGGTAATTGGGAGAGGCCACGGTTTGATTTTGTCTTTTTTATTTTTTTAACCCATGAATGTGACTTTTGAGAGAGGGTTTCCTTAAAAAAAAGTGGTGCAGAAGTTAGTACAGACCGTGCCATAATTTTCTTCTTTGCTCTTTTGGATTCATTTTTCACGTGATTAAAGGATACAAAATCATTAGTTTTTCTCTTGTTGTCATGCGTGAAATGAAAAGGGGCAGCGGGTTTAAAAATGGCAAGTACGGTAAGTTATATATTGATTATTTTTCTTTGAAGGGTTTTGAATGCGTTAGGAGTATTAATTGACGTGTTAATTTTCTTGCTCTTGTATTTGATTTTTGGTATGTGATTATATACAGGGGTGATATATGAATATGATTTGGTTGGGAGACCTTAATTTTCAAGCATGATGAGATGGTGTATATTTTGTTGGCAATATGAAATTTTCATGTGTGTCATATTGAGAGTATTTTGCTTTGCTTGAAAACTCTCGGGGGAATTTAATGAAGATTTTAGATGAATGTGATGCTATGTTTGGTTTAGTATTGATTGTTTGGATTTGGGGTTTGTGTTCAGATCAAGGATGAAATGCGACTATAATGTTTCGTGTTACTTGAATGAGACGCTGAGTATTATTGGACATGTTTTATTTATGAATTTCTTTTATGAATATCATTGTTTATGGTTAGCTTACCCCTATTTGTTTGTTTGTATGTTTGTTGCCTGTGCGATGATCGTATAACGTGTGTGTTATACGGGAGCAGACGGTAATGCAGATATTTCTGACTCGAAGTAGATATCGGAAAGGATGGAGTGGACTCGGGGATTTATGGTTTATTTTGTTGATTTAAATCAAACAGTGAAGACTATGAAATTTTCTTTTAATTTCTAGTATTTAGTTGGAACTTGTTTATTTATTAATATTATTATTTCAAGTTAACATTTGGATTACCTATTTACTTTTAAATTAAAAGTTTTAAATTAGAACATTTTCAATGTTTATTTCTTTTTCCGCGAAACGCAAAAATTTTCTAACGTTCCGTGACGTCCCAAAATTGGGGTGTTACATGTGCAAAGATGGCCCATCATTGAAATATAGACTATATGTTTTTTTTTAAATTCTCAACACATAATCAATTAACCCAAAGCTAAAAAAAAGACTAATTAAGAAATTTAACATTAAACAATTAGTAATAATCTTAACAAAAGGAGGAAAGCAAAAAATAATTACACAAACAATTTCATAAGAAGTAAGACGGACAAAATCAAAATGAGAAAATAATTTGATCTTTTAACAATATTGATACTAAAAATGTAGATTCAAAAAGTCATTCATGGCCATATCCAATCACAACAAAAAAGAGTGGAATTTAGTGGTATTAACCATTGTTTCTTCATTAGATTAGGAAGAGTGGATACTTTCATATCTGTGCAGAAATGGCCCATCATTGAAATATAGGCTATATGTTTTCTTTAGTGTTGACAACTTCACAAAATTCTCAACTCATAATCAATTAACCCAAAGCTAAAAAAAAGACTAATTAAGAAATTTGACATTAAACAATTAGTAATAATCTTCACAGAAGGAGGAAAACACAAAATAATTACACAAACAATTTCATAAGAAGTAAGATGGACAAAATCAAAATGAGAAAATAATTTGATCTTTTAACAATATTGATACTGAAAATGTAGATTCAAAAAGTCATTCATGTGCATATCCAATCACAACAAAAAAGAGTGGAATTTAGTGGTATTAAGCATTGTTTCTTCATTAGATTAGGAAGAGTGGATACTTTCATATCTGTGCAGAAAAGGCCCATCATTGAAATATAGGCTATATGATTTCTTTAGTGTTGACAACTTCATAAAACTTTCAACACATAATCAATTAAGCAAAAGCTAAAAAAAGACTAATTAAGAAATTTGACATTAAAAAATTAGTAATAATCTTCACAGATGGAGCAAAACACAAAATAATTACGCAAACATTTTCATAAGAAGTATGACAGAAAAATCAAAATGAGAAAATAATTTGATTTTTTAACGACTTTGATACTAACAATGTAGATCCAAAAAGTCGTTCATGTGCGTATTCAATTACAACAAAAAAGAGTGGAATTTTGTGGTATTAACCATTGTTTCTTCATTAGATTATCAAGAGAGGATACTTTCATATCTGTGCATAGATGGCCCATCATTGAAATATAGACTATATGTTTTTTTTTAAATTCTCAACACATAATCAATTAACCCAAAGCTAAAAAAAAGACTAATTAAGAAATTTGACATTAAACAATTAGTAATAATCTTCACAGAAGGAGGAAAACACAAAATATTTAGACAAACAATTTCATAAGAAGTAAGACGAACAAAATCAAAATGAGAAAATAATTTCATCTTTTAACAATATTGATACTAAAAATGTAGATTCAAAAAGTCATTCATGTGCATATCTAATCACAACAAAAAAGAGTGGAATTAGTGGTATTAACCATTGTTTCTTCATTAGATTATGAAGAGTGGATACTTTCACATCTGTGCAGAAATGGCCCATCATTGAAATATAGGCTATATGTTTTCTTTAGTATTGACAACTTCATAAAATTATCAACACATAATCAATTAATCCAAAGCTAAAAAAAAAGACTAATTAAGAAATTTGACATTAAATAATTAGTAATAATCTTAACAGAAGGAGGAAAGCAAAAAATAATTACACAAACAATTTCATAAGAAGTAAGACGGACAAAATCAAAATGAGAAAATAATTTGATCTTTTAACAATATTGATACTAAAAATGTAGATTCAAAAAGTCATTCATGTCCATATCCAATCAGAACAAAAAAGAGTGGAATTTAGTGGTATTAACCATTGTTTCTTTATTAGATTAGAAAGAGTGGATACTTTCATATCTGTGCAGAAAAGGCGCATCATTGAAATATAGGCTATATGATTTCTTTAGTGTTGACAACTTCATAAAATTCTCAACACATAATCAATTAAGCAAAAGCTAAAAAAAGACTAATTAAGAAATTTGACATTAAAAAATTAGTAATAATCTTCACAGATGGACCAAAACACAATAATTACGCAAACATTTTCATAAGAAGTATGACAGAAAAAATCAAAATGAGAAAATAATTTGTCTTTTTAACAGTATTGATACTAACAATGTAGATTCAAAAAGTCATTCATGTGCATATCCAATCACAACAAAAAAGAGTGGAATTTAGTGCTATTAACCATTGTTTCTTCATTAGATTATGAAGAGAGGATACTTTCATATCTTTGCAGAGATAGCCCATCATTGAAATATAGACTATATGTATTTTTTAAAATTCTCAACACATAATCAATTAACCCAAAGCTAAAAAAAAGACTAATTAAGAAATTTGACATTAAACAATTAGTAATAATCTTCACAAAAGGAGGAAAACACAAAATAATTAGACAAACAATTTCATAAGATGTAAGACGAACAAAATCAAAATGAGAAAATAATTTGATTTTTTAACGACTTTGATACTAACAATGTAGATTCAAAAAGTCGTTCATGTGCGTATTCAATTACAACAAAAAAGAGTGGAATTTTGTGGTATTAACCATTGTTTCTTCATTAGATTATGAAGAGAGGATACTTTCATATCTGTGCAGAGATGGCCCATCATTGAAATATAGACTATATGTTTTTTTTTAAATTCTCAACACATAATCAATTAACCCAAAGCTAAAAAAAAGACTAATTAAGAAATTTGACATTAAACAATTAGTAATAATCTTCACAGAAGGAGGAAAACACAAAATATTTAGACAAACAATTTCATAAGAAGTAAGACGAACAAAATCAAAATGAGAAAATAATTTCATCTTTTAACAATATTGATACTAAAAATGTAGCTTCAAAAAGTCATTCATGTGCATATCCAGTCACAACAAAAAAAAAAAAAAAGTGGAATTTAGTGGTATTAACTATTGTTTCTTCATTAGATTAGGAAGAGTGGATACTTTCATATCTGTGCATCAAAAGGCCCATCATTGAAATATAGGCTATATGTTTTCTTTAGTATTGACAACTTATTAAAATTCTCAACACATAATCAATTAACCTAAAGCTAAAAAAAAAGACTAATTAAGAAATTTGACATTAAACAATTAGTAATAATCTTCACAGAAGGAGCAAAACACAAAATAATTACACAAACAATTTCATAAGAAGTATGACAGACAAAATCAAAATGAGAAAATAATTTGATTGTTTAACAACATTGATACTAACAATGTAGATTCAAAAAGTCGTTCATGTGCATATTCAATTACAACAAAAAAGAGTGGAATTTTATGGTATTAACTATATTTTCTTCATTAGATTATGAAGAGAGGATACTTTCATATGTGTGCAAAGATGGCCCATCATTGAAATATAGACTATATGTTTTTTTTTTAAATTCTCAACACATAATCAATTAACCCAAAGCTAAAAAAAAGACTAATTAAGAAATTTGACATTAAACAATTAGTAATAATCTTCACAGAAAGAGGAAAACACAAAATAATTACACAAACAATTTCATAAGAAGTAAGACGGACAAAATCAAAATGAGAAAATAATTTGATCTTTTAACAATATTGATACTAACAATGTAGATTCAAAAAGTCATTCATGTGCATATCCAATCACAGCAAAAAAGAGTGGAATTTAGTGGTATTAACCATTGTTTCTTCATTAGATTATGAAGAGTGGATACTTTCATATCTGTGCAGAAATGGCCCATCATTGAAATATAGGCTATATGTTTTCTTTAGTATTGACAACTTCATAAAATTCTCAACACATAATCAATTAACCCAAAGCTAAAAAAAAAAAGACTAATTAAGAAATTTGACATTAAATAATTAGTAATAATCTTAACAGAAGGAGGAAAGCAAAAAATAATTACACAAACAATTTCATAAGAAGTATGACAGAAAAAATCAAAATGAGAAAATAATTTGATTTTTTAACCATATTGATACTAACAATGTAGATTCAAAAAGTCATTCATGTGCATATCCAATCACAACTAAAAAGAGTGGAATTTAGTGCTATTAACAATTGTTTCTTCATTAGATTATGAAGAGAGGATACTTTCATATCTGTGCTGAGATGGCCCATCATTGAAATATAGACTATATGTTTTTTTTAAAATTCTCAACACATAATCAATTAACCCAAAGCTAAAAAAAAGACTAATTAAGAAATTTGACATTAAACAATTAGTAATAATCTTCACAGAAGGAGCAAACCACAAAATAATTACACAAACAATTTCATAAGAAGTATGACAGACAAAAGCAAAATGAGAAAATAATTTGATTGTTTAACAATATTGATACTAACAATGTAGATTCAAAAAGTCGTTCATGTGCATATTCAATTACAACAAAAAAGAGTGGAATTTTGTGGTATTAACTATATTTTCTTCATTAGATTATGAAGAGAGGATACTTTCACATCTGTGCAAAGATGGCCCATCATTGAAATATAGACTATATGTTTTTTTTTTTTAAATTCTCAACACATAATCAATTAACCCAAAGCTAAAAAAAAGACTAATTAAGAAATTTGACATTAAACAATTAGTAATAATCTTCACAGAAAGAGGAAAACACAAAATAATTACACAAACAATTTCATAAGAAGTACGACAGACAAAATCAAAATGAGAAAATAATTTGATTTTCTAACAATATTGATACTAACAACGTAGATTCAAAAAGTCATTCATTTGCATATCCAATCACGACAAAAAAGAGTGGAATTTAGTGCTATTAACCATTGTTTCTTCATTAGATTATGAAGAGAGGATACTTTCATATCTGTGCAGATATGGCCCATCATTGAAATATAGAGTATATGTTTTTTTTAGTGTTGACAACTTCATAAAATTCTAAACACATAATCAATTAACCCAAAGTTAAAAAAAACACTAATTAAGAAATTTGACATTAAATAATTAGTAATAATTTTAACAGAAGGAGGAGAACATAAAATAATTACACAAACAATTTCATAAGAAGTAAGACGGACAAAATCAAAATGAGAAAATAATTTCATCTTTTAACAATATTGATACTAAAAATGTGGCTTCAAAAAGTCATTCATGTGCATATTCAATTACAACAAAAAAGAGTGGAATTTTTTTGGTATTAACCATTGTTTCTTCATTAGATTATGAAGAGAGGATACTTTCATATCTGTGCAGAGATAGCCCATCATTGAAATACAGACTATATATATTTTTTTAAAATTCTCAACACATAATCAATTAACCCAAAGCTAAAAAAAGACTAATTAAGAAATTTGACATTAAATAATTAGTAATAATCTTCACAGAAGGAGGAAAACACAAAATAATTAGACAAACAATTCATAAGTAGTAAGACGAACAAAATCAAAATGGGAAAGTAATTTTATCTTTTAACAATGTAGATCCACAAAGTCATTCATGTGCATATCCAATCACAGCAAAAAAGAGTGGAATTTAGTGGTATTAACCATTGTTTCTTCATTAGATTATGAAGAGTGGATACTTTCATATCTGTGCAGAAATAGCCCATCATTGAAATATGGGCTATATGTTTTCTTTAGTATTGACAACTTCATAAAATTCTCAACACATAATCAATTAACCCAAAGCTAAAAAAAAGACTAATTAAGAAATTTGACATTAAATAATTAGTAATAATTTTAACAGAAGGAGGAGAACATAAAATAATTACACAAACAATTTCATAAGAAGTATGACAGACAAAATCAAAATGAGAAAATAATTTCATTGTTTAACAACATTGATACTAACAATGTAGATTCAAAAAGGCGTTCATGTGCATATTCAATTACAACAAAAAAGAGTGGAATTTAGTGATATTAACCATAGTTTCTTCGTTAGATTATGAAGAGGGGATACTTTCATATATGTCTAGAGATGGCTTATCAATTAAAATATAGGCTATATGTTTTTTTTAGTGTTGACAACTTCATAAAATTCTCAACACATAATCAATTAACCCAAAGCTAAAAAAAAGACTAATTAAGAAATTTGACATTAAATAATTATTTATAATCTTAACAGAAGGAGGAAAACACAAAATAATTACACAAACAATTTCATAAGAAGTAAGACGGACAAAATCAAAATGAGAAAATATTTTGATCTTTTAACAATATTGATACTAAAAATGTAGATTCAAAAAGTCATTCATGTGCATATCCAATCACAACAAAAAAGAGTGGAATTTAGTGTTATTAACCATTGGTTCTTCATTAGATTAGGAAGAGTGGATACTTTCATATCTGCGCAGAAAAGCCCCATCATTGAAATATAGGCTATATGTTTTCTTTTGTGTTGACAACTTCATAAAATTCTCAACACATAATCAATTAACTCAAAGCTAAAAAAAAGACTAAGTAAGAAATTTGACATTAAACAATTACTAATAATCTTCATAGAAGGAGCAAAACATAAAATAATTACACAAACAATTTCATAAGAAGTATGACAGAAAAAATCAAAATCAGAAAATAATTTGATTTTTTAACAATATTGATACTAACAATGTAGATTCAAAAAGTCATTCATGTGCATAGTCAATCACAACAAAAAAGAGTGGAATTTAGTGCTATTAACCATTGTTTCTTCATTAGATTATGAAGAGAGGATACTTTCATATCTCTGCAAAGATGGCCCATCATTGAAATATAGACTATATGTTTTTTTTTTTAAAATTCTCAACACATAATCAATTAACCCGAAGCTAAAAAAAAGACTAATTAAGAAATTTGACATTAAACAATTAGTACTAATCTTCACAGAAGGAGAAAAACACATAATAATTAGACAAACAATTTCATAAGAAGTAAGACAAACAAAATCAAAATGAGAAAATAATTTCATCTTTTAACATATTAATACTAAAAATATAGATTCAAAAAGTCATTCATGTGCATATCTAGTCACAACAAAAAAAAGTGGAATTTAGTGGCATGAACTATTGTTTCTTCATTAGATTAGGAAGAGTGGATATTTTAATATCTATTCAGATATGGCCCATCATTGAAATATAGACTATATGTTTTTTTTAGTGTTGACAACTTCATAAAATTCTAAACACATAATCAATTAACCCAAAGCTAAAAAAAACACTAATTAAGAAATTTGACATTAAATAATTAGTAATAATTTTAACAGAAGGAGGAGAACATAAAATAACTACACAAAAAATTTCATAAGAAGTAAGACGGACAAAATCAAAATGAGAAAATAATTTGATTTTTTAACAATATTGATACTAACAATGTAGATTCAAAAAATCATTCATGTGCATATCCAATCACAACAAAAAAGAGTGGAATTTAGTGCTATTAACCAATTTTTCTTCATTAGATTATGAAGAGAGGATACTTTCATATCGTTGCAGAGATGGCGCATCATTGAAATATAGACTATATGTTTTTTTTTTAAATTCTCAACACATAATCAATTAACCCAAAGCTAAAAAAAAGACTAATTAAGAAATTTGACATTAAACGATAAGTAATAATTTTCACAGAAGGAGCAAAACACAAAATAATTACACAAACAATTTCATAAGAAGTACGACAGACAAAATCAAAATGAGAAAATAATTTGATTTTTTAACAATATTGATACTAACAACGTAGATTCAAAAAGTCATTCATGTGCATATCCAATCACAACAAAAAAGAGTGGAATTTAGTGCTATTAACCATTGTTTCTTCATTAGATTATGAAGAGAGGATACTTTCATATCTGTGCAGATATGGCCCATCATTGAAATATAGAGTATATATTTTTTTTAGTGTTGACAAGTTCATAAAATTCTAAACACATAATCAATTAACCCAAAGCTAAAAAAAACACTAATTAAGAAATTTGACATTAAATAATTAGTAATAATTTTAACAGAAGGAGGAGAACATAAAATAACTACACAAACAATTTCATAAGAAGTAAGACGGACAAAATCAAAATGAGAAAATAATTTGATCTTTTAACAATATCGATACTAAAAATGTGGATTCAAAAACTCATTCATGTGCATATTCAATTACAACAAAAAAGAGTGGAATTTTTTTGGTATTAACCATTGTTTCTTCATTAGATTATGAAGAGAGGATACTTTCATATCTGTGCAGAGATGGCCCATCACTGAAATATAGAGTATATGTCTTTTTTTTTTTAAATTCTCAACACATAATCAATTAACCCAAAGCTAAAAAAAAAGACTAATTAAGAAATTTGACATTAAACAATTAGTAATAATCTTCACAGAAGGAGGAAAACGCAAAACAATTAGACAAACAATACATAAGTAGTAAGACGAAGAAAATCAAAATGAGAAAATAATTTGATCTTTTAACAATATTGATACTAACAATGTAGATTCAAAAAGTCATTCATGTGCATATTCAATCACAACAAAAAAGAGTGGATTTTAATGGTATTAACCATTGTTTCTTCATTAGATTATGAAGAGGGGATACTTTCATATCTGTGCAGAAAAGGCCCATCATTGAAATATAGGCTATATGTTTTCTTTAGTATTGACAACTTCATAAAATTCTCAACACATAATCAATTAACCCAAAGCTAAAAAAAAGACTAATTAAGAAATTTGACATTAAACAATTAGTAATAATCTTCACAGAAGGAGCAAAACACAAAATAATTACACAAACAATTTCATAAGAAGTATGACAGAAAAACTCCAAATGAGAAAATAATTTGATTTTTTAACAAAATTGATACTAACAATGTAGATTCAAAAAGTCATTCATGTGCATATCCAATCACAACAAAAAAGAGTGGAATTTAGTACTATTAACCATTGTTTCTTCATTAGATTATGAAGATAGGATACTTTCATATCTGTGCAGAGATGGCCCATCATTGAAATATAGACTATATGTTTTTTTTAAAATTCTCAACACATAATCAATTAACCCAAAGCTAAAAAAAAAGACTAATTAAGAAATTTGACATTAAACAATTAGTAATAATCTTCACAGAAGGAGGAAAACACAAAATAATTACACAAACAATTTCATAAGAAGCAAGACGAACAAAATCAAAACGAGAAAATAATTTGATCTTTTAACAATATTGATACTAAAAATGTAGATTCAAAAAGTCATTCATGTGCATATTCAATCACAACAAAAAAGAGTGGATTTTAATGGTATTAACCATTGTTTCTTCATTAGATTATGAAGAGGGGATACTTTCATATCTGTGCAGAAAAGGCCCATCATTGAAATATAGGCTATATGTTTTCTTTAGTATTGACAACTTCATAAAATTCTCAACACATAATCAATTAACCCAAAGCTAAAAAAAAGACTAATTAAGAAATTTGACATTAAACAATTAGTAATAATCTTCACAGAAGGAGCAAAACATAAAATAATTACACAAACAATTTCATAAGAAGTATGACAGAAAAAATTAAAATGAGAAAATAATTTGATTTTTTAACAATATTGATACTAACAATGTAGATTCAAAAAGTCATTCATGTGCATATCCAATCACAACAAAAAAGAGTGGAATTTAGTGCTATTAACCATTGTTTCTTCATTAGATTATGAAGAGAGGATACTTTCATATCTGTGCAGATATGGCCCATCATTGAAATATAGACTATATATTTTTTTTAGTGTTGACAACTTCATAAAATTCTAAACACATAATCAATTAACCCAAAGCTAAAAAAAACACTAATTAAGAAATTTGACATTAAATAATTAGTAATAATTTTAACAGAAGGAGGAGAACATAAAATAACTACACAAACAATTTCATAAGAAGTAAGACGGACAAAATCAAAATGAGAAAATAATTTGATCTTTTAACAATATCGACACTAAAAATGTGGAATCAAAAACTCATTCATGTGCATATTCAATTACAACAAAAAAGAGTGGAATTTTTTTGGTATTAACCATTGTTTCTTCATTAGATTATGAAGAGAGGATACTTTCATATCTGTGCAGAGATGGCCCATCACTGAAATATAGAGTATATGTCTTTTTTTTTTAAATTCTCAACACATAATCAATTAACCCAAAGCTAAAAAAAAAGACTAATTAAGAAATTTGACATTAAACAATTAGTAATAATCTTCACAGAAGGAGGAAAACACAAAATAATTAGACAAACAATACATAAGTAGTAAGACGAAGAAAATCAAAATGAGAAAATAATTTGATCTTTTAACAATATTGATACTAACAATGTAGATTCAAAAAGTCATTCATGTGCATATTCAATCACAACAAAAAAGAGTGGATTTTAATGGTATTAACCATTGTTTCTTCATTAGATTATGAAGAGGGGATACTTTCATATCTGTGCAGAAAAGGCCCATCATTGAAATATAGGCTATATGTTTTCTTTAGTATTGACAACTTCATAAAATTCTCAACACATAATCAATTAACCCAAAGCTAAAAAAAAGACTAATTAAGAAATTTGACATTAAACAATTAGTAATAATCTTCACAGAAGGAGCAAAACACAAAATAATTACACAAACAATTTCATAAGAAGTATGACAGAAAAACTCAAAATGAGAAAATAATTTGATTTTTTAACAATATTGATACTAACAATGTAGATTCAAAAAGTCATTCATGTGCATATCCAATCACAACAAAAAAGAGTGGAATTTAGTACTATTAACCATTGTTTCTTCATTAGATTATCAAGATAAGATACTTTCATATCTGTGCAAAGATGGCCCATCATTGAAATATAGACTATATGTTTTTTTTAAAATTCTCAACACATAATCAATTAACCCAAAGCTAAAAAAAAAGACTAATTAAGAAATTTGACATTAAACAATTAGTAATAATCTTCACAGAAGGAGGAAAACACAAAATAATTACACAAACAATTTCATAAGAAGCAAGACGAACAAAATCAAAATGAGAAAATAATTTGATCTTTTAACAATATTGATACTAAAAATGTAGATTCAAAAAGTCATTCATGTGCATATCTAGTCACAACAAAAAAAAGTGGAATTTAGTGGTATTAACTATTGTTTCTTCATTAGATTAGGAAGAGTGGATACTTTCATATCTGTGCATAAAAGGCCCATCATTGAAATATAGGCTATATGTTTTCTTTAGTGTTGACAACTTCATAAAATTCTCAACACATAATCAATTAACCCAAAGCTAAAAAAAAGACTAATTAAGAAATTTGACATTAAACAATTAGTAATAATCTTCACAGAAGGAGCAAAACATAAAATAATTACACAAACAATTTCATAAGAAGTATGACAGAAAAAATTAAACTGAGAAAATAATTTGATTTTTTAACAATATTGATACTAACAATGTAGATTCAAAAAGTCATTCATGTGCATATCCAATCACAACAAAAAAGAGTGGAATTTAGTGCTATTAACCATTGTGTCTTCATTAGCTAATGAAGAGAGGATACTTTCATATCTGTGCAGAGATGGCCCATCACTGAAATATAGACTATATGTTTTTTTTAAAATTCTCAACACATAATCAATTAACCCAAAGCTAAAAAAAAGACTAATTAAGAAATTTGTCATTAAACAATTAGTAATAATCTTCACAGAAGGAGGAAAACACAAAATAATTAGACAAACAATTTCATAAGAAGTAAGACGAACAAAATCAAAATGAGAAAATAATTTGATCTTTTAACAATATTGATAATAACAATGTAGATTCAAAAAGTCATTCATGTGCATATCCAATCACAACAAAAAAGAATGGAATTTAGTGTTATTAACCATTGGTTCTTCATTAGATTAGGAAGAGTGGATACTTTCATATCTGTGCATAAAAGGCGCATCATTGAAATATAGGCTATATGTTTTCTTTAGTGTTGACAACTTCATAAAATTCTCAACAGATAATCAATTAACCCGAAGCTAAAAAAAAGACTAATTAAGAAATTTGACATTAAACAATTAGTAATAATCTTCACAGAAGGAGCAAAACACATAATAATTAGACAAAAATTTTCATAAGAAGGAAGACAAACAAAATCAAAATGAGAAAATAATTTTATCTTTTAACAATATTAATACTAAAAATGTAGATTCAAAAAGTCATTCATGTGCCTATCCAGTCACAACAAAAAAAAGTGGAATTTAGTGGTATTAACTATTCTTTCTTCATTAGATTAGGAAGAGTGGATACTTTCATATCTGTGCATAAAAGGCGCATCATTGAAATATAGGCTATATGTTTTCTTTAGTGTTGACAACTTCATAAAATTCTCAACAAATAATCAATTAACCCAAAGCTAAAAAAAAGACTAATTAAGAAATTTGACATTAAACCATTAGTAATAATCTTCACAGAATGAGCAAAACACAAAATAATTACACAAACAATTTCACAAGAAGTATGACAGAAAAAATCAAAATCAGAAAATAATTTGATTTTTTAACAATATTGATACTAACAATGTAGATTCAAAAAGTCATTCATGTGCATATCCAATCACAACAAAAAAGAGTGGAATTTAGTGCTATTAACCATTGTTTCTTCATTACATTATGAAGAGAGGATACTTTCATATCTGTGCAGAGATGGCCCATCATTGAAATATAGGCTATATGTTTTCTTTAGTATTGCAACTTCATAAAATTCTCAACACATAATCAATTAACCCAAAGCTAAAAAAAAAGACTAATTAAGAAATTTGACATTAAATAATTAGTAATAATCTTAACAGAAGGAGGAAAGCAGAAAATGACTACACAAACAATTTCATAAGAAGTAAGACGGACAAAATCAAAATGAGAAAATAATTTGATCTTTTAACAATATTGATACTAAAAATGTAGATTCAAAAAGTCATTCATGTGCATATCCAATCACAACAAAAAAGAGTGGAATTTAGTGCTATTAACCATTGTTTCTTCATTAGATTAGGAAGAGTGGATACTTTCATATCTGTGCAGAAAAGGCCCATCATTGAAATATAGGCTATATGATTTCTTTAGTGTTGACAACTTCATAAAATTCTCAACACATAATCAATTAACCAAAAGCTAAAAAAAAGACTAATTAAGAAATTTGACATTAAACAATTAGTAATAATCTTCACAGAAGGAGCAAAACACAAAATAATTACACAAACAATTTCATAAGAAGTATGACAGAAAAAATCAAAATGAGAAAATAATTTGATTTTTTAACAATATTGATACTAACAATGTAGATTCAAAAAGTCATTCATGTGCATATCCAATCACAACAAAAAAGAGTGGAATTTAGTGCTATTAACCATTGTTTCTTCATTAGATTATGAAGAGAGGATACTTTCATGTCTGTGCAGAGATGGCCCATCATTGAAATATAGACTATATGTTTTTTTTAAAATTCTCAACACATAATCAATTAACCCAATGCTAAAAAAAAGACTAATTAAGAAATTTGACATTAAACAATTAGTAATAATCTTCATACAAGGAGGAAAACACAAAATAATTACACAAACAATTTCATAAGAAGTAAGACGAACAAAATCCAAATGAGAAAATAATTTGATCTTTTAACAATATTGATACTAACAATGTAGATTCAAAAAGTCATTCATGTGCATATCCAATCACAACAAAAAAGAGTGGAATTTAGTGTTATTAACCATTGTGTCTTCATTAGATTATGAAGAGAGGATACTTTCATACCTGTGCAGAGATGGCCCATCATTGAAATATAGGCTATATGTTTTCTTTAGTATTGACAACTTCATAAAATTCTCAACACATAATCAATTAACCCAAAGCTAAAAAAAAGACTAATTAAGAAATTTGACATTAAAGAATTAGTAATAATCTTCACAGAAGGAGCAAAACATAAAATAATTACACAAACAATTTCTTAAGAAGTATGACAGAAAAAATCAAAATGAGAAAATAATTTGATTTTTTAACAATATTGATACTAACAATGTAGATTCAAAAAGTCATTCATGTGCATATCCAATCACAACAAAAAAGAGTGGAATTTAGTGCTATTAACCATTGTGTCTTCATTACACTACGCCAAAATTAGGAATAGATAGCGCTATTTAGACAACGCTTATTTAATTAAATGCTATGTATTAAAACACATACTAAAAGACAGCGCTTTATTACATAAATGCTATAAAAATCGTTATACATAAATAACGCTTTATTAGAAAAAACGCTATCTATGTTTGTTTTATACTTTTAAAAATAATAATATTTTAATATAAATTGATAGAAAACATTTACAAAGTCAAGTGCTGTCTACGTTATGTTAATATATAGCTTTTAAGTAAAAAAGCGCTATTTATTTTAGCATCTCCACTAAAAATGTTTCAACCTCTACACTTTATCGTTCTTTCGTAAAGGCATTGTGTATGTTTCATTTATATTTAAAAATAAATAAATCATTTTAAATAGATTAAATAGATAGCGTTTTGTAATCAAGTGAGAGCGTTTACGCAGAAGAGCGTTGTCTATGTATCATAAAAAAATTCCATCGCGCCTCGCATTTGTGTTTTCTTTTCGTCTAACCCTCACGCGAAAACTATAAAAGCCTCATCTCCCACCACAGTAGAAGCAGCTATGTCTGCAACCACAGTAGAACCAACCGCGTCTTCAACCATAGCAACCGCGTCTCCAACCAGAGCAACCGCGTCTCCAACCAGAGCAACAACAGTCGCATCCTTCAAGCACAACAACATTGATATTTCAAGTGGGCACTATCGATTAAGGGTTTGGGAAATTCGTTCTTCTTCTCCATCAATTTTTTCAGCAACAAACCAGTTCTCCTATCACCCGACAACGAGCCCAATTCACCATTGCACGTTCCTTCATTGAGTACCAAATTCTCTTCCTTTCTCCTCGATTCTTTGTATCTTTGTTCATTCTTTGTATTGTTTTTATCTATCTTTGCTATCAATGTCAATATATATGCATTATCGTTGAAAGAAAAACATGGATTTCAAATTGTTTGTAATCTAGGGCAAGAAATTGGGACTCATGTTTGGCAATGGCTGGGGACTAGGGAAAATTTTAGTGGAACATAAGGTATTTTTGAGAAAATAACATTTAATAAGGTTGATGGCCTGCATTACTGGACATCTTTGAAATAAATAACCGAAAATAGTTGCTTAGCTTTACTTGTATCTCGCAAATTGTCCAAACACCATTGTCTTTGTATTTTAGGAACTGGTTCATAGACAACAATTCTACTTCTGGAAGAATTATAGGAACAATCCGCTAAAACACATTTTACCAAGATCACTTCCTGAACCTAGTGCCACATCTGCAGTTCCTGCTCCTGTTTTAACTCCAGCTCGGGCACCTATATCTGCACTACCACCAGTACCTGCTACAAGCGTTGATGCCACAACAGCACCTACTAAGCTCCTTCTCCTATGTCATACAGTATGCCCCTTGACTCTGGTCTAGCTAAAAATGATATGAGGAATCCTACAGTGGACAATAGAAGGAAGAGAGAGTGATTGTTCTTTCTTTTCTAGTTTTGAAATCCTTGCTTAGGTCTTCAATAAACAATCTAATATATAATGTAGCTTGATTCACCCCTGGCCCTTAATTGTATCATATATTATGTAGCTTGATGCTTGTGGTTGGCATGTATAGACTATTATTAGATTCCCTTAGTGAATGAAAGAAACTACAAAAGAAAAGAGGTTGTGAATTATGTAGGAAAAATAACAGAGTAGTATGACTTATCCGAACTGTTTCTTCCGAACTATTTCTTCCAAAAGATTATTATATCTTCTATTAGCAGTAATGCTTATCCGAACTGTTTCTTCCAAAAGGTTTAAGTACTTACATTTGGAAAGTAGTAGCATCCCCTATACATGATACTATGACTTTGTAGAGATTGTCTATTTTAATAAGATAGTGAACCTAAGGTTATAAATGAGTTGGTGATTGCTGTAATTTCAGGCAAACAAAAAAATATCTTGGCCCCCAAACTTTAAATGAAAAAGTAGAATAACAATCAACATGAGTATGGGATGCAAATATGGTTAATACAATTTATTTAGTTTGATTTACTTTAAGCTTCAACCAGGATACTTCATCAAGTATGGTCTTTTTCACTTCATCAGTGATATCACTTTTTTGGTCACTGATTCTTTGACTTCTTTTAGTTTTGTTTAGGCTAATCTTTTGTAGATTTGATGATATTCCTTCTTAGGAAAAATCCTCTATTATATTAGGAGTATCATAGGTAATCTACTTTACATATGATAAGTTAACATCATCATATCATCATTATATCAATTAGTGTTTATTCCAAACTTTAAAATGATATTAGTAGAGAAGTAGAATTTAAGTATCTCACAAAACTATTTAGAGAAAATAGTTTTCATGGAGTTGGTTTCTATAAATGAATTATAAGCTTAAATCCAAATTTTCAAAATCATTTGTCAGACTTATATGGAATTTAAAAGCGAATATAAAAGTGTCACAAAATCAATACCCATTTTTGGTTAGGCTTTAACCTTGGCCTATTTACTGAAGAATCTGGAGTGATGTGTTTTTAGTTAAACTATACAGGGTTTTATGGACTGAGATGAGTTATAAAAGCAGGATATATTTGCAGAGATGAGTCGCCACACACAGGAATTTTGAAAACCACTACGCTGTTTTTTTCTTGCACAAATGCATATGTTATTGGCTGGTTTTGTTGGATTACATGCATGGCATGCTCTGTATCTATCTTTTCTACACATGTCTGTCCACCAGCTTCACCAATTTATTAGATGTTGATTGCTTCAATGTTCACCACATACTAATACCCTCCTTCCTACAACATTTTTATTTTATTTTTAGAGTTGAATACAATTTCTACTTTTATTTTACATATGTAATAATTTTTCTAAATAATTTGTTATCATCATTATATCAACACACATCAAGAAGTAAATTATGTCAATGTGATTTTAAAAAGTAAAGGCACAGGGATCCCATTATAGTACTTTTTTTATGTCATTTTAATTGATTGCATTTTTCATTTTATTTTCTAGTCAATCAAATATAGATAAACCAAGAAAAAATCACTAAATTAGAGACATTAGTACATGAGAAAAATAATCCTGTTCGACGAAGGTATAAGATGATTTGCTTATTGAAGTGAATGAAATTTGAAAATTAAAATTAATATTTTAAGATTTTAAATTTGAAAACATTTTGTTTCCTTTGAATTGTTGATCCAACTGCTTTTTACTTAATTAGGGGAACTAGTGCAAAAACAGAAACTAAGCTTTGATTTTATTTATCTTTAAAGTTCGAAAGGTGAATGAGAAGGGTTGCTTTTTGGTTAAAGAATTGGACCCCTAAGTTAAAAAAAAGGTGTGGCCGGTCATTGGAAAAAAGAGATAACGCTAAATCGTGTCATCAACAATTTACACACTGCACCAAGGGACCACTATTCCTAGGTATGAGTGATTTTTGCAGTGTATCATTGACCATATTGAACTAAATGGTAATAAATGATAAATAGATTTTGGCAAGGAGTATTGATTTTTCTTTTTTGGCTTACTCTTTCCTTAATTATGATATATATATGTATATGTATATATATATATATATATATATATATATACATATATATATATATACATACATATATATATATATATATATATATATATATATATATATATATATACTATGTAGGTAGTGAAGGAGCCTCACTCTTTTTTTACATACAAATTTCATCCTTATCACTCTTTTTCTTCTTCTTTTTTTTTTTTTAATTTTTTTATTCGGTATTTGATATCAATAGGTGCACTTTATTTGGTTTGGTATATATGAATTTTTTTCGCATAGTTTTATTTTCATAATTTCATTTTGGAATATTGTGTCAGTAGATATTCATCTCACAGGTTTGGTAGCATATTATGTTATAAAAGCTTTATATAAAAGTTTATATAAATTGAACCAATAAGTTGACTCACGATACAAACATGCTTTAAGTATAAACCATTAGAAATAAAAAATAATAAAACTTAATTTAAAAATATATCAAAGTAGGACATTGCGTAACAGTTGTATTATTTATCTTAAACTTATATTGAAGTAAATAAATTACTAGAATTACTATAATGTATACTAGTTATTTATTGGTATTTTTTCAAACAAATTTTATATTGGTGGATGAAACATTATATGCTATTATTTAACTAATCCTTTCATTTTTAATAATTGTATTTTTATTCTTCTTTAAATTTTGCAGTTGTTGACTTTCATTACACACAAATCACAGTGTCTTCAAAGTTGAGGTAACATGAATATTATTTTATAGTTTCTTATTGGAAATGGTGTTAGTTTGAAGAATATATGTATGCATGTGAATTTTCCTTAGCTTTCTGTTTTAGAAATTAAAATTATTAGATTAGGAATAAGAGTCTTATTATTATATTGTATCTTGATTTCTATATAGCTAATATTATAGTAACTAACATGATAGCTCAAGAAAATATGGATCGGAAATGGATGTTTGCTAGTCGATTATCAAAAGAATATGAAGATGGGGTGAAAGAGTTTCATAGATTTGCAGTTGAGCATGCAAAAAACCCTAGTAGAATCATTTGTCCTTGCTTGAAGTGTTGTCATTCAAGGGTAGTGAACGCGGATGAGTTAGAAGCACATTTAGTATGCAACGGAATTGATAAAAGTTATTCATGTTGGACCAAACATGGTGAAAATCAAAAAAATGATATAGCACATAATGGGCATGATAGCACAAGTTATGCACCACAAGAGACTGACACAACATATGACTTATACCAAGTTGAGGAGATTGCAAACATTATTGAAGAGGATATGCGAGATTGTCCTCAAATGTTTGATAGGTTGACAATGGATGCAAAGACACCACTGTATAATGGTTGTACTAGTTTCACAAGACTATCAGCAGTGTTAAAATTATTCAATTTGAAAGCAGGAAATGGATGGTCTGATAAGAGCTTTACTGAATTACTGTCACTTTTGAAAGATATGCTACCACAAGATAATGTACTTCCTTGTCGAATGTATGAGGCTAAAAAAATGTTAAGCTCTATTGGTATGAGCTACGAGAAGATTCATGCTTGTCCAAATGATTGCATTCTTTTTCGAAATGAATATGCATCATTGGATAAATGTCCTAAATGTAGAGCATTACGCTACAAGAAAAATTCAGCACCGATGAAAGTGGTATGGTATTTTCCTATGATACCAAGATTTAGGCGCATGTATCATAATGCACAAGACGCAAAGAACTTAAGATGGCATGCAGATGAAAGGATATGTGATGGAAAGCTTCGACACCCTGCAGATTCTCCTCAATGGGCAAAAGTTGACTATGATTACCCTAATTTTGGAAAAGAACCAAGAAACCTACGTCTTGCTTTGTCTACGGATGGAATAAATCCGCATGGTATGCAAAGCAACTCGCATAGCACGTGGCCTGTGGTTATGATTATATATAACCTACCTCCATGGTTATGCATGAAAAGGAAGTTCATGATGTTGTCCATGTTAATTCCAGGCCCAAAACAACCAGGGAATGACATAGACATATACTTGGCACCTTTGATTGAAGACTTGAAGGATATGTGGAACGAAGGTGTAGTGGTGTATGATGGCTATATGGAAGAAAGTTTCCAGCTAAGAGCAATGTTGTTTGGCACAATTAATGATTTTCCAGCATATGGTAATCTATCTGGATATAGTATCAAAGGGAAGTGTGCATGCCCTATATGTGAAGATAATACAGATTGGGTGCGATTGGAACATGGTAAGAAAAATGTTTTTCTTGGTCATCGCAGATTCTTACCTTCAAAACATCGTTATCGAGGGTGGAAAAAAGCATTTAATGGAAGAATAGAAGAACGTAGACCTCCAGAATTGTTGTTTGGTGATAAAGTTTTTCATAAAGTAAAGAATATAAACAACAAATTTGGTAAAACTTTTGCAGCAGATCTAGTCACATCTGGGTGGAAGAAAAAGTCAATCTTTTTTGAGTTGCCATATTGGAAATCCTTGTATGTTAGACATTTCCTTGATGTTATGCATATTGAGAAAAATGTATTTGATAGTGTGATAGGTACATTGTTGAATGTTCCTGGAAAGTCTAAGGATGGCATCAATGCAAGGTTGGACCTACTTGATATGGGAATTAGAACAGAATTAGCACCAATAAAGAAAGGTAAACGTCAATATCTACCACCAGCAGCTTATACGCTATCTAGAAAGGAGAAATTTGTGTTTTGTAAGTTTTTGCAAGGAGTTAAAGTTCCAGAGGGGTACTCATCAAACATCAGAAACCTTGTATCTATGAAAGATCTAAAACTAAAAGGGTTGAAGTCTCATGACTGTCATATTCTCATGGAGCATTTGCTACCGATAGGCATACGTTCCATTTTACCTAAAAAGGTAAGATGGACCATAACTAAACTATGTTATTTCTTTAGAGCCATTTGTAGCAAAGTGATTGACACTGGAAAATTGCAAGCACTAGAAAGAGAAATTATTGTAACTTTGTGTGAGCTTGAAATGTTTTTCCCACCTTCTTTCTTTGACATAATGGTTCATCTTACCATTCATTTAGTTAAAGAGACACAATATTGTGGGCCAGCATATATGAGATGGATGTACCCAATGGAGCGTTATATGAAGATATTGAAGGGTTATGTCAAAAATCGAAGTCGACCAGAAGGATGTATAGTGGAACGATATATACTTGAAGAAGCTACTGAGTTCTGTACTGATTACCTCTCTAATGTTGAATCAATAGGACTTCCAAAGTCTCGACACTTAGCAAGAACCTCAGGAGAGGGGATTACTGGAAAGACCATAGTGACCATATCGAGGAAAGATTGGGAACAAGCTCAATTGTATATTCTACACAATGACGAAGAAGTTGAACCATATATTGAGAGACACAAAGCCATGCTAAAAAGATTAAATCCAACTAGGACTGACAGTTGGATAAGTAGAGAACACAATGCAACTTTTATACAATGGCTAAAAAGCCACATTTATGCAGAGTTAAATGTGAATTCCTCTAATATTTCTGACAGATTGAGATGGTTAGCAAATGGTCCAACTTTTCAAGTCTTCTCTTACAGTGCTTATATGATTAATGGGTACACATTTTGTACCAAAGAACGAGATAATCAAAGCACAATGCAAAATAGTGGTGTCACTTTGGT
Source organism: Vigna unguiculata (assembly GCF_037176805.1). Lineage (NCBI taxonomy): Eukaryota > Viridiplantae > Streptophyta > Magnoliopsida > Fabales > Fabaceae > Vigna > Vigna unguiculata. The sequence continues at coordinate 26,093,819 of NC_140801.1, forward strand.
GGCTGAATCTATGCATATCTCAAGTTCTAAGGATAGAACTCCTATATATGCAAATATGTCGTATTTTGGGGTAATTGAACACATATGGGAGTTGGATTACAAAACATTTCAAATTCCCATATTTGGTTGCAAGTGGGTTGATAACAATAATGGAGTTCGACAAGATGAGGCAGGGTTTATGCTTGTGAATTTTAATAAAGTGGGGTACAAGGATGAGCCATTTATTTTAGCATCACAAGCGCAACAAATATTTTATGTCACTGATCCTGTTGATGTCAATTGGTCAATTGTTTTATTATCCAATAAAATAAATGAGCATCACAATGAAGATATAGAGGACGAAAATACAAATATTGAGGATGATCCTTTATATGACATATCATATGATGATGATCCAATAACAGATGATATCTTGTATAGAAGAGATGACCATGAGGAAGGGATTTGGATAAATCCATCATTTTGTATCAATAAGAAACCTAATCATTTAAAGTTGACTACAAAGAAGAAAAGGTTGGTTTACATTTATAACTTTATATTTTTATGTCTTTCCCTTTTTACCGATGCTAACCTTTTTTTTAATCTCTTTTGTTATAGGTAAATGACATCTCATAGTGAAGATGATAATCTTCCTCTTGAGGAAGCAAAATGGAAGAAAGGTGTTGTGATTATGAAGAAAATTATTCGAGCTAGAAGTGAAGGAAGAAAATTAGATGTAATGTATCTATTTGATCCTTTAATATCTTTTACTTTCTAGAAAAATAATATATGCTTATTCATGATATTAGGTTTCATGGAATGCAAGAGGTCAACCAATTGAACCTGGTGGCACAAACTTCATTAGTTATCTTGGATCCATTGTTCGTTCTAATGTTCCTATAACATGTGATAATTGGAAAGACTTGGCTTTGAGTTCCTATAAGGACATTATTTGGAATGATATACAAGTAAAATATATTATCCTTACTTATTTTAAAGTATGTGTTATGGTTGCCCAAACTTCTTTATGCTAATTTTTTTTCTTTTACAGTTAACTTTTAATATTGATACATGTCGTAAGAATTATGTATTAAAGGAGGCAGGTAAGTTTCTTAGGACTTTTAGAACTAACTTGGCCAACACTTATCTAAAGGATGAGAATGGAAATTACATAGAGAATACTCCTACTGAGCCTCCTGAGAAGTATGCATCAATGATTAGTGAGGATGTTTGGAAAGACTTTGTTGCAAAACGTATGGATACAAGTTTCCAGGTAATCTATAATATTCAAATGCAATGTATTTATCCTTTGATTCATGTAGATAAGATTACATTTACAATCTTTCTATATAGGAAAAGAGCTTAAAAAACAAGGAAAGAGCATCACACTCTAAGTACCCTTATAGAGGTTCACGTAAGGGGTATGCACGCCTAGAACAAGAAATGGTAAGTCAATATATCAATAAATAAACAATACACAACTTGCTAATATGATTTGTAACTAGGTTGATTATATTTCCCAAAACTTAGATAAAGGAATTGGGGTCAAATGTTAGTAATATTCCCCGTCAAGAATTATGGAAGCATGCTCGTGTGAATAAGGCTGGGGAAATTGAAAATGAAGATGTTCAGCAAGTTTGGAACAAATGTGTAAGTAATATCTTTTCATATTATATTTGTTTGTGTGTGATATGAGAATAAGTGTGATATGTTTGATTATTGTTTATTGTAGGTAATATTGTCACAAACTATACAGTCAGAAGAGATGAGTAATGCTCGCTCAGACATCCTTGCTCAAGCTTTATGTGTCCCAGAGTATCCAGGTCGTGTTAGGGCAACAGGATTTGGAGTCAGTCACAAAGATTATTTCCCGCCCAAAAAGCGTTATACACAACAAGACCATGATGCATTGACTACTCAAATGAAAGACATGGCTGAAAGAATGGCACGAATGGAGAATGAGATTAATTCACTTCGAAAGAAGGACACATCTAATAACATAGAAGAACCTGATATTGGTGTCAATAGTGGCCAAGGGAGTTGCACAATTTCATCAAATAGTTTTCTCGAGGTAACTAACTTTTCTATATTAGCGTAACTTGCTTATGTTAAATTTCTAATAGCTCTCTACATCTGGTCACTTTAAACATTATATCTTATAATTATATTTTATAATGTAGGGGGTCTCAAGTTGTAAATTGTTTGTATCATCACCATTACTTTGCTTGGTTGCCCATGGGAAACTGCATAATGTTAAAGGTGATACACTACATGGTAGATCTCTACCTAATGGTCATGTTAAAGTTAGTGTAGATATTGCTGTGGAGCCAAATGTATCCTTGCCTATACCTAATGCTGATGACGACATAATGACAATAGGACAAGCAATAGGTACATTTGTGGCATGGCCAATCAATCTTTTACAGGTTGTTGATGCGGTATGTTCGTCAAACCTTATTAATTCATAATTATTTATGAAAATATTTTATCTATCACCTAATTTTGTTTAATTGATGATGTTTTAGGATTCCACTCTATCTAAAAAGAAAAAGATTAATAATACGAATGAATCTATCGCACCTAAAAGAAAATGTCAAGGAAAAATGACTGTTCAACATATTCCTCGTAAAGTGATTCATCCCAATCTTCCTCAATGGTGCAACTACCTCTCTTCATATATGAAATTAAAGCCTACAGAGTCACTTTCGGCAATAGAAATAGAGAAAGACATATTTGGTTTTGATGAACATAAAGAAATCATTAATGCAGAAATTATTGGAGAAATTATTGACTATGCATGGCTTGGTGCAACTACAATTTCTATATATATCGGGTACAATATACTACTTTTTTATAATTGACTTTAATCTTTGGTGAGTAGCTTTTATGATTTTACTAACTTTTAATTCTTATATCTTTCTTTTGTAAGGTACCTATATCAAAATTTCATTAAGCCAAATCATAAGGGGTTCTTCTTTTTATCACCCCAAATAACAACACATGAACTACCAATGAAAGAGAGAATGCAAAAAATAGTGAGTATATTTCTTGACAATGGGGTGATTAATAAGTTTGTTCTTGCTCCTATCAATACAGGGTAATACTTTTTTCCTAACTTTATCAATAATGTATTATTTTCAAAGTTAGATGCACAAAATCTAATTTTGTTGATTCATTTCCAATTTTAGCCAACATTGGGTCTTGCTCGGAATCAATCTTAAAATGGAGATAATTTATTATCTTGACCCATTGGCGAAAGACATTAATATGAGGCAAGATTTGAAGAAGTTGTTTGACATGTAAGAATCTTCTTAATGTGATTCACACATATATATGTATAATTTTTGTATATATATTTTTTTACTTATGTATGCTTCATTTTTATTATTAACAAGGGTTATACAAACCTACCGAGCTCAAAGAGGGTCTATGGTTTCAAAGTCTAAGTTAAGCAATATCAAATGGACACCAATTAAGGTAAATTACAATTGTGTATTTGAAGATCAAATGATGTTGTTTTATTTGAAGGTTAATACCAATTGTATTGATGTTTTCTAGTGTCCAAAACAATCCAACGGCCATGATTGTGGGTATTACATTTGTCGATATATGAAGGAAATTGTCACATATTGTGAAGGAGGGACAATTCCAATAGATGTAAGTTATCTTAATTGTATGTATTATTCATTTGTAGTAGGATTTTGATTGACTAATTTTATTTTATTTTTCTTTGTTGTAGTATTTTCCTAGTTGCAGATGTCAACAATATTCTGACAATCAAATCATTGAAGTCAGGGAAGATTGGTGTTTTTATCTCATTAGTAAATGTTTATAGGTTAGTTGTATAATTCCTTATATAACAAAATAGGGAAGGTTAGGAACAATGTTTTGTCTAAAGTGTTTTGGCTCCACAGTCTAGCAAAAATGGAACATGATGGATGAGTACTACAAATATTAGTTTTTTTTGCTAATTTCTTTCATGTAATATTATACTTTTTTAAAAATATATAAACATCATTAAGTTTTTTGTGTAACTATGTAAGAATTTCAATGCCCTTTCATTTCAGTTTTGTTTGATTTCAAGTTCAAAGTTTTTATACAGGCATGTGAGTCGAAGAATAGAATGAAGAAAAAATTAAATAAATTATAATAAAAAATAATCAAACCAATACACATCGCTTGTTTTAAAAAATGTTATCTATTGATGAATTGAAAAAGTGTTATCCATTAATGAAAAATAGACAATGTTTGTTTGAACAAGCGCTATCTGTTAATGAATTGAAAAAGCGCTACCTATTGATGAAAAACTACTCTCATATATCTCGTTTATTCAGTCAAGTGTTGTCTATGAGAGCTTTGATAGACAACATTTTGTAAAGAAAGTGCTATCTATTAAAAAATATATAGATAACGCTTGTTTAGATAAGCGCTATCTATCAAGTGTCATTAGACAGCGCTTTTTTACAAGCGCTGTCTATTAATAGATACCGCTCCAATAGATAGCGCCTAAAAAGCGCTATCTATTAAGAAAAAAAACGCTGTCTATTGCCAAATTTGGCGTAGTGTTAGATTATGAAGAGAGGATACTTTCATACCTGTGCAGAGATGGCCCATCATTGAAATATAGACTATATGATTTTTTTTAAATTCTCAACACATAATCAATTAACCCGAAGCTAAAAAAAAGACTAATTAAGAAATTTGACATTAAACAATTAGCAATAATCTTCACAGAAGGAGGAAAACACATAATAATTAGACAAACAATTTCATAAGAAGGAAGACAAACAAAATCAAAATGAGAAAATAATTTCATCTTTTAAATATATTAATACTAAAAATGTAGTTTCAAAATGTCATTCATGTGCCTATCCAGTCACAACAAAAAAAAGTGGAATTTAGTGGTATTAACTATTTTTTCTTCATTAGATTAGGAAGAGTGGATACTTTCATATCTGTGCATAAAAGGCGCATCATTGAAATATAGGCTATATGTTTTCTTTAGTGTTGACAACTTCATAAAATTCTCAATAGATAATCAATTAACCCAAAGCTAAAAAAAAAGACTAATTAAGAAATTTGACAATAAACCATTAGTAATAATCTTCACAGAAGGAGCAAAACACAAAATAATTACACACACAATTTCATAAGAAGTATGACAGAAAAAATCAAAATCAGAAAATAATTTGATTTTTTAACAATATTGATACTAACAATGTAGATTCAAAAATTCATTCATGTGCATATCCAATCACAACAAAAAAGAGTGGAATTTAGTGCTATTAACCATTGTTTCTTCATTACATTATGAAGAGAGGATACTTTCATATCTGTGCAGAGATGGCCCATCATTGAAATATAGGCTATATGTTTTCTTTAGTATTGGCAACTTCATAAAATTCTCAACACATAATCAATTAACCCACAGCTAAAAAAAAAGACTAATTAAGAAATTTGACATTAAATAATTAGTAATAATCTTAACAGAAAGAGGAAAGCAGAAAATAACTACACAAACAATTTCATCAGAAGTAAGACGGACAAAATCAAAATGAGAAAATAATTTGATCTTTTAACAATATTGATACTAAAAATGTAGATTCAAAAAGCCATTCATGTGCATAACCAATCACAACAAAAAAGAGTGGAATTTAGTGCTATTAACCATTGTTTCTTCATTAGATTAGGAAGAGTGGATACTTTCATATCTGTGCAGAAAAGGCCCATCATTGAAATATAGGCTATATGATTTCTTTAGTGTTGACAACTTCATAAAATTCTCAACACATAATCAATTAACCAAAAGCTAAAAAAAGACTAATTAAGAAATTTGACATTAAACAATTAGTAATAATCTTCACAGAAGGAGCAAAACACAAAATAATTACACAAACAATTTCATAAGAAGTATGACAGAAAAAATCAAAATGAGAAAATAATTTGATTTTTTAACAATATTGATACTAACAACGTAGATTCAAAAAGTCATTCATGTGGATATCCAACCACAACAAAAAAGAGTGGAATTTAGTGCTATTAACCATTGTTTCCTCATTAGATTATGAAGAGAGGATACTTTCATATCTGTGCAGAGATGGCCAGTCATTGAAATATAGACTTTTTTTTTTTTTTTAAATTCTCAACACATAATCAATTAACCCAAAGCTAAAAAAAAGACTAATTAAGAAATTTGACATGAAACAATTACTAATAATCTTCACAGAAGGAGGAAAACACAAAATAATTACACAAACAATTTCATAAGAAGTAAGACGAACAAAATCAAAATGAGAAAATAATTTGATCTTTTAATAATATTGATACTAACAATGTAGATTCAAAAAGTCATTCATGTGCATATCCAATCACAACAAAAAAGATAGGAATTTAGTGCTATTAACCATTGTTTCTTCATTAGATTATGAAGAGTGGATACTTTCATATCTGTGCAGAAATGGCCCATCATTGAAATATAGGCTATATGTTTTCTTTAGTATTGACAACTTCATAAAATTCTCAACACATAATCAATTAACCCAAAGTTAAAAAAAAAGACTAATTAAGAAATTTGACATTAAATAATTAGTAATAATCTTAACAGAAGGAGGAAAGCAGAAAATAATTACACAAACAATTTCATATGAAGTAAGACGGACAAAATCAAAATGAGAAAATAATTTGATCTTTTAACAATATTGATACGAAAAATGTAGATTCAAAAAGTCATTCATGTGCATATCCAATCACAACAAAAAAGAGTGGAATTTAGTGTTATTAACCATTGGTTCTTCACTAGATTAGGAAGAGTGGATACTTTCATATCTGTGCAGAAAAGGCCCATCATTGAAATATAGGCTATATGATTTCTTTAGTGTTGAGAACTTCATAAAATTCTCAACAGATAATCAATTAACCAAAAGCTAAAAAAAAGACTAATTAAGAAATTTGACATTAAACAATTAGTAATAATATTCACAGAAGGAGCAAAACACAAAATAATTACACAAACAATTTCATAAGAAGTATGACAGAAAAAATCAAAATGAGAAAATAATTTGATTTTTTAACAATATTGATACTAAAAATGTAGATTCAAAAAGCCATTCATGTGCATATCCAATCACAACAAAAAAGAGTGGAATTTAGTGCTATTAACCATTGTTTCTTCATTAGATTAGGAAGAGTGGATACTTTCATATCTGTGCAGAAAAGGCCCATCATTGAAATATAGGCTATATGATTTCTTTAGTGTTGACAACTTCATAAAATTCTCAACACATAATCAATTAACCAAAAGCTAAAAAAAGACTAATTAAGAAATTTGACATTAAACAATTAGTAATAATCTTCACAGAAGTAGCAAAACACAAAATAATTACCCAAACAATTTCATAAGAAGTATGATAGAAAAAATCAAAATTAGAAAATAATTTGATTTTTTAACAATATTGATACTAACAACGTAGATTCAAAAAGTCATTCATGTGGATATCCAATCACAACAAAAAAGAGTGGAATTTAGTGCTATTAACCATTGTTTCTTCATTAGATTATGAAGAGAGGATACTTTCATATCTGTGCAGAGATGGCCCATCATTGAAATATAGACTATATGTTTTTTTTTTTAAATTCTCAACACATAATCAATTAACCCAAAGCTAAAAAAAAAGACTAATTAAGAAATTTGACATTAAACAATTACTAATAATCTTCACAGAAGGAGGAAAACACAAAATAATTACACAAACAATTTGATAAGAAGTAAGACGAACAAAATCAAAATGAGAAAATAATTTGATCTTTTAATAATATTGATACTAACAATGTAGATTCAAAAAGTCATTCATGTGCATATCCAATCACAACAAAAAAGATAGGAATTTAGTGCTATTAACCATTGTTTCTTCATTAGATTATGAAGAGTGGATACTTTCATATCTGTGCAGAAATGGCCCATCATTGAAATATAGGCTATATGTTTTCTTTTGTATTGACAACTTCATAAAATTCTCAACACATAATCAATTAACCCAAAGTTAAAAAAAAAGACTAATTAAGAAATTTGACATTAAATAATTAGTAATAATCTTAACAGAAGGAGGAAAGCAGAAAATAATTACACAAACAATTTCATATGAAGTAAGACGGACAAAATCAAAATGAGAAAATAATTTGATCTTTTAACAATATTGATACGAAAAATGTAGATTCAAAAAGTCATTCATGTGCATATCCAATCACAACAAAAAAGAGTGGAATTTAGTGTTATTAACCATTGGTTCTTCACTAGATTAGGAAGAGTGGATACTTTCATATCTGTGCAGAAAAGGCCCATCATTGAAATATAGGCTATATGATTTCTTTAGTGTTGACAACTTCATAAAATTCTCAACAGATAATCAATTAACCAAAAGCTAAAAAAAAGACTAATTAAGAAATTTGACATTAAACAATTAGTAATAATCTTCACAGAAGGAGCAAAACACAAAATAATTACACGAAGAATTTCATAAGAAGTATGACAGAAAAAATCAAAATGAGAAAATAATTTGATTTTTTAACAATATTGATACTAACAATGTAGATTCAAAAAGTCATTCATGTGCATATCCAATCACAACAAAAAAGAGGTAAATTTAGTGCTATTAACCATTGTTTCTTCATTAGATTATGAAGAGAGGATACTTTCATATCTGTGCAGAGATGGCCCATCATTGAAATATGGAGTATATTTTTTTTTTAAATTCTCAACACAATCAATTAACCCAAAGCTAAAAAAAAGACTAATTAAGAAATTTGACATTAAACAATTACTAATAATCTTCACAAAAGGAGGAAAACACAAAATAATTACACAAACAATTTCATAAGAAGTAAAACTAACAAAATCAAAATGAGAAAATAATTTGATCTTTTAACAATATTGATACTAACAATGTAGATTCAAAAAGTCACTCATGTGCATATCCAATCACAACAAAAAAGAGTGGAATTTAGTGGTATTAACCATTGTTTCTTCACTAGATTAGGAAGAGTGAATACTTTCATATCTGTGCAGAAAAGGCCCATCATTGAAATATAGGCTATATGATTTCTTTACTGTTGACAACTTCATAAAATTCTCAACAGATAATCAATTAACCAAAAGCTAAAAAAAAGACTAATTAAGAAATTTGACATTAAACAATTAGTAATAATCTTCACAGAAGGAGCAAAACACAAAATAATTACACAAACAATTTCATAAGAAGTATGACAGAAAAAATCAAAATGAGAAAATAATTTGATTTTTTAACAATATTGATACTAACAATGTAGATTCAAAAAGTCATTCATGTGCATATCCAATCACAACAAAAAAGAGTGGAATTTAGTGCTATTAACCATTGTTTCTTCATTAGATTATGAAGAGAGGATACTTTCATATCTGTGCAGAGATGGCCCATCATTGAAATATAGACTATATGATTTTTTTTAAATTCTCAACACATAGTCAATTAACCCAAAGCTAAAAAAAAGACTAATTAAGAAATTTGACATTAAACATTTACTAATAATCTTCACAGAAGGTGGAAAACACAAAATAATTACACAAACAATTTCATAAGAAGTAAGACGAACAAAATCAAAATGAGAAAATAATTTGATCTTTTAACAATATTGATACTAACAATGTAGATTGAAAAAGTCATTCATGTGCATATCCAATCACAACAAAAAAGAGTGGAATTTAGTGCTATTAACCATTGTTTCTTCATGAGATTATGAAGAGTGGATACTTTCATATCTGTGCAGAAAAGGCCCATCATAGAAATATAGGCTATATGTTTTCTTTAGTATTGACAACTTCATAAAATTGTCAACACATAATCAATTAACCCAAAGCTAAAAAAAGACTAATTAAGAAATTTGACAATAAATAATTAGTAATAATCTTAACAGAAGGAGGAAAACATAAAATAATTACACAAACAATTTCATAAGAAGTAAGACGGACAAAATCAAAATGAGAAAATAATGTCATCTTTTCACAATATTGATACTAAAAATGTAGATTCAAAAAGTCATTATTGCGCATATCCAATCACAACAAAAAAGAGTGGAATTTAGTGGTATTAACCATTGTTTCTTCATTAGATTAGGAAGAGTGGATACTTTCATATATGTGTAGAAAAGGCTCATCATTGAAATATAGGCTATATGTTTTCTTTAGTGTTGACAACTTCATAAAATTCTCAACACATAATAGAGTAACCCAAAGCTAAAAAAAAGACTAATTAAGAAATTTGACATTAAACAATTAGTAATAATCTTCACCGAAGGACCAAAACACAAAATAATTACACAAACAATTTCATAAGAAGTATGACAGACAAAATCAAAATGAGAAAATAATTTGATTTTTTACCAATATTGAAACTAACAACGTAGATTCAAAAAGTTATTCATGTGCATATCCAATCACAACAAAAAAGAGTGGAATTTAGTGCTATTAACCATTGTTTCTTCATTTGATTATGAAGAGTGGATACTTTCATATCTTTGCAGAAATGGCCCATCATTGAAATATGGGCTATATGTTTTCTTTAGTATTGACAACTTCATAAAATTCTCAACACATAATCAATTAACCCAAAGCTAAAAAAAAGACTAATTAAGAAATTTGACATTAAATAATTAGTAATAATCTTAACAGAAGGAGGAAAACAGAAAATAATTACACAAACAATTTCATAAGAAGTAAGACGAACAAAATCAAAATGAGAACATAATTTGATCTTTTAACAATATTGATACTAACAATGTAGATTCAAAAATCATTCATGTGCATATCCAATCACAACAAAAAAGGGTGGAATTTAGTGCTATTAACCATTGTTTCTTCATTAGATTATGAAGAGAGGATACTTTCATATCTGTGCAGAGATGGCCCATCACTGAAATATAGACTATATGTTTTTTTAAAAATTCTCAACACATAATCAATTAACCCAAAGCTAAAAAAAAAGCCTCATTAAGAAATTTGACATTAAATAATTAGTAATAATCTTAACAGAAGGAGGAAAACACAAAATAATTACACAAACAACTTCATAAAAAGTAAGACGGACAAAATTAAAATGAGAAAATAATTTGATCTTTTAACAATATTGATACTAACAATGTAGATTCAAAAAGTCATTCATGTGCATATCCAATCACAACAAAAAAGAGTGGAATTTAGTGCTATTAACCATTGTTTCTTCATTAGATTATGAAGAGAGGATACTTTCATATCTGTGCAGAGATGACCCATCATTCAAATATAGACTATATGTTTTTTTTAAAATTCTCAACACATAATCAATTAACCCAAAGCTAAAAAAAAGACTAATTAAGAAATTTGATCTTAAACAATTAGTAATAATCTTCACAAAAGGAGGAAAACACAAAATAATTAGACAAACAATTTCATAAGAAGTAAGACGGACAAAATTAAAATGAGAAAATAATTTGATCTTTTAACAATATTGATACTAAAAATGTAGATTCAAAAAGTCATTCATGTACATATGCAATCACACCAAAAAAGAGTGGAATTTAGTGGTGTTAACCATTGTTTCTTCGTTAGATTATGAAGAGTGGATACTTTCATATCTGTGCAGAAATTGCCCATCATTGAAATATAGGTTATAAGTTTTCTTTAGTATTGACAACTTCGTAAAATTCTCAACACATAATCAATTAACCCAAAGCTAAAAAAAAGACTAATTAAGAAATTTGACATTAAATAATTAGTAATAATCTTAACAGAAGGAGGAAAACACAAAATAATTACACAAACAACTTCATAAAAAGTAAGACGGACAAAATTAAAATGAGAAAATAATTTGATCTTTTAACAATATTGATACTAACAATGTAGATTCAAAAAGTCATTCATGTGCATATCCAATCACAACAAACAAGAGTGGAATTTAGTGCTATTAACCATTGTTTCTTCATTAGATTATGAAGAGAGGATACTTTCATATCTGTGCAGAGATGACCCATCATTCAAATATAGACTATATGTTTTTTTTAAAATTCTCAACACATAATCAATTAACCCAAAGCTAAAAAAAAGACTAATTAAGAAATTTGTCCTTAAACAATTAGTAATAATCTTCACCGAAGGACCAAAACACAAAATAATTACACAAACAATTTCATAAGAAGTGAGACGGACAAAATCAAAATGAGAAAATAATGTCATCTTTTAACAATATTGATACTAAAAATGTAGATTCAAAAAGTCATTATTGTGCATATCCAATCACAACAAAAAAGAGTGGAATTTAGTGGTATTAACCATTGTTTCTTCATTAGATTAGGAAGAGTGGATACTTTCATATATGTGTAGAAAAGGCTCATCATTGAAATATAGGCTATATGTTTTCTTTAGTGTTGACAACTTCATAAAATTGTCAACACATAATCAAGTAACCCAAAGCTAAAAAAAAGACTAATTAAGAAATTTGACATTAAACAATTAGTAACAATCTTCACCGAAGGACCAAAACACAAAATAATTACACAAACAATTTCATAAGAAGTATGACAGAAAAAATCAAAATGAGAACATAATTTGATCTTTTAACAATATTGATACTAACAATGTAGATTCAAAAAGTCATTCATGTGCATATCCAATCACAACAAAAAAGGGTGGAATTTAGTGCTATTAACCATTGTTTCTTCATTAGATTATGAAGAGAGGATACTTTCATATCTGTGCAGAGATGGCCCATCACTGAAATATAGACTATATGTTTTTTTAAAAATTCTCAACACATAATCAATTAACCCAAAGCTAAAAAAAAAGCCTCATTAAGAAATTTGACATTAAATAATTAGTAATAATCTTAACAGAAGGAGGAAAACACAAAATAATTACACAAACAACTTCATAAAAAGTAAGACGGACAAAATTAAAATGAGAAAATAATTTGATCTTTTAACAATATTGATACTAACAATGTAGATTCAAAAAGTCATTCATGTGCATATCCAATCACAACAAAAAAGAGTGGAATTTAGTGCTATTAACCATTGTTTCTTCATTAGATTATGAAGAGAGGATACTTTCATATCTGTGCAGAGATGGCCCATCACTGAAATATAGACTATATGTTTTTTTAAAAATTCTCAACACATAATCAATTAACCCAAAGCTAAAAAAAAAAGACTCATTAAAAAATTTGACATTGAATAATTAGTAATAATCTTAACAGAAAGAGGAAAACACAAAATAATTACACAAACAACTTTATAAAAAGTAAGACGGACAAAATTAAAATGAGAAAATAATTTGATCTTTTAACAATATTGATACTAAAAATGTAGATTCAAAAAGTCATTCATGTACATATGCAATCACACCAAAAAAGAGTGGAATTTAGTGGTGTTAACCATTGTTTCTTCATTAGATTATGAAGAGTGGATACTTTCATATCTGTGCAGAAATTGCCCATCATTGAAATATAGGTTATAAGTTTTCTTTAGTATTGACAACTTCGTAAAATTCTCAACACATAATCAATTAACCCAAAGCTAAAAAAAAGACTAATTAAGAAATTTGACATTAAACAATCAGTAATAATCCTGACTGAAGGAGGAAATCAGAAAATAATTACACAAACAATTTCATAAGAAGTAAGATGGACAAAATCAAAATGAGAAAATAATTTGATCTTTTAACAATATTGATACTAAAAATGTAGATTCAAAAAGTCATTATGTGCATATCCAATCACAACAAAAAGGAGTGGAATTTAGTGGTATTAACCATTCTTTCTTCATTAGATTAGGAAGAGTGGATACTTTCATATCTGTGCAGAAAAGGCCCATCATTGAAATATAGGCTATATGTTTTCTTTAGTGTTGACAACTTCATAAAATTCTCAACACATAATCAATTAACTCAAAGTTAAAAAAAAGACTAATTAAGAAATTTGACATTAAACAATTAGTAAAAATCTTCACAGAAGGAGCAAAACACAAAATAATTACACAAGCAATTTCATAAGAAGTATGACAGACAAAATCAAAATGAGAAAATAATTTGATTTTTTAACAACATTGATACTAACAATGTAGATTCAAAAAGTCGTTCATGTGTATATCAAATCACAACAAAAAAGAGTGGAATTTAGTGGTATTAACCATTGTGTCTTCATTAGAATATGATGAGAGAATAATTTCATATATGTGCAGACATGGCCCATCATTGAAATATAGACTATATGTTTTTTTTAGTGTTGACAACTTCATAAAATTCTCAACACATAATCAATTAACCCAAAGCTAAAAAAAAGACTAATTAAGAAATTTGACATTAAATAATTAGTAATAATCTTAACAGAAGGAGGAAAACAGAAAATAATTACACAAACAATTTCATAAGAAGTAAGACGGACAAAATCAAAATGAGAACATAATTTGATCTTTAAACAATATTGATACTAAAAATGTAGATTCAAAAAGTCATTCATGTGCATATTCAGTGACAACAAAAAAAAGTGGAATTTAGTGGTATTAACCATTGTTTCTTCACTAGATTATGAAAAGTGGATACTTTCATATTTGTGCAGAAATGGCCCATCATTGAAATATAGGGTATATGTTTTTTTTTTGTGTTGACAACTTTATAAAATTCACAACACATAATCAATTAACCCAAAGCTAAAAAAAAGACTAATTAAGAAATTTGACATTAAACAATCAGTAATAATATTCACTGAAGGAGGAAAACACAAAATAATTACACAAACAATTTCATAAGAAGTATGACGGACAAAATCAAAATGAGAAAATAATTTGATTGTTTAACAACATTGATACTAACAATGTAGATTCAAAAAGTCGTTCATGTGCATATTCAATTACAACAAAAAAGAGTGGAATTTTGTGGAATTAACCATGGTTTCTTCTATAAATTATGAAGGGAGGATACTTTTATATATCTTTGCAGAGATGGCCCATCACTGAAATATAGACTATATGTTTTTTTTTTAAATTCTCAACACATAATCAATTAACCCAAAGCTAAAAAAAAAAGACTAATTAAGAAATTTGAAATTAAACAATTTGTAATAATCTTCACAGAAGGAGGAAAACACAAAATAATTACACAAACAATTCATAAGAAGTAAGAGGAACAAAATCAAAATGAGAAAATAATTTGATCTTTTAACGATATTGATACTTACAATGTAGACTCAAAAAGTCATTCATGTGCATATCCAATCACAACAAAAAAGAGTGGAATTTAGTGGTATTAACCATTGTTTCTTGAGTAGATTATGAAGAGTGGATACTTTCATATCTGTGCAGAAATTGTCCATCATTGAAATATAGGTTATAAGTTTTCTTTAGTATTGACAACTTCATAAAATTCTCAACACATAATCAATTAACCCAAAGCTAAAAAAAAGACTAATTAAGAAATTTGACATTAAACAATCAGTAATAATCCTCACTGAAGGAGGAAAACACAAAATTATTACACAAACAATTTCATAAGAAGTATGACAGACAAAATAAAAATGAGAAAATAATTTGATCTTTTAACAATATTGATTCGAAAAATGTAGATTCAAAAAGTCATTCATGTGCATATGCAATCACAACAAAAAAGAGTGGAATTTAGTGGTGTTAACCATTGTTTCTTCATTAGATTATGAAGAGTGGATACTTTCATATCTGTGCAGAAATTGCACATCATTGAAATATAGGTTATAAGTTTTCTTTAGTATTGACAACTTCATAAAATTCTCAACACATAATCAATGAACCCAAAGCTAAAAAAAGACTAATTAAGAAATTTGACATTAAATAATTAGTAATAATCTTAACAGAAGGAGGAAATCAGAAAATAATTACACAAACAATTTCATAAGAAGTAAGACGGACAAAATCAAAATGAGAAAATAATTTGATCTTTTAACAATATTGATACTAACAATGTAAATTCAAAAATTCATTCATGTGCATATCCAATCACAACAAAAAAGAGTAGAATTTAGTGGTATTAACCATTGTTTCTTCATTAGATTATGAAGAGTGGATACTTTCATATCAGTGCAGAAAAGGCCCATCATTGAAATATAGGCTATATGTTTTCATTAGTGTTGACAATTTCATAAAATTCTCAACACATAATCAATTAAACCAAAGCTAAAAAAAAGACTAACTAAGAAATTTGACATTAAACAATAAGTAATAATCTTCACAGAAGGACCAAAACAAGAATTAATTGCACAAACAATTTCATAAGAAGTATGACAGACAAAATCAAAATGAGAAAATAATTTGATCTTTTAACAGTATTGATACTAACAATGTAAATTCAAAAAGTCATTCATGTGCATATCCAATCACAAAAAAAAAGAGTGGAATTTAGTGCTATTAACCATTGTTTCTTCATTAGATTATGAAGAGTGGATACTTTCATATCTGTGCAGAAAAGGCCCATCATTGAAATATAGGCTATATGTTTTCTTTAGTGTTGACAACTTCATAAAATTCTCAACCGATAATGAATTAACCCAAAGCTAAAAAAAAGACTAACTAAGAAATTTGACATTAAACAATTAGCAATAATCTTCACAGAAGGAGCAAAACAAGAATTAATTGCACAAACAATTTCATAAGAAGTATGACAGACAAAATCAAAATGAGAAAATAATTTGATCTTTTAACAATATTGATAGTAACAATGTAGATTCAAAAAGTCATTCATGTGCATATCCAATCACAAGAAAAAAGGGTGGAATTTAGTGCTATTAACCATTGTTTCTTCATTAGATTATGAAGAGAGGATACTTTCATATCAGTGCAGAAAAGGCCCATCATTGAAATATAGGCTATATGTTTTCATTAGTGTTGACAATTTCATAAAATTCTCAACACATAATCAATTAAACCAAAGCTAAAAAAAAGACTAACTAAGAAATTTGACATTAAACAATAAGTAATAATCTTCACAGAAGGACCAAAACAAGAATTAATTGCACAAACAATTTCATAAGAAGTATGACAGACAAAATCAAAATGAGAAAATAATTTGATCTTTTAACAGTATTGATACTAACAATGTAAATTCAAAAAGTCATTCATGTGCATATCCAATCACAAAAAAAAAAAAGAGTGGAATTTAGTGCTATTAACCATTGTTTCTTCATTAGATTATGAACAGTGGATACTTTCATATCTGTGCAGAAAAGGCCCATCATTGAAATATAGGCTATATGTTTTCTTTAGTGTTGACAACTTCATAAAATTCTCAACCGATAATCAATTAACCCAAAGCTAAAAAAAAGACTAACTAAGAAATTTGACATTAAACAATAAGTAATAATCTTCACAGAAGGACCAAAACAAGAATTAATTGCACAAACAATTTCATAAGAAGTATGACAGACAAAATCAAAATGAGAAAATAATTTGATCTTTTAACAGTATTGATACTAAAAATGTAAATTCAAAAATTCATTCATGTGCATATCCAATCACAACAAAAAAGAGTAGAATTTAGTGGTATTAACCATTGTTTCTTAATTAAATTATGAAGAGTGGATACTTTCATATCAGTGCAGAAAAGGCCCATCATTGAAATATAGGCTATATGTTTTCATTAGTGTTGACAATTTCATAAAATTCTCAACACATAATCAATTAAACCAAAGCTAAAAAAAAGACTAACTAAGAAATTTGACATTAAACAATAAGTAATAATCTTCACAGAAGGACCAAAACAAGAATTAATTGCACAAACAATTTCATAAGAAGTATGACAGACAAAATCAAAATGAGAAAATAATTTGATCTTTTAACAGTATTGATACTAACAATATAAATTCAAAAAGTCATTCATGTGCATATCCAATCACAAAAAAAAGAGTGGAATTTAATGGTATTAACCATTGTTTCTTCATTAGATTATGAAGAGTGAATACTTTCATATCAGTGCAGAAAAGGCCCATCATTGAAATATAGGCTATATGTTTTCGTTAGTGTTGACAATTTCATAAAATTCTCAACACATAATCAATTAACCCAAAGATAAAAAAAAGACTAACTAAGAAATTTGACATTAAACAATAAGTAATAATCTTCACAGAAGGACCAAAACAAGAATTAATTGCACAAACAATTTCATAAGAAGTATGACAGACAAAATCAAAATGAGAAAATAATTTGATCTTTTAACAGTATTGATACTAACAATGTAAATTCAAAAATTCATTCATGTGCATATCCAATCACAACAAAAAAGAGTAGAATTTAGTGGTATTAACCATTGTTTCTTCATTAGATTATGAAGAGTGGATACTTTCATATCAGTGCAGAAAAGGCCCATCATTGAAATATAGGCTATATGTTTTCATTAGTGTTGACAATTTCATAAAATTCTCAACACATAATCAATTAAACCAAAGCTAAAAAAAAGACTAACTAAGAAATTTGACATTAAACAATAAGTAATAATCTTCACAGAAGGACCAAAACAAGAATTAATTGCACAAACAATTTCATAAGAGGTATGACAGACAAAATCAAAATGAGAAAATAATTTGATCTTTTAACAGTATTGATACTAACAATGTAAATTCAAAAAGTCATTCATGTGCATATCCAATCACAAAAAAAAAGAGTGGAATTTAGTGCTATTAACCATTGTTTCTTCATTAGATTATGAAGAGTGGATACTTTCATATCTGTGCAGAAAAGGCCCATCATTGAAATATAGGCTATATGTTTTCTTTAGTGTTGACAACTTCATAAAATTCTCAACCGATAATCAATTAACCCAAAGCTAAAAAAAAGACTAACTAAGAAATTTGACATTAAACAATTAGCAATAATCTTCACAGAAGGAGCAAAACAAGAATTAATTGCACAAACAATTTCATAAGAAGTATGACAGACAAAATCAAAATGAGAAAATAATTTGATCTTTTAACAATATTGATAGTAACAATGTAGATTCAAAAAGTCATTCATGTGCATATCCAATCACAAGAAAAAAGGGTGGAATTTAGTGCTATTAACCATTGTTTCTTCATTAGATTATGAAGAGAGGATACTTTCATATCTGTGCAAAGATGGCCCATCATTGAAATATAGGCTATATGTTTTTTTTTTGTGTTGACAACTTCATAAAATTCTCAACACATAACCAATTAACCCAAATCTAAAAAAAAGACTAATTAAGAAATTTGACATTAAACAATTAATAATAATCTTCACAGAAGGACCAAAACAAGAATTAATTGCACAAACAATTTCATAAGAAGTATGACAGAAAAATGAAAATGAGAAAATAATTTGATTGTTTAACAACATTGATACTAACAATGTAGATTCAAAAAGTCGTTCATGTGCATATTCAATTACAACAAAAAAGAGTGGAATTTAGTAATATTAACCATAGTTTCTTTGTTAGATTATGAAGAGAGATACTTTCATATCTGTCCAAAAATGGCCCATCATTGAAATATTGGCTATATGTTTTTTTTACTGTTGACAACTTCATAAAATTTTCAACACATAATCAATTAACCCAAAGCTAAAAAAAAGACTAATTAAGAAATTTGACATTAAACAATTAATAATAATCTTCACTAAAGGAGGAAAACACAAAATAATTACACAAACAATTTCATAAGCATGACGGACAAAATCAAAATGAGGAAATAATTTGATTGTTTAACAACATTGATACTATCAATGTAGATTCAAAAAGTCGTTCATGTGCATATTCAATTACAACAAAAAGGAGTGGAATTTTGTGGTATTAACCATTGTTTCTTCATTAGATTATGAAGAGAGGATACTTTCATATCTGTGCAGAGATGGCGCATCATTGAAATATACACTCTATGTTTTGTTGAAAATTCTCAACACATAATCAATTAACCCAAAGCTAAAAAACAGACTAATTAAGAAATTTGACGTTAAATAATTACTAATAATCTTAACAGAAGGAGGAAAACACAAAATAATTACACAAAAAATTTCATAAGAAGTAAGACGGACAAATCAAAAGGAGAAAATAATTTGATCTTTTAACAATATTGATACTAAAAATGTAGATTAAAAAGTCATTCACGAGCATATCCAATCACAACAAAAAAGAGTGGAATTTAGTGGTAGTAACCATTGTTTCTTCATTAGATTATGAAGAGTGGATACTTTCATATCTGTGTAGAAAAGGCCCATCATTGAAATATAGGCTATATGATTTCTTTAGTGTTGACAACTTCATAAAATTCTCAACCCATAATCAATTAACCCAAAGCTAAAAACAATACTAACTAACAAATTTGACATTAAACAATTAGCAATAATCTTCACAGAAGGAGCAAAACAAGAATTAATTGCACAAACAATTTCATAAGAAGTATGACAGACAATATCAAAATGAGAAAATAATTTGATCTTTTAACAATATTGATAGTAACAATGTAGATTCAAAAAGTCATTCATGTGCATATCCAATCACAACAAAAAAGGGTGGAATTTAGTGCTATTAACCATTGTTTCTTCATTAGATTATGAAGAGAGGATACTTTCATATCTGTGCATAGATGGGCCATCATTGAAATATAGGCTATATGTTTTTTTTTTTTTTGTGTTGACAACTTCATAAAATTCTCAACACATAATCAATTAACCCAAAGCTAAAACCAGACTAATTAAGAAATTTGACATTAAATAATTAGTAATAATCTTAACTGAAGGAGGAAAACACAAAATAATTACACAAAAATTTTCATAAGAAGTAAGACGGACAAATCAAAAGGAGAAAATAATTTGATCTTTTAACAATATTGATACTAACAATGTAGATTCAAAAAGTCGTTCATGTGCATATTCAATTACAACAAAAAAGAGTGGAATTTGGTGGTATTAACCATTGTTTCTTCATTAGATTATGAAGAGAGATACTTTCATATCTGTCCAAAAATGGCCCATCATTGAAATATAGGCTATATGTTTTTTTTACTGTTGACAACTTCATAAAATTTTCAACGCATAATCAATTAACCCAAAGCTAAAAAAAAGACTAATTAAGAAATTTGACATTAAACAATTAGTAATAATCTTCACTAAAGGAGGAAAACACAAAATAATTACACAAACAATTTCATAAGAAGTATGACGGACAAAATCAAAATGAGGAAATAATTTGATTGTTTAACAACATTGATACTAACAATGTAGATTCAAAAAGTCGTTCATGTGCATATTCAATTACAACAAAAAAGAGTGGAATTTTGTGGTATTAACCATTGTTTCTTCATTAGATTATGAAGAGAAGATACTTTCATATCTGTGCAGAGATGGCCCATCATTGAAATATACACTATATATTTTTTTGAAAATTCTCAACACATAATCAATTAACCCAAAGCTAAAAAAAAGAGTAATTAAGAAATTTGACCTTAAACAATTAGTAATAATCTTCACAGAAGGAGGAAAACACAAAATAATTAGACAAACAACTTCATAAGAAGTAAGACGAACAAAATCAAAATGAGAAAATAATTTGATCTTTTAACAATATTGATATTAACAATGTAGATTCAAAAGGTCATTCATGTGCATATCCAATCACAACAAAAAAAGAGTGGAATTTAGTGGTATTAACCATTGTTTCTTCATTAGATTATGAAGAGTGGATACTTTCATATCTGTGCAGAGATGGCCCATCATTGAAATATACACTATATGTTTTTTTGAAAATTCTCAACACATAATCAATTAACCCAAAGCTAAAAAAAAGAGTAATTAAGAAATTTGACCTTAAACAATTAGTAATAATCTTCACAGAAGGAGGAAAACACAAAATAATTAGACAAACAATTTCATAAGAAGTAAGACGAACAAAATCAAAATGAGAAAATAATTTGATCTTTTAACAATATTGATACTAACAATGTAGATTCAAAAGGTCATTCATGTGCATATCCAATCACAACAAAAAAGAGTGGAATTTAGTGGTATTAACCATTGTTTCTTCATTAGATTATGAAGAGTGGATACTTTCATATCTGTGCAGAGATGGCCCATCATTGAAATATACACTATATGTTTTTTTGAAAATTCTCAACACATAATTAATTAACCCAAAGCTAAAAAAAAGAGTAATTAAGAAATTTGACCTTAAACAATTAGTAATAATCTTCACAGAAGGAGGAAAACACAAAATAATTAGACAAACAATTTCATAAGAAGTAAGACGAACAAAATCAAAATGAGAAAATAATTTGATCCTTTAACAATATTGATACTAACAATGTAGATTCAAAAAGTCATTCATGTGCATATCCAATCACAACAAAAAAGAGTGGAATTTAGTGGTATAAACCATTATTTCTTCATTAGATTATGAAGAGTGGATACTTCATAAAATTCTCAACACATAATCAATTAATCTAAATCTAAAAGATAGACTAATTAAGAAATTGATATTAAGCAATTAATAATAATCTTCACTGAAGGAGGAAAACACAAAATAAATACACAAACAATTTCATAAGAAGTATGACGGACGAAATCAAAATGAGAAAATAATTTGATTGTTTAACAACATTGATATTAACAATGTAGATTCAAAAAGTCGTTCATGTGCATAGTCAATCACAACAAAAAAGAGTGGAATTTTGTGGTTTTAACCATTGTTTTTTCATTAGACTATGAAGAGAGGATACTTTTATATCTGTGCAGAGATGACTCATCATTGAAATATAGACATGTGGTTTTTTTAGTGTTGACAACTTCATAAAATTCTCAACACATAATCAATTAACCTAAAGCTAAAAAAAAGACTAATTCAGAGATTTGACATTAAATAATTAGTAATAATATTCATTGAAGGAGGAAAAGACAAAATAATTACACAAACAATTTCATAAGAAGTATGACGGACAAAATCAAAATGAGAAAATAATTTCGTTGTTTAACAACATTGATACTAACAATGTAGATTCAAAAAGTCGTTCATGTGCATATTCAATTACAACAAAAAAGAGTGGAATTTAGTGGTATTAACCATTGTTTCTTCATTAGATTATGAAGAGAGATACTTTCATATATGTGGAAAAATGGCCCATCATTGAAATATAGGCTATATGTTTTTTTAGTGTTAACAACTTCATAAAATTCTCAACACATAATCAATTAACCCATATCTAAAAAACAGACTAATTAAGAAATCTGACATTAAATAATTAATAATAATCTTCATTGAAAGAGGAAAACAAAAATTAATTACACAAACAATTTCATAAGAAGTATGACGGACAAAATCAAAATGAGAAAATAATTTGATTTTTTAACAACATTGATGCTAACAATGTAGATTCAAAAGGTCGTTCATATGCATATTCAATTACAACAAAAAAGAGTGGAATTTTGTGGTATTAACCATTGTTTCTTCATTAGGTTATGAAGAGAGGATACTTTCATATCTGTGCAGAGATGGCCCATCATTCAAATATAGACTATATGTCTTTTTTGGTGTTGCCAACTTCATAAAATTCTCAACACAATCAATGAACCCAAAGCTAAAAAAAGACTAATTAAGAAATTTGACATTAAACAATTAGTAATAATCTTCACAGAAGGAGGAAAACACAAAATAATTACACAAACAATCTCATAAGAAGTATGATGGACAAAATACAAATGAGAAAATAATTTGATTTTTTAACAACATTGATACTAACAATGTAGATTCAAAAAGTCATTCATGTGCATATCCAATCACAACAGAAAAGAGTGGAATTTAGTGGTATTAACCGATGTTTCTTCATTAGATTATGAAGAGAGGATACTTTTATATCTGTGCAGAGATAGCCCATCATTGAAATATAGGGTATATGTTTTTTTTTTGTGTTGACAACTTCAAAAAATTCTCAACACATAATCAATTAACCCAAATCTAAAAAACAAACTAATTAAGAAATTTGACATTAAACAATCAATAATAATCTTCAATAAAGGAGGAAAACAAAAAATAAATACACAAAACAATTTCATAAGAAGTATGACGGACAAAATCCAAATGAGAAAATAATTTGATTTTTTAACCACATTGATCCTAACAATGTAGATTCAAAAAGTCGGTCATGTGCATATTCAATTACAACATTAAAGAGTGGAATTTTGTGGTATTAACCATTGTTTGTTCATTAGATTATGAAGAGAGAATACTTTCATATCTGTGCAGAGATGGCCCATCATTCAAATATAGACTATATGTTTTTTTTAGTGTTGACAACTTCATAAAATTCTCAACACAATCAATTAACCCAAAGCTAAATAAAAGACAAATTAAAAAATTTGACATTAAACAATTAGTAATAATCTTCACAAAAGGAGGAAAACACAAAATAATTACACAAACAATCTCATAAGAAGTATGATGGACAAAATTAAAATCAGAAAATAATTTGATTTTTTAACAACATTGATAGTAACAATGTAGATTCAAAATGTCATTCATGTGGATATCCAATAACAACAGAAAAGGGTGGAATTTAGTGGTATTAACCGATGTTTTTTCATTAGATTATGAAGGGAGGATACTTTTATGTATGTGCAGAGATGGCCCATCATTGAAATATAGGGTATATGTTTTTTTTGGGTTGACAACTTCATAAAATTCTCAACACATAATCAATTAACCCATATCTAAAAAACAGACTAATTAAGAAATCTGACATTAAATAATTAATAATAATCTTCATTGAAAGAGGAAAACAAAAAATAATTACACAAACAATTTCATAAGAAGTATGACGGACAAAATCAAAATGAGAAAATAATTTGATTTTTTAACAACATTGATGCTAACAATGTAGATTCAAAAGGTCGTTCATATGCATATTCAATTACAACAAAAAAGAGTGGAATTTTGTGGTATTAACCATTGTTTCTTCATTAGGTTATGAAGAGAGGATACTTTCATATCTGTGCAGAGATGGCCCATCATTCAAATATAGACTATATGTCTTTTTTAGTGTTGCCAACTTCATAAAATTCTCAACACAATCAATGAACCCAAAGCTAAAAAAAAGACTAATTAAGAAATTTGACATTAAACAATTAGTAATAATCTTCACAGAAGGAGGAAAACACAAAATAATTACACAAACAATCTCATAAGAAGTATGATGGACAAAATCAAAATGAGAAAATAATTTGATTTTTTAACAACATTGATACTAACAATGTAGATTCAAAAAGTCATTCATGTGCATATCCAATCACAACAGAAAAGAGTGGAATTTAGTGGTATTAACCGATGTTTCTTCATTAGATTATGAAGAGAGGATACTTTTATATCTGTGCAGAGATAGCCCATCATTGAAATATAGGGTATATGTTTTTTTTTTTGTGTTGACAACTTCAAAAAATTCTCAACACATAATCAATTAACCCATATCTAAAAAACAGACTAATTAAGAAATTTGACATTAAATAATTAATAATAATCTTCATTGAAAGAGGAAAACAAAAAATAATTACACAAACAATTTCATAAGAAGTGTGCAGACCAAATCAAAATGAGAAAATAATTTGATTTTTTAACAACATTGATACTAACAATGTAGATTCAAAAAGTCGTTCATGTGCGTAGGCAATTACAACAAAAAAGTGTTGAATTCTGTGGTTTTAACCATTGTTTCTTCATTAGATTATGAAGAGAGGATACTTTCATATTTGTGCAGAGATGGCCCATCATTCAAATATAAACTATATGTTTTTTTAGTGTTGACAACTTTATAAAATTCTCAAAACATAATCAATTAACCCAAAGCTAAAAAAAAGACTAATTAAGAAATTTGACATTAAACAATTAGTAATAATCTTCACAGAAGGAGGAAAACACAAAATACTTACACAAACAATCTCATAAGAAGTATGGTGGACAAAATCAAAATGAGAAAATAATTTGATTTTTTAACAACATTGATAGTAACAATGTAGATTCAAAATGTCATTCATGTGGATATCCAATAACAACTGAAAAGAGTGGAATTTAGTGGTATTAACCGATGTTTTTTCATTAGATTATGAAGAGAGGATACTTTTATGTATGTGCAGAGATGGCCCATCAATGAAATATAGGGTATATGTTTTTTTTGTGTTGACAACTTCATAAAATTCTCAACACATAATCAATTAACCCATATCTAAAAAACAGACTAATTAAGAAATCTGACATTAAATAATTAATAATAATCTTCATTGAAAGAGGAAAACAAAAATTAATTACACAAACAATTTCATAAGAAGTATGACGGACAAAATCAAAATGAGAAAATAATTTGATTTTTTAACAACATTGATGCTAACAATGTAGATTCAAAAGGTCGTTCATATGCATATTCAATTACAACAAAAAAGAGTGGAATTTTGTGGTATTAACCATTGTTTCTTCATTAGGTTATGAAGAGAGGATACTTTCATATCTGTGCAGAGATGGCACATCATTCAAATATAGACTATATGTCTTTTTTTGTGTTGCCAACTTCATAAAATTCTCAACACAATCAATGAACCCAAAGCTAAAAAAAGACTAATTAAGAAATTTGACATTAAACAATTAGTAATAATCTTCACAGAAGGAGGAAAACACAAAATAATTACACAAACAATCTCATAAGAAGTATGATGGACAAAATACAAATGAGAAAATAATTTGATTTTTTAACAACATTGATACTAACAATGTAGATTCAAAAAGTCATTCATGTGCATATCCAATCACAACAGAAAAGAGTGGAATTTAGTGGTATTAACCGATGTTTCTTCATTAGATTATGAAGAGAGGATACTTTTATATCTGTGCAGAGATAGCCCATCATTGAAATATAGGGTATATGTTTTTTTTTTTTGTGTTGACAACTTCAAAAAATTCTCAACACATAATCAATTAACCCAAATCTAAAAAACAAACTAATTAAGAAATTTGACATTAAACAATCAATAATAATCTTCAATAAAGGAGGAAAACAAAAAATAAATACACAAAACAATTTCATAAGAAGTATGACGAACAAAATCCAAATGAGAAAATAATTTGATTTTTTAACAACATTGATCCTAACAATGTAGATTCAAAAAGTCGGTCATGTGCATATTCAATTACAACATTAAAGAGTGGAATTTTGTGGTATTAACCATTGTTTGTTCATTAGATTATGAATAGAGAATACTTTCATATCTGTGCAGAGATGGCCCATCATTCAAATATAGACTATATGTTTTTTTTAGTGTTGACAACTTCATAAAATTCTCAACACAATCAATTAACCCAAAGCTAAATAAAAGACAAATTAAAAAATTTGACATTAAACAATTAGTAATAATCTTCACAAAAGGAGGAAAACACAAAATAATTACACAAACAATCTCATAAGAAGTATGATGGACAAAATTAAAATCAGAAAATAATTTGATTTTTTAACAACATTGATAGTAACAATGTAGATTCAAAATGTCATTCATGTGGATATCCAATAACAACAGAAAAGAGTGGAATTTAGTGGTATTAACCGATGTTTTTTCATTAGATTATGAAGGGAGGATACTTTTATGTATGTGCAGAGATGGCCCATTATTGAAATATAGGGTATATGTTTTTTTTGGGTTGACAACTTCATAAAATTCTCAACACATAATCAATTAACCCATATCTAAAAAACAGACTAATTAAGAAATCTGACATTAAATAATTAATAATAATCTTCATTGAAAGAGGAAAACAAAAAATAATTACACAAACAATTTCATAAGAAGTATGACGGACAAAATCAAAATGAGAAAATAATTTGATTTTTTAACAACATTGATGCTAACAATGTAGATTCAAAAGGTCGTTCATATGCATATTCAATTACAACAAAAAAGAGTGGAATTTTGTGGTATTAACCATTGTTTCTTCATTAGGTTATGAAGAGAGGATACTTTCATATCTGTGCAGAGATGGCCCATCATTCAAATATAGACTATATGTCTTTTTTAGTGTTGCCAACTTCATAAAATTCTCAACCCAATCAATGAACCCAAAGCTAAAAAAAAGACTAATTAAGAAATTTGACATTAAACAATTAGTAATAATCTTCACAGAAGGAGGAAAACACAAAATAATTACACAAACAATCTCATAAGAAGTATGATGGACAAAATCAAAATGAGAAAATAATTTGATTTTTTAACAACATTGATACTAACAATGCAGATTCAAAAAGTCATTCATGTGCATATCCAATCACAACAGAAAAGAGTGGAATTTAGTGGTATTAACCGATGTTTCTTCATTAGATTATGAAGAGAGGATACTTTTATATCTGTGCAGAGATAGCCCATCATTGAAATATAGGGTATATGTTTTTTTTTTTGTGTTGACAACTTCAAAAAATTCTCAACACATAATCAATTAACCCATATCTAAAAAACAGACTAATTAAGAAATTTGACATTAAATAATTAATAATAATCTTCATTGAAAGAGGAAAACAAAAAATAATTACACAAACAATTTCATAAGAAGTGTGCAGACCAAATCAAAATGAGAAAATAATTTGATTTTTTAACAACATTGATACTAACAATGTAGATTCAAAAAGTCGTTCATGTGCGTAGGCAATTACAACAAAAAAGTGTTGAATTCTGTGGTTTTAACCATTGTTTCTTCATTAGATTATGAAGAGAGGATACTTTCATATTTGTGCAGAGATGGCCCATCATTCAAATATAAACTATATGTTTTTTTAGTGTTGACAACTTTATAAAATTCTCAAAACATAATCAATTAACCCAAAGCTAAAAAAAAAGACTAATTAAGAAATTTGACATTAAACAATTAGTAATAATCTTCACAGAAGGAGGAAAACACAAAATACTTACACAAACAATCTCATAAGAAGTATGGTGGACAAAATCAAAATGAGAAAATAATTTGATTTTTTAACAACATTGATACTAACAATGGAGATTCAAAAAGTCATTCATGTGCATATCCAATCACAACAGAAAAGAGTGGAATTTAGTGGTATTAATCGATGTTTCTTCATTAGATTATGAAGAGAGGATACTTTCATATCTGTGCAGAGATGGCCCATCATTGAAAAATAGACTATATGTTTCTTTTAGTGTTGACAACTTCATAAAATTCTCCACACATTATGAGTTAACCTAAAGCTAAAAAAAAGACTAACTCAGAAATTTGACATTAAATAATTAGTAATAATATTCACTAAAGGAGGAAAAGACAAAATAATTACACAAACAATTTCATAAGAAGTGTGACAGACCAAATCAAAATGATAAAATAATTTGATTTTTTAACAACATTGATACTAACAATGTAGATTCAAAAAGTTGTTCATGTGCGTAGGCAATTAGAACAAAAAAGTGTGGAATTTTGTGGTTTTAACCATTGTTTCTTCGTTAGATCATGAAGAGAGGATACTTTCGTATTTGTGCAGAGATGGCCCATTATTCAAATATAAACTATATGTTTTTTTTGGTGTTCACATCTTTATAAAATTCTCAACACATAATCAATTAACCCAAAGCTAAAAAAAGACTAATTAAGAAATTTGACATTAAACAAGTAGTAATAATCTTCACAGAAGGAGGAAAACACAAAATACTTACACAAACAATCTCATAAGAAGTATCATGGACAAAATCAAAATAAGAAAATAATTTGATTTTTTAACAACATTGATACTAAGAATGTAGATTCAAAAGGTATTCATGTGCATATACAATCACAACAGAAAAGAGTGGAATATAGCGGTATTAACCGATGTTTCTTCATTAGATTATGAAGAGAGGATATTTTCATATCTGTGCAGAGATGGCCCATCATTGAAATATAGACTATATGTTTTTTTTAGTGTTGACAACTTCATAAAATTCTCAACAAATAATCAATTAACCCAAAGCTAAAAAAAAAGACTAATTAAGAAATTTGACATTAAAGAATTAGTAATAATCTTCAGAGAAGGAGGAAAACACAAAAGACTTACACCAACAATCTCATAAGAAGTGTGACAGACCAAATCAAAATGAGAAAATAATTTGATTTTTTAACAACATTGATACTAACAATGTAGATTCAAAAAGTCGATCATGTGCATAGGCAATTACAACAAAAAAGAGTGGAATTTTGTGGTTTTAACCATTCTTTCTTCATTAGATTATATAGGGAGGATACCTTCATATCTGTACAGAGATGACCCATCATTGAAATATAGACATATGTGTTTTTTAGTGTTCACAACTTCATAAAATTCTCAACAGATAATCAAGTAACCCAAAGCTAAAAAAAGACTAATTGAGAAATTTGACATTAAACAATTAGTAATAATCATCACAGAAGGAAAACACAGAATAATTACACAAACAATCTCATAAGAAGTATGATGGACAAAATCAAAATGAGAAAATAATTTGATTTTTTAACAACATTGATAGTAACAATGTAGATTCAAAAAGTCATTCATGTGCATATCCAATCACAACAGAAAAGAGTGGAATTTAGTGGTATTAACCGATGTTTCTTCATTAGATTATGAAGAGAGGATACTTTTATATCTATTCAGAGATGGCCCATCATTGAAATATATGATATATGTTTTTTTTTGTTTTGACAACTTCATAAAATTCTCAACACATAATCAATTAACCTAAATCTAAAAAACAGACTAATTAAGAAATTTGACATTAAACAATTAATAATAATCTTCACTGAAGGAGGAAAACACAAAATAAATACACAAACAATTTCATAAGAAGTGGGACGGAGAAAATCAAAATGAGAAAATAATTTAATTGTTTAACAACATTGATACTAACAATGTAGAATTTAGTGATATTAACCATAGTTTCTTCGTTAGATTATGAAGACGGGATACTTTCATATATGTGCAGAGATGGCCTATCAATTGAAATATAGCCTATATGTTTTCTTAGTGTTGACAACTTCATAAAATTCTCAACACATAATCAATTAACGAAAAGCTAAAAAAAAGACCAATTCGGAAATTTGACATTAAATAATTAGTAATAATATTCACTGAAGGAGGAAAAGACAAAATAATTACACAAACAATTTCATAAGAATTGTGGCAGACCAAATCAAAATGAGAAAATAATTTGATTTTTTAACAACATTGAGAGTAACAATGTAGATTCAAATATTCGTTCATGTGCATAAGCATTTACAACAAAAAAGAGTGGAATTTTGTGGTTTTAACCATTCTTTCTTCATTAGATTATATAGAGAGGATACTTTCATATCTGTGTAGAGATGACCCATCATTGAAATATAGACATATGTTTTTTTTAGTGTTGACAACTTCATAGAATTCTCAACACATAATCAATAAACCCAAAGCTGAAAAAAGACTAATTAACAAATTGGACATTAAACAATTAGTAATAATCATCACAGAAGGAGGAAAACACAAAATAATTACATAAACAATTTCATAAGAAGTATGACAAACAAAATCAAAATGAGAAAATAATTTGATTTTTTAACAATATTGATCCTAACAATGTAGATTCAGAAAGTCATTCATGTGCATATCCAATCACAACAAAAAAGAGTGGAATTTAGTGCTATTAACCATTGTTTCTTCATTAGATTATGAAGAGAGGATACTTTCATATCTGTGCAGAGATGGCCCATCATTCAAATATAGACTATATGTTTTTTTAGTGTTGACAACTTCATAAAATTCTCAACACATAATCAATTAACCCAAAGCTAAAAAAAAAAGACTAATTAAGAAATTTGACATTAAACAATTAGTAATAATCTTCACAGAAGGAGGAAAACACAAAATAATTACACAAACAATCTCATAAGCAGTATGATGGACAAAATCAAAATGAGAAAATAATTTGATTTTTTAACAACATTGAAACTGACAATGTAGATTCAAAAAGTCATTCATGTGCATATCCAATCACAACAGAAAAGAGTGGAATTTAGTGGTATTAACCGATGCTTCTTCATTAGATTATGAAGAGAAGATACTTTTATATCTGTGCAGAGATGGCCCATCATTGAAATATAGGCTATATGTTTTTTTTTTTGTGTTGACAACTACATAAAATTCTAAACACATAATCAATTAACCCAAATTTAAAAAACAGACTAATTAAGAAATTTGACATTAAACAATTAATAATAATCTTCACTGAAGGAGGAAATCACAAAATAAATACACAAACAATTTCATAAGAAGTATGACAGACAAAATCAAAATGAGAAAATAATTTGATTGTTTAACAATGTAGATTCAAAAAGTCGTTCATGTGCATATTCAATTACAACAAAAAAGAGTGGAATTTAGTGATATTAACCATAGTTTCTTCGTTAGATTATGTAGAGGGGATACTTTCATATATGTGCAGAGATGACTTATGAATTGAAATATAGACTATATGTTTTTTTTAGTGTTGACAACTTCTTAAAATTCTCAACACATAATGAATTAACCTAAAGCAAAAAAAAGACTAATTAGGAAATTTGACATTAAACAATTAGTAATAATCTTCACTGAAAGGGGAAAACACAATAATTACAAAACAATTTCGTAAGAAGTATGACAGACAAAATCAAAATGAGAAAATAATTTGATTTTTGAACAACATTGATGCTAACAATGTAGGTTCAAAAAGTCGTTCATGTGCATATTCAATTACAACAAAAAAGAGTGGAATTTTGTGGTATTAACCATTGTTTCTTCATTAGATTATGAAGAGAGGATACTTTCATATCTGTGCAGAGATGGCCCATCATTCAAATATAGACTATATGAGTTTTTTAGTGTTGACAACTTCATAAAATTATCAACAATAATCAATTAACCCAAAGCCAAAAAAAGACTAATTAAGAAATTTGACATTAAACAATTAGTAATAATCTTCACAGAAGGAGGAAAACACAAATAATTACACAAACAATTTCATAAGAAGTATGACAGACAAAATCAAAATGAGAAAATAATTTGATTTTTTAACAACATTGATACTAACAATGTAGATTCAAAAAGTCGTTCATGTGCATATTCAATTACAACAGAAAAGAGTGGAACTTAGTGGTATTAACCATTGTTTGTTCATTAGATTATGAAGACAGATACTTTCATATATGTCCAAAAATGGCCCATCATTGAAATATAGGCGATATGTTTTTTTAGTGCTGACAACTTCATAAAATTATCAACACATAATCAATTAACCCAAAGCTAAAAAAAAGACTAATTAAGAAATTTGACATTAAACAATTAGTAATAATCTTCACAGAAGGAGGAAAATACAAAATAATTACACAAATAATCTCATAAGAAGTATGATGGACAAAACCAAAATGAGAAAATAATTTGATTTTTAACAACATTGATAGTAACAATGTAGATTCAAAAAGTCATTCATGTGCATATCCAATCACAACAGAAAAGAGTGAAATTTAGTGCTATTAACCGATGTTTTTCATTAGATTATGAAGAGAGGATACTTTTATATCTGTGCAGAGATGGCCCATCTTTGAAACATAGGTTATATGTTTTTTTTGTGTTTACAACTTCATAAAATTCTTAACACATAATCAATTAACCTAAATCTAAAAAACAGACAAATTAAGAAATTCGACATTAAACAATTAATAACAATCTTCACTGAAGGAGGAAAACACAAAATAAATACACAAACAATTTCATAAGAAGTATGAATGAAAAAATGAAAATGAGAAAATAGTTTGATTGTTTAACAACATTGATACTAACAATGTAGATTCAAAAAGTCGTTCATGTGCATATTCAATTACAACAAAAAAGAGTGGAATTTAATGATATTAACCATAGTTTCTTCGTTAGATTATGAAAAGGGGATACTTTCTTATATGTGCAGAGATGGCTTATCAATTGAAATATAGGCTATATGTTTTTTTTTAATGTTAACAACTTCATAAAATTCTCAACACATAATCAATTAACCCAAAGCTAAAAAAAGACTAATTCAGAAATTTGACATTAAATAATTAGTAATAATATTCACTGAAGGAGGAAAAGACAAAATAATTAGAGAAACAATTTCATAAGAAGTATGACAGACTAAATCAAAATGAGAAAATAATTTGATTTTTTAACAACATTGATACTAACAATGTAGATTCAAAAAGTATTTCATGTGCATAGGCAATTACAACAAAAAAGAGTGGAATTTTGTGGTTTTAACCATTGTTTCTTCATTAGATTATGAAGACAGGATACTTTCATATCTGTGCAGAGATGACCCATCATTGAAATATAGACATATGTTTTTTTTAGTGTTGACAACTTCATAAAATTCTTAACACATAATCAATTATCCCAAAGCTAAAAAAAAAAGACTAATTAAGAAATTTGACATTAAATAATTAGTAAAAATCTTCACAGAAGGAGGAAAACACAAAATAATTACACAAACAATTTCATAAGAAGTATGATAGACAAAATCAAAATGAGAAAATAATTTGATTTTTTAACAATATTGATACTAACAATGTTGATTCAAAAAGTCATTCATGTGCATATCCAATCACAACATAAAAGAGTGGAATTTAGTGGTATTAACGATTGTTTCTTCGTTAGATTATGAAGAGGGGATACTTTCATATCTATGCAGAGATGGCCTATCAATTGAAATATAGGCTATATGTTTTTTTTAGTGTTGACAACTTCATAAAATTCTCAACACATAATCAATTAACCCAAAGCAAAAAAAATAACTAATTATTTGACATTAAACAATTAGTAATAATCTTCATTGAAGTAGGAAAACACAAAATAATTACACAAACAGTTTCCTAATTTCATAAGAAGTATGAAGGACAAAATCAAAATGAGAAAATAATTTAATTTTTTACAACAATGATATTAACAATGTAGATTCAAGAAATCATTCATGTGCATATCCAATAACAACAAAAAAGAGTGGAATTTAGTGGTATGAACTATTGTTTCATCATTAGATTATGAAGAAAGGAGGATACTTTCTTATCTGTGCAGAAATGGCCCACAATTGAAATATAGGCTATATGTATTCTTTAGTGTTGACAACTTCATAAAATTCTCAACACATAATCAATTAACCCAAATATAAAAAAATAGACTAATTAAGAAATTTGACATTAAACAATTAGTAATAATCTTCACAGAAGGAAGAAAACACAAAATAATTTCACAAACAATCTCATAAGAAGTATGATGGAAAAAATCAAAATGAGAAAATAATTTGATTTTTTAACAACATTGATACTAACAATGTAGATTAAAAAAGTCTTTCATGTGCATATCCAATTACAACAAAAAAGAGTGGATTTTGAGTGGTATTAACCATTGTTTCTTCCTTAGATTATGAGGAGAGGAGGATACTTTCACATATGTGCAGAAATGGGCCATCATTGAAATATAGGCTATATGTTTTTTTTAGTGTTGACAACTTCATAAAATTCTCAACACAATCAATTAAC
The DNA here is from genome assembly GCF_037176805.1 of Vigna unguiculata. NCBI lineage: Eukaryota > Viridiplantae > Streptophyta > Magnoliopsida > Fabales > Fabaceae > Vigna > Vigna unguiculata. The sequence goes on from NC_140801.1 coordinate 26,129,376, forward strand.
CCAAATATAAAAAAACAAACTAATTAAGAAATTTGACATTAAACAATTAGTAATAATCTTCACAGAAGGAGGAAAACACAAAATAATTACACAAACAATTTCATAAGAAGTACGACGGAGAAAATCAAAATGAGAAAATAATTTGATTTTTTAACAACATTGATACTAACAATGTAGATTCAAAAAGTCATTGATGTGCATATCCAATCACAACAAAAAAGAGTGGAATTTAGTGGTATTAACCATTGTTTCTTCATTAGATTATGAAAAGAGGAGGATATTCTCATATCTGTGCAGAAATGTCCCATCATTGAAATATAGCCTATATGTGTTTTTTAGTGTTGATTACTTCATAAAATTCTCAACAAATAATCAATTAACCCAAATTTAAAAAACAGACTAATTAAGAAATTTGACATTAAACAATTAGTAATAATCTTCACTGAAGGAGGAAAACACAAAATAATTACACGAACAATTTCATAAGAAGTATGACGGAGAAAATCAAAATGAGAAAATAATTTAATTTTTTAACAACGTTGATACTATCAATGTATATTCAAAAAGTCATTCATGTGCATATCCAATCACAACAAAAAAAGTGGAATTTAGTGGTATTAACCATTGTTTCTTCATTAGATTATGAAGAGAGGAGGATACTTTCATATCTGTGCAGAAATGGGCCGTCATTGAAATATAAGCTATATGTTTTTTTAGTGTTGACAACTTCATAAAATTCTGATCACGTAATCAGTTAACTCAAATCTAAAAAACACATTAATTAAGAAATTTGACATTAAAAAATTAGTAATAATCTTCACTGAAGGAGGAAAACACAAAATAATTACACAAACAATTTCATAAGAAGTTTGACAGACAAAATCAAAAGGAGAAAATAATTTGATTTTTTAACAACATTGATACTAACAGTGTAGATTCAAAAAGTCATTCATGTGCATATCTAATCACGACAAAAAAGAGTGGACTTTGAGTGGTATTAACCATTGTTTCTTCATTAGATTATGAAGAGAGGATGATACTTTCATATCTGTGCAGAAATGGCCCATCATTGAAATATAGGCTATATGTTTTTTTAGTGTTGACAACTTCATAAAATTCTAAACACGTAATCAATTAACCCAAAGCTAAAAAAAGACTAATTAAGAAGTTTGACATTAAACAAATAGTAATAATCTTCACAGAAGGAGGAAAACACAAAATAATTACACAAACAATTTCATAAGAAATATGAGGGACAAAAGCAAAATGAGAAAATAATTTGAGATTTTAAGAACATTGATACTAACAATGTAGATTGAAAAAGTCTTTCAAGTGCATATCCAATCACAACAAAAAAGAGTGGATTTTGAGTTGTATTAAGCATTGTTTCATCATTAGATTATGAAGAGAGGATGATACTTTCATATATGTGTAGAGATGGCCTATCATTGAAATATAGGCTATATTTTTTTTTAGTGTTGACAACTTCATAAAATTCTCAACACGTAATCAATTAACCCAAATATAAAAAAACAGACTAATTAAGAAATTTGACATTAAACAATTAGTAATAATCTTCACAGAATGAAGAAAACACAAAATAATTTCACAAACAATCTCATAAGATGTATGATGGAAAAAATCAAAATGAGAAAATAATTTGATTTTTTAACAACATTGATACTATCAATGTAGATTCAAAAAGTTATTCATGTGCATATCTAATCACGACAAAAAAGAGTGGACTTTGAGTGGTATTAACCATTGTTTCTTCATTAGATTATGAAGAGAGGATGATACTTCCATATCTGTGCAGAAATGGCCCATCATTGAAATATAGGCTATATGTTTTTTTTAGTGTTGACAACTTCATCAAATTCTAAACACGTAATCAATTAACCCAAAGCTAAAAAAAGACTAATTAAGAAGTTTGACATTAAACAAATAGTAATAATCTTCACAGAAGGAGGAAAACACAAAATAATTACACAAACAATTTAATAAGAAGTATGACGGGCAAAATCAAAATGAGAAAATAATTTGAGTTTTTAAGAACATTGATACTAACAATGTAGATTGAAAAAGTCTTTCAAGTGCATATCCAATCACAACAAAAAAGAGTGGATTTTGAGTTGTATTAAGCATTGTTTCATCATTAGATTATGAAGAGAGGATGATACTTTCATATATGTGTAGAGATGGCTTATGAATTGAAATATAGGCTATATGTTTTTTTTTAGTGTTGACAACTTCATAAAATTCTCAACACGTAATCAATTAACCCAAATATAAAAAAACAGACTAATTAAGAAATTTGACATTAAACAATTAGTAATAATCTTCACAGAATGAAGAAAACACAAAATAATTTCACAAACAATCTCATAAGATGTATGATGGAAAAAATCAAAATGAGAAAATAATTTGATTTTTTAACAACATTGATACTATCAATGTAGATTCAAAAAGTTATTCATGTGCATATCTAATCACGACAAAAAAGAGTGGACTTTGAGTGGTATTAACCATTGTTTCTTCATTAGATTATGAAGAGAGGATGATACTTCCATATCTGTGCAGAAATGGCCCATCATTGAAATATAGGCTATATGTTTTTTTTAGTGTTGACAACTTCATCAAATTCTAAACACGTAATCAATTAACCCAAAGCTAAAAAAAGACTAATTAAGAAGTTTGACATTAAACAAATAGTAATAATCTTCACAGAAGGAGCAAAACACAAAATAATTACACAAACAATTTAATAAGAAGTATGACGGACAAAATCAAAATGAGAAAATAATTTGAGTTTTTAAGAACATTGATACTAACAATGTAGATTGAAAAAGTCTTTCATGTGCATATCCAATCACAACAAAAAAGAGTGGATTTTGAGTGGTATTAAGCATTGTTTCATCATTATATTATGAAGAGAGGAGGATACTTTCATATTTGTGCAGAAATGGCCTATCATTGAAATATAGGCTATATTTTTTTTTAGTGTTGACAACTTCATAAAATTCTCAACACATAATCAATTAACCCAAATATAAAAAAACAGACTAATTAAGAAATTTGACATTAAACAATTAGTAATAGTCTTCACAGAATGAAGAAAACACAAAATAATTTCACAAACAATCTCATAAGATGTATGATGGAAAAAATCAAAATGAGAAAATAATTTGATTTTTTAACAACATTGATACTAACAATGTAGATTCAAAAAGTCATTCATGTGCATATCTAATCACGACAAAAAAGAGTGGACTTTGAGTGGTATTAACCATTGTTTCTTCATTAGATTATGAAGAGAGGATGATACTTTCATATCTGTGCAGAAATGGCCCATCATTGAAATATAGGCTATATGTTTTTTTTAGTGTTGACAACTTCATCAAATTCTAAACACGTAATCAATTAACCCAAAGCTAAAAAAAAGACTAATTAAGAAGTTTGACATTAAACAAATAGTAATAATCTTCACAGAAGGAGGAAAACACAAAATAATTACACAAACAATTTCATAAGAACTATGACGGACAAAATCAAAATGAGAAAATAATTTGAGTTTTTAAGAACATTGATACTAACAATGTAGATTGAAAAAGTCTTTCAAGTGCATATCCAATCACAACAAAAAAGAGTGGATTTTGAGTTGTATTAAGCATTGTTTCATCATTAGATTATGAAGAGAGGATGATACTTTCATATATGTGTAGAGATGGCTTATGAATTGAAATATAGGCTATATGTTTTTTTTTAGTGTTGACAACTTCATAAAATTCTCAACACGTAATCAATTAACCCAAATATAAAAAAACAGACTAATTAAGAAATTTGACATTAAACAATTAGTAATAATCTTCACAGAATGAAGAAAACACAAAATAATTTCACATACAATCTCATAAGATGTATGATGGAAAAAATCAAAATGAGAAAATAATTTGATTTTTTAACAACATTGATACTATCAATGTAGATTCAAAAAGTTATTCATGTGCATATCTAATGACGACAAAAAAGAGTGGACTTTGAGTGGTATTAACCATTGTTTCTTCATTAGATTATGAAGAGAGCATGATACTTCCATATCTGTGCAGAAATGGCCCATCATTGAAATATAGGCTATATGTTTTTTTTAGTGTTGACAACTTCATCAAATTCTAAACACGTAATCAATTAACCCAAAGCTAAAAAAAGACTAATTAAGAAGTTTGACATTAAACAAATAGTAATAATCTTCACAGAAGGAGGAAAACACAAAATAATTACACAAACAATTTAATAAGAAGTATGACGGACAAAATCAAAATGAGAAAATAATTTGAGTTTTGAAGAACATTGATACTAACAATGTAGATTGAAAAAGTCTTTCAAGTGCATATCCAATCACAACAAAAAAGAGTGGATTTTGAGTGGTATTAAGCATTGTTTCATCATTAGATTATGAAGAGAGGATGATACTTTCATATATGTGTAGAGATGGCTTATGAATTGAAATATAGGCTATATGTTTTTTTTTAGTGTTGACAACTTCATAAAATTCTCAACACATAATCAATTAACACATAGCTAAAAAAAAGAGTAATTCAGAAATTTGACATTAAATAATAAGTAATATTCTTCACAGAAGGAGGAAAACACAAAATAATTACATAAAACATTTCATGAGAAGTATGACAGACAAAATCAAAATGAGAAAATTATTTGATTTTTTAACAATATTGATACTAACAATGTAGATTCAAAAAGTCATTCATGTGCATATCCAATCACAACAAAAAAGAGTGGAATTTATTGCTATTAACCATTGTTTCTTCATTAGATTATGAAGAGAGGATACTTTCATATCTGTGCAGAGATGGCCCATCATTCAAATATAGACTATACGTTTTTTTTAGTGTTGACAACTTCATAAAATTCTCAACACATAATCAATTAACCCAAAGCTAAAAAAAAGACTGATTAAGAACTTTGACATTAAACAATTAGTAATAATCTTCACTGAAGGAGGAAAACACAAAATAATTACACAAACAATTTCATAAGAAGTATGATGGACAAAATCAAAATGAGAAAATAATTTGATTTTTTAAAACATTGATACTAACAATGTAGATTAAAAAAGTCATTCATTTGCATATCCAATCACAACAAAAAAGAGTGGAATTTAGTGGTATTAACCATTGTTTCTTCATTAGATTATGAAGAGAGGAGGATATTCTCATATCTGTGCTAAAATGGCTCATCATTGAAATATAGGGTATATGTTTTTGTTAGTGTTGATTGCTTCATAAAATTCTCAACAAATAATCAATTAACCCAAATCTAAAAAACAGACTAATTAAGAAATTTGACATTAAACAATTAGTAATAATCTTCACTGAACGAGGAAAACACAAAATAATTACACAAACAATTTCATAAGAAGTATGACGGAGAAAATCAAAATGAGAAAATAATTTAATTTTTTAACAACATTGATACTATCAATGTATATTCAAAAAGTCATTCATGTGCATATCCAATCACAACAAAAAAGAGTGGAATTTAGTGGTATTAACCATTGTTTCTTCATTAGATTATGAAGAGATGAGGATTCTTTCATATCCGTGCAGAAATGGGCCATCATTGAAATATAAGCTATATGTTTTTTTTAGTGTTGACAACTTCATAAAATTTTAGTCACGTAATTAATTAACCTAAATCTAAAAAACACATTAATTAAGAAATTTGACATTAAAAAATTAGTAATAATCTTCACTGAAGGAGTAAAACACAAAATAACTACACAAACAATTTCATAAGAAGTATGACGGACAAAATCAAAATGAGAAAATAATTTGATTTTTTAACAACATTGATACTAACAATGTAGATTCAAAAAGTCATTCATGTGCATATCTAATCACGACAAAAAAAAAGTTGACTTTGAGTGGTATTAACCATTGTTTCTTCATTAGATTATGAAGAGAGGATGATACTTTCATATCTGTGCAGAAATGACCCATCATTGAAATATAGGCTATATGTTTTTTTTAGTGTTGACAACTTCATAAAATTCTAAACACGTAATCAATTAACCCAAAGCTAAAAAAATACTAACTAAGAAATTTGATATTAAAGAATTAGTAATAATCTTCACAGAAGGAGGAAAACACAAAATAATTTCACAAACAATCTCATAAGAAGTATGATGGAAAAAATCAAAATGAGAAAATAATTTGATTTTTTAACAACATTGATAGTAACAATGTAGACTCAAAATGTCGTTCATGTGCATATCGAATTACAACAAAAAGAGTGGAATTTAGTGATATTAACAATAGTTTCTTCGTTAGATTATGAAGAGGGGATACTTTCATATATGTGCAGAGATGGCTTATCAATTGAAATATAGGCTATATGTTTTTTTTTAGTGTTGACAACTTCGTAAAATTCTCAACACATAATCAATTAACACATAGCTAAAAAAAAGACTAATTCAGAAATTTGACATTAAATAATAAGTAATATTCTTCACAGAAGGCGGAAAACAAAAATAACTACACAAACAATTTCATAAGAAGTATGACAGACAAAATCAAAGTGAGAAAATAATTTGATTTTATAACAACATAAATACTAACATTGTAGATTCAAAAAGTCATTCATTTGCATATCCAATCACAACAAAAAGGAGTGGAATTTAGTGGTATTAACTATTGTTTCTTCATTAGATTATGATGATAGATACTTTCATATATGTGCAAATATGGCCCATCATTGAAATATATGCTATATGTTTTTTTAGTGTTGACAACTTCATAAAATTCTCAACACATAATCACTTAACCCAAAGCTAAAAAAAGACTAATTAAGAAATTTGACATTAAACAATTAGTAATAATCTTCACAGAAGGAGGAAAACACAAAATAATTACATAAACAATTTCATAAGAAGTATGACAGACAAAATCAAAATGAGAAAATAATTTGATTTGTTAACAATATTGATACTAACAATATAGATTCAAAAAGTCATTCATGTGCATATCCAATCACAATAAAAAAGAGTGGAATTTAGTGCTATTAACCATTGTTTCTTCATTACATTATGAAGAAAGGATACTTTCATATCTGTGCAGAGATGGCCCATCATTCAAATATAGACTATACGTTTTTTTTAGTGTTGACAACTTCATAAAATTCTCAACACATAATCAATTAACCCAAAGCTACAAAAAAGACTGATTAAGAACTTTGACATTAAACAATTAGTAATAATCTTCACTGAAGGAGGAAAACACAAAATAATTACACAAACAATTTCATAAGAAGTATGACGGACAAAATCAAAATTAGAAAATAATTTGATTTTTTAAAACATTGATACTAACAATGTAGATTAAAAAAGTCATTCATGTGCATATCCAATCACAACAAAAAAGAGTGGAATTTAGTGGTATTAACCATTGTTTCTTCATTAGATTATGAAGAGAGGAGGATACATTATGAAGATGGATACTTTCATATCTGTGCAGAGATGGCTTATCAATTGAAATATAAGCTATATGTTTTTTTAGTGTTGACAACTTCATAAAATTCTCAACACATAATGAATTAACCCAAAGCTAAAAAAAGACTAATAAACAAATTTTACATTAAACAATTAGTAATAATCTTCATAGAAGGAGGAAAATAGAAAATAATTAGAAAAATAAATTCATAAGAAGTATGACGGACAAAATCAAAAAGAGAAAGTATTTTGATTTTTTATCAACATTGATACTAACAATGTAGATTCAGAAAGTCATTAATGTACATATCCAATCACAACAAAAAAGAGGGGAATTTAGTGGTATTAACCATTGTTTCTTCATTAGATTATGAAGAGAGGAGGATACTTTCATATGTTTGCAGAAATGGCTCATCATTGAAATATAGGCTATATGTTTTTTTTAGTGTTGACAACTTCATACAATTCTCAACACATAATCAATTAACCCAAAGCTAAAAAAAGACTATTTAAAAAATTTGACATTAAACAATTAGTAATAATTTTCACTGAAGGAGGAAAACAATAAATAATTACACAAACAATCTCATAAGAAGTATGACGGATAAAATCAAAATGAGAAAATAATTTGATTTTTTAACAACATTCATACTAACAATGTAGATACAAAAAGTCATTCATGTGCATATCCAATCTCAACAAGAAAGAGTGGAATTTAGTGGTATTAACGATTGTTTCTTCGTTAGATTATGAAGAGGGGATACTTTCATATCTGTGCAAAGATGGCCTATCAATTGAAATATAGGCTATATGTTTTGTTTAGTGTTGACAACATCATAAAATTCTCAACACATAATCAATTAACCAAAAGCTAAAAATTAACTAATTATTTGACATTAAACAATTAGTAATAATCTTCATTGAAGTAGGAAAACACAAAATAATTACACAAACAATTTCTTAGTTTCATAAGAAGTACGACAGACAAAATCAAAATGAGAAAATATTTTAATTTTTTAACAACAATGATATTAACAATGTAGATTCAAGAAGTCATTCATGTGCATATCCAATCACAACAAAAGTGGAATTTAGGGGTATTAACCATTGTTTCTTCATTAGATATGAAGAGAGGAGGATACTTTCATATTTGTGCAGAAATGACCCATTATTGAAATATAGGCTATATGTTTTTTTTTAGTGTTGACAACTTCATAAAATTCTAAACACGTAATCAATTAACCCAAATCTAAAAAACACACTAATTAAGAAATATGAAATTAAACAATTAGTAATAATCTTCACTAAAGGAGGAAAACACAAAATAATTACACAAACAATTTCATAAGAAGTATGACGGAGAGAATCAAAATGAGAAAATAATTTAATTTTTTAACAACATTGATACTAACAATGTATATTCAAAAAGTCATTCGTGTGCATATCCAATCACAACAAAAAAGAGTGGAATTTAGTGGTATTAACCATTATTTCTTCATTCGATTATAAAGAGAGGAGGATACTTTCATATCTGTGCAGAAATGGGCCATCATTAAAATACAAGCTATCTATTTTTTTAGTGTTGACAACTTCATAAAATTCTAAACACGTAATCAATTAACCCAAATCTAAAAAACACTTTAATTAAGAAATTTGACATTAAAAAATTAGTAATAATCTTCACTGAAGGAGGAAAACACAAAATAATTACACAAACAATTTCGTAAGAAGTATGACGGACAAAATCAAAAAGAGAAAATAATTTGATTTTTTAACGACATTGATACTAACAATGTAGATTGAAAAAGTCATTCATGTGCATATCCAATCACAACAAAAAAGAGTGGAATTAGAGTGGTATTAACCATTGTTTCTTCATTAGATTATGAAGAGAGGAGGATACTTTCATATCTCCGGAGAAATAGCCCATCATTGAAATATAGGCTATATGTTTTTTTTAGTGTTGACAACTTCATAAAATTATAAACACGTAATCAATTAACCCAAATCTAAAAAACACACTAATTAAGAAATTTGACATTAAACAATTAGTATTAATCTTCACTGAAGGAGGAAAACACAAAATAATTACACAAACAATTTCATAAGAAATATGACGGACAAAATGAAAATGAGAAAATAATTTGATTTTTTAACAACGTTGATACTAACAATGTAGATTCAAAAAGTCATTCATGTGCATATCCAATCACAACAAAAAAGAGTGGAATTTAGTGATATTAACCATAGTTTCTTCGTTAGATTATGAAGAGGGGATACTGTCATATATGTGCAGAGATGGCTTATCAATTGAAATATAGGCTAGATGTTTTTTTTTAGTGTTGACAACTTCATAAAATTATCAACAGATAATCAATTAACCCTAAGCTAAAAAAAAGACTAATTAAGAAATTTGACATTAAACAATTAGTAATAATCTTCACAAAAGGAGGAAAACACAAAATAATTACATAAAACATTTCATAAGAAGTGTGACAGACAAAATCAAAATGAGAAAATTATTTGATTTTTTAACAATATTGATACTAACAATGTAGATTCAAAAAGTCATTCTTGTGCATATCCAATCACAACAAAAAAGAGTGGAATTTATTGCTATTAACCATTGTTTCTTCATTACATTATGAAGAGAGGATACTTTCATATCTGTGCAGAGATGGCCCATCATTCAAATATAGACTATACGTTTTTTTTAGTGTTGACAACTTCATAAAATTCTCAACACATAATCAATTAACCCAAAGCTAAAAAAAAGACTGATTAAGAACTTTGACATTAAACAATTAGTAATAATCTTCATTGAAGGAGGAAAACACAAAATAATTACACAAACAATTTCATAAGAAGTATGACGGACAAAATCAAAATGAGAAAATAATTTGATTTTTTAAAACATTGATACTAACAATGTAGATTAAAAAAGTCATTCATGTGCATATCCAATCACAACAAAAAAGAGTGGAATTTAGTGGTATTAACCATTGTTTCTTCATTAGATTATGAAGAGAGGAGGATACATTATGAAGATGGATACTTTCATATCTGTGCAGAGATGGCTTATCAATTGAAATACAAGCTATATGTTTTTTTAGTGTTGACAACTTCATAAAGTTCTCAACACATAATGAATTAACCCAAAGCTAAAAAAAGACTAATAAACAAATTTGACATTAAACAATTAGTAATAATCTTCATAGAAGGAGGAAAACACAAAATAATTAGAAAAATAAATTCATAAGACGTATGACGGACAAAATCAAAAAGAGAAAGTATTTTGATTTTTTATCAACATTGATACTAACAATGTAGATTTAGAAAGTCATTAATGTACATATCCAATCACATCAAAAAATAGTGGAATTTTAGTGGTATTAACCATTGTTTATTCATTAGATTATAAAGAGAGGAGGATACTTTCATATCTGTGCAGAAATGCCCCATCATTGAAATATAGGCTATATGTTTTTTTTAGTGTTGACAACTTCATAAAGTTCTCAACACATAATCAATTAACCCAAATATAAAAAAACATACTAATTAAGAAATTTGACATTAAACAATTAGTAATAATCTTCACTGAAGGAGGAAAACACCAAACAATTACACAAACAATTTCATAAGAAGTATGACGGACAAAATCAAAATGACCAAATAATTTGATTTTTTAACACCACTCATACTAACAATGTAGATTCAAAAAGTCATTCATGTGCATATCTATTCACAACAAAAAAGAGTGGAATTTGAGTGGTATTAACCATTGTTTCTTCATTAGATTATGAAGAGAGGAGGATACTTTCATATCTCTGCAGAAATGGCCCATCATTGAAATATAGGCTATATATTTTTTTTAGTGTTGACAACTTCATAAAATTCTCAACACGTAATCAATTAACCTAAATCTAAAAAACACACTAATTAAGAAATTTGACATTAAACAATTAGTAATAATCTTCACTAAAGGAGGAAAACACAAATTAATTACACAAACAATTTCATAAGAAGTATGACAGAGAAAATCAAAATGAGAAGATAATTTAATTTTTTAACAACATTGATACTAACAATGTATATTCAAAAAGTCATTCATGTGCATATCCAATCACAACAAAAAAGAGTGGAATTTAGTGGTATTAACCATTGTTTCTTCATTAGATTATGAAGACAGGAGGATACTTTCATATCTGTTCAGAAATGGGCCATCATTGAAATATAAGCTATATGTTTTTTTTAGTGTTGACAACTTCATAAAATTCTAAACACGTAATCAATTATCCCAAATCTAAAAAAAACATTAATTAAGAAATTTGACATTAAAAAATTAGTAATAAGGTTCACTGAAGGAGGAAAACACAAAATAATTACACAAACAATTTCATAAGAAGTATGACGGACCAAATCAAAATGAGAAAATAATTTGATTTTTTCACAACATTGATACTAACATTGTAGATTAAAAAAGTCATTCATGTGCATATCCAATCACAACAAAAAAAAGAGTGGAATTTAGTGGTATTAACAATTGTTTCTTCATTAGATTATGAAGAGGGGATACTTTGATATTTGTGAAGAGATGGCCTCTCAGTTGAAATATAGGCTATATGTTTTTTTTAGTGTTGACAACTTCATAAAATTCTAAACACATAATCAATTAACCCAAATCTAAAACACATTAATTAAGAAATTTGACATTAAAAAATTAGTAATAAGGTTCACTGAAGGAGGAAAACACAAAATAATTACACAAACAATTTCATAAGAAGTATGACGGACCAAATAAAAATGAGAAAATAGTTTGATTTTTTAACAACATTGATACTAACAATGTAGATTCAAAAAGTCATTCATGAGCATATCCAATCACAGCAAAAAAGAGTGGAATTTGAGTGGTATTACCCATTGTGTCTTCATTAGATTATGAAGAGAGGAGGATACTTTAATATCTGTGCAGAAATGGCCCATCATTGAAATATAGGCTATATGTTTTTTTTAGTGTTGACAACTTCATAAAATTCTAAACACGTAATCAATTAACCCAAATCTAAAAAACACACTAATTAAGAAATTTGACATTAAACAATTAGTAATAATCTTCACTAAAAGAGGAAAACACAAAAATAATTACACAAACAATTTCATAAGAAGTATGACGGAGAAAATCAAAATGAGAAAATAATTTAATTTTTTAACAACATTGATACTAACAATGTAGATTCAAAAAGTCATTCATGTGCATATCCAATCACAACAAAAAAGAGTGGAATTTAGCGATATTATCCATAGTTTCTTTCGTTAGATTATGAAGAGGGGAAACTGTCATATATGTGCAGAGATGGCTTATCAATTGAAATATAGGCTATATGTTTTTTTTAGTGTTGACAACTTCACAAAATTATCAACACATAATCAATTAACCCTAAGCTAAAAAAAAGACTAATTAAGAAATTTGACATTAAACAATTAGTAATAATCTTCACTAAAAGAGGAAAACACAAAAATAATTACACAAACAATTTCATAAGAAGTATGACGGAGAAAATCAAAATGAGAAAATAATTTAATTTTTTAACAACATTGATACTAACAATATATATTCAAAAAGTCATTCATGTGCATATCCAATCACAACAAAAAAGAGTGGAATTTAGTGGTATTAACCATTGTTTCTTCATTAGATTATGAAGAGAGGAGGATAGTTTCATATCTGTGCAGAAATGGGCCATCATTGAAATATAAGCTATATGTTTTTTTTAGTGTTGAAAACTTCATAAAATTCTAATCACGTAATCAATTAACCCAAATCTAAAAAACACATTAATTAAGAAATTTGACATTAAAAAATTAGTAATAATCTTCACTGAAGGAGGAAAACACAAAATAATTACACAAACAATTTCGTAAGAAGTATGACGGACAAAATAAAAAAGAGCAAATAATTTGATTTTTTAACAACATTGATACTAACAATGTAGATTAAAAAAGTCATTCATGTGCATATCCAATCACAACAAAAAAGAGTGAAATTACAGTGGTATTAACCATTGTTTCTTCATTAGATTATGAAGAGAGGAGGATACTTTCATATCTCCACAGAAATAGCCCATCATTGAAATATAGGCTATATGTTTTTTTTAGTGTTGACAACTTCATAAAATTATAAACACGTAATCAATTAGCCCAAATCTAAAAAACACACTAATTAAGAAATTTTACATTAAACAATTAGTAATAAGGTTCACTGAAGGAGGAAAACACAAAATAATTACACAAACAATTTCATAAGAAGTATGACGGACCAAATAAAAATGAGAAAATAGTTTGATTTTTTAAGTACATTGATACTAACAATGTAGATTCAAAAAGTCATTCATGTGCATATCCAATCACAACAAAAAAGAGTGGAATTTGAGTGGTATTACCCATTGTGTCTTCATTAGATTATGAAGAGAGGAGGATACTTTAATATCTGTGCAGAAATGGCCGATCATTGAAATATAGGCTATATGTTTTTTTTAGTGTTGACAACTTCATAAAATTAGAGTGGTATTAACCATTGTTTCTTCATTAGATTATGAAGAGAGGAGGATACTTTCATATCTCCACAGAAATAGCCCATCATTGAAATATAGGCTATATGTTTTTTTTAGTGTTGACAACTTCATAAAATTCTCAACACATAATCAATTAACCCAAAGCTAAAAAAAAGACTGATTAAGAACTTTGACATTAAACAATTAGTAATAATCTTCATTGAAGGAGGAAAACACAAAATAATTACACAAACAATTTCATAAGAAGTATGACGGACAAAATCAAAATGAGAAAATAATTTGATTTTTTAAAATATTGATACTAACAATGTAGATTAAAAAAGTCATTCATGTGCATATCCAATCACAACAAAAAAGAGTGGAATTTAGTGGTATTAACCATTGTTTCTTCATTAGATTATGAAGAGAGGAGGATACATTATGAAGATGGATACTTTCATATCTGTGCAGAGATGGCTTATAAATTGAAATACAAGCTATATGTTTTTTTAGTGTTGACAACTTCATAAAGTTCTCAACACATAATGAATTAACCCAAAGCTAAAAAAAGACTAATAAACAAATTTGACATTAAACAATTAGTAATAATCTTCATAGAAGGAGGAAAACACAAAATAATTAGAAAAATAAATTCATAGGACGTATGACGGACAAAATCAAAAAGAGAAAGTATTTTGATTTTTTATCAACATTGATACTAACAATGTAGATTTAGAAAGTCATTAATGTACATATCCAATCACATCAAAAAATAGTGGAATTTTAGTGGTATTAACCATTGTTTATTCATTAGATTATAAAGAGAGGAGGATACTTTCATATCTGTGCAGAAATGCCCCATCATTGAAATATAGGCTATATGTTTTTTTTAGTGTTGACAACTTCATAAAGTTCTCAACACATAATCAATTAACCCAAATATAAAAAAACATACTAATTAAGAAATTTGACATTAAACAATTAGTAATAATCTTCACTGAAGGAGGAAAACACCAAACAATTACACAAACAATTTCATAAGAAGTATGACGGACAAAATCAAAATGACCAAATAATTTGATTTTTTAACACCACTCATACTAACAATGTAGATTCAAAAAGTCATTCATGTGCATATCTATTCACAACAAAAAAGAGTGGAATTTGAGTGGTATTAACCATTGTTTCTTCATTAGATTATGAAGAGAGGAGGATACTTTCATATCTCTGCAGAAATGGCCCATCATTGAAATATAGGCTATATATTTTTTTTAGTGTTGACAACTTCATAAAATTCTCAACACGTAATCAATTAACCTAAATCTAAAAAACACACTAATTAAGAAATTTGACATTAAACAATTAGTAATAATCTTCACTAAAGGAGGAAAACACAAATTAATTACACAAACAATTTCATAAGAAGTATGACAGAGAAAATCAAAATGAGAAGATAATTTAATTTTTTAACAACATTGATACTAACAATGTATATTCAAAAAGTCATTCATGTGCATATCCAATCACAACAAAAAAGAGTGGAATTTAGTGGTATTAACCATTGTTTCTTCATTAGATTATGAAGACAGGAGGATACTTTCATATCTGTGCAGAAATGGGCCATCATTGAAATATAAGCTATATGTTTTTTTTAGTGTTGACAACTTCATAAAATTCTAAACACGTAATCAATTATCCCAAATCTAAAAAAAACATTAATTAAGAAATTTGACATTAAAAAATTAGTAATAAGGTTCACTGAAGGAGGAAAACACAAAATAATTACACAAACAATTTCATAAGAAGTATGACGGACCAAATCAAAATGAGAAAATAATTTGATTTTTTCACAACATTGATACTAACATTGTAGATTAAAAAAGTCATTCATGTGCATATCCAATCACAACAAAAAAAAGAGTGGAATTTAGTGGTATTAACAATTGTTTCTTCATTAGATTATGAAGAGGGGATACTTTGATATTTGTGAAGAGATGGCCTCTCAGTTGAAATATAGGCTATATGTTTTTTTTAGTGTTGACAACTTCATAAAATTCTAAACACATAATCAATTAACCCAAATCTAAAACACATTAATTAAGAAATTTGACATTAAAAAATTAGTAATAAGGTTCACTGAAGGAGGAAAACACAAAATAATTACACAAACAATTTCATAAGAAGTATGACGGACCAAATAAAAATGAGAAAATAGTTTGATTTTTTAACAACATTGATACTAACAATGTAGATTCAAAAAGTCATTCATGAGCATATCCAATCACAGCAAAAAAGAGTGGAATTTGAGTGGTATTACCCATTGTGTCTTCATTAGATTATGAAGAGAGGAGGATACTTTAATATCTGTGCAGAAATGGCCCATCATTGAAATATAGGCTATATGTTTTTTTTAGTGTTGACAACTTCATAAAATTCTAAACACGTAATCAATTAACCCAAATCTAAAAAACACACTAATTAAGAAATTTGACATTAAACAATTAGTAATAATCTTCACTAAAAGAGGAAAACACAAAAATAATTACACAAACAATTTCATAAGAAGTATGACGGAGAAAATCAAAATGAGAAAATAATTTAATTTTTTAACAACATTGATACTAACAATGTAGATTCAAAAAGTCATTCATGTGCATATCCAATCACAACAAAAAAGAGTGGAATTTAGCGATATTATCCATAGTTTCTTTCGTTAGATTATGAAGAGGGGAAACTGTCATATATGTGCAGAGATGGCTTATCAATTGAAATATAGGCTATATGTTTTTTTTAGTGTTGACAACTTCACAAAATTATCAACACATAATCAATTAACCCTAAGCTAAAAAAAAGACTAATTAAGAAATTTGACATTAAACAATTAGTAATAATCTTCACTAAAAGAGGAAAACACAAAAATAATTACACAAACAATTTCATAAGAAGTATGACGGAGAAAATCAAAATGAGAAAATAATTTAATTTTTTAACAACATTGATACTAACAATATATATTCAAAAAGTCATTCATGTGCATATCCAATCACAACAAAAAAGAGTGGAATTTAGTGGTATTAACCATTGTTTCTTCATTAGATTATGAAGAGAGGAGGATAGTTTCATATCTGTGCAGAAATGGGCCATCATTGAAATATAAGCTATATGTTTTTTTTAGTGTTGAAAACTTCATAAAATTCTAATCACGTAATCAATTAACCCAAATCTAAAAAACACATTAATTAAGAAATTTGACATTAAAAAATTAGTAATAATCTTCACTGAAGGAGGAAAACACAAAATAATTACACAAACAATTTCGTAAGAAGTATGACGGACAAAATAAAAAAGAGCAAATAATTTGATTTTTTAACAACATTGATACTAACAATGTAGATTAAAAAAGTCATTCATGTGCACATCCAATCACAACAAAAAAGAGTGAAATTAGAGTGGTATTAACCATTGTTTCTTCATTAGATTATGAAGAGAGGAGGATACTTTCATATCTCCACAGAAATAGCCCATCATTAAAATATAGGCTATATGTTTTTTTTAGTGTTGACAACTTCATAAAATTATAAACACGTAATCAATTAGCCCAAATCTAAAAAACACACTAATTAAGAAATTTGACATTAAACAATTAGTAATAAGGTTCACTGAAGGAGGAAAACACAAAATAATTACACAAACAATTTCATAAGAAGTATGACGGACCAAATAAAAATGAGAAAATAGTTTGATTGTTTAAGTACATTGATACTAACAATGTAGATTCAAAAAGTCATTCATGTGCATATCCAATCACAACAAAAAAGAGTGGAATTTGAGTGGTATTACCCATTGTGTCTTCATTAGATTATGAAGAGAGGAGGATACTTTAATATCTGTGCAGAAATGGCCCATCATTGAAATATAGGCTATATGTTTTTTTTAGTGTTGACAACTTCATAAAATTAGAGTGGTATTAACCATTGTTTCTTCATTAGATTATGAAGAGAGGAGGATACTTTCATATCTCCACAGAAATAGCCCATCATTGAAATATAGGCTATATGTTTTTTTTAGTGTTGACAACTTCATAAAATTATAAACACGTAATCAATTAACCCAAATCTAAAAAACACACTAATTAAAAAATTTGACATTAAACAATTAGTAATAAGGTTCACTGAAGGAGGAAAACACCAAATAATTACACAAACAATTTCATAAGAAGTATGACGGACCAAATAAAAATGAGAAAATAGTTTGATTTTTTAAGTACATTGATACTAACAATGTAGATTCAAAAAGTCATTCATGTGCATATCCAATGACAGCAAAAAAGAGTGGAATTTGAGTGGTATTACCCGTTGTGTCTTCATTAGATTATGAAGAGAGGAGGATACTTTAATATCTGTGCAGAAATGGCCCATCATTGAAATATAGGCTATATGTTTTTTTTATTCTTGACAACTTCATAAAATTCTAAACACGTAATCAATTAACCCAAATCTAAAAAACACACTAATTAAGAAATATGACATTAAACAATTAGTAATAATCTTCACTGAAAGAGGAAAACACAAAATAATTACACAAACGATTTTATAAGAAGTATGACGGACAAAATGAAAATGAGAAAATAATTTGATTTTTTAACAACATTGATACTAACAATGTAGATTCAAAAAGTCATTCATGTGCATAACCAATCACAACAAAAAAGAGTGGAATTTAGTGATATTAACCATAGTTTCTTCGTTAGATTATGAAGAGGGGATACTGTCATATATGTGCAGAGATGGCTTATAAATTGAAATATAGGCTATATGTTTTTTTTAGTGTTGACAACTTCATAAAATTATCAACACATAATCAATTAACCCTAAGCTAAAAAAAAGACTAATTAAGAAATTTGACATTAAACAAATAGTAATAATCTTCACTAAAGGAGGAAAACACAAAATAATTAAACAAACAATTTCATAAGAAGTATGACGGACAAAATCAAAATGAGAAAATAATTTGATTTTTTAACAACATTGATACTAACAATGTAGATTAAAAAAGTCATTCATGTGCATATCCAATCACAACAAAAAAGAGTGGAATTTAGTGGTATTAACCATTGTTTCTTCATTAGATTATGAAAAGGGGAAACTTTGATATTTGTGAAGAGATGGCCTCTCAATTGAAATATAGGCTATATGTTTTTTTTAGTGTTGACAACTTCATAAAATTCTAAACACGTAATCAATTAACCCAAATCTAAAAAACAAACTAATTAAGAAATTTGACATTAAACAATTAGTATTAATCTTCACTGAAGGAGGAAAACACATAATAATTACACAAACAATCTCATAAGATGTATGACGGAGAAAATCAAAATGAGAAAATAATTTAATTTTTTAACAACATTGATACTAGCAATGTAGATTAAAAAAGTCATTCATGTGCATATCCAATCACAACAAAAAAGAGTGGAATTTAGTGGTATTAACCATTGTTTCTTCATTAGATTATGAAAAGGGGAAACTTTGATATTTGTGAAGAGATGGCCTCTCAATTGAAATATAGGCTATATGTTTTTTTTAGTGTTGACAACTTCATAAAATTCTAAACACGTAATCAATTAACCCAAATCTAAAAAACAAACTAATTAAGAAATTTGACATTAAACAATTAGTATTAATCTTCACTGAAGGAGGAAAACACATAATAATTACACAAACAATCTCATAAGATGTATGACGGAGAAAATCAAAATGAGAAAATAATTTAATTTTTTAACAACATTGATACTAGCAATGTAGATTAAAAAAGTCATTCATGTGCATATCCAATCACAACAAAAAAGAGTGGAATTTAGTGGTATTAACCATTGTTTCTTCATTAGATTATGAAAAGGGGAAACTTTGATATTTGTGAAGAGATGGCCTCTCAATTGAAATATAGGTTATATGTTTTTTTTAGTGTTGACAACTTCATAAAATTCTAAACACGTAATCAATTAACCCAAATCTAAAAAACAAACTAATTAAGAAATTTGACATTAAACAAATAGTATTAATCTTCACTGAAGGAGGAAAACACAAAATAATTACACAAACAATCTCATAAGAAGTATGACGGAGAAAACCAAAATGAGAAAATAATTTAATTTTTTAACAACATTTATACTAACAATGTATATTCAGAAAGTCATTCATGTGCATATCCAATCACGACAAAAAAGAGTGGAATTTAGTGATATTAACCATAGTTTCTTCGTTAGATTATGAAGAGGGGATACTGTCATATATGTGCAGAGATGGCTTATAAATTGAAATATACGCTATATGTTTTTTTTAGTGTTGACAACTTCATAAAATTATCAACACATAATCAATTAACCCAAATCTAAAAAACACACTAATTAAGAAATTTGACATTAAACAATTAGTAATAAGGTTCACTGAAGGAGGAAAACACAATAATTACACAAACAATTTCATAAGAAGTATGACGGACCAAATCAAAATGAGAAAATAGTTTGATTTTTTAACAACATTGATACTAACAATGTAGATTCAAAAAGTCATTCATGTGCATATCCAATCACAGCAAAAAGGAGTGGAATTTGAGTGGTATTACCCATTGTGTCTTCATTAGATTATGAAGAGAGGAGGATACTTTAATATCTGTGCAGAAATGGCCCATCATTGAAATATAGGCTATATGTTTTTTTTATTCTTGACAACTTCATAAAATTCTAAACACGTAATCAATTAACCCAAATCTAAAAAACACACTAATTAAGAAATATGACATTAAACAATTAGTAATAATCTTCACTGAAAGAGGAAAACACAAAATAATTACACAAACGATTTTATAAGAAGTATGACGGACAAAATGAAAATGAGAAAATAATTTGATTTTTTAACAACATTGATACTAACAATGTAGATTCAAAAAGTCATTCATGTGCATATCCAATTACAACAAAAAAGAGTGGAATTTAGTGATATTAACCATAGTTTCTTCGTTAGATTATGAAGAGGGGATACTGTCATATATGTGCAGAGATGGCTTATCAATTGAAATATAGGCTATATGTTTTTTTTTAGTGTTGACAACTTCATAAAATTATCAACACATAATCAATTAACCCTAAGCTAAAAAAAAGACTAATTAAGAAATTTGACATTAAACAAATAGTAATAATCTTCACTAAAGGAGGAAAACACAAAATAATTAAACAAACAATTTCATAAGAAGTATGACGGACAAAATCAAAATGAGAAAATAATTTTATTTTTTAACAACATTGATACTAACAATGTAGATTAAAAAAGTCATTCATGTGCATATCCAATCACAACAAAAAAGAGTGGAATTTAGTGGTATTAACCATTGTTTCTTCATTAGATTATGAAGAGGGGATACTTTGATATTTGTGAAGAGATGGCCTCTCAATTGAAATATAGCCTATATGTTTTTTTTAGTGTTGACAACTTCATAAAATTCTACACACATAATCAATTAACCCAAATCTAAAAAACACATTAATTAAGAAATTTGACATTAAAAAATTAGTAATAAGCTTCACTGAAGGAGGAAAACACAAAACAATTACACAAACAATTTCATAAGAAGTATGACGGAGAAAATCAAAATGAGAAAATAATTTGATTTTTTAAGTACATTGATACTAACAATGTAGATTCAAAAAGTCATTCATGTGCATATCCAATCACAGCAAAAAAGAGTGGAATTTGAGTGGTATTACCCATTGTGTCTTCATTAGATTATGAAGAGAGGAAGATACTTTAATATCTGTGCAGAAATGGCCCATCATTGAAATATAGGCTATATGTTTTTTTTATTCTTGACAACTTCATAAAATTCTAAACACGTAATCAATTAACCCAAATCTAAAAAACACACTAATTAAGAAATATGACATTAAACAATTAGTAATAATCTTCACTGAAAGAGGAAAACACAAAATAATTACACAAACGATTTTATAAGAAGTATGACGGACAAAATGAAAATGAGAAAATAATTTGATTTTTTAACAACATTGATACTAACAATGTAGATACAAAAAGTCATTCATGTGCATATCCAATCACAACAAAAAAGAGTGGAATTTAGTGATATTAACCATAGTTTCTTCATTAGATTATGAAGAGGGGATACTGTCATATATGTGCAGAGATGGCTTATAAATTGAAATATAGGCTATATGTTTTTTTTAGTGTTGACAACTTCATAAAATTATCAACACATAATCAATTAACCCTAAGCTAAAAAAAAGACTAATTAAGAAATTTGACATTAAACAAATAGTAATAATCTTCACTAAAGGAGGAAAACACAAAATAATTAAACAAACAATTTCATAAGAAGTATGACGGACAAAATCAAAATGAGAAAATAATTTGATTTTTTAACAACATTGATACTAACAATGTAGATTAAAAAAGTCATTCATGTGCATATCCAATCACAACAAAAAAGAGTGGAATTTAGTGGTATTAACCATTGTTTCTTCATTAGATTATGAAAAGGGGAAACTTTGATATTTGTGAAGAGATGGCCTCTCAATTGAAATATAGGCTATATGTTTTTTTTAGTGTTGACAACTTCATAAAATTCTAAACACGTAATCAATTATCCCAAATCTAAAAAACAAACTAATTAAGAAATTTGACATTAAACAATTAGTATTAATCTTCACTGAAGGAGGAAAACACAGAATAATTACACAAACAATCTCATAAGAAGTATGATGGAGAAAATCAAAATGAGAAAATAATTTAATTTTTTAACAACATTGATACTAGCAATGTAGATTGAAAAAGTCATTCATGTGCATATCCAATCACAACAAAAAAGAGTGGAATTTAGTGGTATTAACCATTGTTTCTTCATTAGATTATGAAAAGGGAAACTTTGATATTTGTGAAGAGATGGCCTCTCAATTGAAATATAGGCTATATGTTTTTTTTAGTGTTGACAACTTCATAAAATTCTAAACACGTAATCAATTAACCCAAATCTAAAAAACAAACTAATTAAGAAATTTAACATTAAACAAATAGTATTAATCTTCACTGAAGGAGGAAAACACAAAATAATTACACAAACAATCTCATAAGAAGTATGACGGAGAAAACCAAAATGAGAAAATAATTTAATTTTTTAACAACATTTATACTAACAATGTATATTCAGAAAGTCATTCATGTGCATATCCAATCACGACAAAAAAGATTGGAACTTAGTGGTATTAACCATTGTTTCTTCATTAGATTATGAAGAGAGGAGGTTACTTTCATATCAGTGCAGAAATGGGCCATCATTGAAATATAAGCTATATGTTTTTTTTAGTATTGACAACTTCATAAAATTCTAAACACGTAATCAATTAACCCAAATCTAAAAAACACGTTAATTAAGAAATTTGACGTTAAAAAATTAGTAATAAGCTTCACTGAAGGAGGAAAACATAAAATAATTACACAAACAATTTTATAAGAAGTATGACGGACAAAATGAAAATGAGAAAATAATTTGATTTTTTAACAACATTGATACTAACAATGTAGATTCAAAAAGTCATTCATGTGCATATCCAATCACAACAAAAAAGAATGGAATTTAGCGATATTAACCATAGTTTCTTTCGTTAGATTATGAAGAGGGGAAACTGTCATATATGTGCAGAGATGGCTTATCAATTGAAATATAGGCTATATGTTTTTTTTAGTGTTGACAACTTCACAAAATTATCAACACATAATCAATTAACCCTAAGCTAAAAAAAAGACTAATTAAGAAATTTGACATTAAACAAATAGTAATAATCTTCACTAAAGGAGGAAAACACAAAATAATTACACAAAAAATTTCATAAGAAGTATGACGGACAAAATCAAAATGAGAAAATAATTTGATTTTTTAACAACATTGATACTAACAATGTAGATTAAAAAAGTCATTCATGTGCATATCCAATCACAACAAAAAAGAGTGGAATTTAGTGTTATTAACCATTGTTTCTTCATTAGATTATGAAAAGGGGAAACTTTGATATTTGTGAAGAGATGGCCTCTCAATTGAAATATAGGCTATATGTTTTTTTTAGTGTTGACAACTTCATAAAATTCTCAACACATAATCAATTAACCTAAAGCTAAAAAAAAGACTAATTCAGAAATTTGACATTAAATAATTAGTAATAATATTCATTGAAGGAGGAAAACACAAAATAATTACACAAACAATTTCATAAGAAGTATGACGGACAAAATCAAAAAGAGAAAATAATTTCATTTTTTAACAACATTGATACTAACAATGTAGATTCAAAAACTCATTCATGTGCATATCCAATGACAACAAAAAAGAGTGGAATTTGAGTGGTATTAACCATTGTTTCTTCATTAGACTATGAAGATAGGAGGATACTTTCATATCTGTGCAGAAATGGGCTATCATTGAAATATAAGCTATATGTTTTTTTTAGTATTGACAACTTCATAAAATTATAAACACGTAATCAATTATCCCAAATCTAAAAAACACATTAATTAAGAAATTTGACATTAAAAAATTAGTAATAAGCTTCATTGAAGGAGGAAAACACAAAATAATTACACAAACAATTTCATAAGAAGTATCACGGACCAAATCGAAATGAGAAAATAGTTTGATTTTTTAACAACATTGATACTAACAATGTAGATTCAAAAAGTCATTCATGTGCATATCCAATCAAAACAAAAAAGAGTGGAATTTGAGTGGTATTAACCATTGTTTCTTCGTTAGATTATGAAGAGAGGAGGATACTTTAATATCTGTGCAGAAATGGGCCATCATTGAAATATAAGCTATATGTTTTTTTTAGTGTTGAAAACTTCATAAAATTCTAATCACGTAATCAATTAACCCAAATCTAAAAAACACATTAATTAAGAAATTTGACATTAAAAAATTAGTAATAATCTTCACTGAAGGAGGAAAACACAAAATAATTACACAAACAATTTCATAAGAAGTATGACGGACCAAATCAAAATGAGAAAATAATTTCATTTTTTAACAACATTGATACTAACAATGTAGATTCAAAAAGTCATTCTTGTGCATATCCAATCACAACAAAAAAGAGTGGAATTTAGTGATATTAACCATAGTTTCTTCGTTAGATTATGAAGAGGAGATACTGTCATATATGTGCAAAGATGGCTTATCAATTCAAATATAGGCTATATGTTTTTTTTAGTGTTGACAACTTCATAAAATTCTAAACACGTAATCACTTAACCCAAATCTAAAAAACACATTAATTAAGAAATTTGACATTAAAAAATTAGTAATAAGCTTCACTGAAGGAGGAAAACACAAAATAATTACACAAACAATTTGATAAGAAGTATGATGGAGAAAATCAAAATGAGAAAAAAATTTAATTTTTTAACAACATTTATACTAACAATGTATATTCAAAACGTCATTCATGTGCATATCCAATCACAACAAAAAAGAGTGGAATTTGAGTGGTATTAACCATTATATCTTCGTTAGATTATGAAGAGAGGATAATTTTATATCTGTGCAGAGATGGCCCATCATTGAAATATAGGCTATATGTTTTTTTTAGTGTTAACAACTTCATAAAATTCTCAACACATAATTAATTAACCCAAATCTAAAAAACAAACTAATTATGAAATTTGACATTAAACAATTAGTAATAATGTTCTCTGAAGGAGGAAAAAACAAATAATTATACAAACAATTTCATCAGAAGTATCATATACAAAATCAAAATGAGAAAATAATTTGATTTTTTAACAACATTGATACTAACAATGTAGATTCAAAAAGACATTCATGTGCATATCCAATCACAACAAAAAAGAGTGGAATTTAGTGGTATTAACCATTGTTTCTTCGTTACATTCTGAAGATGGATACTTTCATATCTGTGCAAAGATGACTTATCAATTGAAATATAGGCTATATGTTTTTTTTAGTGTTGACAACTTCATAAAATTCTCAACACATAGTCAATTAACCCAAAGCCAAAAAAAGACTAATTAAGAAATTTGACATTAAATAATTAATAATAATCTTCACTGAAGGAGGAAAACATAAAATAATTACACAAACAATTTCATTAGAAGTATGACGGACAAACTCAAAATGAGAAAATAATTTGATTTTTTAACTTCATTGATACTAACAATGTAGATTCAAAAAGTCATTCATGTGCATATCCAATCACAACAAAAAAGAGTGGAATTTGAGTGGTATTAACCATTATATCTTCGTTAGATTATGAAGAGGGGATACTTTGATATCTGTGAAGAGATGGCCTATCAATTGAAATATAGGCTATATGTTTTTTTTAGTGTTGACAACTTCATAAAATTCTAATCACGTAATCAACTAACCCAAATCTAAAAAACAGAATAATTAAGAAATTTGACATTAAACAATTAGTAATAATCTTCACTGAAGGAGGAAAACACAAAATAATTACACAAACAATTTCATTAGAAGTATGACGGACAAACTCAAAATGAGAAAATAATTTGAATTTTTAACAACATTAATACTAACAATGTAGATTCAAAAGTACATTCATGTGCATATCCAATCACAACAAAAAAGAGTGGAATTTAGTGGTATTAACCGTTGTTTCTTCGTTACATTATGAAGAGAGGAGGATACTTTAATATCTGTGCAGAGATGGCCTATCATTGAAATATAGGCTATATGTTTTTTTTAGTCTTGACAACTTCATAAAATTGTAAACACGTAATCAATTAACCCAAATCTAAAAAACACACTAATTAAGAAATATGAAATTAAACAATTAGTAATAATCTTCACTGAAGGAGGAAAAGACAAAATAATTACACAAACTATTTCATAAGAAGTATGACGGAGAATATCAAAATGAGAAAATAATTTAATTTTTTAACAACATTGATACTAACAATGTATATTCAAAAAGTCATTCGTGTTCATATCCAATCACAACAAAAAGGAGTGGAATTTAGTGATATTAACCATAGTTTCTTCGTTAGATTATGAAGAGGGGATACTGTCATATATGTGCAGAGATGGCTTATCAGTTGAAATATAGGCTATATGCTTTTTTTTAGTGTTGACAACTTCATAAAATTCTAAACACGTAATCTATTAACCCAAATCTAAAAAACACATTAATTAAGAAATTGGACATTAAAAAATTAGTAATAAGCTTCA